>NC_058082.1:262033005-264433005 GCF_014858855.1 Bufo gargarizans | reverse complement strand
TTGTTCCAGCATTAAGTTGACTCGTGTGGATTATTCGGCGATTCCAGGGCTATTCCTACTCGTGGAATATTGGGTGATTTTCTTTTATGGGAAGAAGGGAATGCTTGACGGGGATATTTTCTACTACCGGCACAACCACCAATCGCGGACATTAGCCACAACAACTGATGTACTATTACGTCACATGCCGTGAAGGAATTAATACTAAGGGCACTATAGGAAGGCATTAGTATTACTGGGGGCACTAAAAGTGAACATTATTACTTCTGGGGCATATAATGGGGGCTTTATTATTACTGTAGGCAATATTGTTTCATTTTAAAGGGGGCATCATTACTACTGGGGGTACTTTAGGGAACATTAGTACTATTAGGGGCATATTTACAAGTGGGGAACACTGTAGATGCTTTAATGATACTGGGGACTTGGTGAAAACGTTAATGTTACTGAGCCACTGTATAGGGAATAATTACTACCTGGGGCATTATGGTGGGCTTTACTAGTACTGGGAGACTATGCGAAACAATTACTAGTATGGGAACTATTTGGGCATTATTACTGTTATGGACATTGTAGGGCACTCTTAATACTAATGTCACTCTGGAAGAGAACTATTACTATTGTTCAGACATTTGTGAGCACTATTGCAGAGGGAAACCTTGGTCCATATCAGAACATTTATTTTTGGGGAGAACTGTTTACAGCACTATTCCTGTCAGGGGCACTATTTTCTGGGTGCAATAATTTTAAGGGCACTGTGTGGCAATAATTGTTGAAGGGGGCACTGTGGGTACTTACACTCACCTAAATAATTATTAGAAACACCATACTAATACTGTGTTGGACCCCCTTTTGCCTTCAGAACTGCCTTAATTCTACGTGGCATTGATTCAACAAGGTGTTGATAGCATTCTTTAGAAATGTTGGCCCATATTGATAGGATAGCATCTTACAGTTGATGGAGATTTGAGGGATGCACATCCAGGGCACGAAGCTCCCGTTCCACCACATCCCAAAGATGCTCTATTGGGTTGAGATCTGGTGACTGTGGGGGTCATTTTAGTACAGTGAACTCATTGTCATGTTCAAGAAACCAATTTGAAATGATTCGAGCTTTGTGACATGGTGCATTATCCTGCTGGAAAAAGCCATCAGAGGATGGGTACATGGTGGTCATGAAGGGATGGACATGGTCAGAAACAATGCTCAGGTAGCCTGTGGCATTTAAACGATTGCCAATTGGCACTAAGGGGCCTAAAGTGTGCCCAGAAAACATCCCCCACACCATTACACCACCACCACCAGCCTGCACAGTGGTAACAAGGCATGATGGATACATGTTCTCATTCTGTTTACGCCAAATTCGGACTCTACCATTTGAATGTCTCAACAGAAATCGAGACTCATCAGACCAGGCAACATTTTTACAGTCTTCAACAGTCCAATTTTGGTGAGCTTGTGCAAATTGTAGCCTCTTTTTCCTATTTGTAGAGGAGATAAGTGGTACCTGGTGGGGTCTTCTGCTGTTGTAGCCCATCCGCCTCAAGGTTGTGCGTGTTGTGGCTTCACAAATGCTTTGCTGCATACCTCGGTTGTAACGAGTGGTTATTTCAGTCAACGTTGCTCTTCTATCAGCTTGAATCAGTCGGCCCATTCTCCTCTGACCTCTAGCATCAACAAGGCATTTTCGCCCACAGGACTGCCGCATACTGGATGTTTTTCCCTTTTCAAACCATTCTTTGTAAACCCTAGAAATGGTTGTGCGTAAAAATCCCAGTAACTGAGCAGATTGTGAAATACTCGGCCCGTCTGGCACCAACAACCATGCCACGCTCAAAATAGCTTAAATCACCTTTCTTTCCCATTCTGGCATTCAGTTTGGAGTTCAGGAGATTGTCTTGACCAGGACCACAACCCTACATGCATTGAAGCAACTGCCATGTGATTGGTTGACTAGATAATCGGATTAATGAGAAATAGAACAGGTGTTCCTAATAATTCTTTAGGTGAGTGTATATTGGGTCTGTGTGGTACTTATATTTTTGGGGAGACTGTTTCTACAGTATATTTTTTGGGACCACAGTGGACAGAATATCCGCTGAACATAATTACTTTTGGGGGATACTGTTTATGGCTCTATTGATGTCAGACACTATTTGCTGTGTGCAAGTAGGCACTATTTGTGTGGTACTAGTATTTTCCAGTGGATTTTGTTTCTGCAGGATAGTATTGGGAAGCACAGTGGGCACAGTATTGAGGGTGGCAGGATGGGTGTTTAGAACATAGGGAGAATGGTGAAAAAGTAGGAAACTAAGATGTCTGTGTGACAATTTGACAAACTCTGCAGAGATGAGACATGGCTTAAAGAAGCCATTATGGTGGTCTGGTCCTAATGGAGAAGATGAGGAAAGAGAACATGTATATCAGAAGAGATGTAATTCGATACAATAGGTATGTGGTGCTGTAATCTCCTGTATGTTTGGTACGACTGAATGTAATTGTAAATAGAGGTTTAAGGTGGGTTTGCACTTACCAATTGTCAGGCATATTATCAGGGACAAACATACCTACAAACGCTCATTCCCAATAATTTGCCTGTGTAAAGGTGACACAGATCACCTCAAGAGCAGGCAAAACATTTGTTCATCAGATGAAACAATCATTCATGTGGACACCTAAATAATAATTTCTGGGCAGCAGAATGAGAACAAGCGTTAGCAGTAGCCATCGTTTGTCCTCATACTGTGGAAGTGAACGTTGGAAGTAAATGCAGCGCTTCACCTCCACTAACGAGCAGCCAATTATGGGAAGGAATGTTTCTTTCCTGACATCTGTGTGCTTAATCGCTGCATGAGAATAGCCTTATTTTGTTAACATTAGTGTTGAGCAAGCATGCCTCAAATACCTTGTGTTCTCAAGCGCGATGCTGAAGACAGTGTATTTAAATCCAATTTAGCCTCTATTTCTGAAAAGTTTATGCCAGAATTTATGCCACAACCTTCTACAGAGGCAAGGACTTTAACTACTCAGCTATAAAGCTGAATGATAAACTGTGTCAGAAAAACCTCATAGTAGTTTTTCATGTAGTAAGTATTCCTATACAGCAGAAGTATAATTTCATATTTCACTGCAGGTTAACATGTAGTTGTATAGCATAATGGTTAAAGTTCTTGGCTCTAATGAAGAAGGCTGTGAGTTCAAATCCTGGCAGAAACTTTTCAGAAATAGAGGCTAAATTTAAATTAAACATATACTGTTGTAATAGAACGTAGATGACAGCTCAAACGTTTAATCCGAGTAAATGTATCATTTTAAAGGAAAAATACATTGATTAAAATTTTCACGGTGTCAACAAATCCTCAAAAAGTTGGGACAAGTAGCAATAAGAGGCTGGAAAAAGTAAATTTGAGCATAACGAAGAGCTGGAAGACCAATTAACACTAATTAGGTCAATTGGCAACATGATTGGGTATAAAAAGAGCTTCTCAGAGTGGCAGTGTCTCTCAGAAGCCAAGATGGGTAGAGGATCACCAATTCCCACAATGTTGCGCAGAAAGATAGTGGAGCAATATCAGAAAGGTGTTACCCAGTGAAAAATTGGAAAGATTTTGCATCTGTCATCATTAACTGTGCATAACATCATCCGAAGATTCAGAGAATCTGGAACAATCTCTGTGCGTAAGGGTCAGGGCCGTAAAACCATACAGGATGGCCGTGATCTCCGGGCCCTTAAACGACACTGCACCACAAACAGGAATGCTACTGTAAAGGAAATCACAGAATGGGCTCAGGAATACTTCCAGAAACCATTGTCAGTGAACACAATCCACCGTGCCATCCGCCATTGCCAGCTGAAACTCTACAGTGCAAAGAAGAAGCCATTTCTAAGCAAGATCCACAAGCTCAGGAGTTTTCACTGGGCCAGGGATCATTTAAAATGGAGTGTGGCAAAATGGAAGACTGTTCTGTGGTCAGACGAGTCACGATTTGAAGTTCTTTTTGGAAATCTGGGACGCCATGTCATCCGGACCAAAGAGGACAAGGACAACCCAAGTTGTTATCAACACTCAGTTCAGAAGCCTGCATCTCTGATGGTGTGGGGTTGCATGAGTGTGTGTGGCATGGGCAGCTTGCATGTCTGGAAAGGCACCATCAATGCAGAAAAATATATTCAGGTTCTAGAACAACATATGCTCCCATCCAGACATATCTCTTTCAGGGAAGACCCTGCATTATTCAACAAGATAATGCCAGACCACATTCTGCATCAATCACAACATCATGGCTGCGTAGGAGAAGGATCCGGGTACTGAAATGGCCAGTCTGCAGTCCAGATCTTTCACCTATAGAGAACATTTGGCGCATCATAAAGAGGAAGGTGCAACAAAGAAGGCCCAAGACGATTGAACAGTTAGAGGCCTGTATTAGACAAGAATGGGAGAGCATTCCTATTTCTAAACTTGAGAAACTGGTCTCCTCGGTCCCCAGACATCTGTTGAGTGTTGTAAGAAGATGGGGAGATGCAACACAGTGGTGAAAATGGCCTTGTCCCAACTTTTTGGGGATTTGTTGACACCATGAAATTCTGATTCAACATATTTTTCACTTAAAATGGTACATTTTCTCAGTTTAAACTTTTGTTCCATGATTTATGTTCTATTCTGAATAAAAAATTAGAAGTTGGCACCTCCACATCATTGCATTCAGTTTTTATTCACGATTTGTATAGTGTCCCAACTTTTTGGGAATCCGGTTTGTATATATATATATATATATATATATATATATATATATATACAGTACAGACCAAAAGTTTGGACACACCTTCTTATTCAAAGAGTTTTCTTTATTTTCATGACTATGAAAATTGTAGATTCACACTGAAGGCATCAAAACTATGAATTAACACATGTGGAATTATATACATAACAAAACAGTGTGAAACAACTGAAAATATGTCATATTCTAGGTTCTTCAAAGTAGCCACCTTTTGCTTTGATTACTGCTTTGCACACTCTTGGCATTCTCTTGATGAGTTTCAAGAGGTAGTTACCTGAAATGGTCTTCCAACAGTATTGAAGGAGTTCCCAGAGATGCTTAGCACTTGTTGGCCCTTTTGCCTTCACTCTGCGGTCCAGCTCACCCCAAACCATCTTGATTGCGTTCAGGTCCGGTGACTGTGGAGGCCAGGTCATCTGGCGCAGCACCCCATCACTCTCCTTCATGGTCAAATAGCCCTTACACAGTCTGGAGGTGTGTTTGGGGTCATTGTCCTGTTGAAAAAAAAATGATGGTCCAACTAAACGCAAACCGGATGGAATAGCATGCCGCTGCAAGATGCTGTGGTAGCCATGCTGGTTTAATATGCCTTAAATTTTGAATAAATCCCCAACAGTGTCGCCAGCAAAGCACCCCCACACGATCACACCTCCTCCTCCATGCTTCACGGTGGGAACCAGGAATGTAGAGTCCATCCGTTCACCTTTTATGCGTCGCACAAAGACACGGTGGTTGGAACCAAAGATCTCAAATTTGGACTCATCAGACCAAAGCACAGATTTCCACTGGTCTAATGTCCATTCCTTGTGTTCTTTAGCCCAAACAAGTCTCTTCTGCTTGTTGCCTGTCCTTAGCAGTGGTTATTCTACCATGAAGGCCTGATTCACACAGTCTCCTCTTAACAGTTGTTCTAGAAAAGTGTCTACTGCTAGAACTCTGTGTGGCATTGACCTGGTCTCTAATCTGAGCTGCTGTTAACCTGCGATTTCTGAGGCTGGTGACTCGGATGAACTTATCCTCCGCAGCACAGGTGACTCTTGGTCTTCCTTTCCTGGGGCGGTCCACATGTGAGCCAGTTTCTTTGTAGTGCTTGATGGTTTTTGTAACTGTACTTGGGGACACTTTCAAAGTTTTCCCAATTTTTCGGACTGACTGACCTTCATTTCTTAAAGTTATGATGGCCACTCGTTTTTCTTTACTTAGCTGCTTTTTTCTTGCCATAATGCAAATTCTAACAGTCTATTCAGTAGGACTATCAGCTGTGTATCCACCTGACTTCTCCACAACGCAACTGATGGTCCCAACCCCATTTATAAGGCAAGAAATCCCACTTATTAAACCTGATAGGGCACACCTGTGAAGTGAAAACCATTTTATGTGACTACCTCTTGAAGCTCATCAAGAGAATGCCAAGAGTGTGCAAAGCAGTAATCAAAGCAAAAGGTGGCTACTTTTAAGAACCTAGAATATGACATATTTTCAGTTGTTTCACACTTTTTTGTTATGTATATAATTCCACCTGTGTTAATTCATAGTTTTGATGCCTTCAGTGTGAATCTACAATTTTCATAGTCATGAAAATAAAGAAAACTCTTTGAATGAGAAGGTGTGTCCAAACTTTTGGTCTGTACTGTATATATATATATATATATATATATATATATATATATAGATAGATATAGATAGATAGATATATCCAACAAAGAAAAAACTGCAGCACTATGTGATGAATCCTGGTGCTATTCCTCAGACCATGGGCAAGATGGTCATCAATGGTAGTAGTTCTCCAAAAAAAGAGGCAGCACTCCAATGTAAAAAGGTGAAATGACCCGCAGAGGGGAATAAAGTGGGTAATTTCACCTTTTACATTGGAGTGCTGCCTCTTTTGTGGAGAAATATATATATATATATATATATATATATATAAATTATTTTTTTTAATTTTTTTTTGTAATTACACATTTATTATGTGCCATACATTTTTTTACAATTACCGTACTAAAATAAATATAAAATATATACATTTTATCTCTCTTTCTGAAACATTTCTGCTGGGATTTGAATTCACAACCTTCTACATTAGAACCAAGAGCTTTAACCACTACACTATATAGCTACATGTTAACCTGCGCTGAAATATGAAATTATACTTCTGCTGTTTAGGAAAACTTACTACATGACAAACTAATATGAGGTTATTCTGACATAGCTTATCAATCAGCTTTATAGCTGGGTGGTTAAAGCCCTTGCATCTAATGTAGAAGGTTGTAAGTTCAAAACCTGGTAGAAACTTTTCATAAATAGAGGCTAGATTAGATTTAAATACACTGGGTGTCTCCAAGCACTGACTCCATATATGGACATAGCTATACATGGAGTCAGAGCAGGGACTCCTAAGCCGCAGACTCACATTGGGGGATTCACTCACTGTACAGCGATCTTCTGCATAGACCTCAGTGGGACCTCTCCTCTTCAGAGCAAGGGGTGCCTGGTTTAATGCTCGGTGACTTCCATTGTGCTCTGTAGAGCACCTGAGCCTTGCAAAGTGTTCTACTCGAGCACCAGAGTACACGAGCACTTTGGTGCTCGGTCAACACTAGTTAACATACACTCACCTAAAAAATTATTAGGAACACCTGTTCTATTTCTCATTAATGCGATTATCTAGTCAACCAATAACATGGCAGTTGCTTCAATGCATGTAGGGCTGTGGTCCTGGTCAAGACAATATCCTGAACTCCAAACTGAATGTCAGAATGGGAAAGAAAGGTGATTTAAGCTATTTTGAGCGTGGCATGGTTGTTGGTGCCAGACCGGCCAGTCTGAGTATTTCACAATCTGCTTAGTTACTGGGATTTTCATGCACAACCATTTCTAGGGTTTACAAAGAATGGTGTGAAAAGGGGAAAACATCCAGTATGCGGCAGTCCTGTGGGCGAAAATGCCTTGTTGATGCTAGAGGTCAGAGGAGAAAGGGTCGACTGATTCAAGCTGATAGAAGAGCAACGTTGACTGAAATAACCACTCGTTACAACTGAGATATGCAGCAAAGCATTTGTGAAGCCACAACACGCACAACCTTGAGGCGGATGGGCTACAACAGCAGAAGACCCCACCGGGTACCACTCATCTCCACTACAAATAGGAAAAAGAGGCTACAATTTGCACAAGCTCACCATAATTGGACTGTTGAAGACTGGAAAAATGGTTTCTTGAACATGACAATGAGTTCACTGTACTAAAATGGCCCCCACAGTCACCAGATCTCAACCCAATAGAGCATCTTTGGGATGTGGCTTCGTGCCCTGGATGTGCATCCCTCAAATCTCCATCAACTGCAAGATGCTATCCTATCAATATGGGCCAACATTTCTAACGAATGCTATCAGCACCTTGTTGAATCAATGCCATGTAGAATTAAGGCAGTTCTGAAGGCAAAAGGGGGTCCAACACTGTATTAGTACGGTGTTCTTAATAATTCTTTAGGTGAGTGTATATCACTGTTTTCTTCATTGGGGCTTCTTGGTTTGAAGTTCTTGTCATTACAGGGTACTTGGTGTGAAAAGGCTGATAACCACTGATGTAAAATGTGTGAAAGTACTTTCTTATGGGTATTTTTTTATATTATTAACTTCTAAGTACATGTATTGCACATAAGCTAATGTACAGTGTATTTGTTTTAATCATACACTTTTTTCTAAACATGAATTTTATTTGTGCAGGATGATTAACATTATTGTTTTATGAATAAATAGCCAACGTCTTTACCTAAAATAAATTACAAAAAGGATACAGTAACATATTAGTTAAACTTGGTTTCAGGATCAAACATAGTAACATAGTTTGTAGGGCTGAAAAAAGCATCCATCCAATTCAGTCTGTTATACTGCAAGTTGATCCAGAGGAAGGCAAAACCCCACCTCCCCCTGTGAGGTAGAAGCCAATTTTCCTCATTTTAAGGGATAAAAATCTGCAAGCATGGGATAGGCATAAGGCCATCCTTCATATAAGATAGGGCCAGGGGCTATTCATAGTATTCAGTATATTATCTGCCAACACATTCTATGTTTCTATGATTAACTCCCTGGATCAATGACCACTCTCCAGAAATCCAGTAACTGTAACCTGTATTATTATCACACTCGAGAAATGCATTCAGACCCGTCCTGAACTTGTTTAGTGTGCTCACCATTACCGCCTCCTCAGGCAGAGAGTTCCATAGTCTCAATGCTCTTATAGTAAAAAATCTCTTCTATGTTTGTGTAGAAACCTTCTTTCCTCTAGACGTAGAAGATGTCCCTTCATCACAGTCCTGGGTATAAACAGATCATGGGAGAGATCTCTGTAGTGCTCTCTAATATTGTTATACAAACCGTATTCCAAAAAAGTTGGGACACCATACAAATCGTGAATAAAAACTGAATGCAATGATGTGTAGGTGCCAACTTCTAATATTTTATTCAGAATAGAACATAAATCACGGAACAAAAGTTTAAAGGGAAAAATATGTTGAATCAGAATTTCATGGTGTCAATAAATCCCCAAAAAGTTGGGACAAGGCCATTTTCCCCACTGTGTGGCATCTCCCCTTCTTCTTACAACACTCAACAGATGTCTGGGGACTGAGGAGACCAGTTTCTCAAGTTTAGAAATAGGAATGCTCTCCCATTCTTGTCTAATACAGGCCTCTAACTGTTCAATTGTCTTGGGCCTTCTTTGTTGCACCTTCCTCTTTATAAAGCGCCAAGTGTTCTCTATGGGTGAAAGATCTGGACTGCAGACTGGCCATTTCAGTACCCAGATCCTTCTCCTACGCAGCCATGATGTTGTGGTTGTGATCTTGTTGAAAAATGCAGGGTCTTCCCTGAAAGAGATGACGCCTGGATGGGAGCATATGTTGTTCTAGAACCTGAATATATTTTTCTGCATTGATGGTGCCTTTCCAGACATGCAAGCTGCCCATGCCACACGCACTCATGCAACCCCATACCATCAGAGATGCAGGCTTCTGAACTTAGCGTTGATAACTACTTGGGTTGTCCTTGTCCTCTTTGTTCAGGATGACATGGCGTCCCAGATTTCCAAAAAGAACTTTGAATCGTGACTCGTCTGACCACAGAACAGTCTTCCATTTTGCCACACTCCATTTTAAATGATCCCTGGCCCAGTGAAAACTCCTGAGCTTGTGGATCTTGCTTAGAAATGGCTTCTTTGCACTGTAGAGTTTCAGCTGGCAACGGCGGATGGCACGGTGGATTGTGTTCACTGACAATGGTTTCTGGAAGTATTCCTGAGCCCATTCTGTGATTTCCTTTACAGTAGCATTCCTGTTTGTGGTGCAGTGTCGTTTAAGGGCCTGGAGATCACGGGCCTCCAGTATGGTTTCACGGCCTTGACGCTTACGCACAGAGATTGTTCCAGATTCTCTGAATCTTCGGATGATGTTATGCACAGTTGATGATGATAGATGCAAAGTCTTTGCATTTTTTCGCTGGGTAACACCTTTCTGATATTGCTCCACTATCTTTCTGCGCAACATTGTGGGAATTGGTGATCCTGTACCCATCTTGACTTCTGAGAGACACTGCCACTCTGAGAAGCTCTTTTTATACCCAATCATGTTGCCAATTGACCTAATTAGTGTTAATTGGTCTTCCAGCTCTTCGTTATGCTCAAATTTACTTTTTCCAGCCTCTTATTGCTACTTGTCCCAACTTTTTGGGGATTTTTTGACACCGTGAAAATTTTAATCAACATATTTTTTCTTTAAAATGATACATTTACTCGGATTAAACATTTGATCTGTCATCTACGTTCTATTACAAATAAAATATTGACATTTGGCCATCTCCACATCATTGCATTCAGTTTTTATTCACAATTTGTTTAGTGTCCCAACTTTTTTGGAATCCGGTTTGTACATAGTTATTAGATCCCCCCCCCAGTTGTCTTTTTTCTAAACTGAATAATTTTTAGTTGCCCTTGTCTCTTCATCGGATACTTACTGTGCACTTACAGATGCAGCCAAGCTAAATTTGATTGTTAACGCGTTAAGCAAAGAATGGCAAAGAAATGTTAACTCAGTTTTCAATGGATTTCAATGGCTTTTGTCACGACATAACTGAGATAACACTGTGATGTAAACTACTCTAACCTTTTTTTTTAAAGATTTTATTGAACACAGTAGAGGCTATTATAACTAGGCATGAAATAGATTTTCTTGCTGTCTGAGTAAAGTTTTCAGGATGCACTTCATTATCCATGGTTTCTAAATTTTATAGGATGATATTTACCAGATGGACAATTATGCGTTTATAGAGAATGTCAAAAATGCTATGCAATCTGCAGGCAGTATGTTATAGAGCAGGAAGAGCTGAGCAAATTAATATATAGTTTTGTGAGAAAAGTTTCAGTAAAACTCATAATTTATACTTTTACATTAAATCTTATTTTTCAGTGTTCAGTCTTATATGGGGGCTTTTATTAGTTTTCTCTCTTTTTACCCGAAACAAAATGACACTATATATCATTTGTGGCCGCGGCCACGTTCAGTAAGGTGACAGGAAGGGGCCCTAACAGTGGCTGGTGTGTGCCTGGAGCCACGGGACATGGGCCTGCCTAAAAGAGGGCCAAAAGACAACGGGTAGGGGAAGTGCTGTCGTTTAATGCATGTTAGAACATGTTTACAAAGCCAAGGAACGGAATACCTGGCGGGTTTCAGTTAGCGGATCCGGAATGTACCGGGAGAAACAGGCAGATCTCCACCTACCCATGTGACGAATGATGTGCGGAGGCGTCCCGTGCTTTGAAGCTGCAGAGGCGGCTCCGATGCGGAAGGAATGTACAGATATTGTTTTGGGGTCCATCCCCAACCCTGCGACCAGGGATCTGGAAGCAAAGGAGACTCAGGATCTGGAGATGGCGTGGAGTCTAGGAGACGTCGGAGCACCAGAACCGGACACCAGGCGTTTTCGGACTCAAAGAAGCGAATCTGTATGGGAGGACTGGTTTGGGATGTCTTGGTGGAAGGAAGGCTTAACACCAGGTGATCCTGGCTCCAGGATAGTTGCTTCTTTTTCAGAAAGGTCACCCTTTAGGAAGAAACTGAGAATTCTCCTGGGCGTAGGAAGCCGTAGAAGCTTAAATACATTGCGGCCTTGATGACCAGACTAAAGGAAGGGCCAAAAGGGTTGCCATCTAGGGTTGCTGACAGCTGCCTGAATAGTTCGCCGGAGACCGGCCGTCGGGAAGGAGTTGAGTCCTTACTGCTTTTCTCAATGCCCCTGAGTGTGGCCTTGACGGCTTGGGATGTGAAAGCCGAGCGAACCTCTGGATTCTGCAGAACTAAGAAATGTTGTGCCCCGGCTAGGTACAAACGGATGGTGTTGGGTGCCAGCTTGAGGTTGACATGGCAATGGGCCATGAAAGCCATGATGTAGGAAACAAAGGCTGAATCTTGTTGGGGATGGTCCCTGGAAAATTTTAGAAAGAGGTTCCAACCTGTGCTGTAATTGCGGGCCGTGTTGATGGAGAGGGATTGGTGCACGAGGTCCTTGGTGGTTGCCAGCAGAGACCTCAATCCAACATCAGGTTGCTGAAGCCGGGAATCCGGGCCCCGGTCTGGTCTGCTTCTGGACATACCTGAAAGAATGTTTGAAAGTTGAATCTGGATAAGGCATCGGCTGCCATGTTGCTGAATATGGGAACATGAGAAATGGAAGTTATTGATCATGGACAGCCAGACTAGTTTGCGCAAAAGGGACATAATCTTGGCAGACTTGGCTCGGCCCTTGGAGATGATGTCCACCAAGTCTTGACTGTCTGAAATGAACATGACACTGGAATTAGCCTGAAGATGGCAGCGAACCCCCAAGACGCCGCGGCATCGGAAAACACCCTGGCGGAGGACTGGGTCCATGATGGGGCGAACAGGCTGACCCCGTTCCAGGCTGAAAGAAAGCTGTCCCACATGCGCAAGTCTGCCATGGCGGCCCTGTCCAAGTGGAAAATGCTGTTGGGTTCAGAGGCTGCAGGAAGGAGCGAGAGCAGACGAGAAATAAAGGCCCTGCCCTGGGGCATCACCCTTAAGGCAAAGTTTAATCTACCCAGAATGGACTGTAGCTCGACCTTGGTCACCTGGGAAGAGGTGATGGCCCCTGCAACGACTTCTCGGATTTGGGACAGCTTTGCCTCTGGAAGCCTGGCCTCCATCCTGTCGGAATCCAGGACAATACCCAGGAAGGTGATGGAAGTGGCCGGCCCCGAGGTCTTGCCCTGCGATATTGGGATGTGAAGGGCGGCAAAGAGCTCCAGGAGGGAGTGCAGCCCGGATGGCTGACATAGCGGAGGTTCTATGAGGAGAAAGTCGTCCAGATAGTGGATGACCACTGGGGCGCTGCTGTGATGGATCAGAATCTAGTGTAGAGCCTGCGCCAGTTGGTCAAACAACCACGGGCTGCTTTTAGAGCCGAACGTCAACCGGTTGGCAAAATAGAACCTGCTCTCCCACTGAATACCATAGAATTGCCATAGATGTGGGGCGATTGGCAGCAGTTTGAAGGCGTCCGCTATGTCAGTTTTAGACAACCAGGCGCCTTTCCCAGCGCTAAGAATGAGAGCAATGGCTTCGTCGATGGACACATATCTCATGGCAAACTCTTCAGAAGGAATTAATGAATTTGTGCATGCGTGTACACAAAAATTATATTGCCGATATTTTGCTTTGGAAAAAATAAGGAATTGAGATTGCAAAAATTGGAATAATACATCTGGTATGTCACTGTCCATGTTGTGGGACTATTTGTGCACTTCTAGTAATTATTTCTTGGCTGCAAATATGAGCTGGAGGTTTTTCAGGTTCGCCTGCCATTAAAATGAATGGGACTCGCCCATTTGATCGCGTTCGCGCAATCGCGTTTGCAAACCGTCCCGGCAGATGTTTGTCAATCACTATCCAGCAGTTAGCTTTCCTTAGTGAACACAGTGTAGAAACATATATTTAAAATATTTTCTTTCTCCTCGTCACTCTGTAAAGGGCCAACACTTTCAAGTTTACTATTTATATAATTGAAGAACATTTTAGGGTTAGTTTTACTCTCTTTGGCAATAACTCTCTCTGTCTCTAGCTTGGCTGCTTTTATTTGTCTTCTATATATTCTATTTTTTTTTTCATTATACTTTCCTATTTTAGTGATTTGAATGCTTTCTTTTTGTCATTTATTGCTCCCTTCAAATTTCTATTTATCCAGTTTTTTTCCTTGTTCCTCACCCTTTTATTACTATAAGATATGTACCTCTCAAAATTAGAGTTTAAGATTGGTCACTATTTCCCAGGTGTCCCCTGACCTCCAGGTTTACTGTTTTGTCAGGTTAATTAGTTTCTACTAAGTCCTGCGTGGCCATCCCTGTTGGGTCCTGAACCAGTTGGGAAAGGTAATTGTCCTTGGTTTTTGCCACAAACCTGTTTCCTCTATGAGATCCACACCTTTCCAGTCTATATTTGGGTAGTTAAAGTCCCCCATAATAGAGATATTATGATTTGCTGCCTCATCTATTTCTTTTAATAGTAGATTTTCTGTGGACTGTTCTATTAGTTGGAATTTAACAAACTCCTATCTGTAGTTTATTATTGTATTTGCTTCCATTTATTTCTACCCACAGTGACTCCACATGTTCATTTCCCTCACTTATATCTTCACGAAGTATGGGCTTTAGAAAGGACTTTACATAAAGGCAAATCCCTTTCCCTCTTTGGTTTTCGCAATCCCTTTCTAAAAATACTGTAACCTTGTATGTTAACCGCCTAGTCTATCATCCAGCCATGACTCAGTTATTCCTATTATCGAAGAAGATGGGACGGCAATATGGTTTGCACATGGTGCACGCATTCAGGGAAGGTGTGCCACTAGTATATAGTGAAGAAGCACCAGCACTCATTTTATTGACGATATGAAGAGACTTTTATTCTAAGCATAATAGCATTATCAGTGACTAGATTCAGCTCAAGCCTCAGTTATTTTCAAACTGCAGTTTAAAAAATTGCAGTTTGAAAAAGGCTCAGGCTTGAGCCGAAACTAGTCACTGATGATGATATTATGCTTTGAATAAAATTCTCTTAATATCGTCAAGAAAGTGAGTGCCGGTCCTTCTTCCCTATATATAATTATTCCCACTATGTCATAGTCCTCTTTAGACAGGCTTCTGGCATGTGTATGCATACAATTAAGATTTTTTTTTTTTTGTTCCTCATATTTTTTACCTTGCCATGCTCTCATGGTCCCCTGCTAACTGGAGCTGACATTCCCCTGGCTAGCATAGGAAGTGTCTTAACTGCATCAGGACCATCCCTGAACCAACATTCCCCTCATTTGCCAACTTGAAAACTTGTTGGGGTGTGTCAGATCAGGGCTTGCCCCCCTGACACTTTTCCCCTCTACCCTGCTTTCTAAATGTAATCCAACTACCTACTTCACTTTCTTGATCCTGTATACTACCAGTGAGCAGCAAACTCTATTCCAAATTGTTAACACATCAAAATGTACTTGTTTAGATACAGGATCTGGGATTTGCTCACATTTTGATCAAAAATATGCACCTTCAAATGGCTTCAGGACTGCATACATTTGGAGTGCTGGAGTGCTTTGACAATAGTAGAACACATACACAAGAATGAGAAAGAAAAAAAATATAATAATTAGTGTTGATCGAGCACAATAGTGCTCGGGGGCTCGGACTGAACACATTGGGATGCTCGGGTGCTCTACCTGGCACCCGAATATAATGGAAGTCAATGGGAGAACACGAGCATTAAACCAGGCACCCCCTGCTCTAAAGAGGGGAGGGTGCCAGGTTCATAGGAAATGGCAATAAATTGAGGGAAACACCACAGAAATGGTTCGGGAACAGCATGGGGAGGATGTCTGGATGCATCTTGGACTCCCAGGTTGCTGCTAGAAACGATGTTGTCTGAGTAGTACACCACTTTTACAGACTGACAATAATATGCACAAAACCGAAGATAAAATCGATTTTAGAGGAAAAATTGTTAGGAATAATGTATATTTACTTGTATATAAAGTGCAAGTGCTGCTAAAAATTACAAGGAAAAGGCACTCCAATACAACCTATATATCACATAAAGGAGGGCTTTATTCATATTGTGGTACAACTGTTCATGTAGTGGGACTCCCACACTCATATGCACTAAGTGAAAGGGCTGCCAAAAAATACAAGGAAACGGCACTACCATACACCCTTTGTTACACATAAAGGAGGGCATCATACACAGCCTTGAAAAATTATGATTGATAGCCTGCTGGTGACCCTCAAAAATATTCAGAGCAAGGGCCTGCTGATCTGACCATCTAAAACATTATGTGTGTAGGCCTGCTGCCGCTTTAGTGACTCTAGATAACCTGGGACCAATCGCACGTTCCCGTGACGGCGATGATCCATTCGGATGTCTGCCCTATCAACTTTTGATGTTATTTTTCAGCCCAAACCATGTAGACCATAGGTAATGGGGGAATCATGGTTAGATTCTGGAGCGAAAGCCTGAGAAACAGCTATGGCTACCACATGCAAGCAAGGCAGCAGGCGTGCAAAGTACCTATTAGGTATAATTAGGTGAGGGCCTGCAGGTGATCTGACCCTGTAAAAGATTTTAGATGAAGGCCTGCTGGTGAGATGACCATGTAAATAATTTTAGGTGTGGGCCTGCTGGTGAGCTTACCCTCTAAAAGGTTGAAGATGAGGGCCTGCAGGTGAGCTGGCCCTCTAAAACATTATATGCGAGGGCCTTCAGGTGAGGTGACCCTGTAAAAGATTGTAGGTGAAGGCCTGCTGGTGAGCTGAACCTCTAAAAAATTATATGCGAGGGCCTGCTGGTGAGCTGACCCTTTAAAACATTATATGCAAGGGCCTGCTGGTGAGCTGACCCTCTAAAAGGTTGTAGGTGAGTGCCTACAGTTGAGCTGACCTTCTAAAACAATATATGCGAGGGCCTTCAGGTAAGCTGACCCAGTAAAAGATTTGAGATGCGGGCCTGCTGGTGAGCTGACCCTGTAAATGATTTTAGGTGTGGGCCTGCTGGTGAGCTTACCCTCTAAAAGGTTGAAGATGAGGGCCTGCAGGTGAGCTGACCCTCTAAAACATTATAAGCGAGGGCCTGCCGCTGATCTGACCTTCTAAAACATTATATGCGAAGGGCATATATTCAAGGGAATTATATGTGACGAAAAGGCATGTGTTGATATATATGGAAGCGGAGAAGGAGGATAAGAAATAGAAGATTCAACCATATACCCTTGTTTGTGGTGTAAGGGGTGCACGTGAATGCAGTATATTCAGTACATTATAAACAACACATTTAAAGTGCCTTTATATTCATCAGCTTTCTTCTGGTAGAGTAGAGAAGTCATGGTCAATCCAGGCCTTGTTCATTTTTATAAGAGTCAACCTGTAAGCATTTTCAGATGACAGGCAGATACACTTATCTGTTAAAATGCCACCAGCAGCACTAAATACACGCTCAGACAAAATGCTTGCGGCAGAGCAGGCCAGCACCTCCAAGGCGTAGAGCGCCAGTCCGTGCCACGTATCCAGCTTGTACACCCAGTAGTTGTAAGGCATTCAGGGATCATTGAGGATGCTGACACAGTCTGCTATGTACTCCTTCACCATCTTCTAAAATGTTTACCTCCTTGTGACACTAGGCCGCACATCAGGGTGAGGGTGCTAGCGGGGTGTCATGAAACTGTCCCAGGATTTGGAGAGTGTTGCCCTGCCTCTGTTGGAACTGCTGTGTGTTCCCCTTGTCTCCCCTCCTCTGTTGGCCAAGGAACTACGGACTCTGCCGCCAGCGTTGTCAGGTAGAAAGTTTTAGATCAATTTTTCAACAAGGATCTTCTGGTATTGCACCGTTTTGCTCGTCCTCTCCACCAGAGGAATGAGAGATTAGTTTTCTTTGTAATGGGGGTCGAGAAGGGCGAACAACCAGTAATCCATGTTGTCTAAAATGCGTATAACGCGTGGGTTGTGGGAAAGGCAGCCTAACATGAAGTCAGCCATGTGTGCCAGAGTACCAACAGGCAAGACTTTGCTGTCTTCATCAGGAGGATCACTCTAAATCTCCTTATCCTCGTCCTCCTCTTCTGCCCACCTATGCTGAACAGATGGAAATAAACTTCCATGGGTACTACCATCTGTAGCGGAGGCAACCGTCTCCTCCTCCTCCTCCTTCTCCTCCTCCTCTTTATCGTCCAATTCACGCTGAGAGGATGAACTGAGGGTGGTCTGGCAATCACCCTGTGTAATGTCTTCCCCCATTTCCACCTCATCCATATGCAAAATGTTGTCCTTAATTGTGAGCAGCGAGAGTTTAAGTAGACACAGAAATGGGATGGTTACGCTGATAATATTGTTATCACCGCTCACCATCTGTGTTGATTCCTCAAAGTTTCTTAAAACCTCATAGAGGTCAGACATCCATGCTAACTCCTCGCTTGGAAAGGCTACGACCATGTTGCAGCTGGTATTCCACTACTGCCCTCTACTGCTCACAAAGGCTAGACATGGGATGTGTCTGAGCTTGCCGAGCTCCAAAGCAGCTACCAAGATAGGCTATTATCAGACACAACCATGCCTCGTTGTAGGTTTAGTGGCGAGAGCCACAGCTCAGTCTGGTCTCTTATCCCCTGCCACAGCTCTGCGGCGGTGTGTTGTTTGTCCACTAAGCACATCAGCTTTAGCTAGGCCTGTTGCCACTTTCCCTCTGCAGTGCTACAATGCTTCCAGCTACCGACTGATGATTGACTGGTGCTGCACGCAGATAAATCTGAGGTGGAAGTGGAGGAGGAGGTGGAGGAGGAGAATTAGGGTTGGAGCCACTAATGTAGGTGCTGGGAGAAACCCTGATCGACGTAGGGACCGCAATCCTTGGCGTCGGTAGCACCTGTGCCATCCCAGGGTATGGCTTGCTCCTTGTGTTCAGGGCTTATACGCGTTACGGGTAGAGTCACTCTCCCTTCCTCAGTGGACCACTGAGGAAGGGAGAGTGAATCTACCCGTAACGCGTATGGTGAAACAAGTGATGTACCTGCATTGAAAAGCCTCCGATAAATACTGTATGGCCATACAGAAGAAAATTTCTACAGTAAAGGATTAACTATTCTTATCGTCGAAAGCTGCACCAAAGGAAATTGCCGAACAGAGTGGCAACTCCTGCGATCTTTGGAACACCCGTGAAATTTAAACCAGCTTGCTGTATGGAGCGACTGAATAAGCCGGCAAATATATAAAGCTCCATTGAAGCAATAGGGAGACAGCAGACGGTAAGCCAAATATCGATTTGAAGTTTTCTTCAATTCAAAGCTCATATCGACTTTAAAAGGATATGCTATAAGAGACTTTTCACATTATCAGGATTCCTGTGGACACGTTATGAACATGTTGCGCTCCCAGTGAATACACCTACAACATTTTCAGTGACATTCAGTTTTCCAAATTGGGATAGAGTGCTAGAAGATAATACCCCCTCTTCCCAAATAACAGCATATACTTGAAGTTTTTTGGTGTGATATATATTATTGAATTTATCGACACTATTGAGTCATATGAATATAGTGTCGATCATATCTACCATAATATATGTGACTGTAATGTTGTATATTATTGCTACATTGTTCTTATAAATTTTATTACTTGTATTTTATGGGGATTTAATAAATATTTTCTGCACATGTCAATCTGGTTGCCAAGTGTATGAGTGCTCGCTCATTACTCTATTTGGTGGCCTGCCTTCTTCCTTTTGCCACCCCACTGCCTCTTCCAACCTGCTTTGGTGCTGCAGATCCCTTCCCCTTTGTACTGCTGTCCTCTCTCGGTTTTCCACCTTCCTAGGTTGGGTCAGTGACATTATCGTCTACCACCTCCTCTTCCACTTCCGCACTCTGATCATCCTCCTAGTTTGTTGACCTAACCACAACCTTGGTGATTGACAACTGTGTCTCATCCTCTTTTCATCAACCTCATTAAACACTAATTGCCATTCCCCACCATCATGTTCTTGTGTCTGTGGATGCTCAAGAAGTTTGGAATCAGGGCACAAGATCTCATTTCCCTCTTCAAGCGTGCTTGACAAGAAGTCAAAATCAAGTAATGGAGATGAAAAGAGATCCTCGGAATATCCGAGTGTGGGATCACTTATTTGGACAGATTGTACATGGTGGGAGGAAGGAAGATCAGGGTGAAAATTGTGTTGACCAGACTCCTGGCTACTGAGACTGGACTTGGTGGAAGACAGGGTAGTGATTAACCGACTGGAAGCATTATCTGTTGCAATCCAACCGACCACCTGGTCGCACTGGTCTGACTTCAAGAGTGATGTCTTGCGCCGCCCTGCAAACTGGGACATGAATCTACGTATTGTGGATGATTGTTTTTCTGCGCCCAGGGCCACGGCCTCTGCCTGCATCATCAGCATCACGGACACTTACCCGTCCCTCACTACTCAACTTCTTCATTTTAAATGTGATATATGCTTGAAAGTATGTCACACATACAGTAGCGTAGGATTTGGAAGTGGCTACGGAAAAAGGTACACTGGATGTCACTGATATTTTAGGGATGCGCACACTTTAATAAATCACTGACGCTATTATATGTACCCCTTAAAACATCACTTTTAATATAGCATTTAAAAATAGAACCCACAGAATAACAAACAAATAAACATATAAGCTCAAAAGTGTAGTATGGGACAGATAACCCATGCAAATGGGATAAGGCAGTGGGAAAGGATTACCGCTACGCGGTTACTCATTATACTTTTGGTGGAAAAGCGGTGATAATGGCAAACGACTGATGAGGTCACTGCAGGTTCTCCCGGTTTTGAATACCTTAAGGGGTGTAGTTTCTAGAATGGGGTCATTTTTGGGCGGTTTCTATGATGTAAGCTTTACAAAGTAGTGACTTCAGACCTTAACTGGTCCATTTCTGAGAAATTTCAAGATTTACTTCTAAACTTCTAAGCCCCCCCAAAAAAATGTCATTCCCAAAATGATCCTAACATGAAGAAGACATATGGCAAATGTAAAGTAATAACTATTTTTGTAGGTATTAATATGTATTATAGAAGTAGAGAAATTGAAACTTGAAAATTTGCTAATTTTTCCAAATTTTTAGCAAATTTGGTATTTTTTTATAAATAAAAAAGATTTTTTTATTTTACTCCATTTTACCAGTGTCATGAAGTACAATATGTGAAGAAAAAACAATCTCAGAATAGCCTGGATAAGACAAAGCATTTTAAAGTTATCACCACATAAAGTGACACTGGTCAGATTTGCAAAAAATGGCCTGGTCCTGAAGGTGAAAATGAGCCCGGTCCTTAAGGGGTTAAGCAGGAAGGAATCATGGTTTCATATGGAAAATAAAATGACAAATATTCTAAAAAACAATATCGGGTATATATTCGTTATTTAGAATACTCCTCCCCGACAAGCATCCCCGTCACCATGGGAACGCCTGTGGGTTAGAAAATACCATCGGACCTGAGCTTTCCCTGAGATTGTGAAAACTCAGATCCATTGGTATATTCTAACCCACAGGCGTTCCCATGATGACGGGGACGCTTGTCGGGGAGGAGTATGCGAATGACAGATTGGGAAAAAAAAGAATATTCTAAATAACTAATATTCGCTATATTGCTATATATTTGTTTTTTTAGAATATTCGTCATATTCGTCATATTCTAAAACACAACGTTATAGCAATATAGCGAATATTCGTGAAAAACACATATAGACTGCAATTTAGCTAATATAGTGCTATAGTATTTTTTTATAGTCAATTTTTTTTGTCTCTTCTGAAGTTCAGATTTGGAAAAAATTTCCACTATAAAAAAAAATACTATAGCACTATATTAGCTAAATTGCAGTCTATATGTGTATTTCACAAATATTCGCTATATTGCTATAACTTCGTGTTTTAGAATATGACGAATATGACGAATATTCTAAAAAACAAAGTTATAGCAATATAGTGAATATTCGTTATTTAAAAAATTTGTCTTTTTTTTTTCAAATCTGTACGGTTGTTCACATACTCCTCCCCGACAAGCATCCCCGTCACCATGGGAATGCCTGTGGGTTAGAATATACTATCGGATCTGAGTTTTCACGATCTCAGGGAAAACTCAGATATGATGGTATTTTCTAATCCACAGGCGTTCCCATGGTGAAGGGAATGCTTGTCGGGGAGGAGAATGCGAACAACTGTACAGATAAAAATAAAAAAGAAGTAAATATTCTAAATAGCCAATCAATAGGAAAGTTGCCTTATACAGTTAAAAGAAAATCGCAATACGCAAATAATTAAATCGCATGTTATTCACGATAAATAGAATAATGCCGAATATTCAATTTAGAAGAATATTCAATCAAATATTTGCGAAATATTCCGAAATCGAATATGGCACCTCCCGCTCATCACTAGCCGCAAACAATAGGCATACACCTGACAGAAAAGATCAAGTGATTATGTGGCTGGAGGTATATTAGGCGGTCAATGAATAACTATTTTACTGTAGCCCAGTGGAATATAGGCCCCAAAAATTATGCATTCACCGGACAGAAAAGTACAAGTGATTATGTGCTTGGAGGTATATAAGGCGGTCAGTGGATAACAATTTTACTGCAGGCCAGTGGAGTATAGGCCCCAAACATTAGGCATTCACTGGACAGAAAATAACAACTTATTATGTGGCTGGAGGTATATTAGACGGTCAGTAGATAGCAATTTTACTGTAGGCCAGTGGAGTACAGGCCCCAAAAAGTATGCATTCACCAGACAGAAAAGAACAAGTGATCATGTGGCTGGTGGTATATTAGATGGTCAGTGCATAACAATTTTACTGTAGGCCAGTGGAGTACAGGCCCCAAACTTTATTCATTCACCAAACAGAAAAATAAGTGATTATGTGGCTGGAGGTATATTAGGTGGTTTGTGGATAACAATTTTACTGTAGGCCAGTGGAGTAAAAGTCCTATACTTTAGTCATTCACCGGACAGAAAAGAACAAGTGATTATGTGGCTGGAGGTATATTAGGCGGTCAGTAGAAAACTATTTATTGTAGGCCAGTACAGGCCCCAAAAATTAGGCATTTACCTGACAGAATAGAACTCTAGTGATTATGTGTCTGGAGGTAAATTAGGCGGTCAGTGGATAAAAATTGCACTGTAGGCCACTGGAGTAGAGGCCCCAAAAATTAGGCATTCACCTGACAGAAAAGGCCTTTTATGCCGATGTATATACATAAGGCTGCTTTCACACTAGCGTTCGCTGGTCCGTTCGTGAGCTCCGTTTGAAGGGGCTCACGAGCGGACCCGAACGCAGCCGTCCAGCCCTGATGCAGTCTGAATGGAGCGGATCCGCTCAGACTGCATCAGTCTGGCGGCGTTCAGCCTCCGCTCCGCTCGCCTCCGCACGGACAGGCGGACAGCTGAACGCTGCTTGCAGCGTTCGGGTGTCCGCCTGGCCGTGCGGAGGCGTGCGGATCCGTTCAGACTTACAATGTAAGTCAATGGGAACGGATCCGCTTGAAGATGTCACCCTGTGGCTCAATCTTCAAGCGGATCCGTCCCCCATTGACTTTACATTGAAAGTCTGAACGGATCCGCTCAGGCTGCTTTCACACTTAGATTTTTTTCTAAGTTATTAATGCAGACGGATCCGTACTGAACGGAGCCTCCGTCTGCATTAATATGAGCGGATCCGTTCAGAACGGATCCGCCCGAACGCTAGTGTGAAAGTAGCCTAAAAAAGAAACATTCTTTTTTCTGAGTGATGGCGGATATGTGTGGGCTTGCATGGCGAAATTCAATTATACGTGATAGTCAAAGGTGTTGAATTTCTCTGAGATCCATGGCTCATTTATTTTTAGAAATGTGAGTCCACATTGTTGTGAGATAGGCAAGTGCGTTTATCTGTTACAATCCCCGCTGATGCGCTGAACACCCTTTCGGACAGGACACTCGACGAGGGGCAAGCCAAGAGTTCCATTGCAAATTGTGCCAGCTCTGGCCACAGGTCAAGCCTGCACACCGAGTAGTTCAGGGGTTACTCGCTTCTCAGAGCGTCCATATCGTCCGTTAACCCGATGTGGCTGCAAGAATGATCTCATATCCGAAGTGACGAACACATCTTCAAACGCCCTCCTCTTGCAGGGGCGGTATGATTGGTACCCGCACCTGTTTCACTGTGGGAAAATTTCCTGGAAATGCTGCATTCTGACAGCCCTCTATGATGCTAGTAACATGTCTGCCATTTTGTGTTTGTACCAGGGGTTTAAGTACGTTGCCACCCAGTACTGGTCCTTGCCCTTTATTCATTTTATACAGGGGTCCATCTTCAAAAACTGGAGCATGAAGGCCCCCAATTGTCAGAAATTGGAAGCAGTGGAGAGTCCTGGCTCCTGTCTATCGCTCACGAGAATGTTGTCTTCGGTCTCCTCCCCCCAGCTACGGAAAACATTAGGGATCCCCTAAAAGTTTAAAGTCCCCCTCAAAGCCTGCTCTTCTTGCTCCTCCTCATCCCTCCAGCCACCATCCTCCTCTGACTCCTCTTCAGTCTCCTGCTGACTTGTCTCAGATGGAGTACCCCCCCCCCCCCCCGGGAATTCAATCAGAATTGCGACTTCCTCATCTTCCTGCTCCTGCTCCTCAGCTTGATCAATGACACGACACAATGCACGCTCCAGAAAGAAGGTGTAAGGTACGATGTCACTGATGGTGCCCTGGCTGCGACTGACCAGTTTGGTGATCTCATCAAATGGCCGCAGTAGTCTGCATGCGTCGCGCATGAGCAGCCACTGGCAAGATGAAAAAAACCAAGCTCCCAGAACCTATCCTGCTGCAGAGTTCGTACAGTTATTCATTAACAGCGCATTGCTACTGGAGCAGCCTATCAAGCATATAAAAGGTGGAGTTCCAGCGCGTCGGGCAGTCACAAATCAGACGTCCGACGGGCAGGTGGTATCGCCGTGCCAAATGTCAGCAATGCGAGCCATGGCAGTGTAAGATCTGCTAAAATCGCCAGAGATTTTCCTGGCCTGCCGCAAGACGTTCTAGACCCCGGGGTATTTGCAACTGATCGCTGCACGACTAAGTTCAGGACGTGTGCCATGCACGGCATGTGTGTCATTTTGCCCTGTTTCAGTGCGCTCAGCAGATTGGCACTGTTGTCGCACACCACTTTACCAACTGTCAAATTGAGCGGGGTTAGCCACTGATCGGCCTGTGACCGTAGAGCTGAAAGCAGTGCAGCATCGGTGTGGCTCTTGGCTTCCAGGAACAACAGCCGCAGCACAGCATGGCAACGTCTCACCTGGGATGTTGAATAGGTTCTGGGGAGCTTAGGGGGTGCAGCGAAAGAGGCGGTAGCAGTGGAAAAGGAGGAGTCAGCCGAGGAGGATACGGAGGATGGAGTAGGAGGAGGAGAAGAAAAGGTAGGCCTGTATGCAATCCGTGGCGGTAACATCAAATCCACATGGTTGCCACGGGTTACATGCTTGACGGCCTTCAGAAGCTTCACCGAGTGGGCAGTAAAAGTTATGTACCTTCGCTGCCTGTGATTGATAGACCACATGTCTAAACGTGACCATATAGCTCTGGGATGCCCCTCTGGGAGAAATATTTCCTTCCGGGGACCTTCCACATCAGTGTGCCAATGGCCGCAAATTTTCTAAAGGCCTCCGAGTCCACCATTTATATGGCAGTAGTTGGAGGGCTAGCAGTTCCGACAAGCCAGTGGTCAGCCGTTGGGCAAGAGGATATCCGGCGTCATCAACTTTTTACGCTCAAACATTTGGGTCACAGAAGCCTGCCTTCTGCCAGATGAACGCAACGAAAGCACGGTGGAAGGTGGAGTGGAGGAGAAATGTGATGAGAGAGGAGAAGAGGTAGGGCGTGGACTTCTGGAGTGTGGCTTTGTGGGTGGCTCCCACTGGGCTCGATAATGGGAGGCCAGGTGTATTCTTTTTTTTTTCACAATATTTTTATTGTCGATATGGCACAATATAAATGACAACGATTGCAATGTGGACGCAGCCACTCAGGATGAGAGACACATATGTCGATCCAGTAAAGAGTGGTCGCAGCCACTAAATAGAATAAACTGACAAAGATATAACATATATCAAGTTCTAAGGCACCCGCCTGGGTGCTGCCAACGTAGAACAGCGACAAATAAGATAATCAATCAGATGAAAAAGGAACATTAAGACAATTAGCAACAAACTAAAAAGAAAATGAAGAAAATAAAGAAATCGATGGACACTGACTTATCTTCACTAGAAAACCAGACCAGAGTAAGGAACTTATCTAGTATCGGACAGAAGGGATTAAGTCACATATGAATAGGGAATTTTGTGAGCCAAGGAGACCAAGAGGATTGAAAATGTCGCACCCTGTTGGTCCGCTGAGCCCAAAGGTGTTCAAATATAGCATGGGTGGAAATTTTTTCTTGAGTTCATTCAGAGTAGGGATTTTGGATGATTTCCAATGTTTAGCAACTAGAAGTTTGGCCGAGAGTAATATATGACAAGTTAGTAATCTAAGTTGTCGTGGAATCAAGTCAAGATCTAATGAGAGGAGTGCCATAGCCGGGGATAGATACATTTTGGAGCCTGTCACTTCTCTCACCAGATCCCCAACCCCGATCCAGAATGATTGGATCCCTACACAATCCCAAAAAATATGTATTAGGTTACCTGGCGACTTCTGACAGCGCCAGCACGAGTTCTCTACATTGGGGTAGAATCTGTTGAGTTTAGCGGGGGTAAAATACCACCGTGTGAGTATTTTATGGTAGCATTCTAACAAGTTAGAGCACTTTGTAGCCTGATATGTAATTCTAATCGCCGCTTGCCACTTAGTTATAGGGTATGCAAGCCTCAGATCTCTCTCCCAATTCAGGAAATGTGCCTTTTTTGTCAAGTGCATATCCCCTATCACGGTCTTATAAAATGAATTTGTAGGAATCTGGGAATCACCTCGTGTACATAACATAATATTGAGAAGACCAACTGGAAGCATTACATCTCTCATAGGCCACTTAGCTAAAAAGTGAGCAATCCTAGTATAATGATAATGGTAAGAGTCTGGTATACCAAAAGAGACCTGTAGGCATGAGAATGACCTCAAAACATCTTTGTCATAGAAGTCATTTAGCACCTGTATCCCAGCTTTCCGCCAACCACCCACCGAGAAATCTGCTACATAGTATTGCAAGATTTCTATGGGAACCTGTACAATTCTCTTTGGAGACGTTGGACCAGTACGTTGTAACAATATGGTGGGTGAGAGGAATAAGGAATGACAGCGGCACTACGCTTGTAAATCACCTATAAGCCCCTTTCATCTGTCAATAATCCATGGACCTGCGGTTGCCCCCGATGACTGGCATATAGCCGGTCTAAGGAAGCGCGACTTCTGCGCGAAACGTCCGTCACCGCTGAAGCACATCGTGGCCATCCCGCTCCCCTGCCTGCGCAGCATGCCATCTGATCTGCAATAAAGCAACCATTAATCGCAAGATCTTTGGTGAGTGCCGCATCTCTTCTATTCCATTGACGTTGTAACAATAGTTTCCATGTTTGAATGGATGATCTCAGAGTCAGCGCTGTGGGAAGCGGAAAGCCGGGGTCAATAGCATGCAAAAAAAGAAGAGAGTAAAGTGGTTTCCCTTTATTAAGGTCTACTTCTATCTGTTGCCAGCTAGGAGTCTGCTCTCATCTACACCAAAATCTCAACTGTTTGAAAACAAAGGAATCGTAGTATCCCTGATGATTTGGAACTCCCAGGCCTCTGTGTGACCTATGACTATAAAGTATAGAGGATGCTATTCTGTGAGGGCCTTTATTCCAGATAAAGGAAAGCATTTGAGTCTTAAATTTTGCCATGACTGAGGTGGGGATAGGGATGGGTAGGGTACGAAATAGATATAAAATCTTTGGGAGCACCATCATTTTGTATATTACTATTCGCCCTAGCCAGGATAGGTCTAATTTAGAGTAACGGTCCAGATCAGTTTGGAGGGAGTTATATAATACATCATAGTTGCTTTTGACTAACCGTGTAAGAGGAAAGAAGACTTGTACGCCCAAATATGTGATTGAATCTACTGCCCATTGGAAAGGGAATTAATTTTCCAGTGCCCTCCTCAATGATGGAGAAACCTTAACAGCTAGGATTTGGGATTTGGATTCGTTGATTTTATAGTATGATACTTCTCTGAATTCCCTGATAATCTGTAAAGTGGCCCTCAATGAAGGCAAGGGGTCAGTTACGGTCAGAATGACGTAGTCTGCAAATAATCCTATCTTATGTTGCTGATTACCAGCTGAAATGCCACGTATAGCTTCTGACATCCTTATCATTTCTGCAAGGGACTCCATTACCATTAAGAAGAGGAAAGAGGAGAGGGGACAGCCTTGACGGGTGCCGTTTGTAATTGAAAAAGGGGAGGAGAGGGAGTTATTAGCTAGTACTCTAGCGGAGGGGGTGGAATATAGAACTTGGATCGAGTTTTTAATAGGGCCCCAAAAGCCGAAATTATCCAGCACCGCTGACGCAAATCCCCAATGTATACGGTCGAACGCCTTCTCTGCATCCAAGGTTAGAAGCAGAGAAGGCGTCGCCAACCCCCCAGCCTTTTGTAACAGGCCCAATATCCGACGGGTACCATCTGGATCCTCTCTGCCCTTTGTAAAGCCAACTTGGTCACTATGGATTAGCATAGGCAAAATTTTCAAAAGCCTATGGGCTAGCAATTTTGCATATATCTTTACGTCGCAATTGAGGAGAGAAATCTGGCGGTAGTTTGCAGGGGAATCCGTCGCTTTACCCGGCTTTGGGATGGTAACAATCGTAGCCTGTATCATTTCAGATGGAGATTGTTCTCCAGCTAACACCTTTTTAAATAGCTGAACAAGATGCAGTTGTAATAAGGGGAAAAACTATTGATAGTATTCATTGGAATACCCGTCAGGGCAGGGTGATTTATTCGGCTTTAGAGATTTGATCGTAGCATCTATGTCAGAAGCCGAAATTAGGGAATTCAGTTCTGCAATTTGTTCACTATTTAAAGAGGGGATATTGACTTTTTGAAGAAAAGAGTCAATTTTCTCTAAGGACGGTTGGTGTGTGGATGGATCTTTATTAAGGTTATATAACTTAGAATAGTAGTGGTTAAAGGCTTCTGCTATCTCATTTGGGTGGGTAATTCTAGATGTTTTATAGGGGGGTAGCATATAGGGTATATTTATTTTTTGTGTAATGGTTTTATTTTCCTCGCCATTAACCTACTTGTTTTATTGTAGGATTGGTAGTATGAAAGCCGCATAGAGGTTAGTTGGCGATCGTAATCCATTTGTAGGGTGGAGTGAATTTCGTGTCTCAAGGACATTAAATTCTTGTGGAGATTTAAGGATGGGTCTGATCTAACTTGTTCTTCTAGTTTAGCCTCCTTATCCAGAAGAATTGATAATTTAGCCTCACGGGATTTCTTGTAGTGTGAACTCTGCTTTAGCAATTCACCTCTAACACCCTGCTTTGTGAGCTAGCCAAAGAGAAAGTATTAATGTTTTCTGTGTTATTAAGGGAGAAATACTCTGCTATGGCAGATTCTATAAGTGGTTTGTATTTAGGGTGGCGAAGGAGAAAGGTATTATTCCTCCATGATTTCTGAGCATTAAAAGACAGGATTTGGGAAACTGAACATGAAATTGGTGCCTGGTCAGACCATGACGTGATCCCGACAGCAGACCTAGAAATCCTGGATAATAATGGTCTATCAGAGAGAAACAGGTCGATTCGGGAGAACGATCTATGTCTTGCAGAGTAAAAGCTATATTCTTTCGAATTTGCATTTAAACATCGAAATGTGTCATAAAGCTGGTTATCCCTCATCCAACGCCCCAAGGCTGGGGCCTTTATTCTGCCAGAACCCGTTGAGTCCAGGTTCCTATCCGGCACTATATTAAAGTCCCCAGAAATCATTAGATATCCCTTTTGTATAGTACGCGTTTTCCTCAAGATTTTGATTAAGAACCTTATAGGGGATTTGTTGGGGGCATAGATATTGACCAGGGTCAATGCAACCGAACCCACTAAGCCTACCAGAACAATATATCGCCCACCCTCATCAATTAACACTTTCTCAACCTGAAAGCCCAGGGAGTCCTTTATTGCGATAGCCACCCCTGCTTTTTTCTTATTTGAGTTGGCTAATAATACAGTAGAGAAACCTATACGGGATAAATCTGGGTGCTTGTTGCGCACAAAATGTGTTTCCTGGATGCATAATATATCTGTCTGCGAGGAGCAAACGTCCTTCCAGAGTGAGGATCTTTTATAGGGGGAATTCAATCCTTTGGTGTTAATAGACATTACCTTAACTGCCATAAAACTGGAAATTACCTAAAAGCTGAATACATATTAGAGTCCTTACATGTCGAGACTGTAGTAATGAAGGAATTACAAGCATATGACCATCGAAAAGAAAAAAAAAACAAAAGAACATAAAAATCAAACATTAGCAAAAATTCAACCTGTGGAGTAAACATAGGTTAGAAAACAAAACCGAATAGGTCTGGTCTGAAGGAGGTTACAAGCAACCTAGACCAGAGAAATCGGGGATCAACAGTTCGGCCTTACTCCGCCATCCCTAATATTAATAACTATTCGGCTAGAAGGATATAGCGGACATCGTAGGTATTACACTCCCATTGAGGTCCAGTCCGGGGCCACATGGGTGTTGGTTTTCTTTCTTGCTGGAACCGGCAATGTAGATCTTCCAGTATTCCAGGATTTAAGTAGGGAATCTCCTTCTTCAGGGTTCTTAATAACGAATGTTTTCCCATCTCTATGTATCAGAAGCTTCAGCGGGAATCCCCACTTGTATGGGTTTTGGAGATCCCTCAATACTTTGGTTATTGGGGAGAGTTGTTTTCTAGCTTGCAATGTTGCTTGAGAAAGGTCAGCAAATATTTGAATGTCCTGGAATGGAGCTGGTAGGTTGCGATTTTTCCTGATGTAGGAAACCAGATCTTCTTTTATGCAGTAAAAGTGAAAACGCGCAATAACATCTTTGGGCGCTGAAGCTGGTAGATGTTTAGGTTTGGACAGATGATGAGCCCTGTCAATCAAGAGCAGCTGAGGATCTCCGTCTGGGAATACCAACTTAAGCATTTCTCCCAAAAATTGCTGCAGATTAGCCGGGGGTATTTTTTCTGAGATTCCCCTGAATTTTAAGTTGTTGCGTCTGTTTCTGTCCTCTAGGTCAGTCATTTTAGCTCTTAACCCTGCCACTTCATCTTCTAGAGAATAATACGCATCAATAAGATCATTGTGGGAGCTGGTTAATTCCCCCAACTTTTTAATGTAGTTCACTCTGGAGCCCAGATCATCCATGGAAGATGTAATAGAGGAGGCTACTTGTCGCAACTTTGATATGAGTGAGTGTTGTACAGCCGTTATCATTGCTTTAAGTGAGTTATCTGATACCGTTTGATCAGTACAAAGTTCTGCAGTGGATCTGACACTGCATCTACTTTAGTTGCAGCCTGAGCTAAAGCAGGAGACTGGGAGCTATCTGTGGGGTTAATATTGCTTGGCATGGTGCTAGCTATGGTGTCACTCACAGGCGGTATAGTCATGGCGTCCCCTTGTTCAGGCCCGGAGGCGACACAGTATTCATTGCCCCTTGTGCTGGATAGATGTAGCGTTTGTGATCGCTTGTCTCGTCCCTCTGTGTCACCGCTGCTGGCTGTTGAAGGAGGAGAGATTCCCCTGGATGTGGGTAACGAGTTTTTCTCAGCCTCCTGCAGCGCTGGTAAAGAGACGGCGCGTAGTGGTGGGAAGCCGCCATCAGGCTCCTGAGCTGAAAAGAAGTCAGTGAGGCGTCAGAGCCCCGGACGGGAAGCTTTCTTCCTAGTCATCATGTCACTATGAAGGTAGGAGACGATTTGGCAGTTCAGTCCCTCCTTTGCCAAGATGCTTTAGGTCGCTTATCAGGGATGGTGAAGCGGAGCTCTCTCACCAAGCAGCCATCACGGTCGGCAGTAGGCCACGCCCCCGCCAGGTGTGTTCTTATGGCTGTCAACCCTACTCCCTAGGTAAGTGTTGGGCTTGCCACGACTTATGCGTTGACAGCACAGGCTGCAGATGGCAACACTATTGTCAGCAGCTGACACGTTAAAAAAAGCCCACACTGCGGAGCCATGTGCCGGTATCCTGGGAGCACAAGATGTGACCGTGCATGGTGGATGGCTCGCTCCAGATACATTTGCAGACTGCTTTTTGCCTCCTGACCACTGCAAATTCTGCCTGCTTCTCCTCCCTCTCTGATACTCCGTCTCTCCCTCTGAACTCCCCTCCTCTACCTCTCTTGTGGGCACCCACATGATGTCCATCGACACATCTTCATCGTCACCTTCACCACCACTGACATTAGAGATCTCGGAGTGGGCAGCAACAGTGGGGACCACCCTCCTTGGGCCGATCTGGATCCTGTAGTCAGACCGCTGGGTGGCGGTGGTTGCTACCTCCTCTACCTCATCCAATGCCAAGAATGGCTGCTCATCGGTAAGGTCTTGGTAGGGTGGAAAAATAATTCCTCTGACTCGAGTGAAGGGGCTAGGGTGGTGGTGGTGGTGTCTTTGGGGGTGCACACAGCAAAGAGTGAGGAGGGTGCAGATACAGAGGATGAGGATGTTGGAGAAGCGGAATGCTGAGTGAGCCACTCAACCAACTCTGGTACGCACATTCTCCAACTTCCCACTTAGGCTCCGGCCTGGTGCACCTGCCCGACATCTAAGACCCCTGTTGAACAGCTTGCCTTATCATCTGCCTGTCATTTTTTAAATGACCCTGTGCCAAAGTCCAGTGAAAAGCTGAATTTTTGGAAGCAGGTTTATCGCAGGCCTCAATCAGTATTTGGTGGAAGCTGGTATATTGCATCCCTCAATCAGTATTTTGTGGAAGCAGGTATATAGAACTCCTTAATCAGAATTTTGTAAAAGCAGGTATATTGCACCCCTAAATCAGCATTTTGTAGAAACAGGTATATAGAACACCTGAATCAATATTTGGAGCAACAGGTATATCGCACCCCTTAATCAGTATTTTGTGGAAGCAGGTATATCGAACCCCTCGATCATTATTTTGTGCAAGCAGGTATATCGCACCCCTAAATCTGTAGCAGGTATTTGGCGCCGTTCAATCAGCATTTTGTGGAAGTAGGAATATAGAACCTCTTAATCAGTATTTTGTAGAAGCAGGTATATCACACCCCTCAATCAGTCTTTTGTGGAGAAAGGTATATAGATCCCCTGAATCAATACTTGGTGGAAGCAGGTATATCACACCCCTCAATCAGTATTTTGTGAAAGCAGGTATTTCAAACCCCATAATCAGTATTTTGTTGAAGAAGGTATATAGCACCCCTCAATCAGTTTTTTTGGGGCAACATGTATATCACACCCGTTGCAAATACTTGTTCTAATAACGCTTGTCCCTCTATATATGTCATGGAACCATGAACCAGACGTACAACAAGAGATAAGTGGAAATAAGAAGGCTTTATTGAAAATCAAGCTGTAAGGCAAAAGTCCAAACGGATGGCTAAACCGAAGCAGGGTCTTGCGAAGCCAGAGGTCAGGAACCAGAAGGGTAGTCAGACGAAGCCTGGATCAGGAGCCAGCAGGGTAGTCAGACGAAGCCTGGATCAGGAACCAGCAGGGTAGTCAGACGAAGCCAGGATCAGGAACCAGAAGCAGCAGCAGTCTTAGAAGCATGTGAACACAGGAGGACCAAGCAAGGAACTGAAGCCACAGACCTCCTATATATATGAGCTAGGCATCCAGCTCCTCCCAGTGGGAAGGAGAAGCCGCAGGGTGGGAGGCTACAAGAAACCCAGAAACCAAGATGGCCGCCAGCACATGTCAAACGAAGGAGAACAGCAAGAAGGTAAGACCATGACAGTACCTCCCCCTCAAGGGCCCCTCCTCCGCGGAGTAAAGAACGGTTTCTGAGGGAAGCGTGCGTGGAAGGCTTGGAGCAAGGCAGGAGCATGGACATCTGCGGAGGGAACCCAGGAACGCTCCTACTGGACCATAACCACGCCAATGGACCAAAAACTGCACCCGACCGCGGACCAGGCGTGAGTCCAGGATATTGCTCACCTCATACTCCTCACGATTGCCCACTTGGACCGGACGAGGCCGAGGAACCGAGGAAGTGAAACGATTACACACCAGTGGCTTCAACAGGGAGACATGAAACACGTTGGAGATCCGCATGCCAGGAGGAAGCGCAAGGGCATAGGCTACCGGGTTTACCCTGCGAAGCACTCGGAAGGGACCAACAAAGCGAGGCGCCAGCTTGGGAGTGGGCACTCGAAGGTTGAGGTTGCGGGTGGACAACCATACGCGGTCTCCGACCTGGTAGGAAGGAGCGGGCGCTCGTCTGCGATCAGCCTGGAGTCTCTGGCGCTGCGCAGAGACCTCAAGGGACCTCTGGATCTGTACCCAAGAAGCACGTAGGACGGAAAGGTGATCCTCCACAGCCGGAATATCCTGGGGAGAGAATACCTCCGGTAACACGGCAGGTTGGAACCCATAATTGGCCATGAAGGGAGTCGTCCCAGAGGAAGAGTTCACCGCCGTGTTCCTGGCAAACTCAGCCCAAGGCAGGAGGTCAACCCAATTGTCTTGGTGATCGGAGACATAGCAACGAAGGAATTGCTCCAAGGCCTGATTGGATCGTTCTGCGGCCCCATTGGACTGAGGGTGGTAGGCCGAGGAGAAAGAGAGATGAATCCCCAACTGGGAGCAAAAGGCGCGCCAGAACCTGGACACAAACTGACTCCCCCGATCCGACACAATCTCCTTGGGCAAACCGTGCAACCGGAAGACCTCCCTGGCAAAAATCGAGGCCAACTCTTGTGCAGAGGGTAACTTCTTGAGAGGAACACAGTGGCACATTTTGGAAAACCGATCCACAATCATGAGAATGACCGTATGGCCTCGGGATGCAGGGAGGTCCACAATGAAATCCATCCCCAGGTGTGACCATGGACGCTCCCCGGTGGCTATGGGTTGCAAAAGGCCCAACGGAAGGTGCCGAGGGGACTTACTCTGGGCACAAACGGAGCATGCCGCTACATATGCGGCGATGTCGGAACGTAGAGAAGGCCACCAGAACAGACGTGAAACAGCCCAGGACAGCTGATTCTTTCCAGGAGTTATGGTAGGTTCGCAACAACCGAGTGCGCAACTCCTCAGGCACAAAACATCTGCCGTTGGGTCTCCCAGAGGGAGCACCAGATTGAGCCGCCAAAATCTGCTCACCCAGGGGAGAGGTCAGGCTGGTGCAAATGGCGGCCAGGATCTGATTCGGAGGTATGACCGAAGTCGGAATCGACTCCTCCCCGGACAGCTCGGAGTACTGCCGTGATAAGGCATCCGCTCTGATGTTCTTGGAACCGGGTAGGTAGGAGACCACGTAATTAAAACGTGACAAGAACAGAGCCCATCTGGCCTGACGTGGTGTCAATCTCTTGGCCTCAGAGAGGTAGGTCAGATTCTTGTGGTCCGTCAGGATGAGAACCGGAACCACCGAGCCCTCGAGCAAGTGCCTCCATTCTTTAAGGGCCTGCACGATGGCCAATAACTCCCTGTCACCAATCTGATAGTTGCACTCCACGGAAGACAGTTTCCGGGAGTAATCCCACAAGGAAGCAGAGGACCCTCTGGTGTTCTACGCTGAGACAGAAGGGCGCCTACTCCCGTCTCAGACGCGTCCACCTCGGGTACAAAAGGCAACCCAGGGTTGGGATGCGACAGAATCGGAGCCGACACAAAGGCGGACTTTAGAGCCTCAAAAGCTCGGATGGCCTCGAGCGGCCAGACCTGGGGATTACTGCCCTTCCTGGTCAGATCCGTGAGAGGCTTGGCTAGCATGGAAAAGTCCCTGATGAACTTCCGATAATAATTGGCGAAGCCCAAAAAGCGCTGCAGGGCACGAAGACCACTGGGCTGGGGCCACTGTAAGACAGCCGAAACCTTCTCAGGATCCATGGAGAACCCCTCAGCGGAAATGATGTAACCTAAGAAGGTTACCTGGGATCGGTGAAATTCGCATTTCTCAAGCTTACCGAACAGCTTGTTCTCTCGTAACCGTTGCAACACTCGTCTGACATCCAGAATGTGGGCCTCCATGGATTCAGAATATACCAAGATGTCATCCAAATAGACCACCACACACTGCTGCAACAGGTCACGGAAAACATCGTTGATGAATTCCTGGAAGGAATTGTTGCATTGCACAACCCAAAGGGCATAACCAAGGATTCATAATGACCGGTCCTGGTGTTAAACGCGGTCTTCCACTCATCGCCCGCCTTGATCCTTACCAGGTTATATGCCGCCCTCAGGTCGAGTTTGGTAAAGACCGTGGCCCCTTTGAGACGATCGAACAGCTCGGAAATCAAGGGTATCGGGTAAGCGTTCTTGATCGTGATGCGATTGAGACCCCTGTAATCGATGCAAGGCCTCAACTCACCGCCCTTCTTTTTCACAAAGAAAAATCCAGCCCCTGCCGGGGACGAGGATTTGCGAATGTGTCCGCGTGAAAGCGCCTCCCTCACGTACTCCTCCATGGCCTCATTCTCCGCTACCGACAGTGGATAGACTTTGCCACGAGGAGGAACGGCACCAGATTGTAACTCTATGGCACAATCGTATGGGCGGTGCGGAGGTAGGGCAACCGCACGCACCTTATCGAATACATCCCGGTACTCCTCGTATTCAGGAGGCAACAGAGAGTCCGAGGAAGTACACAGCAACTTGACAGGCCCATGGATGCAACTAGCCCCACACTGCGGTGACCACGAGAGGATCTCGGCCGATCTCCAATCGAAAGTCGGATTATGCTTCTGGAGCCAGGGGTACCCCAAGACCACCGAGTAGTGTGGAGACGAAATAACCTGGAGACAGACCGACTCTCTGTGAACGGCACCAATGGCCATCCCCACTGGAAGGGTCTCCTGAGTCACGTGTGGCGGCAGAAGGGGTCTGCCGTCTATCGCCTCAAGAGCCAGTGGGGAACCTCGAGGCTGCAGAGGAATGGAATTGGCGGCAGCGAACACACTATCAATGAACAAACCACCAGCACCAGAGTCCACCAACGCCTGGGTCGTCACCGAGCCCCCGACCCAGGAGAGGACAACAGTAATCAGTGGTTTGTCAACACGGGAAACCGGGGACGAGGAGACTCCACCCAAGATCTGCCCCCGACAGGATCTCAGGTGCGAGCGTTTCCCGGACGGTTCGGGCATGCCAACCGAAAATGCCCACCGAGACCACAGTACATGCATCGGCCCTCGCGTCTCCGGAGTACCCTCTCCCCCTCGGACAGGCGAGCAAACCCCAGCTGCATGGGTTCACCCCCAGACAAGTCATCCCCAGGAGGCGTGGGAGGAGAGGGAGGCACGGGTGGGACAGCAAACGTAGGCGCCAATCTGTTAGAAGACCTCCGCAGGCTCTCCTTAAAGGAAGGTCTCTCCCTGAGTCTGGTGTCAATCAAAATCAGGAAAGAAATAAGAGACTCGAGCTCCACTGGTAGGTCCTTAGCTGCAACCTTATCCTTCAAGGCATCCGAGAGACCATGAGAGAAAGCAGCAACCAGAGCCTCATTATTCCAGCCCACCTCTGCTGCCAGGGTACGAAACTCAATGGCGTATTCAGCTACGGATCGTGAACCCTGTCTGATGGACATAAGGAGCTTCGCAGCAGAGGCAGCACGAGCCGGCACATCGAATACCTTCCGAAGAGAAGCAACAAAACCGGAAAACTCGGCAACCACCGGATTGTTGTTCTCCCATAAAGGGCTGGCCCAGGCCAAGGCCTTGTCCGAGAGCAGCGAGATCAAGAAGCCCACCTTTGATCTCTCAGTAGGAAAGGCATGTGGCAGCAACTCGAAATAAATGCCCACCTGGTTAAGGAAACCTCGGCACAGAGTTGGCTCTCCCCCAAAGCGCTGTGGAAGGGGGGCAGAACCGGTCATACCCCGAAACACCGCAGGCGCAGCAACAGGTGTCGGGGTAGACTCTGGCGCAACAACCGGAGCGGCAGTAGGAGCGGGCCCAGGAGCGACAACCGACCCATCGGCAACGGAAGCTAAATGAGCCGTGCGTTCAAGCAGGGTTTGCAACGCCACAGCGAACCGACCCAACAGGTGATCCTGCTGATCAAGTCTGGCAACCAGCGTAGGTAGCGAGGATGGCCCTGTACCGTCAGAATTCATGGCTTGGTCCTAATGTCATGGAACCATGAACCAGACGTACAACAAGAGATAAGTGGAAATAAGAAGGCTTTATTGAAAATCAAGCTGTAAGGCAAAAGTCCAAACGGATGGCTAAACCGAAGCAGGGTCTTGCGAAGCCAGAGGTCAGGAACCAGAAGGGTAGTCAGACGAAGCCAGGATCAGGAATCAGCAGGGTAGTCAGACAAAGCCAGGATCAGGAATCAGCAGGGTAGTCAGACGAAGCCAGGATCAGGAACCAGAAGCAGTCTTAGAAGCATGTGAGCACAGGAGGACCAAGCAAGGAACTGAAGCCACAGACCTCCTATATATATGAGCTAGGCATCCAGCTCCTCCCAGTGGGAAGGAGAAGCCGCAGGGTGGGAGGCTACAAGAAACCCAGAAACCAAGATGGCCGCCAGCACATGTCAAACGAAGGAGAACAGCAAGAAGGTAAGACCATGACAATATACCTTCGGTATTGCAGCAAAACCGCAAACAACTGCTGCAGAATACAAATACACTATAATATACTTTCTATGTTAGAAAGTATATTTTAGTTATATCACACACCACAATCAGTTTTTTGGGGGGCAACAGGTATATCATACCAGTTGCAATTAGTTATTCCAATAGTGTTTGTCCCTCTATATAGCTGTGGTATTGCAGCAGAACCGCACACAACTGCTGCACAATACATATGCACTATAATATACTTTCCTATGTTACAAAGTATATTATCAGTATATCACACCTTAAAAGGATATTTGTGGCCCTATTAGCTAGCATTTGGTGTTCCTAACAGTCTTCCCCTGCTCCACAAAGCAACATCTCCCTACACTGGCAAAACACAGAATGTAATATGGCTGCCAGATCGGGTTCTGTTATAGGGTGGGGGGGGGTGTCCATGTGCTGAAATGTCTCAATTGGCTGTCCTGTCCCACCTTATGGATGTGTCATGGGTCAAAGTTTGGCGCAATGCAAAAGAATATGGCGTATGCAAATATCGCCATATGTTCGCATGTTCAGCGAATCACAAACTATCAAAGTTCGCCTCGAAACGACCGCCGGGCGACCCGCAAGCCAGCTCTATAGACCATAACCATAATACAAACTATTTTATCCCAAAAGAGGCAAAATATGGTTGGGACATCGACAGTAAGTGACTTTAAATATACCTGGGATTAACACATATCCTGAGATAAGTAATAATATAAGGGCTGTCTAGATGTGGTCTTTTTCCCCTGTCTGCCTTCTATGTTTTCAGTACATTTTGCATTGCCATAATTGTACCCACATGCAGAATGAGGTTGTCATGTCATTTTTAGCGCATACTTATTGGGTCAATGGGGGTCTGACACCTAGCAACCCTACTTGTCAGCTGTTTTGGCAGCTGTTGGTGGAAGAAACTATACAATGAATAGAACGTAAGCACAAGGTTCTATCTATGTGCAGTGGCCATGCCTGGATGCTGCAGCTGGGCTCCCATTTACATGAAATGGAGCTCAACTGCAGTAGGTAACAGCCAGAAACTATGCAGTGGTTGGAGTTATAGTTGCCAGTGGCTGTCTAAAAATGCTGATAGGTGGGGGTGCTGGTTGTTAGACTTGCTCCATTTTGATATTGATAGCTTTGTGTACTGAGGCTGCAGCAACATTTGCTAGATTTTTTTATAAATTTATTATTTTTTCTAAACATAAATTTTTCAAAATTTAGTACATTTTAAGGTAACTTCCATTAAATTGGATTATGTCACTGTTAAAAAAATATTAGAGACTGCCAAACTGAGGTAGCAAAATTATGGGCAGAAACAGAATTCAAAAGTAGAAATATATCATTCAGCATTTGTAATAAAAGAATGCACTCAAATGGTGAGCAACACAGCAAAATGCTATGTAGGCAGCAGTGTGACTTCAGCTTGAGAAGCGCTTAAATAGCAAATTTACTATAAAAAAACAGCAGATGGGAATGAGATGAGATTTATTATACATGAAGCATGCTTTTCCAACTTAGGAGTTATAGTACTTCAACTACTATACTTTGCCTCAGGGATGTACTAAAGGTAGATCTGCTGCAAACCTTTTTTAAAGGGAGACAGTGTGACTCTTGACAGGCAAAGTGAAATAGCAGTTAGAATAACAAATAACATTATTAATATTGCAACATAATAACCATAATTAAATATAAAGTAGTTCAGAATGACAAATGCTTGTATTACATCTAGAGATCATTATGGAACACTCTGTAACTTTTCCTTTAAAGTGGTTTTCCTGTTGTAGGCAAAGAAAGTTTAGTCATTGTATATTGAAATGATGTAATTTTCCAATATGCTTGTGTATGCAGTTTTCATATCTCATTATGTCATGTTTATATCCCTATTACTACTGTTACTGATTTATAAACATGGTTTTATATTATTTTAATACGTTCAGATTCTGTTTACCTCACCACTGTCATCCTCTCTAAAACTCATTGGGCCCCAATTGCTATTTAGTTTACAGCTCAAATTATAACAGGCAAGAAATATGGCCATAGGCTATAAATTCACCTTCAGATTAATTTAAAGAAGCTTCAAAAGAATGTATAGCTACTCATAACAGGCACAAAATGACATTAAAGCAGGCAATATCAAATGCATCAGAATTACCTTTTCCAGTTGAGAGTGTATCTCTGGGTGGAAACCAGTTACATGATAACTATTATAGGCTTGGCAAAATTCCTTTTTCTGGAACCAGAAAGAATTACCATTTCTAGGCTACATTTACATCACAGTGAAAAATGGATGCGTGACTGATATTTAAAGAACAATGGTAGTCTATGGGGTTATTCACATGGCAGTTTTTCTGACAGCTAGTCAATAAAGGCCTTCGAAAAAGAGGACAACCCCATATAATTGAAAGGGATTAGTTTTAACATTAATTTCTCAGAAAGATATCAGTGGAAAGCCACCCTGATGCACCCCTAGAGTAGAAACTCCAAAAAAGTGACCCCATCTAAGAAACTACACCCCTCAAGGTATTCAAAACTGATTTTACAAACATTGTTAACCCTTTAGGTGTTCCACAAGAATTCATGGAAAATAGAGATACAATTTAAAAATGTAACTTTTTTGGCAGATTTTCCATTTTAATAATTTTTTTCCAGTTACAAAGCAAGGGTTAACAGCCAAACAAAACTCAATATTTATGGCTCTTATACTGTAGTTTACAGAAACACCCCATATGTGGTTGTAAACCGCTGTACGGGCACACGGCAGGGCGCAGACGGAAAGGAATGCCATACGGTTTTTGGAAGGAAGAATTTGCTGGACTGTTTTTTTTTTACACCATGTCCCATTTGAAGCCCCCTGATGCACCCCTAGAGTAGAAACTCCAAAAAAGTGGCCTTATTTTAGAAACTACAGGATAGGGTGGCAGTATTGTTGGTACTAGTTTAGGGTACATATAATTTTTGGTTGCCCTATATTACACTTTTTGTGAGGCAAGGTAACAAGAAATAGCTGTTTTGGCATCGTTATTTTTTTATATTTACAACATTCATCTGACAGGTTAGATCATGTGGTATTTTTATAGACCAGGTTGTCACGGATGCGGCGATACCTAATATATATACACTTTTTTTTATTTATGTAAGTTTTACGCAATGATTTCTTTTTTTCAACAAAAAAAAAAATAATGTTTTAGTGTTTCTATAATTTTTTCAGTTTCTGGGCGATTACCTTGGGTAGGGTATTATTTTTGCCAGATGATATGACGGTTTAATGGCCACTATTTTGGGGTGCGTGTGACTTTTTGATCGCTTGCTATTACACTTTTTGTGATGTAAGGTGACAAAAAATTGTTTATTTAGCACAGTTTTTATTTGAAATTTTTTACGGTGTTCATCTGAGGGGTTAGTTCATGTGATATTTTTATAGAGCCGGTCGATACGGACATGGCGATACCTAATATATATAATTTTTTTTATCTATGTAAGTTTTACACAATGATTTCATTTTTGAAGCAAAAAAAATCATGTTTTAGTGTTTCGATAGTCTGACAGTTATAATTTTTTCAGTTTTTGGGCGATTACCTTGGGTAGGGTATGATTTTTGCGGGATGAGATGACGGTTTGATTGGCGCTATTTTGGGATGCATATGACTTTTTGATCGCTTACTATTACACTTTTTGTGATGTAAGGTGACAAAAAATTGTTTATTTAGCAGTTTTTATTTTTTACGGTGTTCATCTGAGGGGTTAGGACATGTGATATTTTTATAGAGCCGGTCGATATGGACGCGGCGATACCTAATATGCATAATTTATTTTTATTTATGTAAGTTTTACACAATAACAGTTTTTTTTAAAACAAAAAAAATGTTTTAGTGTCTCCATATTCTGAGCCATAGTTTTTTTTATTTTTTGGGCGATTGTCTCAGGTTGGGGCAAATTTTTTGCAGGATGAGGTGATGGTTAGATTGGTACTATTTTGGTGGGCAAACGCCCACAGTTTTTATTTTTTATGGTGTTCATCTGAGGGGTTGGGTCATGTGATATGTTTATAGAGCCGGTCGATACGGACGCGGCAATACCTAATATGCATACTTTTTTTCCCCCCTATTTTTTACCAATTTTTTTAACTTTATTTGGGGAAAATGATGTTTTGGTTTATTTTTACTTGAAACTTTAAATTTTTTTGGGGAAAACTTAATTTTTTCAACTTTTTTTCACTTTATTTTTTGTCCCACTTTGGGACTTGAACTTTTGGGGGTCTAATCCTTTACAATGCATTCCAATACTTCTGTATTGGAATGCATTGGCTGTATGAATAATACTGTGTGTATTACTACAGCTTCCGACCTGTGAGATCCAGAGAACTGTATCTCACAGGCATGTCACAGGATGGCATCGCGCTGCCTTTCATGCCATCGGGTCCCCCCTACAGCCACATGGGGCCCGATGGCACCACCGCCGCCGCCGCACCAGGTAAAAGCAGCAAACCGCATGTCTGAATTGAGGGGGAGGAGGGAATAATATATAATGTTACTGATGAGGAGTCGTACTGGAGTACATGGGGAGCCTGTATAGAGGTGTGTTGTAAGTAATGAGCGAGTGTCGTGTTTTTATGTGTAATATAGGGTAATTTCTGCATGTAGTGTATGTAGAGACTACATATGTGGTATGTAAATGGTAAATAGATGGGTCTGTGATATGAATTTTTATTTTGGTATTATCTAGAATCTCAGTTTGCTTAGAGGATCTGGTCTAAGTAGTGAGTACCATGGCTAAGTAAAAAAAAAATTTGCTGCAGCAAATGCGTGCATGCCTATATTTTTCAATTACTTAAATTGAAGATGATATTGTATGTTAGTTGTCAGGGGTTGGATTCAAGGGCTACTTTTTAGTCATAGTATGACCCTGTATGCTGTGGATTAGTGTTTTCACATGTCCTGGTTCCAGTGATTTGAACTGCTGCGCTCCTTCTTTTCCTGTGCATCAGGTTCCCATGGCAACCTGGTGCACAGTGATAATGTCACACTGCCAGATTCGAGCTGGATAACAACTGTGTAAGAAGGTCAGTGGCACCTTGCCCATACACGCATCCACTTGCCATTGTTCCACTGCCACCACTGTGGATAACCCTTTTAAGAGATCGCCTGGTGACTGTGTGTAATTTGTATTGTGTTTCACTCCTCTGTTTCTACTCTGATAGCTCAACTCAGAAGCAGCGACCCTGCTATACTGGTTTACAATTCAGATAATTTGGCTCACTGGCTCTGCTACATCTGTTTCTCCCATCTGCTGCACCAGCACCGTATAACTATAAGTCTAAAGAACTGTTCTTTTGGACAAGCTGGTTAGAGGATCCATCTCTCCAGGTGAGAACTTAAAGGGGTTATCCAATACTATAAACGTCCCCCCCATATGCCAGGCCTCCCACACTAAATATACTTACCTCACTCTCCGCTCCCTGTGCCACTCCTGGTCCCCGCATTGCCACTACTGCTTCTCCCCATGTGCTGATGAAAACATTCGGTGTCAGGGGGAGCAACCACTGGCAGACGGGGACGAGCCTCCCTAGCATTGCGGGTGACACTGGGGAGGCTTATCGCCGCCTGCCATTGGCTGCTGCGCCCCGACACCGGTTTTCATCCGCGCACGGGGAGAATCTGCAGCGCTGGTACAGGGACCAGGAGTGACCGTAAGTATATTCACTGTGAGAGGCCCGGCATATGGGGGGCAGTTTATAGTATTGGATAACCCTTTTAAAGGGGTTTGCAGGGGTTTTATATTAATGTCCTATCCTCAGGATAGGTCATCGATATCTGATCAGCGGGGGTCTGACACCGGGTGCTCCCGCTGATCAGCTGTTTGAAGAGGAGGTGGCGCTTCATGCAAGCTCTGCTTCCTCTTCATTAGGCCTCTTGCACATGACCGTATGGCTTTTTCTGTATTTTGCAGTCTGTTTAAACTGATCCGTTTTTCCTTTTTTTTCAGTAGTGTTTCCACTACTGTTCCGTTTTTCCGTTCCGTTTTTACATTTGGTTTCCATTTTTTGCGGATCGCAAACGGAAACAGAAGCACGACATATACAGTAATTACATAGAAAAATTATCTGGGCATAAAATTTTCAATAGATGATTCCGCGAAAATGGAATGGAAACAGAAGACATACGGATGCATTCCGAATCCGTTCTAGGATAAGATAAATGTGGGATATGTTTGTACAGTATGTGGGAAACCCTTTTTAGATATTTAAGTAGGCCACTTTCATCACTTAGATTTGTTGTCACAATTATAAGCATGCTGTATTCAAATCAACACAGTATTAAACTATTATCCTAATAGTAAGAGTTATCAAAAAAGAAAAAGGTTAACGCTATAAAACAGTATTATTTAATCCTAAACCGTTAACAGTGCCTTTTATTGACAACAAAAGCGGATAGCTTCCCTAGATAGCAGTGTAGACTAATTATCCAAAATGCTTGTTTTACAGGGAAAACAAGCCGGCTCATAAATAATAGCATTTTTGTAGAGATAAACAAAGAAAACACACTCTGCTCCCTCATCTGAGATCATTGCAAATGCCTCTTTCAATAAAACAATGGAGTGAATACTACACAACTAGAATGTGTGTGGCCTGTTTACTCTGGTAGGAGAATGGTGGAATTGATTGAAAATAAATCAAATTACGTATTTGATATTCTCAGAATTTTTGAATTACCAAAGGATATAAATGAAGAAATAAAGAAAGCATATTTTTTTATTAACCCTTTAGTGACCAGAATGTTTTGTGCCTTTCTGACAAAGTGTTTTTCTTCTTTTTTTGATCGCCGGGTTCCGAGAGTTATAACTTTTTTTATTTTTCCGTATATATAGCTTTATGAGGTCTTGCTTTTTGCGGGACAAGTTGTAGTTTTTAATGGCTCTATTTTGGGGTACAATTAAGTTTCTTATTAACTTTTATTAACGCTTTCTGGGGGGGGGGGAGATAGGAAAAATAGCAATACTGCCACTGCGTTTTTACATTATAAATTTTATGGAGTTAATCTTTTGGTATAAATGGCATAATATCTTTATTCTTTGGGTCGTAATGATTACAGTGATAACAAATACATATATATTTTTTCCGTTTTACAACTTTTTTGCAATAAAACACCCTTTTTTTTTAAAGAAAAAAATGTTTTCATTGCCGCTTCCCAAAACCCACAACTTTTTTCTTTTACTTTCTATGGAGTTGTGTGAGGGCTTGATTGTTGTGGGATGACTTATATTTTTCATTGTTATCATCTCAGAGTAAATTTATGATCTCTTGTTATTCCGATTTTTCGGTGGCAACTAAGAATAAATGAGCAATTCTGTCTTTTTTTCAATAAAATGTTTTACAGAGTTCACCGTAGGGGATAATTTACATGATATTTACGTAGTATGGTTTGTTACGGATGCAGCAATACCAAAGATATGAGGGAGATTTTTTTTGTTGCAATTTTTGCCATTTGTTTTGCGTATTTTCAATGGAAAAAAAGGTACATTTTTAATGGGATTTTTTTTTATTGAATAAATGTGTCCTTTTTTTTTACTTTTCTTTACCACTTAATAGTCCCACAAGAAGACTATAACAGACAACATTCTGATTGATTTTAAAATGCAATGCATTATCCCTATAGTGCATTATATTTTAATATCAGTGCTATTCTGACATGCTGGAAATTAAAAAAGGCTGATCTGGGGCCTCTACGAGACCCCAGCCAGCCTTTACACACATCGGCACCCCGCGATCGCATTTGCAGGGTGCCAATGGAAGACAGAGCGAGTCCGCTCCCTCTGTCAGCACTTTAAATGTGGCTGACGCCATTGCCCGCGGCATGTAAAGTATTAAACAGCCCGGAACGGCACTCCTGTCGGTCTGGGCTGTTAAAGCAGGGCCTCGGCTCTCATGTGAGAGCTGGGCCCCCGCTCCTCACTGCATGGGGGACCCATGCAGCGTTTATACTGGGCCGCCGCAAAAAAGTGGTGGCCCAGCCTAAGGCCTCTTAGTGACCGCCGTAAAAAGGATGGTCACTAAGGGGTTAAACTAGGAAGAGTTGATTTGGGGAGAAGTAATAATCTTTTTTATTATCATCTTTGATATTATTTTAGAGGGATTTTCCAGGAGTACAATATTGAATTATGACCTATCATGGGGATATGTCATCAATATTGTTCTCCTGGATAAACCCTTTAAGAAATAGCAGTAAACAACAGAATCTTCATATTGCAGCTTTAAAAAAAAAATTACAATAAATGAGTCTTATGACCTACTTTTACCATTTACGGACTTCTGCTGTACATGTATGGCGGAAGTCCAGTCTTTAAAGATGGCTCCCGCTCGTGAGGGCTGCGGATGCCATGACCTCCGCGTTTTTGCTGTTTTACACAGCAGAAGTCCAAGTTTTTTTTTTTTTTTTTAAATATATTTTATTTTCCAAAAAATAATATATAACATTCTTCTATTTCAATATCACAAAGCAGTAAAATGAGAGTGCATTAATAATAATTCCATCTAAACCTGTGCTGAGTTTCTATTTTATTTATAAGCCCCCCTATCCCTCCCTCCACCCCCCCCCCCCTTTTTTTTTTCTTTCCGCGGGGCTGCCGTGTCTGCATCTTTAACCTTGTTATTGTTTCCAGTTGCCAGTTACCCCCCCCCCCTTCTCCTCCACATAACCGCCATGTCCACATCGGCTAACGTTATTTCCAGTTACCCCAGATCCGCTGCCAGACTGCCTCCCTCCGTGCTGTTTGTGCTAGAGTGTGTTCATACTGCCTAACTCTGTTCATCCACTCCAACCACTCCTGAAAACTGGGGTATTTCGTTTGTGTTTCACAATTATTATTTTGGCTAGTGCAATGCCCCGAAACCACAGTATCTGCTCTGTTTTATTTTCGTCTGTCTCTGGGAGTGTGCCCAGGATAGCATAATCAATGCATGCCTGGTACTTCATAGGGGAGTGGTCCTGCAGTTTCCGAAATATTTTTATCCAATATTCATTTATCCCTGGGCATTCCCACAACAGATGTTTATAATCTCCTCTGTCTTTGTTGCATTTATAGCAGTTCTGTTTCCTATCTTTATAAATGGTGTGCAACAGTGCTGGTGTATAATAGAGGCGGTGTATGATTTTCAAAAGAATCCATGCATGAGCGGGTGAGACGGTCGATCTTTTAATGTTTCTGTACACAGTATTCCAGATAATAGGTTCCCCTTTATGTAAGTCTCTTTCCCATTTAACCTCACCCCTAAATGTGATCATTTTTGTGTGTTCATATTTTAACTTAGCGTATATATGTGATATGAAAGTGTTAAATGTCATGTCTTGACAAAGATCTAAAAAAGTATTCCTTACTATCTTCAAATAGTTCTTATTCTCCGTGTGTTGTATAGCGTGACGTAATTGTTCATATCGAAATTTATCAATAAATCATAATGTAATGTCTGGTAATATTTCATTTAAGGGCTTAATCAGTCCTTGATGAAAAACTTGTGCAATTAAATATATCCCATTTTTTTCCCAATATTCAGCGTGGCCTAGTCGCATAACTTGTGGTAAGTGTGCATTTCCCCACAGTGGGGTGTACTGAACTGCTTCAGATACGCCCACCATATCTCTAATTTGTTGCCAGATATACCCAAGCATTCTACAAAACGGGTTTGTTATTGTTTTCTTCTTGAAAATAGCAGTTTCAAGAATATGAAAAAGATCCGACCATAGTCTACAATGCTCCCCAAAAAGAAGACGGATGCATTTATTCCTCCGATTCCTCACACACCATCTCGATTGGGCAGCTAGATAATATCCTTTTAAAAAAGGGATGGACATTCCACCCTCTTCTTTATACAGATACTGAATCTTAATTCTGGCTCATTTGCGGCCCCATATCAGTTCGTTAAAGAGGGTCTCTAACTTGTTGAAGAACTTGTCTTCTATCGTGATTGGACTGGCGTTGAAAACATATAATAACATTGGTAATAATGTCATTTTAATAAGCGCTATTCGGTTGATTTGTGACAGAGGGAGCTTTAGCCATGTTCTAATTTTTTCCCTAACTTTATCTATTATTGGGAGTATGTTCAGTTTCAAATAATGTTCCAGTTTGGTCCCTATCTGGATACCCAGGTACAGTAGGGAGTCTGCTGGGGTCAGTATACTAACCCGAAAATTGTAGCCCCGTGGAACCGGGCGTCTCAATGGAAGAAATTTAGATTTTTCCCAGTTTATATCGTATCCAGATAGGGATCCAAACTCATCCAGACTTTCCATGACCCTAGGCAAGTTTATATACCCCTTCCCCAAGAAGAGCAGCATATCGTCCGCATATAAACTAATTTTGTCAGCTTCCCCCTCGCACCCGAAGCCAGATATTTCCTCATCTGTTCAAATTTTACATGCAATTGGCTCCAGGAATAGCGAGAAGAGCAAAGGGGAAAGGGGCAGCCCTGACGTGTTCCTCGGTTCAGGTGAAAAGGGGCAGAGTACTCACCATTAATTCGGACCCTCGATACCGGGTTTTGGTACAGAATGCGAACCCATCTGGAGAAATACTCGCCCATCCTCACCCGTGATAGTACTTTCCAAAGGAAGGGCCACTCCACCCTGTCAAAGGCCTTAGCGGCATCCAGGGACAGGATGGAGCAGTCCCCCCCGTCCCCCGTCTGGATATTCAGGAAAGTCCGCCTTATATTATCCTGTATGTTTCTTTTGGGAATGAACCCGGTTTGGTCTACATGGACAACTTTATGTATGACAGTTTTTAATCTGTTGGCTAACAATTTGGCGAGAATTTTGTAATCTGTATTCAACAGAGAGATGGGGCGGTAAGAAGCAGCTAACAGCGGATCTTTCCCCTTTTTGGGGATCAATGTGATGGTGGCTTCCATCCATGAGGGGGGTAGGGAACCCATTGTCCAAGATTGATTTAGTACCTCCAACATTGGGGGAAGAATAGTTCCCTCATGTTTCCGATATACTTCAAATGGGAAACCATCCACCCCTGGGGATGTATTGCCCTTAATGGAATACAACGTAGTCTGTAGCTCGGTCAGTTGTATAGGTCTATTTAACCAGTCAATGTCTTGTTGGTCAAATTCAGGGATATCAATGTTATCCAGATATTGATCTATTTTTTCTCCCTGATTTTGGGACCCGGCTTGATATAATGTCGAAAAGTACCTAGTAAATTCCCTTAGGATGTCATCAGTGTCTCGTAGAATGTTTCCTGCCTCTGTCCTAATTCCAGTGATATTGGAACCTCCCCTTTGATTTTTAACTATCATAGATAATAATCTGCTTGGCTTGCCGGACTCACTAAAACTCCTCAACCCTGAAAAAAAACATTTTATTCTGTGCTTTTTTGTATAAGTTTTGTTTATATTCCTCTTGTGCCTTTTTAAGTTGGAGTTGTTTTTCTGGGGTATTTACGTGGATAATCTCATTCGTTATCTGGTTGAGCCTCCCTTCTATTTCTTTTTGAGTTTGGGCAAAGCGATTTTTCTGTTTCCTGATTTCGTATGAATATATACCCCGAAGGTATGCCTTGAGCGAGTCCCAAACCATATGGATATGTGTTGAATTAACATTATCCCTCCAGAAGAGTTTTATTTCTTCATTGATCTTATCTAGATCCCTTATCAATGTCATCCAATGGGGATTAAGTTTAAAAATTCTATTTGGTTTGGTTTCTTAGGACTGTCCAGTATTACCATAACCGGGCTATGGTCAGAGATGCCATGACATTCATAATTCATTTTTTTAACCCTATTAATGAGCCCGGGGCTGGCGAGGGCCAGATCAACTCGGGACATGGACCTATATGTGTTACTGAAACAAGAAAATACCTGCTTATTTCCGTAAAGGGATCGCCAGATATCGACCAGTGCCATCTCCGTACAAATTCTAGATAGCACTGTACTTGATCCTAAATTTAATTCATAATTAGTTATAGTGGAAATCCTATCTTTTTTAATGTCCATGACCGAGTTGAAATCGCCCATCACCAGCACCGGGCACTCCTCTCGTGCTGCAATATAGTCCATCAGTTTACATAATACAGTAGTAGTAAAGGGGGGCGGGATGTATATGAACGCTATGATTCTCCTTTGCCCCTGCCAATAGCAGTGCAAAAAGATGTACCGGCCCTCTTGATCGATTAGCTGTTCTATTGGGACATAATCTACCTGTCTATGAATATACACACTAATTCCCCTGGAGTATATAGAGTGGCAGGAATGGTATTCATGGGAGGCCCATCTCCTTCCGCCCAGTTCCGCCACTTTTTCACCTGTAAGGTGTGTTTCTAACAGGGCCACTATTGCTGGTAAATGTCTAGAAACTAAATCGAACACTGCGCACCTCTTAATTTTATCCGCAAAACCGCGGATATTCCATGTCAATATGCTAGACATTTTAAAGAATATGGCAACACTGAGCGGAAGAACAGGGGAACCACCAGCAACATACCCTCAACACCACGACAGTCCCCCGCGGAAAGAAACCCCCTCCCCCAAAACCCCAACCCCCCAACCCTCCCACCTCCCCAAACCCCACACCCATTCTGTCCTTCGAGTCGCAGACTGTGACTCATAGGACTCTGACCATAGACTATCCCCCCTCCTCCCCCACACCGTCGACCCCCCCAGCTTCTTCTCGATGCATCACCGGCTTATTATTTAATTCCCTTTGAGTCCATCCAATCGGCTGCGTCATTTGGGTTAACAAAAAAAAGAACGGTCTCTTTATATACAACCCGTAGTTTCGCGGGGTACAGCATGGAGTATTTCACTTGTGCTTGTATCAGTCTCTTTTTCACATCCTTGTATTCCCTTCTTTTATCTTGCGTGACCTTCGAAAAGTCCGGGTATATCTCTATATTGGAATCGCTATATTTCACCGTTTGTATCTCTCTTTTCCACCTAAGGATATAATCCCGCTCTCTCGAGGAGGTCATCTTAATTAATAATGGCCTTGGTGCTGACCCTGGTGGGGGTTTTCTGGTTGGGATGCGATGTGCTCTCTCCACTGTTAGTGTTACCGCTGCCTCTGCCGTTGTTACATTATCTGATAGCCATTTTTGGATAAAGCCCCTGGGGTCGTCTTTTTCCACTCCCTCCAGAAAGCCCACCATTTTGAGATTATCTCTCCGGGATCTGTCCTCCAGATCTACCATTTTCCCCTTTAGTGCCTTATTGTCACTTTCTAATATTTCTATCCTTTTTTTAATCTGGGTGGATTCTTTTTGTAGCTCTATAGTCAGGGTTACATACTCCTTAACACGTTGCCTCATTTTGTTTAGGTCGTCTCTAATTACTGAGATATCGGTCTGCACTGCTGCCACCGTCGTTGTCAACGTGTTTAATGATTGATTAGTTGTTCTGACTGCCTCCAGTATGCCCGCTAATTTGCGATCGATATTATTCATCTGGTTATCTGCTTCAGATGGCTGACTTTCTCCCGCCCTATTTACAGGGTTCCCATTCTCTTCATAATCCTCCGTTTGTGGTATTTGTTTCTGGTTACTCCTCGTCTTAGTTGGTGGGGGTGGTGATTTGAGATATTTATCTAACTGTGTCCTTACAGTGCCCCCTTTGGGAGATGATGTACCAATAGATTTTCTATTGGGAATTTTAGGGGCCATTTTCCTTTCTTTTCTTTTTTTTTTTTTTTCCTTCCCTCCCCTCTCTTGGCACAGTCTGCCTACGATCTTCAACGGCCCTCCAACAGCTAAATGGATCTTGTATACTCGGGTATCCGGAGCTCAAAGAGATGACAGAGCGGTTTCCAATATATAAATCATACAGTGCAGTACATAGTCCAGAAACAGTACAGAGATGACGTTAATATCTACTAATATAGCATCCAGGGTGAAGCCTCTTAACTTTATCGCAATCAAAGTAGCTTCACAAAGGCGTCCACTGCGATCTGTCAATCGGCTTAGAGTGAAAAATGTGGAGAATTGACGGGGCAGCAGTATTAGTAGCGAATAGCTACCTTTCATAGTCCGCCAACTCCCCCACTCCCCACAACTGCCCAGCAGGCAGAGCAAACCCTGGTGGGCAAAGCAGCACACAGACGAACACTCTGCAAACGGCCGCACCAAGCTTATGGCACAAAAACACTCAAGGTACCCAAAAACAGAGGGACAGGGATGACGACCACTCACTCACTGTTCGATTTCACAGCACAAGGGGAGCGTGTGGAGCCTGGAGCAGCGTGGAACAGGTAAGGACCCGGACGACAACATCAGGTATGGGGAGCGTGTGGAGCCTGGAGCAGCGTGGAACAGGTAAGGACCCGGACGACAGCATCAGGTATCAGCTCAATAAGCGAAGCCGCAATGCCCTGTGCAGCCTAGGGCCGAGCCGGCGTGGCAGAGCGGTAAAACACTTTAGTGCCCGGCGTCCGGAATTCAACAGAAGGAAGGTGAGCTTAGCGGTGTCTTAGCGGCGGCATCGAGGGTCAGAGCTGGAGCCGGCGTTGGGGGTAGGGCGGACCGCTGCACGTACGTTGCCTACGTCATGCTGCCGCGCCTCCTTGGACGAAATCTCGCGCCTGCGCCATGTGCGTCTGTAATCGGCGCAGGTGCAGTGAATGTCTGACCGCTGCCTGCTCAGACATCTCGGCGCAGGCACGAGATTTCGTACGGCTGGAACAGAGGGAGGATTGGATTCCATCAGAGATAGGTGTGCTGGAGGGACGCGCTGGGCGGCATTATGTGAAGGTAGACGGAGCCTCTAGGTGCTGAAAAGACGCCCGCATAGCACCTAGAGGCTCATTAGCATATCCATAAAAGTTATTTTTTTAGCAAAACGGCTGGACAAAAAACTGTTAGATTAGGATTGTTTGGTACAGCAGACACTAGCGGATCGCTAGTGTCTGAAAGCTAAATAGGGGCAAACGAAGTGGTAGAAACCCTTTAAGGTGAAATAGGGCTGAGTCCTTAAGGGGTTAAGAAAGACAAAGATATACTGGAAAGGGTGCAGAGGAGGACAACCAAGGTAATGAAAGCAACTAATGGATTGCATTACCAATTTGGAAAGGAAAGCATGACTGAACTGATACATGATAATGGGTTATCTACTACTATATATGTTAAAGTAAGAAGGTATCATCATAGGTAATGGGGATTCTTTACTATAAGAGCAGTAAGATTGCAAAGCTCTTTGCCATAGGATCTTATTATACTCGATTTGTTGAAAATGAATTAAATTAGGGTCCTGCACATTTTTCCAGAAAGAATAGTGGATTTGATTGTTCAAGAGGGGTAATATAGATGAACAAACCAAATTTCCCAAAAACATTCTAACAAACTCAAATTTTTGGTGATTTGTTTTGGGTAAATTAGAAAAAGAGAGAGGGAGATGCTAATTTGCATATATTTCCCCCAGAAATTAAGGGGAGCATTGTCTAGCTTACAGTAGTAATCCCATATATTAACTGGTCTACATAATAGAAATAGTACCCAGCCAGAGTTCCCACCAAGGCCTCTCACCTAGAAAATCTGATTCTATCTGCTCTGATAAAGGACTTTTGTCATTAAAAAAAGCTGGTTGTAGATGTGAGGTAGGCTTAGCTATTTTTCTAGTTAGGTTATGTAAGTCAGTTTAAAAGACTAAGCAGTAACTTGAAGGCTATGCTATAATTGTGGAACAATCAGCTTCTTTTGAGAAATAAAGATGAATTGCATGTTTTTAACATGTGGGTCACTTTTGAACTGCAAAATATTTGGCTTTGTTAGAATCTACATTTTTTGGGGGAAAATTCAGGATGAGTTCCATATTGATAGAATTGATTTGCTCATCTCTAGTACAGCATCTCACAAAAGTGAGTACACCTCACGTCACATTTTTGTAAATATTTTATTATATTTTTTCATGCAACAAAACTGAAGATATGACACTTTGATACAAACATAAAGTAGTCAGTGTACAGCTTGTATAACCGTGTAAATTTGATGCACCATCAAAATAACTCAACACATAGCCATTAGAGATGTCGCGAACATAACATTGTCGAATGGCGAACGCGAATTTCCGCAAATGCTCGCGAACATCGAACCGGGTGAACTGCCATAGACTTCAGTAGGCAAACAAATTTTAAAACCCACAGGGACTCTTTCTGGCCACAATAGTGATGAAAAAGTTGTTTCAAGGGGACTAACACCTGGACAGTGGCATGCCGGAGGGGGATCCATGGCAAAACTCCCATGGAAAATTACGTAGTTGACGCAGAGTCGGGTTTTAATCCATAAAGGGCATAAATCACCTAACATTCCTAAATTGTTTGCAATAACGTGCTTTAAAACATCAGGTATGATGTTGTATCGATCAGGTAGTGTAAGGGTTACGCCCGCTTCACAGTGACAGACCAAACTCTGACAGACCAAACTCCCCGTTTAACGCACCGCAAACAACCGCAAACAGTCCATTTGCACAACCGCAAACCCCCCATTTGCACAAGGTTGGATACCAAGCTAGCCATGTCCCGTTCCTTGTCCTCAATGACGTCATTGAAGGTCTCTTCCTCCACCCAGCCACGTACAACACCAAGGGTCCCCAAAAGGTGACAACAAGCCCCCTGGGATGCCTGCTGTGGTTGGTCTTCCACCTCCTCAAAGCCACCTTCCTCCTCTGACTCCTCTTCTTCAGACTCCTCTCTCTGCGTTGCCACAGGTCCAGCAATCGACGACAACAAGGCTGCTTCTGGTGGTAATGGTGACCACAACTCTTCCTCTTCATGCTCATCTACAGCCTGATCCAGCACTCCACGCTCCAGAAAAAATGCATATGGGAAGAGGTCGATGATGTTGCATTGGGTTTGACTGACCAGATTTGTCACCTCCACAAAAGGACACATGAGCCTACAGCCATTGTGCATGAGCGTTCAGTAACGCAGCCAAAAAATACCCAGCTCCGCAGAGGCTGTCCTCTTTTTTTTAATTAAAAAAATCTGTTCTTACCAGTTTAATCTCTGTTTTGTCCCTTATCAGGGGTTGGTGTATGGAATAGATTTTAGGAACCGGGAGATCGAAAAAGATGGTTGGTCGGTCCTCTTACTTCCAATTTGGGGCACTGCGCATGCGCCATGCAATGTACTGTGCTACCCTATATGAGTGGTATGTTAAGTAATACTATTCCTATCAGTTTAATCCCTGTTACGTCCCCTATCAGGGGCCGGTGTATGGAATAGATTTTAGGAACCGGGAGATGGAAATAGATGCTTAGTTGGTCCTCTTACATCCAATTTGGGGCACTGCGCGTGCGCCGAGCAATGTACTGTGCCACCCTATATGAGTGGTGTGTTAAATAGTACTATTCTTATCAGTTTAATACCTGTTGCGTCAGGGGACGTGTATCGAATAGATTTTAGACAACCGCAGAGAGTTGTCAATAATTGACACACTCATGACATAAATTTTATTCCTCTATGCGTCAATCTAGGTGTAGTGATGACTGTGCTCGTGTGCACGTTTGGGAGATTGCAGGCGATGGCGGTTTTTCAAAGCCTATGGTCGTGCTGAGGTAGTTCAGTGACAGTTAAGTGACCCAGAAAACAATGATTCTGCAGTGTGGGCCCATTGTTGGCCTAGTAGGCTTTAATGATCACCTTATATGATCATAAAAGAAAATTAATGTTTTTTCTATGAAAAATTATCCAGCCGATCGCTTTTGATCTGTTCACAATGAAGCAATGACCTTATCATCTGGGGTGTGCCCCTTCACCACAACAAGGTAATGATCACGAAGGGGAATTGACACATGTATGTGCCTTTTTTTTTTGTTTTGTTTTTGCAGCCACAGTGCAGCACCAGAGGCCAGAAATATTAGGCATGTACACATGCCTGAAAAATTAGGTATTGCTGCAGCCAGGGAAAAATTTATGTTTTCCAGGCAGAAAGTGCACTAAAACATTGCGGCTTGAACCCTAGTTGGTGGCGGAGAAGTCACGCAAGTCATCCGTCATGCAGAGATTAAATACAGCAGCGTGTGGACGATTTTAGCCCAAGGCATCTGATAAGGCCTTTTTTAGTCAAATGCATCCCCCACTGTCAGTCCCTTCGGGATCCATGCCTCATTCATCTTAATAAACGTGAGGTCATCTAGATTTTTTTGGACGTAGACGACTTCTCTTCTCAGTGACAATACCTCCTGCTGCGCTGAAGGTCCTTTCTGACAGGACACTTGAAGCGGGGCAGGCCAGAAGTTCTATCTCAAATTGGGATAACTCAGGCCACAGGTCAAGCCTGCACACTAAGAAGTCAAGGGGTTCATCGCTCCTCAGAGTGTCGATATCTGCAGTTAAGGCGAGGTAGTCTGCTACCTGTCGGTCGAGTCGTTCTCTGAAGGTGGACCCCGAAGGGCTGTGGCGATGCGTAGGATTTAAAATGCTCTGCATGTCCTCCATCAGCAACACGTCTGTAAAGCGTCCTGTCCTTGCCGGCGTGGCCGTGGTAGGAGGAGGATTACTTTAACCTGTTAGATTCCTGTTGTGCTGTGACATCACCCTTATACGCTGTGTAAAGCACACTTTTTAACTTAAAAACACAAATGCAATCGCACTCTGCAACCAGCACTCTGCCCTGCCTTTATGCTGGATGTTGAATAAGGCATTGGTGTACATTTTGGCCAAAGCGTAATAAGCCACTCACCACGTCAAGGTCGCCTTCATGAGTGGTCCCTAACACTAGTTCCTACCTGTTATGGGCCATGACAGCCACACAAAGTCCAGGGAGTGTAGGTACAGCAGAGCAGAGTGCTGGTTGCAGAGTGCGATTTCATTTGTGTTTTTGTGTTTGTATCTGTATTTCGCCATAGCAATTTGCACCTGCATAGGGTTATGCGGGCTGAATCCCCCATACTTTTTTACTTGTTTTGGAACTGCTGCATCCTTTCCGACTTCCGTTAATTCGGTAACATTTCAGCCACTTTCTGCTTATACCGGGGGTCTAGTAGTGTGGCCACCCAGTACAGGTCGTTCTCCTTCAGCCTTTTTATATGAGGGTCCCTCAACAGGCATGACAGCATGAAAGAACCCATTTGCACAAGGTTGGATGCCGAGCTACTCATGTCACGTTTCTCGTCCTCACTGATCTCATTGAAGGTCTGTTCTTCCGCCCAGCCACGTACAACACTACGGGTACCAGATAGGTGACAACGAGCACCCTGCTGTGGTTGGTCTTCCTCCTCCTCAAAGCCACATTCCTCCTCTGACTCCTCTTCCTCAGACTCCTCTTCCAGCGTTGCCGCAGGTGCAGCAAGCAATGCTGATAAGGATGTTTCTGGTGGTGATGGTGACCACAACTCTTCCTCTATACGCTCATCTACGGCCTAATTCAGCACTCTTCGCAGGGCAGGCTCCAGGAAGAAAACAAATGGGATGATGACGCTGATGGTGCCTTCGGTGCAACTAGGTCTGTCACCTTCACAAAAGGACGCATGAGCCTACAGGCATTGCGCATGAGCGTCCAGTAATGTGGCAAAAAAATACCCAGCTCCGCAGAAGCTGTCCTAAAACTCCGGCCATACAAATACTCGTTGACGGCTTTTTCTTGTTGGAGCAGGCGGTCGAACATTAGGAGTGTTGAATTCCAACGTGTCGGGCTGTTGCAAATCAAGCGCCTCACTGGCATGTTGTTTCGCCGCTGAATATCGGAAAAGTGTGCCATGGCCGTGTAGGAATGCCTGAAATGGCCACACACCAATTTAGTGATGCAGATATTGCATGTTAAATAGACGGATCCTTGGGATTGCTAACCGTCTGGATGGACATTGTACTTTAGAATATTTTTTTTTAAGGAACAGTGTCCAAAAGTCAATATTAAACTTTTTAATCTCTGACCACACAAGTCAGGAAAGCGGGACGGGGGCAGCACAACCATATTCAGCTGAAGAGACCTTCAATTATAAGCCATTGTTCCACATAGAAGACCCTATCCCAAACATAGGAACTTATTACCAGTGGATTGCATATTTTATATATACAGACGTGGACAAAATTGTTGGTACCCTTTGGTCAATGAAAGAAAAAGTCACAATGGTCACAGAAATAACTTTAATCTGACAAAAGTAATAATAAATTAAAATTCTATAAATGTTAACCAATGAAAGTCAGACATTGTTTTTCAACCATGCTTCAACAGAATTATGTAAAAAAATAAACTCATGAAACAGGCATGGACAAAAATGATGGTACCCCTAACTTAATATTTTGTTGCGCAACCTTTTGAGGCAATCACTGCAATCAAACGCTTCCTGTAACTGTCAATGAGACATCTGCACCTCTCAGCAGGTATTTTGGCCCACTCCTCATGAGCAAACTGCTCCAGTTGTGTCCGGTTTGAAGGGTGCCTTTTCCAGACTGCATGTTTCAGCTCCTTCCAAAGATGCTCAATAGGATTGAGGTCAGGGCTCATAGAAGGCCACTTTAGAATAGTCCAATTTTTTCCTCTTAGCCATTCTTGGGTGTTTTTAGCGGTGTGTTTTGGGTCATTGTCCTGTTGCAAGACCCATGACCTGCGACTGAGACCAAGCTTTCTGACACTGGCTAGTACATTTCTCTCTAGAATTCCTTGATAGTCTTGAGATTTCATTGTACCCTGCACAGATTCAAGACACCCTGTGCCAGACGCAGCAAAGCAGCCCCAGAACATAACAGAGCCTCCTCCATGTTTCACAGTAGGGACAGTGTTCTTTTCTTGATATGCTTCATTTTTTCGTCTGTGAACATACAGCTGATGTGCCTTGGCAAAAACTTCGATTTTTGTCTCATCTGTCCACAGGACATTCTCCCAGAAGCTTTGTGGCTTGTCAACATGTAGTTTGGCATATTCCAGTCTTGCTTTTTTATGATTCGTTTTCAACAATGGTGTCCTCCTTGGTCGTCTCCCATGTAGTCCACTTTGGCTCAAACAACGACGGATGGTGCGATCTGACACTGATGTTCCTTGAGCATGAAGTTCACCTTGAATCTCTTTAGAAGTCTTTCTAGGCTCTTTTGTTACCATTCGGATTATCCGTCTCTTAGATTTGTCATCAATTTTCCTCCTGCGGCCACGTCCAGGGAGGTTGGCTACAGTCCCATGGATCTTAAACTTATGAATAATATGTGCAACTGTACTCACAGGAACATCTAGTTGCTTGGAGATGGTCTTATAGCCTTTACCTTTAACATGCTTGTCTATAATTTTCTTTCTGATCTCTTGAGACAGCTCTTTCCTTTGCTTCCTCTGGTCCATGTCGAGTGTGGTACACACCATATCACCAAACAACACAGTGATTACCTGGAGCCATATATATAGGCCCAATGGCTGATTACAAGGTTGTAGACACCTGTGATGCTAATTAGTGGACACACCTTGAATTAACATGTCCCTTTGGTCACATTATGTTCTGTGTTTTCTAGGGGTACCATCATTTTTGTCCATGCCTGTTTCATGAGTTTATTTTTTTACATAATTCTGTTGAAGCATGGTTGAAAAACAATGTCTGACTTTCATTGGTTAACATTTATAGAATTTTAATTTATTATTACTTTTGTCAGATTAAAGTTATTTCTGTGACCATTGTGACTTTTTCTTTCATTGACCAAAGGGTACCAACAATTTTGTCCACGTCTGTATATACAGTGGGATGCGACAGTTTGGGCAACCTTGTTAATCGTCATAATTTTCCTGTATAAATCGTTGGTTGTTACGATAAAAAATGTCAGTTAAATATATCATATAGGAGACACACAAAGTGATATTTGAGAAGTGAAATGAAGTTTATTGGATTTACAAAAAGTGTGCTATAATTGTTTAAACAAAATTAGGCAGGTGCATAAATTTGGGCACCACAAAAAAGAAATGAAATCAATATTTAGTAGATTCTCCTTTTGCAGAAATTTTAGCCTCTAAACGCTTCCTGTAGGTTCCAATGAGAGTCTGGATTCTGGTTGAAGGTATTTTGGACCATTCCTCTTTACAAAACATCTTTAGTTCATTCAGGTTTAATGGCTTCCGAGCATGGACAGCTCTTTAAGTCACACCACAGATTTTCAATTATATTCAGGTCTGGGGGCTGAGATGGCCATTCCAGAACGTTGTACTTGTTCCTCTGCATAAATGCCTTAGTGGATTTTGAGCAGTGTTTAGGGTCGTTATCTTGTTGAAAGATCCAGCCCCGGCACAGCTTCAGCTTTGTCACTGATTCCTGGACATTGGTCTCCAGAATCTGCTGATACTGAGTGGAATCCATGCGTCCCTCAACTTTGACAAGATTCCCAGTCCCTGCACTGGCCACACAGCCCCACAGCATGATGGAACCACCACCATATTTTACTGTAGGTAGCAGGTGTTTTTCTTGGAATGCTGTGTTCTTTTTCCTCCATGCATAACGCCCCTTGTTATGGCCAAATAACAAAATTTTAGTTTCATCAGTCCACAGCACCTTATTCCAAAATGAAGCTGGCTTGTCCAAATGTGCTTTAGCCCACCTCAAGCAACACTTTTTGTGCTGTGGGCGGAGAAAAGGCTTCCTCTGCATCGCTCTCGCATACAGCCTCCCCTTGTGTAAAGTGCACCGAATGGTTGAACGATGCACAGTGACTCCATCTGCAGCAAGATGATGTTGTAGGTCTTTTTTTGCTGGTCTGTGGGTTGACTCTGACTGTTCTCACCATTCGTCGCTTCTGTCTATCCGAGATTTTTCTTGGTCTGCCACTTCGAGCCTTAACTTGAACTGAGTCTGTGGTCTTCCATTTCCTCAATATGTTCCTAACTGTGGAAACAGACAGCTGAAATCTCTGAGACAGCTTTCTGTATGCTTCCCCTAAACCATGATGGTGAACAATCTTTGTCTTCAGGTAATTTGAGAGTTGTTTTGAGACCCCCATGTTGCTACTCTTCAGAGAAAATTAAAAGAGGAGGGAAACTTACAATTGGCCCCCTTAAATACTCTTTCTCATAATTGGATTCACTTGTGTATGTAGGTCAGGGGTCACTGAGTTTACCAAGCCAATTTGAGTTCCAATAATTAGTTCTAAAGGTTTTGGAATTATGCACCTGCCTAATTTTGTTTAAACAATTATAGCACACTTTCTGCAAATCCAATAAACTTCATTTCACTTCTCAAATATCACTGTGTGTGTCTCCTATATGATATATTTAACTGACATTTTTTATCATAACAACCAACAATTTATACAGGAAAATCATGACGATTAACAAGGTTGCCCAAACTTTCGCATCCCACTGTATCTATATTTTTTAAGGGGTATTTTATATGTGATTATGTCAATGATATTATTCCGGAAAGTGTGATGTTTTAATAGTGTGACTTTTATTTTTTACAGTGTGATTAGCATTGAATTCTTGCAGTTGAAATCTTGCTGTTTGATTTTATTGAAATTAAATGCTGTTGATGTGACTTACATAGTGAGTGCCAGTCTAATATTTATCCATTTTTATATTTAAAAAAAACTGAGTAGTACCTTTTTTCCTTCAAAAATAAGGTAGCTTAGATGGAAAAAAGCTGGTAGAGCCACAGCCATCTCGGCTGGCGTTGCTCTACCTCCAGCACCCGATCGCCAGTATCATCAGCAGTATCATGAGCCTGCCAGGATATGGCGCTCAGATATTTATGTTTAATTTTTCAGCCGATTGTTTTCTTCAGTCAATATAGTATATACAGTTAGGTCCATATATATTTGGACACGGATACACATTTTGTTTTTATTACCTTTATTAAGTTATAGTTATATAATGGACATTGACATAATGTCCAGACTTTTAGTATTCATTTGAGGGTATCCACATTAAAATTGGATAAAGGGTTTGGGAGTTTCAGCTTTTTTTACATGTGGCACCCTGTTTTTAAAGGGACCAAAAATAATTGGACAATTGACTCAAAGGCTGTTTCATGGCCAAGTGTGGCAATTCCTTCATTATTTCATTCTCAATTAAGCACATAAAAGGCCTGGAGTAAATTTGAGGTGTATTGCCTGCATTTTGAAGATTTTGCTTAGAAGTAAAACATGTGGTCAAAGGAGCTCTCCATGCAGGTGAAATAAGGCATCCCTCAGCTGTGAAAGGAGAAAAAAAACATCCGAGAAATTGCTACGCTATTAGGAGTGGCAAAATCTACAGTTTAGTACATCCTAAGAAAGAAAGAAATCACTGGCGACCTCAACAATGCAAAAAGACCTGGACGCCCACGTAAGACAACAGTGGTGGATGATTTCAGAAAAATGATCATGGATGACCAGGATATAGGCGTATCAATATCCAAATCTACCATAAAGAGAAGGCTGTATGAAAGTTAATACAGAGGGTTCACTGCACGGACTTTGCTAAAAAAAAATCTAAAAAAAAACTGCACACTTTTGGAAGAATATTCTTTGGACAGATGAAACCAAGATCAACCTCTACCAGAATGATGGTAAGAAAAAAGTATGGCCAACACATGGTACAGCTCATGATTTAAAGCATACCACATCAGCTGTAAAACACGGTGGCGGCAGTGTGTTGGTTTGGGCATGCATGGCTGCCAGTGGCACTGTGTCCCTAGTGTTTATTGATGATGTGACACAGGACAGAAGCAGCCGGATAAATTCTGGGGTTTTCAGAGACATACTGTGTGCTCAAATCCAGCCAAATGCAGCCAAACTGATTGGTTGGCGTTTCATAATACAGATAGACAATGACCTAAAACATAAAGCTAAAGCAATCCAGGAGTTTATAAAAGCAAAGATGTGGAATATTCTTGAATGGCCAAGTCAGTCCCCCTATTTGAACCCAATAGAGCATGCATTCACTTGTTAAAGACTAAAGTTCAAACAGAAAGACCCACAAACAAACAGCAACTGAAAACCGCTGCAGCAAAGGCCTGGCAGAACGTTAAAAAAGAGGAAACACAGCATCTGATTATGTCCATGACTTCAAGACTTGAGGCAGTCATTGCCAACAAAGTCTGAACTTCAACTGCATCTGAATTGTTTTGTTCAAAATCCATTGTGGCAATGTGCAGAACAAAAATTAGAAAAATGTTGTCTCTGTCCAAATATATATGGGCCCAACTGTATAATATCATTATTCATCTCATTTAATAGGATTGGGATCAAGGCTCTGGATAGTTGTTTGTATATAGGATTACTGTATATCAAAAATAATCTTTACAAATCCAAGAATAGAAATTCACAGAAATTCGATCTGGCAACAAAGATATCTTATTCCGAGGTAACAAAATTACCAACTATAGACAAACTCATTGACACATTTGCCAAGTGTGAAATAGGCAGTTAGGCACATTGATTTTTAGCTGTCAGCAATTGCAGTTACATGAGAAGATCAAAGGAATGCAGCTGTGATCTTTGTGATCATACTGACCCCTTTGGAACCTTGAAAATAGATTGTGTGGAAGTTGTGAATTTAGAACACACAGAAAGAAATAAAGACAACACTGGAGGTGTAGCCTGGGACACCTAGTATCTAGCGGTTACATCATCTGTTGTTCAGTTTGTGTTTCAGTGTTTCAAGATCCGAAAATGTGTATAATTATTTTATACACATTTTAGTATCAAAGATTTTTATGCATGATTAAGAAAGTAATAAGAACTTATTATACAGATGATATAAAACATTGGAATGTCTATATAATATTAAAACATGACTAATTACATTGGAGATATAACTCCCAAAAGGTTTTATACTTCATATGTGGATAAATTGTGAAATGATCAGAAAATATTGGAGAAAAGTAGAAAACTTATTGATATACATAGGACTATTACACTGCTCTGTTAGTAGAGATGGCCTTAAAGCAAACCTATCACCTTGAACATGCAGTGCAGTCAGCAACATGTTATATTTTCTTTGTCTATGTTTTTCTATGTCTGGTGGGTGGTCTTACTTAGTGATAGTTAGCGATCTCGTTAGGCACACTCTTACAGGGAAGGCTGTCATTTACTGATTAGGGCCTTATAGACTCCTAAGTATAGAAAGAGCAGGGATTTATATGAATAAAATGCAAGTTATACTGAATATTTTCTTATGTTTTCAAAACCAGATATCAGTGTTCTAATAATATACCGCCTGCAGATTGCACTGCATTTTTATGGTGGCAGGTTCTCTCCATTCTGAAAAACTGGATTCATCTACTGGCTGTAGCCAGATTGCTAATTCCCCTTTATTGGCTTCAAACAGGCTCAGCAACTCTCTCATTTCAATGGCATAGGTCATATCATACATTGATCCCCTCTAGAGTTGAGCGAACACCTGGATGTTCGGGTTCGAGAAGTTCGGCCGAACATCCCGGAAATGTTCGGGTTCGGGATCCGAACCCGATCCGAACTTCGTCCCGAACCCGAACCCCATTGAAGTCAATGGGGACCCGAACTTTTCGGCACTAAAACGGCTGTAAAACAGCCCAGGAAAGGGCTAGAGGGCTGCAAAAGGCAGCAACATGTAGGTAAATCCCCTGCAAACAAATGTGGATAGGGAAATTAATTAAAATAAAAATTAAATAAATAAAAATTAACCAAAATCAATTGGAGAGAGGTTCCATAGCAGAGAATCTGGCTTCCCGTCACCCACCACTGGAACAGTCCATTCTCAGATATTTAGGCCCCGGCACCCAGGCAGAGGAGAGAGGTCCCGTAACAGACAATCTGGCTTCATGTCAGCAGAGAATCAGTCTTCATGTCATAGCAGAGAATCAGGCTTCACGTCACCCACCACTGTAAGAGTCCATTTTCATAAATTTAGGCCCAGCACCCAGGCAGAGGAGAGAGGTCCCGTAACAGACAATCTGGCTTCATGTCAGCAGAGAATCAGTCTTCATATCATAGCAGAGAATCTGGCTTCCCGTTACCCACCACTGGAACAGTCCATTCTCAGATATTTAGGCCCCGGCACCCAGGCAGAGGAGAGAGGTCCCGTAACAGACAATCTGGCTTCATGTCAGCAGAGAATCAGTCTTCATATCATAGCAGAGAATCAGGCTTCACGTCAGCCACCACTGCAACAGTCCATTGTCATAAATTCAGGCCCAGCACCCAGGCAGAGGAGAGAGGTCCCGTAACAGACAATCTGGCTTCATGTCAGCAGAGAATCAGTCTGCATGTCATAGCAGAGAATGAGGCTTCACGTCACCCACCACTGCAACAGTCCATTTTCATAAATTTAGGCCCAGCACCCAGGCAGAGGAGAGAGGTCCCGTAACAGAGGATCTGGCTTCATGTCACCAGAGAATCAGTCTGCATGTCATAGCAGAGAATCAGGCTTCACGTCACCCACCACTGCAACAGTCCATTTTCATAAATTTAGGCCCAGCACCCAGGCAGAGGAGAGAGGTCCCGTAACAGAGGATCTGGCTTCATGTCACCAGAGAATCAGTCTGCATGTCATAGCAGAGAATCAGGCTTCACGTCAGCCACCACTGCAACAATCCATTGGCATATATTTAGGCCTAGCACACAGGCAGAGGAGAGAGGTCCCGTAACAGACAATCTGGCTTCATGTCAGCAGAGAATCAGTCTTCATATCATAGCAGAGAATCAGGCTTCACGTCAGCCACCAATGCAACAGTCCATTGTCAGATATTTAGGCCCAGCACCCAGGCAGAGGAGAGAGGTCCCGTAACAGAGGATCTGGCTTCATGTCAGCAGAGAATCAGTCTTCATGTCATAGCAGAGAATCAGGCTTCACGTCACCCACCACTGTAAGAGTCCATTTTCATAAATTTAGGCCCAGCACCCAGGCAGAGGAGAGAGGTCCCGTAACAGACGATCTGGCTTCATGTCAGCAGAGAATCAGTCTGCATGTCATAGCAGAGAATGAGGCTTCACGTCACCCACCACTGCAACAGTCCATTTTCATAAATTTAGGCCCAGCACCCAGGCAGAGGAGAGAGGTCCCGTAACAGAGGATCTGGCTTCATGTCACCAGAGAATCAGTCTGCATGTCATAGCAGAGAATCAGGCTTCACGTCACCCACCACTGCAACAGTCCATTTTCATAAATTTAGGCCCAGCACCCAGGCAGAGGAGAGAGGTCCCGTAACAGAGGATCTGGCTTCATGTCACCAGAGAATCAGTCTGCATGTCATAGCAGAGAATCAGGCTTCACGTCAGCCACCACTGCAACAATCCATTGGCATATATTTAGGCCTAGCACACAGGCAGAGGAGAGAGGTCCCGTAACAGACAATCTGGCTTCATGTCAGCAGAGAATCAGTCTTCATATCATAGCAGAGAATCAGGCTTCACGTCAGCCACCAATGCAACAGTCCATTGTCAGATATTTAGGCCCAGCACCCAGGCAGAGGAGAGAGGTCCCGTAACAGAGGATCTGGCTTCATGTCAGCAGAGAATCAGTCTTCATGTCATAGCAGAGAATCAGGCTTCACGTCACCCACCACTGTAAGAGTCCATTTTCATAAATTTAGGCCCAGCACCCAGGCAGAGGAGAGAGGTCCCGTAACAGACAATCTGGCTTCATGTCAGCAGAGAATCAGTCTTCATATCATAGCAGAGAATCAGGCTTCACGTCAGCCACCAATGCAACAGTCCATTGTCAGATATTTAGGCCCAGCACCCAGGCAGAGGAGAGAGGTCCCGTAACAGACAATCTGGCTTCATGTCAGCAGAGAATCAGTCTGCATGTCATAGCAGAGAATGAGGCTTCACGTCACCCACCACTGCAACAGTCCATTTTCATAAATTTAGGCCCAGCACCCAGGCAGAGGAGAGAGGTCCCGCAACAGAGGATCTGGCTTCATGTCAGCAGAGAATCAGTCTGCATGTCATAGCAGAGAATCAGGCTTCACGTCAGCCACCACTGCAACAGTCCATTGTCATAAATTCAGGCCCAGCACCCAGGCAGAGGAGAGAGGTCCCGTAACAGACAATCTGGCTTCATGTCACCAGAGAATCAGTCTGCATGTCATAGCAGAGAATGAGGCTTCACGTCAGCCACCACTGCAACAATCCATTGGCATATATTTAGGCCTAGCACACAGGCAGAGGAGAGGTTCATTCAACTTTGGGTAGCCTTGCAATATAATGGTAAAATGAAAATAAAAATAGGATTGAATGAGGAAGTGCCCTGGAGTCCAATAATATATGGTTATGGGGAGGTAGTTAATGTCTAATCTGGACAAGGGACGGACAGGTCCTGTGGGATCCATGCCTGGTTCATTTTTATGAACGTCAGCTTGTCCACATTGGCTGTAGACAGGCGGCTGCGTTTGTCTGTAATGACGCCCCCTGCCGTGCTGAATACACGTTCAGACAAAACGCTGGCTGCCGGGCAGGCCAGCACCTCCAAGGCATAAAAGGCTAGCTCTGGCCACGTGGACAATTTAGAGACCCAGAAGTTGAATGGGGCCGAACCATCAGTCAGTACGTGGAGGGGTGTGCACACGTACTGTTCCACCATGTTAGTGAAATGTTGCCTCCTGCTAACACGTTGCGTATCAGGTGGTGGTGCAGTTAGCTGTGGCGTGTTGACAAAAGTTTTCCACATCTCTGCCATGCTAACCCTGCCCTCAGAGGAGCTGGCCGTGACACAGCTGCCTTGGCGACCTCTTGCTCCTCCTCTGCCTTGGCCTTGGGCTTCCACTTGTTCCCCTGTGACATTTGGGAATGCTCTCAGTAGCGCGTCTACCAACGTGCGCTTGTACTCGCGCATCTTCCTATCACGCTCCAGTGCAGGAAGTAAGGTGGGCACATTGTCTTTGTAGCGTGGATCCAGCAGGGTGGCAACCCAGTAGTCCGCACAGGTTAAAATGTGGGCAACTCTGCTGTCGTTGCGCAGGCACTGCAGCATGTAGTCGCTCATGTGTGCCAGGCTGCCCAGGGGTAAGGACAAGCTGTCCTCTGTGGGAGGCGTATCGTCATCGTCCTGCCTTTCCCCCCAGCCACGCACCAGTGATGGACCCGAGCTGCGTTGGGTGCCACCCCGCTGTGACCATGCTTCATCCTCATCCTCCTCCACCTCCTCCTCATCCTCGTCCTCCTCGTCCTCCAGTAGTGGGCCCTGGCTGGCCACATTTGTACCTGGCCTCTGCTGTTGCCAAAAACCTCCCTCTGAGTCACTTCGAAGAGACTGGCCTGAAAGTGCTAAAAATGACCCCTCTTCCTCCTCCTCCTCCTCCTCCTCCTGGGCCACCTCCTCTTCCATCATCGCCCTAAGTGTTTTCTCAAGGAGACATAGAAGTGGTATTGTAACGCCGATAACGGTGTCATCGCCACTGGCCATGTTGGTGGAGTACTCGAAACAGCGCAACAGGGCACACAGGTCTCGCATGGAGGCCCAGTCATTGGTGGTGAAGTGGTGCTGTTCTGTAGTGCGACTGACCCGTGCGTGCTGCAGCTGAAACTCCACTATGGCCTGCTGCTGCTCGCACAGTCTGTCCAGCATGTGCAAGGTGGAGTTCCACCTGGTGGGCACGTCGCATATGAGGCGGTGAGCGGGAAGGCCGAAGTTACGCTGTAGCGCAGACAGGCGAGCAGCGGCAGGATGTGAACGCCGGAAGCGCGAACAGACGGCCCGCACTTTATGCAGCAGCTCTGACATGTCGGGGTAGTTGTGAATGAACTTCTGCACCACCAAATTCAGCACATGCGCCAAGCAAGGGATGTGCGTCAAATTGGCTAGTCCCAGAGCTGCAACGAGATTTCGCCCATTATCACACACCACCAGGCCGGGCTTGAGGCTCACCGGCAGCAACCACTCGTCGGTCTGTTGTTCAATACCCCGCCACAACTCCTGTGCGGTGTGGGGCCTGTCCCCCAAACATATGAGTTTCAGAATGGCCTGCTGACGTTTACCCCGGGCTGTGCTGAAGTTGGTGGTGAAGGTGTGTGGCTGACTGGATGAGCAGGTGGAAGAAGAGGAGGAGGAAGCCGAGAAGGAGGAGGTGGCAACAGGAGGCAAAGAATGTTGCCCTGCGATCCTTGGCGGCGGAAGGACGTGCGCCAAACAGCTCTCCGCCTGGGGCCCAGCTGCCACTACATTTACCCAGTGTGCAGTTAGGGAGATATAGCGTCCCTGGCCGTGCTTACTGGTCCACGTATCTGTGGTTAGGTGGACCTTGCTACAGATGGCGTTGCGCAGTGCACACTTGATTTTATCGGATACTTGGTTGTGCAGGGAAGGCACGGCTCTCTTGGAGAAGTAGTGCCGGCTGGGAACAACATACTGTGGGACAGCAAGCGACATGAGCTGTTTGAAGCTGTCTGTGTCCACCAGCCTAAATGACAGCATTTCATAGGCCAGTAGTTTAGAAATGCTGGCATTCAGGGCCAGGGATCGAGGGTGGCTAGGTGGGAATTTACGCTTTCTATCAAATGTTTGTGAGATGGAGAGCTGAACGCTGGCGTGTGACATGGTTGAGACGCTTGGTGACGGAGGTGGTGGTGGTGGTGTTGGTGGTACATCCCCTGTTTGCTGGGCGGCAGGTGCCAACGTTCCTCCAGAGGCGGAGGAAGAGGCCGAGGCGGCAGCAGCAGAATAGGCCGAGGCGGCAGCAGCAGAAGAGGTAGCAGGGGGAGCCTGAGTGACTTCCTTGGTTTTAAGGTGTTTACTCCACTGCAGTTCATGCTTTGCATGCAGGTGCCTGGTCATGCAGGTTGTGCTCAGGTTCAGAACGTTAATGCCTCGCTTCAGGCTCTGATGGCACAGCGTGCAAACCACTCGGGTCTTGTCGTCAGCACATTGTTTGAAGAAGTGCCATGCCAGGGAACTCCTTGAAGCTGCCTTTGGGGTGCTCGGTCCCAGATGGCGGCGGTCAGTAGCAGGCGGAGTCTCTTGGCGGCGGGTGTTCTGCTTTTGCCCACTGCTCCCTCTTTTGCTACGCTGTTGGCTCGGTCTCACCACTGCCTCTTCCTCCGAACTGTGAAAGTCAGTGGCACGACCTTCATTCCATGTGGGGTCTAGGACCTCATCGTCCCCTGCATCGTCTTCCACCCAGTCTTGATCCCTGACCTCCTGTTCAGTCTGCACACTGCAGAAAGACGCAGCAGTTGGCACCTGTGTTTCGTCATCATCAGAGACATGCTGAGGTGGTATTCCCATGTCCTCATCATCAGGAAACATAAGTGGTTGTGCGTCAGTGCATTCTATGTCTTTCACCGCTGGGGAAGGGCTAGGTGGATGCCCTTGGGAAACCCTGCCAGCGGAGTCTTCAAACAGCATAAGAGACTGCTGCATAACTTGAGGCTGAGACAGTTTCCCTGGTATGCATGGGGGTGATGTGACAGACTGATGGGGTTGGTTTTCAGGCGCCATCTGTGCGCTTTCTGCAGAAGACTGGGTGGGAGATAATGTGAACGTGCTGGATCCACTGTCGGCCACCCAATTGACTAATGCCTGTACCTGCTCAGGCCTTACCATCCTTAGAACGGCATTGGGCCCCACCATATATCGCTGTAAATTCTGGCGGCTACTGGGACCTGAGGTAGTTGGTACACTAGGACGTGTGGATGTGGCAGAACGGCCACGTCCTCTCCCAGCACCAGAGGGTCCACTAACACCACCACGACCATGTCCACGTCCGCGTCCCTTACTAGATGTTTTTCTCATTGTTATGGTTCACCACAACAACAAATATATTATTTGGCCCAATGTATTGTATTCAAATTCAGCGGGATATAAATTTGAGGCCTAGTATTTAGGCGCTGGGTGACCGGTATGGATTTAGTGACAGAATTAGACTTGGAAATGCACAGAAGCGTGTGTGTGAAGTTATTCTGAATGACCCTATGTGCACCTTGAATATTATATACCCTTTTTGGGATAGATTTCAAATAGCTCTGATATAGCAGGAACCACTAAATTATGAAATTGCTAAATTGGGAATTGTATTTCAACCCAGAACAAAAAATGTGCTTTGACGGACACTAAATATCTTGCCCAGCAACAACAGTACAGCGGTAACGAGAGATTTAGCAGGATATAAATTTGAGGCCTAGTATTTAGGCGCTGGGTGACAGGTATGGGTTTAGTGACAGAATTAGACTTGGAAATACACAGTAGCGGGTGTGTGTGAAGTTATTCTGAATGACCCAATGTGCACCTTGAATATTATATACCCTTTTAGGGATAGATTTCAAATAGCTCTGATATAGCAGAAACCACTAAATTATGAAATTGCTAAATTGGGAATTGTATTTCAACCCAGAACAAAAAATGTGCTTTGACGGACACTAAATATCTTGCCCAGCAACAACAGTACAGCGGTAACGAGAGATTTAGCAGGATATAAATTTGAGGCCTAGTATTTAGGCGCTGGGTGACAGGTATGGGTTTAGTGACAGAATTAGACTTGGAAATACACAGTAGCGGGTGTGTGTGAAGTTATTCTGAATGACCCAATGTGCACCTTGAATATTATATACCCTTTTAGGGATAGATTTCAAATAGCTCTGATATAGCAGAAACCACTAAATTATGAAATTGCTAAATTGGGAATTGTATTTCAACCCAGAACAAAAAATGTGCTTTGACGGACACTAAATAACTTTCCCAGCTACAACAGGACAGCGGTAACGAGAGATTTAGCAGGATATAAATTTGAGGCCTAGTATTTAGGCGCTGGGTGACAGGTATGGGTTTAGTGACAGAATTAGACTTGGAAATACACAGTAGCGGGTGTGTGTGAAGTTATTCTGAATGACCCAATGTGCACCTTGAATATTATATACCCTTTTAGGGATAGATTTCAAATAGCTCTGATATAGCAGAAACCACTAAATTATGAAATTGCTAAATTGGGAATTGTACTTCAACCCAGAACAAAAAATGTGCTTTGACGGACACTAAATAACTTTCCCAGCTACAACAGGACAGCGGTAACGAGAGATTTAGCGGGATATAAATTTGAGGCCTAGTATTTAGGCGCTGGGTGACAGGTATGGGTTTAGTGACAGAATTAGACTTGGAAATACACAGTAGCGGGTGTGTGTGAAGTTATTCTGAATGACCCTATGTGCACCTTCAATATGATCTACCCTTTTAGGGATAGATTTCAAATAGCTCTGATATAGCAGAAACCACTAAATTATGAAATTGCTAAATTGGGAATTGTATTTCAACCCAGAAGAAAAAATGTGCTTTGACGGACACTAAATAACTTTCCCAGCTACAACAGGACAGCGGTAACGAGAGATTTAGCAGGATATAAATTTGAGGCCTAGTATTTAGGCGCTGGGTGACAGGTATGGGTTTAGTGACAGAATTAGACTTGAAAATACACAGTAGCGGGTGTGTGTGAAGTTATTCTGAATGACCCAATGTGCACCTTGAATATTATATACCCTTTTAGGGATAGATTTCAAATAGCTCTGATATAGCAGAAACCACTAAATTATGAAATTGCTAAATTGGGAATTGTACTTCAACCCAGAACAAAAAATGTGCTTTGACGGACACTAAATATCTTTCCAAGCAACAACAGTACAGCGGTAACGAGAGATTTAGCAGGATATAAATTTGAGGCCTAGTATTTAGGCGCTGGGTGACAGGTATGGGTTTAGTGACAGAATTAGACTTGGAAATACACAGTAGCGGGTGTGTGTGAAGTTATTCTGAATGACCCAATGTGCACCTTGAATATTATATACCCTTTTAGGGATAGATTTCAAATAGCTCTGATATAGCAGAAACCACTAAATTATGAAATTGCTAAATTGGGAATTGTACTTCAACCCAGAACAAAAAATGTGCTTTGACGGACACTAAATAACTTTCCCAGCTACAACAGGACAGCGGTAACGAGAGATTTAGCGGGATATAAATTTGAGGCCTAGTATTTAGGCGCTGGGTGACAGGTATGGGTTTAGTGACAGAATTAGACTTGGAAATACACAGTAGCGGGTGTGTGTGAAGTTATTCTGAATGACCCTATGTGCACCTTCAATATGATCTACCCTTTTAGGGATAGATTTCAAATAGCTCTGATATAGCAGAAACCACTAAATTATGAAATTGCTAAATTGGGAATTGTATTTCAACCCAGAACAAAAAATGTGCTTTGACGGACACTAAATAACTTTCCCAGCTACAACAGGACAGCGGTAACGAGAGATTTAGCAGGATATAAATTTGAGGCCTAGTATTTAGGCGCTGGGTGACAGGTATGGGTTTAGTGACAGAATTAGACTTGAAAATACACAGTAGCGGGTGTGTGTGAAGTTATTCTGAATGACCCAATGTGCACCTTGAATATTATATACCCTTTTAGGGATAGATTTCAAATAGCTCTGATATAGCAGAAACCACTAAATTATGAAATTGCTAAATTGGGAATTGTACTTCAACCCAGAACAAAAAATGTGCTTTGACGGACACTAAATAACTTTCCCAGCTACAACAGGACAGCGGTAACGAGAGATTTAGCAGGATATAAATTTGAGGCCTAGTATTTAGGCGCTGGGTGACAGGTATGGGTTTAGTGACAGAATTAGACTTGAAAATACACAGTAGCGGGTGTGTGTGAAGTTATTCTGAATGACCCAATGTGCACCTTGAATATTATATACCCTTTTAGGGATAGATTTCAAATAGCTCTGATATAGCAGAAACCACTAAATTATGAAATTGCTAAATTGGGAATTGTACTTCAACCCAGAACAAAAAATGTGCTTTGACGGACACTAAATAACTTTCCCAGCTACAACAGGACAGCGGTAACGAGAGATTTAGCGGGATATAAATTTGAGGCCTAGTATTTAGGCGCTGGGTGACCGGTATGGATTTAGTGACAGAATTAGACTGGGATATGGCCAAAAAATAACCACACTATTGCTGGTTAAATGCACTTGGTGACGGGCGCAGCTTGCCCCTGATGTAGTATATGGCCAAAAAATGAACAGACTATTGCTGGTTAAATGCACTTGGTGTCACAGCTTGACCAACCACACTACTGAGGGTTAAATGCACTTGGTGACGGGCGCAGCTTGCCCCTGATGTAGTATATGGCCAAAAAATAAACAGACTATTGCTGGTTAAATGCACTTGGTGTGACAGCTTCACCCTGATGTAGGCTTTAGCCAGAAAACAACCACACCATTGAGGGTTAAATGCACTTGGTGACAGGCGCAGCTTGCCCCTGATTTTGTATATGGCCAAAAAATGAACAGACTATTGCTGGTTAAATGCACTTGGTGTGACAGCTTCACCCTGATGTAGGCTTTAGCCAAAAAACAACCACACCATTGAGGGTTAAATGCACTTGGTGACAGGCGCAGCTTGCCCCTGATTTTGTATATGGCCAAAAAATGAACAGACTATTGCTGGTTAAATGCACTTGGTGTGACAGCTTCACCCTGATGTAGGCTTTAGCCAAAAAACAACCACACCATTGAGGGTTAAATGCACTTGGTGACAGGCGCAGCTTGCCCCTGATTTTGTATATGGCCAAAAAATGAACAGACTATTGCTGGTTAAATGCACTTGGTGTGACAGCTTCACCCTGATGTAGGCTTTAGCCAAAAAACAACCACACCATTGAGGGTTAAATGCACTTGGTGACAGGCGCAGCTTGCCCCTGATTTTGTATATGGCCAAAAAATGAACAGACTATTGCTGGTTAAATGCACTTGGTGTGACAGCTTCACCCTGATGTAGGCTTTAGCCAAAAAACAACCACACCATTGAGGGTTAAATGCACTTGGTCGCAGCTTGTGCTGGCGCACCACAAGACACAAAATGGCCGCCGATCACCCCAGAAAAATGTGACTGACAAACGGTCTGGGCAGCCTAAAAACAGTGAGCAATTGAGGATCAGCAGCTCAATGATCCACAGCTGCAGATCGATCAGTTAATCAAGTCCTTTGGAGGAGTTAATCTGCCTAATCTCGCCCTACTGTCGCAGCCGCAACCTCTCCCTACGCTAATCAGAGCAGAGTGACGGGCGGCGCTATGTGACTCCAGCTTAAATAGAGGCTGGGTCACATGGTGCTCTGGCCAATCACAGCCATGCCAATAGTAGGCATGGCTGTGATGGCCTCTTGGGGCAAGTAGTATGACGCTTGTTGATTGGCTGCTTTGCAGCCTTTCAAAAAGCGCCAAGAAAGCAGTCACAAAAGCGCCAAGAAAGCGACGAACACCGAACCCGAACCCGGACTTTTACGAAAATGTCCGGGTTCGGGTCCGTGTCACGGACACCCCAAAATTCGGTACGAACCCGAACTATACAGTTCGAGTTCGCTCATCCCTAATCCCCTCCTCTCCTATAACTTAAATAGAATCCATCATGTCCTTTCCTTGTACCCACGAAGGTACTCTGATTCTGTTAGATGTTCAGATTTCTATAGAAAAAATATTCTGTCTCTCTTAGTGGATGTATTGATGCATGTACACACACGGATATGACTCCAATAAAATTGCTTACGCATTTCGACCTGAAGAGGCCTTATTCACAAGTCACAAGCATGTTCCAGATATCTATGTTCAGATATCTATCTTTATTGTTTATTGTAATCTCTTAAATAAAGGGAACCTATCACCACAATAAGGGCCCCTGACCTCTCTGGATTGCCTCATAGTTCTGGTCATCATGTTAACAATGATGTTTTGGGTTAGTTTATCCAACCACAAAACCACTTTATTACATCATATGCAAAAGGATCATTTGACCTCAAGGAGGCAGCGGTATTGATGCTCCAAGCTAATTTTGCTGCACCCCGATCCCACCTCTTCACTCTTGAAGGATGTCTCTGAGCTTTATATGTCAAACAGGACATCAGGTACATTTTGTTTGGCATGCACAAGCTTAGAGGCATGTTTGATAACTATTATTTTAGAGGGGGAGCCCTGTGTAGGTTCATGCAGTTCATACAGACAATTACAAAAAAAATTCCTAATAGATGCATGGGCTGCCCTTATGATGAACGTCCATTATGACTTGTTTTACATCAGATAATTCATAGCATGGTTGACTGAATTAAGTCTCAGATTAGTGTTTCCCAAATCCAGCCCTCAACTACTTCAAATGGTTATGTTTTGTGGATTACATTAGCATTTTACACGTGATGCTTAGTATGATCAGCGCATCGGTAAATTCCACAAAGATTCTCTCTCAGATATCCTAAAACCATGGCCTTCTGAGTGCACTTGAGGACTGCAGCTAAGAAACACTATGATAAGATATGGAACAAATGCCATTATTATAAACCTCTAAAAAGATACAATTACAGCACATGTTGCTCAGAACTCATGCTACCTAATGCAGACAATATAATTGTCTAATACTAAAAAAGAACAATTTTGTATTTGCAGTTGCAAAATAAAAAGTTATGTTCTATAGTCATATTCTACTTTGCAAAAATAGTTCAATTAACTTAGGTTTAATGTTTCAAAACAATGGGCAATTTAAAGACCAATTACATAAACCAATCAGAAAAAAAAGCTAGTGAGCTGGGGAAAATTTAACTTCTCATAAGAGAATGAGCTCTTAAGATAGAAGAACATATTACTAGGGATTGAGAACATCTGCACTATGAGCCAAACAATGCTGTGGATAATTGGACAATCACAGACTGTCAGGCATTTGTAAATGAAGCTGTTGTAATTAGCGCCCAGAGATCTCAGCAAAACCCTGCCTAGCAAGAAAATAAAATAATGGAATGCAATTCATTTTTATACCATAAGAGCCCCTAGATAACTTTAGAACAAAAGGAAAGCTGTGACTTAAGTCACTTGTCTTCTACTGCACCTCCGGTTATATTACAACAAAACATCATAAAGCAAATCTGATTGCCTTCTCTAAATGTGCATTGCAATTCATTTAATGGGTCCCTTACATTAATCATTTATGCAATCAACTGTTCATAATAACCCCCTGCATATGGAAATCTCATAGTGTAATATGAATATACTAATTAAATTGTAAATTTCCTCTACAAGTGTTCACTGCTAGGAAAAACTGTAAGCACATTAGTAAGTGATTTGCCACTGCTGCTTCCTGAAGCAGACAAAAACAGCGAGAGCCTTTATTTCTCAGATGATGTACACGTATTTTTGCCCTACTAACTTAATAGCAAGAGATGATATAACCTGTTAAAAAATATATTATAGCAGTTTTTTTTAATTCAAGAATATTCTTTAATCAGTTCGGTCGTTAGACTTCATCTAAAACAGCTAGGACACCATACTGCAATTACATTCTACCAGCCAATTACTATTTGTTAGCACATTGTCACCTAATGCTTTTACAACTTAATATTTGTTGTTTTCCTTTGCTTTTTATATATATTTTTGTTTTCTTGTCGACCTCCTCTGTACGCACTCCACCTATGCTCCTTCTTTCTAATTCATCTTTTTCATGCATTCCAGCTACCTGTCGCTACTTGCCAATAGAGATGAGTGAATTTTTCAAAAGTTGGATTCAGCTGATTTGCCGAATTTTACAAAAACATTTGCTTCGTGACAAATTACTTCATAATGAAGTGCATTTTTTTGTAAGTAGTGGGTGCATTGACAGGGAGCTGCGATAGCGCTGACCCGTCATTGTACCCTTCAGATGTCACGTTCATACATGATCGAGGCATCTGAGTGTAAAAACAGTGTGAAATTAACATTTTTTTTGTTTTTCAATCAAACTTACCGCGTCCATTTAATTGCAACGGGCCAGCCGCCACCATCTTGCATGAAGATCTGGCGCAAAATCTCGCGCAGCGCAAGATTGCATCATCATGCCGGCCAAAGTGGTGACGTCATACATCAGCACACACGGGAATTCAGCCAAGATCTTCAATCAAGATATCGGCTGGCGGCCTATCGCAAGCAAATGTAGGAGGTAAAAATGTTTTTTTTTTGCTTTTTATACTATTTCAGGTTATATCGATTCACTTACACGAAGCACGAGGAAATTTCTGCTTTGAGGCGAATTGAATTTATCCTAAAATTCAAATTGAATTCCACTTCATGGGATTCGATTCACTCATCTCCAGTTGCCAACTTTAAAAGAGTTGTCCAGGATATGTTTTCTACAATTGCCTCCCTCCACTTCCATCTGGACGGCAGCCATACTTACCCGTTCATGCCACTCCATTCAGGCTCCTTGGGCTTGTGGACTATTTTCAATAGATTTCCAGTCCCTGAATGTAAATGTCGCTGCAACCAATGACTGGACTGAAATGCACATGTCACCAGTGAAGCCAGTGGTTGCCTGCAATGGCACACGTGACCATGTCCAAGCAGGAAGTTTACGTGCAGCGGCTGGAAGTCCAGTGGAGGCTCAGAAGCCACGGAGCCTGAGCAGAGTGGCAGAGAGCAGGTAAGTATAGTTCCCTTCAAAGGTCCCACTCGAGGTGGGAAAATGTCCTGGACAACCCTTTACGTTTCCCATCCACCATTTTACCTACAACCCTTTCAGTGACAGTTTGGCCAGTATTTTACAATTTAATATGTAATATTTTTCTTATCCAAAATGTATACTCTTAACTTTGCTTACATTAAATCTAATATGTAATTTGTTACGTCTTTCCTCAAGGTTCCAGCTTTGCCAAATCCCTAAATAATGTTGGATTAAACTATCAGTTTTTTATTACTTTACAGAGCTTAGAAGCATCTGCAAATATTGAAATACTACATCGCTGGTGCTGCTGTTTTAAAGCCATCAGTTCCAGAAACATTTATCTTGGTCTCATCACCCCAGAGTATAGAGTCCCAATAGTCTTCATCTTTTTTAGCATGGGCACTGGCAAATTGTAGGTGGACTTTTTTGTGCATGGGTTTTCCTTTGTGGTCAACAGCCATCACTTTTGCTACAGTATTCTGACTGATAATTAAAGCTTTGCTGATCTTCTTGTAGCCTTTACCTTTTATGTGTAAGACTTTCATTAGGGTGTACTCATTTTTCCAACATGGTCTTGACTGAATTTTGTTAGGAAAATTACTTTTTTGTGTGTGCACGTTAATAAATCTTGTTTGCAATCAATGTCCCATTTTTTCTAGTATGGTATCCCATTAGAAAATGTTAATTCTGAAAGAAAACTAAAGGGTTTCTGACAAATCTGTTGGGGTGTACTAATTTATGCTGAACACTGTGTATATATATATATATATAATGCATAAATGTTACATACACAGATTTAACATGTTGAACATGTATATAACCAAGGGAATCAGGGCGAGTAGCTGTTGGTTGAATGATTGGCCTTCCAACAGCTTGTCCTGATGACTGGTGATGGCCAAGCTGAAATTTAGATGGGGGATTTTAAAATTGGTGCCTTAATCAGCATAAGTGTCTATCACACCCCTAGGAATGTTAACTTTCCAATGCATTTATAGATATTTATAGAAGAGTCATGAGCCAATACAGTCTTTGCTTGCCTGGAAAAAAACGACCAATATAGCAACACTGTGCACACATGAAATATACATGCTTGAAGATTCAGTAGAGGAGCAATAATGAGAAGGTTAATTTAAATTGCTAATTCAGATAATACTTAAAGAGAATGCAGATCATTTAAATGCCAGTTATTAGAAAGAAGCTGATGGAATGAAAGGCCGGCCATGTTGAAGGTGTGTATGTTTATTTTTTGATTCAGTCAGCTAGAATATTCTCAGCTGCAGTATGGAGAGCCAGCTGTCTGCCATTTATGTTGCTAATTCATTAAAGCCAGTTATTCATCCTCCCTGGAAATCACTGCAGTCCTGCATACTGGCAGACAATAATGTTCTAGTGTTTGTGGCTGCAATTGCTGACAATATCAATTATTTAGTTTTCTGTCAATTCCCATTAGACATTTTTAACTGGAGAATTTACACTGAGTTATTGAATTACAAACAGCTAAAAGCTTTAGGGATTCTAAACTAATTAGCAAGCATTTGTAAACCCCTTTGTTCTTGGTAATTTGTTTACAAGAGTAACTCAACCTTTTAATTACAGGTGAATGCAGGGCCACATACCATTACAGTCATTTCTGTTTAATGCAAGAAGGCACGCTATACAGTGTGAATATAGTCAATTGCTGCTTTTAATGAGCTGTGATGACCCAGCATGCAATAATATGACCTAAAATAAAAGGTTATCTGTAATTGTAACTGAGAAAGGCTGAATAACTACCGCAGCTCTAGGCTGGCACACGATCTACTCCCAACTGATACTTATATGCCTGGGCTCTGGGCTACAGATCAATTGGCCCACATTAATTTTACATAAAAGAGTAATTGCTAACAGTTACCATTTGCCAATTATTATTTTATTGGTTCATAAGTGCAGAAACTATTCAATTATGGGTACTCCACCTTAAACACTGACTATTTTTAATATTGCCAACTGGAGCCTAAGTGAAGGTTAAATCACAAGTATTTTACCTCTTATTTTGGCACCATGCACAAGATCATATATTTTTTCCACACCCGATCCGCATTTTTTGTGGATCGGATGCAGACCCATTCATTTTTTTGGGGCTGCAAAAAATATGGACAGCACACTGTGTGCAGTCCAGATCCATTTGTCCTATTATTGTCTGTTTCGCAGACAAGGATAGAATATTTCTACAGAAGTGAGAAAACATGACTGTGTGCATGTGGCCAGCATCCATGTTTTGATCGTGTGCATGAGACCTAATCCTTATACTAAGTATGTATTCTATTTTAAATATATTGCAGCTAAAATTCCATTAGATGATTCAGTATAGCAAATTGTTGACATTGGCCTTCTATACCCAAGGTAGGAGCACTCCTTCATCTTTATGTCGTTTAAGTCTACAAACTACATGTATTCCCTTGGATATATGATCATTGATAAATCTTTGCTACCAGGCCGTACAAGTATGGCGCTGAAGCGATAGGCAAAGATGGCCCTCGCTCGCATGTGCAGCAGGAATGAAGCAGGAGTTTGCTGTTTCAAACAGCAGAGACTTGCGCTAATTACTGAGATTGTCAATACTAGATGCCGTGATCAAGTAAGATCAAGGTATCTAAATGGTCAAAAACCCAGTAGCTCGCGCTTCTGGGCTTGTTACTGGCATCCTCTGTGGCCAGTGAGGATGCCGGTAATTGATTTAAATACGCACAGGCTCACTAATGAGGCAGAGGGCATTCAAACTGCCACTCTTATTTAGGCGACCAGGTGGCAGGACAACATAAGAAATCAGCAATAGTCAGTAATAAATGCATTTTAAAAATCAATGATTGTTCTAAATAAAAAAAATGCATTTCGTATGCTCCTATACGAGCTTCAAAATCATCACAAAAAAGTTAAAAAAAATTAAAAATATATAAAAATGTTTAAAATATAAAAGTTTAAATCAACCCTCTTTCCGTATAATGAAAAAGTGCCTAAATAAAATAAAAATATATAAACATCATGGGTATCACTGCGACTGAAAACGTCCGTACTATTAAAATATAGAAAATATTTTTACAATATGGTTTGCCATTTTATCATTGCTTCTTTTATAAATAAAATATGATCAAAAAGTCACACACACTCCAAAATGGTATCAATGCAAACTACAGATTGTCACTCTCAGCAAATATAAAGTTTCTGGGGTCAAACTATGGTGATGTAAAAAAATATTTTTTTTAAACTTTACATTTATTTTTTCAGTATTTAGACAAAAAAACTATACATATGGGGTATCATTGTAATCATACTGACCCAGAGAATGAAGGGCGGTGGTCAGTTTTGCTGCAAATGGAAAGAACTTATTTTCCCTAAAAAAATAAGCCATCATACAGCTATGTGAATTGAAATGTAAAAATGTTATTGCTCAAGGAAGATAGGAAACAAAAATAAAAATGAAAAAACCTAATGGTTAAATAAACTTCAGCCATATGGTGTGTGTAAATATCTGTCCATAAAAATTAAAGCTGTCTCAAAGATGTCTAGAGAGCCAATTATTTAATTCAACCAAGCCATTAGCCCAGGGCTGGCCAACCTGCGGCTCTCCAGCTGCTGTAAAACTACAACTCCCACCATGCCCTGCTGTAGGCTGATAGCTGTAGGCAGACTGGGCATACTGGGAGTTGTAGTTCTGCGCCAGCTGGAGAGCCACAGGTTGGCCATCCCTGCATTAGCGAGTGTCAGACTGGGGTGCTAAGGGCCCAGTAGAAGTGACACTATGAGTCTACTCTATAGTTTTATGCAAATATTAACATTGATTAAGGGGTTTTCCGATTTGCCTCAACATCCTTTAAAATAATCCTTTGTATAGGTTGTTGTAATGTACATGACCAATGTAGCTAATCACTGCCCTTGGTGCCATACACAAATGAGGCCACTAATTGGCTACAGCAGTCATGTACGGTATACAGGCACGTCACTGCAGTAGCCAAAATATTATGTCCCAGATGCAGCCTAACTGAGAGGACAGAGCCATTGTGCTGGATCAAATAGTGGTCAGGAAGAAGGTTTTTTAAATTATTTTAGCAGACTCCCTGTAGGTTGCCCTCAAAAATATGAACTTAGGCGCTCCCTTCCAGTGCTAACAGGTGGCAAAATAACTAAGCTCTGTACTTAAGTTAGGCAATAGAAAACAGATGTTTGCAGAGATACAGTACCAGACCCAAACTATGTGCAGAGATACAGTAGCAGAACCAAGCTGTGTGTATAGATACAATAACAGAACCAAGCTGAGTGCATAGATACAGTACCAGAGCCAAACTATGTGCATAGATACAGTACCAGAGCAAAGCTATGTGTATAGATACAGTAAGAAAAACAAGCTACATGCATAGATACAGTACCACAGCCACACTATGTGTATAGATACAGTCTCAGAACCAAGCTATGAGTAGAGATACCATAACTGAACCAAGCTATGTGTATAGATACAGTAACAGAACCAAGCAGTAAGAATCAATACAATAACAGAACCAAACTGGGTGCATAGATACAGTAACATAACCAAGCTGTGTGTATAGATACAGTAACAGAGCCAAGATATGTATACAGATACAGTAACAGAACCAAGCTGTGTGTATACATGTAGCAACAGTACCAAGCTGTGTGTACAGAGACAGTAGCAGAGCCAAGTTGTGTGTAAAGATACAGTAATAGAGCCAAGCTGTGTGCATTAATACAGTAACAGAGTCAAGCTCTGTGTATAGATTCAGCAACAGAACCAAGATGTGTGTATAGATACAGTATGGCTACTTTCCTTATCATCCACCATGACGGCTACCATAGAGAGATTGACCTTTGTCCTCTATAGGGGCAGGAACACATACAGTTTAAAAGGCCACCACCCACTCTCACCCTCAGTGTTTCCTGTGCCTAAGGAGCACCTACACAGAGCACCTCCGGTGGGAGGTATCGCTTTTAGAAGAAATTATTCTGTACCTGAATCGTGAGGTATTGTTTCCTATCTCCCTTTGCCCTCCTGCGGTAGATTCCAATGCTGGGCAGAGGTGTAGCACTTGATGGAACTCATTCCTGTTATCAGGGGCCTGCTTTCCCTCCATGACCCGGGGTCTCCCTCCCCTTCGGTGAGGAAGCAGATCGCCATAAGCGCTGCACGCCGGCATCCATACCTGTCGCAGGTCCGGCGCTGAGGCACTTCCGGGTGGGGGCGGACCTAGGCAGCAGTGGAAAGCGCGCGCGCGCATATGAATGACGTCAGACGCCGCTCGGCGCATGTAAGAGCGGCATATTCAAATGATATTCCTATTCAGCTCCAGGAGTCATGTCTGCTCCAGATACCCCAGCAAGCCACATGGAATCGGTGAACCCTCCTTTGGCCACTCCAACAGTGAGTTACCCTGTGGGGGACAAGAAACAAATTGTTTCTTTCTGTGTGCCTTATGCTGGTCTAATGCATAGTTGCTCCTCTCTGATAGGGGGCAAAAGCTAAGATGAAGGCCAGAAACGCAAGATGTGCTACTTGTGCTAAAAGGCTACAGGAAGGCTATACTAAAAATCTCTGTCAGTCTTGTATTAATGAATTAATGATCTGGTAAAAGAGGAGCAGCCGTCTATCCTCATGGAAGTTAAGTCCATGATACAGTTTAATCACGACGACAACTTGTCTGAGGACGAAATTGTGGAGGATGCAAGGAAACTTTACTTTTCTTCTGAAGACATTGACGATCTATTGGGAGCTGTACGGGCTACTATGGGCATTGAGGTTGTCCAAAAGCCCAAATCGGTTCAGGACGAAATGTTTGGCGGACTAAGAACAAAGAAATTTAAAGTCTTTCCCGTAAATGAATACATAAGGTACATGATCCTAGACGAATCGAGTGATCCAGAAAAGAGACTGGGAGTCTCTAGCGAATTTAAACAAAGATTGTTGTTTGACCCGGCTGAAACAAAAATCTTTAATTAGACAGCAAAAATCGACGTTCAGGTCACAAATGTGTTAAAAAAGACTTCCCTCCCATTTGAGGACTCTTCACAATCATCTGACCCTATGGAGAGGAAAGCCGATTCTCTGCTACGTAAATGCTGGGAGACTTCCATGCTGGGTATTAAGACCAACATAGCTGCGACATCAGTTGCTAGAACTATGTATATCTGGCTTAATGAGCTTGAGAATTACTTAAAAAACAAGACTCCCAGGGAAGAAATCCTAGGTTTCAACCCCCTTCTTAGATCCGCCACGGCCTTTTTAGCTGACGAGAAGGGCGCTATGGGTTAAGTCCTGGGGCGGCAACAGAGCTTCGAAAGCTAAACTATGTTCCATTGCCTTCTCTGGAGAGTATGTGTTTGGGCCTGTTATCGAAACAATCTTGGAAAAGGCAGCGGACACAAAAAAGGGGTCCCCAGAAGAGAAAAAGAAAAAACCTTTTCGTCCCTACACTTCCCAGTCAAAATCCTATAGAGGTAAAATGAAGACGGGATGATGGAGTTATCCGAAAGGAGGCAAAGGCAGGTCTGATAAGCAATAACGCCAGCATCGGGGGAAGATTGAAGAATTTTCTATCGCCAAGGCAGAAAGTGACCCAAAATCCCTGGGCCCTAAATATAATCCAAAGCGGATACTGCATAGAATTTTCCTCAAAACCCCCAAAAAGATTTCAGGTGACATCCCACAGCCCAAGCATGTTACAAAAGATCTGGCAGGGAGTTTTAGACTTAAAAATTTTAGGCGTCATAACAGAGGTCCCCAAGCCAGAAAGCGGGAGGGGGTTTTACTCAAGACTATTCCTGGTCCAAAAACCTTATGGATCCTCTCGTACCATCATAAACCTCAAAGAATTAAACTCAATTATTTGACTCCAAGATGGAGTCAATTGCGTCCATAATTCCCCTAATCAAAAAAGGGGCATACATAACTTCCATCGACCTCAAGGACGCATACTATCATGTCCCCAACTCCACATACATCAAAAATTGCAAACCTACCTCAGGTTCGTATTAAAAGATCAGAAAGGCACAATAAATAATTTTCAATTCACAACGTTGCTCTTCAGCATTTCATCTACCCCAAGGGTTTTTGCAAAAATTATAATAGAGATGATAGCATATTTCAGACTAAAGGGTCTAACATTTTTTCCTTATTTAGACGACTTTCTCATTGTAGGAGAGTCTTCGCTGATAACATCCAGACTGACCTACTATGTCATACAAGAGATGTCAAAACTGGGCTGGTTAATAAACATGAAAAAGTCTTGTTTAATACCAGACACGAAAATAACATTTCTGGGAGTATTGCTAGACTCAGGTTCCCAGTCATCATCCTTCCCACTAAAAAAGCTAGAGGCTTTCAGGGAAAGGATGCAAAAATTCCAGGCTCAGAAAAATTGCTTGATAAGAGAAGCCATGAGCACACTGGGGTCAATGACATCATGCATTACGACCAAAGCTTGGGCCCAAGCCCACTCCAGAACGACACAAACCTGGATACTGCGGAATTGGGACGAAGAGCAATCCTCCTTAGATGGGAAACAATCAATTCCTCACTATGTAAAACTAGACCTAAATTGGTGGAACGAAAGCAAGAACCTACTAAATTGCGTAACCTGGGAGACAGTCCCAGAGGTCCAAATCATAACGGACGCAAGCGGCCAGGGATGGGGTGCGAAAGTGGATTCCTCAAACTGGCAAGGCAAATGGTCAGATTGTCAAATTACAAAAAGTTGAGAGCAGTGTGGGAAACCATAAAAGTATCTCACAACCTACTACTCAAAAAACATCTGAAAGTATTTTCAGACAATACAACAACGGTAGCCTACCTAAAACACCGGGGGGGCACGAAATCACCAGGTCTAAAGAAGCTTGCAGAAAAAATCTTCCGCTGGCCAGAAGAAAACATTCTTTACATTACAGCCGTCCATTTGAAAGGCTCAGAAAATATAGAAGCCGACTACCTCAGCAGGAAGACTCTAGACCCCAGGGAGTTGTCTTTGTGCCAGGAAACTTTTCTAAAGATCTGCAAGAAATGGGGAACCCCCCAAATAGACCTGTTTGCGTCAAAACAAAATGCAAAAGTACTACTAAATCCCAGAGACTATCCTTGCGCAATGGACGCTTTCTCCATCAAGTGGATGTGGGATTTAGCGTACACTTTTCCTCCCTGGGCTCTAATTCCCAGAGTCTTGCAAAAAATATCGAGGGATCTCGTAACAGTAATACTGGTAGTCCCATACTGGCCCAAGAGAAGCTGGTTCTCCATCCTAAAGGGGCTGGCCATGGAGGATCCATGGGAAATTCCATCCCAAGCGAACCTTTTATCTCAAGGTCCAATCATACATCAGAACCCCAGCCTGTTCAGACTATCGGCATGGATCTTGAGGGCGAAATGTTAAGAAAGCAAGGGCCTTTCAGGAAAGGTTATCAATACTCTGAAATCAAGCCGTAAAAAAGTCACCACGGATATTTATCTTAAAATATGGCAAAAATACTGCTCCTGGCTAGGGGATGCCTCTCCCAATAAATCTCCCCCTTGCATTCAGAAAATTTTAGATTTTCTCCAAAGGGGCCTGGACATGGGACTTAAACCGAGTACATTAAAAGTACAAATTTCCTCATTGGGAGCTTTCTATGACCCTGACCTATCCAGCCACCGATGGATTAGGAGGTTCATACGAGCGGCATCCAGAATAAGACCGTCCCTTACCCCGAGGGTACCACAATAGGACTTAAATCTAGTATTGCGAGGACTGACAAAGCCCCCATTCACGTCTTTGTAAGACATCTCTATCAAACACCTGTCGTACTGTCGTACAAGACAGCATTTTTAATCGCCATTACATCGGCCAGACGCTTAGGGGAAATCCAGGCCCTATCCTGCCGAGAACCCTACCTTTCGGTATTTCCAGACAGAATAGTACTTAAATTAGATCCGGGTTTCCTTCCGAAGGTGGTGTCAAACTTCCACAGAGACCAGGAAATCATTCTGCCATCTTTCCCTACAAACGTTCTTAGCCCAGATGAAACACAATTCCATCTCCTGGACGAAAGAGAGAGACCATTATCCTGTATCTGACAGTCACCAAAGATTTTTAGAAAAGATGATAACCTCCTAGTTCAGTTTGCAGGGCAGAACAGAGGGAAAAAAGTTTCCAAGGCCTCTACCCGGCGCTGGATTAAATCTACTATCTCATGCTGTTACTCCATGGTAGGTCTGTCTAGCCCGACCAACATTAGAGCCCATTCCACCAGGGCAGAGAAGGCTGGCGTCTCCCTAGATACCATCTGCAAAGCTGCTACCTGGTCAAGTATAAACACGTTCACATGTTTCAGCTGGTGCAGACTTGTCTTTTGGCCAAAATATTCTGCAAGCTGCTATTACCCCCCCTACCAAGTAATCTGGTAGTTCTCTATAGTAGCCGTCATGGTGGATGATAAGGAAAACCGTAATTAGACTTACCAGTCATTTTGTTTCCTTGAATCCACCATGAAGGCTCGGATATTATCACCCTGAATATATTTAAAATTTAGAGTATGATGGAATACTCAGGTTTTTGCTTACTCAAAAATAATAATAATAAAAAATAAAAAATATATATATATATATATATATATATATATATGTCTATACTTGAGAGTGGGTGGTGGCCTTTTAAACTCTGTGTGTTCCTGCCCCTATAGAGGACAAAGGTCAATCTCTCTATGGTAGCCATCATGGTGGATTCAAGGAAACAAAATTAAAGGTAAGTCTAATTACGGTCTTTCGCACTAGCGTTTTTGCTGGATAAGGCAGGGTTCAGCAAAAACGCTTTTGTTACTGATAATACAACTATCTGCGTCCGTTATGAACGTATCCGGCTGTATTAGCTTTACTATAGCCAAGACAGATAATCATGAACTCCATTGAAAGTCAATGGGGGACGGATCAGTTTTCTATTGTGTCAGATTGTGTCAGAGAAAACGGATCGGTCCCCATTGACTTGCATTGTGGGTCATGATGAATCCGTCTTGCTCCACATCCCATGACAGAAAGCAAGCCGCAGCATGCTGCAGTTTGCTCTCTGGTATGAGAACGCAACCAAACAGAACGGAATGCATTTTGCAGCACTTTGTTCTGTTCAGTTACGTTTTGTCCCAATTAACAATTAATGAATACAGAACGGAAGTGTTTTTTTTTCCAGTACTGAGACCCTATGACGGATGTGACTATCGGAAAATATTAACACTAGTGTGAAAGTAGCCTAACAGAATTAAGCTATGTGTATAGATACAGCAAAAAAAAAAGTTGTGTGTGTAAATACAGTAACAGAGCCAAGCTATGTGTACAGATACAGTAAGATAACTAAGCTGTATGTATAGATACAGTAACAGAACAAAGCTGTGTGTATAGATAAAGAAACAGAACCAAGCTATGTGTACAGAAACAGTCACAGAACCAAGCTGTGTGTATAGATACAGTAACCGATCCAGGTTGTGTGTATAGATACAGTAACAAGCTGTGTGTATAGATACAGTAACAAAACCAAGTTGTGTGTATGGATACAGTAACAGAACCAAGCAGCGTGCATAGATACAGTAACAGAACCAAGCTATGTGTACAGATATAGTAAGATAACTAAGATGTATGTATAGTTACAGTAACAGAACAAAGCTGTGTGTATAGATAAAGAAACAGAACCAAGCTATGTGTACAGATATAGTAACAGAACCAAGCTATGTGTATAGATAAAGTAACAGAACCAAGCTATGTGCACAGATACAGTAACTGAACCAAGCTATGTGTATAGATACAGTAACAGATCCAGGTTGTGTGTATAGATACAGTAACAAGCTGTGTGTATAGATACAGTAACAGAACCAAGCTATGTGTACATATATAGTAAGATAACTAAGCTGTATGTATAGTTACAGTAACAGAACAAAGCTGTGTGTATAGATAGAGAAACAGAACCAAGCTATGTGTACAGATACAGTAACAGAACCAAGCTATGTGTATAGATACAGTAACAGATCCAGGTTGTGTGTATAGATACAGTAACAAGCTGTGTGTATAGATACAGTAACAGAACCAAGCTATGTGTACATATATAGTAAGATAACTAAGCTGTATGTATAGTTACAGTAACAGAACAAAGCTGTGTGTATAGATAGAGAAACAGAACCAAGCTATGTGTACAGATACAGTAACAGAACCAAGCTATGTGTATAGATACAGTAACAGATCCAGGTTGTGTGTATAGATACAGTAACAAGCTGTGTGTATAGATACAGTAACAGAACCAAGCTATGTGTACATATATAGTAAGATAACTAAGCTGTATGTATAGATACAGTAACAGAACAAAGCTGTGTGTATAGATAGAGAAACAGAACCAAGCTATGTGTACAAATACAGTAACAGAACCAAGCTGCGTGTATAGATACAGTAACAGAACCAAGCTATGTATATAGATACAGCAACAGAACTAAGCAGTGTGTAAAGATACAGAAACAGAACCAAGCTATGTGTTAAGATACAGTAACAGTACCAGGCTGTGTATATAGATACAGTAACAGAGCCAAGTTATGTGTATAGATAGAGAAACAAGCTATGTGTACAGATACAGTAACAGAACCAAACTGTGTGTATAGATACAGTAACAGAACCAAGCTGTGTGCACAGATACAGTAACTGAACCAAGCTATCTATATAGATTCAGTAACAGACCCAAGCTGTGTGTATAGATACAGACACAGGCTGCGTGCAAAGATGCAGTATCAGAACCAAGCTGTGTGTATAGATATAGTAACAGAACCAAGCTATGTGTACAGATACAGTAACAGAACCAAGCTGTGTGTACAGATACAGTAACAGAACCAAGCTATGTGTAAAGATACAGTAAAATAGCCAAGCTATGTGCATAGATACAGTAACAGAACAAAGGTGTCTATAGATGCAGCATCAGAAACAAGCTATATGTATAGATACAGTAAAAGAAACAAGCTGCGTGTATAGATACAATAACAGAACAAAGCTATGTACAAATACAGTAAAAGAACCAAGCTATGTGTATAGATACAGTAACAGAACCAAGCTGTGTTAAGATACAGAAACAGAGCCAAGCTACGGGTGTAGATACAGTAACACGGTCAAGCTATATGTAAATTTACAGTAACAGAGCCAAGCTATGTGTATAGATACAGTAACAGAACCAAGCTGTTTTTATAGATACAGTAACAGAACCAAGCTCTGTGCATATATACAGTAACAGAACCAAGCTGTGTGTATAGATACAATAACAGAACCATGCTATGTGTATAGATACAGTAACAGTACCAAGCTATATGTACTGTGGGGTTTCGCTCTGGTAGAGAGGAATAATGGACGCAGTATAGAGTCAACAAGTTTTTGGGATCAAACAGTTCAGTGTTTTATTCACACTTTAGACAAGTGACAAAACAAGCAGTCATAGTCAAAAAAAGTCACCTTGCGGTGTTGGTGGTAATTCACACCATGCGGGCAACTCTGCCTTAAAGAGTCCTTGACCATAGCAGCACCAACCTGTTTTCATGCCAAACAGGTAGCAAGCCTTCATCCAGACACAAGGCTCTCAGATCGCAACACAGAGAAACCTGACTTCTGAGCCCAGCTGCCTATTTAAGGACAGCCAGGTGTTGCCAAATCCCGGACCGGTACTTAAAATCCAATCCAGTATTTGACCTTACCTGTCTATAAATCAGCCCAGCAGCACATACTGGGAGGAAAATACCTGTTTTCCCAGACAAAACCTCTTACTGTGTCACAGTGCAGATTCTGTAACAGAATAAGGCTATGTGTATAGATACAGTAACAGAACCATGCTATGTGTATAGATACAGTAAAAGAACCAAACTATATGTACAGATACAGTAGCAGAACCAAGCTGTGGGTATAGATACAGCAACAGAACCAAGCTGTATGTACAGATACAGTAACAGAGCCAAACTGTGTGTAAAGATAGAGTAACAAAACTAAACTCTTTGTATAGATAAAGTAACATAACCAAGCTGTATTATTAAATATATTAACAGAACCAAGCTGTTTCCATAGATACAGTACCAGAACCAAGTGGCATGTATATATACAGTAACAAAACCAAGCTACATGCTTAGATACAGTTAGTGTTGAGTGAAGTTTACAAAAATTCTATTCTGGTGCCGTGTTCAATGCTGATTGTGGCATTTGATATCAAAACAGGGGGATTTCAGGGGTTAATTGGTTTAAAAAATGCAAATAATTCTTACCTTATCCATTTGAGTGCGAAGAGACTGCAGCGTCCAACTTGATTGAAGATCCCACACGAAATCTCACGCGATGCATGATAACGTCATTGCAGACGAGATTTTGCACAGTATCCTAAATCATATAGATACAGTAAGAGAACTAAGCTGTATGTACAGATACAGTAACAGAACCAAGCTGTGTGTATAGATAAAGAAAGAGTACCAAACTGTGTACAGATACAGTAAAAGAGCCAATCTATGTATAGCTACAGCAACAAAACCAAGCTATGTGTAAAAATATAGTACAGTGCCAAGCTATGTGTATAGATACAGTAACAAGCTGCGTGTATAGATATATAGTATCAGAACCAAGCTGTGTGTACAGATACAGTAACAGAACCAAGCTGTTTGTAAGGATTCAGTAACAGAACCAAGCTGTGTGTATAGATACAGTAACAAGATACAGTATGTGTATAGATACAGTAACAGAACCAAATTGTGTGCATAGATACAGTAACAGAACCAATCTGCGTGTGTAGGTACAATAACAAAACCAAGCTATGTACAGATACAGTAAGAGCCAAACTATGTTTATAGATACAGCAACAAACCCAAGCTTTGTGTACAGATACAGTTACAGAGCCAAGCTGTGGATACAGATACAGTAACAGAACCCCCTATTGTGTCACATTTTACACCCCCCCCCATCCCCATGGCACATCATTCCCCCCCTCCGGCCGGCCCTTCCTGGCGGCCTGGCCCCATTCCCATGTCACATACAGTGACATACTCAGAGTACAGACATTTACATTGTCCCCCCCAGCCCTCCCTCCAGGCTCCATCATGTCAGTGTCACGGTCACACAACCTAGCGCCAGAGCAGAGGCGCTCAGGATTAGCAAGGCATCACCCCCCCCATAAAAAAAATTAACACATCATTGATGCTGTGCTAATCCTGAGCGCCTCTGCTCTGGCGCTAGTCAGTGTGTGTGCTAGCTAGCCTAGCGCTTTGCGCTCACATGGCCCTGGCGCTCATTTCATCATTTTGAATTAATTTTTAATCAAATAATCATATTAATTATTATAAAATAACATTCAAAATTCAATTGGAACCTACCCTAACAAGTCCTGACCCCTGTCCAGTCCCGAAAGCCTGCCGAGTGCCATCTCCTGCGCTGCTGCTGGCTGCCGCCTGCCAGAGTGCCAGTGTGCGTCTGTCCGAAGGTCTGACTGGCTCTGCTGAAGCCTGAATATATATGACTGACTGAAGAATCATGATCTGATCTAATCTGATGATAATTCTGATTCTGATTTAATTTCTTGGCGGGCGCGGGTCAGGTGACTTGAGTTGTCACTAGTAGTGGCAGCCAGAGCAGCGCGCTGCTGAGCCAATGAATGAATATCTATCATTCATCTGTGATCATCTAGCTCTGCCTGCCTAGCTGCTGCTGCTATGTTGCCTTGACTACGAGTCCGGCTGGGCGGCCCAGCCAGCACACAGCCGCACTCGCACACACAGGCTGGGGGGGGGGTGATATCTGTTGCCCTGACGATAGCATAGCCTCATAGCGCCGAATCTGACTGGCGCCAGTGTGGCCGGAGGGACCACTCCCTCCCTAGTCCCTCCACAACCCCCCGCCCCGCCCCCTCCACCGCCTGAGTCCGCCTCCTGAGTCCTCCCTCTAGTTACTAGGAGCCGGAGGAAATCTTTCCTGCACTGCGGCGCTGGTGCCAGCCTGGCTCCGCCTCCGCTATGCCCCCGTTCCGGCCCCCTCCACCGCCTACCTCATGTTCTCCTTGTGCGGCAGTGAACCCCGGGCCCGCCTGCTCCAGGCCTACAGTACTCATCCTTCCTTGGCTTCCCCCCAGCCAGGCCCAAGCCGCAGACCGCCCGCTCCCCGCCCACTACACTGGGCGGGCGGTCGGGCCTGGCTGCCTGTTTGTATTAATAAAAAAAAATAGAAAAAAAATTATGCTGTCCAGTGGCGTAGGGCCCCATAGCTACTGCTATAGTTGCTATGGCGATCCCTACGCCACTGGATACAGTAACAGAGCCAAACTGTGTGTATAGATAGAGTAACAGAACTAAACTCTTTGTATAGATAAAGTAACATAACCAAGCTGTATTATTAAATATGTTAACAGAACCAGGCTGTTTCCATACATACAGTAACAGAAACAAGCTGCATGTATACAGTAACAAAACCAAGCTAGGTGCTTAAATACAGTTAGTGTTGAGTGAAGTTTACAAAAATGTAATTCAGTTGCCTAGTTCAATGCTGATTGTGGCATCTGAGATTAAAACAGGAGGCTTTCAGGGGTTAATCAGTTTAAAAAAACAAAACAAATAATACTCACCTTACCAATTTGAGTGCAAAGAGACTGCAGCGGCCAACTTGATTGAAGATCCCTCACAAAATCTCACGTGATGCATAATTAATAATGTTATTGCAGGCGAGATTTCGCACAGTATCCTAAATCAATGGGATCTTATTTTTTTTGTTTTGTTTTACCACCATTTCAGGAAAAATTGATTAGTTACCATGAAGCACTTCGATTCACTCAACTCTAGATATAGTACTAAAACCAAGCTGTGTGTATAGATTCAGTAAAAAAAATAAAATCTGTGTATATACATTCAGTAACAGTACCAAGCTACGGTATGTGTTTAGATTCAGTAACAAAGCCAAGTTGCTGGCATTGATTCAGGAACAGAACCAAGCACTGTACATAGATACAGTTACAGATCCAAGCTATGTATATAGAGTCAGTAACAGATCCAAGTTACATGCATAGAAACAATAACAGAACCAAGTTGTGTGTATAGAGTCAGTAACTGAACCAAGCTATATGTATAGATATAGTAACAGAACCAAGTTGCATGTATAAATATAGTAACAGAACCAAGTTGTATGTATAGATACAGTAAGAAAACTAAGATGTATATACACATACAGTAACAAAACCAACCTGTGTGTACAGATACAGTAACAGAACCAAGCTGTTTGTAAGGATTCGGTAACAGAACCAAGCTATGTGTGTATAGATACAGTAAAAGAACCAAGCTATGTGCATAGATACAGTAACAGAACCAAGCTGTGTGTATAGGTACAGATACAAAACCAAGCTATGTACTAATACAGTAAAAGAGCCAAGCTATGTTTATAAATACAGCAACAAACCCAAGCTATGTGTACAGATACAGTGACAAAACCAGGCTATGTATATATACAATAACAGAGCCAAGTTGTGGGTATATATACAGTAACAGAGCCAAGCTGTGGGTATAGATACAGTAACAAAGCCAATCTGTGGGGACAGACACAGTAACAGAACTAAGCTATGTATATATACAATAACAGAGCCAAGCTGTGGGTATAGATAGAGTAACAAAGCCAAGCTATATGTAAAGATACAGTAACAGAGCCAAGCTGTGTATAGATACAGTAACAGAACGGGGCTATGCATATATGCAGTGACAGAATCAAGCTGTGTGCTTAGATACAGTAACAGAGCCAAGCTGTGTGCATAGCTACAATAACAGAATCAGGCTGTGTATATAGATACAGTAACAGAACCAAGCTGTGTGTATAGATACAATAACAGAATCAGGCTGTGTATATAGATACAGTTACAGAACCAAGCTGTGTGCATAGCTACAATAACAGAATCAGGCTGTGTATATAGATACAGTAACAGAACCAAGCTGTGTGTATAGATACAATAACAGAATCAGGCTGTGTATATAGATAGAGTAATGGAACCAAGCTGGATCTACAGATTCTGTAACAGAATGAAGTTGTGTGCATAGATACAATACCAGAACCATGCTGTGTGTATAGATACAATACCAGAACCATGCTGTGTGTATAGATACAGTAAAATAACCACGCTTTGTGTATAGATACAGCAACAGAACCAAGCTGTGTGTATAGATTCAGTAACAAAACCAAGCTGTGTGTATAGATTCAGTAACAGAACCAAACTGTGTGTATAGCTACAGTAACAGAGCCAAACCTTGTGTATAGATATAGGAGCACAACTATACTGTATGTATAGTAAAAGTAACATAACCAAGCTGTATCATTAAATATATTAACAGAACCAAACAGTTTCTATAGATACAGTACCAGAACCAAGCTGTATGTATATATACAGTAACAGAACAAAGCTGCATGTATATATACAGTAACAGAACCAAGCTGCGTGCTTAGATGCAGTTAGTGTTGAGTGAAGTTTACAAACCTTCGATTCAGCTGCCCCCATCATTGAACCCCTCAGGTGCCCCGTTCAATGTTAATTGTGGCATCTGAGATGAAAACTGGGGGCTTTCAGGGGTTAATCAGTAAAAAATAATAATACTCACCTTATCCATTTGAGTGCGAAGAGGCTGCAGCGACCATCTTGATTGAAGATCCCACATGAAATCTCGTACTGTACACAGTATCTTAAATCAATCGGATCTTTTTTATTTTATTTTTACCACAATTTCATGGAAAATTAATAAGTTACCATGAAGCCCTTTCATTCGCTCAACTCTAGATATAGTACCAAAACCAAGCTGTGTGTATAGATTCAGTAACAGAAAAAAGCTGTGTATAGATTCAGTAACAGAACTGAGCTGTTTAGATTCAGTAGCAGAACAAAGCTGTGTGTATAGATACAGTAACAGAGCCAAGCTATGCATATAGATACAGTAACAGAGCCAAGCTATGCATATAGATACAGTAACAGGGCCAAGCTATGCATATAGATACAGTAACAGGGCCAAGCTATGTGTATAGATACAGTAACAGAACCAAGCTGTGGGTATAGATACAGTAACAGAGCCAAGCTATGCATATAGATACAGTAACAGAGCCAAGCTATGCATATAGATACAGTAACAGGGCCAAGCTATGCATATAGATACAGTAACAGGGCCAAGCTATGCATATAGATACAGTAACAGAACCAAGCTATGTGTATAGATACAGTAACAGAGCCAAGCTGTGGGTATAGATACAGTAACAAAGCCAAGCTGTGGATACAGATACAGTAACAGAGCCAAGCTATGCATATAGATACAGTAACAGAGCCAAGCTATGCTTATAGATACAGTAACAGAGCCAAGCTGTGTATAGATACAGTAACAGAGCCAAGCTGTGGGTATAGATATAGTAACAAAGCCAAGCTATGTGTAAAGATACAGTAACAGAACCAAGCTGTGTATAGATACAGTAACAGAACCAAGCTGTGTATAGATACAGTAACAGAACCAAGCTGTTTATAGATACAGTAACAGAACCGAGCTATGCATATATGCAGTAACAGAACCAAGCTGTGGGTATAGATACAGTAACAGACTCTTCTCGAATATTCTAAAAAACATTTTTTTCCATCTGAAGTCATGATTCCTCCTTGCTTAAATTTCTTTTGGGCCAATGATGACTCATTGGCCCACAAACAAGAAGCAGGGAGGAATCATGCCGAATATTCCAAAAACTAATATAAAGCACTATATTCTATAGTGCTATATATTTGTTTTTGACCCACACCTGTATTGATCACATCATTTTTGCATTTTACGCGATCATTACCTTGCCGATTTTCGAGTAAAAAAAATGTAGAATGTAACGAATATTCAAATTCGCGAATATTCGAGTAATATTTTACAAAATATTCGTGAAATATCGCAAATTCGAATATTGCCCATGCCGCTCATCACTAAACAGAACCAAGCTATGTGTATAGATACAGTAACAGAGCCAAGCTGTGTGTATAGATTCAGTAACAGAGCCAAGCTATGTGTATAGATACAGTCACAGAGCCAAGCTGTGTGTATAGATACAGTAACAAAACCAGGTTATGTGCATAGATATAGTAACAGAGCCAATCTGTGTTTATACAGTCACAGAACCAAGCTTTGTGTTTAGATTCAGTAACAGATCCACATTGTGTACATAGATACAGTAACAGAAACAAGCTCTGTGTATAGATACAGTAATAGAGCCAAGATGTGTGTATAGATATAGTGTTGAGCGCGAATATTCGAATAGCGATTTTTTCTTCTCGAATATCGCAATTTCGAGATTTCGCGAATATTTAGAATATCGTTCTATATATTCGTGAATTCGAATATTCTTTTTTTTTTATTTTTTTTTATTATTATATTTTTTTCTTTCCCACTTCTCTAAAGTTGTTCTTACCTGTCCTTTGGATTCCTGGCTTCCTGGCTGCTTCAGTCAGTGGCATTTTCAACTTACTGCTATATTCCATATTAGCTAAATTACAATCTAATCTATATGTGTATTTTACGAAATTTTGTAATAGTCGAAATTGCAATGCGAGTAATATAACACGAAATAATCGCATGAAGATTTCAACTTTGCACTGCTATATTCCATATTAGGCTAGAATATGGAATATAGCAGTGCAAAGTTGAAATCGTCATGCGATTATTTCGTGTTATATTACCCACATCGCAATTTCGACTTTTGCAAATGTTCTTAATATTGCTCTAACTTCGTCTTTTAGAATATTACGAATATTCTAAAAGACGAAGATAGAGCAATATTACGAAATTTCGTAAAATACACATAGATTGTATTTAAGCTAATATACTGCTATAGTAATATTTTTTAATAGTGTACATATTTTACAAAACTTAAGTTCAGAAGAGGCAACAAAAATTTAGAGGAAAAAAAAGGGATTATAGCACTATATTAGCTAAATTACAATCTATATCTGTATTTTATGAAATTTCTTAATATTGCTCTAACTTCTTCTTTTAGAATATTCGTAATATTCTAAGAGACAAAGTTATAGCAATATCACGAAATTTAGTAAAATACACATATTAGCCTAGCCATAGTCAATTAGCATAGGAACGTTGCCTTATACCATCAAGATAAATAATCGCAATACGCGAAAAAATAAATCGCATATTATTCGCGATAATTGGAATAATTTACGAATATTCGATTTCGACGAATATAACACGAATATTCATTCGAATATTTGCGAAATATCGCGAAATCGAATATGGCACCTCCCGCTCAACACTATATAGATACAGTAACAGAGCCAAGCTGTGTTTATAGATACAGTAACAGAGCCAAGCTTTGTGTTTAGATACAGTAACAGATCCATGTTGTGTACATAGATAGAGTAACAGAACCAAGCTATGTGTATAGATACAGTAATAGAGCCAAGCTGTGTGTATAGATACAGTAACAGAGCTGAGCTGTGTGCATAGATACAGTAATAGAACCAAGCTATGTGTACAGATACAGTAATAGAGCCAAGCTGTGTGTATAGATACAGTAACAGAGCCAAGCTGTGTGTACATAGATACAGTAACAGAACCAAGCTATGTGTATAAATACAGTAATAGAGCCAAGCTGTGTGTATAGATACAGTAATAGAGCCAAGCTTTGTGTTTAGATACAGTAACAGATCCACGTTGTGTACATAGATATAGTAACAGAACCAAGCTATGTGTATAGATACAGTAACAGAGCCAAGCTATGTGTGTAGATACAGTAACAAAGCCAAGCTGTGTGTATAGATACAGTAACAGAACCAAGCTGCGTGTACAGATACAGTAACAGATCCACGTTGTGTGTATAGATACAGTAACAGAGCCAAGCTGTGTGTATAGATACAGTAACAGAGCCAAGTTGTGTGTATAGATACAGTAACAGAGCCAAGCTATGTGTATAGATACAGTAACAGATCCACATTGTGTGTATAGATACAGTAACAGAGCCAAGCTGTGTGTATAGATACAGTAACAGAGCCAAGTTGTGTGTATAGATACAGTAACAGAACCAAGCTGCGTGTACAGATACAGTAACAGAACCAAGCTGCGTGTACAGATACAGTAACAGATCCACGTTGTGTGTATAGATACAGTAACAGAGCCAAGCTGTGTGTATAGATACAGTAACAGAGCCAAGTTGTGTGTATAGATACAGTAACAGAACCAAGCTGCGTGTACAGATACAGTAACAGAACCAAGCTGCGTGTACAGATACAGTAACAGATCCACGTTGTGTGTATAGATACAGTAACAGAGCCAAGCTGTGTGTATAGATACAGTAACAGAGCCAAGCTGCGTGTACAGATACAGTAACAGATCCACGCTGTGTGTATAGATACAGTAACAGAGCCAAGCTGTGTGTATAGATACAGTAACAGTGCCAAGTTGTGTGTATAGATACAGTAACAGAACCAAGCTGCGTGTACAGATACAGTAACAGATCCACGTTGTGTGTATAGATACAGTAACAGAGCCAAGCTGTGTGTATAGATACAGTAACAGAGCCAAGTTGTGGGTATAGATACAGTAACAGAACCAAGCTGTGCTCATAGTTTCAGCAACAGAACCAAGCTGTGCTCATAGTTTCAGCAACAGAACCAAGATCTGTGTACAGATACTGTCACAGAACCAGTTTCTAATTGCAGTTTTTGGTGCAGATTTGATGCATTTTTGCCACAGATCTCACCTTTCTTTTGAAAATTGTGAAATACGCAGTTAAAACCGCAATCACAATTAACATTCTGCAGATCTTCAAATCTGCATCATGTACATGAGATTTCTGCGTTTTTCCGCATGGAAAACCATGTTAAAATATTGTGCGTGTTAATGCAACAGTTTATGTCCAGCCGAAACCCGGCATTTTTGCTGGAAATAGACAGGATCACCGTCGGACCCTGCAGTCAATGGTGTTGAAGTAGAGGATACGGCAACATCGGATCTGGGAGTTATTCTCATACATTTATCCATGCAGGCCTGCATTCCTTGACATGCATAAATTTGTAGAAGACATCAAGCGAACCTCGACTACGATCATATAGCAACACACATACAGTTGCAAGAAAAAGTATGTGAACCCTTTGAAATGATATGGATTTCTGCACAAATTTGCAATAAAATGTGATCTGATCTTTATCTAAGGCCTCAGGTCCGCAAAAACGGGGTCCGTTGGTCCGTGATCCGTGACTGTTTTTCCATCCGTGGGTCTTCCTTGATTTTTGGAGGATCCACAGACATGAAAAAAAAGTCGTTTTGGTGTCCATCTGGCCGTGCGGAGCCAAACGGATCCGTCCTGAATTGCAATGCAAGTCAATGGGGACGGATCCGTTTGACGTTGACACAATATGGTGCAATTGCAAACGGATCCGTCCCCCATTATCTTTCAATGTAAAGTCAGGAGTCCCTTTTATACCATCGGATCAGAGTTTTTTCCAATCCGATGGTATATTTTAACTTGAAGCGTCCCCATCACCATGGGAACGCCTCTATGTTAGAATATACCATCGGATTTTAGTTAGATCGTGAAACTCAGATCCGACAGTATATTCTAACACAGAGGTGTTCCCATGGTGATGGGGACGCTTCAAGTTAGAATAGATTAAAAGAACTGTGTACATGTCTGCCCCCTGCTGCCTGGCAGCACCCGATCTCTTACAGGGGGCTGTGATCAGCACAATTAACCCCTCAGGTGCCGCACCTGAAGGGGTTAATTGTGCGTATCATAGCCCCTTGTAAGAGATCAGGGGCTGCCAGGCAGCAGGGGGCAGACCCCCCTCCCTCCCCAGTTTGAATATGATTGGTGGCCAGTGTGCGCCCCCCCGGCCCCCCCTCCCTCCCTCTATTGTATTAATATCATTGGTGGCACAGTGTGCGCCCCCTCCCTCCCTCTATTGTATTAATATCATTGATGGCACAGTGTGCGGCCGCCCCCAGCCCCCCCTCCCTCTATTGTATTAATTTCATTGGTGGCACAGTGTGCGGCCTCCCCTCTCCCCCCCTCCCCGATCATTGGTGGCAGCAGAGAGTTCCAATCGGAGTCCCGGTTTAATCGCTGGGGCTCCGATCGGTAACCATGGCAACCAGGACGCTACTGCAGTCCTGGTTGCCATGGTTACTTAGCAATATTAGAAGCCTCATACTTACCTGCTGTGCTGTCTGTGACCGGCCAGGAGCTCCTCCTACTGGTAAGTGACAGGTCTGTGCGGCGCATTGCTTAATGATCTGTCACTTACCAGAAGGAGGAGCTCCCGACCGGTCACAGACAGCACAGCAGGTAAGTATGATGCTTATAATATTGCTAAGTAACCATGGCAACCAGGACTGCAGTAGCGTCCTGGTTGCCATGGTTACCGATCGGAGCCCCAGCGTTTAAACTGGGACTCCGATCTGAACTCTCCGCTGCCACCAATGATCGGGGGGGGGGGGGGGAGAGGGGAGGCCGTACACTGTGCCACCAATGATATTAATACAATAGAGGGAGGGGGGGCTGGGGGGCGCACACTGTGCCACCAATTATATTAATACAATAGAGGGAGGGAGGGGGGGCCAGGGGGGCTGCACACTGTGCCACCAATGATATTAATACAATAGAGGGAGGGAGGGGGTCCGGGGGGGGGGACCGCACTGGCCACCATTAATATTAATACAATAGAGGGAGGGGGGGGCCGCACTGGCCACCAATTAAATTAAAACTGGGGAGGGAGGGGGGTCTGCCCCCTGCTGCCTGGCAGCCCCTGATCTCTTACAGGGGCTATGATACGCACAATTAACCCCTCAGGTGCAGCACCTAAGGGGTTAATTGTGCTGATCAAGGCCCCCTGTAAGAGATCGGGTGCTGCCAGGCAGCAGGGGGCAGTCATGTGCACAGTTCATAGTATATTCTAACTAGAAGCGTCCCCATCACCATGGGAACGCCTCTGTGTTAGAATATACTGTCGGATCTGAGTTTTCACGAAGTGAAAACTCAGCTCTGAAAAAGCTTTAATGCAAACGGATCTTCGGATCCGTCTGTATGAAAGTAACCTACGGCCACGGATCATGGACACGGATGCCAATCTTGTGTGCATCCGTGTTCTTTCACGGACCCATTGACTTAAATGGGTCCGTGAACCGTTGTCCGTCAAAAAAATAGGACAGGTCATATTTTTTGGACGGACAGGATACACGGATCACGGAGGCAGATGACAAACGGTGCGTTTTCCGAATTTTCAACGGACCAATTGAAAGTCAATAGGTCCGCAGAAAATCACGGAAAACAGAACAACGGCCACGGGTGCGCACAACGGTCTTGTGCATGAGGCCTAAGTCACAACAATAGACAATCACAGTCTGCTTAAACTAATAACACACAAAGAATTAAATGTTACCATGTTTTTATTGAACACACCATGTAAACATTCACAGTGCAGGTGGAAAAAGTATGTGAACCCTTGGATTTAATAACTGGCTATACTTTCATTTGGCAGCAATAACTTCTACCAAACATTTCCTGTAGTTGCAGATCAGATGTGGACAACGGTCAGGAGTAATTCTTGACCATTCCTCTATACAAAACTGTTTTATATCAACAATATTCTTGGGATGTCTGGTGTGAATCGCTTTCTTGAGGTCATGCAACAGCATCTCAATCGGGTTGAGGTCAGGACTCTAACTGGGCCACTCCAGAAGGCGTATTTTCTTCTGTTTAAGCCATTCTGTTGTTGATTTACTTCTATGCTTTGGGTCGTTGTCCTGTTGCAACACCCATCTTCTGTTGAGCTTCAGCTGGTGGACAGATGGCCTTAAAGGGAACCTGTCACCAGTTTTATGGTGTTCTAACTAAATAAGTGACTGATTCTCTTAGCAAAATGATGGGTCACTTTCTTTACTTGACCCAGTCAATCTGCCGACATCTTGTATTAAAAAACTCCAGCTGATAATGATGAGTCATGAATATTCCTGAGCTCCTGACTCTCCCCGCCCACCTACTGCTGAATCACAGTTTTTTTCCATATGAATCAGCCCCAGGTGGGCAGGGGAGTGGCTATAGCTCTGAATTAAATATAGCTGGACTCAATGACATCATGCTGGACTCAAATCAGCTCATTAGCATGCAGCATGCGGCATCTTTGTGTGTATATTATGAGGTAACCATCTGTCACACCAGTAAGTGAATACAGCTAAGGTACTTTTTAGTAGTTAATGATTGTATATAATTAGTTAGATTATAATCAAATATCCACATGACAGGTTCCCTTTAAGTTTTCCTGCAAAATGTCTTGATAAACTTGGGAATTAATTTTTTCTTTCAATAATAGCAATCCGTCCAGGCCCTGATGCAGCAAAGCAGCCCCAAACCATGATGCCCCCACCACCATACTTCACAGTTGGGATGAGGTTTTGATGTTGGTGTGCTGTGCCTCTTTTTCTCCACACATAGTGTTGTGTGTTTCTTCCAAACAACTCAACTTTGGTTTCATCTGTCCACAGAATATTTTGCCAGTACTGCTATGGAACATCCAGGTGCTCTTGTGCAAACTGTAAACGTGCAGCAATGTTTTTTTTGGACAGCGGTGGCTTCCTCTGTGATATCCTCCCATGAAATCCATTCTTGTTTAGTGTTTTACGTATCGTAGTTTCGCTAACAGGGATGTTAGCATATGCCAGAGACTTTTGTAAGTCTTTAGCTGACACTCTAGGATTCTTCTTCACCTCATTGAGCAGTCACCTTTTTGTTATGTATATAATTCCACATGTGTTAATTCATAGCTTTGATGCCTTCAGTGTGAATCTACAATTTTCATAGTCATGAAAATAAAGAAAACTCTTTGAATGAGAAGGTGTGTCCAAACTTTTGATCTGTACTGTACTTCTACAAATGCTTGCATTCTTGTCCATGCATACTTGTACACATGCCAACACTTATACACATGCTGGTTGTCTTTTACACACATACTTTTACTTATGCCATGCTCTTTTTTTATGCATATTAGTTTTAGGCCTCCTGCTTGTGACCATATCTGTTTTGTGGTCCACAAAATACAGTCCGTGTGCATCCACACTTTTTGGAGGAACCCTTGTAAAATTGCCTAGTCTTCTCCACAAAACAGACAAGAATAGAACATGTTCTATAATTTGCAGCATGAACACACAGATGCACACAGACAGCACACAGATAACATCCCAGTGATGTCCAAATTTTTGCAGCCCCATAGAAATAAAAGGGTCAGAGTGATATCAGCAAAAAATGCTGTTCAGATGCGGACCGAATATATGGCCATGTGAATTAGGCCTTACATGCATATTTATACACATGCTAGAAAACTTTCAGTCCTCAGGGATGTATCTGTGTCTGTATTGCGGTCATCAAACCATGGATCCGCAAATATGGATATTTTCCATGTGCTATGCATATTTCTGACTCCCATCATTAGAAATTACTATTCTTATCCACAAAATAGGCAAGAATACATGTTTTACATTTTGTGGAACAAATATAGGGACATGGGCAGCACACAGATGACATCTGTGTGCTATTGTTTGCTGACCCATAGAAATGAATGAGTCCGTGTGCATTCTGTAAAAAATGTGGATAGCACACAAATGGAAAATATGGTTGTGTGCATGGGGCCTTCAATGAATATTTTGACATATGCCACACAGGTATTTACATGCACAGACAAGCATTAAAGGGGTTATCTGACATTTTTTTCATGCTCCCCCTTAATTAGAATATCAACTTTTTTAATCAGTACTTATTAAATGTTGCATCATAGGACAGCGCTCCTTGGTCTTCCAAGACCGTGTTCCGTACATTATACAAGTGATCCTAGCCTATTATTCTTAAATCAGCAGTTGTCTGGTTTCTGCACCATGAGGTAAAAACTGTATACATCTATGATGTGAATGGCATCTGTCAAGGAATTGCTATATTAGACACAAAGTAAATAATCAGATTCTGAAGTTGATACATAGCTAAAGAGAAGTTGAAAAATAGGCGAGCATAAAGATCTGGGCATCTTTAGGAAGAGTCCATTTGTAATGTCTGGACAAGTGGGTAAGAGAATTTCCATAACAGCAGGTCTTCTGGGCAACTGGTGAACCAGTGACAGGGTCATGGGCATCTGAGACTCACTGAGGCACTCGGGGAGCATAGATAAGATCTAGTTTCAAAGGAGAATTACTGTAACTTAGTGTAGGCTATGATAGGAATGTATTGGAGCAGGCAGTGCATTGTGTCTTACTGAATATGGTGCTGTGTAACTGCAGAGAAGTCAAAGTGCTAAAGTTTATCCCTGTCCACCTACCAAAATATCTAAAATGGACATATGAGTATCAGAACTAAAAAATGGAACTATAGAAAAAGTTGGCCTAGTCTGATAAATCATGATTTATTTTACATAATGTGGATAGTCGGATGCATGTGTATCACTTACCTGGAGAAGAGATGGCTCCAGTATTTACTATAGATATAAAGCAAACCAGTGGAAGCAGTAAATATTTCTGGGCAATATTCTGCTGGGAAACTAGTCCTGGAATTCATGTGCATTTTACTATGGCACGTACCATCCTTTCATGGCAACAATATACCTTAATTGTAGTAGACAATTTCAACAGGATAATGTCCTCTGCCACAAAACAAAAAATATTCAGGAATGGTTTGAGAGATATAAAATGTTTAAGGTATTTAACTGGTTCCAAAATTTGCCAAATCTAATCAAATGTAGAACAGTCCAGAAAAAAAATATAGACCTCAACTCACAACTTACATGGTTTAAAGGGGTTGCCAACAATGGGCACTTACAATGATTCCATAAAATGGGTAATGAGGACCCACTGTATGACCACACTGAGGAGGCTCTTGAATGAAGAGGTGGTCACATATGTGTACAGTACTACTGCTCTTTCTCCCCCCAACCCTGAGTGACACTAATGTATATACTGTAGCTATGGGTAAACACATGGTTGATGTTGTTAACAAACCGTGTTTAAAAACACATTGTGCTGTTGCATCTGTTATGCTTTTTATATTAGAAAGCTTCCAAAATGTGTGCTTTACCAAGGGAAAATGGTGTTTAAGCACACAAACAGTGGTTTGTTGGAACCAACCATCCAAAATTATTTCTTAAAAGGGGCATGGGATCAACACTTTTCTCTTCTTCTGTTGGGATTAGGAGTGACAGTGAAGAGAGAGAGTATGCAACTGAAAGTCTTCACTGGGGTTGCAACCAGGCAAACTAGCCATAGACCCTACAGGGAAATTTCCAGGTGGTCCAATGCCCAGGCCATTTAAGGCCTAAGGCTGGAAGAGACATGTGGCCTGCACTGTAAATGGTATGGCTGAACCCATCTATTTGTGTTGGCCCTGCCTACTTGTGTTGCCCCAGATTTTGTCAATTTGGATGGGCCACTGTTGGATGTATTCCAGGGCCACTTTAAATTGTCAATCCAACCCTTGGTTGCAAGGAGAAGAAGCAGGAGGAATGCTTTGACCCCTGGTTCTATGTAATAGTGTCAGACTCAGAGGTGACATTAAATAATCATCCTGCTGTGACTGAGAAGATGAGTGAGCCATCCAGTCCACAATATTATCCTCTTTGTCCTCAATCAAGGTGCGCCTATTGGAAGGCCAGGGCGAACTGTGGCCATACTTCTACGCTGCTTATACTTACATTCTGACTCACAACTGACAAGTCCTGGGTCTTCATTGCGCTCTTCCATTTTCCCTGCAGGGAGAACAGGGAGAGATGCTCCGGGAGCCGCGCCGTGAGTTCCACTGAAGAGGAGCAGGTGGCTGGTCCACAGGGCATGCAGAGCTCACTCAGCCTGGTGAGGATTGCAGGGTGGGGGTTGGAAGCTGGCAGGTGGTGTATATTGCATCAGAGGAAACAGCACAACTGGGCCGGCTGGTCCCCGTCTAGTTCCTGCCATTCAGCCATCTCGCCTGCTTCTCTGTAGCAAGAGGAAGAGGGGAGGAGACGAAAACGGCACAACTATCAGCCTGAGCAGCGTCCCCAGGAGCTTGCTCAGCCACACAGAGAAGACATAGTCTCCTATCTGTTTCTAAGAGAAAAAGGACTAATGACTGAACCTTTATACCACCTATAAACCTACTCATTAGAGTCTAATATAACCCCAGGGTGTACACACTTTGTTTCCTGCTGGCAGTGTCACAGGGCTAGTGTCACAGTATAAGTAAATACATTCCACTCCAAAGGCCCTGAGATCAGATTTACACATTGTACGACTGTTCCTATCCTGACATAACAATGGGACTGCAGAAACCACAGAGTGCAGCAGAAAAACTGTGTGAATTTGCTAGACAGTCAGATGAGAGCTCATGGTCACCACTAGCACAGCAGAATGTTCATACCAGAGATAGTACTGCATCAGATGTATTGACACCCATTACTTCCCCTGAGGAAGACCATGAGCTTACACTTAAACAGGTATCAGCTCAAATCCTGGAAGCCATCACTGCATGCAAGACATCGCTCACATGGAAACTAGATGAAGTTAAGAGTGACCTGGGGCTACTACGCCAAGACCTACACAAACTTCGGGAAAGGGTTCAACACACTGAGGAGCGTATATCACGCATAGAAGACACCACTGCCACTGTTCCTAGATCCATATCCGATCCTCAATACCAAAGCAGAGCTCTGGAAGCAGAAAGCGGATGACCTTGAAAGTATCCCCCTGCAGAAACAACATCAGAATTATTGGTCTGCCTGAAAGAGTGGAAGGCCACACACCGGATGAATTTATAGAAAAATGGATGAAATAACTTTTTCCAAATACAAATTGCTCTCTGGCGTAAGTGGTAGAAAGGGCCCACAGAGTACCAGCAAACCCCTCCTCCAGGGGCCTCACCCCAACTCTGCTTGCAAGATTTCTCAATTGTAAAGAGAGAGACAAGATATTGGTACTTGGAGACTTCTCCATGGACCTACAGAAAACTCCACTTTCATGGATGTCAAGAGACGCTTGAGGGATGCTAACATACTCTACTCTATGGGTATCCTGGAAAACTTTGAGTAGTGGACGGCGACAGAGCAGTCTTCTTTAACTCTCCTGGGGAGGTCTCTGAGTGGCTGGCTCTACGGCACAGATCTACAAAATGCTGATATTATCGGCACTGTTCAAAGACCGGTCACTAGATGACATCGAGAGACTGGTTTGAATAATTTGATGTTCCAGTTGTGTTTACATGCAGTCTCTTAACTATATCTCAATTTAACCTTGCTGATGATTAGGGGCCATACTAGCTGTTACATATGTCTAAACGGTTGTACCATTATTGTAGTCGCAACCCGCATATTTCTGCCAATCATCATCACCGGCAGAGGCATCCTGGTTTTACTGGCCTATAGTCTGGATTAAAATAAGCTACTCCAGACTTTACACTATTTCCACAAGAACCACGTAGTTAATGGAATCTAGGTTGCTTTTCTAGTTTTAAGATAGTTACGTGTTTTTTTCTCATGCAGCGCTGTTGCACAATACTAATCCTATTGCAGTATGTTTAATCTCTGATGCCACATATTTGCCCTGGATCCATGGCTGAGTTAAAAATCTTATCGTGGAATTTCAGGGGTTTTGGCACCCCACATAAAAGATCTATGGTATTCACATTTATCAGAAATTCTAGTCCGCAAATCCTGTGTCTTCAAGGGTCTTCAAGGGACTTACTACCAACACTTCACGGGTCCTGTGGAAGCCGTGGGTTCAGTGGGCCGCACACTTTTATCATACTTCCTCTTCAAGGGGGGTATGCCTGTTGATACATAAACAACTACGCTACGATCCAGAAGGCAGATATGTCTTTGTTCACTCTCTCATTTTACAATGTACAAAACACTTTATTGGGCATTTATAACACTCCCCCTGGCTCCATGCATGTTCTACACCTGGCAGCTACATTTTGCTGCCAGCCACCAAAATTATCTGTATGGGAGACTTGAACATGCCATTAGATCCTTCCCTGTACTGCTTTCTAGATGTGGCCCCTCGCAACTCAATAGGTTCCTAACTGAATTCAGATGCTTTGACCTCTGGAGAACCAAATATCCCAGGGACAGTGTGTATTCTTGCCAAAGTGCAGGGCATAACTCCCTGACTCAAATAGATTATATGTTGGGTAATGGAATCGCAATGTTAAATCTTAGTGCCATATCAATCTTCCCCCGGGGAATATGAGATCACTAGCCGATACTAGGTACTCTAATACGTAGCACCCCATCGCTCATGTATAGACTGAATATATATCCATTCTGGCTAAACCTCCTGGGTTCCGTGGGTGGGATTCCCTATCTACTGACAACGTTTCTGAAAACACAGTGAGGGAGAGTCTAACCTAGCCCTTGTATGGGACACCTTAAAGGCGTTCTTACATGTATCTTTACACTCCACCATCTCCTACATTAAAAAGGACACCAAACGCTATGAGATGGAACTAGAAGCTCAGTGCACTGCACTAAAGCAGCAATATATGCAACATCCGACTGATGCCAACAGGACGGCAGAAAATATTTGACAGTACTCAATGACAAAACAGACCGCTTTTAAACTGGGCAACCAATCAGCTAAGCTGCTTGCTCAGCTGTTCCGCCACAACTCACCCTCCTCTGCAATACTAACAGTCATGACCCCCACCGGACAAGAATTTTGAACACAGGCAGAAATCATTCACACTTTCACAAATTTTTACCAACACCTGTATAGTTCCAGCATAACAGTATCTGACATACAGTAGATATAGCTACATACCTAGAAGGCAACTCTTTCCCCAGGCTTACTATATCACAAAGCACCCAATTAGATCAACCAATATCCCTGGAGGAGGTACTGCAGGTAATCTAAAACCTCAATAACGGAAAGTCTCCATGCCCAGACCGAATCCCCAAGGAAGTTTATGCAAGATATGCGGAAGTACTAGCTCCCCAATTGTTAGCTACCTTCCACTTAGGTACAGGGTACCCGCCGGACTCTTTCATGGAGGCCACTATCATACTTAAACCCGATAAAGAACCCCTAGAATGCAGTTTATATAGGCCCATAGCATTGCTCAATGTGTACTACAAAATTATATCTAGAATATTAGCAACCCGGCTCAACCAGGTAATCCTGTCACTGGTCCACCCCTGCAGCTGTAAAGAAAATGAACGCTGAATCATCCGCTCAGAGCTTGCTGTACTAAATCATCTATACTGCTGTCCTCAAATAATCTGTAGCTCATCAGGAACACAAGGTAAATTGGGCTAGGACTAACAAACATGCAGCACGTCATCCACCTCGTGTTATGAGGTGGCGGTATCAGTGCTAGAAAGGTCTCTCTGATCACTTTAGCCTTAAGATACATGATTACACAGGTCTTTCCCTTCTATTTATCTTGTTGAGTTTTGTGTTTGGCCCTCAGTTTCTTAGATGGCATCAGTACTAGAATGGCCTCTATGATCACTTTAGCCTTAAGATACCTGATCACACAGGTCTTTCCCTTCTATTTATCTTATTGAGTATCGAAATAAAGTATTTTTGTTTTAGTTTTAAATGTTCCTCTTAGGCAGTGATTGGTTAATAGGCATAGTAAGAAGCGTCAGCTTTCGTCAAAGTGACAGGTGCCCCACCCCTTTTTCACACCCCTGACCCCGCCCGCACCTCCCTAGATATTGATTGCATCAAGGCATGTCTGTGTCAATACACACTTTGTGCAATAGGTTGCAAAATGTCAAAATAATTAAGTATCTGTAACTACAAGACATGTCCTAAGACGTATCCAACTTTGTTTGCTACTGTACGCAATGTATAAAACAACCATGTCACCATTTTATAGCAATCTGATATAATCAGAAGATATCATCAGAGATTAGAAGATAGACAAATAGATGATAGGTAGATAGATGGCTAAATAGCTTGATCAATAGATAGAATGATAAATAGATAGATAGATAGATAGATAGATAAATTGATATGTGATAGCTAGATAGATATTAGTTATTAGATAACTAGATAGATATCCAGATAGATAAATATATATGTGGTAGATAGGTGAATAGCTAGATAAATACAAATAGCTATTGAAAGATAGACAAGAGATTCAAAAGATTTTAATAGCATCATAGGATTTTAATAGCTTCATAAGATTCATAGGTATTTATTAAGATTTAGATGATAGATATAACATAGATATAGATATGAGATAGATAGATAGATAGATATATTAGATAGATCAAAAAGTGATTTATCGGTCCGATTGCATCCTAGCATCTTCCAAATATGGTGTGGATTGGAGATGGAGTGGTTAATAGTGGATATGGAGAGGGGCTCACCCGGGAGGAGGGGTCGGAGTGCTGATAGACAGCCTGACTACGACCCCAATTCCCAAGGTGGGCACCCCACCATGGTCTAACAAGATGGATGTACTCCATTTCGTGTCTTTTATAGGAAGCCAAAGATTTCCATCTCTGCATTAAGACCTCTCGGGATCATTGTATCAAATTCAAATATTTTCCTGGATTCGGACCTAGACATGGCGGCTATATGATTGCCTCCTCTCCATGGGCGTGGGATTCTCTCTATAGCTGTGTAGATGAGTGATGATGGATCACAGTTGTGATGTTCCTTATAGTGTTTGGAGACTGAGTGTAACTCGTAGCCTTTTTTGATATTTGATATATGTTCGGATATTCTCGTTTGAGTAGTCTCTTTGTGCGCCCTATGTATTGCTTGAGACATGGGCATTGTAGGACGTATATTACATTATTGGAATGGCAGGAGAGGTGTTTACGGATCTCATGCTTGTATGGACTGTTGGTTGAATCGACTGTTGTTGTCTTTTTTGGAAAGTTTGCGATTTTGCAGTTGTTGCATTTACCGCACCTGAAGAAACCCTGTAGTGATAGCCAACTTTGGTTGGGTTTAATCTTATTTCTTTTGGTTGTTGGTGCTAGGCGCAAGCCAAGATTGGGGGCTCTGGTGTAGGTAATCTGTGGTTTATCTGGTAATAATTGGCCTATGATTTTATCGCTTAGAATGTGATGCCAGTGTTTGTGAATGATCGTTTCAAGTTTTTTATAGTGTGCATTGTATGATAAGATTATTCGGGGGGCTTCTTCCTTTTTGATCGTAGTTATAGTGGTTTCATTACTAGTTGTCAAAAAATTTTGTTCTGTCCATTGATCGTACTTTCTCTAGAGATCTATCTATTACTAACGTCGGGTAATCTTTTGCTAAAAATTGTTTCTTCAGGTTTTCGGCTTCTATTTCGAACTGGCTGTCAAGTGTGCAATTTCTTTTTAAATGTCTGAACTGGCTAGTCAGGATGTTTAATAGCTAGGTAGGTGGCAGCTGGAGTGTAAAATAAAGTTATTTTTCATTACTGCTTTTTGATACGTACAGCATTCTAGTTTCTTTTCTGTTGTTTTGATTAGTAGGTCAAGGAATTCCACTTGTGTTTGGCTTATGTTGGCTGTGAGTGTTATATTTCTATCGTTTGTATTAATGTTCTCCAAAAATATGTCCAGTTTCTCCCTCGTGTCGCTCCAAATAAAGATAATATTGTCTATGTATCTCCGCCATAGTACTAGGCTCGTCCCCAGTAGTGGGGTGATGAAATCGTGTTCCCACTGGACCATGAAGATGTTGGCATAACTGGGGCGAACCTGGTACCCATGGCGGTCCCGCGCTGTTGTAGATAGAATGTTGAGTTGAACATAAAATAGTTGTGGGTCAGAATAAAGATAACTCCATCTATTCAAAAATCAATTTGGTCAGTATGTAGGGTCTGGTAGTGGTTTAGTTGTTCTCTCAGAGCAGCAGTACCATGGTTGTGGTTGATGATGGTGTAAAGTGAGTTTACGTCCATCGTGCATAGTAGCCACCGTTTTTCGTATTCTATCTGTTCAATTGTCCTTACAATGTCTGTGGTGTCTTTTATGTATGATGGTATTAGTTTGACTGTGGGCTGCAATAATCTGTCTATGTACTGGGAAAGGTTGGAGGTGAGGGATCCAATTCCTGAAATAATTGGTCTGCCTGGTGGGTGGGTTGGATTTTTGTGGATCTTTGGTAAACAGTAAAATACAGGAATTCTATTTTGTGGGTTGGTGATGAATGTGTATTCTTGTTCATTCAGGATGCCTTTTTCTCTACCATTTTGTGTCATTAATTCTCAAAAAAAGTCTTCGGTGGGATCTTTTTTAAGGGTGGTGTATGTTTGCGAGTCTGATAATTGTCTTCTACATTCTGACATGCAGTCCTCTGTGTTTTGTAGGACAATTGCTCCACCTTTATCCGCTGGTCTATAGTTAAATTTAAGGTTGATTGTATCTGTTTGATTGCATGTGTCTCTCTTCTGGTTATGTTGTAGTGTGTTTTATTTAAGTTCATTCTCCTAATGTCAGACTCTATACATTTACGGAATGTGGCTATATTGTCTCCGATTTCTTGTTTGGGGTATTTTGCCGATTTAGTTTTCAGATGTGTATGGTTGTAAATGGAAGGTCGGGGATTATCTCTGGATATTGGGTTCTTAATAAAATATTTTTTCAGTCAGAGTTTCCTCACAAATTTCTCTATTCCTATATAGGCATTAAACGTATCCATTTTAGTTGTAGGTGAAAATTTCAGTCCCTTACTGAGTAGTTTCTTTTGTGTCTCATTTAGACTCGTGTTGCTCAGGTTAACGATAATATTCGTTGGGTTGTCTAGGTCCTGTGATATCTGTTCTGTCTTCTTCTTGTGTCTACTCTTTCTTGTCCTATGTGATCCTGTGTCCTGGGTGGATTTTCTCTTTGTGGGTCTATCATTGTCTGGTGGTTCGTGTAGTGGTGTTGGTGATAGTGGGTGTTCGTTGGTGTCTCTTCTCGGTGTTCCCTGAAGTATTGGGGGGTGTTCCTCGGTGTCCTTTCTCGGTGTGGTCTGGGTGGGTTGTCTTTGTGTGTTTCGTTTCTGTGTCTTAAGTTGTATTTGTGTGTCGGGTTCCGTGCTCTCTTGTGTCTTTGTGGGGAACGGGGGTGGTGTCGTGTCCTTGTTCTGTGGTGGGGCGGGGTTTGATCTAACAAATGAGGTGAAGTAAGTGATTCAAAATAATTATTAGTTGGGATATTGTAATGGTCTTGAATGTTTTTCCTAATTTGCTTTTCTCCCTGTCTCTCAACAGGGTCTTCTATTTCATTAGTGGGGACATGTGGAATGTTTTCTCTATGGTTGGTCTGATTGTTTGGTCTATTGTAGACATGGCTACGCTGTGTGTTATGTTTTATTTTTTATTTTTTTCTAGTTATAATTGTTCTTTCTAGGTTGTCTAGACTAGTACAGATTCTTTCTTGCCATGTGTTGAAGGAATCGTCTTTCGGTATTTTGTCTATTATTCCTTTTAGTTTTATAATTTGCCCTCTAGTGTCCTCTAGGATCTGAGAGCGTCTTTTGATTATCAGCTGTATTAGTATACATGATTGTGCTTGTAGGAAATCATGCCATTCTTGTTTGAATTATTCACTGTATAGGTCGTCTGCTGGATCTTTTGTTAGCATTAATCCTTTTGGTATCAGGCCTTTTGCTAAATATTGGTTTAGTGATTTAATCTCCCATTCTTGTCTGAGTTGTTTATGTAAGAGATTCTCCAGGTCTTTAAATGTCTCAGAACTGGATCTATTTGTTGGGTTTATGGGGATAAGATCATCTGTGTATGTCTCAATTGTTTTGGATTTTTTCTCCATACAGTCCCAAATGTCCATCTTTAAGAGAATAGGAGCTCTGCCAATGGGTAAATTGGAATATATGTAGTGCAAGAGTGAGGCGTCTCTCTATGACTCAAAAAGATGGAATAAGGTGCCCAATCCAGACAAAGCGTACCCAACTCTTGTAGTGGGGGAAAGTAAGTAGAAATAGAGGGATGGCACTCAAAACATTTGTGTTGTATGGATGAATACATTTATTAAAGGATGGCTAGGTGTGCCTGGTCGAGTAAAAACTAAGTAAAAACTAAGTACAATGTCATAAAACAAATCACTGATAGAAAAAGAAGTGAAATTTCTCAGCGTTTGTAACAGAATGCTATTAGAGTGCTGCTGACAATAAAGCCTATGAATTAAGCTTTGTAAGGCTGACTGTTTATATACAGGAAAAATCAGTTTCTTATAGGGTTTTGTAATGCAGAACTACAGGCAGGGGCGGACTGACCGGTCGGGCACTTCGGACATGGTCCGAGGGCCCAGCCGGGATGGGGGCCCGGCGCAGAATAACGTAATGTGCATTGCCGGGGAAGCAACTGCTTCGGGGCCCGGGCTGACAGGCACACACTCTAAGCTACGAGGTGAATTTAAATCTCATTTAGCATGTCTTTTAGAAAAGTTTCTCCAGGGATTCAAACACACGACCTTCACACATCAGAGGCAAGGCATTTACCCACACAGCTATGACAGCTGTATTACCAGTTACTTAAAAAATAAATAAATATATATATATATATATATAAGACTTCTACTGTAGGTAACTTTGATACCTAGTGTACATACACATGACAGCTGCCCCAGCACACTGTGTATGGATGTAGCAGAGCTGGGTATGTTGGGGTAACTGTCATGTGTATGGTTGTACACTATCAAAGTTATCTACAGTAGAAGTCTTATATATATTTTTTTTTTTTTAAGTAACTGGCTGTACAGCTCTTATGGCCGTGTGGTTAGGTGCTTTGCCTCTGATACAGAAGGTCATGGGTTTTAATCCCATCTTAAACTTTTCTGAAAGACAGGCTAAACAGGAACACTAGAGGCTGCATCACATTGCCGACATGGAGGTAAGTAGAAAAGTTTTTTTTTTTTTTACTGGCACATGGAGGGGGGAGGAGAGAGGAATTTGATACTGGCACATTAGGGAGCAGGGGGAGAGGATGGCACTGATATTGGCACATGGGGGGGAGAGGAGAGAGGCACTTGGCACTTGATACTGGCACATTAGGGGGCAGGGGGAGAGGATGGCATTATGATACTGGCACATGGAGGGAGGAGGAGAGAGGCACTTGATACTGGCACATTAGGGGGCAGAGGGAGAGGATGGCACAGTGGCACTACGATATTGGCACATGGAGGTGGGAGGAGATAGGCACTTGATACTGGCACATTAGGGGGCAGGGGGAGAGGATGGCACTATGATATTGGCACATGGCGCCAAAATGTAGATTCGCTACTGGCCCTGGATAGGTGTATAGTGTGAATCCAGCACAGTAGTGTGTGTGGTGTATGTAGCAGAGCTGTATGCGACAGAGGCATGTATAATGTGTACAGTACAGCTGTGTATGTAAAATGTGTAACACAATGATATATAATGAGCCACTCAGAGCTGTGTGTGTAGCAGAGCTGTGTATGTAAAATGTGCAACAGTGATATATAATGTGCCACTCAGAGTTGTGTGTGTAGCAGAGCTGTGTATGTAAAATGTGCAGCAGTGATATATAATGTGCCACTCAGAGCTGTGTGTGTAGCAGAGCTGTGTATGTAAAATGTGCAACAACCCTGATGCCCTCAAAAAGAGCAAGCAATATAAAACATTGTAGTTTGATACCTTTTACCCCTTAAAGACCGGGCCCATTTTCATTTTTACATTAGCCATAATCTTTTTATTTTTCCATTCACATAGTCATATGAGTTTTTTTTTTGTGTGGGACAAGATGCATCTTTTAAATGTCACCACTTAATTTGCCATGTCTTGTATCAGAAAGCAGGGAAAAAATTAATTCTTTGTGGGTTAAAAAAAATAAACTAAAAAACACACACAATTCCGCCAAGGTTTTTGAGGTTTTGACATCATGGCGTTCACTAAAAATGACGTCTTTATTCTGCGACTCAATACGATACAAAACTTGTATAGTTTTTATTTGGTTTAATTACTTAAAAAAATTACTTTTCTATATTTCGGTCTATGTGAGGGCTTGTTTTTGTGTAACGATCAGTAGTTTTCTTGGGGGGGAGGGGGCCCCATACAAAAATTTGCTTATTAAAGATTGTGTAGGGTGTGGCTGGAGGCGGGGCATGGAGGCGAGACAAGGGTGGGGCTTGCAGCAGAACATGGGTGGGGCCTGAAAGGGGCCCCTTGATTTATTTTGCCCGGGGGCCCTGAGGGTTCTCAGTCCGCCCCTGACTACAGGTAGCTGCCAGCACACAGCTAGGTGACAGTCCCTCACGCCCTCAGAGCATTCCCTGAGGAAAGTCCCTAAAATCTTCCAAATTATATATTTGTATTCTCTACCTATACTCTGTTTGTATTGTCCCTATCACACTACATTAGTGGCTTGTGTCTGCAATTGCTACCCCTGTTACACCATGGAAGATCCCATATGCCCCAGAGAAGACAATTAGCATGAATGGGTATATGATCTGCAAGGATGGAGTCATAGCCTAATCATTTGAAAGTGCTTTCCACATAGATGGGTGGGCCGAGAGAATGTCATAAAAAAAATTCCCCACACCATAACACCACCACTAGCGTGTGTTCTTCCAGCAATGATTGCAATGAGTTTGCCCTCTGATTTATCTTGCCTAACACGGTAATGTTCATCCGTTCGATTAAGCGGAAAACATGACTCATCAGAGAAGGCAACTCTTTGGCAATAAGTGGAGGTCCAATTCTGAAACTGCCATGAAAATGGAAGCATTTTCTGCCATGCCAATACATTAGCTGAGGTGCAGTGACTATCCATCTACTTTAGAGCACCATGCGCAGTATGGATTGCTGAGCTGTTTTAGCTGTTTCATTTTGGTTATGAGCTGTGTTGAGGAAGGGTTGAGATGCATGCAAAATGATTAATATTCCCCCTTTACAAGCTGCTTCATTGTAGCCTGCTGGGCCACCCTTGGGCACCTTCGTAGCTGACATTCACCTTTCACATCATTGGCACGTGGTGCTAAGGAGTTCCCACGTCACTTATTTGAATGGTGCCATTTGTCCACTCATAATACACTTTCACCCCAGCAGCACTTAAACAGTTCACATATAAAACATATAAAACATACATATACAGTATACACTGTGAGACAGTGACAGGTAGAGTGATTGATGGCAGGTATTTTTCCCCCAGAATCCTGTCATATGCAGATTAAGCTACAGGGAATAGCCAGTATGTAGTGGAAATCCCAAGCTTTCCTGAGGTGGCTTTGTAAAAAGCCAACATTGGGCCTGGAGTTTTGGATTGGGGAAGAGTTGGACGGGTTCCCCAATCCACAGTCCACTTCTGGTAAGAGTTCTAACCTGCTGTCTCTGATTAGCCGCACCTGCAGTACTTTCATAGAAGAGTCTGGGCTAAGAGCTGGAAAAGAGCTGGGACTGATATGCTGGTGCTTGTGAGTAACTTGCTGTGAGAGGAACTTCAGGGCTGACAGTACCGTGTATAGGATTGTTAGTGAAACACTGTTTAAGTAGTGCTCAGACAAGCAGGATTTGTTTTTGTGTTTTGCCTGAAATGTGAAGGCCATTTTTGCTGTTGCAACCACAATAAAGTGGAACTTTGTTTGGACTTCATCCTGTGTGTCACTGTCTCTAACTGTCCAAGGCGGTCAATCCTGCCTCTACCAGAGCTAAAGCCCACAACACATACATATTAAAGTTACCTTCATTTAGGAAAATATTATGTATTATCTGACCTTTTCATACATTTTATGAGGTTTTGCTTATAGTATATTGCTGTTTGTCTTCCACAAGCATGTGTTAGGTTGTTGCCATTTTGTAGATATCAAAGAAAAGTCTGATTTTCTTAAAAAGTGTGTAGGAAAGTGATGAATTTTTTAACATCTACAAAACACATTGTTTGTGATCACATTAGGCTTTCAAAGACAACTGTAAAAAAAAAAAATTACACTGAATAGTATAATATTCTGTGCTTGCCTCACTGCTTGACTCAAGTAACTTATCTCAATAAATCCCCAGCAGAATGCATCTTATGTTTTTCAAGTTCTGAGAAGATAAGACGTGAATGCTGGAGGAATTACAAGACACAGGCTCTTTATTGCAAAAGTGAACAAGCTGAAAATTACAAGGTAATGGAATCACAGCAGGAGCTGGGCCTCTAAACCCTGCCATTAGCTAAATCCTACAATGATTGCTACTGAAATCGCTGGGGCTGTGTAAGTACAATGTTTTACTTTCCTCACTTAATGTCTCCAGCAAGCTACTAAGCTATGGTAATTACATAAAATGGGATATATTTGTGAAAACAACGTGGGATGTATTAACATATATAACATTTGGATTTATAGAGGTGATCATTCCAGGTAGCTTGTAATTATTATATTTGATTGTTAAAATCTAATTCTTCTGAAGCTGCTACCATTTACAAAATGAACATTTACCATACCCTATATCAGGCATGCTCAACCTGCGGCCCTCCAGCTGTTGCAAAACTACAACTCCCATCATTCCCTGACAGCCTACAGCTATCATCCTACAGAATGGCATTGTGGGAGTTGTAGTTTTACAACAGCTGGAGGGCCGCAGGTTGTGCATGCCTGCCCTAAAGCCTTTGAATTCCCGCTACTAAATTCACCAGTAGTCAATAGTATGGGAACTTATACACTTTGACAGATTGGCAATATAGCTATATATTACAGAAAGTAACATCTTGTTCCAAGTTTGAGCATCATGGTCTGATACTTGACTATAATTTAATGATGCAACTGATTATCAGCAATTTCAGTATTCTGAGCAGATTGTTAAAAAATCTAGATAGAGCCTGGATAGAATAGCTGTAAAGGTCGTTTGTTAGCTGGTTAAGCTTCTTTAAACTGCTGACAGCAGTATATGGGTTACGGGGAACACATTTAAAATATGCCATGGGTGCTGCTGATCATACTTGAAAGTGCCCCTGGCTAGTTCATCATGCTTAAGTGCCCTCCACTTTCCTGGATGGATTCTAAAGACATGACTTGTGGAGCAGTTCAATGCAGAGTACATAGGGCACTCCACCAATAGCGCCGGCCCCCTGCCAGAGGACAATGGCAGGGGTGGCGCACAGCTTTTAAAAATTATATTTGTGACTATTGATGAGTGAATTGAATCCCACAAAGTGGAATTCGATGAATTGAGGATAATTTGACCCCTCGAGGATAAATTTGCTAATCGGCCTAAAAGACGATCATTTCTCTGTTGCTTGCGATGCTCCGGAAATCGATTATAGCCACAAACTGACTAAGTGATGGAGCGGCGGTCACACAAAAAATCACGTTGATCTCAATCAATTTTGGCTTGCGTGCGCACCAGCCTACCCCTTGATAAGAGTTCTCGGACGAAATCTCGGTCCAGATCAAGTAAATGACCGGCGGCCGGCCCTCACGAGCAAAGAAGGCGATAGTGATAAAATATTTTTTGTGCTGTCTTTCATGTTCGAAGAGAAAGACAGAGTAGAGAGCGAATTTCACCGTTTTTATTCTGAGAAAGCTTTTACAAGACCCAAAAGTCCTTTTAAGAACTACTGTGTGTGTGTGTGTGGTGTGTGTTTGACAGCAGCAAGATATTTTTATTTTATACCTATTAGTGACATATACTGTACATCATCCGCAGACTGTTTTTAATAATCTGGGCCACATCTAGTGTCCATAGTGTGTGGCTTTGTGTAAAAAATACTGAACTACATCTGACAACACTGTCTGTATTACAAATTCCAATAATCTGGGCCTAATATAGTGTCCATAATCTGTGGTGTTCTGTAACCAATACTGTACTACATCAGAAAACAGTGTCTGTATTGCAAATTCCAATAATCTGGGCCTAATATAGTGTCCATAATCTGTGATGTTCTGTAACCAATACTGTACTACATCAGAAAACAGTGTCTGTATTGCAAATTCCAATAATCTGGGCATAATAAAGTGTCCATAATCTATGGTGTTCTGTAACCAATACTGTACTACATCAGAAAACAGTGTCTGTATTGCAAATTCCAATAATCTGGGCCTAATATAGTGTCCATAATCTGTGGCATATACTGTCCTGCATCCGAAAACTGTGTCTGTATTGCAAATTCCAATAACCTGGGCATAATAAAGTGCCCATATTCTGTGGTGTTCTGTAACCAATACTGTACTACATCAGAAAACAGTGTCTGTATTGCAAATTCCAATGATCTAAGCCTAATATAGTGTCCATAATTAGAGTTGAGCGAACACTTGGACACCTGGATGTCGGGTTCGGCCGAACTTCACAAAAAAGTTCCTTGACCCGAACTTGAACCCGAACCCCACTGAAGTCAATAGGGACCCAAACTGTGGAGCACTAAAATGGCTCTAAAAAAGTAATGGAAAGGGCTAGAGGGCTGCAAATGGCATCAAAATTTGGTCAAGAGCATGGCGAGTGCTCTGCAAACAAATGTGGATAGGGATGTGACTTAAAATAACATACAATAGGCAAAAATAAAAAATAATAATCTTGATCTAGGAGGACGAGGTCCATATGGAGTAGGAGGTTGAGGAGACGGTGGATGTGATAGTGTAGGTGGAAGCGGCAGTGGAGGAGGAGGAGGTAGCCAACACTGGTTTTTGGTTTTTAATTTTTTGTTTAAATTAGGGTACACTCCAAAACATTGGGTAATATAACCTGTGATAACCACCTCCAGCCGTGCTAAACAAATGTTCAGACAATACACTGGCTGCAGGGCAGGCCAGCACCTCCAAGGCGTAAAGGGCAAGCTCAGGCCATGTGCCCAATTTGGAGACCCAGAAGTTGAAGGGGGCAGACCCATCAGTCAGTACGTGTAAACATGTGCACACATACTGCTCCACCATGTCACACGTCCCCGTGATGTCCACGATCCAATTGGATATCTGCTCTATCAACTTTTGATGATTACGATCACGATTAGCGGCGAATCAGGGTTCCACACAGGAGAGGGAGCGTAAGAAAGGGATTTCACATCCAAGGGAGGTCAATGTATGAAATTGAATGTGATTGAGCGGAAATGTGGGACAAATTATTGAAGCCGAAGCTTCCCAGTGAAGGAGGGGGCGTGCGGCAATTACCCACTCCCGACTCGGGGAGGTAGTGACGATAAATAACAATACAGGACTCTTAAGATGCCCTGCTATTGGAATGATTAATAAAAATTTATAGGGAATGTCACTGGGGTATTTTGAATTTGGAAGCATTAGACAGGAGAAGCCCTGCTGCCGCTTTGTTGACTCTATATAATTTCTGCCTGATCGCACGTCCCTGTGACGTTCACAATCCAATTGGATATCTTCTCTATCAACTTTCGATGTTCTTTTCTGTGCCTACCGTGTTGATCACGGTTAGCGGCGAATCAGGGTTTCACGCCGGAGAGGGAGTGTGAGAAAGGGATACCACATCCAAGGGAGGTCAATGGCTGCAATGTGATCGAGCGGAAATGTGGTACAAATTATTAAAGCAGAAGGATCGAATGAAAGGGCCAATTAAAGATGAATTTTAGAAATTTAAGTCCCTGCCACCTATGCAGAGCAGGGGTTTTTCATCGGCAAAAATGGGTTAATGGCACCCACCAATGGAACAGATTATTTAAAAAAAAATTGTGCCCTGTCAAATATGTAGAGCAGGGGTTTATTTACGGCAAAACTGTGTTCATGTTACCCACCAATTAAACAGATGATTTTACAAAAAATAAGCACCCAGTCACCTATGCAGAGCAGGGGTTTGCATACAGCAAAATTGGTAAAATGTGACCTGACAATGTAACAGACGATTATTTACAATTTAGGTCCCTGTCACCTATGCATAGCAGGGGTTTATTCACAGCAAAAAATTTAAAATGTCACCCAAGAATTTAGCAGACGTATTAGTGAAATGTATTTCCTTATCCACTAGGTAGACCAGGGATATATCACGGCCAAAAATTGGTGAATTTCACCTGACAATGTAACAGAAAAATTTGTGAAAATGTATTAACCTGTCCACTAGGTAGAGCAGGGGTATATCATAACCAAAAATTGGTGAATTTCACCTGATAATGTAACAGAAACATTAGTGAAATGTATTAACCTGTCCACTAGGTAGAGCAGGGGTATATCACAGCCAAAAATTGGTAAATTTCACCTGACAATGTAAGAGACAAATTAGTGAAGTTTATTAACCTTTCCACTAGGTAGAGCAGGGGTATATCAGAGCCCAAAAATGGTGAATTTCACCCGACAATATAATAGACAAATTAGTGAAATGTATTAACCTGTCCAGTAGGTAGAGCAGGAGTATATTACAGTCAACTATAGGTATAGCAGGGTTATATCACAGCCAAAAATTGGTGAATTTCACCCCACAATATAGGAGACAAATTAGTGAAATTTATTAACCTGTCCACTAGGTAGAGCAGGAGTATATTATAGCCAACTATAGGTAGAGCAGGGTTATATCACAGCCAAAATTTGGTGAATTTCACCTGACAATATAGGAGACAAATTAGTGAAATGTATTAACCTGTCCACTAGGTAGAGCTGGGGTATATCAAAGCCAGAAATTTGGGATACAGTATGTAAACCAACAATGTATCAGACAAATGAGTGAAATGACTTAAAATAAAATACGTAAAAATAAAAAATAATAATCTTGATGTATGAGGTGGAGGTTCATATGGAGTAGGAGGTTGAGGAGGCTGTAGACGTAGCGGTGTAGCAGTGTAGGTGGAAGCGGCGGTGGAGGAGGACGAAGTAGCCAGCACTGGTTTTGGTTTTTATATTTTTTAAATTAGGGTTCACCCCAAAAGAGTTGGAAATATAAAAAATACAACAATGAGCAATTGCGCTGCAGTATACCAATGGCTGGGTAAGGCCCGTATACATGTCTATTCTGCACAAGGCACAGACAAGTCCTGTGGGATCCATGCCTGGTTCATTTTAATGAATGTGAGCCTGTCCACATTGGCTGTGGACAGGCGGCTGCGCTTGTCTGTGATAACGCCCCCTGCCGTGCTAAGCACACATTCAGACAATACACTGGCTGCAGGGCAGGCCAGCACCTCCAAGGCGTAAAGGGCAATCTCAGGCCATGTGCCCAATTTGGAGACCCAGAAGTTAAAGGAGGCAGACCCTTTATTCAGTACGTGTAGGCGTGTGCACATGTTTTAGAGTGTCAGCTCACCAGCAGACATTCGCATATAATGTTTTAGAGCATCAGCTCACCAACAGGCCCTTGCCCCTAATGTTTTAGAGGGTCAGCTCAGCAGCAGGCCCTCTCAAATAATGTTTTACAGGGTCAGCTCACCAGCAGGCAGGGGCAGACTGAATGGTCCAAGGGCCCGGTCGTGACGGGGGCCCGGCGGCGGCCGCTGCCAAGTAAAGCTAATTATTTCACCCGCCTGCAACATCAGGCAGGCAATGGGGCCCGACGGCCAGAGCTACATGTGAGGAGGGGCCTGGCCATGGCGTCCAATGAGGCGCGGAGGCGCGCCATCGCGCACTGACATCCCATACTGACGTTGATATTATTTATTTATTTATTATTTATTTTTTCAGCTGCCTGAGCCTGCACTGGCACTGCAAACAGTGGGAGCCGCATCTGAGCAGCCTGATCGGTCGACCAGAGCCCCATGGGCAAGGTATATCGAATCTTACTACTGTATCGTCTACTAACGTATCAAAGCTGTACTGGAAATTAATGCCCTACAGTGTAAATAAATGCAAATCCAGCAACCAACAGGATTTTGTTGATTACCAATGAAATCAACCAAATCTGAAGTATTCCCGATGTAAGAGAGGAGGCTGGAGTAATGTAGGGATTATTGCAGGATGGTTGATATGTACAAGTGGGACTGGTCAGCAGGTGAACAGGAGGACTGGGAGCCTAAAGGTAGAGCTGGGGGCACAGGCTGCCTATGCAGAGGGGCAGTCACAACACCTATAGAACCACAGCTTCAGCACCAACAACTATAGAATGGCAGCCTCAGCACCAGCACCCATAGGACTGCAGCACCTATACCCCTCCAGAGAGTGGGGCACCAGGCACTGTATGCAGAACTACTCCTCTTATCATTAGCAGTTGATAGTACAGAGAAAAGAGCAGGTATGTATGTTGGCAGCACTGCTCCCATCATCAGTACCTCATCCATTATACACAGACATGACTGATGCAGATCCATTCATTTTGAGACAACAAGCCCAGCTCCCGGTTACTAGCAGCTCTGTAGGGTTCTGTCTACTTACTGGTGTGGATTACAATGAAGAACCTGGCAGTGTAAAGTGCAGGGACGTCCGTAGGTAATGATATTATGTGAATAGCTTTAAAAGTAACAAATCCTGAAGAAGTGAGATGGTTCCCTGTATTATGTACTGTATATGCATTATATATATATATATATATATATATATATATATACAGTCATGGCCAAAAGTTTTGAGAATGACACAAATATTAGTTTTCACAAAGTTTGCTGCTAAACTGCTTTTAGATCTTTGTTTCAGTTGTTTCTGTGATGTAGTGAAATATAATTACACGCACGTCATACGTTTCAAAGGCTTTTATCGACAATTACAAGACATTTATGCAAACAGTCAGTATTTGCAGTGTTGGCCCTTCTTTTTCAGGACCTCTGCAATTCGACTGGGCATGCTCTCAATCAACTTCTGGGCCAATTCCTGACTGATAGCAACCCATTCTTTCATAATCATTTCTTGGAGTTTGTCAGAATTAGTGGGTTTTTGTTTGTCCACCCGCCTCGTGAGGATTGACCACAAGTTCTCAATGGGATTAAGATCTGGGCGTCTCCAGGCCATAGACCCAAAATGTCAACGTTTTGGTTCCCGAGTCACTTAGCTATCACTTTTGCCTTATGGCACAGTGCTCCATTGTGCTGGAAAATGCATTGTTCTTCACCAAACTGTTGTTGGATTGTTGGAAGAAGTTGCTGTTGGAGGGTGTTTTGGTACCATTCTTTATTCATGGCTGTGTTTTGGGGCAAAATTGTTAGTGAGCCCACTCCCTTGGATGAGAAGCAACACCACACATGAATGGTCTCAGGATGCTTTACTGTTGGCATGACACAGGACTGATGGTAGCGCTCACCTTTTCTTCTCCGGACAAGCCTTTTTCCTGATGCCCCAAACAATCAGAAAAAGGCTTCATCGGAGAATATGACTTTGCCCCAGTCCTCAGCAGTCCATTCACCATATTTTCTGCAGTAGATCAATCTGTCCCTGATGTTTTTTTGGGAGAGAAGTGGCTTCTTTGCTGCCCTTCTTGACACCAGGCCATCTTCCAAAAGTCTTCGCCTCACTGTGCGTGCAGATGCGCTCACACCTGCCTGCTGCCATTCCTGAGCAAGCTCTGCACCGGTGGCACTCCCGCAGCTGAATCCTCTTTAGTAGACGATCCTGGAGCTTGCTGGACTTTCTTGAATGCCCTGAAGCCTTCTTAACAAGAATTGAACCTCTTTCCTTGAAGTTCTTGATGATCCTATAAATTGTTGATTGAGGTGCAATCTTAGTAGTCACAATATCCTTGCCTGTGAAGCCATTTTTATGCAACGCAATGATGGCTGCACGCGTTTCTTTGCAGGTCACCATGGTTAACAATGGAAGAACAATCATTTCAAGCATCACCCTCCTTTTAACAGGTCAAGTCTGCTATTTTAACCCAATTAGCCTGACATAATGATCTCCAGCCTTGTGCTCGTCAACATTCTCACCTGATTTAACAAGACGATTACTGAAATGATCTCAGCAGGTCCTTTAATGACAGCAATGAAATGCAGTGGAATTTTTTTTGGGGGATTAAGTTAATTTTCATGGCAAAGAAGGACTATGCAATTCATCTGATCACTCTTCATAACATTCTGGAGTATATGCAAATTGCTATTATAAAAACTTAAGCAGCAACTTTTCCAATTTCCAATATTTATGTCATTCTCAAAACTTTTGGCCACAACTGTATATATTTACTCCTATTGTTTCTCTTCTCATACATCTTTCTTGGTAAGCTAAGACTCTGTAGCCTCCTGTACATATAATAGTGAGGACACAGATCAGGAGCATCTACACATCTGATGTCCACCACAAGTCTCCTCTGTGCAAAGCCTGCTGCCATCCAATGCATCCAAATACTGACACATTGTGTGTATCTAAATCTGTGTGTATATATCTATGTGTGTGTATATCTACATGGGCGTGGCTGGAGGTGGAACATGGTTGGGGCCTGGAAGGGGGCCCTTGATTTATTTTGCCCGGGGGCCCTGAGGGTCCTCAGTCCACCCCTGCCGGCAGGCCCTCGCCCCTAATGTTTTAGAGGCGGATCAGCTCAGCAGCAGGCCCTCACATATAATGTTTTACAGGGTCAGCTAAACGGCAGGCTCTTGCATATAATGTTTTACAGGGTCAGCTCACCTGCAGGCACTTGCATATAATGTTTTACAGGGTCAGCTCACCTGCAGGCCCTCACATATAATGTTTTACAGGGCCAGCTTAACTGCAGGCCTTTGCATATAATGTTTTACAGGGCCAGCTCACCTGCAGGCCCTCACTTAAAATCTTTTACAGGGTCAGCTCAACTGCAGGCCCTCCCATATAATGTTTTACAGGGTCATCTCACCTGCAGGCCCTCACCTAAATCCTTTACAGGGTCAGCTCGTCTTCTGATGACGACAGCGAAGTCTTGCCTGTTGGTACTCTGGCACACATTGCTGACTTCATGTTAGGCTGCCTTTCCCGCGACCCGTGCGTTATATGCATTTTAGACAACATGGTTTACTGGTGGTTCACCTTTCTTGACCCCCACTACAAAGAGAACTTCTCATCTCTCATGCCTCTGGTGGAAAGGATAAGCAAACCGGTGCTATACTAGAAGGTCCTTGTTGAAAAATTGCTCCAAAGCTAATAGGGTAGACATCCAAATGTATTGTCACTGTCACTGGGACGTGCAATCGCAAAGAAGTTATCTAGAGTCAGCAAAGCGGCAGCAGGTCCTCACCTACAAGTCCAGTCTCAGTAGCCAAGAGTCTGGTCAACACAATCCTCGCCATGATGGCACACTGGGTTAATTTTTCAGTTTAAAAGTCTTACTTGAGCAAGGCCCAGTACTGTTAAAACTTCAGGCATCTGCTTTTGCGTTTGTGAACATTGCAAAAAAACAGCAGTAGTCCCCCATCATGTTGGGATTCCAGCAGCCTCAATACCTGTTCTCCATTGTAGAAATATCTTTATGGAACTGCTCTCCATGTTAGTCACTTACGCGTCCCAAATTGGGTGGGAAAAAGTTAAGATGGGAATGTAAGAAATGCCCTTTCAATGACATTCGGCAGCCAAATTGTTCATATGCTGTAAGCATGCTGTCTACTAATTCAGCATAGTTTGTAGCTCGTCTATTCCCAAGGAAGTTCTGTACTACTAGCGCAAATGCATCCCAAGCTGCAAGAAGCACTCGCTTTGTCAGATTCTTGCGCTGATAATAAGTAGTGTATTTGCCACATATACACCCAAATCACGAAGCGAATGAACGCCCGGTATATTGCTGTCCAAACTAACTACAAGTACAAACCGGATTCCAAAAGAGTTGGGACACTAAACAAATTGTGAATAAAAACTGAATGCAATGATGTGGAGATGGCAAATGTCAATATTTTATTTGTAATAGAACGTAGATGACAGATCAAACGTTTAATCCGAGTAAATGTATAATTTTAAAGGAAAAATATGTTGATTAAAATTTTCACGGTGTCAACAAATCCCCAAAAAGTTGGGACAAGTAGCAATAAGAGGCTGGAAAAAGTAAATTTGAGCATAACGAAGAGCTGGAAGACCAATTAACACTAATTAGGTCAATTGGCAACATGATTGGGTATAAAAAGAGCTTTTCAGAGTGGCAGTGTCTCTTAGAAGCCAAGATGGGTAGAGGATCACCAATTCCCACAATGTTGCGCAGAAAGATAGTGGAGCAATATCAGAAAGGTGTTACCCAGCGAAAAATTGCAAAGACTTTGCATCTATCATCACCAACTGTGCATAACATCATCCGAAGATTCAGAGAATCTGGAACAATCTCTGTGCATAAAGGTCAAGGCCGTAAAACCATACTGGATGCCCGTGATCTCCGGGCCCTTAAACGACACTGCACCACAAACAGGAATGCTACTGTAAAGGAAATCACAGAATGGGCTCAGGAATACTTCCAGAAACCATTGTCAGTGAACACAATCCACCATGCCATCCGCCGTTGCCAGCTGAAACTCTACAGTGCAAAGAAGAAGCCATTTCTAAGCAAGATCCACAAGCTCAGGCGTTTTCACTGGGCCAAGGATCATTTAAAATGGAGTGTGGCAAAATGGAAGACTGTTCTGTGGTCAGACGAGTCACGATTCAAAGTTCTTTTTGGAAATCTGGGACGCCATGTCATCTGGACCAAAGAGGACAAGGACAACCCAAGTTGTTATCAACGCTTAGTTCAGAAGCCTGCATCTCTGATGGTATGGGGTTGCATGAGTGCGTGTGACATGGGCAGCTTGCATGTCTGGAAAGGCACCATCAATGCAGAAAAATATATTCAGGTTCTAGAACAATATATGCTCCCATCCAGACGTCATCTCTTTCAGGGAAGATCCTGCATTTTTCAACAAGATAATGCCAGACCACATTCTGCATCAATCACAACATCATGGCTGTGTAGGAGAAGGATCCGGGTACTGAAATGGCCAGTCTGCAGTCCAGATCTTTCACCTATAGAGAACATTTGGCGCATCATAAAGAGGAAGGTGCAACTAAGAAGGCCCAAGACGATTGAACAGTTAGAGGCCTGTATTAGACAAGAATGGGAGAGCATTCCTATTTCTAAACTTGAGAAACTGGTCTCCTCGGTCCCCAGACGTCTGTTGAGTGTTGTAAGAAGAAGGGGAGATGCCACACAATGGTGAAAATGGCCTTGTCCCAACTTTTTTGGGATTTGTTGACACCATGAAATTCTGATTCAACATATTTTTCCCTTAAAATTGTACATTTTCTCAGTTTAAACATTTGTTCCATGATTTATGTTCTATTCTGAATAAAAAATTAGAATTTGGCACCTCCACATCATTGCATTCAGTTTTTATTCACGATTTGTATAGTGTCCCAACTTTTTTGGAATCCGGTTTGTATTACCCCAAAACTAGACTCAGAACAGCATGTAATATATAATCACAATTTTTTTTATTGGACATACACTTGTATAAAACATAGAACTCCGTATACATAAGCAGCATTAAATCACACAGGATAGATATCCACAGGTCTGTCATATTATAGTACATATAACTTGCAATAAAAACTCCCAAGCTGTAAAAAAAGAGTAATAAGTCACAGCCCACAGTCAATATATATAAAGTGTATAGTGCCATTGCTCACAGAATGACACAGGGAAGATAAATGCAGTCAAGAGAAATACAGACCAAGACAGTCCTGGATCCCAACACATGTTTTGCGGTCGCTTTCTCAAGGGATAATGGTGGTATGTCTACACTGGTCATATATAGTCTGCAGATTAGGTAAATTGAGAGCACATGAGCTACAAACAAACATCCAGGAACAGGAAACGGAAGTGCGATGCGTTCCATGCTGGAACGCACCAGGTCACTTCCGGTCCAGTCAATGTCCGGACACTCATCCATTCATCCTGCTCACACATATCATAAAAGAGGAGAATAAAAGACACATATCAGATGCAAGGAAGGTCACTTATAGCCGCAACCTGTATGTTGATCCTGCGGCGGCTGGCAGAGGCGGGTTACTCCACATATACTCCACATATGTAGCAGAAATTGTCTGGATTGTTAACACATTTGCATTTATCCATCTTAAGTTTTAAAACTGATAGCACTATAACGGTGGGTTCACACTAGCATTAGGGATCCGTTATGCTTTCCCATAAGCTTCTATAAGGACGAAAAGCAAACTGAATGCCTTTTTAAAAGCTTGCATTTTGCATTCTGTCTGGGCATTCCGTTATTTTCCGTAACAGAAAGCCATAACGGAATCCCTAACGCTAGTGTGAACCCACCCTTACAGATCACGTTATCAAAATCTGTCCAGTTTGCCTTATATACTTACTGCTGTCATCAGCCAGAGTGCGTCCGAACAGGTCTGGATATGTCCATTGGAATATCCCCAAACATGGCGCCTGCTCGCACGTGCAGCACGCACCATAGCCACCAGGTTTCTGCAATTTTAAATAGCAAGAGACCCGCGTCACATGTATGCGATCAGTCATAAGGCTGATCGCATACATTTTCCCTTTCAGATGCCATGGTCAAATGTGACCACAGCATCTGCGCATTCCGAAAGCGGAAGTCGTGCACTTCCGCTACAGTAACAGCGTTCCCTGGCTGAGATCAGGGAACCTGTTACATTTGTCAAATAGGCTGAAGCCTCAAGCAGCCTTTGGTGCCTATTAGATGACTATATTTATACAGGCCACTAGGTGGCAGCATTTTTGTATAGTGCAAATGAAGTGTTCAATGGTGTATATATAGACATCAATGAACACAATAGGCAATCTAATGATTGCCAGTTATTGTCACCCAAGGTGACTTAAAAAAAAGTAAAAAAAAAAGTTTTTGCAAATATTAAAAAAAAGTTCAAATCACCCCTTTCCTTAAAATAAAAAAACAGCCAATTTGCCATTTTTTGTTACTTCAACTACCCAACATTTTTTTAAATAAAAAATGATCAAAAAGTCGCACACACTTCAAATTGGTATCACTGAACAGAACAGATCGTCCCTCAAAAAAATAGCGCTCACACAGCCCTGTACACATGACTACACAAAAGTTTTATTGGGGTCAGAATGTGGTTATAATTGAAAAAAATATTTCCTCTAAGGTTTTAAAAAAAACTTAGTATTAAAACGCAAGAAAAATTATACAAAGTGTTGTATCGTTGTAACAGTACTGACCTGGAGAATGAAGCTAACAGGTCAATTTTACCGCATAGTGTACAGTGTAAAAAATTAAATTAAAAACCTTTGTCAGAATTGCGTTTTTTCCCAATTCTACCCCATTTGGAATTTTTTTCCCTGCTTCCTACTACATGCTATGCAACCGTAAATGCTGAGATTAGAAAGTACAACTTGTCCCGCAAAAAATAAGCCCTCTTGTGTGAATGGAAAAATAAAAAAGTTAGGACTATGGGAAGGTGGGAAGTGACAAACAAAAACGCAAAAATGGAAAATCCCAGGGTCCTTAAGGGGTTAAAATTTAGACATGCCAGGCAAATTCTGAGTTCATATTTGGAATCAGCATGCTCATTTTAGTATAAATCACATGTTTTTCTCTCATTAGCAAAATCATTGTTGTGCGGTGTTATGATCAATCTTTCAATTAAATGGTTATTTTTATGTATTTGACTTGCTTTAGTTATTTGTCTATAAGAAGGTGCATTTCAGCCCACATAAATTATTTATCAGAAGTGCATGAATATTTTATATTGCTTTTGAACCTAATAGATGGGTGCATTTTGCATATCTGTAAAAAGCCTTGGACTTCATAATACACCTTCAGCCATTTGATTAGTTGCTAGTGTGTTTAAAAAAAGCACATTCATTATTCAGGGAATATGATTATATTTATTATGGCAAACTCAGAGTAATTAGTGTTTTTTTGGCATGTGCTACAGAAACTACCGGCTTTGATAGTCAGGAATTATTTGTTTTGAAATTCATAATTACATTTACACTGCAATCTGAGACTGACTAATTAAAAATACTTTGGAAATATTAATGTGATATTTAATATTGAACATTTATGAAGAACCTGGGAAATTGCAGGAATACATGTGAAACATTTTCAATGTAATTTCCCTAAAAAATATATAGGATGCTATACAACAGCTCATGCCTCCCCATCCATGCTTTCTACATCACATGCATTTTTAGACATAAATAACTGATGGTGTGAAGAAAGGAAGAAAACTTTTAAATGGAACTACACCCCCTAGGCTCAGTTCAGACTGTGTTATGGGACTATGTTTATCACATACTTCGGGAGAATGTAATAGCTAAGTGAAAGGTATTATTACGTCCAGCTGAACTAGCCCTACAAGACAGTGTGCCTGGTTTAACAGTGAATTTCCTGGTGAGAGATTCCCTTAAAAAATGCTTATATCTTCAGATATTCTTAGAATGAGGTTCTAATAATGTCACCTGCGTTCCACATACGGGCCGTATACAGAACCATTAATTTCAATGGGTCCGCAAAAGATGCGGACAGCACTCTGTGTGCTGTCCGCATCCGTTGCTTCGTTCCGTGGCCCCGTAAAAATTATGAGTCCTGTCTTATTCTTGTCCATTTTGCGGACAAGAGTAGGCATTTCTATAATGGGCTTCCTGTTCCGTTCCGCAAACTGCGGAAGGCACACGGGCGGCATCCGTATTTTGCTGATCTGCAATTTGCAGACCGCAAAAAACGGCACGGTCGTATGAACGAGCCCTTAACCTCAGTAAAATGTGTCATAGTGGACATACTTGCTCAGTCTTGTGTTCAGTCTCTGATCTACCTGATATGCAGAGGGATACTGGGTATGGTGTAACAAATGCCTCCAAAACTGCAACATTTTCTCTGCTTGTCAAATGAAATGCTGAGCAAGTGATAAGAGAAACAAACATTCTGCAGAAGAGGAATTGTATTATACCAGGCATCCCTTTGCATACACTATGGAAGCGTTTCCTCTAAGGGCTCATGCATGCGAAAGTATTTTATTTCCGTGTCCGTTCCGTTTTTTTTTTTTCTTATGCAGAGCCACAAAAAATAAAAATAAAAAAGTTACTCTGTGTGAATTCCGTGTACGTATGTCCGTTCTGCAAACAAATAAAAATTTTTTTTTTAAATGTCCTATTATTGTCCGCATTACGGACAAGTACCGTATTTTTCGCCCTATAAGACGCACTGGCCCATAAGACGCACATAGGTTTTTGAGGAGGAAAATAAGAAAAAATATTTTTTTAACCAAAAGGTGTGCTTTTGGTGGGTTTGAACTAATGGCGGTCTGTGCATGACACTATTATGGGGGATCTGTGGATGATGCACTGTAATGAGGTGGGGGATTTGTGGATGGCACTGTTATGGGGGGAGCTGTGGATGGCATTATGATGGGGGGTTCTGTAGATGGCATTATGATGGTGAGGGGGAATCTGTGAATGCCACTGTTATGGGGTGGTGGATCTGTGGATGACACTGCTATATGTGTCATCCACAGATCCCCCATAACAGTCCCATCCACAGATCCCCCCATCATAATGCCATCCAGAGACCCCCCCCCCCCCCATCATTATCCCATTCACAGATTCCTAGGGAGTGACTGTAGTAGGCGGGGAGAGTGGCGGGGCCGTGCAGGCACTGTACTCTGGCCCCTCAGCTCAGTATGTACTGTATTATACGTAGTGTTAATCATCAGATCTAAACTAAATATTAATGATGCGCTCCCCCTGCTCCCCATGTGCTTACCGGTACACATGTCACCCTCCCATAGTAAGCACTAGCAGCTAGCAGGCAGGCCGGGCGGCCGTAACTCACTGGAGGTCACGTGCCTGCTCCGCCTACTTCATTCATAAAGTAGGCGGAGCAGGCACGTGACCTCCGTGAGTTAGGGACGCCCGGTATGCCTGCTAGCTGCTAGTGCTTACTACAGGAGCGTGACATGTGTACCGGTAAGCACATGGGGAGCAGTGGGAGCGCATCATTATTATGTAGTTTAGATCTGATGATTAACACTACATATAATACAGTACATACTGAGCTGAGGGGCCAGAGTACAGTGCCTGCACGGCCCCGCAGCTCTCCCCGCCTACTACAGTCACTCCTCCCTCCTCAGTAATACATCGCAGTCTGTGATGCGTAAATTGCCAGCATTTGGGGGGGTAAAGTGCGTCTTACGGGGCGAAAAATACGGTATAGGTTTTATTAAGAGCCAGCTGTTCCGTTCCGCAAAATGCGGAATGCACATGGACATCATCCGTATTTTTTGCGGGTTCTTGTTTTGCGGAACACAAAATAAATACGGTCATATGCATGAGCCCTAAAACTTTGCAGTTTCTGGGTTGAGCAGTTAGGTAGCCAGGTGATACATTGTAAAAAGTGGCCATTCCCATTTAGCAGCCACAAGGTAAACCTGCAATACCGTGTGACCATCATTTAAAAAGGGTTATTCCCATCTGTGACTTTTTTGGTACAGCTGTACCAACATGGAAGCTGCATGGCCACGCAACTGTGCAACTTAAAAAGGACATTAACAAGTGGCACAGAGAGAGAAATAAATATTTAATATGATTGTCCACTTCAGCACAGGTGAACACAGAAAAGCTGTTCAATAGAAACAGAAGTTGCAATGCTACCATTTTTCCTGGAATATCTGGTGACATAAGCATTTTTAGGAAGTATAAATGCATATGCAAAAAATGTGGCTTGTATGGTTTAGAAACTCCAAACACCCTATAATAGAATCGAGTTAATAGAAGGGGATCTCTAGCTCAGGGCTCTCAAACCAGAGCAAAGGCCAACAATAAAGTGTATCTTATCTTTTGGAGTAGAGTTGAGTGGACACCTGGATGTTCGGGTTCGATGGGTTCGGCCAAACTTCACAAAAAAGTTCGAGTTCCGGACCCAAACTTGACCTAAACTTGAACCTGAACTCTTGAGCACTAAAATGGCTGTAAAAATGTCATGGAAAGAGCTACAGGGTTGCAAATGCCAGCTAAATGTGGTTAAGAGCATGGCAAGTGCCCTGCAAACAAATGTGGATAGGAAAATGACTTAAAATATGTAAAAAAATAAAAAAATCTTGATCTAGGAGGACGAGGCCCAAATGGAGTAGGAGGTTAAGGAGGCGGTGGATGTGGCGTTGTAGGTGGAAGCGGCGGTGGAGTAGGAAGAGGTAGCCTACACCGCTTTTTGGTTTTAAATTTATTTTTATCTTTTAAATTAGGGTACACCCCAAAACATTTGGAAATATAACCTGTGTTAACCCCCTCCAGTCATGCTAAACACTTATTCAGACAATACACTGGCTGCAGGGCAGGCCAGCACCTCCAAGGGGTAAAGGGCAAGCTCAGGCCATGTGCCCAATTTGGAGACCCAGCAGTTGCAGAACCATCAGTCAGTTCATGTAGGAGTGTGCAAGCATGCTGGACCACCATGTTGCACGTCGTCATGATGTTCACAATCCAATTGGATATCTGCTCTATCAACTTTAAATGTTCTTTTCTGCACCTACCATGTTGATCACGGTTAGCAGCGAATCAGGGTTCCACGCTGGAAAAGGGGGCATGAGAAAGAGAGACCACATCCAAGGGAGATCAATAGATGACATTTAATTGTGATTGAGTGGAAATGTTGGAGAAGCTATTAAAACGGGAAGAATTGGAGGAAAGGAGGGTGCGTGTGGCAATTACCCACTCCTGACTCGGGGAGGTAGTGACAATAAATAACAATACAGGACTCTTAACATGCACTGTTACTGGAATGATTAATAAAACATTATAGGGAATGTCACTGGGGTATTTTGGATTTGGAAACGTTAGCCAGGAGAGGGCCTGGATGCAATAGGATGAAGCGGAAATTTGGGACAAGTTATTAAAGCAGAAGGATCAAATGAAAGGGCCATTTACAGACATTTACAGACGAATTAAAAAAATTTAAGTCCCTGTCACCTATGCAAAGCAGGGGTTTTTCATCGCCAGAAATTGGTTAATGTCACCCACCAATGGAACAGATTATCTTTAAAAATTTTGGTCCCTGTCACCTATGCAGAGCAGGGGTTTATTCACGGGAAAAATTGTAAAATGTCACCCAAGAATGTAACAGAAAAATGTGTGAAATTTATTAACCTGTCTACTAGGTAGAGCAGGAGTCTATTACAGCCAAAAATTGTTATATGTCACCCGAAAATGTAACAGACAAATTAGTGTTTTTTTTTTTTACCTGTCTACTTGGTATAGCAGTGTTATATCACACCCAAAAATTGCTGAATTTCAACTGAAAATGTAACAGACAAATTAATGATTTTTTTTTTACCTGTCTACTAGGTATAGCAGTGGTATATCACACCCAAAAATTGGTGAATTTCACCCAAAAATGTAACGGACAAATTTGTGATTTTTTTTTAACCTGTCTACTAGGTATAGCAGTAGTATATCACACCCAAAAATTGGTGAATTTCACCCAAAATGTTACAGACAAATTAGTGAATTTTTTTACCCGTCCACTAGGTATAGAAGTGGTATATTAAATGTAACGGACAAATTAGTGAAATCAAATCAAATTTAATAAAATACGTACAAAAAAAACAAGCAAACTAGATTTAGTAGGTGGATGTCCATATGGAGTAGGAGTTTGAGGAGGCGATGGAAGTAGCGGTGTAGTTGGAAGCAGCAGTGAAGGAGGACAAGGTAGCCAACACTGGTTTTATTTTTTTAATTAGGGTACCCTCTAAAAGAGTGTGAAATTTCCAAAATATGAGCAATTACGCTGTAGTATAACAATGGCTGGTTAAGGCCGGTACACATGTCTATTCTGCACAAGGTACGGACAGGTCCTGTCGGATCCATGCCTGGTTCATTTTAATGAACGTGAGCTTGGCCACATTGGCTATGAACAGGCAGCTGAGCTTGTCTGTGATAACACCCCTTGCCGTGCTAAGCACATGTTCAGATAATACACTGACTGCAGGGCAGGCCAGCACCTCCAAGGCGTAAAGAGCAAACTCAGGCCATGTGCCAAATTTGAAGACCCAGAAGTTGAAGGGGCAGACCGTCATTCAGTATGTGTAGGCATGTGCACACATACTGCTCCACCATGTTGGTGAAATGCTGCCTCCTGCTAAGACGTTCCATATTAGCTGGTGGTGCTGGTTGTTGTGGCGTGCTGAAAAAGCTTTTCCACATTTTGGCCATGATAACCCTGCCTTCTGAGGTGTTGGCGGCGCCCCAGCTGCGTTGGTGACCTCTTCCTCCTCCTCTGCCTTCGACTTGTGCTTCCACTGTGCCCCCACTGTCAGGTGGGAATGCCAACAGCAGCAAATCTACCAGCATGCGCTTGTACTCGCGCATCTTATGATCACGCTCCAGTGAGGAAATTAAGGACGGTACGTTGTCCTTGTAACGGGGTTCCACCAGCGTGGCCACCCAGTAATCAGCACAAGTTAGAATGGGGGCAACTCGGTGGTCGTTGCGGAGACACTGCAGCATGTAATTGCTCATGTGTGCCAAGCTGCCCAGAGGCAACGAAAAGCTGTTCTCTGTGGGAGGTTTATCGTCTGTGTCCTCTTTATCCCCCCAGCCACGCACCAGTGATGGCCATGAGCTGGTCTGTGTGCCACCCTGCTGTGAACTTGGTTTCTCCTCCTCCTCCTCCTCATCCTCCACCTCCTCATCCTCCACCTCCTCATCCTCCAGAACTGTGCCCTGGCTGGACAATTGTGTACCTGGCATTTGTGGGTGCAGGAACCCACCCTCGGAGCCACTTGTGAATGGCCGGAAAACCTATAAAATGATCCCTCTTCCTCCTCCTTCTCCTGTGCCACATCATCTTCCATCATCGCCAGCAGCATTTTTTCAAGGAGGCATAGAAGTGGGATAGTAACTCTGAGAACGGCGTTATCAGCACTGGCCATGTTGGTGGAGTACTCGAAACAGCGCAACAAGGAACACAGGTCTCGCATGGATGCCCAGTCATTGGTGGTGAAGTGGTGCTGTTCCACAGAGCGACTCACCCGCGCGTGCTGCAGCTGAAACTCCACTATCGCCTGCTGCTGCTCGCACAGTCTGGCCTGCATGTGCAAGGTGAAGTTCCACCTTGTGGGCACGTTGCATATGAGGCAGTGAGTGGGAAGGCCGAAGTAATGCAGCAGTTCTGACAGGCGAGCAGCAGGGTGAGAACGCCAAAAGCGCGCACAGATGGCCCGCACGTTCTGCAGCAGTTCTGACATATTGGGGTAATTTTTAAGGAATCTCTGCACCACCAAATTCAGCACATGCGCCAGGAAAGGGATGTGCGTCAAACCGGCTAGTCCCAGAGCTGCTACGAGATTTCGCCCATTATAGCACACCACCAGGCTGGGCTTGAGGCTCATGGGCACTAACCACTCATCGGTCTGTTGTTAAAGGCCCGTCCACAGCTCCTGCGCAGTGTGGGGTTTGTCCCCCAAACAGATAAGTTTTAAAACTGCCTGCTGTCGTTTACCCCTGGCTGTGCTGAAGTTGGTGGTGAAGGTGTTACGCTGACCGGATGAGGGAGCAGAGTAGGAGGAGGAAGCAACAGGAGGCAAACTAAAGCGACCTGCAATCCTCGGTGGTGGAAGGACATGCGCCAAACTGCTATCCGCCTCAGGCCCAGCCGCCACTGCATTTACCCAGTGTGCTGTTATGGAGACATAACGTCCCTGAACGTGCTTACTGGTCCACATATCCATAGTGAGGTGCACCTTGCCACAGATGGTGTTGCGCAGTGCACACCTGATTTTGTCCCCCACTTGGTTCTGGAGGGAAGGGATGGCATGCCTGGAAAAGTAGTGGTGGCTGGACACAAGGTATTGTGGGACAGCCACCACCATAAGGCTTTTAAAGCTCTCCATTTCTACTAGATGGAATGACAGCATTTCAAAGGCCAGTTATTTTGAAATGCTGGCATTCAGGGCCAGGGATCGCGGGTGGGTAGGGGGGTACTTTCTCTTCTGCTCCAGTGTTTGGGAAATGGAGAGCTGAATGCTTCCGTGGGACATTGTGGAGATGCTTGGTGACCCAGGTGGTGGTGTTGCTGGCAGAACCTCTGTTTGCGGGGTGATAGGTGGCACTGTCACTCCAGAGGTGGATGAAGAGGCCGAGACTGCAGCAGAAGAGGAAGCAGGATGAGCCAGAGACCTTTCTTGGTTTTGGAGGTGTCTACACCACTGCAGCTCGTGCTTTGCACTTAGATGCCTGGTCATGCAGGTTGGGCTCAGGATGAGAACGTTTATGCCTTTCTTCAGGCTCTGAATGCACAGCGTGCAAACCACTCTTGTCTTGTCATCAGCACATTGTTTGAAGAACTACCCTGTCAGGGAACACCTTGGAGCTGGTTTTGGTGTGCTCGTCCCTTGCTGCAGTGGGCAGTAGCAGGCGTACTGTCTAGGGGACGGCCGCTCCGCTTTTGCACCCTGCTCCCTCTTCTGCTGTGCTGGTGGCTCTGTGCGACCACCTCCTCTTCCTCCGAACTACGCAGGTCACTCGAATTGCCTTGATGTCATGTGGGATCGAGGACCTCATCATCCTCCACATCATCTTCCATCCTGTCTTCACCCCTGCCCTCCTTGTTGATCTGCACACTTTCTAAAGCCACAGCAGTTGGCAGCTGTGTTTCGTCATCATCCAAGACGTGCTGCAATGGTCCTCCCATGTACTTATCTTGAAACATAAGTGGTTGGACATCGGTGAACTCAATCTCTTCCACTTCTGTGGCAGGGCTAGGTGGATGGCCCTGGGAAACCTAACAGAGTCCTAAAAAAAACAGAAGAGACTGCTGCATGACTTGGGGCTCAGACTGCTTGGCTGATTTGCAAGGGGGTGAGGTGAAAGACTGATGGACATCGGCTGCAGGTGCCAACTCTGATCTTTCAGCAGGAGACTGGGTGGGAGACAATGTGAAGGAACTGGAGGCACTGAATGAAAGCCAGATTCCCCAAACTGGCATCATAGGTCACTGGGTGAGTGTGGTTAGAATTTAGGAAAAGTGGGTGGAGCCTTTAACAGCCAATCACATTTTAGCCATTTGTTTTATATGGGAAAATGTTTAATTACCTCCGCTCTTTGACTGTTAATGGCAGAGTCCTCAAATTTGGCGCAGTCAGTCATATATACACAATAAATATATACAAACCGGATTCCAAAAAAGTTGGGACACTATACAAATCGTGAATAAAAACTGAATGCAATGATGTGGAGGTGCCAACTTCAAATATTTTATTCAGAATAGAACATAAATCACGGAACAAAAGTTTAAACTGAGAAAATGTACCATTTTAAGGGAAAAATATGTTGAATCAGAATTTCATGGTGTCAACAAATCCCCAAAAAGTTGGGACAAGGCTATTTTCACCACTGTGTGGCATCTCCCCTTCTTCTTACAACACTCAACAGACGTCTGGGGACCGAGGAGACCAGTTTCTCAAGTTTAGAAATAGGAATACCTATCCCATTCTTGTCTAATACAGGCCTCTAACTGTTCAATCGTCTTGGGCCTTCTTTGTTGCACCTTCCTCTTTAAGATGCCCCAAATGTTCTCTATAGGTGTAAGATGTGGACTGCAGACTGGCCATTTCAGTACCCGGATCCTTCTCCTACGCAGCCATGATGTTGTGATTGATGCAGAACGTGGTCTGGCATTATCTTGTTGAAAAATGCAGGGTCTTCCCTGAAAGAGATGATGCCTGGATGGGAGCATATATTGTTCTAGAACCTGAATATATTTTTCTGCATTGATGGTGCCTTTCCAGACATGCAAGCTGCCCATGCCACACGCACTCATGCAACCCCATACCATCAGAGATGCAGGCTTCTGAACTGAGCGTTGATAACAACTTGGGTTGTCCTTGTCCTCTTTGGTTCAGATGACATGGTGTCCCAGATTTCCAAAAAGAACTTTGAATCTTGACTCGTCTGACCACAGAACAGTCTTCCATTTTGCCACACTCCATTTTAAATGATCCTTGGCCCAGTGAAAACGCCTGAGCTTGTGGATCTTGCTTAGAAATGGCTTCTTCTTTGCACTGTAGAGTTTCAGCTGGCAACGGCGGATGGTACGGTGGATTGTGTTCACTGACAATGGTTTCTGGAAGTATTCCTGAGCCCATTCTGTGATTTCCTTTACAGTAGCATTCCTGTTTGTGGTGCAGTATCATTTAAGGGCCCGGAGATCACGGGCATTCAGTATGGTTTTACGGCCTTGACCCTTACGCACAGAGTTTGTTCCAGATTCTCTGAATCTTCGGATGATGTTATGCACAGTTGATGATGATAGATGCAAAGTCTTTGCAATTTTTCGCTGGGTAACACCTTTCTGATATTGCTCCACTATCTTTCTGCGCAACATTGTGGGAATTGGTGATCCTCTACCTATCTTGGCTTCTGAGAGACACTGCCACTCTGAGAAGCTCTTTTTATACCCAATCATGTTGCCAATTGACCTAATTAGTGTTAATTGGTCTTCCAGCTCTTCGTTATGTTCACATTTACTTTTTCCAGCCTCTTATTGCTACTTGTCCCAACTTTTTGGGGATTTGTTGACACCGTGAAAATTTGAATCAACGTATTTTTCCTTTAAAATGATACATTTACTCGGATTAAACATTTGATCTGTCATCTACGTTCTATTACAAATAAAATATTGACATTTGCTATCTCCACATTATTGCATTCAGTTTTTATTCACAATTTTAGTGTCTCAACTTTTTTGGAATCCGGTTTGTGTGTGTATATATATATATATAGGGATTAGTTCTCTTTCGGGGGTTATTCTCACAGATATCTTCGCCAGACAAGTTTAAGGTCCAAACACTGCTTTATTGAGGCACATCCGCGTAAACATAAACAATTATACAAAATAATAAACACTCGCACGGCTGGGCTCTTATTAAACATAACATATCCCTGACTTACCTAAAGCACCGTTTACACACGGTCATAACATGCAGCTTTCCCAGCCCAATGTCTATCAGCCTCCTGGCTGTACAGAGCACCGTTCACACACAGTCTTAAGTCCAGTACTTTTATAGCAAGTGTGGCCCAGTAGTCCTCTTGACTCCGGCCACGTGACCCTTGTCACGGCATCCTCCAATGTTCCGGCTAGCACCTAGCTCTGTGGCCCCTCAGCCAGACCGAAGGGGTGACTCACTTTGGTGGAAGAGGGGGAGACAACCCTGCAAAGTGTGATGGTGGGAGACGTGGAGTACTTTCTGCCGGTTCCTAAATTGTCAGACCTAAATGTCTCCGGGGATAATTTTGGTACCGCCCACCATCGGGACCCAACCCTATCCCACACCTGGGAAAATGTGTTAATGGTAGATGGTGAACCACAACAACCTGGATATGTTGTATCGGGTAAACCAACTACGGGGTGATCCTATTGAACAGTTGGTGGTCCCCAACAGTGATGAGCGGCAAGGGGAATATTCGAATTCACAATATTTTGTGCATATTTGGGCGAATATTCGTCCTATATTTGAGAATTTCGTGATCTCCAGTCATTATATTCTTGGCAGGGTCCCAACTAGGTACTCGAGAAAATTGGAGATGTAAACTACAAAGTACACCAGCCAGGGCGGCAAAAGCTGGTTTACCATGTGAATTTACTCAAACTGTGGAAAGATAGGGAAACTTGTACAGAAGTACAGCCCGCAGCCGGGTTTTCTAGGAGAAGAGGTACTTGCCCCTCTGTCTGATGCAAGAGAGGTGGCTGCCACTGTAAAAATTGCTTAGAAACTCTCCTCTAAATAGACTCAGGAGGCCAGGGAGTTCTATAATCCAGCATGACATTGTCACTGATCTTCAGGCAAAAGTCTGATTAAAACCATATTGGGTACCCTGAAGCTCGGCATAAAGGAGGTGCATCTAATGTTGCAGCTAGACATCAGTGAGGAGTCAAAAAGTTAGTGGGCCAGTACTATAGTATTGATACCCAAGCCGGACGGGACATTGCGGTTTTGTAACAACTTTTGAAAACTTAACGAGGTTTCCAAATTTGATGCGTATCCCATGCCCCGGGTGGATGAGCTCCTCGAGAGGTTAGGACAAGCCCAGTATATTTCTGTTTTGGACCTCACGAAAGGGTAGTGGCAGGTGCTCTTAATGGAGGCTGCCAAAGAGAAAACTTCCTTCATCATGCCTGAGAGGCTGTATCAATATAGGGTCTTACCCTTTGGTCTGCATGGCGCCCCCGACAATTTTCAGTGACTAATGGACATCGTGCTTCATCCACATCATTTGGCTTACCTAGACAATATTGTCATCCACAGTACCAACTGGTAAAGTCACCTACCCAAAGTACAGGCTGTAGTGGACTTCCTTTGGAAAGTTAGCCTAACCACTAACCCCAAAAAATGTGCGATTAGCGTTAGAAGAGACTAAGTACCTGGGGTATGTCATTGGGAGCAGAGTCATCAAACCCCAAGTAACAAAAAATAAAGGCTATAGAGAATTGGCCCCGACCTGTCACCACTAGGCAAATAAAGTCATTCCTGGGAATGGTGGGCTATTACATAAGGTTTGCTCCCCACTTTGCTACTCTAGCCGTACCCTTGACAGGGCTCTTGAAGAGACGAAAATCTGTGATGGTTCGCTGGGATGATCGGGCGGAAAAAGCTTTTGCCACTTTGAAGTCAGCCCTCTGTGGGTCACCGGTTTTGGTGACGCTCGACTTCAAGAGGGAAGTAGGCCTCGGTGCTGTACTGTCTCAGGAAGTCAACGTGGATGAGCATCCCATTGTCTTCCTAAGCCGCAAGCTCACCCTAGCTGAAATCAGGTACAGTATAGTGGACAGAATGTGCCTGGCTATCAAGTGGACACTCGAGTCTCTCTGCTACTATTTGCTGGGGAGAAAGTTCTGCCTGGTGATTGACCACTCCCCTCTCAAGTGGATGAGCCAGGCTAAAGACAGGAATGCCCGGGTCACCAGATAGTTTTTGTCTCTGCGGTATTTTAAGTTCTCGGTAGAACACAGAGCAGCAGGCCGGTTGCAGAGAAAAGTGGATGCCCTGTCACAGTGCATTGTCTGGCGTGTGTGTCCACCCCCTCAAGGTTGAACAAGGGAGGGTATATGGGGGTACCCTATCTACCAGAGCGAAAGCCCACAATATAAATATATATATTGCAAAAATCCACGGCACTCCTTAAAAGCGAAAAAATTTGCTATTTATTCACACATGTCATACAGCAACATTTCGGTTCTCTCTCAGAACCTTTTTCAAGCCAAGTCACTTGCCTGATGTGAATGATGCCTTGCACAAAAGAGCTCTCAGAAGACCTATGATTAAGAATTGTTGACTTGCATAAAGCCTGAAAGGGTTATAAAAGTATCTCCAAAAGCCTTGCTGTTCATCAGTCCACGGTAAGACAAATTGTCTATAAATGGACAAAGTTCAGCACTGCTGCTACTTTCCCTAGGAGTGGCCGTCCTGTAAAGATGACTGCAAGAGCACAGCAGACTGCTCAATGAGGTGAAGAAGAATCCGAGAGTGTCAGCTAAAGACGTACAAAAGTCTCTGGCATATGCTAACATCCCTGTTAGCGAATCTACAATACGTAAAACACTAAACAAGAATGGATTTCATGGGACGATACCACAGATGAAGCCACTGCTGTCCCCCAAAAAAACATTGCTGCAAGTTTACAGGAGCACCTGAATGTTCCACAGCAGTAATGGCAAAATATTCTGTGGACGGATGAAACCAAAGTTGAGTTGTTTAAAAGAAACACACAACACTATGTGGGGAGAAAAAGAGGCACAGCACACCAACATCAAAACCTCATCCCAACTGTGAAGTATGGTGGTAGGGGCATCATGGTTTGGGACTGCTTTGCTGCATCAGGGCCTGGAAGGATTGCTATCATCGAAGGAAAAATGAATTCCCAAGTTTATCAAGACATTTTGCAGGAGAACTTAAGGCCTGTCCACCAGCTAAAGCTCAACAGAAGATGGGTGTTGCAACAGGACAACAACCCAAAGCATAGAATTAAATTAACAACAGAATGGCTTAACAGAAGAAAATACGCCTTCTGGAGTGGCCCAGTCAAAGTCCTGACCTCAACCCGATTGAGATGCTGTGGCATGACCTCAAGAAAGCGATTCACACCAGACATCCCAAGAATATTGCTGAACTCAAACAGTTCTGTAGAGAGGAATGGTCAAGAATTACTCCTGACCGTTGTGCACGTCTGATCTGCAACTACAGGAAACATTTGGTTGAAGTTATTGCTGGCAAAGGAGGCTCAACCAGTTATTAAATCCAAGGGTTCACATACATTTTCCGACTGTGAATGTTTAGGCTGCTTTCACACTAGCGTTCGCTGGTCCGCTCGTGAGCTCCGTTTGAAGGGGAACGCAGCCGTCCAGCCCTGATGCAGTCTGAATGGAGGCGGATCCGCTCAGACTGCATCAGTCTGGCGGCGTTCAGCCTCCGCTCCGCTCGCCTCCGCACGGACAGGCGGACAGCTGAACGCTGCTTGCAGCGTTCGGGTGTCCGCCTGGCCGTGCGGAGGCGTGCGGATCCGTGCGGATCCGTCCAGACTTTCAATGTAAGTCAATGGGGACGGATCCGTTTGAAGATGCCACAATGTGGCTCAATCTTCAAGCGGATCCGTCCCCCATTGACTTTACATTGAAAGTCTGGACGGATCCGTACTAGGCTATTTTCACACTTAGCTGTTCTATGCTAAAAATAATGCAGACTGAACCGTTCTGAACGGAGCCTCCGTCTGCATTATTATGAGCGGATCCGTTCAGAACGGATCCGCCCGAACGCTAGTGTGAAAGTAGCCTTACATGGTGTGTTCAATAAAAACATTGTAACATTTCATTATTTGTGTGTTATTAGTTTAAGCAAACTGTGATTGTCTATTGTTGTGACTTAGATGAAGATCAGATCACGTATATATTCCATATAATTCCAAAGGTAATACTTTTTCTTGCAACTGTATATGCAGCTTAATTAAATTGAACCCTTCCAAAAAAAATAAAAAATTATGACCATGTGGAAACTCAATGCAGTATATATAAAAGGACGATGAAGGCCTGACGCTCAATTTTACCTTAATATACACAGATAGATTGATACTACACCTTGGGTGCTGCTGCAGTAATCACACATGTATGCAGCTTAATTATATTGACCCTGTAGGAAACTGATGCTTAATTTCACCTTAATACACACAGGTAGATTGCTGCCAAATCTTGGATATTGCTGCAGTAATCATATATACATATATATACAGCTTAATTAAATTTAAAAAGCCCCCAAAAAATATAAATTCCAATCACATGTAAACTGTATATACATAAATGGACGATGGAGGCTTGATGCTCAGTTTCACCTTAATATAAGCTGGTGAATTGCTGCCACACCTTGGGTATTGCTGTAGTAAGCACATATATATGCAACTTAATTAAATTGAAGTCCCCCACAAAAATGTAAATTGCAAGCTTATGGAAACTAAATACACATAAACAGTCGATTGAAGCTCGATGCTCAATTTCAGTTGTGACCATGTGGAAACTGAATATCTGTAAATTGTTGATTGAAGCTTGAAGCGCAATTTCTCCTTAATACATACAGGTAGATTGCTGCCATACCTTGGGTATTGCTGCGGTAATCACATATATATATATATATATGCAGCATGATTCAATTGAGCTCCCCCTCCCAAAAAAAAAATATATATATTAATTTTGACTGTATGGAAACTGAATATATGTAAATGAACTATTGAGGCTTGATGCTCAATTTCACCTTAATACACACAATTAGATTGCTGCCACACCTTGGGTATTGCTGCATTAATCACATATATATATATATATATATATATATATATATATATATATTATTATTAGTTATTATTAAAGCGCCATTCATTCCATAGTGCTGTACATATGAAAAGGGGTATTCATACATAATACAGACAATTGCACAAAGCATAAACAAGACGAGTTACAAACTTGTACAGAAGGAGATAGAGCCCTGCCCGCGAGGGCTTACAATATACATGGTATGGGAGAAGGACACAGTAGGTGAGGGTGAAGTTGGTAATGGCGGTATAGATGCAGCAGGGTCACTGGTTATAGGCTTGTCTGAAGAGGTGTGTTTTTAGGTTTTGTTTGAAGGATTCCACTGTAGGTGAGAGTCTGATATGTTGGGGTAGTGAGTTGGGGATGCAAGGGAGAAATCTTGGAGGCAATTGTGGGAAGAGGTGATAAGAGGAGAGGAGAGAAGGAGGTCTTGTGAGGATCGGAGAGTGTGTGTGGGGGTGTATCAGGAAAGAGTAGCTCAGAGATGTAGGGAGGGGATAGGTTATGGACGGCCTTGTATGTATTTGTTAGTATTTTGAACTGAATTCGCTGGGCATTGGGGAGCAGGTGAAGGGATTGGCAGAGGGGAGAGGCGGAGGAGTAACAGGGTGAGAGGTGGATTAGTTGGGCAGCAGAGTTGAGGATAGATTGGAGGGGTGCGAGAGTGCTAGATGTAGGGCCACAGAGGTTAATGTTGCAGTAGTCTAGGCGTGAGATGATGAGGACATGTACAAGCATTTTTGCAGATTAAAAGTTAAGGAAAGCGCGGATGCGGGAGATGTTTTGAGTTGGAGGCAGCAGGTGGTGGAAAGGGCTTGGATGTGTGGTCGAAAGGAGAGGGCAGAATCCAAGGTCACTCCAAGGCAGCGGACTTGATTAACTGGGGAAAGTGTGCAGCCATTGATCATGATAGATAGGTCTGTTGGGGGGGTTGAGCAAGATGGGGGAAAGATGATGAATTCTGTTTAATCCATGTTAAGTTTTAGAAAGCGTGTTCAGACATCCGGTCTGTGAGCTATGATGTGGTCCAGGAGAGGGCCAGGTCAGTGATGCCAAGAGATGAGAGAGTTTGCAACAAAAGGGAGTGGTCATCAGTGTCAAAGGCAGAGGACAGGTCAAGGAGGAGGAGGACAGAGTAATGTTTTTTGGTTTTGGCTGTTAGTAGGTCATTGGTGACTTTGGTAAGGGCACTCTCAGTCGAGTGGTGGGGTTGGAAGCCAGATTGTAGCCGGTCAATGAGGGAGCAGGAGGAGAGGTGAGAGGACAGTTCCGAATGGACATGTTGTTCAAGTAGCTTTGAGGCATAAGAAAGAAGTGATATGGGGGTGATAACTAGACAAAGAAGTGTAGGCTGAAGTGAAGGCTTTTTGAGGATGGATGTAATGGTAGCATGTTTAAAAGCAGAGGGGAAGACACCAGAGGTTAGTGATAGGTTGAAGAGATGAGTTAAGGCTCAGCTAAACACTGTGGTGAGGTTAGGGATGAGGTGGTATGGGATTGAGTCAAGTGTATAAGTGGTGAGATGTGATCTAGAAAGTAAAGTGGAGCGTTTTTCTTCTGTAATGGTGGAGAAGTGGGTTTTGGTAGCAGAGGACCAAGCAGTTTTGTATAGGGTCTGTGGGGACTGTGTACTGAAGCTATCTCTGATATTGACTATCTATTTTGTGAAGTATGTGGCAAAGTGAGAGGAGAGGGTGGGGACGCTGGGGGATGGAGAAGGGAGTTAAAAGTGTTAAAAAGTTCTTTAGGACTGTGGGACAGGGAAGATATGAGGGATGAGAAGTAGGCCTGTATTGCATCAGCGAGTAAGGATTTGAATATGAGGAGGGATTGCTTGTATGCGTGTCACCACCAGACATCTGAGAAGCTCTGTCAGACGTTCTTCAGAACCTCCTGCTTGAGGTTCCTTTTGTTTTGCTTTCGTTTTCTCATCTCGTTAGCCTCTCTCAGCTGTCATGTAGTTGCACTGATTGCATCCCTTTAAATCCCTTCCCATACTGCATCACTTTGCGGTTTATACAACTTCCTGGAGTGTGTGCATGCTGGATGCTACTACTGAGTCTTCTACAGATAAGTTTTGTTCATTCATTTGTGTTTTCCTGTTTGCTGGATCCCAGGTGACCCTGACTCCCTCCGTATCAAGTGTAGGGAGCCGGTGGTCGTGTCCCCTCACTATTATAAGGTGTTCAGGTGTTATACAGTCGAGGAAAGAGGATAATCATCTACCATTGAGATTTTTGCATAGGCTGAGCAGTTAGGGAGAGAGCCAGGTCTGTTGCAGGGCTTACCCTTTGGTTCCTTAGTTTTGGATCCAGTCAGTCGGATCTTCATTTTGTGTCTTCTAGTTTTCTGTACACCTTCCATGACAATGCAGTGAATTGATCTTTAGAATGGGATTTCTTACATAGCCGCTCAGCAGCCCTGGAAGCTTGTCTGAGTTTTTTGGTCAGGTTGGTATGCCAGGGTTGATTTTTCGGGTTTCGTTGTGTGTGAGGGGGCAACAGTGTCCAGAGCTGTACTTATTGTGGAGTTATATAGGGTGGTGGCAGCATCTGGGTCTTGGAGAGAACAGATGGTAGAGAGTGGGAGAAGAGAGTTAGAAAGCAAGAGAAAGTCGAGATGTTTATAGTTCCTGCTGGGGTGTGCTAGTGTGTGCACCGGGGGAGCAGCAGAAGAGACCAATGAAGAGAAGGTGAGTAGTTTGTGGTCGGGTAGGGGGAGAGGCGAATTAGAAAGTTTAGATAGGGAGCAGAGGCGGGTAAAGATAAGATCCAGAGTGTGACCATCTGTGTGGGTGGGAGCTGAAGACCACTGTGAGAGGCCGAAGGAGGAAGAGAGTGATAGGAGTTTAGAGGCGGCTGAGTGGCAGAAGTCACCCATTATGATAGTGGGGATGTCGGCAGAAAGAACGTATATAAGCCAGGTGTTAAAGTGGTCAAGAAAGATGCTGGCTGGGTCTGGGGGGCGGTAAATGACAGCTACTTGAAGGTTGGAGGAAGATTAGAAGCAAACAGAGTGTACTTCAAATGAGGTGAGTGTAATCGAGTGGCAGTGGAGTTGGTGTCATGCCCCACTCTGACCATGTGCGGAGGTCAGCCAGGATAGCAGCACGAGTTTAGTGATTGCTTTGGAGCCGTGCTGGATCCACCTCTCTCAGGTGCACTGGGTGGAGTCTTTAGGTTAAATAGCACACTGCCCAGTGCCCTGAGAGGATTATACTGTTCATTCTGTCTGGGAAGTTTGGAGAGAAGGTTGGCTGTCTGTTCCTGCTCTCAGAGATAAGTGTCATTGCTTGTTCGGTTGTTTGTGTCTTCTTGTCCATCCAGGTTCTGTGCGAGCAGACTGCTCCTATCTCCCCACTTCACCATCGTAGGGAGTCCAGGGTTTTTGTTAGCCCAGGCTGGAGGACACTAGTACACCTACCTTCAAGGTCTACTGTGGCTGAGCAGTGCAGGGAAAGAGGTCAGGGATAAGCTAGGAGGTGACCCTTCCCCTGTCTCTCGTCCAGAGCCTGGTTGGTGTGTTATCTTTGATACTAAGTGTACGTCCGCCGTGACATTATAATCCACCAGACTGTGACGGCCATTGCTCAGCGCTTTTATGATGGCGTCAATTGATGCACTGGTTGACCGCATGCAGAGTTTATCCCTAGAGGTTGCAGATCTGCGTTCGGTCACACAGTGTCAGAAGGTGCTGGCAACAGGTACAGGTCAAATTGTTGGGGAGCCTAAAGTCGCTCTTCCTGAGAAATTTGCAGGGGTACTGATGATTTTTTTCGCTTCAAAGAATCATGTAAGTTGTACTTTAGATTGTGCCCATTTTCTTCAGGTAATGAAGATCAGAGGGTGGGTATCATCATGTCTTTGCTTAAAGGGGACGCGCAATCCTGGGCTTTTTCTCTGCCGCCCAGTTCTCTGGCCTTCCGGTCGGTGGAGGAATTTTTTAAAGCCCTGGGATTGATTTACGATGACCCAGATCGAGTTTCGATGGCAGAATCAAAATGACGTAACTTACTACAGGGTAAACATACTGCTGAGGTTTACTGCACTGAGTTTAGGAGGTGGGCTACTGAGTCGAGGTGGAACGACCCCGCGTTACGTATTCAGTTTTGTCAGGGGTTATCTGAAAGGTTGAAAGATGCCCTGGCGTTTCATGAATACCCAGATACTTTGGAGAATGCAATGTCTTTGGCTGTACGCTTGGATAGACGTATCAGAGAGGGGTGTAAGGGTCCCTCGGTGCAGGGGATTCTTCCCGCGTGTGGTTTTGTTTCACCAGCTGCCCAGGGTGATATTGCTTGTTACTCTGGGGTAGGGGAGGAACCCATGCAGTTAGGTCAGATTTCTGGCCATTCTGATAGTAGAGACTTTCAAAAAGTGCACAATCTATGTTTCTATTGTGGGAAGAAGGGTCATTTTATTTTTTCTTGTCCTTATGTTAATCCACAGGTAGAAGAGAAAAAGAAAAAAGAAAAAAAAACTCCCCTCACACTTGGTTGTATGAATGGTGTGGTGGAGCAGACAGGTATGCAAGCTCCCTGCAGTTCCTGTTTTCTCCTTTCAGCTATGGTGGCGCTAGAGTCTATAAATGTGTTTGTTGATGTTTTCCTTGATTGTGGTGCTGGGGTGAATTTAATTGACTTTCTTTTTCTTCAGGACCTGGGACTAAGTACTTGCACGTTAGAGAACGAGATTCCTGTTTTTGCAATTAATTCTACCCCTCTTTCTCAAAGGAGCCTTACTCACATTGTTCATGGTATTCATTTAAGGGTGGGTGATTCACATGCTGAGATTATTTCTTGTTTTGTCATGAAGGATTTGTCATCGCCAATAGTGTTGGGGTTGCCATGGTTGTCTAGACATAATCCAATTATAGACTGGCAAGCAAGACAAATCATTGGTTGGAGCAAGTTTTGTTCGGATAATTGTCTTGTCACATCTATCGCTGAAGTGTTCATTACGGCCTTGCCTCAGTATCTCTCTGATTTTTCGGATGTCTTTTCGGAGGGTACGGCTCAGAAATTGCCCCCTCATCGAGACTACGATTGTCCAGTGAATCTTATTCCGGGGGCTAAGTTGCCTAAGTCTCGGCTTTAAAACCTCTCCCAACCCAAGAGAGAGGCTATGCAAAAGTATGTTGCCGAGAGTTTGGCAAAGGGTCATATTAGACCATCTAAGTCTCCAGTGGCAGTAGGTTTGTTCTTCGTGAAGAAGAAAGATGGATCTCTGAGACCGTGTTTGGACTTCTGGGAGTTGAACCGTATTACAGTCCGGGATCCATATCCCCTGCCTTTGATCTCTGATCTTTTTGATCAGATTGTTGGAGCCAAGGTGTTCTCCAAGTTGGATTTGAGGGGAGCATACAATCTGATCAGGATCAAGGAGGGGGATGAGTGGAAGACGGCCTTCAATACGCACGAGGGTCATTTTGAGAACCTGGTAATGCCTTTTGGGTTGACGAATGCGCCAGCGGTATTTCAGCGATTTGTCAATGATATTTTTCATCACTTGGTGGGGAGGTTCGTAGTAGTTTACCTAGATGACATCTTAATTTATTCTCCTGATCTGAAGACCCATCAGGATCATGTGAGACAGGTTTTGACGATCCTTCAAGAGAATAAATTATATGCTAAACTAGAGAAATGTTTGTTTGCGGTGCAAGAGCTTCCGTTCTTGGGATACATGCTTTCTGATTCTGGTTTTCGTATGGACCCCGAAAAGGTCCGGGCAGTTCTGGAGTCGGACCGACCGGAGAATCAGAAAGCTTTGATGCTGTTCTTGGGGTTTACGAATTATTATAGAAAATGTATTTCAAATTATTCCACCCTAGTCAAACCCCTTACTGATATGACCAAGAAGGGCGCTGATGTCTCTGTCTGGTCGGATGAGGCATTGCAGGCCTTTTCGGCCATTAAGGAGCGTTTTGCGTCTGCTCCCATTCTGGTGCAGCCGGATGTATCTCAGCCATTCGTGGTGGAGGTTGATGCATCAGGGGTGGGGGTTGGGGCGGTGCTTTCGCAGGGTTCTTCTCCTGGCAAGTGGGTCCCGTGTGCCTTCTTCTCCAGGAAGCTCTCGGTTGCCGAGAGGAATTATGATGTTGGAGATAGGGAATTGTTGGCTATCAAGTTGGCCTTTGAGGAATGGCGTCTCCTGGGGGCTCCTGGTTCGTGTCTTCCAGGCAGGTTGTTTGTTCCTGAGGGCCTATGATACAAGGTATTCAAGGAACATCACGATACTGTTCTCGCTGGACATCCTGGTGGTAAGTCCACCTGTGATCTGGTGTCCCGGAGGTTCTGGTGGCCAGGGTTACATAAGAGTATTGAGAATTACGTGACAGCTTGTGAAACCTGCGCTCGGTCAAAGGTTGCTCATACTCGACCGCCTGGTTCACTTCTTCCATTGTCTATTCCATCTCGTCCTTGGACGCATTTGTCCATGGACTTTATTACGAACCTGCCGAGTTCCTCCGGGAGAACAGTGATTTTGGTGGTAGTCGACCGTTTCAGTAAAATGGCTCACTTTATACCACTAACGGGTCTGCCTAACACTAAGACTCTTGTGCAGATCTTTGTCGATAATATTGTGAAATTGCACAGTGTTTCTTCGGATGTGGTCTCTGATAGGGGCACACAGTTTGTCTCCAGGTTTTGGAGGGCGTTCTGCTCTCGGCTTGGCATTCAACTTTCTTTCTCGTCAGCTTTTCATCCACAGTCGAATGGTCAGACGGAGCGTACCAATCAAAACCTGGAGACCTACTTGAGGTGCTTTGTGGCTGAGAATCAGGAGGACTGGTCCTCATTCTTGTCCTTAGCAGAATTTGCATTGAATAACCATAGGCAGGAGTCCACGGGTAAGTCGCCATTTTTTGGCGCATACGGTTTCCATCCTCAGTTTGGAACCTTTTCTGGGACTGGTTCCTCTGGGATGCCAGAGGAGGAGAGATTCTCTTCTGCCTTATCCTCCATCTGGCGGAGGATTCAAGGGAATTTGGAGAAGATGGGTGAGAGGTATAAACGAATGGCTGACAAGAGACGTGTGTCTGGTCCAGACCTGTGTGTGGGTTATCTGGTGTGGTTGTCCACTAACAATATCAAATTGAGAGTGCCATCTTGGAAACTGGGTCCAAGATTTATTGGTCCGTATAAGATTTCTGCAGTGATCAATAGGGTGGCGTTTCGGCTGGATCTTCCGCAGACTTGGAGGATCCATGATGTCTTCCACAGGTCTTTGCTAAAAAAATATGTTAAACCGGTGGTACCATTGCCATTGCCTCCTCCTCCTGTTCTAGTCGAGGGAAACTTGGAGTTCGAGATCTCCAGGATTCTCGACTAGAGAGTTCTTCGGGGCTCCCTCCAGTACCTGGTGCACTGGAGGGGATACGGTCCTGAAGAGAGGATGTGGGTTCCGGCGTCTGATGTCAACGCCAGCCGACTGGTGAGGGCCTTTCATAGGTCCCATCCGGATAAGGTTGGTCTGGGGTGTCTGGGGTCATGCCCCACTCTGACCATGTGCTGAGGTCAGCCAGGATAGCAGCACGAGTTTAGTGATTGCTTTGGAGCCGTGCTGGATCAGCCTCTCTCGGGTGCACTGGGTGGGGTCTTTAGGTTAAATAGCACACTGCCCAGTGCCCTGAGCGGATTATATTGTTCATTCTGTCTGGGAAGTTTGGAGAGAAGGTTGGCTGTCTATTCCTGCTCTCAGAGATAAGTGTCATTGCTTGTTCGGTTGTTTGTGTCTTCTTGTCCATCCAGGTTCTGTGTGAGCAGACTGCTCCTATCTCCCCACTTCACCATCTTAGGGAGTTCAGGGTTTTTGTTAGCCCAGGCTGGAGGACACTAATACACCTACCTTCAAGGTCTACTGTGGGCTGAGCAGTGCAGGGAAAGAGGTCAGGGATAAGCTAGGAGGTGACCCTTCCCCTGTCTCTCGTCCAGAGCCTGGTTGGTGTGTTATCTTTGATACTAAGTGTATGTCCGCTGTGACAGTTGGGCTGTAGGAACATGTGTCTGATAGGAGAATACCAACTTCTCCACCATGTTTTCAGCCAAGGCAGGGGGTGTGAGTGAAATGAAATCCATTATATGAGAGTGCAGAAGGGGAGAAGGTGTCAGAGGGTGTCAGCCATGTTTCTGTGAGACCCAGAAAGGAATGTTTTTGAGAGATGAAAAGATCATGAATGTAGGACAGTTTGTTACAGACAGTGTGCATTCCATAATGCTCCTGCAAGAGGAACCAAAGGAGCAGGGGTCAGAGAAATGGTTATTCGGTTTTAGGGGTTGCAGAAATTTGTAGAAGGAGATTTGTACTGGGACATGGAGGTGATAGTGGGGATTTGTTGAGGGGGGCCTGGATTTGGAGAGATATCACCTGTAGTAAGGAGAAGCATAGAAAATGTTAATAGACGAGTATAAGAGAGGGCATGAGGTATCTGTGTGTGTTTGGGAAGGAAGTGTTTTAAGTTGCCAAACAAGTTTGTGCAAGTGGTCAGATGAGAAGATAAGATGGAGGAAGAGATGAATAGTTCCTTGCTGGGTGAATGGATGTAGAGGTATTTTAGGAGGTTTGGAAAAGTGTGAAGAGTAAGATGAAATATTGAAACATTGTTTGCAGAAACTATGTCTGTAATCACCTGTAGTGCCCTTCTGGTCCAATTCTGGTATAATTCGGTATGTGCACTTAAAGAATTGCATTGTGGCATTGAAAATATCAAGGTCTGAAAGACCTAAGGACTAAGATTTATAATATATGTGTATATATATATATATATATATATATATATATACACTCACCTAAAGAATTATTAGGAACACCATACTAATACGGTGTTGGACCCCCTTTTGCCTTTAGAACTGCCTTAATTCTACGTGGCAATGATTCAACAAGGTGCTGATAGCATTCTTTAGAAATGTTGGCCCATATTGATAGGATAGCATCTTGCAGTTGATGGAGATTTGAGGGATGCACATCCAGGGCACGAAGCTCCCGTTCCACCACATCCCAAAGATGCTCTATTGGGTTGAGATCTGGTGACTGTGGGGGCCATTTTAGTACAGTGAACTCATTGTCATGTTCAAGAAACCAATTTTAAATGATTCAAGCTTTGTGACATGGTGCATTATCCTGCTGGAAGTAGCCATCAGAGGATGGGTATATGGTGGTCATGAAGGAATGGACATGGTCAGAAACAATGCTCAGGTAGCCTGTGGCATTTAAACGATGGCCAATTGGCACTAAGGGGCCTAAAGTGTGCCCAGAAAACATCCCCCACACCATTACACCACCACCACCAGCCTGCACAGTGGTAACAAGGCATGATGGATACATGTTCTCATTCTGTTTACGCCAAATTCGGACTCTACCATTTGAGTGTCTCAACAGAAATCGAGACTCATCAGACCAGGCAACATTTATCCAGTCTTCAACAGTCCAATTTTGGTGAGCTCGTGCAAATTGTAGCCTCTTTTTCCTATTTGTAGTGGAGATGAGTGGTACCCGGTGGGGTCTTCTGCTGTTGTAGCCCACCTTTCTTTCCCATTCTGACATTCAGTTTGGAGTTCAGGAGATTGTCTTGACCAGGACCACAACCCTACATGCATTAAATCTACTGCCATGTGATTGGTTGACTAGACAATCGCATTAATGAGAAATAGAACAGGTGTTCCTAATAATTCTTTAGGTGAGTGTATATATATCATATATACAGCTATATTAAATTGAAACCTACATAAAAAGGATTTCTGTGTAAATAGGGGAAGAAAATTAAAGTATTTTCTTGCAGGCAGCTGCTTTTGAGGACTGCAATGCAGCATCTGCAGTTCTGCTAGGAAGTAGAGTGGCCACAGCTCCTCACTACTTCCTCCCTGGCTGACAGCTTACCTGCCCCCTTATTCTACACACAATTCTTCTTCTTTCTTCTTCGTAATCCTATCTTTTACCTTCACTGTCCCTGGCAATAAGCTTGATAAATTTCTGACTGTCCCTGAATATTTTTCCACTCTCCCTTACTCCCTAAAATCGTAATATCCACTGTAATATCCAACAACCCTCATTCACAACCCAGCACAGAATGGTGTTCTGCTCATTTTGGTAGGGCACCTCCCTGCCTGATACAGCACTGATTGGCTCATTCAGGCTGTCTGTCAGCCTGGGAGCCAATTATGGCAAGCCTTCCCCCTCTCTCCACTTCCTCTCATGCTCATGTGAGAACACTTCTTCTGTCTCCCTATTGCTTTTCCCTGCAGGTTTGGGCCAAACCGGTTCGCTTACTATAGTCTCATCCTTATTTAATTTATATGCAATAATATATATATAGTATATATATAATCAGGATTTAATTACACGTATGTTTTATACCACTACACTTGTGGGTAGCAGCGGCGGCGATACCGCTGCGGTACCGCAGCGTCAGTTATTGAGAGGTGTAAGCGCCTGTGTAATAAAGTAGGATACAGAGGATTTAATTACAGATAATCCTGGCAGATATGTAAACAGATGTTTGGCTTCCAGTATGGTTAGGATCTTTTCTTAAAATAATCATCTTTTGAAAATATAGGAATTCTGTCACTCTCATCTGCCTGAGAGTCTGAGGTTTTCATAGTGATTGAATAACATCAGATGCACACACTAGAGTGATAAAGCAGTGGTGAACAGCAAAAGAAGCAGCGAAAATTTTTGCCTGCCATCATGTCATCAAAACTGCCATACAAAATTATTGTGAATTATACTATCCTGCTGTGCATTTGATTTCCCCCAGCTGCTATCACAGCAGCCCCTTTCCTGAAAATTAAATGTGTTTCATCTGCTCTCAAATATGCCATGTCTTTACCTACAGGAGGCTTTATCAGATTTGTATCTTTTTATTTCTGCCCGGCCTTCACAATATGGGTGATTTATAATTCTGAAAAGTGTTGCCTAGCGTGTGTGACATTTTAAAAATCTTAGATATCACATCTGTCTTTCCACCACATACATTACAAATTTCCACCAAATAGTACAATAGCAAACTACTATCGTGGGATTTTATGGTCAATGAATAGCTAATGTATTTATCATACCATTATATCATATCATATGTACCTTTAATTATTTTATTTTTTTTCATTACCAGTCCTTAAAAGGAATTTTGTGGCCCTATTAGCTAGAGTTTGGTGCAGTAATTTTGTGGATGCAGGTATATGGAAAACCTCTATCACTATTTTGTGGAAGCTGATATATGGCAGGCTTCAATCAGTTGTTCGTTGAAGCAGGTATATCACCTCAAGAAGTAATTTTGTGGATGCAGGTACGGTATATGGAAAACTTCTATCACTATTTTGTGGAAGCTGATATATGGCAGGCCTCAATCAGTTGTTAGTTGAAGCTGCTATATCACCCTCAAGCAGTAATTTTGTGGACGCAGGTATATGGAAAACCTATATCACTCTTTTGTGGAAGTTGACTTTGTCATATGTTTGCATGTTCGGTGTACTTATACTTCGGTGTTAATATAATTTGTCACGTTGCTATTTTTCCTTCCTATATGGCTAATGTTTTGCTTTGGTAGCATTACTAAACGAGATAGACAAGGTGGCAAATCATAATGAGGTGGTTATTATGGGGGACTTCAACTACCCAGATATAGACTGGGAAACTGAAAGCTGTACATTTTATAAAGGAAACATGTTCTTGGCAATGACAAAAGACAATTACCTCTCCCAACTAGTTCAGGACCCGACTAGAGGGACGGCCATACTCGACTTAGTATTAACCAATAGGCCTGACAGAACAACAGACGTGCAGGTTGGGGGACACCTGGGAAATAGTCACCATAAAGTAATAACCTTCCAATTATCATTCAAAAGAGCGTTTCTACAGGGAGGAACAAAAATACCAAACTTCAAAAAAGCTAAATTTAGCCAACTAAGAGAGGCCAAAGTCCTCAAAAATAAAAATACAGCCACAAAATGGGATATCTTTAAAAACATCCTAAAATCTCATTGTGAGAGGTACATACCATATGGGAATAAAAGGTTAAGGAACAAAAAGAAACCAATGTGGATAAATAGAACAGTAAAAATAAACAATAAATGACAAAAAGAAAATCCCCATTACAAGTGTCCTGTCTAACCCAGGAAGAAGTACATCAGCGATGTAAAAAAAAGATTAAAATAGACAAAAATCACCAGGACCGGATGGAATACACCCCCGTATCATAAGGGAATTAAGTCGTGTCATAGCCAGTCCCTTATTTCTGATATTTGCTGAATCTATACTGACAGGGAATGTCCCACAGGATTGGCGCATGGCAAATGTGGTGCCAATATTCAAAAAGGGTCCAAAAACAGAGCCTGGAAACTATAGGCCGGTAAGTTTAACATCTGTTGTGGGTAAACAGTTTAAAGGTTTTCTGAGAGATGCTATCTTAAAGCATCTCAACGGAAATAAGAAAATAACGCCATATCAGCATGGCTTCATGAGGGATCGGTCATGCCAAATTAATTTAATCAGTTTCTATGAGGAGGTAAGTTCTAGACTTGACAGCGGCGAATCACTGGATGTCATATATCTGGACTTCTCCAAAGCATTTGACACTGTACCACATAAAAGGTTAGTATATAAAATGAGAATGCTCGGACTGGGAGAAAACGTCTGTAAGTGGGTAAGTAACTGCCTAAAAAATAGAAAACAGAGGGTGGTTATTAACGGTACACACTCAGATTGGGTCACTGTCGCTAGTGGGGTACCTCAGGGGTCAGTATTGGGCTCTATTCTCTTCAATATATATATATATATATATATATATATATATATATTTATTTATTTTTCTTTTTTTTTCTTTTAAACATGAGAGTTTTTATTGAAATTTGTTAGGTATAAGAAATAATGACAATTGATACAAATCAAGCAATGATTGCATACAAAGTCATAAAGGAATTTGAGGAGGGAAGGGAGGAGGGAGGAGCTAAGAGGGAATGGAGGAAGGAAAGGGTTAAGGAGGAGGGGGGGACAGAGGATAATAAAATAATGTGAAATAGATGAACCAGATATACCGTAATAGTATTGCTGGTTACAAAAAGTAAAGTTTCATAGGGAACATCAGTATTTAGTAACAATAATAGAAACCAAATAAGGTAGAGTGGTACATTAATGTAGATACTTCACAGGTATAGATTGTATCTTAAGTTTGACATCTCAAAATGTTTTATACAAGATGTGATTTCTTGTGAAATACTAGCTAGAACCCATTTATATGACTAAGGAGTTTGATGGGTTGGACTGAACATGGAAAATGCTATTCAACCAGGTTTCCCAGTGTTTGTAAAATTTATCTTTTTTAAATAAAGCAGAGACGGCTACTCCTTCGTACCAACAGTTGTCTTCAACCTTTTTTATTACTTCGAGGCCGTTAGGAATATGGTTGGATTTCCAATGGGAGAAGATAAGTTGACGTGTTGCAATACATAGATGGCCAAAAACCGTTCTAAAATCAAAAGGAATGGTCTCAATACCTATAAAGAGAAGTGCCAATTGTGGCGAAGGGGTAATTTGGATTGGACAAATTGTTGCAAAGATGTACAAAGATCGTTGCCATAAGGAATTGATCGGGGGACATTCCCACCAACAGTGGAGAAAGGAACCTTGTGGATGTCCACATTTCCAACATTCAGGAGGAGTATCTGGGAATAACCTATTTAGTTTTGTCAGGGGGTAGTACCACCTATATAGGATCTTCCTAGATATCTCTAAATGGGAGATGCGTCTTGAAATATTTGATATTACATCAAATGAAGGGGACCATTATTCTATGGATAAATTGATGGATAGATTTCAAGACCATTTGGACTTGATTTCTTGTAGTGGGTCTTCTGGTGGTAGGATAAGGACTTTGTATGTTTTGGATATCCCTTTTCGATTAGTGTTATGATTTAAGAGCCATCCTGTGAAGAAAGCTGAGGATGGATTATTGTTGCTACGTTTGTGAGGTTGAGTAAATATTGTGTTAGCAATGGCGTGTCTAATTTGGAGATATTTATAAAAATCTCTTGCGGGGAGTCCATAGCAATCTGAGAGTTCTGAGAAGGGTTTAAGAACATCATTTCTGAGAAGGTCATTGATGTTACGTAAACCCGTCTCTCTCCACAGGGAAATATCCAAGTCTGGAATATAGGATTCTAATATTGAGGTGTTATAATCTTGAAGGGGTACATAGAATAATTGACGTTTATTGGCGACTATGTCCCAAACATTGAGGATAGCTTTAGTAGTTGCCAAGGTACTGTTGGGATGAAACTTAAAAAGAAACACAGCTGAAAGAAGGTCTTTTAGAGAATGTTTCCCAAGAAAATGCTTTTCTATACGAGACCATTCTTTTTGCTGATCATTGTGCCATAGGTGTTTTAATTGGTCTAGGATTGTGGCTCTATAGTATTGTATGATTGAAGGACAGTTTAAACCTTCTTTTTTAGGAAGGTAGAGTATGTCCGCCTTTATTCTATGGTATTTACCTCCCCATATAAAATGTAGAAGGGATTTTTGCAAGTCCTTGAGATATTTGATGGGGATTGGAATTGGAAGATTCCTAAAATAATATAATATTTTGGGCAGGATACCCATTTTTATAACTGCGATTTTGCCTAACCAGGAAATACCTTGTATCTTCAGGTTTGCTAATTTAATCTTGATGTCTTGAAATAAGAAAGTGTAATTGAGAGTAAATGTTTCACTGGGAAGTGCTGTCAGGTTAATCCCCAAATAGGGAAGTGATTTTTTTTAACCCATTTAAATTGAAAGGCTAGTTTAAGAGTCTTAACAGTTTTCTCCTGGATTCCCAAGTTTAGGATTTGAGATTTTGTGGTGTTGATTTTGTAATAGGATGCCTTCGAAAAGGATGTTAATATATTGCAAGTGTGGGGAAGAGTGGTGGTGGGATTGGATAGCAGTAAAAGAACATCATCTGCGAATAGGCCTATGCGATGGTCTTTATCTGATACTGAAATGCTGCTGATATGGGGGGATGATCTGATATGGCTGGCTAATGGTTCCATTATTAGGGCAAAAATTAAAGGGGAGAGGGGACACCCCTGTCTAGTACCATTTGAGATGGGAAATAAATGAGATTTAAATCCAGAGGAGTAGACAAAAGCTTGGGGTGAGGAATATAAATTTAGTATACCTGATAGTAGGGGGCCATTAAATCCAAATTTTATCAAAACTGATTGAAGGAATCCCCAGTGAACCCTGTCGTACGCCTTCTCCGCATCCAGTGAAAGGAGTAGAGAAGGCATACGACGGGTATGGGCAATTTCAAGTAGGTCCAAGAAGCGTCTCGTTCCATCTGATGTTTGTCAATGTTTGACAAAACCGACCTGGTCTGAGTCTATAAGACTTGGTAGTATATCTGCTAAGCGGTTAGCTAAAATTTTAGAGAATCATTTTAGATCAGTATTTAACCACTTCAGCCCCGCTAGCTGAAACACCCTTAATGACCAGGCCACTTTTTACACTTCGGCACTACACTACTTTCACCATTTATCGCTCGGTCATGCAACTTACCACCCAAATGAATTTTACCTTCCTTTTCTTCTCACTAATGGAGCTTTCATTTGGTGGTATTTTATTGCTGCTGACATTTTTACTTTTTTTGTTATTAATCAAAATGTAACGATTTTTTTGCAAAAAAATGACATTTTTCACTTTCAGCTGTAAAATTTTGCAAAAAAAACGACATCCATATATAAATTTTTCGCCAAATTTATTGTTCTACATGTCTTTGATAAAAAAAAAATGTTTGGGCAAGAAAAAAATGGTTTGGGTAAAAGTTATAGCATTTACAAACTATGGTACAAAAATGTGAATTTCCGCTTTTTGAAACAGCTCTGATTTTCTGAGCACCTGTCATGATTCCTGAGGTTCTACAATGCCCAAACAGTAGAAAAACCCCACAAATGACCCCATTTCGGAAAGTAGACACCCTAAGGTATTCGCTGATGGGCATAGTGAGTTCATAGAACTTTTTATTTTTTGTCACAAGTTAGCGGAAAATGATGATGATTTATTTTTTTTCTTACAAAGTCTCATATTCCACTAACTTGCGACAAAAAATAAAAAATTCTAGGAACTCACCATGCCCCTCACAGAATACCTTGGGGTGTCTTCTTTCCAAAATGGGGTCACTTGTGGGGTAGTTATACTGCCCTGGCAATTTAGGGGCCCATATGTGTGAGAAGAACTTTGCAATCAAAATGTGTAAAAAATGACCGGTGAAATCCAAAAGGTGCACTTTGGAATATGGGTCCCTTTGCCCACCTTGGCATCAAAAAAGTGTGACACATCTGGTATCGCCGTACTCAGGAGAAGTTGGGGAATGTGTTTTGGGGTGTCATTTTACATATACCCATGCTGGGTGAGAAAAATATCTTGGCAAAAGACAACTTTTCCCATTTTTTTATACAAAGTTGGCATTTGACCAAGATATTTTTCTCACCCAGCATGGGTATATGTAAAATGACACCCCAAAACACATTCCCCAACTTCTCCTGAGTACGGCGATACCACATGTGTGACACTTTATTGCAGCCAAGGTGGGCAAAGGGGCACATATTCCAAAGTGCACTTTTCGGATTTTGCAGGCCATTTTTTACACATTTTGATTGCAAGGTACTTCTCACACATTTGGGCCCCTAAATTGCCAGGGCAGTATAACTACGCCACAAGTGACCCCATTTTGGAAAGAAGACACCCCAAGGTATTCCGTGAGGGGCACTGCGAGTTCCTAGAATTTTATTTTTTTGTCACAAGTTAGCGGAAAATGATGATTTTCATTTTTTTCTCTTTTTTCCTTACAAAGTCTCATATTCCACTAACTTGCGACAAAAAATAAAAAATTCTAGGAACTCGCCATGCCCCTCACAGAATACCTTGGGGTGTCTTCTTTCCAAAATGGGGTCACCTGTGGCGTAGTTATACTGCCCTGGCAATTTAGGGGCCCAAATGTGTGAGAAGTACTTTGCAATCAAAATGTGTAAAAAGTGGCCGGTGAAATCCAAAAGGTGCACTTTGGAATATGGGTCCCTTTGCCCACCTTGGCATCAAAAAAGTGTGACACATCTGGTATTGCCGTACTCAGGAGAAGTTGGGGAATGTGTTTTGGGGTGTCATTTTACATATACCCATGCTGGGTGAGAAAAATATCTTGGCAAAAGACAACTTTTCCCATTTTTTTATACAAAGTTGGCATTTGACCAAGATATTTTTCTCACCCAGCATAGGTATATGTAAAATGACACCCCAAAACACATTCCCCAACTTCTCCTGAGTACGGCGATACCAGATGTATCACACTTTTTTGCAGCCTAGATGCGCAAAGGTGCCCAAATTCCTTTTAGGAGGGCATTTTTAGACATTTGGATCCCAGACTTCTTCTCACGCTTTAGGGCCCCTAAAAAGCCAGGGCAGTATAAATACCCCACATGTGACCCCACTTTGGAAAGAAGACACCCCAAGGTATCCAATGAGGGGCCTGGCAAGTTCATATAATTTTTTTTTTTTTTCCGCAAAAGTTAGCGGAAATTGATTTTTTTTTAGTTTTTTCTCACAAAGTCTCACTTTCCGCTAACTTAGGACAAAAATTTCAATCTTTCATGGACTCAATATGCCCCTCAGCAAATACCTTGGGGTGTCTTCTTTCCAAAATGGGGTCAGTTGTGGGGTGTTTGTACTGCTCTGGCATTTGAGGGTCTCCGCAATCATTACATGTATGGCCAGCATTAGGAGTTTCTGCTATTCTCCTTATATTGAGCATACAGGTAATGAGATTTTCTTTTCCGTTCAGCCTCTGGGCTGAAAGAAAAAAATGAACGGCACAGATTTCTTCATTCGCATTGATCAATGTGGATGAAAAAATCTCTGCCAAAAAAAAAAAATGGAGGGGAAAGGCGTCTGCCAAGACATAGGAGCTCCGCCCTACATCCATACCCACTTAGCTCGTATGCCCTGGCAAACCAGATTTCTCCATTCACATCAATCGATGTGGATGAATAAATCATTGCCGGGATTTTTTTTTTTTTTTTTTTTTTTATATATATATACAAAGTGTTTGCCAAAGCATAGGAACGCCGCCTCCTCCTCAGCTCGTATGCCTTGGCAAACGTATCTGTCACTGCAGAGGAGAAAATCCCATCTTGCAGCGCCGCATACACCGACTTGCGTGTAATCTGACAGCAGCGCAATGCTTCTGTCAGAATGCACATCGGTGCTGCAGCTAGTAGATCGGTTGGTCCACCTGGAAGGTAAAAAGACAAAAAAAAAAAAAACCAGGCCGCAACGCAATAATTTTATTAACTTTGCAACAGAACATGTAACTTTAACTTTTTGAACTGAACATTAACGTGTTTACTTACTGGTGTGTTTTTTTTTTTTTTTTTTTTTTTTTTTTTACCTTTATAGAACAAACCTCTCCTTCCCCATGGGTCAATGTGCAAAGCGCAAATCGCCCAAAGATGTGGCGAAGTGCGTTATGCACTTTGTCCCATGTGAAAGGAGACGTTTGCAGCAGCAGTGAGTGAATGGGCCCTAATAGCCCTGTGTGCCTATCCTGGTGAGATGATCCCTATGCTAATAGTGTACCTGTGAGTGGTACTTCCGGAAACACTCTCCAAAGCATAGGGCAGGGTGGTCGGGACAGTCAGGACAGAAATAGCGGGTGTCATGCCTTATTCCACTCCTGCTACAGACACGACATCTTTTTCGGGGTGACGGTTGGGTTGAGGTACCAGGAACGACATTGGGGAAATGTTGCTCGTGTAGACGGCTAACTACACTGGTGGATGGGGCCACGGAACCTCCTGGGTACAGGAGGTTCTCGATGATCTCTTCCTGAAATTTGAGGAAGGATCCAGTTCTCCCAGCCTTACTGTAGAGAACAAAACTATTGTACAGAGCCAATTGAATTAAATATACAGACACCTTCTTATACCAGCGTCTGGTGCGTCGGGAAACTAAATACGGAGACAACATCTGGTCATTGAAGTCCACCCCTCCCATGTGGAGGTTATAGTCGTGGACTGAGAGGGGCTTTTCAATGACACGGGTTGCTCGCTCAATTTGTATTGTCGTGTCTGCGTGAATGGAGGAGAGCATGTAAACGTCACGCTTGTCTCTCCATTTCACCGCGAGCAGTTCTTCGTTACACAGTGCGGCCCTCTGCCCCCTTGCAAGACGGGTGCTAACGACTAGTTCGCGCGGTACCACAGGCGCCAATCCGTTCTAGAAACAAATGCCTAAAGAGGGCCACACTTGTGTAAAAATTGTCCACATAAAGATGGTACCCCTTGCCGAATAAGGGTGACACCAAGTCCCAAACTGTCTTCCCACTGCTCCCCAGGTAGTCAGGGCAACCAACCGGCTCCAGGGTCTGATCTTTTCCCTCATAGACACAAAATTTGTGGGTATAGCCTGTGGCCCTTTCACAGAGCTTATACAATTTGACCCCATACCAGGCGCGCTTGCTTGGGATGTATTGTTTGAAGCCAAGGCGCCCGGTAAAATGTATTAGGGACTCGTCTATGCAGATGTTTTGCTCTGGGGTATAAATATCTGCAAATTTCAGGTTGAAATGGTCTATGAGGGGCCGAATTTTGCGGAGCCGCTCAAAAGCAGGGTGGCCCCTGGGACGGGAGGCGGTGTTGTCACTAAAGTGCAGGAAACGCAGGATGACCTCAAATCGTGTCCTGGACATAGCAGCAGAGAACATGGGCATGTGATGAATCGGGTTCGTGGACCAATATGACCGCAATTCATGCTTTTTTGTCAGGCCCATGTTGAGGAGGAGGCCCAGAAAAGTTTTAATTTCGGAAACTTGGACTGGTTTCCACCGGAAAGGCTGGGCATAATAGCTTCCCGGGTTAGCGGTTATAAATTGTGTGGCATACCGATTTGTTTCTGCCACAACTAAGTCTAAAAGCTCTGCAGTCAAGAACAGCTCAAAAAATCCCAGGGCCGAACCGATCTGAGCTGTCTCAACCCGAACTCCAGACTGGGCGGTGAAAGGGAAAACTACAGGTGCGGCTGAAGTTGGGGACTGCCAATCAGGGTTTGCCAGCACCTCTGGGATTCTAGGGGCTCTACGGGCACGTCTTTGCGGTGGCTGCGACGGGGTCACTACTGCACGTGCCACCGTACCAGCTTCAACTGCCCTTCTGGTGCTCGCTACTTCACCAGGTTGTACGGCAGTGCTGGTACTAGGTCCAGGAAGGGCTGGGCTGCTGGTGTATGCCTCACCACGTAATCCGACAGCACCAGCCCCACTCTGCTGCTCTTGAAGCGGATCCTGCGCAACCTGCGGTCTAGCGACACGGGGCCGGGTACGCCTGGTTCTATCAGGGACCTCAGCCTCCTCGTCCGAACTTTGGGTCAGAGAGCCACTGCTTTCTACAGGTTCGTATTCTGACCCGCTGGATTCATCAGATGAGGGTTCCCACTCCTCATCCGACTGGGTCAGAAGCCTGTAGGCCTCTTCAGAAGAATACCCCCTGTTAGACATGTGGGCAACTAAATTTAGGGGTATTCCCTGAGACTACCCAAGAAAAAAAAAGCAAGCCTGTCTTACAAAGGGGAGCCTAGCGAAGTACCAGAGGCCGCTGCGGTTGATAAAAAAATATCAAAACATGATTTTTTTATCGCCGCAGTGCGTGTAAATTGAATGTGCAGCGATCAAAAAAAATTTTTTTTTTTGTCACTGCGGTGGGGCGGGTGTGGGCGAACGCACGTGTGGGCGAGCGATCAGGCCTGATCGGGCAAACACTGCGTTTTGGGTGGAGGGAGAACTAAAGTGACACTAGTACTATTATAGATCTGACCGTGATCAGTTTTGATCACTTCCAGATACTATAAAAGTACAAATGCTGATTAGCGATACGCTAATCAGCGAATAACGGACTGCGGTGCGGTGGGCTGGGCGCTAACCGATCCCTAAACTACCTAACCAAGGGGCCTAAACTATACTGAAACCTAACGGTCAATACCAGTGAAAAAAAAAAGTGACAGTTTGCACTGATCACTTTTTTCTTTTCACTTGTGATTGACAGGGGCGATCAAAGGGGTGATCAAAGGGTTAATTGGGGTGCAGGGGGGTGATCTGGGGCTAAAGTGTGATGTTTGGTGTACTCACTGTGAAGCCTGCTCCTCTGCTGGATCCAACCGACGAAAAGAACCAGCAGAGGAGCAGGCAGCCTATATAACAGATCATATTTACAAATATGATCTGCTATCTGGCACTTTGATTGGATTTTTTAAAAATCAGCAACCTGCCAGCCAATGATCACGGCTGGCAGGTTGCTGACGAAATACTCCTGTGCGAAATGCCGGCGCGAACTGCGCATGCGCGTCATCTCGCGTCTCGCGAGATGACGCGTATATGCGTGACTCTGCGCAGCGCTGCCACCTCCGGACCGCACATCTGCGTTAGGCGGTCCGGAGGTGGTTAAAAGAGATATTGGTCTAAAATTAGCAGGTATATTAGGGGCCTTTCCAGGTTTAGGCAAAGTAATAATTATTGCTTGAAGCATTTCTGTTGGGATTCCTTTATCATGCATCATATGCTGAAAGCAGGAAAGCAAGTGGGGAGTTAAAATATGGGAAAAGGATTTATAATATTTATTTATAAAACCGTCTGGGCCCGGGAATTTGTTTATTTTGAGAGTAGATATGGTGTTAACTATTTCTTGTGAAGAAATTGGTTTGTTTAAAGATGAAAGTTGGTCTGGGGATAGAAGGGGAAGTGATATGTTATTCAGAAAAGAGTTAATATCTTCTGCGGTTGGTTGATAGAAATTTAGGTCATTTTTTTAATTATAAAGGGAGTGGTAATAGTTGGCAAATTCTTCAGCAATTTTAAGGGGATTTATTATTTTGTTCTTAGTGGACCACAGGAAAGGAATTCGGGAATTTGCAGCTTTGTTTTTAAGTTTGTTGGCTAACATCTTGGAGGCTCTATTCCCTTGTCTATAAAATTGTGCCCTAGATTGTCTAAGATGTCTTTCATAATTGTTTTGCATGAGTAGGTATATTTCATGTCTGATGTTAGTGATTTGTTGGGAGTTATGGGAAGTTGGGAATTTTGGGTTGTTTTTTTCCAAAATCCTAAATTTGTCATGTAATTCCTCTAATTTAAGCATTCTTTTATTTTTTTCTTCTGAAGAATATTTGATAAAAAAGACCTCTGATTACCGCTTTGTGAGCACACCATATTGTTGTTGGGTTAATCTCAGGATTTGTGTTAAGTTGGAAGTATTCTGTTAGTGCCTTAGATATTAATTCCTTATAATGTTTATTTGATAATAAAAGATTATTCAATCTCCATGGAGAAGAGTGTTGGAGATTAAAAGTTTCTTGTATGGAGAGTGTAATAGGGGCATGGTCAGACCATGTGATCAGGCCTATCTTGGAGTCCGCTACTTTTTGGAGTAGCCATTTATCAACCAGAAAGAAATCTATTCGGGAATAGGAGTTGTGTGGGTTTGAAAAAAAGGAGTAGTCTGATGCCGAGGCGTGACGTGTCCTCCAGGCATCAAACAACTCTTCCCTGTGACATAGATCTTTAAGTTTGTAATTGTCCTTCTTACTTACAGGAGTAGATTTGTCAATATGAGGGTCCATTACCAGATTAAAATATCCAGTATTAGGAAAAATTATACCAGATAATCCCTCCTTCATTTTCAAGAAAGCGGCTAGTATTAGAACAAAGCTTGTACACAGCGCTATCCCCCCAGTGAATATCAAGTTAAGCAAGGAAGGAGGAAAATTCACCTGGTGTGGGTTTTGCGCAGGATGCAAAAATCGGAACACAAAAGAACGGCAGAAAAACACTAACTGTATATTATCCAAAAAGAATGGAGTGGAGTTCCGCATAAGAGGAAACTGCTCTTGTGAGAATGAGAGCATCATATACGTGCTGGAGTGCCCTTGTGGGCTCCAGTACGTGGGCAGGACAGTAAGGAAGCTGAAGATTAGAATACAAGAACATCTACGGAACATTAGAAAAGGTTTGATGACCCACAGCGTATCAGCCCATTTTAAGCTCGCGCACGGAAAAAATCTGCGGGGCTTGAAATTTGCTGGAGTAGAAATTATTAAGCCACATTGGCGAGGGGGGGACTCATTGGCACAAATTAATAAAAAAGAGGTAGAGTGGATCTATCAGCTAGGGACCCTACAACTAGGTGGGCTGAATATTGAATTTGACTTGAAACCATGCATACTGTAAAATATCTCTACGGGTTGCGCTATTCGGGTTTTCTTTACCTTGCTTCTTGAGGACCTTCGAGCGACGTCGTGAGGGTTGGACCGCTCAATAGGGCGGTGACACGGTGTGATGAGGGCGTCGGAGGGGGAGGCGAGGTCAGGAATACCTGAATGACGTCCCAGGAGTGGGTGGAGCCTAAATGATGGCTCTATGAATATTACAGGTAGAGCTAGAGGAAACTGAGAATTTGACTGTTAATAATATGATGTGAGAGAATAATGTGTAGTAGGTGATCGGAGAACTACACTTATTAAATAAGACTGCGGTAAACCGAAAGGGTGAATATGTGAATAAGTGTGCATGTGGTTTATGCTGTTCATAACAGCAAGAGACTTTTTTATCTGAAGGTATAATAAGATCATGGCTGTATTTGTAATATGTATGATTTGAAATCATGGCTTTGTAAATTTGGGATATGATCCGGATAAAAACCGGCTCATATAATGTGATAAGCTGGGCTATTTAAAGGGCCCCACTGCGAATATGCGCAGTTGTCGCCCCTGAAGAAGCGAGGCAGCGAAATCCGGGTCGGGCAGGAACGTGACGTCTTAATATTATTATATGCCTTTTGTCCATCAACTCTTGTGAGTAGAATAAAACTTTTGAAACCATCTTGCTAAAGGGTGCTTCACTATTCTGCCAATCTTCTTAAACCCAGTAGAGGAGACTGTCTGTGGAAGATCGGATCTTTTTGGGTGAAAAGGAGAGGGGCTGGAGCCCTGTGCTATCCACTGTTGACCGGGGACCATAGTCTCAAGCAGCGCGGTTCCAAAACTTTCATTATCTGCATCTCCAGTGTGAACTACCTACCACACTACTCCGGAACCAGCAGCAGAGCAAGTAATCGTCCGTGTTGAGACACAGGACTGACTTTTTATTGTTATTTTAAGATTAAAATCTCCGCAGATGATGACGGAACCTTTCTTTTTGGTTGAGACGGACTCAGGGGCGTAACTAGAGGTGACTGGGCCCCACAGCAAATTTTTGTATGCCCCCCCCCCATGTAAACCCCGCTCCTTTGGCTAGTCACGATCTAGACCAGACTAGGCTGCCATGCCATCCTTTTCCTATTATATACATACACACACACCCTATCTGTCATGTAGTGTCATTCTATCATACTGTTGTGGGGGCCGTGTCAAAGTCTTAGGCCCCTTTCACACGGGCGAGTTTTCCACACGGGTGCAATGCGTGATGTGAACGCATTGCACCCACACTGAATCCGGACCCATTCACTTCAATGGGGCTGTGTACATGATCAGTGATTTTCATGCATGACATGCTCTATATTCTGCGTTTTTCACGTAGCGCAGGCCCCACAGAAGTGAATGGGAATGCTTGAAAATTGTATTGCATCCGCAAGCATTGCGGATGGAATGCGATTTTCACGGATGGTTGCTAGGAGATGATAGGAACCCGAACTTTATTATTTTCCCTTATAACATGGTTATAAGGGAAAATTATAGCATTCTTAATACAGAATGCATAGTAACATGTGGCTTGAGGGGTTAAAAATAATAAAATAATGAATTATTCACCTCATCCACTTAATCGCACAGCCCGGCTCGTCTTCTTTCAGGACCTGGCAGGAAAAGTACCTTTGGTGACGTCACCGCGCTCACAACGTGGTAAGCGTGGTGACGTCGGAGCAGGTCCTGCTGAATGAAGATAGAAATCTTTTTTTATCACGTGCATGAAAAACGCATCAAAATGCATTGCACCCGCACAGAAAAAACTGAACGCAATCCTAGACAAAACTGACTGAACTTGCATGAAAAATAGTGCTGGTTTCACTGAATGCACCCTGATCGCATCTGGATCCAACCCGTATCGTTTGTGTGAAAGGGGCCAGCCATTCCCGTATTGCGGACCGCATATGCGGATCAGCAATAAATGGGCACCCTTCCGTGTGCATTCCGCATCACGGATGAGGACCTATTCACTTCAATGGGTCCGCAAATCCAGAGATGCAGAAGGGTGCGAAACGGAATCACGGAACGGAACACTACGTAAGCACTACGCAGGGCTTCCATTCCGCACTTCCGTTCCACCAAAAGATAGAACATGTCCTTTTTGCGGAATTGTGCTTTCCTGGGTAATATGCCCGGAGAGGTAAACATGACATCACACTACACTGTATGTACAGAACAGTATGACCCCTGCTGTAGCATAGGCGTCCATTCTATGTATTGCTGCAGGGCTGACATCGACTGTAGTCTGTCCCCATGGTCTGAGCCCCTGGTAACCAGTTGAGTAGCTAGAAATGACTGGGCCCCACAGCAAATTTTTAAATGGGCAGGCAGGCGTCATACAGTGGCATTTGATTCTTTAACATACATGTGATTTTACTGGACTATGACGTACACAATACAAAAATGCAGTACTCCATGTTCTTGTATCCAGTACAATCCGGTAAAAAAAAAAAAAAAGGATTTTTTTTTTTTACAATAAAACTCTATGGTGAACGGATGTCACTGTCATGGCATCAGTATGAGGCATCTGAATACTTTTTTTGTATACGTTAAACGGATGGGAAAAACGTGATGTGAACCCAGCCTTAAAGGGGTTGTCTGGGTTCAGAGCTGAACCCGGACATCCCTCCATTTTCACCCAGGCAGCCCCCCTGACATGAGCATCGGAGCAGTTCATGCTCCGATGCTCTCCTTTGCCCTGCGCTAAATTGCGCAAGGCAAAGGCATTTTTTTTTAGATCTGGTGACGTAGGGGGGCTTTCCATGGGGCTGCCAGGGACCCCGGTGACGTCTGCGGCACTGATGGGTGGGACTTAGCTCTGCCCTAGCCAGTAAAACGTCTAGGGCAGAGCTAAAGCCCACCCATCAGAGCCGGTGACGTCACCAAACATACTGCCGGGCGGAAATTTCCTCTCGGCAGTGTGTTATTGAAAACAAAAGAGCCCGTGCCCTGCGCGATTTAGCCTCGGGGGGCTTCCTGGGTGAAAATAAGGGTATGTCCAGGTTCAGCTCTGAACCCGGACAACACCTTTAAATGTGGGACAAAAATGTGATGTGAACTAGTGGTGCATTGTACAGTTGTGGAAAAAACCATACTCGCCTGCTCCCCGCCGCTACGTGATCTTCCAGTCCTCATTCTGGCCTCATACTGGTGTCCCCAAGCTGCACATGGGAGCCCAGAGGAGTGTGGCATCAGATGGATAGGGGGCCTAGAGGGCAGGGCATCATATAAGTAGGGGGCCCACAGGACAGGAGTGGGGGGGGGCTTCTGAAAGAACAGCAGATGAATGCAGCTGGGGGGGCTACATGAGATGCAGGACAGCTAGGGTTGGCAGGGATAAGCCTGGAATGTATGGGCTCCTGATAGTGACAGGCACAGCATCTTCCTTCTGCAGCACTTCCTGTCTCCCCTCTCCCTCCTGTTACTGCCGACTACAGAGCAGTCTCTGTAGCAGAAGCTGGGCTGTACTAATAGTCAGGAGAGGGAGGGGAGACAGGATCTTCCTGTAGCACACTGTACTGAGCCCTGGCTGCACTATTAAGCAGCCAGGCTCCTCTATTAATGGTCCGTGCTGATGGGCGGGGCTTAGCTCCCTGCTCTGCTCCGAGGACAAAAAGCAGAAGTGAAGTGAGTGTAGAGGGGTGTGTGGCCAGTCTGTTTACTACTGCTCCGGGCCCCTTGTCAGCGTGGGCCCCGAAGCAGCTGCTTCCCCTGCTTCCCTGGTAGGTACGCCACTGGACGGACTCCAAGACAGACCTGATAAAACTCAAAGTTTTAGAATTAGGGGCATATAAAGACACAATAGTGTAAGGTGAGTTATTAACCAGACAAGTAACAATAATAAATCTTCCCATTGGGTCTGCATCAAGAGATAGTGTTTGAAAGGCGATGGACCTTTTGATAGCAATTAATACACCCCTTTTCTTATTGAAGGCATGTGAAAACATAATAGTAGGAAAATCTTTATCTTAATTCTGAAGCTGTCTGCTTCATTTAGGTGCGTTTCTTGTACGCATAAGATATCACATCCCAATCTGTGGGCTTCTTTCCATAAAAATGAGCGTTTGGCTGGGCTATTAAGGTAGCTATTTGTAAGACCATAGTGCATCATCAGGAAAGAAGTGCGCAGAGGGGGCCCAAGTACATAAAAATACCTGCAGTAATGAGAAGTTCAGTGAAATATTAATGTACCACAAACAGGTAATTTTGAACAGAACAGTGAAATAATGTAAAACTAAAATAAGAAAAATAAAGATAAGATTATGAAGTCCGGTTCTAAGTGAACCAATTTAGATTCAAACTGGTAACAAAGCAACTGTATTGGCACTAGCCAAGATTTTGAAATGATTTCTCATTTTGGAGATGTTGACGCTTTTGGAGAACTTACTACTGTCCATTCATGAGAAAGAGTGTGATGTTTCTTCTTTGGTGGGCTTTTCGGTTCTTCTGAATCCTTAATAAGAGCATTTTTGGATAGAAAGCTCATAGCCTCTTTAGGAGAGAGTAACACCGAGGTGCATCCATTGTAGTGGACTATAAGCTTGACTGGAAATCCCCATTTATAGAGAATTTTTTGCTCTCTCAGAATTTGTGTGGTTTTAGTAAATTCCCTGCGTCTAGCTAGGGTGGCAGGTGAAAGATCTGTATATACGGAAATTTCTTGAAAGTGTTCAGGAAGGTCAGGCTTTTTGGCTGCAGCTTTAAGAATTGAGTCCTTGATATGATAATAATGGATCCTTGCTATAGTGTCCCTAGGCAGGGAAGCTGGGATGGACTTAGGCTTTGGAAGCCTATGGACTCTATCTATTAATAAGTCTGTGTTGGAAGCTTGGGGTAGAAGAGCTGTAAACAGGTCTATCAGGTATTCCTGCAGTTGCTCGTCTTGTACTGATTCTGGAATATTTCTGAATCGAATGTTATTCCTTCTGGATCTGTCTTCTATGTCTGCCAGTTTTAGCTTAATAGCAGCTATATCATCTTTGGCAGAATTATGGGCGTCCACAAGACAATTATGAGCTGTTGTAAACTCCTCCATTTTCTCCTCTAAATGTGCCGTGCGGTCGCCTATAGCAGTAATGTCCGCTTTCAGCGAGGAGAGAGCTGCCTTGAGGTCATTGTTGAGAGACATTTTAAGGTCAGACAGGAGCTCTTTCATAATTTCTAGGGTTATAGGGCACGCATTAGATGGTTTCTCTGTACCCATAAAGTCTGGGTGTACAGGGGATGAGGCAGAGGAGTGTGACTTGCCTTGCGATTTGTCCGATATACAGGACAGCGATCGATCGGCTGGTGAGTTATGAAGAGATCCATAAGCAGAAGCAGCTTCATCTCGTGCAGGGGTTAGGGATTCCCGCGATCCGGCACCATTTTGGAGAGATGCCGGGCTGAAGAAGCTGGTTGAGTTTAGCCGGGGGTTCCAGGTCTTCTTTTACCCCTCGGCATCTTAAGCATGTCGTTTGAGGCCTTTGGCTGATATAGATGTAGTGAGGCTAGTTGGTTCTTCTGTGGGGAAGTCCTTTGAGCCGCTTTTAGACTGTAGGTCACAGAGCTACAGAGCCATGCGACCGCTCTGGTGCGCTCCAGGCCATGCCCCCCCCCCCCCCCCAATATATTTATTAATGATCTTGTAGAAGGCTTGCATAGTAAAGTATAAATTTTCTCAGATGACACTAAACTGTGTAAAGTAATTAACACTGAAGAGGACAGTATACTACTACAGAGGGATCTGGATAGATTGGAGGCTTGGGCAGATAAGTGGCAGATGAGGTTTAACACTGACAAATGTAAAGTTATGCACATGGGAAGGAATAATGCATGTCAACCGTACATACTAAATGGTAAAACACTCGGTAACAGTGACATGGAAAAGGATCTAGGAATTTTAATAAACAGCAAAATAAGCTGCAAAAACCAGTATCAGCCAGCTGCTGCCAAGGGCAATAAGATAATGGGTTGCATCAGAAGGGGCATAGATGCCCGTGATGAGAACATAGTCCTACCACTTTACAAATTGCTAGTCAGACTACACATGGAGTACTGTGTACATTTCTGGGCTCCTGTAAACAAGGCAGACATAGCAGAGCTGGAGAAGGTCCAGAGGAGGGCAACTAAAGTAATAACTGGAATGGGGCAACTACAGTACCCTGAAAGAATATCAAAACTAGGGTTATTCACTTTAGAAAAAGGACGACTGAGGGGAGATCTAATTAAAATGTATAAATATATCAGGGGTCAGTACAGAGATCTATCCCATCATCTATTTATCCCCAGGACTGTGACGAGGGGACATCCTCTGCGTCTGGAGGAAAGAAGGTTTGTACACAAACATAGAAAATTCTTTACGGTAAGAGCAGTGAGACTATGGAACTCTCTGCCTGAGGAGGTGGTGATGGTGAGTACAATAAAGGAATTCAAGAGGGGCCTGGATGTATTTCTGGAGCGTAATAATATTACAGGCTATAGCTTCTAGAGAGGGGCCGTTGATCCAGGGAGTTATTCTGATTGCCTGATTGGAGTCGGAAAGGAATTTTTTATTCCCCTATAGTGGGGAAAATTGGCTTCTACCTCACAGTTTTTTGTTTTTTTTTTGCCTTCCTCTGGATCAACTTACAGGATAACAGGCCGAACTGGATGGACAAATGTCTTTTTTCGGCCTTATGTACTATGTTACTATGTGACTATAATATTATAGGTCATTTTATAGGACTTATGGTATAAAAAGAGCTATTAGGGCCCCAGGCATTGCATACTGTACCTCCTACCAGTCTCTTTAAGAAGAGCAGAATAGTCTTTAGTTTAATATATCAAAAAGTAGGGGCATGTGCGGCTAAAGCCACTGATGACAGTGTCATTGAGCTCTTCATAGAAGGGTCTATGTTTATTTTCATATAACCATTATTATCGAGCAGTCATGTGAAATAGCTACATATACTAGATTACATATTAAAATATGACTGTCAAGCTGTTGGCCCATGCCCACCACTGTTCCAATCGGGCATGGGTGCCAGTTTACTCGCCAAGGTGGTCTACCTGTTATCCTGGTGGTCAAGACCTGCTTGCCCTCCTCTGCCCACCAGCAGCAAGTCCGGCTGATGGTGTCCAACATGCCTCTTCCTGCTACAGACTATGCTTTGAGTCAGGTCTCTCAGATCTGTCGCTAGGGCATGCACGACCTGCAGCTCTTAAAGGGCCAGCATGCACATCCTATTCTTTACCAGCCAAAGGCTTGTCACCTCAGAATACTTGGGGGAAGGTGTCTTAGCAATAGGTGTTCTATTGTACTAAACCCTGCAAAGACGTAGTGTTCTGATTGTCTGCTCATGTACCAGATTCTGCCTGATTCCTGACCTGACCTGTACCTGAATACCATTTGGCTATTAGCTGCCTGTCCTGACCTTGGACCTGTTTTGCGGATTTGCCTGCCCAGACCTGTTACTGACTACAAATTTAGTCTTTTATCCTGAACCCTCATTGCCCTGCACCAATGTCTCTGACTCCCCTGGGTCTCCAGCCTTGTTCTGGGAAAAAAATGGTGCAATGGGGCAATTCTTCCCAATTCTTCCTTGGCCCTCCTTTTATTCAAGTAAAAAATACCATCAGACAGATAACTGAGTAGTGCAGCAATATCTGCCAAGGTGGTAGTAGACAGAAAGTTTATATGCAACTCTTTATCCTGTGGAGTTTCCACCAATAAATGTGAGCCATTGCTCCCACAGAATGAAGTCAATATAACAAATAGAACATTTATGAAACATAGTAGCAGTGTGAATGAGCATAAACATCACCATAAAAAATTACAGACACCTTTTCATTTGACACTCCATAATCACTGGGCAAAACATTTTATGAACTTGCATGAATCTAAACAGTGTTAACAACAGCTTTTATACACACTGTAAGGCTAGGGCTAGGCGATGATCTTGGCAGCAACACCAATCACACAACCATAGATCAGTATGTAGCAGTGCAGCTATTGATGTGAATGCAATTGTAGCATGGCTTGCAAGCTGCCCTGACCACAACCCCAAAATCACAAAAAAAACTCCTACCCTCCTGGATTTTTTGCAATTCTGGGGTCACAGTTGCAGCAACCTGAAAGTCACACTCCAACCACATTCAGTTCATTGGCTGAACTGATACACAGTGGTCTTTGGTTGAGCAACGATTGTTGTGGCCAGTTTTTATGTATTTGATATCTATATGAAAATAAGTAAATTGTGCAAAAACTCAAACTCACATTTAACAGTCTTTTTTTCAGTTGCAAATCTCGAAAATTTTAGATCTCATGCAGGTTCTATGAAATAATCTCTCCCATCATTCAATGGACAATATGCCAATTCATGTTAACTAATCTTTGCATATTGTAGCGAGTTTTACATATTTTTATATCTATACATCACCACCATACAACAATCAAGGAACTGTTCATGCTTCCGTCTATTAGAGTTGAATTTCAATTTCTTCACACCTGAAAAAGCTTTTATTGCCGATTGTCATATCTAGAACATAATTCTCAAAGCAGTCGACTTTTTATTTATTGGAAATAGGTCTTAAAAGCACAGATCCTTTGTTAGAATTGCTTTAGCATACTTCACTGCTCTCACAGTAGTTACAATAATATCTCAATCATCACTCAGCACCAATGTTTTGGTCTAGCAGAGAGAGATATTTCAACCATCCTAATATTAAATCCAGGCAATACGCCCAGCCAAATTTAGAAAGAATAAAAATGTAGACCATATTTATTAATACTAGATACTCTTCAGTAATAATACCAGCAGTGACTTCCCACGGTCTTCAAGCAGACATAGTTTTGTGTTAATGGACCCTGTCAGCAAGGACAGAAAATGGGCTTATATGATGGCTTTGTATGTTAGTATGATTGGATACATTTCTTCACGCATTTGTAGGTACTGGTACTGTACATTTCCGTTGTAGACTTAAAACCGCAGTTGGATATAAAGTTACATACTGAATACTCTGAGTGTTTAAGGTGGGGGTCTAAACTCCTCTTGAGGAGCATTGCGCTGAGGAAATAAGTGGCACTTCTGTTCTAATGTACCCCTCTAGGCAGCGGTTGCTTATTTTCCATGCTACAGGAAGGATGTAGCAGCAGGTTCTGGCAGCCTGATGGTGCTATTGCACCAATACTGTATGACTACAACTCTCTGCCATCTAAACCACCACCCCTTCATGGAGGATAATAGTAGGGGTTGAATATAAGTGCCCAACATGGTGCCTTAAGAGTTATTGTGGCACAAGATGCATGGAGTGCTTCTTCTAGCAGAGAGGCTGCTACTTGCTACAAGGTGTAGCCTACACAGAAGAACAGTGATGGAGTGGTGCCAAATGCTATATGAATTTACCTGCCATGGGTGCCCCAAAGATGAAACCAGATACCAAATCTGGACTGTATTCTCTGACTGAAGATGGAAAATAATGGTCTCCATGGCTGCAAAGACCCGAAGACAGCCAGTGGACAAAGGCAACTGATAATATTGTTTGCCACTTTCTTGAGGTATATCTGTTGGAGGTTTCACCTAGGGGTTTGAGAGTAACATCCAAATCCTCCTTTGCTTCAGACACAGATTTTTCTAATGAATGGGAGCTGTATTTAGAGACATGTGAGGTGGGCTTGATGCAGAGGGTACTAAATAAGAGGAGTGATATTGATACTGTTTCTAGCAGTTTGGAAACTGTAATGGATGGTTAAAATAAAACAAAGCATTATTGATAATGTAGTATAAAAACAATGGGCGAACCTTTATATTCAATATAGAGCGAAAGGCATATGGGGCTAATTGTCGCTACTGAATTTATTGCTAGGCCAATCAAAGAAAACTCCTCCTTGTTTATTATATTGTGGAGTATATCTCCAATGGCCTGCAATTAGTCCCCAAGAAAAGACAGTTTAGGCAGTGTAGTGCTTCCCTAACAGTAAAGCTGATTGCCTTCAACCCTCCAAGAAGCCAGCCTGACAGCAAGACAGGTTTAGACATAGCTTCATCATTACCTTTAATCAAGGACTTGGGAGATCATTAGAATTCTCCAATGCCATTGTCCAATGCCATTGTTTTAAATGAACCCTATTTTAAGGCTAGGCTGCCATGCAAACCTAGTATTACTTTTAGGAGACAAACCACGCTGGGTAACATTTTGGCCTCTAGTAGGCTCAGGCGTCCACTGGCGACAACTGTGAGCTTTTTTTCCCAACATAAAATCTTCCTTTAAATGTGGGGACTCGCAGTGTTTATGTTGTAATAATATTTCCCACAAGAGTAGCACTTTTACATCTACTGTAACAAAAGAGAACTTTGACAGTACTGTTTTTCTTAACTGTGGAACTGATTGTGTGATCTACTTATTACAGTACCAGTGTAGTCTTCAATATGTGGGATGTACCATTCAGCCACTACGCAATAGGGTTAGCAAACATAGACCCAATGTGCAGAATGGGTTTCTGAAACATAGAGGGAGATTTATCATTCCCTGTGCGCCTGAAAAGGTGAGACTTTTTAACTGAGCCTTTTCACAAAATTGTTGCATCTCCTCTTTTTCGCCATCCTTGCCAAGGGGACATGACAAAAGCGGTGAAGGGGCGTGTCCAGCCGCCACGACAAATTTATCTTATTTACACCAGTTTAATAGCAAAAATAAAGCCAGAAATCTATGGCAACTATTAGCTGTCATAGATTTATGGTTAGGTGCATGGACTGAAGGAGGATGCAAGAGGCGTGTGCCTAGTCATAAATTAGGCATATCCTCCGGCAGGGCAGAGGATATCAAGACGGTGCAGAAAGTGCAAGTCTTGATAAATCTCCCCCATAGTGTCCAGACACTGTACGATAGAGCATAACCATAGCTTTCAGAATATTACAATCACACATATTGAACAGGTTGCTAAAACTGTCCCCAATAGATTTTTGAGATTAAGACAGCAGGAGTACTTTTGGATTTATAAATTATGCTGCTTGCAGCCTGGTGATTTTAATGATGTAGTAGACTCATCTTTTAGTATTGTGGTACTATAGGCCTCTTTTTATGTTGTTAATTTTTATGATTATTATTTTTTATAAATTTAATCTCATTATCAATATCAACTTTTTATACACTCACCTAAAGAATTATTAGGAACACCATACTAATACGATGTTGGACCCCCTTTTGCCTTCAGAACTGCCTTAATTCTATGTGGCATTGATTCAACAAGGTGCTGATAGCATTCTTTAGAAATGTTGGCCCATATTGATAGGATAGCATCTTGCAGTTGATGGAGATTTGAGGGATGCACATCCAGGGCACGAAGCTCCCGTTCCACCAGATCCAAAAGAGGCTCTATTGGGTTGAGATCTGGTGACTGTGGGGGCCATTTTAGTACAGTGAACTCATTGTCATGTTCAAAAAACCAATTTGAAATGATTCGAGCTTTGTGACATGGTGCATTATCCTGCTGGAAGTAGCCATCAGAGGTGGTCATGAAGGGATGGACATGGTCAGAAACAATGCTCAGGTAGCCTGTGGCATTTAAACGATGGCCAATTGGCACTAAGGGGCCTAAAGTGTGCCCAAAAAACGTCCCCAAATTCGGACTCTATCATTTGAATGTCTCAACAGAAATCGAGACTCATCAGACCAGGCAACATTTTTTCAGTCTTCAACAGTCCAATTTTGGTGAGCTTGTGCAAATTGTAGCCTCTTTTTCCTATTTGTAGTGGAGATGAGTGGTACCCGGTGGGGTCTTCTGCTGTTGTAGCCCATTTGCTTCAAGGTTGTGCGTGTTGTGGCTTCACAAATGCTTTGCTGCATACCTCGGTTGTAATGAGTGGCTATTTCAGTCAACGTTGCTCTTCTATCAGCTTGAATCAGTCGGCCCATTCTCCTCTGACCTCTAGCATCAACAAGGCATTTTCGCCCACAGGACTGCCGCATACTGGATGTTTTTCCCTTTTCACACCATTCTTTGTAAACTCTAGAAATGGTTGTGCGTGAAAATCCCAGTAACTGAGCAGATTGTGAAATACTCAGACCGGCCCGTCTGGCACCAACAACCATGCCACGCTCAAAATTGCTTAAATCACCTTTCTTTCCCATTCTGACATTCAGTTTGGTGTTCAGGAGATTGTCTTGACCTTGTTCACATTTTCCTTAGATTTATTATTATTTTTATTATTATGTTATCATTCCTTGTATTATCATCTTTATCACAATTTTTCCCGTTTATTTGAACATGCATATATATGTATATATTTATTGCATTAATATATGTTTTATACTCTGTAAATGCATACAAGGGAATGCTCCAGACTCCCGAACGGAACCTCACGAATAGCTGCTAGCAGACAAATAGGAAACGCACCCAAGCGGCTTACACTCCTAGCAATCAGTCTCTAAAAGCATACAGTGAATCCCCCCAAGAACGAGACCAAGCTCCGTGTTGAGGGTAAAGCAGTGGACAGCAAGAGCTGTGTGTTTATTGGTCTTATACACATTAGTACCACCCACAGGTGGTACTGTAAAAACAACCAATAAACACATACAATACAGTATAACATTCCCATACAAAATCCTCCCCTCTGCCTGTGATACAATTACCTTACACAATGGGTTAATGTAATTATCACAGGCAGGAGAATACACAGTTTTACACAATAATTTCAGTCCTGGAGACAACCGAGGAGTAATTCAATTATCTCTCAGGACAAAGGAAAATCGCCAATACACACGTGGGGACAATAGGACAGAAATCACTATTCAAATATACAATGTCCCAACTATTACAGTAAACATAGACATTTAACATATCCCCAGATGGCTTGGATCTGAGCGCTCAATATATCCGAACTCAGATGCTACAAACACAGTCAAATCGCCATGTGGTTTAAGTTTAGCATGGGCTGATGAGAAGGCCCATAATCCTGGGGCAAGAGGCTGGCAACCAGTCTTCTTCTTTAGCACCCAGTGGCGAGGTTGGTTTTGCCACATTTCTCCCCTTTTCCAAACAGACTAACAGGGTATCTGACCTTCTGCCTGTCAGTGCCCTTGTTAGTCCAGCAGCCCACCCACAAAATAGAAACAGCAGTACAGCCCAACCACAATAAATGGTTACTACACCTGAGCAAGGGAGAAACCTGTCCATGTCCATGTGCCTCACTACGGCTGTGTGGGGGACTGGTATACTGCCTTGGTGAGTAGGCAGAGACCAGTGGCACTTTGCCCTGGTTCTCTCCCTACCACAGAAGAAGCCTGGTTGTAGCCTTGTGGTTGGAGGGGGAGACCGACTGTCTCCCCTTTGGCTAAACAGCCCTGTTGCTGGGGGACTGGACTGACTGTCCCTACCCCCTGTGCTGTGAGTGCAGAGACCACAGTCCCATCTGCACGGTTGTGTGGCTTACTGTCTCCCCCTGGTACGTTAAGCTGCTGCTGGGGAATGGAGACTGGGCTCCCAATTCCAAACAAATGCTTCTGTTGCTGTGGGATGGAGACTGGGCTCCCAATTCCCAATAAATCACATTGCCGCTGGGGGCAGGATCGACTGTCTCTGCCCCCTCTAACTCAGCCTGCCGCTGGGGAATGGAGACTGGGCTCCCAATTCCCTGCAGGACCGGTGGATAGACCTCGGTCCCACCTTCATCGGCCACCTGGGGTTCTTCCCAGTAAATCTCCACAATATCTGCCCAGCTGAATGGGTCCGGGTCTGTCATCTTGCTGTCCTGCTGAGCATTCCCAATGGAGTGGAAGAGATCTCGGTAGTTCTGCTCCAGTTCCCACTCCAGGGTTGCTAGGTGAGCCAGGTCTTTCTCTACCTCATGGGGGTCATCCCAATCCTGCCTAGCCTCCCTCTCATAGAAAATGTCATGAAGTCTAGACCGTGCAGAGCTCCCGAAGTCAGGCTCTGCAAAGGACTCCCAGAACAAGCCAGGACCATCAAACTCCTCTTCCTCTGGCTTGTCATGCTCAGCTGTCCAGGGTATATACTGTGCCATATACCACCAGAGCGCCTGGTAGGCATCCTCCAGCCATAGGTCCTGCCATACCCGGTGCTCTAGTTCCTTCACCCATTCCTCCAGGGGCTGCTCTCCCAGGAAGGGCATCTGCAGGGCCACTTGCTTCTGCAATCGCTGCTCTTCACTGGGGAGACTCTCGCCTCGTTGGTATTGTACATTATCCAGGGCCTGGTACCAGATGCCTTTCCTTAATGCATCCCGGCCATCCAGGTCTTCCTCATCGTATGCCACTGCTGGTTCCATCCTGCTGCTGTCAGGGTCGCTGTACTGGGACATGCTTTCCCCTTAAATTGTAATTACAGGGAATGATGTTACTTTGTAGCTGTCCTTCTGGGCTGTGAGAACGATCCCACCGCTTGCCACCAATTGTAACGGCATACAAGGGAATGCTCCAAACTCCGAACGGAACCTCACGAACAATACAGTAAAACATTCCCATACAAAATCCTCCCCTCTGCCTGTTATACAATTACCTTACACAATGGGTTAATGTAATTATCACAGGCAGGAGAATACACAGTTTTACACAATAATGTCTGTCCTGGAGACAACCGAGGAGTAATTCAATTATCTCTCAGGACAAAGGGAAATCGCCAATACACACGTGGGGACAATAGGACAGAAATCACTATTCAAATATACAATGTCCCAACTATTACAGTAAACATAGACATTTAACATATCCCCAGGTGGCTTGGATCTGAGCGCTCAATGTATCCAAACTCAGATGCCACAAACACAGTCCAATCGCCATGGGGTTTAAGTTTAGCATGGGCTGATGAGAGGGCCCATAATCCCGGGGCAAGAGGCTGGCAACCAGGCTTCTCCAGCACCCAGTGGCGAGGTTGGTTTCGCCACATACTCTAGTAAGTATTTTTGTCCATTTTAAGTGATTTTATTAATTGATGGTTACTAATGGGTTAAGAGTCATTTTAAGGTGCACAGGTTTTTATATGGCCTAATGAACATGTGATGCCCACATTGAAATGCATAAACATTTTATTGTTTTCTCAATAAATCATCATTCACCTCATCAGCAGCACTTATCTCCTGTTTTTTTCACTGATTTGTCAGATGCTCCAGTGTGGATCTGGCTAAAGCTGTTATACTATTTCTACAAATCCATTCAGTGTTGTGCCTAACTTGCACAATGGAAATAATTGAACCCCACTTGTCTCCCATTATCCTAGCGTGTTGCAATGTTTGATGTGCTATGTGTGTATTTTTTCTCTTATTACAGAGACAGGGTAGCCCATGATGTGAGCAGCTACTGGAGGTGCAGCATAGATAGAGAGGGATACAGCTCTGGAAAGAGGCCAAATCAATGTCCCGATTTACAGATGTTGTATCAGATATACCCTTGTGGGGCAATCGATCATTGCCACAAATGCAGGTGTTATGGGGCAGACAGGTGAAAATCGACAGGAGTTAAAACTGTCAGCGATATGATATTCCTCAAACCCATTTATTTTCATATCTGCAACTTAGATCTGCCATACAAAGCTAGTGCCCGAGCCCTGGCACCACAATCTCTAGGTACTCACTCATAGGGGTCGTTAAAGCTCCAAAAATTAGGCATTCACCTGACAGAAAATAACTTTGGCTGATGTGGATGGAGGTACATTAGGCATTTACTGGATAAAACTGTTACTGTCGGCCACTGGAGTAGAGGCCCCATAAATGAGGCATTCACCTGACACAAAATAACTTGTGATCCTGTGGCTTGTGGCACATTAGGTGGTCACTAGAGTTGAGCGAACACCTGGATGTTCGGGTTCGAGAAGTTCGGCCGAACATCCCGGAAATGTTCGGGTTCGGGATCCGAACCCGATCCGAACTTCGTCCCGAACCCGAACCCCATTGAAGTCAATGGGGACCCGAACTTTTCGGCACTAAAAAGGCTGTAAAACAGCCCAGGAAAGAGCTAGAGGGCTGCAAAAGGCAGCAACATGTAGGTAAATCCCCTGCAAACAAATGTGGATAGGGAAATGAATTAAAATAAAAATCAAATAAATAAAAATTAACCAAAATCAATTGGAGAGAGGTCCCATAGCAGAGAATCTGGCTTCACGTCACCCACCACTGTAAGAGTCCATTTTCATAAATTTAGGCCCAGCACCCAGGCAGAGGAGAGAGGTCCCGTAACAGAGAATCTGGCTTCATGTCAGCAGAGAATTAGTCTGCATGTCATAGCAGAGAATGAGGCTTCACGTCAGCCACCACTGCAACAGTCCATTGGCATATATTTAGGCCCAGCACCCAGGCAGAGGAGGGAGGTCCCGTAACAGAGAATCTGTCTTCATGTCAGCAGAGAATCAGTCTGCATGTCATAGCAGAGAATGAGGCTTCACGTCAGCCACCACTGCAACAGTCCATTGGCATATATTTAGGCCCAGCACCCAGGCAGAGGAGGGAGGTCCCGTAACAGAGAATCTGTCTTCATGTCAGCAGAGAATCAGTCTGCATGTCATAGCAGAGAATGAGGCTTCACGTCAGCCACCACTGCAACAGTCCATTGGCATATATTTAGGCCCAGCACACACACAGGCAGAGGAGAGAGGTCCCGTAACAGAGAATCTGTCTTCATGTCAGCAGAGAATCATTCTGCATGTCATAGCAGAGAATGAGGCTTCACGTCAGCCACCACTGCAACAGTCCATTGGCATATATTTAGGCCCAGCACACACACAGGCAGAGGAGAGAGGTCCCGTAACAGAGAATCTGGCTTCATGTCAGCAGAGAATCAGTCTGCATGTCATAGCAGAGAATGAGGCTTCACGTCAGCCACCACTGCAACAGTCCATTGGCATATATTTAGGCCCAGCACCCAGGCAGAGGAGGGAGGTCTCGTAACAGAGAATCTGGCTTCATGTCAGCAGAGAATCAGTCTGCATGTCATAGCAGAGAATGAGGCTTCACGTCAGCCACCACTGCAACAGTCCATTGGCATATATTTAGGCCCAGCACACACACAGGCAGAGGAGAGAGGTCCCGTAACAGGGAATCTGTCTTCATGTCAGCAGAGAATTAGTCTGCATGTCATAGCAGAGAATGAGGCTTCACGTCAGCCACCACTGCAACAGTCCATTGGCATATATTTAGGCCCAGCACCCAGGCAGAGGAGGGAGGTCCCGTAACAGAGAATCTGTCTTCATGTCAGCAGAGAATCAGTCTGCATGTCATAGCAGAGAATGAGGCTTCACGTCAGCCACCACTGCAACAGTCCATTGGCATATATTTAGGCCCAGCACACACACAGGCAGAGGAGAGAGGTCCCGTAACAGAGAATCTGTCTTCATGTCAGCAGAGAATTAGTCTGCATGTCATAGCAGAGAATGAGGCTTCACGTCAGCCACCACTGCAACAGTCCATTGGCATATATTTAGGCCCAGCACACACACAGGCAGAGGAGAGAGGTCCCGTAACAGAGAATCTGGCTTCATGTCAGCAGAGAATCAGTCTGCATGTCATAGCAGAGAATGAGGCTTCACGTCAGCCACCACTGCAACAGTCCATTGGCATATATTTAGGCCCAGCACCCAGGCAGAGGAGGGAGGTCTCGTAACAGAGAATCTGGCTTCATGTCAGCAGAGAATCAGTCTGCATGTCATAGCAGAGAATGAGGCTTCACGTCAGCCACCACTGCAACAGTCCATTGGCATATATTTAGGCCCAGCACACACACAGGCAGAGGAGAGAGGTCCCGTAACAGACAATCTGTCTTCATGTCAGCAGAGAATCAGTCTGCATGTCATAGCAGAGAATGAGGCTTCACGTCAGCCACCACTGCAACAGTCCATTGGCATATATTTAGGCCCAGCACACACACAGGCAGAGGAGAGAGGTCCCGTAACAGAGAATCTGTCTTCATGTCAGCAGAGAATCATTCTGCATGTCATAGCAGAGAATGAGGCTTCACGTCAGCCACCACTGCAACAGTCCATTGGCATATATTTAGGCCCAGCACACACACAGGCAGAGGAGAGAGGTCCCGTAACAGAGAATCTGGCTTCATGTCAGCAGAGAATCAGTCTGCATGTCATAGCAGAGAATGAGGCTTCACGTCAGCCACCACTGCAACAGTCCATTGGCATATATTTAGGCCCAGCACCCAGGCAGAGGAGGGAGGTCTCGTAACAGAGAATCTGGCTTCATGTCAGCAGAGAATCAGTCTGCATGTCATAGCAGAGAATGAGGCTTCACGTCAGCCACCACTGCAACAGTCCATTGGCATATATTTAGGCCCAGCACACACACAGGCAGAGGAGAGAGGTCCCGTAACAGAGAATCTGTCTTCATGTCAGCAGAGAATTAGTCTGCATGTCATAGCAGAGAATGAGGCTTCACGTCAGCCACCACTGCAACAGTCCATTGGCATATATTTAGGCCCAGCACCCAGGCAGAGGAGAGAGGTCCCGTAACAGAGAATCTGGCTTCATGTCAGCAGAGAATCAGTCTGCATGTCATAGCAGAGAATGAGGCTTCACGTCAGCCACCACTGCAACAGTCCATTGGCATATATTTAGGCCCAGCACACACACAGGCAGAGGAGAGAGGTCCCGTAACAGAGAATCTGTCTTCATGTCAGCAGAGAATTAGTCTGCATGTCATAGCAGAGAATGAGGCTTCACGTCAGCCACCACTGCAACAGTCCATTGGCATATATTTAGGCCAACTCTGCTGTCGTTGCGCAGGCACTGCAGCATGTAGTCGCTCATGTGTGCCAGGCTGCCCAGGGGTAAGGACAAGCTGTCCTCTGTGGGAGGCGTATCGTCATCGTCCTGCCTTTCCCCCCAGCCACGCACCAGTGATGGACCCGAGCTGCGTTGGGTGCCACCCCGCTGTGACCATGCTTCATCCTCATCCTCCTCCTCATCCTCGTCCTCCTCGTCCTCCAGTAGTGGGCCCTGTCTGGCCACATTTGTACCTGGCCTCTGCTGTTGCCAAAAACCTCCCTCTGAGTCACTTCGAAGAGACTGGCCTGAAAGTGCTAAAAATGACCCCTCTTCCTCCTCCTCCTCCTCCTCCTCCTCCTCCTCCTGGGCCACCTCCTCTTGCATCATCGCCCTAAGTGTTTTCTCAAGGAGACATAGAAGTGGTATTGTAACGCTGATAACGGCGTCATCGCCACTGGCCATGTTGGTGGAGTACTCGAAACAGCGCAACAGGGCACACAGGTCTCGCATGGAGGCCCAGTCATTGGTGGTGAAGTGGTGCTGTTCTGTAGTGCGACTGACCCGTGCGTGCTGCAGCTGAAACTCCACTATGGCCTGCTGCTGCTCGCACAGTCTGTCCAGCATGTGCAAGGTGGAGTTCCACCTGGTGGGCACGTCGCATATGAGGCGGTGAGCGGGAAGGCCGAAGTTACGCTGTAGCGCAGACAGGCGAGCAGCAGCAGGATGTGAACGCCGGAAGCGCGAACAGACGGCCCGCACTTTATGCAGCAGCTCTGACATGTCGGGGTAGTTGTGAATGAACTTCTGCACCACCAAATTCAGCACATGCGCCAAGCAAGGGATGTGCGTCAAATTGGCTAGTCCCAGAGCTGCAACGAGATTTCGCCCATTATCGCACACCACCAGGCCGGGCTTGAGGCTCACCGGCAGCAACCACTCGTCGGTCTGTTGTTCTATACCCCGCCACAACTCCTGTGCGGTGTGGGGCCTGTCCCCCAAACATATGAGTTTCAGAATGGCCTGCTGACGTTTACCCCGGGCTGTGCTGAAGTTGGTGGTGAAGGTGTGTGGCTGACTGGATGAGCAGGTGGAAGAAGAGGAGGAGGAAGCCGAGAAGGAGGAGGTGGCAACAGGAGGCAAAGAATGTTGCCCTGCGATCCTTGGCGGCGGAAGGACGTGCGCCAAACAGCTCTCCGCCTGGGGCCCAGCTGCCACTACATTTACCCAGTGTGCAGTTAGGGAGATATAGCGTCCCTGGCCGTGCTTACTGGTCCACGTATCTGTGGTTAGGTGGACCTTGCCACAGATGGCGTTGCGCAGTGCACACTTGATTTTATCGGATACTTGGTTGTGCAGGGAAGGCACGGCTCTCTTGGAGAAGTAGTGGCGGCTGGGAACAACATACTGTGGGACAGCAAGCGACATGAGCTGTTTGAAGCTGTCTGTGTCCACCAGCCTAAATGACAGCATTTCATAGGCCAGTAGTTTAGAAATGCTGGCATTCAGGGCCAGGGATCGAGGGTGGCTAGGTGGGAATTTACGCTTTCTCTCAAATGTTTGTGAGATGGAGAGCTGAACGCTGCCGTGTGACATGGTTGAGACGCTTGGTGACGGAGGTGGTGGTGGTGGTGTTGGTGGTACATCCCCTGTTTGCTGGGCGGCAGGTGCCAACGTTCCTCCAGAGGCGGAGGAAGAGGCCGAGGCGGCAGCAGCAGAAGAGGCCGAGGCGGCAGCAGCAGAAGAGGTAGCAGGGGGAGCCTGAGTGACTTCCTTGGTTTTAAGGTGTTTACTCCACTGCAGTTCATGCTTTGCATGCAGGTGCCTGGTCATGCAGGTTGTGCTCAGGTTCAGAACGTTAATGCCTCGCTTAAGGCTCTGATGGCACAGCGTGCAAACCACTCGGGTCTTGTCGTCAGCACATTGTTTGAAGAAGTGCCATGCCAGGGAACTCCTTGAAGCTGCCTTTGGGGTGCTCGGTCCCAGATGGCGGCGGGCAGTAGCAGGCGGAGTCTCTTGGCGGCGGGTGTTCTGCTTTTGCCCACTGCTCCCTCTTTTGCTACGCTGTTGGCTCGGTCTCACCACTGCCTCTTCCTCCGAACTGTGAAAGTCAGTGGCACGACCTTCATTCCATGTGGGGTCTAGGACCTCATCATCCCCTGCATCGTCTTCCACCCAGTCTTGATCCCTGACCTCCTGTTCAGTCTGCACACTGCAGAAAGACGCAGCAGTTGGCACCTGTGTTTCGTCATCATCAGAGACATGCTGAGGTGGTATTCCCATGTCCTCATCATCAGGAAACATAAGTGGTTGTGCGTCAGTGCATTCTATATCTTTCACCGCTGGGGAAGGGCTAGGTGGATGCCCTTGGGAAACCCTGCCAGCGGAGTCTTCAAACAGCATAAGAGACTGCTGCATAACTTGAGGCTGAGACAGTTTCCCTGGTATGCATGGGGGTGATGTGACAGACTGACGGGGTTGGTTTTCAGGCGCCATCTGTGCGCTTTCTGCAGAAGACTGGGTGGGAGATAATGTGAACGTGCTGGATCCACTGTCGGCCTCCCAATTGACTAATGCCTGTACCTGCTCAGGCCTTACCATCCTTAGAACGGCATTGGGCCCCACCATATATCGCTGTAAATTCTGGCGGCTACTGGGACCTGAGGTAGTTGGTACACTAGGACGTGTGGATGTGGCAGAACGGCCACGTCCTCTCCCAGCACCAGAGGGTCCACTAACACCACCACGACCATGTCCACGTCCGCGTCCCTTACTAGATGTTTTTCTCATTGTTATGGTTCACCACAACAACAAAAATATTATTTTGCCCAATGTATTGTATTCAAATTCAGCGGGATATAAATTTGAGGCCTAGTATTTAGGCGCTGGGTGACCGGTATGGATTTACTAACAGAATTAGACTTGGAAATGCACAGTAGCGTGTGTGTGAAGTTATTCTGAATGACCCTATGTGCACCTTGAATATTATATACCCTTTTAGGGATAGATTTCAAATAGCTCTGATATAGCAGGAACCACTAAATTATGAAATTGCTAAATTGGGAATTGTACTTCAACCCAGAACAAAAAATGTGCTTTGACGGACACTAAATAACTTTCCCAGCCACAACAGGACAGCGGTAACGAGAGATTTAGCGGGATATAAATTTGAGGCCTAGTATTTAGGCGCTGGGTGACCGGTATGGATTTAGCGACAGAATTAGACTTGGAAATGCACAGTAGCATGTGTGTGAAGTTATTCTGAATGACCCTATGTGCACCTTGAATATTATATACCCTTTTAGGGATAGATTTCAAATAGCTCTGATATAGCAGGAACCACTAAATTATGAAATTGCTAAATTGGGAATTGTACTTCAACCCAGAACAAAAAATGTGCTTTGACGGACACTAAATAACTTTCCCAGCCACAACAGGACAGCGGTAACGAGAGATTTAGCGGGATATAAATTTGAGGCCTAGTATTTAGGCGCTGGGTGACCGGTATGGATTTAGCGACAGAATTAGACTTGGAAATGCACAGTAGCGTGTGTGTGAAGTTATTCTGAATGACCCTATGTGCACCTTGAATATTATATACCCTTTTAGGGATAGATTTCAAATAGCTCTGATATAGCAGGAACCACTAAATTATGAAATTGCTAAATTGGGAATTGTACTTCAACCCAGAACAAAAAATGTGCTTTGACGGACACTAAATAACTTTCCCAGCCACAACAGGACTGCGGTAACGAGAGATTTAGCGGGATATAAATTTGAGGCCTAGTATTTAGGCGCTGGGTGACCGGTATGGATTTAGCGACAGAATTAGACTTGGAAATGCACAGTAGCGTGTGTGTGAAGTTATTCTGAATGACCCTATGTGCACCTTGAATATTATATACCCTTTTAGGGATAGATTTCAAATAGCTCTGATATAGCAGGAACCACTAAATTATGAAATTGCTAAATTGGGAATTGTACTTCAACCCAGAACAAAAAATGTGCTTTGACGGACACTAAATAACTTTCCCAGCCACAACAGGACAGCGGTAACGAGAGATTTAGCGGGATATAAATTTGAGGCCTATTATTTAGGCGCTGGGTGACCGGTATGGATTTAGTGACAGAATTAGACTTGGAAATGCACAGTAGCGTGTGTGTAAAGTTATTCTGAATGACCCTATGTGCACCTTGAATATTATATACCCTTTTAGGGATAGATTTCAAATAGCTCTGATATAGCAGAAACCACTAAATTATGAAATTGCTAAATTGGGAATTGTATTTCAACCCAGAACAAAAAATGTGCTTTGACGGACACTAAATAACTTTCCCAGCCACAACAGGACAGCGGTAACGAGAGATTTAGCGGGATATAAATTTGAGGCCTAGTATTTAGGCGCTGGGTGACCGGTATGGATTTAGCGACAGAATTAGACTTGGAAATGCACAGTAGCGTGTGTGTGAAGTTATTCTGAATGACCCTATGTGCACCTTGAATATTATATACCCTTTTAGGGATAGATTTCAAATAGCTCTGATATAGCAGGAACCACTAAATTATGAAATTGCTAAATTGGGAATTGTACTTCAACCCAGAACAAAAAATGTGCTTTGACGGACACTAAATAACTTTCCCAGCCACAACAGGACAGCGGTAACGAGAGATTTAGCGGGATATAAATTTGAGGCCTAGTATTTAGGCGCTGGGTGACCGGTATGGATTTAGTGACAGAATTAGACTGGGATATGGCCAAAAAATAACCACACTATTGCTGGTTAAATGCACTTGGTGACGGGCGCAGCTTGCCCCTGATGTAGTATATGGCCAAAAAATGAACAGACTATTGCTGGTTAAATGCACTTGGTGTCACAGCTTGACGAACCACACTACTGAGGGTTAAATGCACTTGGTGATGGGCGCAGCTTGCCCCTGATGTAGTATATGGCCAAAAAATGAACAGACTATTGCTGGTTAAATGCACTTGGTGACGGGCGCAGCTTGCCCCTGATTTAGTATATGGCCAAAAAATGAACAGACTATTGCTGGTTAAATGCACTTGGTGTGATAGCTTGACCAACCACACTACTGAGGGTTAAATGCACTTGGTGACGGGCGCAGCTTGCCCCTGATGTAGTATATGGCCAAAAAATGAACAGACTATTGCTGGTTAAATGCACTTGGTGACGGGCGCAGCTTGCCCCTGATTTAGTATATGGCCAAAAAATGAACAGACTATTGCTGGTTAAATGCACTTGGTGTGATAGCTTGACCAACCACACTACTGAGGGTTAAATGCACTTGGTGACGGGCGCAGCTTGCCCCTGATGTAGTATATGGCCAAAAAATGAACAGACTATTGCTGGTTAAATGCACTTGGTGTCACAGCTTGACGAACCACACTACTGAGGGTTAAATGCACTTGGTGACGGGCGCAGCTTGCCCCTGATGTAGTATATGGCCAAAAAATAAACAGACTATTGCTGGTTAAATGCACTTGGTGTGACAGCTTCACCCTGATGTAGGCTTTAGCCAAAAAACAACCACACCATTGAGGGTTAAATGCACTTGGTGACAGGCGCAGCTTGCCCCTGATTTAGTATATGGCCAAAAAATGAACAGACTATTGCTGGTTAAATGCACTTGGTGTGACAGCTTCACCCTGATGTAGGCTTTAGCCAAAAAACAACCACACCATTGAGGGTTAAATGCACTTGGTCGCAGCTTGGATGCACTTGGTCGCAGCACCGCACAAGACACAAAATGGCCGCCGATCACCCCAGAAAAAAGTGACTGACAAACGGTCTGGGCAGCCTAAAAACAGTGAGTGAGCATTTGAATTTCAGCAGCTCAATGATGCACAGCTGCAGATCGATCAATTAATCAAGTGAAGTCCTTTGGAGGAGTTAATCTGCCTAATCTCGCCCTACTGTCGCATCCGCAACCTCTCCCTACGCTAATCAGAGCAGAGTGACGGGCGGCGCTATGTGACTCCAGCTTAAATAGAGGCTGGGTCACATGGTGCTCTGGCCAATCACAGCCATGCCAATAGTAGGCATGGCTGTGACGGCCTCTTGGGGCAAGTAGTATGACGCTTGTTGATTGGCTGCTTTGCAGCCTTTCAAAAAGCGCCAAGAAAGCGTCACAAAAGCGCCAAGAAAGCGACGAACACCGAACCCGAACCCGGACTTTTACGAAAATGTCCGGGTTCGGGTCCGTGTCACGGACACCCCAAAATTCGGTACGAACCCGAACTATACAGTTCGAGTTCGCTCATCCCTAGTGGTCACTTAATAAAAATAGAACTGTAGGCCACTGGAATACAGGCCCCAAAAATTAGGCATTCATCTGACACAAAAGAACTTGTGATTCTGTGGCTGAAGGTACATTAGGCGGTCAATGGATAAAAATAGAACTGTAGGCCAGTTACTTTGTCCCTAGTAGCGGATCCAAATTCATTAACCAAGTGAATACAGGAGATATATTAAGCTCCCAAACAACATTCCAACGGCTCCTATAATATCAAAGTTATAATTGTGATCCAACAGGTTTGAGCCGCAGAATGATTATTACTATATTGTTGCACTGATGTTTATTTATCCAGTTTTTTAGGCATTTTAATTCTTAACCTTCAATATATCAATTTTAAGGTCGTCCCATTACTATATGTACTAGATGTATGCGCTTAATTTTGGGGATATTTTTTATTCGTACATGTGTATAAATTGTATGGTTATTCTTATATGTCAATAAATCTATCAATTGCATATTGGCATATTTCTTCAAATCGCATGGTTCTACATACAGAGAGAGTGGCCAGTATTTTCTATCTCATATTCAATAGCTGTTGGCCAAATTATCGTTCAGCCGACGGCTATCTTTCACGACTCCCTTCAGGCTTCCCCATACACATTCGGCTTGGCTGAACATGTATGTGTATTCTATGCCGAGAGCAGAGAAAACCAATGCCAGATATTTCTGGCAGCTGCATATTGTCCAGGAGAACAAAATATTCATTTCACCCGATCCCTGTCTCCCCCAACATCATCTGTTCGGGGAGAGTGAGGAGCTTCTCACACACATTAGTATGTCAAATGACAAAAGACTATTGTGTTTGTCCAGTTTACTATTTGTTCAAATGATAAGTTAGCAGTTCACTGAAGGATCAGATTACATCTGCAGCACATAAAAGTCTATGTAGAGAGAAGGGTTAAAGAGGATGAGAAAGAAGAGGGGCCTGCTGGAGAGAGGCACAGGAAGAAAAACAGACAGAGATGGTACTTGATGCAAATCTAAACTGCTTAGTTCTGCTGCATACTGTCCTACATTACTGCTAGAGCTTATGAAGTTGTGCTTCAGAGAGAATGTGGAGCAGAATCATCTGTTTTCGCTGTATGCAGTCTATGGGAGACATCACTGCTGCTCGTCTCCACTCACTAGCTCACAGAAAGAGATAAATTGAGCCCATGGAGAGGAAGCTGCTGAAAATGTCACATGCAAGTCATATAATGGCAAGATAGTGTTATCCCTCGTGGACACACGGCAGCTTTTTCGGAAGTTATGTGAAACAGTTACATTTTAAGCAGTGTGTTGGACAACCCTCCATTAGGATCTGCATTGTAAAATATTATCCTCTAGTTCTGCACCATTTCCATTAATTTCATACTGTTTTTATAATAATGCTGACCACAATAAACTAAACTGTTACAGTGCCACTTATAACAGAGCACCCTATTCCAGTCGCAACAAATACAGCAACTTAAAGTGCCCCTTTTAATTAATTTTTTTTCCACCTCCACACTTCATCATACCAGCCCATCTCCAAAAAACTTACTGCAGAAATCTGTGACAAATATTATATGTTTAATTATGTCAAATTTACACCAACTTCACTGATGTTCTTAAAACAATTAACATGTTAGATGAATAAAACAAGGTCCAACCTAGAAAGCCTAATAATGGATGAAATACAACATATTGCAAGTGATCTACTTTATAAACTGCTTAAAGGGGTTTTCCCATGACTAATGTTAAAAATGAAAAGGATACATCATATAGTACATGACAATCTCTTTCTAACAAAGATAGAACCAGCCCTGTACCTCACATGGATGCAGAGGTCTCCCCATTCATTGCTCTGCTAGATATATCAAGCTGGCAGCTCAAGGGGAGGGTCTTTTCTGCTGGCAGCTCAGGGGGTGTGTCTCAGCTCTCTCTATCATAGCTCAGGAGGCAGTTGAAGGATGAAACTGAGCATGTGCAGCCTTCTCAGTGAGCCGGACAAAGAAATAGAACAGATACGTTTTATTGATTAACTCAGTGGCTAGGCAAATTGTTTAATTACATGCAATTAAATAGAATTCAGATCGAGTTGCTGGTTTGAAAACCGTAGAATATTTTTTGTGGGTCAACCCCTTTAAAACAGCATTCTATACAAAGTAGTATTTATGAGTCTAAAGGGACCAGGCTTGTACACTGATGGCCAAAATCAAATAATGACCAATTTGGCCGAAGCTTTCTGTTATTTGTTCATTTAAAACTGTCTTTAGAAACTATCCTTGCCACACATATTGAAAACTTTGTAGGCAATTGAATGCCAAGACTTCATATGCCAACACAGATGCTGTAGGGACCATTTTTGAGTTTGGCATCTACAGTCATGCTCCCTCCAGTGTATTTCCCATCTGTTATCCACCGTGTGTAAGTGATGAATGTTACTCATCTGTAGACACAAGCTCTAAGTGCTATAGCTCACCAGCCACTTGCTGGCATTTAGTTTCCTTGGCATTTTCAGGAGGCAGATGCTTTTGGGAGATCTTCAATTGTCCATGACTATAACTTGGCAGAACCAAGTTAGGTCTTTAATATGGCCAGATCATTTACATACCCTATCCTAATTTATATACTGTATATCATAATTAAATTCTCATATATATCCTTCCAGCATTGCTTTGATAATCATCATGCAATACTTAACATTTTTTTTATTGACAGCATTTGATTTACATCTGAAAGTTACAATAAAACCTTACTTTTAACTTGTATTCAATTTAAATTTTACATTTCAAAAAAGAGTGAGAACATTGAGCGGAAACAAGGTTGTAGCTGAAATGTATTTTTATGATACTGTATACATAAACTTATAACTTTGTTTAGCTTTATTATTTTACTATTGAAATTTGGAGTTGAAGTGAAATGTTCATGACACAGTAAGGAAATAGCACTTTTGCAGCTATTTACTAAGATATTCCATAATGAATCATTTTGAAAGTACTGTTCTTCTTTGGCAGCATTAACATTTCAGGATGTTGCATAGCAACTGCAAGCGAGATTTCCTTGTTCTTGTGGAGATTAAGAGGGGTTAAATTCAAAAGCTGGCGTGCAGAAGGACAAGTGGCATTCTGGGTCAGCCTGGTCTACTGAAAAACCAGAGAATGTTTCAGTGCGCTCAGTCTTTGCCACAATAATGGGCCTGAAAAACACAGCAGAAGGCAATCCCATTTGGAGTTGCCGTTCAAGCCAGTTACTTGCCAGTCGAGTCCATTCCTAATGGGTTGATTCAGGAAAAACCAAATAGACCTATTTGATATTTATATGTTCTATGAGAAAGGATAACACAGTTCAATTCAATAAAAAGCTGATGTATTCTAAATAAATGGTTGGTGAGTAGGGATGAGCGAACCCGAACTGTATAGTTCGGGTTCGTACCGAATTTTGGGGTGTCCGTGACACGGACCCGAACCCGGACATTTTCGTAAAAGTCCGGGTTCGGGTTCGGTGTTCGTCGCTTTCTTCGCGCTTTTGTGACGCTTTCTTGGCGCTTTTTGAAAGGCTGCAAAGCAGCAAATCAACAAGCGTCATACTACTTGCCCCAAGAGGCCATCACAGCCATGCCTACTATTGGCATGGCTGTGATTGGCCAGAGCACCATGTGACCCAGCCTCTATTTAAGCTGGAGTCACATAGCGCCGCCCGTCACTCTGCTCTGATTAGCGTAGGGAGAGGTTGCGGCTGCGACAGTAGGGCGAGATTAGGCAGATTAACTCCTCCAAAGGACTTGATTAACTGATCGATCTGCAGCTGTGGATCATTGAGCTGCTGATCCTCAATTGCTCACTGTTTTTAGGCTGCACAGACCGTTTGTCAGTCTCATTTTTCTGGGGTGATCGGCGGCCATTTTGTGTCTTGTGGTGCGCCAGCACAAGCTGCGACCAAGTGCATTTAACCCTCAATGGTGTGGTTGTTTTTTGGCTAAAGCCTACATCAGGGTGAAGCTGTGACACCAAGTGCATTTAACCAGCAATAGTCTGTTCATTTTTTGGCCATATACAAAATCAGGGGCAAGCTGCGCCTGTCACCAAGTGCATTTAACCCTCAATGGTGTGGTTGTTTTTTGGCTAAAGCCTACATCAGGGTGAAGCTGGCACACCAAGTGCATTTAACCAGCAATAGTCTGTTCATTTTTTGGCCATATACAAAATCAGGGGCAAGCTGCGCCTGTCACCAAGTGCATTTAACCCTCAATGGTGTGGTTGTTTTTTGGCTAAAGCCTACATCAGGGTGAAGCTGTCACACCAAGTGCATTTAACCAGCAATAGTCTGTTCATTTTTTGGCCATATACAAAATCAGGGGCAAGCTGCGCCTGTCACCAAGTGCATTTAACCCTCAATGGTGTGGTTGTTTTTTGGCTAAAGCCTACATCAGGGTGAAGCTGTCACACCAAGTGCATTTAACCAGCAATAGTCTGTTCATTTTTTGGCCATATCCCAGTCTAATTCTGTCACTAAATCCATACCGGTCACCCAGCGCCTAAATACTAGGCCTCAAATTTATATCCAGCTAAATCTGTCCCTAGTGCTGTAGCTGGGCGAGTTATTTAGTGTCCGTTCAAGCACATTTCTTGTTCTGGGTTGAAATACAATTCCCAATTTAGCAATTTCATAATTTAGTGGTTCCTGCTATATCAGAGCTCTTTGAAATCTATCCCAAAAAGGGTATATAATATTGAAGGTGCACATAGGGTCATTCAGAGTAACTTCACACACACCCGCTACTGTGTATTTCCAAGTCTAATTCTGTCACTAAATCCATACCGGTGACCCAGCGCCTAAATACTAGGCCTCAAATTTAATTCCCTCTAAATCTCTCGTTACCCACCGCTGTACTGTTGTTGCTGGGCAAGATATTTAGTGTCCGTCAAAGCACATTTTTTGTTCTGGGTTGAAGTACAATTCCCAATTTAGCAATTTCATAATTTAGTGGTTTCTGCTATATCAGAGCTATTTGAAATCTATCCCAAAAAGGGTATATAATATTGAAGGTGCACATAGGGTCATTCAGAATAACTTCACACACACCCGCTACTGTGTATTTCCAAGTCTAATTCTGTCACTAAACCCATACCTGTCACCCAGCGCCTAAATACTAGGCCTCAAATTTAAATCCCTCTAAATCTCTCGTTACCGTTGTCCTGTTGTAGCTGGGAAAGTTATTTAGTGCCCGTCAAAGCACATTTTTTGTTCTGGGTTGAAGTACAATTCCCAATTTAGCAATTTCATAATTTAGTGGTTCCTGCTATATCAGAGCTATTTGAAATCTATCCCAAAAAGGGTATATAATATTGAAGGTGCACATAGGGTCATTCAGAATAACTTCACACACACCCGCTACTGTGTATTTCCAAGTCTAATTCTGTCACTAAATCCATACCGGTGACCCAGCGCCTAAATACTAGGCCTCAAATTTAATTCCCTCTAAATCTCTCGTTACCCACCGCTGTACTGTTGTTGCTGGGCAAGATATTTAGTGTCCGTCAAAGCACATTTTTTGTTCTGGGTTGAAGTACAATTCCCAATTTAGCAATTTCATAATTTAGTGGTTTCTGCTATATCAGAGCTATTTGAAATCTATCCCTAAAAGGGTATATAATATTGAAGGTGCACATAGGGTCATTCAGAATAACTTCACACACACCCGCTACTGTGTATTTCCAAGTCTAATTCTGTCACTAAACCCATACCTGTCACCCAGCGCCTAAATACTAGGCCTCAAATTTATATCCAGCTAAATCTGTCCCTAGTGCTGTAGCTGGGCGAGTTATTTAGTGTCCGTTCAAGCACATTTCTTGTTCTGGGTTGAAATACAATTCCCAATTTAGCAATTTCATAATTTAGTGGTTCCTGCTATATCAGAGCTCTTTGAAATCTATCCCAAAAAGGGTATATAATATTGAAGGTGCACATAGGGTCATTCAGAGTAACTTCACACACACCCGCTACTGTGTATTTCCAAGTCTAATTCTGTCACTAAATCCATACCGGTGACCCAGCGCCTAAATACTAGGCCTCAAATTTAATTCCCTCTAAATCTCTCGTTACCCACCGCTGTACTGTTGTTGCTGGGCAAGATATTTAGTGTCCGTCAAAGCACATTTTTTGTTCTGGGTTGAAGTACAATTCCCAATTTAGCAATTTCATAATTTAGTGGTTTCTGCTATATCAGAGCTATTTGAAATCTATCCCAAAAAGGGTATATAATATTGAAGGTGCACATAGGGTCATTCAGAATAACTTCACACACACCCGCTACTGTGTATTTCCAAGTCTAATTCTGTCACTAAACCCATACCTGTCACCCAGCGCCTAAATACTAGGCCTCAAATTTAAATCCCTCTAAATCTCTCGTTACCGTTGTCCTGTTGTAGCTGGGAAAGTTATTTAGTGCCCGTCAAAGCACATTTTTTGTTCTGGGTTGAAGTACAATTCCCAATTTAGCAATTTCATAATTTAGTGGTTCCTGCTATATCAGAGCTATTTGAAATCTATCCCAAAAAGGGTATATAATATTGAAGGTGCACATAGGGTCATTCAGAATAACTTCACACACACCCGCTACTGTGTATTTCCAAGTCTAATTCTGTCACTAAATCCATACCGGTGACCCAGCGCCTAAATACTAGGCCTCAAATTTAATTCCCTCTAAATCTCTCGTTACCCACCGCTGTACTGTTGTTGCTGGGCAAGATATTTAGTGTCCGTCAAAGCACATTTTTTGTTCTGGGTTGAAGTACAATTCCCAATTTAGCAATTTCATAATTTAGTGGTTTCTGCTATATCAGAGCTATTTGAAATCTATCCCTAAAAGGGTATATAATATTGAAGGTGCACATAGGGTCATTCAGAATAACTTCACACACACCCGCTACTGTGTATTTCCAAGTCTAATTCTGTCACTAAACCCATACCTGTCACCCAGCGCCTAAATACTAGGCCTCAAATTTAAATCCCTCTAAATCTCTCGTTACCGTTGTCCTGTTGTAGCTGGGAAAGTTATTTAGTGCCCGTCAAAGCACATTTTTTGTTCTGGGTTGAAGTACAATTCCCAATTTAGCAATTTCATAATTTAGTGGTTCCTGCTATATCAGAGCTATTTGAAATCTATCCCAAAAAGGGTATATAATATTGAAGGTGCACATTGGGTCATTCAGAATAACTTCACACACACCGCTTCTGTGCATTTCCAAGTCTAATTCTGTCACTAAATCCATACCGGTGACCCAGCGCCTAAATACTAGGCCTCAAATTTAATTCCCTCTAAATCTCTCGTTACCCACCGCTGTACTGTTGTTGCTGGGCAAGATATTTAGTGTCCGTCAAAGCACATTTTTTGTTCTGGGTTGAAGTACAATTCCCAATTTAGCAATTTCATAATTTAGTGGTTTCTGCTATATCAGAGCTATTTGAAATCTATCCCTAAAAGGGTATATAATATTGAAGGTGCACATAGGGTCATTCAGAATAACTTCACACACACCCGCTACTGTGTATTTCCAAGTCTAATTCTGTCACTAAATCCATACCGGTGACCCAGCGCCTAAATACTAGGCCTCAAATTTAATTCCCTCTAAATCTCTCGTTACCCACCGCTGTACTGTTGTTGCTGGGCAAGATATTTAGTGTCCGTCAAAGCACATTTTTTGTTCTGGGTTGAAGTACAATTCCCAATTTAGCAATTTCATAATTTAGTGGTTTCTGCTATATCAGAGCTATTTGAAATCTATCCCTAAAAGGGTATATAATATTGAAGGTGCACATAGGGTCATTCAGAATAACTTCACACACACCCGCTACTGTGTATTTCCAAGTCTAATTCTGTCACTAAATCCATACCGGTGACCCAGCGCCTAAATACTAGGCCTCAAATTTAATTCCCTCTAAATCTCTCGTTACCCACCGTTGTACTGTTGTTGCTGGGCAAGATATTTAGTGTCCGTCAAAGCACATTTTTTGTTCTGGGTTGAAGTACAATTCCCAATTTAGCAATTTCATAATTTAGTGGTTTCTGCTATATCAGAGCTATTTGAAATCTATCCCTAAAAGGGTATATAATATTCAAGGTGCACATTGGGTCATTCAGAATAACTTCACACACACACGCTTCTGTGCATTTCCAAGTCTAATTCTGTCACTAAATCCATACCGGTCACCCAGCGCCTAAATACTAGGCCTCAAATTTATATCCCGCTGAATTTGAATACAATACATTGGGCCAAATAATATATTTGTTGTTGTGGTGAACCATAACAATGAGAAAAACATCTAGTAAGGGACGCGGACGTGGACATGGTCGTGGTGGTGTTAGTGGACCCTCTGGTGCTGGGAGAGGACGTGGCCGTTCTGCCACATCCACACGTCCTAGTGTACCAACTACCTCAGGTCCCAGTAGCCGCCAGAATTTACAGCGATATATGGTGGGGCCCAATGCCGTTCTAAGGATGGTAAGGCCTGAGCAGGTACAGGCATTAGTCAATTGGGTGGCCGACAGTGGATCCAGCACGTTCACATTATCTCCCACCCAGTCTTCTGCAGAAAGCGCACAGATGGCGCCTGAAAACCAACCCCATCAGTCTGTCACATCACCCCCATGCATACCAGGGAAACTGTCTCAGCCTCAAGTTATGCAGCAGTCTCTTATGCTGTTTGAAGACTCCGCTGGCAGGGTTTCCCAAGGGCATCCACCTAGCCCTTCCCCAGCGGTGAAAGACATAGAATGCACTGACGCACAACCACTTATGTTTCCTGATGATGAGGACATGGGAATACCACCTCAGCATGTCTCTGATGATGACGAAACACAGGTGCCAACTGCTGCGTCTTTCTGCAGTGTGCAGACTGAACAGGAGGTCAGGGATCAAGACTGGGTGGAAGACGATGCAGGGGACGATGAGGTCCTAGACCCCACATGGAATGAAGGTCGTGCCACTGACTTTCACAGTTCGGAGGAAGAGGCAGTGGTGAGACCGAGCCAACAGCGTAGCAAAAGAGGGAGCAGTGGGCAAAAGCAGAACACCCGCCGCCAAGAGACTCCGCCTGCTACTGACCGCCGCCATCTGGGACCGAGCACCCCAAAGGCAGCTTCAAGGAGTTCCCTGGCATGGCACTTCTTCAAACAATGTGCTGACGACAAGACCCGAGTGGTTTGCACGCTGTGCCATCAGAGCCTGAAGCGAGGCATTAACGTTCTGAACCTGAGCACAACCTGCATGACCAGGCACCTGCATGCAAAGCATGAACTGCAGTGGAGTAAACACCTTAAAACCAAGGAAGTCACTCAGGCTCCCCCTGCTACCTCTTCTGCTGCTGCCGCCTCGGCCTATTCTGCTGCTGCCGCCTCGGCCTCTTCCTCCGCCTCTGGAGGAACGTTGGCACCTGCCGCCCAGCAAACAGGGGATGTACCACCAACACCACCACCACCACCTCCGTCACCAAGCGTCTCAACCATGTCACACGCCAGCGTTCAGCTCTCCATCTCACAAACATTTGATAGAAAGCGTAAATTCCCACCTAGCCACCCTCGATCCCTGGCCCTGAATGCCAGCATTTCTAAACTACTGGCCTATGAAATGCTGTCATTTAGGCTGGTGGACACAGACAGCTTCAAACAGCTCATGTCGCTTGCTGTCCCACAGTATGTTGTTCCCAGCCGGCACTACTTCTCCAAGAGAGCCGTGCCTTCCCTGCACAACCAAGTATCCGATAAAATCAAGTGTGCACTGCGCAACGCCATCTGTAGCAAGGTCCACCTAACCACAGATACGTGGACCAGTAAGCACGGCCAGGGACGCTATATCTCCCTAACTGCACACTGGGTAAATGTAGTGGCAGCTGGGCCCCAGGCGGAGAGCTGTTTGGCGCACGTCCTTCCGCCGCCAAGGATCGCAGGGCAACATTCTTTGCCTCCTGTTGCCACCTCCTCCTTCTCGGCTTCCTCCTCCTCTTCTTCCACCTGCTCATCCAGTCAGCCACACACCTTCACCACCAACTTCAGCACAGCCCGGGGTAAACGTCAGCAGGCCATTCTGAAACTCATATGTTTGGGGGACAGGCCCCACACCGCACAGGAGTTGTGGCGGGGTATAGAACAACAGACCGACGAGTGGTTGCTGCCGGTGAGCCTCAAGCCCGGCCTGGTGGTGTGTGATAATGGGCGAAATCTCGTTGCAGCTCTGGGACTAGCCAATTTGACGCACATCCCTTGCTTGGCGCATGTGCTGAATTTGGTGGTGCAGAAGTTCATTCACAACTACCCCGACATGTCAGAGCTGCTGCATAAAGTGCGGGCCGTCTGTTCGCGCTTCCGGCGTTCACATCCTGCTGCTGCTCGCCTGTCTGCGCTACAGCGTAACTTCGGCCTTCCCGCTCACCGCCTCATATGCGACGTGCCCACCAGGTGGAACTCCACCTTGCACATGCTGGACAGACTGTGCGAGCAGCAGCAGGCCATAGTGGAGTTTCAGCTGCAGCACGCACGGGTCAGTCGCACTACAGAACAGCACCACTTCACCACCAATGACTGGGCCTCCATGCGAGACCTGTGTGCCCTGTTGCGCTGTTTCGAGTACTCCACCAACATGGCCAGTGGCGATGACACCGTTATCAGCGTTACAATACCACTTCTATGTCTCCTTGAGAAAACACTTAGGGCGATGATGGAAGAGGAGGTGGCCCAGGAGGAGGAGGAGGAGGAGGAGGAAGAGGGGTCATTTTTAGCACTTTCAGGCCAGTCTCTTCGAAGTGACTCAGAGGGAGGTTTTTGGCAACAGCAGAGGCCAGGTACAAATGTGGCCAGCCAGGGCCCACTACTGGAGGACGAGGAGGACGAGGATGAGGAGGAGGTGGAGGAGGATGAGGATGAAGCATGGTCACAGCGGGGTGGCACCCAACGCAGCTCGGGTCCATCACTGGTGCGTGGCTGGGGGGAAAGGCAGGACGATGACGATACGCCTCCCACAGAGGACAGCTTGTCCTTATCCCTGGGCAGCCTGGCACACATGAGCGACTACATGCTGCAGTGCCTGCGCAACGACAGCAGAGTTGCCCACATTTTAACCTGTGCGGACTACTGGGTTGCCACCCTGCTGGATCCACGCTACAAAGACAATGTGCCCACCTTACTTCCTGCACTGGAGCGTGATAGGAAGATGCGCGAGTACAAGCGCACGTTGGTAGACACGCTACTGAGAGCATTCCCAAATGTCACAGGGGAACAAGTGGAAGCCCAAGGCCAAGGCAGAGGAGGAGCAAGAGGTCGCCAAGGCAGCTGTGTCACGGCCAGCTCCTCTGAGGGCAGGGTTAGCATGGCAGAGATGTGGAAAACTTTTGTCAACACGCCACAGCTAACTGCACCACCACCTGATACGCAACGTGTTAGCAGGAGGCAACATTTCACTAACATGGTGGAACAGTACGTGTGCACACCCCTCCACGTACTGACTGATGGTTCGGCCCCATTCAACTTCTGGGTCTCTAAATTGTCCACGTGGCCAGAGCTAGCCTTTTATGCCTTGGAGGTGCTGGCCTGCCCGGCAGCCAGCGTTTTGTCTGAACGTGTATTCAGCACGGCAGGGGGCGTCATTACAGACAAACGCAGCCGCCTGTCTACAGCCAATGTGGACAAGCTGACGTTCATAAAAATGAACCAGGCATGGATCCCACAGGACCTGTCCGTCCCTTGTCCAGATTAGACATTAACTACCTCCCCATAACCATATATTATTGGACTCCAGGGCACTTCCTCATTCAATCCTATTTTTATTTTCATTTTACCATTATATTGCGAGGCTACCCAAAGTTGAATGAACCTCTCCTCTGCCTGTGTGCTAGGCCTAAATATATGCCAATGGACTGTTGCAGTGGTGGGTGACGTGAAGCCTCATTCTCTGCTATGACATGCAGACTGATTCTCTGCTGACATGAAGCCAGATCCTCTGTTACGGGAGCTCTCTCCTCTGCCTGGGTGCTGGGCCTAAATTTATGACAATTGACTGTTGCAGTGGTGGGTGACGTGAAGCCTGATTCTCTGCTATGATATGAAGACTGATTCTCTGCTGACATGAAGCCAGATTGTCTGTTACGGGACCTTTCTCCTCTGCCTGGGTTCTGGGCCTAAATTTATGAAAATTGACTGTTGCAGTGGTGGGTGACGTGAAGCCTGATTCTCTGCTATGATATGAAGACTGATTCTCTGCTGACATGAAGCCAGATTGTCTGTTACGGGACCTTTCTCCTCTGCCTGGGTTCTGGGCCTAAATTTATGAAAATTGACTCTTACAGTGGTGGGTGACGTGAAGCCTGATTCTCTGCTATGATATGAAGACTGATTCTCTGCTGACATGAAGCCAGATTCTCTGTTACGGGACCTCTCTCCTCTGCCTGGGTGCTGGGTAGTGTTGAGCGCGAATATTCGAAAAGCAAATTTTTTTCGCGAATATCGCAACTTCGCGATTTCGCGAATATTTCGAATATAGTGCTATATATTCGTAAAAACGAATATTCGTTTTTTGTTTCCCCCCCCCCCCCCACAAAATTACAGTACACATATAATTGATTGTTTCCCAAAGGTCCAACAGCTCAGATCTTACTCACATTGCCTAGAAAGTGATTGAGGCGCGAATCTTCGTAAGGCGATTTTATTAGCGCACATGCGAATATCGGCACGTCCCAGAACAGAGGCAAAGGGCTTTGCATTCATACATTAGTGAATTGAGTTGCGAATCTTCGTAAGGCGATTTTATTAGCGCACATGCGAATATCTACACTTGTCCCAGAACAGAGGCAAAGGGCTTTGCATTCATACATTAGTGATTGAATTGAGCTGCGAATCTTCGTAAGGCGATTTTATTAACGCAAATGCAAATATCTACACTTGTCCCCAGAACAGAGAGGCAAAGGCCTGTGCATTCATATAGTATAGCACCATATTCGCGAATACGTAGAACTTCGTAAAATTCGATTTACGAATATTCGTATTTTTTATTTTACTTTCCACCTTACAGATTACATTGATCTGTACTCTGTCAACTACTGTCATCACCCCCCACTGTATCTCGATTGATTCCCAAAAGTCTCACATTCCCTAGAAAGTGATTGAGGTGCGAATCTTCGTAAGGCGATTTTATTAGCGCACATGCGAATATCTACACTTGTCCCAGAACAGAGGCAAAGGGCATTGCATTCATACATTAGTGATTGAATTGAGTTGCGAATCTTCGTAAGGCGATTTCATTAGCGCACATGTGAATTTTGCATAGCATATGTATTATGCGATAATTCGAATTATCGCATATGCGAAATAATAACGAATTTGAATAATCGCGAATATTTTACGAATATTCTTTCGAATATTCACAAAATTTCGCGAATTCGAATATGGGACATGCCGCTCAACACTAGTGCTGGGCCTAAATTTATGACAATGGACTGTTGCAGTGGTGGGTGACGTGAAGCCTGATTCTCTGCTATGACATGCAGACTGATTCTCTGCTGACATGAAGCCAGATTGTCTGTTACGGGACCTCTCTCCTCTGCCTGGGTGCTGGGCCTAAATATATGCCAATGGACTGTTGCAGTGGTGGCTGACGTGAAGCCTCATTCTCTGCTATGACATGCAGACTAATTCTCTGCTGACATGAAGACAGATTCTCTGTTACGGGACCTCTCTCCTCTGCCTGGGTGCCGGGGCCTAAATATCTGAGAATGGACTGTTCCAGTGGTGGCTGACGTGAAGCCTCATTCTCTGCTATGACATGCAGACTAATTCTCTGCTGACATGAAGACAGATTCTCTGTTACGGGACCTCCCTCCTCTGCCTGGGTGCTGGGCCTAAATATATGCCAATGGACTGTTGCAGTGGTGGCTGACGTGAAGCCTCATTCTCTGCTATGACATGCAGACTAATTCTCTGCTGACATGAAGACAGATTCTCTGTTACGGGACCTCCCTCCTCTGCCTGGGTGCTGGGCCTAAATATATGCCAATGGACTGTTGCAGTGGTGGCTGACGTGAAGCCTCATTCTCTGCTATGACATGCAGACTGATTCTCTGCTGACATGAAGCCAGATTCTCTGTTACGGGACCTCTCTCCTCTGCCTGTGTGTGTGCTGGGCCTAAATATATGCCAATGGACTGTTGCAGTGGTGGCTGACGTGAAGCCTCATTCTCTGCTATGACATGCAGACTGATTCTCTGCTGACATGAAGCCAGATTCTCTGTTACGGGACCTCTCTCCTCTGCCTGTGTGTGTGCTGGGCCTAAATATATGCCAATGGACTGTTGCAGTGGTGGCTGACGTGAAGCCTCATTCTCTGCTATGACATGCAGACTAATTCTCTGCTGACATGAAGACAGATTCTCTGTTACGGGACCTCCCTCCTCTGCCTGGGTGCTGGGCCTAAATATATGCCAATGGACTGTTGCAGTGGTGGCTGACGTGAAGCCTCATTCTCTGCTATGACATGCAGACTGATTCTCTGCTGACATGAAGCCAGATTCTCTGTTACGGGACCTCTCTCCTCTGCCTGTGTGTGTGCTGGGCCTAAATATATGCCAATGGACTGTTGCAGTGGTGGCTGACGTGAAGCCTCATTCTCTGCTATGACATGCAGACTGATTCTCTGCTGACATGAAGCCAGATTCTCTGTTACGGGACCTCTCTCCTCTGCCTGTGTGTGTGCTGGGCCTAAATATATGCCAATGGACTGTTGCAGTGGTGGCTGACGTGAAGCCTCATTCTCTGCTATGACATGCAGACTAATTCTCTGCTGACATGAAGACAGATTCTCTGTTACGGGACCTCCCTCCTCTGCCTGGGTGCTGGGCCTAAATATATGCCAATGGACTGTTGCAGTGGTGGCTGACGTGAAGCCTCATTCTCTGCTATGACATGCAGACTAATTCTCTGCTGACATGAAGACAGATTCTCTGTTACGGGACCTCTCTCCTCTGCCTGGGTGCCGGGGCCTAAATATCTGAGAATGGACTGTTCCAGTGGTGGGTGACGGGAAGCCAGATTCTCTGCTATGGAACCTCTCTCCAATTGATTTTGGTTAATTTTTATTTATTTAATTTTTATTTTAATTCATTTCCCTATCCACATTTGTTTGCAGGGGATTTACCTACATGTTGCTGCCTTTTGCAGCCCTCTAGCTCTTTCCTGGGCTGTTTTACAGCCTTTTTAGTGCCGAAAAGTTCGGGTCCCCATTGACTTCAATGGGGTTCGGGTTCGGGACGAAGTTCGGATCGGGTTCGGATCCCGAACCCGAACATTTCCGGGATGTTCGGCCGAACTTCTCGAACCCGAACATCCAGGTGTTCGCTCAACTCTATTGGTGAGGCTTCAAATAATTTTCTCTAGTGAACACGAGGAATACGGTACCAGTCCAACACTGATGGTACTTATTTATATGTGCCAATTCAGTACTTGTATTTCCTAATGGTAGCCAACCCTCAGAAAAGCCATTGAAGGGAATGTGTCAGAAAATGATCTGTTTTCTTTTTTGTTTTGTTTTTTTTTCCAAATTTTTGGTGACTAATTTTCAATGTCACTCTAATAAAAATATTAAAATTGTGCATTTTTTTTTCACTAGCCACGAGGCCTGTTCTGTACAGGTAATTTTCAATAGCCATCATATTATTATCACAGGCAAAAATCAATTATAGATATCACTTTTGTATAGATAACACATGATCCACCCACAATAGGGGATATCACAGCTTATCTACTCCCTCCAGACCTCTGAACAGGTTACAGAGCATGCCTAGAAATATTTCCCATAGAAGTCAATGAGATCAGCTTGTGTCCATTGTGTCTATGGCCCATGTGGCTGCTCTCAAAGAACAGGAGGTCTTGTCTTCCTCCAGCAAATGTCATTTATCATGTAGACAAGGTCAATACAAGGCACTTACTAATGTATTGTGATTGTCCATATTGCTTCCTTTGCTGGCTTAATTTTTTTCATGACTACACTGCTCATTTTCAGGAGTTACAACCACCCTGCAATCCAGCAGCAGTGGCTATGCTTGCACACTATAGGAAAAAGCATTTTCCTATCGTGTACAATGTATAATGTAATGAAAAAATCGATCAAGCCAGCAAAGGAGGCAATATGGACAATCATAATACATTAGTGCTTTGTATTAACTTTCTGTACATGAAAAATGCCATTTGCTGAAGCGAGAAAACCCCTTTAACACCTTCCCGACCTATGATGAGTATACTCGTCATGGAGCACTGCTACTTAGTGCTCCATGACGAATATACATGTCATGGCATTAAACTGTCACCATGTCAGCAAAAAAGGTAATAAAAGTGATCCAAAAAGTTGCATGTACGCCAAAATATCACCAATCAAACCGTCACCTCATCCCGCAAAAAATGAGCCCCTATATGAGACAATGGCCCAATAAATAAATAAAAACTATGGGTCTCAGACTATGGAGACACTATAACATGATTTTTTTTTTTGTTTAAAAAATTATATTATTGTGTAAAACTTACATAAATAAAAAAAATTGCGTCTGTATCGACCAGCTCTATAATATCACATGACCTAACCCCTCAGATGAACACCGTGGAAAAAAAAAACTGTGCTAAATAAACAATTTTTTGTCACCTTACATCACAAAAAGTGTAATAGCAGGCGATCAAAAAGCCATATGCACCCCAAAATAACGCCAATCAAACCGTCATCTCATCCCGCAAAAATCATACCCTTCCCAAGATAATCGCCCAAAAACTGAAAAAACTATGGCTCTTAGACTATGGAAACACTAAAACATGATTTTTTTAGTTTCAAAAATGAAATCATTGTGTAAAACTTACATAAATAAAAAAAGTATACATATTAGGTATCGCCGCGTCCGAATCGACCGGCTCTATAAAAATTTCACATGACCTAACCCCTCAGGTGTACACCGTAAAAAAGAAAAAGAAAAACGGTGTAAAAAATGCAATTTTTTTTCATCTTACATCACAAAAAATGTAATAGCAAGCGATCAAAAAGTCATATGCACCGCAGAATAGCGCCAATCAAACAGTCATCTCATCCCGCAAAAATTATACCCTACCCAAGATAATCGCCCAAAAACTTAAAAAACTATGGCTCTTAGACTATGGAAACACTAAAACATGATTTTCTTTTTTGTTTCAAAAATGAAATTATTGTGTAAAACCTACATAACTAAAAAAAAGTATACATATTAGGTATAGCCGCGTCTGTATCAACCGGCTCTATAAAAATATCATTACCTAACCCCTTAGGTGAACACCGTAAAAAAATAAAAATAAAAACGGTGTAAAAAAAGCAATTTTTTGTATCTTACATCACAAAAAGTGTAATAGCAAGCGATCAAAAAGTCATATGCACGCCAAAACAGTGCCAATCAAACCGGCATCTCATGCCACAAAAAATGAGACCCTACCTAAGATAATCGCCCAAAAACTGAAAAAACAATGGCTCTCAGACTATGGAGACACTAAAACACGATTTCTTTTGTTTCAAAAATGAAATCATTGTGTAAAACTTACATAAATAAAAAAAATTGTATACATATTAGGAATCGCCGTGTCCTTGACAACCTGCTCTATAAAAATACTACATGATCTAACCTGTCAGATGAATGTTGTAAATAACAAAAAAAACGGTGCCAAAAAAGCAATTTCTTGTTACCTTGCCTCACAAAATGTGTAATATAGAGCAACCAAAAATCATATGTACCCTAAAATAGTACCAACAAAACTTCCACCCTTTCCCGTAGTTCTAAAATGGGGTCACTTTTTTGGAGTTACTACTCTAGGGGTGCATCAGGGGGGCTTTAAATGGGACATGGTGTCAAAAAAGCAGTCTAGCAAAATCTGACTTCCAAAAACCGTATGGCATTCCTTTCCTTCTGCGCCCTGCCGTGTGCCCGTACAGCAGTTTACGACCACATATGGGGTGTTTCTGTAAACTACAGAATCAGGGCCATAAATAATGAGTTTTGTTTGGCTGTTAACCCTTGCTTTGTAACTGGAAAAAAAATATTAAAATGGAAATTCTGCCAAAAAAGTGAAATTTTGAAATTGTATCTCTATTTTCCATTAATTCTTGTGTAACACTTAAAGGGTTAATGATGTTTAAAAAATCAGTTTTGAATACCTTGAGGGGTGAAGTTTCTAGAATAGGGTCATTTTTGGGTGGTTTCTATCATGTAAGCTTCACAAAGTGACTTCAGACCTGAACTGGTCCTTAAAAAGTTGTTTTTGAAAATTTCAAGATTTACTTCTAAACTTCTAAGCCTTGTAACGTCCCCCAAAAATAAAATGTCATTCCCAAAATGATCCTAACATGAAGTAGACATATGGGAAATGTAAAGTAATAACTATTTTTGTAGGTATTAATATGTATTATAGAAGTAGAGAAATTGAAACTTGGAAATTTGCAAATTGTTCAAATATTTTGTCAAATATGGTATTTTGTATAAATAAAAAATAATTTTATGACTCCATTTTACCAGTGTCATGAAGTAAAACATATGACGAAAAAACATTCTCAGAATGGCCTGGATAAGTCAAAGCGTTTTAAAGTTATCACCACATAAAGTGACACTGGTCAGATTTGCAAAAAATGGCCTGGTCCTGAAGGTGAAAATGAGCCCGGTCCTTAAGGGGTTAAGGCCTACTGGCCAGTGTGGAAGTTGCATAATTTTTTTTTTTTTTTTTTTTAATAGAGACATGGAAATAAAAAAATAAATAAAAAACAATTCTAAGAAACAAGTTTAACAAAAAAAAAAATAGACAAACTCCCTATAACACTTGTACAATCACCAGATCCCCATTTATCCCTGATTGTACACAAGGCTATTTATTGGACACTTTTAAAGTAATTGCTAAAAATAATAAATATAAAAAAGCAAATGTAAAAATAAGGTAAAAGTAAGAGAAAATTTTTGTTAGAAAAAGTTCTAATGGCAAATTGTAAATGTATGCAAAACCTCAAATTCAATAAAACACTGTATATTGTTTTAAGAATGCTCCTTAAGAGTGATCTTTTCTACCATCACAAACATCCGATTTTTGCTAATATATCCATAAGAGTGTATAGCTGTTCAAGTGAACAGCAGCTTCATATTTTTAAATTAGGCTAAGAAGCAGTTCATGCTGTGTGATCAAGTAATTTGTCGCTTGCACAAATTTCCAAGGTCTGCAGGAATTGGCAAATTACATTCAGGGACAGTAAATGAGGGAATAACAAAACAGACACACTTTACTCAAAATGACAAGCTGTTTGCCTTCCATTATTTTCTACACATTTAGAGAGTTGTTGTTTTAATCCATGTAAATCTTGTGTTAATCAGCAGTTTCATGTGCTCTCTTTATGTTGAAATACAAGACCGTGCAAAAATTTTAGACAGGTGTGGCAAGTGTTAATTTTTAAAATTTAAAATTATTCCACAACAGGAGAATAACATTAAACATACAGCCAATGTCATTAAAGGGAACCTGTCACCGGGATTTTGTGTATACAGCTGAGGACATAGGTTGCTAGATGGCCACTAGCATATCCGCAATACCCAGTCCCCATAGCTCTGTGTGCCTTAATTGTGTAAAAAAAATAATATTTGATACATATGCAAATGAACCTGAGATGAGTCCTGTCCCTGAGATGAGTCAGGGACAGGACTCATCTCAGGTTAATTTGCATATGTATCAAATCAGTTTTTTTACGCAATAAAAGAACACAAAGCTAGGGGGACTGGGTATTGCGGATGTGCTAGCGGCCATCTAGCAACCCATGTCCTCAGCTCTATACACAAAATCACTTAAGAACTGTCTTAAAGATGTGGTCCACTTTTTTTTATAATAATGATCTATCCTTAGGATAGGTCATCAATATTAGATTGGTGGGGGGGCAACTCCCCGCAAATCAGCTATTTGAAGAGAAAGCAGTGCTCATAGGAACACTGCCTTCTCTTCATTGTTTATCAGCTTGCCGTCACTTCAATGGGACAGCAACTTCTGGGAGATCTTCAATCTGTCACACTAAAGTGATTTGGACAGCTTAGTTGTAATTACACCTGCTCACCACTGCATTTGCAACGGTAAACAGGTAAACAATGAAGAGAAGGCATTGCTCGTATGAGCACTGCTTTCTCGTCATTCAGCTAATCAGATCAGACAACTTCTTTATTGGTAAAGAAGAACAAGGAGAACTTGAAGTGATGATATGGCCCCCAGAGAGACCTGATCTCACCATCGTCTATCTGGGATTACATGGAGAGACAGAAGAATTTGAGGAAGGCTTCATACACAGAAGATCTATGGTTAGTTCTCCAAGATGTTTGGAACAATGTTCCTGCCAGTTTCCTTCAAAAGCTGTATGCAAGTGTACCTAGAAGAGTTGATGCTATTTTGAAGCCAGAGTTGTCACACCAAATATTGATTTAGATTCTCTTTTGTTCATTCACCTTACATTTTGTTAATTGATAAAAATTAACTATTACTATGTCTATTTTTGAAAGCATTCTTTCTTTGCAGCATTTTCCCCCATGCCTGCCTAAAACTTTTGCACAATATTGTCCTTTAACCCTTTCCAGATCAAGCCATTTTTCACCTTGTGACCAGGCCTACTATAATTTAGCATATCTGACATCTGTCACTTTACAGTATGTACTAATAACTTTGGAATACTTTTACTTATCCAAGCCATTCTGAGATTGTTTTCTCGTGACATCTCATACTTGATGTTAGGGGTAAATTTGGGTCAAAATGTTTTACCTTTATACTTACAAAAAATCCCAAATTTACAGAAAATTGGGAAAAAATAAAAATTTTCGAAATTACAATTTTTACGCATTAACCACTTCAGCCCCGCTAGGTGAAACCCCCTTCATGACCAGAGCACTTTTTACACTTCGGCACTACACTCCTTTCACCGTTTATCGCTCGGTCATGCAACTTACCACCCAAATGAATTTTACCTCCTTTTCTTCTCACTAATGGAGCTTTCATTTGGTGGTATTTTATTGCTGCTGACATTTTTACTTTTTTTGTTATTAATCAAAATGTAACGATTTTTTTGCAAAAAAATGACATTTTTCACTTTCAGCTGTAAAATTTTGCAAAAAAAACGACATCCATATATAAATTTTTCGCCAAATTTATTGTTCTACATGTCTTTGATAAAAAAAAATGTTTGGGCAAAAAAAAAATGGTTTGGGGAAAAGTTATAGCATTTACAAACTATGGTACAAAAATGTGAATTTCCGCTTTTTGAAGCAGCTCTGACTTTCTGAGCACCTGTCATGATTCCTGAGGTTCTACAATGCCCAGACAGTAGAAAACCCCCACAAATGACCCCATTTCGGAAAGTAGACACCCTAAGGTATTCACTGATGGGCATAGTGAGTTCATAGAACTTTTTATTTTTTGTCACAAGTTAGCGGAAAATGATGATGATTTATTTATTTTTTTTCTTACAAAGTCTCATATTCCACTAACTTGCGACAAAAAATAAAAAATTCTAGGAACTCGCCATGCCCCTCACGGAATACCTTGGGGTGTCTTCTTTCCAAAATGGGGTCACTTGTGGCGTAGTTATACTGCCCTGGCAATTTAGGGGCCCAAATGTGTGAGAAGTACTTTGCAATCAAAATCTGTAAAAAATGACTGGTGAAATCCGAAAGGTGCACTTTGGAATATGTGCCCCTTTTCCCACCTTGGCATCAAAAAAGTGTGACACATCTGGTATCGCCGTACTCAGGAGAAGTTGGGGAATGTGTTTTGGGGTGTCATTTTACATATACCCATGCTGGGTGAGAGAAATATCTTGGCAAAAGACAACTTTTCCCATTTTTTTATACAAAGTTGGCATTTGACCAAGATATTTTTCTCACCCAGCATGGGTATATGTAAAATGACACCCCAAAACACATTCCCCAACTTCTCCTGAGTGCGGCGATACCACATGTGTCACACTTTTTTGCTGCCAAGGTGGGCAAAGGGGCACATATTCCAAAGTGCACCTTTCGGATTTTGCAGGCCATTTTTTACACATTTTGATTGCAAAGTACTTCTCACACATTTGGGCCCCTAAATTGCCAGGGCAGTATAACTACGCCACAAGTGACCCCATTTTGGAAAGAAGACACCCCAAGGTATTCCGTGAGGGGCATGGCGAGTTCCTAGAATTTTTTATTTTTTGTCGCAAGTTAGTGGAATATGAGACTTTGTAAGGAAAAAAGAGAAAAAAAAAAACATTATTTTCCGCTAACTTGTGACAAAAAAAATAAAAATTCTAGGAACTCGCCATGCCCCTCACGGAATACCTTGGGGTGTCTTCTTTCCAAAATGGGGTCACTTGTGGCGTAGTTATACTGCCCTGGCAATTTAGGGGCCCAAATGTGTGAGAAGTACCTTGCAATCAAAATGTGTAAAAAATGGCCTGCAAAATCTGAAAGGTGCACTTTGGAATATGTGCCCCTTTGCCCACCTTGGCAGCAAAAAAGTGTCACACATCTGGTATCACCGTACTCAGGAGAAGTTGGGGAATGTGTTTTTGGGTGTCATTTTACATATACCCATGCTGGGTGAGAGAAATATCTTGGCAAAAGACAACTTTTCCCATTTTTTTATACAAAGTTGGCATTTGACCAAGATGTTTATCTCACCCAGCATGGGTATATGTAAAATGACACCCCAAAACACATTCCCCAACTTCTCCTGAGTACGGCGATACCAGATGTGTCACATATTTTTGCAGCCTAAATGCGCAAAGGTGCCCAAATTTCATTTTAGGAGGGCATTTTTAGACATTTGGATCACAGGCTTCTTCTCACGCTTTAGGGCCCCTAAAAAGCCAGGGCAGTATAAATACCCCACATGTGACCCCACTTTGGAAAGAAGACACCCCAAGGTATCCAATGAGGGGCCTGGCAAGTTCATAGAATTTTTTTTTTTTCGCATAAGTTAGCGGAAATTGATTTTTGTTTTTGTTTTTTTCTCACAAAGTCTCACTTTCCGCTAACTTAGGACAAAAATTTTAATCTTTCATGGACTCAATATGCCCCTCAGCAAATACCTTGGGGTGTCTTCTTTCCAAAATGGGGTCAGTTGTGGGGTGTTTGTACTGCCCTGGCATTTGAGGGTCTCCGCAATCATTACATGTATGGCCAGCATTAGGAGTTTCTGCTATTCTCCTTATATTGAGCATACAGGTAGTGAGATTTTTTTTTCCGTTCAGCCTCTGGGCTGAAAGAAAAAATTGAACGGCACAGATTTCTTCATTCGCATCGATCAATGTGGATGAAAAAATCTCTGCCAAAAAAAAAAAAATGGAGGGGAAAGGCGTCTGCCAGGACATAGGAGCTCCGCCCTACATCCATACCCACTTAGCTCGTATGCCCTGGCAAACCAGATTTCTCCATTCACATCAATCGATGTGGATGAATAAATCATTGCCGGGATTTTTTTTTTTTTTTATATATATATATATATATATACAAAGTGTTTGCCAAAGCATAGGAACGCCGCCTCCTCCTCAGCTCGTATGCCTCGGCAAACATATCTGTTACTGCAGAGGAGAAAATCCCGTCTTGCAGCGCCGCATACACCGACTTGCGTGTAATCTGACAGCAGCGCAATGCTTCTGTCAGAATGCACATCAGTGCTGCAGCTAATCGATCGGTTGGTCCACCTGGAAGGTAAAAAGACAAAAAAAAAAAAAAAAGAAAAAACCAGGCCGCAACGCAATAATTTTATTAACTTTGCAACAGAACATGTAACTTTAACTTTTTAACTGAACATTAACCTTTTTGCTTACTGGTGTTTTTTTTTTTTTTTGTTTTGTTTTTTTACCTTTATAGAACAAACCTCTCCTTCCCCATGGGTCAATGTGCAAAGCGCAAATCGCCCAAAGATGTGGCGAAGTGTGTTAAGCACTTTGTCCCATGTGAAAGGAGACGTTTGCAGCAGCAGTGAGTGAATGGGCCCTAATAGCCCTGTGTGCCTATCCTGGTGAGATGATCCCTATGCTAATAGTGTACCTGTGAGTGGTACTTCCGGAAACACTCTCCAAAGCATAGGGCAGGGTGGTCAGGACAGTCAGGACAGAAATAGCGGGTGTCACGCCTTATTCCACTCCTGCTACAGACACGACATCTTTTTCGGGGTGACGGTTGGGTTGAGGTACCAGGAACGACATTGGGGAAATGTCGCTCGTGTAGACGGCTAACTACACTGGTGGATGGGGCCACGGAACCTCCTGGGTACAGGAGGTTCTCGATGATCTCTTCCTGAAATTTGAGGAAGGATCCAGTTCTCCCAGCCTTACTGTAGAGAACAAAACTATTGTACAGAGCCAATTGAATTAAATATACAGACACCTTCTTATACCAGCGTCTGGTTCTGCGGGAAACAAAATACGGAGACAACATCTGGTCATTGAAGTCCACCCCTCCCATGTGGAGGTTATAGTCGTGGACTGAGAGGGGCTTTTCACTGACACGGGTTGCTCGCTCAATTTGTATTGTCGTGTCTGCGTGAATGGAGGAGAGCTTGTAAACATCACGCTTGTCTCTCCATTTCACCGCGAGCAGTTCTTCGTTACACAGTGCGGCCCTCTGCCCCCTTGCAAGACGGGTGGTAACGAGCCGTTGGTGGAAGCCCGCGCGACTAGTTTGCGCGGTACCACAGGCGCCAATCCGTTCTAGAAACAAATGCCTAAAGAGGGCCACACTTGTGTAAAAATTGTCCACATAAAGATGGTACCCCTTGCCGAATAAGGGTGACACCAAGTCCCAAACTGTCTTCCCACTGCTCCCCAGGTAGTCAGGGCAACCGACCGGCTCCAGGGTCTGATCTTTTCCCTCATAGATCCGAAATTTGTGGGTATAGCCTGTGGCCCTTTCACAGAGCTTATACAATTTGACCCCATACCGGGCGCGCTTGCTTGGGATGTATTGTTTGAAGCCAAGGCGCCCGGTAAAATGTATCAGGGACTCGTCTACGCAGATGTTTTGCTCTGGGGTATAAATATCTGCAAATTTCTGGTTGAAATGGTCTATGAGGGGCCGAATTTTGTGGAGCCGGTCAAAAGCAGGGTGGCCCCTGGGACGGGAGGCGGTGTTGTCACTAAAGTGCAGGAAACGCAGGATGGCCTCAAAACGTGCCCTGGACATAGCAGCAGAGAACATGGGCATGTGATGAATCGGGTTCGTGGACCAATATGACCGCAATTCATGCTTTTTTGTCAGGCCCATGTTGAGGAGGAGGCCCAGAAAAGTTTTAATTTCGGAAACTTGGACTGGTTTCCACCGGAAAGGCTGTGCATAAAAGCTTCCCGGGTTAGCGGTGATAAATTGTGTGGCATATCTGTTTGTTTCGGCCACAACTATGTCTAAAAGCTCTGCAGTCAGAGAGAACAGCTCAAAAACAGCTCAAAAAATCCCAGGGCCGAACCGATCTGAGCTGTCTCAACCCGAACTCCAGACTGGGCAGTGAAAGGGAAAACTACAGGTGCGGCTGAAGTTGGGGACTGCCAATCAGGGTTTGCCAGCACCTCTGGGATTCTAGGGGCTCTACGGGCACGTCTTTGCGGTGGCTGCGACGGGGTCACTACTGCACGTGCCACCGTACCAGCTTCAACTGCCCTTCTGGTGCTCGCCACTTCACCAGGTTGTACGGCAGTGCTGGTACTAGGTCCAGGGAGGGCTGGGCTGCTGGTGTATGCCTCACCACGTAATCCGACAGCACCAGCCCCACTCTGCTGCTCTTGAAGCGGATCCTGCGCAACCTGTGGTCTAGCGTCACGGGGCCGGGTACGCCTGGTGGTATCAGGGACCTCAGCCTCCTCGTCCGAACTTTGGGTCAGAGAGCCACTGCTTTCTACAGGTTCGTATTCTGACCCGCTGGATTCATCAGATGAGGGTTCCCACTCCTCATCCGACTGGGTCAGAAGCCTGTAGGCCTCTTCAGAGGAATACCCCCTGTTAGACATGTGGGCAACTAAATTTAGGGGTATTCCCTGAGACTACCCAAGAAAAAAAAAGCAAGCCTGTCTTACAAAGGGGAGGCTAGCGAAGTACCGGAGGCCGCTGCGGTTGATAAAAAATATCAAAACTGATTTTTTTTATCGCCGCAGTGCGTGTAAAGTGATTGTGCAGTTTTGTCACTGCAGTGGGGCGGGTGTGGGCGAACGCACGTGTGGGCGACCGATCAGGCCTGCGTTTTGGGTGGAGGGAGAACTAAAGTGACACTAGTACTATTATAGATCTGACCGTGATCAGTTTTGATCACTTCCAGATACTATAAAAGTACAAATGCTGATTAGCGATACGCTAATCAGCGAATAACGGACTGCGGTGCGGTGGGCTGGGCGCTAACCGATCCCTAAACTACCTAACCAAGGGGCCTAAACTATACTGAAACCTAACGGTCAATACCAGTGAAAAAAAAAAGTGACAATTTGCACTGATCACTTTTTTCTTTTCACTTGTGATTGACAGGGGCGATCAAAGGGGTGATCAAAGGGTTAATTGGGGTTCAGGGGGGTGATCTGGGGCTAAAGTGTGATGTTTGGTGTACTCACTGTGAAGCCTGCTCCTCTGCTGGATCCAACCGACGAAAAGAACCAGCAGAGGAGCAGGCAGCCATATAACAGATCATATTTACAAATATGATCTGTTATTCGGCTCTCTGATTGGATTTTTAAAAAATCAGCAACCTGCCAGCCAATGATCACGGCTGGCAGGTTGCTGACGAAATAGTCCTGAACGAAATGCCGGCGCGAACTGCGCATGCGCGGGCGCATATTCGCGTCATCTCGCGTCTCGCACATCTGCGTTAGGCGGTCCGGAGGTGGTTAAAGGCATATAGTGGTACCTCATTAGATAGTTTTTTTCTTAAAATTCCCTCTATGTCTACTTTATGTTTGCATAATTTTGAAAATGACATTTTATTTTTTATGACGTTAGAAGATTTAGAATTTAAGAAGCAATTTGTGAAATTTTTTATAAAATTTTCAAAACCAACTTTTTTAAGGACCAATAATGTTCTGAAGTCAATTTGAGAGCCTTACATAATAGAAACCACCTATAAATGACCCTATTTTAGAAACTGCACTCCTCAAATTATTCAAAACTGGTTTTACAAACTTTATTAACCCTTTAGGTGTTCCACAATAAATAAATGAAAAGGGTTAACAGCAAAGTAAATCTCAATATTTATTACCCTGATTCTGCAGTTTACAAAAACACCCCATTTATGTTCGCAAAAAGCTGTATGAGCAGACAACAGGTCTCAGAAGGAAAGGAGCAAAATATGGTTTTTGGAGAGCAGATTTTGCTGGAATTGTTTTTGGGTGATGTGTCGTATTTGAAGGTACACGAAGGCACCTCTACAGTAGAAACCCCTGAAAAGTAACCCCATTTTGGAAAATACACCCCTCAAAGAATTTATTGAAGGGTGTACTGACTACTTTGACCTCACAGTCATTTCATAATATTTAGAAAAAGTTGGCTGTGAAAATGTGAATTATATTTTTTACAAGCAAAAGTCGCTTTATCCAAAATTTACAAATATTTTAGAAAAGTTTATGATTTTCTCAATTTGAATTTCTCTACTTTTAAGACAGATAGTAATGTCTCATAAAATAATTGTTAATCAACATTAACCATATGTCTACTTTATGTTGGGATCATTTTGTAAATGTGATTTTATTATTTAGGACAATAGAAGGCTTCGAATTTTAGAATACATTTTTCAAACTTTCTAAAAAATTTCCCAAAATTTTTTTTAAGCACCAATTCAGTTATAAAATGATTTTAAGGGGTTCATGTAATAGAAACCAACCATTCATGATCCCATTTTAGAAACTACACCCCTCAAATTATTCAAAACTGATGTTACAAACTTTGTTAACCCTTGAGGTGAAAAAGAAGAAAAATGGAGGTAACATTTCAAAATTGCATTTTTTTCCAGATGTTTTATGTTAATCATTTTTTTCTTGCAACACAGCAAGGGTTAACAAAATAGCAAAATATGTATTACTCTGATGCTGCTGTTTATAAAAATATCCCATATATAGTATGGTTGTAAACTGCTGTAGGGTCATATGGGCATATAGCAGTGGTCAGAAGGAAAGGAGCGCCATATGGTTTCTGGAGAGCAGATTTTGCTAGAATGTTTTTCGGGCACCATTTTGTATTTGAAGAGACTTGACGCACCCCTACAATGGAAACCCTCAAAAATGACCCCATTTTGGAAACTACACCCCTCAAAGAATTTATTAAGGGATGTACTGAGCACTTTGAGCCGAAGGCATTTTACAGAATTTAGAAAACTTGGCTATGAAAATGAAAAGTTAAATTTTTTCCCAAAAAAAAATTGCTTTAGCCTCAAAATTTTCATTTTCACAAAGGGTAACAGGAGAAAAGCACAACATAATTTGTTAGATATTTTCTCCTGAATACGGCAACACCCCATATATGGTGTGGCACATGGCAGGATTCAGAAGGGAAGGAGGGCCATATGACGCTTGCAGCACAGATTTTGATGGATTGGTTTACAGGCACCTTTGTTTTTGTTTTTTGGGCAATTGCCTTATGTGGGGGTTCATTTTTTTTGCAGGATGAGGTGACATTTTTATTGGTACCATTTTGGGGGACTTTTTGATCACTCGCTATTACACATTTTGTAAGGCGAGGTTACAAAAAATTGCTGTTCCGGCACAGTTTTTATATTTATTTTTACAGCGTTCACCTGACAGGGTATATCATGTGATGTTTTTATAGAGCAATAGGCAATACCTAACGTCTATTTTTTCAGTTTTGTTTACACAGTAAAAGCATCTTTCAAAAGAAAAAAATCTTGTTTTTGTGTTGCCATTTTCTGAAAGACATGTTTTTTAATTTTTCGGGCGATTGTCCTTGGTATGTGCTCATTTTTTGCAGGTTGAGATGACGGTTTGTTTGGTACCATTTTGGGGTACATAACGTTTTTATGATTGCTTGGTATTACACCTTTTGTGAAGCAAGGTGACCAAAAATAGCTGTTTTGGTGCAGTTTAATTTTTTTTTTACAGCATTAGCCTGAGGGGGTATATCATGTGATAATTTTATAGAGTAGGTTGTTATGGATGATGCAATACCTAATATGTCCAGTTTTTATTTTTGCATTTTAGAAAATAAAAATACTTTGGTTTTGTGTTTGCATATCCTGAGAGCCATTTTTCTTTTTTTATGATTTTGGGGGTACATACGACTTTTTGATCGCTTGGTATTACACTTTTGGTGAGACAAGGTGATCCAAAAATTGCTGTTTTGGCAATGTTTTTATTTTTTTCATGGTGTTCACTAATTGGGGTGGATCATGTGATATTTTTTTTTAGAGCCAGTCGATACAGATGTGGCTATGTCTATTTTTCTTTTCTTGTTTTTACTATTTTATATAACTTAATTATGGGAAAAGGGTGCTTTTTTATTGGGAACTTTTATTTTTTATTATGTAAAACTTTTTTTTTGTCCCACTGTGAAACTTCAACTTTTGGGGGTCTGATCCCCTCTACAATGCATTACAATACATGTGTAGCCTGTTGCATTACAATACAGCCTTGTTGCCTGTGAGACCCAGGGTCTTACAGGCTTCCGTAGAAGGCAGCCATGATGCCTATGGAAGGCATTGTGCTGCCTTCACAGCCATCGAGTACCCATCACCACTGTGCGGGGACTCGATGGAGATGGGGAGGGAGCCCCTTTCCTCCACTTACAACATACATGCCACGGTCAGCGCTGACCATAGCATGCAAAGCATTAAAGTGCCAGTATCTGTGTCTTCACTGATGCCTGCGTATACAACAGGGGCTCGGCTGTCAGTAACTGCTGGACCCCTGCTGCTAATCGGGCAGACGCAGCTCCTGCACCTGCCCGATTAGCATGCCATACCTGTACAGCGGGTAAGGGGTTAAGATGGCAACATTGCAGCAACAAAAACCTTTTTACATGTTGGAATGTGGAAGAATGAGGTCTTTTGTAACAGTAAAAGGAACTTTTTTCTGAATAAATTTGGTAAATGTGCTCCGCTGAGAAAATGCATTTAATGTTGGGTAAAGCAATTGGAAACCAATGGTTGTTTATGTTATGAGAAAAGTCTGTGCCTCTCAATAACTTTTGAAGAGACAGTGAGCAGGATTCAAGCCGTCTACAAGCATAGTCCGAGAAAGTCTGACTGTTATGGACCACAGGTGCCATAAACCACTGTATTATGCAAATTACAAATTGTTCAGAAGCTGAAATGCCGTGACTTTTGTAATTGACTTGCAGGGCCAATTGAAAGAGGACAAATTCTCTAACATGCTTGCTACCTTTCACCTTAGTGGGAAGGTTAATCACCCCAATGTTAGTATCTGGGATTCAGAAAACCCACATTCCCTTAGCAAGCACATGAGTGACACATCCAAAGTAAATGCTTTCTGTGCAACGAGCTGGCGCAAAGTCTATGGTCACTGGCCAGTGCCACTCCTACCTGGAAATGTTAAAGAAATTGCTTATGTAACAGATACAGGAAGGTCTGCCAAATGTAGTCTATCAGCAGGATGGTGCTCCTCCTCATTTCCTGTTGGATGTTTGGCAATACCTGAATGAAACCCTACTAGACTATTGGATCTGCTGTGCCAGAATAAACAATCCACCAATGTTGAGTTGACCTTCATGATCATCAGATCTAATACCATGTGAATTATTTCTGTGGGTTATAGCAAAAAACTCAGTATATCTGCCCCCAGAGTATCCGAATCACCTGAGATGATGCATCACTGAAAAATTGGAGTCCATATCTAAGGATATGCTGGCACATGACTGGACAGAACTGGACTACCCCCTAGACATCTGCCCAGCCACCAGTTAAGCTCACATCGAACAACTGAGTTCAGTTATTGCTTTGCCTCTGTTCATAATATTTACAGATTCTTTAATGACAGGCATTGTACCAAGGGACTGATGCAAGGTGAATGTGGTTCCCATATTCAAAAATTATGCTAGGTCTTCACCAGGCAATTATACACTAGTAAGAATAACATCCATAGCGGCAAAAATGTTTGAGGGGCTTATATAAAAATACATACAGGATTATGCCACTGTAAATAATATAATAAGTGATAGCCAACATGGTTTTACTAACTAACCTGATTTTTTTTATTTTTTATGAAGAGGTGAGTAGAAGCCTGGAAAGAGGGAAGGCTGTGAATATTGTGTTTTTGGACTTTGCAAAGGCATTCGGCGCTGTCCCACATGGACGCCTAATGGGTAAATTATGGTCTATTGTTTAGAAAATCAAACTTTGTTGTAATTGGATTCAAAATTGACTTCAAGGATGTATCCAAAGAGTTGTGGTCAGTGATTCCTACTCTAAATGGTCCCCGGTTCTAAGCGGTGTACCCCAAGGTTCTGTGCTAGGTCTGTGTCACCACCAGACATCTGAGAAGCTCTGACAGAAGTCCTTCAGAACCTCCTCCTTGAGGTTCCTTTTGTTTTGCTTTTGTTTTCTCATCTCGTTAGCCTCTCTCAGCTGTCATGTAGTTGCACTGATTGCATCCCTTTAAATCCCTTCCCATACTGCATCACTTTGCGGTTTATACAACTTCCTGGAGTGTATGCATGCTGGATGCTACTACTGAGTCTTCTACAGATAAGTTTTGTTTATTCATTTGTGTTTTCCTGTTTGCTGGATCCCAGGTGACCCTGACTCCCTCCGTATCAAGTGTAGGGAGCCGGTGGTTGTGTCCCCTCACTATTATAGGGTGTTCAGGTGTTATACAGTCGAGGTACGAGGATATGCGATCATCTACCATTGAGATTTTTTCATAGGCTGAGCAGTTAGGGAGAGAGCCAGGTCTGTTGCAGGGCTCTCCCTTTTGTTCCTTAGTTTTGGATCCAGTCAGTCGGATCTTCATTTTGTGTCTTCTAGTTTTCTGTACACCTTCCTTGACATTATAAACCGCCAAAACCGTCTCAAGCATGGATCCGGTTTCACTTTTGACTGAACACATGCACGGTCTTTCATTGGAGGTAGCAGATCTCCGTAAGACTGTTTCTCAGTTTCAGGTGACCGGTTCAGCTTGCGTTCATGGAGTTTGTTCTGAGCCTAAGATATCGCTCACGGATAGGTTCTCCGGGGGTAGTGAGAATTTTGTTCGTTTTAGAGAGGCTTGCAAACTCCATTTTCGCCTACTTCCCCATTCCTCTGGTGATGAGGAGCAGAGGGTGGGGATCATCATCTCGCTGCTCAGGGATAGCGCTCAGTCCTGGGCCTTTTCGCTGCCGGTGGGGGCACGGCCCCTCTGTTCAGTGGATTAATTTTTTTTAGCCCTGGGTCAGATATATGATGATCCGGATCGTATTGCTCTGGCTGAGTCGAGACTACGTCTTTTATGCCAGGGTAAACAGTCCGCAGAGATATACTGTTCAGAATTTCGGAGATGGGCAGCTGATACTGGTTGGAATGATGCTGCTTTCCGAAGTCAATTTTGCCATGGTCTTTCAGAGGGATTGAAAGATGCATTTGTCTTTCATGAGAGACCTACCTCCTTGGACTCTGCCATGTCTCGGGCCGTTCGTATTGACAGGCGTCTTAGAGACGGAGGAGAGATCACTCCTTCCTGTCATACTCAGTCCAAGGACAGTGCGGCGGTCTCAATCAGTGCACAGGGGTCTCAGTCGCTCTCAATCCCTTCTGAGCAGGAGCCCATGCAGCTGGGTTTGCTTGCCTCTGACAATAGAAGATTCAGCTCTCATTGGAAGGTTTGTTTCTGTTGTGGAGGTATAAATCATTTGGCAAATGTTTGTCCCTCTAGGAGATTCAGGCAGTTTTTTGAGGGCAATAAAGAAACAAAAAGAAAAAATCCTCTAAAGACGTTCCCTCTGTTACTATTGGCAAGGTTGATGCGGAAATTGAAGGTTTTCCGTTTGCTTGTAGTTCCCGTTTTGTCCTACCTGCCAGGGTGGCGCTAGAGAGCAAGAACATTTTTTGTGACATTTTTGTAGATAGTAGAGCAGCTGTCAATCTCATTGATAATCGATTTGCTATAACTCATGGTTTCCAGGTATGCACTTTGGGAAAGGATATACCTGTTTTTGCTATTGATTCCGTTCCACTTTCTCAGAAATCGTTAAAGGGCATAGTTCACAATATCCGTTTGATTGTGAGTGATACTCATGTTGAGGATGTGTCATGTTTCGTCCTAAGCGGGTTGCCTACTCCTCTAGTGTTGGGGCTACCCTGGCTCACTAAACATAACCCCACCATTGATTGGCAAGCGAGGCAAATAAATGGTTGGAGTGACTTTTGCAGAGAGAATTGCCTCACGACATCTGTTTCAGAGGTTTCTACTAAGACTGTACCATCTTTTCTCTCTGAATTTTTGGATGTGTTTTCTGAGAGTGGTGTTCAGGAATTGCCCCCTCACAGGGAGTACGATTGCCCTATTAATCTCACCCCAGGCGCCAAGCTGCCTAAATCTTCTTTATACAATCTCTCCCAACCTGAAAGGGTCGCTATGCGTGCTTATATCTCTGAGAGTCTGAGAAAGGGACACATACGACCCTCGAAGTCACCTGTTGCCGCTGTTTTTTTCTTTAAGAAAAAAGATGGTTCTTTAAGACCATGTCTGGACGTTAGGGAGCTGAACAGTAGCACAATTCGTGACCCTTATCCGCTTCCTCTGATCCCGGACCTGTTTAACCAGATTGTTGGGGCTAAAGTTTTTTCCAAGTTGGATCTAAGAGGGGCATACAACCTGGTCAGGGTCAGAGAAGGAGACGAATGGAAGACGGCCTTCAATAACCCTGAGGGCCATTTTGAGAATTTGGTTATGACTTTTGGTTTGATGAATGCTCCAGCCGTCTTTTAGCATTTTGTGAACAGCATTTTTTATCATTTAATGGGGAAATTTGTATTAGTGTATCTAGATGACATTTAGATTTTTTTCTCCTGATTTCAAAACTCATAAGGAACACTTACATCAGGTCTTGCTCATCCTGCGGGAGAATAAATTCTACGCTAAACTGGAAAAATGTGTGTTTGCGGTTCCAGAAATTCAATTTCTGGGGTTTCTTCTCTCCGCTTCTGGTTTTCGCATGGACCCCGAGAAGGTCCGCGCTGTGCTTGAGTGGGAGCTTCCTGAGAATCGGAAGGCGCTGATGCGTTTTTTGGGTTTTGCCAATTATTACAGGAAGTTTATTTTGAATTATTCCTCTGTTGTTAAGCCACTCACTGATATGACTAGAAAGGGGGTAGATTTTTCCTCCTGGTCGGTAGAGGCGCGTAAGGCCTTTTCTAATATCAAGGAGAGTTTTTCTTCCGCTCCCATCTTGGTACAACCTGATATTTCTCTACCCTTCATAGTTGAGGTTGATGCTTCTGAGGTGGGTGTGGGTGCGGTCTTGTCTCAGGGTCCCTCTCCTGCCAAATGGCGACCGTGTGCCTTTTTCTCGAAGAAACTCTCCTCCGCAGAGAGAAATTACGATGTGGGAAATAGGGAGTTGTTGGCCATCAAGTTAGCTTTTGAGGAATGGCGCCATTGGCTAGAGGGAGCCAGACACCCTATTACCGTGTTTACTGACCATAACAATCTGGCCTACTTGGAGTTAGCCAAGCATCTGAACCCGAGACAGGCCAGATGGTCTTTGTTCTTTTCAAGGTTTAATTTTGTTGTCACATTCCGCCCTGGGGTTAAGAATGTAAAGGCGGATGCCCTGTCACGTTGTTTTCTGGGAGGTGGGAATTTTGAAGACCCGGGTCCCATTTTGGCTGAAGGTGTGGTGGTCTCTGCTCTTTATCCTGAATTGGAGGCAGAGGTTCAGGTAGCCCAGTCAGAGGCTCCTGATCTTTGTCCTCCTGGGAGGTTGTTTGTGCCTCTCGCTTTAAGACACAAGATTTTTAAGGAGCACCACGATACTGTCCTTGCTGGGCACCCGGGGGCAAGAGCCACAGTGGATCTCATCGCTTGGAGATTCTGGTGGCCGGCGCTTCGTAAGTCGGTTGAGGGTTTTGTGGCAGCCTGCGAGACCTGCGCTCGTGCCAAAGTCCCTCATTCACGGCCATCAGGTCCTCTCCTTCCGTTACCCATTCCTTCCCGTCTTTGGACACGTCTGTCCATGGACTTCATTATGGACCTGCCTCATTCCTCTGGGAAGACTGTGATTCTGGTGGTGGTGGACCGTTTTTGCAAAATGGTGCATTTCATTCCTTTTCCTGGCTTGCCCAATGCTAAGACGCTGGCGCAGGCATTTATTGATCACATTGTCAAATTGCATGGTATTCCTTCAGACATAGTCTCTGATAGGGGCATACAGTTTGTTTCCAGATTCTGGAAGGCTTTCTGTTCTCGCTTGGGGGTTCGGTTGTCATTCTCTTCTGCTTTCCATCCGCAGTCGAATGGTCAGACAGAGCCCGTCAATCAGAATCTGGAGACATATCTGCGCTGTTTTGTGGCGGAGAATCAGGAGGATTGATGTTATTTTTTGTCCCTTGCTGAGTTTGCTTTAAATAACCGTCTTCAGGAGTCTTCTGATAAGTCACCATTTTTTGGTGCATATGGGTTTCATCCGCAGTTTGGAACATTCTCTGGAGAGGGGTCTTCTGGTTTACCTGATGAGGACAGATTCTCCTCATCTTTGTCATGTATTTGGCAAAAGATTCAGGATAATCTAAAGAGCATGAGTGAGAGATATAAGCGTGTGGCGGATAAGAGACGTGTGCCTGGTCCGGACCTGAATGTTGGTGATCTGGTGTGGTTGTCTACTAAGAATATCAAATTGAAGGTTCCCTCCTGGAAGTTGGGTCCTAAGTTTATTGGGCCTTACAAAATCTTGTCCGTCATCAATCCTCAGATTTGGAAGATCCATAATGTTTTTCATAAGTCCTTATTAAAACCTTATGTCCAACCCATTGTATCCTCGTCTTTGCCTCCTCCTCGGATTGTGGTTGATGGTAATCTTGAATTTCAGGTCTCTAGGATTGTGGATTCTCGTGTTGTCCGCGGTTCTCTCCAGTACCTCGTTCATTGGGAGGGTTATGGTCCTGAGTAGAGGATGTGGGTCCCAGTGACGGACATCAAGGCCACTCGTCTCATCAGGGCTTTCCAAAGGTCCCATCCTGAGAAGGTGGGCTCTGAGTGTCCTGAGTCCACTCGTAGAAGGAGGGGTACTGTCACCACCAGACATCTGAGAAGCTCTTACAGACGTTCTTCAGAACCTCCTCCTTGAGGTTCCTTTTGTTTTGCTTTTGTTTTCTCATCTCGTTAGCCTCTCTCAGCTGTCATGTAGTTGCACTGATTTCATCCCTTTAAATCCCTTCCCATACTGCATCACTTTGCGGTTTATACAACTTCCTGAAGTGTATGCATGCTGGATGCTACTACTGAGTCTTCTACAGATAAGTTTTGTTTATTCATTTGTGTTTTCCTGTTTGCTGGATCCCAGGTGACCCTGACTCTCTCCGTATCAAGTGTAGGGAGCCGGTGGTCGTGTCCCCTCACTATTATAGGGTGTTCAGGTGTTATACAGTCGAGGTACGAGGATATGCGATCATCTACCATTGAGATTTTTGCATAGGCTGAGCAGTTAGGGAGAGAGCCAGGTCTGTTGCAGGGCTCTCCCTTTTGTTCCTTCGTTTTGGATCCAGTCAGTCGGATCTTAATTTTGTGTCTTCTAGTTTTCTGTACACCTTCCGTGACAGTCTGCTATTATTTAATTTATCAATGACATAGAGGATGGAACTAATATTGCTGTTTCTATTTTTGCAGATGATACCAAACTTTGTAATACGGTACAGTCTATGAAAGATGCTAATAAAATTATTGTTTGGGCTGTAGAAAGGCACAAGGGACTATCATAGATGGAAGATATGTGTCACCAAGGTTCCTGGCCTCGGTGAAGTAGAAACCAGTAGTGCATATGTCCGCAGCAGTTGCTGATGGACACTTTGGTAGTTAGCATAGCTGTTAAAAGATAATCCGGGACAGCTCTTACTGGGAGTAGCCATAGTGCTGGGCGGTTGACTAATCACCACGGTCCAGGCTGGGTTTGGACTGGCTTACAAAAGTCAGCCAGCAGGGTCAGGTGGTGTGTGTGATAGCCAGAGGGTCTGCTGAGAGACGGAGTACAGTAATGTGCCTTAATCATACCTGTGTGATGTCACCACATACGGGACTGAATTGTTTTTTCTTTAAGTGTTGGATGGAGTAAGCCGATCACTGCCGCCTGTTGACTTGTTGTGTAGCAACAATAAAAGACCTTTATTACTTTAATTTACACAGAAAAAAGGCTGTTGTGTATTTATCTGAATGCTACCATTTGGGAAATCCCTATATGGCCTAGACTCTGCAAATGAGGTTTAATATAGATAAATGTAAAGTTATGCACCTGGGGGCTAATAATCTATATGCAGAATATGTCCTAGGGGAGTAAAACTGGGAGAATCACTTGTTGAGAGGATCTGGGTGCATTAGTAGATTATAAACTAAATAACAGCATTTGATGCCCTGGAGTTAGAAAAAGTGCAAAGAGCAGCAACACAACTACTAAAGGGCCTGGAAGATCTTAGCTATGAGTAAAGTTTAAAAGAACTGCATTTGTTTACCCTTGGAAAAAGACATCTAAGGTGGGACATGATTATTAACCTATTGATGATTAACCTGTTCAAATATATAAATGGACCATATAAATTTTTTTGAGAAAACCTATTCTATGTTAAACCCCTAAAAAAAACGGGGGCCACTCACTACGCCTGGAGACAAAAAAGATTCAGTCATAAGAGACAACAATCATTCTTTACAGTAAGGGCTGTGAATCTCTGGAATAGCCTGCCACAAGAGCTGGTCATAGCAAAAAACAATAGATGGCTTCAAAAAAGGTATTAACTAGTGCTCTGGCCGAACACATTGGGATACCGAGCACCCGTGTATAATAGAAGTCAATAGGAGAACCCAAGCATTAAACCAGTCAACCCCTGCTTTGAAGAGGGAAGGGTGCCTGGGACGGTTCGCGAACACGATCAAATGTTCGCGAACCGCAAGTTCGCTGTGGACCCATTCACTTTAATTGCAGGAGAACCTGAAAAACCTTCAGCTCATATTTGCAGCCACCAAATACTTAGGAGAAGGTACAAATAGTCCCACAACATGGACAGTGACATACTAGAGGGGGGTTAATGACAAAAATTCCAACAAAAAAATATGTATCTTAATCAGGGGACATTTTTATGGGTCTTAAATGGAAATTCTCTGAAATGTGCCCTGTTGGAGCCTAGAATTTTTTTATTTTAGGCCACAGGAGTACGGGCCTTAAAAATTAGGCATTCATCTGACATAAAAGAAATTCTGATTATGTGGCTCGAGGTACATTATGCAGTCAATGGATAAAAATTTTACTGTAGGCCACTGGACTACAGGCCCCAAACATTAGGCATTCAGAAAAGATCAAGTGATTATGTGGCTGGAGGTATATTACACGGTCAATGGATATCAATTTTACTGCAGGCCAGTACAAATACAGGTCAAATACATATGTTTAAAAAAACTAAAAATATAAAATTGGATTAAAAACATGGCTAACGAAATCCCCCCTCTGGAAAAAAAAAACGAATAATAATAGTTGAAATTCGATAACACGTGGTCGTGGCTGGTGTTGAATTCCTCCGAGGCTGCAACAATTATTCATTTAACATGTAGAAAAAAACAAGTAAGTATGTGGCTGGAGGTAGATTACACGATCATTGGATAACAATTTTACAGCAGGCCATTGTACTACAGGCCCCAAAAATTAGGTCAAGCCTGCACACCCAGTTGTCTAGGAGTTCCTCGCTTCTCAGAGCGTCCACATTGGTCGTTAACCCGATGTAGTCAGACACTTGTCGGTCTAGGCATTCCCTGAGGCTGAATCCGGAGGGAGGGTGTTGATGGGTTGGCTGAAATAATGATCTCATATCTGAAGTGACCAGCACATCTGCCCTCTTCTTGCAAACGCTGTTGGATTGATACTCACAACTGTTTCTCTGTGAGTGGAAATTCCTCTGCCAGCGCCCGCAAAAGCAGAATGCAGCATTTCTCGAAGCAAGGCTTAGAAGTGCTGCATTCTGACATCCCTCTGTGATGCTGGTAACATGTCCGCCATTTTGTGTTTGTACCGGGGGTCTAAGTACGTTGCCACCCAGTACTGGTCCTTGCCCTTTATACTTTTATGCGGGGTCCCTCTTCAAACACTGGAGCATGAAGACCTCCATTTGCACTAAACTGGAAGCGGTGAAGTGGCTCCTGCTCATCGTCCAGGATAATGTCATCCTTGCTCCTCCCCCAGCCACGGACAACACCAGGGATCCCAGAAAAGTTTAAAGCATGCTCCTCTTGCTCCTCCTCTGCCCCGGCACCATCATCCTCTGACTCCTCTTAAGACTCCTGTTGACTTGTTTCAGATGGAGTAGCCCCCCCCTGGGAATTCATCCAGCATTGCGACTTCCTCATCTTCCTGCTTCTGCTCCTCGATGGCTTGATCAATGACACAACGCAATGCACGCTCCAGAAAGAAGGTGTAAGGTACGATGTCACTGATGGCGCCCTGGCTGCGACTGACCAATTTGTTGATCTCATCAAACAGCCTCAGAAGTCTGCATACGTCACACATGAACAGCCACTGGCACGGTGAAAATAAACCAAGCTCCCCAGAACCTGTCCTGCTGCAGAGTTCTTACAGGTAGTCGTTAACAGCACGTTGTTGCCAGAGAAGCCTATCAAGCATATACAAGGTGGAGTTCCAGCGCGTTGGGCTGTCACAAACCAGACGTCTGATGGGCAAGTGGTGTAGCCGCTGAACGCCAGCAAAGCGAACCATGGCCGTGTAAGATCTTCTAAATGGCCACAGATTTTACTGGCCTGCCGCAAGACATCCTGGACCCTGGGTTATTTGGCAACGAATCGCTGCACGTGTGCCATGCACGACATGTGTGTCATTTCGCCCTGTTTCAGCGCGCTCAGCATATTGGAACCATTGTTGCAGACCACTTTACCAAATGTCAAATTGAGCAGGGTTAGCCACTGATCAGCCTGTGACCGCAAAGCTGATAGGAGTGCAGGACCAGTGTGGCTCTTGGCTTCCAGGCACAACAGCCGCAGCACAGCATGGCAACGTCTCACCTGGCACGTCAAAAAGGTTCTGAGAAGTTTGGGGGGCGCAGCGGAAAAGGAGGAGTCAGCCGAGGAGGAGACAGAGGAGTAGGAAGAGAAGAAGAGGCAGGCCTGCATGCAATCCGTGGCAGTAACACCAAATCCACACGGGTGCCATAGGTTGCATACTTGATGGCCGTCAGAAGGATCACCCAGTGGGCAGTAAAAGTTATGTACCTTCCTTGCCCGTGTTTGCTAGACCCTGTGTCTGTGGTCAGATGTATCTTGGCACTGACACTGTGTGCAAGAGATGCATTCACTTGCTGCTGAACATGGCCATATAGCTCCAGGATGCCCTTCTGGGAGAAATATTTCCTTCTGGGAACTTCCATTGCGGTGTGCCAATGGCCGCAAATTTTCTAAAGGCCTTGAGTCCACCAGTTTATATGGCAGTATTTGGCGGGCTAGCAGTTCCGACAAGCCAGCGGTCAGCCGTTGGGCAAAAGGGTTATCCGGCATCATCACTGTATTCGAACATTTGGGCCAAAGAAGCCTGCCTTTTGCCAGATGAACGTGACGACGGCACGGTGGAAGGTGGAGTTGAGTACTTATGGGAGGAGAGAGGAGAAGGAGAAAAGGCAGGACGTGGAGCACCAGGAGTGAATCTTTGTGGGTTCTGACTGTGTTGCTCCCACTGGGCTTGGTGATGGGAGGCCGGGTGCCTTCTTAAGGCCGTTGTCTCTAGGTGAGTGTTGGGCTTACTGCGACTTATGCGTTTACGTGTCTGCTATTGTCAGCAGCGGACACGTAAAAAAAAAGCCCACACTGCGGAGCCATGTGCTGGCATCCTGGAAGCGCCAGATGTGACCGTGCATGGTGGATGGCTCGTTCCAGATACATTAGCAGTCTGCTTTTTGCCTCCTGTGCACTGCGAGTTCTGACTGCTTCTCCTCCTTCTCCTCACTATCTGCTGCTTTGTCTCTCCCTCTGAACTCCCCTCCTCTTCCTCTCTTGTGGGCACCCACGTGACATCCATAGACACGTCATCATCGTCCCCTTCATCACCACTGACGATAGAGATCTCGAAGTAGGCAGCAACAGCAGGGACCACCCTCACTGGGATGATCTGGGTACTGTCGTCAGGCTGCTGGGTGGTGACCGTTGATACCTCCTCTTCCTGATCCGATACCAAGAATGGCTGCACATCGTTAAGGTCTTGTAATGGATGGGAAAATAATTCCTTTGACTCGAGCGGAGGGGATATGGTGGTGGTGGTAGTGTCTTTGGGGTGCACACAGCAGAGAGTGAAGAGGTTGCAGATAGAGAGGATGAGGAGGGTGCAGAAGCAAAATGCAGAGTGAGCCACTTAACCAAGTCTGGTGCGTCCTTTGACGTTAACGCATGCACCTTCTGCAACTTCCCACTTAGGCTCTGGCCTGGTGCACCTGGCCGACTCCTACCCCCCTTTAGAATGGCCCGCCTCTGTTATTTTCAAAATGACCCTGTGAAAAAAGTCCCTATGGAAGAGCAGTATTTGTTGAAGAAGGTATATCACACCCCTGCTTCAATTTTTTTGGGGGGGCAACTGGTATCTAACACGAGTAGAAATTATTTGTTCCAATGGCGATTGTCACTCTGTGTAGCTGCGGTAAGGCAGCAAAACTGCAAACAAATGCTGCACTACCTAAATGCACTATATAGAAAGTATATTATTAGTTTATCACACCCCTGCTTCAAACTGTTTTTTTTTTTGGGGGGGGGGGGGCAACTGGTATATCACACCAGTAGAAATTATTTGTCACAATAGCGTTTCTCACTATCTGTAGCTGAGGTAATGCAGCAAAACTGAAAAACAAATGTTTCCCTACCCAAATGCAATATATAGAAAGTATAGAATTGGTATATCACACTCCTGCTTCAATCATTTTTTTTTTTCCAACTGGTATATTACACCAGTAGAAATTATTTATTCCAAAAGCGTTTCTCACTCCGTGTAGCTGCGGTAACACAGGAAAACCACAAACAAATGCTGCACTACCCAAATGTACTATATAGAAAGTAGATTATTTGTATTTAACATCCCTGCTTCAATCAGTTTTTTTTTGGGGGGGACTGGTATATTACACCAGTAGAAATTACAGCCAGGTCCATAAATATTGGGACATCAACACAATTCTAACATTTTTGGCTCTATACACCACCACAGTGGATTTGAAATGAAATAAACAAGATGTGCTTTAACTGCAGACTGCCAGCTTTAATTTGAGGGTATTTACATCCAAATCAGGTGAACGGTGTAGGAATAACAGTTTGAATATGTGCCTCCCACTTGTTAAAGAACCAAAAGTAATGGGACAATTGGCTTCTCAGCTGTTCCATGGCCAGGTGTGTGTTATTCCCTCATTATCCCTATTACAATGAGCAGATAAAAGGTCCAGAGTTCATTTCAAGTGTGCTACTTGCATTTGGAATCTGTTGCTGTCAACTCTCAAGATGAGATCCAAAGAACTGTCCCTATCAGTGAAGCAAGCCATCATTAGGCTGAACAAAAATAAATAAAAAATCAGAGAGATAGCAAAAGCATTAGATGTGGCCAAAACAACTGTTTGGAACATTCTTAAAAGGAAGGAATGCACCGGTGAGCTCAGCAACACCAAAAGACCCAGAAGACCACGGAAAACAACTGTGGTGGATGACCAAAGAATTCTTTCCCTGGTGAAGAAAACATCCTTCACAACAGTTGGCCAGATCAAGAACACTCTCCAGGAGGTAGGTGTATGTGTGTCAAAGTCAACAATCAAGAGAAGACTTTACCAGAGTAAATACGGAGGGTTCACCACAAGATCTAAACCATTGTTGAGCCTCAAAAACAGGAAGGCCAGATTAGAGTTCGCCAAACGACATCTAAAAAAGCCTTCACAGTTCTGGAACAACATCCTTTGGACAGATGAGACCAAGATCAACTTGTACCAGAGTGATGGGAAGAGAAGAGTATGTAGAAGGAAAGGAACTGCTCATGATCCTAAGCATACCACCTCATCAATGAAGCATGGTGGTGGTAGTGTCATGGCGTGGGCATGTATGGCTGCTAATGGAACAGGTTCTCTTGTATTTATTGATAATGTGACTGCTGACAAAAGCAGCAGGATGAATTCTAAAGTGTTTCTGGCAATATTATCTGCCTATATTCAGCCAAATGCTTCAGAACTCATTGGACGGCTCTTCACAGTACAGATGGACAATGACCCAAAGCATACTGCAAAAGCAACCAAAGAGTTTTTTAAGGGAAAGAAGTGGAATTTTATGCAATGGCCAAGTCAATCACCTGACCTGAATCCGATTGAGCATGCATTTCACTTGCTGAAAACAAAACTTAAGCGAAAATACCCCAAGAACGAGCAGGAACTGAAGACAGTTGCAGTAGAGGCCTGGCAGAGAATCACCAGGGATGAAACCCAGCGTCTGGTGATGTCTATGCATTCCAGACTTCAGGCTTTAATTGACTGCAAAGGATTTGCAACCAAGTAATAAAAAGTGAAAGTTTGATTTATGATTATTATTATGTCCCATTACTTTTGGTTCCTTAACAAGTGGGAGGCACATATGCAAACTGATGTAATTCCTACACCGTTCACCTGATTTGGATGTAAATACCCTCAAATTAAAGCTGACAGTCTGCAGTTAAAGGACATCTTGTTTGTTTCATTTCAAATCCATTGTGGTGGTGTATAGAGCCCAAAAAAATTGAATTGTGTTGATGTCCCAATATTTATGGACCTGACTGTATTTGTTCCAATAGCGTTTGTCACTCTGTGAGCTGAGATAACACAGCAAAACTGCAAACAAATGCTGCACTAACCAAATGCACTATATAGAAAGTATATAATTGGTATATCACACCCCTGCTTCAATCAGTTTTTTTTTTAGCCAACTGGTATATCACACCAGTAGAAATTATTTGTTCCAAAAGCGTTTGTCACTCTGTGTAGCTGCAGTAACGCAGCAAAACCGCAAACAAATGTTGCACTACCTAGATGCACTAGATAGAAAGTATATTATTTGTATATAACACCTCTGCTTCAATCAGTTATTTTGGGGGGCAACTGGTATATCACACCAGTAGAAATTATTTGTTCCAATAGCGTTTGTCACTCTGTGTAGCTGAGGTAATGCAGCAAAGCCGCAAACAAATGCTGCACTACCCAAATGCACTATATAGAAAGTATATAATTGGTATATCACACCCCTGCTTCAATATGTTTTTTGGAGATCAACTGGTATATCACGCCAGTAGAAATTATTTGTTGCAATAGCGTTTGTCACTCTGTGTAGCTGAGGTAACGCAGCAAAACTGCAAACAAATGCTGCACTACCCAAATGCACTATATAGAAAGTATATTATTTGTATATTACACCCCTGCGTTAATCAGTTTTTTGGCGGGGCAACTTTTTTATCACACCAGTAGAAATTATTTGTTCAAAAAGCGTTTGTCACTCTTTGTAGCTGCGGTAACGCAGCAAAACCACAAACTAATGCTGCACTACCCAAATGCACTATGTAGAAAGTATATTACTGGTATATAACACCCCTGCTTCAATCAGTTTTCTTAGGGGGCAACTGGTATATCACACCAGTAGAAATTATTTGTTCCAATAGCGTTCGGCACTTTGTGTAGCTGCAGTATCGCAGCAGAACCACACACAACTGCTGCACAATACAAATGTACTATAATATACTTTCTATGTTAGAAAGTATATTATAAGTATATAACACCCCTCAGTAAGTCACACCTACTGGCAAAAGACTGAATGTAAAATGGTGGCCAGATTGGTTTTATTTATAAGGTAGGGGGTATGTCCATGTGCTAAAACGTCTCAATTGTTTATCCTGTACCACCTGATGGATGTGTCATGGGTCAAAGTTCTTTACAAGAATATGCCGGCAGACATCACCATATGTTCTCCTGTTCGGCGAACCGCAAACTAGCAAAGTTCTCCGCAAAATGACCACCGGGCGAACAGCAAGGCCATCTCTAGTGCCTGGTTCATAGGAAAAAGGTCAGAAATTGATGAAAACACCACCAAAATGGTTCAGGAACAGCATGGGGAGGATGTCTGGATGCATCTTGGACTCCCAGGTCGCTGCTGGGATTGATGTTGTCATCACTTTTACAGACTGACAATAATACGCTTAAAACCGAAGATAAACTCGATTTTAGAGGAAAAATAGTTAGGAATAGGGATGAGCGAACTCGAACTGTATAGTTCGGGTTCGTACCGAATTTTGGGGTGTCCGTGACACGGACCCGAACCCGGACATTTTCGTAAAAGTCCGGGTTCGGGTTCGGTGTTCGTCGCTTTCTTCGCGCTTTTGTGACGCTTTCTTGGCGCTTTTTGAAAGGCTGCAAAGCAGCCAATCAACAAGCGTCATACTACTTGCCCCAAGAGGCCATCACAGCCATGCCTACTATTGGCATGGCTGTGATTGGCCAGAGCACCATGTGACCCAGCCTCTATTTAAGCTGGAGTCACATAGCGCCGCCCGTCACTCTGCTCTGATTAGCGTAGGGAGAGGTTGCGGCTGCGACAGTAGGGCGAGATTAGGCAGATTAACTCCTCCAAAGGACTTGATTAACTGATCGATCTGCAGCTGTGGATCATTGAGCTGCTGATCCTCAATTGCTCACTGTTTTTAGGCTGCACAGACCGTTTGTCAGTCTCATTTTTCTGGGGTGATCGGCGGCCATTTTGTGTCTTGTGGTGCGCCAGCACAAGCTGCGACCAAGTGCATTTAACCCTCAATGGTGTGGTTGTTTTTTGGCTAAAGCCTACATCAGGGTGAAGCTGTCACACCAAGTGCATTTAACCAGCAATAGTCTGTTCATTTTTTGGCCATATACAAAATCAGGGGCAAGCTGCGCCTGTCACCAAGTGCATTTAACCCTCAATGGTGTGGTTGTTTTTTGGCTAAAGCCTACATCAGGGTGAAGCTGTCACACCAAGTGCATTTAACCAGCAATAGTCTGTTCATTTTTTGGCCATATACAAAATCAGGGGCAAGCTGCGCCTGTCACCAAGTGCATTTAACCCTCAATGGTGTGGTTGTTTTTTGGCTAAAGCCTACATCAGGGTGAAGCTGTCACACCAAGTGCATTTAACCAGCAATAGTCTGTTCATTTTTTGGCCATATACAAAATCAGGGGCAAGCTGCGCCTGTCACCAAGTGCATTTAACCCTCAATGGTGTGGTTGTTTTTTGGCTAAAGCCTACATCAGGGTGAAGCTGTCACACCAAGTGCATTTAACCAGCAATAGTCTGTTCATTTTTTGGCCATATCCCAGTCTAATTCTGTCACTAAATCCATACCGGTCACCCAGCGCCTAAATACTAGGCCTCAAATTTATATCCAGCTAAATCTGTCCCTAGTGCTGTAGCTGGGCGAGTTATTTAGTGTCCGTTCAAGCACATTTCTTGTTCTGGGTTGAAATACAATTCCCAATTTAGCAATTTCATAATTTAGTGGTTCCTGCTATATCAGAGCTATTTGAAATCTATCCCAAAAAGGGTATATAATATTGAAGGTGCACATTGGGTCATTCAGAATAACTTCACACACACCCGCTACTGTGTATTTCCAAGTCTAATTCTGTCACTAAACCCATACCTGTCACCCAGCGCCTAAATACTAGGCCTCAAATTTAAATCCCTCTAAATCTCTCGTTACCCACCGCTGTACTGTTGTTGCTGGGCAAGATATTTAGTGTCCGTCAAAGCACATTTTTTGTTCTGGGTTGAAGTACAATTCCCAATTTAGCAATTTCATAATTTAGTGGTTTCTGCTATATCAGAGCTATTTGAAATCTATCCCTAAAAGGGTATATAATATTGAAGGTGCACATAGGGTCATTCAGAATAACTTCACACACACGCTTCTGTGCATTTCCAAGTCTAATTCTGTCACTAAATCCATACCGGTGACCCAGCGCCTAAATACTAGGCCTCAAATTTAAATCCCTCTAAATCTCTCGTTACCCACCACTGTACTGTTGTTGCTGGGCAAGATATTTAGTGTCCGTCAAAGCACATTTTTTGTTCTGGGTTGAAGTACAATTCCCAATTTAGCAATTTCATAATTTAGTGGTTTCTGCTATATCAGAGCTATTTGAAATCTATCCCTAAAAGGGTATATAATATTGAAGGTGCACATAGGGTCATTCAGAATAACTTCACACACACGCTTCTGTGCATTTCCAAGTCTAATTCTGTCACTAAATCCATACCGGTGACCCAGCGCCTAAATACTAGGCCTCAAATTTAAATCCCTCTAAATCTCTCGTTACCCACCGCTGTACTGTTGTTGCTGGGCAAGATATTTAGTGTCCGTCAAAGCACATTTTTTGTTCTGGGTTGAAGTACAATTCCCAATTTAGCAATTTCATAATTTAGTGGTTTCTGCTATATCAGAGCTATTTGAAATCTATCCCTAAAAGGGTATATAATATTGAAGGTGCACATAGGGTCATTCAGAATAACTTCACACACACGCTTCTGTGCATTTCCAAGTCTAATTCTGTCACTAAATCCATACCGGTGACCCAGCGCCTAAATACTAGGCCTCAAATTTAAATCCCTCTAAATCTCTCGTTACCCACCGCTGTACTGTTGTTGCTGGGCAAGATATTTAGTGTCCGTCAAAGCACATTTTTTGTTCTGGGTTGAAGTACAATTCCCAATTTAGCAATTTCATAATTTAGTGGTTTCTGCTATATCAGAGCTATTTGAAATCTATCCCTAAAAGGGTATATAATATTGAAGGTGCACATAGGGTCATTCAGAATAACTTCACACACACGCTTCTGTGCATTTCCAAGTCTAATTCTGTCACTAAATCCATACCGGTGACCCAGCGCCTAAATACTAGGCCTCAAATTTAAATCCCTCTAAATCTCTCGTTACCCACCGCTGTACTGTTGTTGCTGGGCAAGATATTTAGTGTCCGTCAAAGCACATTTTTTGTTCTGGGTTGAAGTACAATTCCCAATTTAGCAATTTCATAATTTAGTGGTTTCTGCTATATCAGAGCTATTTGAAATCTATCCCTAAAAGGGTATATAATATTGAAGGTGCACATAGGGTCATTCAGAATAACTTCACACACACGCTTCTGTGCATTTCCAAGTCTAATTCTGTCACTAAATCCATACCGGTGACCCAGCGCCTAAATACTAGGCCTCAAATTTAAATCCCTCTAAATCTCTCGTTACCCACCACTGTACTGTTGTTGCTGGGCAAGATATTTAGTGTCCGTCAAAGCACATTTTTTGTTCTGGGTTGAAGTACAATTCCCAATTTAGCAATTTCATAATTTAGTGGTTCCTGCTATATCAGAGCTATTTGAAATCTATCCCAAAAAGGGTATATAATATTGAAGGTGCACATTGGGTCATTCAGAATAACTTCACACACACCCGCTACTGTGTATTTCCAAGTCTAATTCTGTCACTAAACCCATACCTGTCACCCAGCGCCTAAATACTAGGCCTCAAATTTAAATCCCTCTAAATCTCTCGTTACCCACCGCTGTACTGTTGTTGCTGGGCAAGATATTTAGTGTCCGTCAAAGCACATTTTTTGTTCTGGGTTGAAGTACAATTCCCAATTTAGCAATTTCATAATTTAGTGGTTTCTGCTATATCAGAGCTATTTGAAATCTATCCCTAAAAGGGTATATAATATTGAAGGTGCACATAGGGTCATTCAGAATAACTTCACACACACGCTTCTGTGCATTTCCAAGTCTAATTCTGTCACTAAATCCATACCGGTGACCCAGCGCCTAAATACTAGGCCTCAAATTTAAATCCCTCTAAATCTCTCGTTACCCACCGCTGTACTGTTGTTGCTGGGCAAGATATTTAGTGTCCGTCAAAGCACATTTTTTGTTCTGGGTTGAAGTACAATTCCCAATTTAGCAATTTCATAATTTAGTGGTTCCTGCTATATCAGAGCTATTTGAAATCTATCCCAAAAAGGGTATATAATATTGAAGGTGCACATTGGGTCATTCAGAATAACTTCACACACACCCGCTACTGTGTATTTCCAAGTCTAATTCTGTCACTAAACCCATACCTGTCACCCAGCGCCTAAATACTAGGCCTCAAATTTAAATCCCTCTAAATCTCTCGTTACCGCTGTACTGTTGTAGCTGGGAAAGTTATTTAGTGCCCGTCAAAGCACATTTTTTGTTCTGGGTTGAAGTACAATTCCCAATTTAGCAATTTCATAATTTAGTGGTTCCTGCTATATCAGAGCTATTTGAAATCTATCCCAAAAAGGGTATATAATATTCAAGGTGCACATTGGGTCATTCAGAATAACTTCACACACACGCTTCTGTGCATTTCCAAGTCTAATTCTGTCACTAAATCCATACCGGTCACCCAGCGCCTAAATACTAGGCCTCAAATTTATATCCCGCTGAATTTGAATACAATACATTGGGCCAAATAATATATTTGTTGTTGTGGTGAACCATAACAATGAGAAAAACATCTAGTAAGGGACGCGGACGTGGACATGGTCGTGGTGGTGTTAGTGGACCCTCTGGTGCTGGGAGAGGACGTGGCCGTTCTGCCACATCCACACGTCCTAGTGTACCAACTACCTCAGGTCCCAGTAGCCGCCAGAATTTACAGCGATATATGGTGGGGCCCAATGCCGTTCTAAGGATGGTAAGGCCTGAGCAGGTACAGGCATTAGTCAATTGGGTGGCCGACAGTGGATCCAGCACGTTCACATTATCTCCCACCCAGTCTTCTGCAGAAAGCGCACAGATGGCGCCTGAAAACCAACCCCATCAGTCTGTCACATCACCCCCATGCATACCAGGGAAACTGTCTCAGCCTCAAGTTATGCAGCAGTCTCTTATGCTGTTTGAAGACTCCGCTGGCAGGGTTTCCCAAGGGCATCCACCTAGCCCTTCCCCAGCGGTGAAAGACATAGAATGCACTGACGCACAACCACTTATGTTTCCTGATGATGAGGACATGGGAATACCACCTCAGCATGTCTCTGATGATGACGAAACACAGGTGCCAACTGCTGCGTCTTTCTGCAGTGTGCAGACTGAACAGGAGGTCAGGGATCAAGACTGGGTGGAAGACGATGCAGGGGACGATGAGGTCCTAGACCCCACATGGAATGAAGGTCGTGCCACTGACTTTCACAGTTCGGAGGAAGAGGCAGTGGTGAGACCGAGCCAACAGCGTAGCAAAAGAGGGAGCAGTGGGCAAAAGCAGAACACCCGCCGCCAAGAGACTCCGCCTGCTACTGACCGCCGCCATCTGGGACCGAGCACCCCAAAGGCAGCTTCAAGGAGTTCCCTGGCATGGCACTTCTTCAAACAATGTGCTGACGACAAGACCCGAGTGGTTTGCACGCTGTGCCATCAGAGCCTGAAGCGAGGCATTAACGTTCTGAACCTGAGCACAACCTGCATGACCAGGCACCTGCATGCAAAGCATGAACTGCAGTGGAGTAAACACCTTAAAACCAAGGAAGTCACTCAGGCTCCCCCTGCTACCTCTTCTGCTGCTGCCGCCTCGGCCTATTCTGCTGCTGCCGCCTCGGCCTCTTCCTCCGCCTCTGGAGGAACGTTGGCACCTGCCGCCCAGCAAACAGGGGATGTACCACCAACACCACCACCACCACCTCCGTCACCAAGCGTCTCAACCATGTCACACGCCAGCGTTCAGCTCTCCATCTCACAAACATTTGATAGAAAGCGTAAATTCCCACCTAGCCACCCTCGATCCCTGGCCCTGAATGCCAGCATTTCTAAACTACTGGCCTATGAAATGCTGTCATTTAGGCTGGTGGACACAGACAGCTTCAAACAGCTCATGTCGCTTGCTGTCCCACAGTATGTTGTTCCCAGCCGGCACTACTTCTCCAAGAGAGCCGTGCCTTCCCTGCACAACCAAGTATCCGATAAAATCAAGTGTGCACTGCGCAACGCCATCTGTAGCAAGGTCCACCTAACCACAGATACGTGGACCAGTAAGCACGGCCAGGGACGCTATATCTCCCTAACTGCACACTGGGTAAATGTAGTGGCAGCTGGGCCCCAGGCGGAGAGCTGTTTGGCGCACGTCCTGCCGCCGCCAAGGATCGCAGGGCAACATTCTTTGCCTCCTGTTGCCACCTCCTCCTTCTCGGCTTCCTCCTCCTCTTCTTCCACCTGCTCATCCAGTCAGCCACACACCTTCACCACCAACTTCAGCACAGCCCGGGGTAAACGTCAGCAGGCCATTCTGAAACTCATATGTTTGGGGGACAGGCCCCACACCGCACAGGAGTTGTGGCGGGGTATTGAACAACAGACCGACGAGTGGTTGCTGCCGGTGAGCCTCAAGCCCGGCCTGGTGGTGTGTGATAATGGGCGAAATCTCGTTGCAGCTCTGGGACTAGCCAATTTGACGCACATCCCTTGCTTGGCGCATGTGCTGAATTTGGTGGTGCAGAAGTTCATTCACAACTACCCCGACATGTCAGAGCTGCTGCATAAAGTGCGGGCCGTCTGTTCGCGCTTCCGGCGTTCACATCCTGCCGCTGCTCGCCTGTCTGCGCTACAGCGTAACTTCGGCCTTCCCGCTCACCGCCTCATATGCGACGTGCCCACCAGGTGGAACTCCACCTTGCACATGCTGGACAGACTGTGCGAGCAGCAGCAGGCCATAGTGGAGTTTCAGCTGCAGCACGCACGGGTCAGTCGCACTACAGAACAGCACCACTTCACCACCAATGACTGGGCCTCCATGCGAGACCTGTGTGCCCTGTTGCGCTGTTTCGAGTACTCCACCAACATGGCCAGTGGCGATGACACCGTTATCAGCGTTACAATACCACTTCTATGTCTCCTTGAGAAAACACTTAGGGCGATGATGGAACAGGAGGTGGCCCAGGAGGAGGAGGAGGAGGATGAGGAAGAGGGGTCATTTTTAGCACTTTCAGGCCAGTCTCTTCGAAGTGACTCAGAGGGAGGTTTTTTGCAACAGCAGAGGCCAGGTACAAATGTGGCCAGCCAGGGCCCACTACTGGAGGACGAGGAGGACGAGGATGAGGAGGAGGTGGAGGAGGATGAGGATGAAGCATGGTCACAGCGGGGTGGCACCCAACGCAGCTCGGGTCCATCACTGGTGCGTGGCTGGGGGGAAAGGCAGGACGATGACGATACGCCTCCCACAGAGGACAGCTTGTCCTTACCCCTGGGCAGCCTGGCACACATGAGCGACTACATGCTGCAGTGCCTGCGCAACGACAGCAGAGTTGCCCACATTTTAACCTGTGCGGACTACTGGGTTGCCACCCTGCTGGATCCACGCTACAAAGACAATGTGCCCACCTTACTTCCTGCACTGGAGCGTGATAGGAAGATGCGCGAGTACAAGCGCACGTTGGTAGACGCGCTACTGAGAGCATTCCCAAATGTCACAGGGGAACAAGTGGAAGCCCAAGGCCAAGGCAGAGGAGGAGCAAGAGGTCGCCAAGGCAGCTGTGTCACGGCCAGCTCCTCTGAGGGCAGGGTTAGCATGGCAGAGATGTGGAAAACTTTTGTCAACACGCCACAGCTAACTGCACCACCACCTGATACGCAACGTGTTAGCAGGAGGCAACATTTCACTAACATGGTGGAACAGTACGTGTGCACACCCCTCCACGTACTGACTGATGGTTCGGCCCCATTCAACTTCTGGGTCTCTAAATTGTCCACGTGGCCAGAGCTAGCCTTTTATGCCTTGGAGGTGCTGGCCTGCCCGGCAGCCAGCGTTTTGTCTGAACGTGTATTCAGCACGGCAGGGGGCGTCATTACAGACAAACGCAGCCGCCTGTCTACAGCCAATGTGGACAAGCTGACGTTCATAAAAATGAACCAGGCATGGATCCCACAGGACCTGTCCGTCCCTTGTCCAGATTAGACATTAACTACCTCCCCATAACCATATATTATTGGACTCCAGGGCACTTCCTCATTCAATCCTATTTTTATTTTCATTTTACCATTATATTGCGATGCTACCCAAAGTTGAATGAACCTCTCCTCTGCCTGTGTGCTAGGCCTAAATATATGCCAATGGACTGTTGCAGTGGTGGCTGACATGAAGCCTGATTCTCTGCTATGACATGCAGACTAATTCTCTGCTGACATGAAGCCAGATTGTCTGTTACGGGACCTCTCTCCTCTGCCTGGGTGCTGGGCCTAAATTTATGACAATGGACTGTTGCAGTGGTGGCTGACGTGAAGCCTGATTCTCTGCTATGACATGCAGACTGATTCTCTGCTGACATGAAGCCAGATCCTCTGTTACGGGACCTCTCTCCTCTGCCTGGGTGCTGGGCCTAAATTTATGACAATGGACTGTTGCAGTGGTGGGTGACGTGAAGCCTGATTCTCTGCTATGACATGCAGACTGATTCTCTGCTGACATGAAGCCAGATCGTCTGTTACGGGACCTCTCTGCTCTGCCTGTGTGCTAGGCCTAAATATATGCCAATGGACTGTTGCAGTGGTGGGTGACGTGAAGCCTCATTCTCTGCTATGACATGCAGACTGATTCTCTGCTGACATGAAGCCAGATTGTCTGTTACGGGACCTCTCTGCTCTGCCTGTGTGCTAGGCCTAAATATATGCCAATGGACTGTTGCAGTGGTGGGTGACGTGAAGCCTCATTCTCTGCTATGACATGCAGACTGATTCTCTGCTGTCATGAAGCCAGATTGTCTGTTACGGGACCTCTCTGCTCTGCCTGTGTGCTAGGCCTAAATATATGCCAATGGACTGTTGCAGTGGTGGGTGACGTGAAGCCTCATTCTCTGCTATGACATGCAGACTGATTCTCTGCTGACATGAAGCCAGATTGTCTGTTACGGGACCTCTCTGCTCTGCCTGTGTGCTAGGCCTAAATATATGCCAATGGACTGTTGCAGTGGTGGGTGACGTGAAGCCTCATTCTCTGCTATGACATGCAGACTGATTCTCTGCTGTCATGAAGCCAGATTGTCTGTTACGGGACCTCTCTGCTCTGCCTGTGTGCTAGGCCTAAATATATGCCAATGGACTGTTGCAGTGGTGGGTGACGTGAAGCCTCATTCTCTGCTATGACATGCAGACTGATTCTCTGCTGACATGAAGCCAGATTGTCTGTTACGGGACCTCTCTGCTCTGCCTGTGTGCTAGGCCTAAATATATGCCAATGGACTGTTGCAGTGGTGGGTGACGTGAAGCCTCATTCTCTGCTATGACATGCAGACTGATTCTCTGCTGTCATGAAGCCAGATTGTCTGTTACGGGACCTCTCTGCTCTGCCTGTGTGCTAGGCCTAAATATATGCCAATGGACTGTTGCAGTGGTGGGTGACGTGAAGCCTCATTCTCTGCTATGACATGCAGACTAATTCTCTGCTGACATGAAGACAGATTCTCTGTTACGGGACCTCTCTCCTCTGCCTGTGTGTGTGCTGGGCCTAAATATATGCCAATGGACTGTTGCAGTGGTGGCTGACGTGAAGCCTCATTCTCTGCTATGACATGCAGACTGATTCTCTGCTGACATGAAGCCAGATTCTCTGTTACGGGACCTCTCTCCTCTGCCTGTGTGTGTGCTGGGCCTAAATATATGCCAATGGACTGTTGCAGTGGTGGCTGACGTGAAGCCTCATTCTCTGCTATGACATGCAGACTAATTCTCTGCTGACATGAAGACAGATTCTCTGTTACGGGACCTCTCTCCTCTGCCTGGGTGCCGGGGCCTAAATATCTGAGAATGGACTGTTCCAGTGGTGGGTGACGGGAAGCCAGATTCTCTGCTATGGAACCTCTCTCCAATTGATTTTGGTTAATTTTTATTTATTTAATTTTTATTTTAATTAATTTCCCTATCCACATTTGTTTGCAGGGGATTTACCTACATGTTGCTGCCTTTTGCAGCCCTCTAGCCCTTTCCTGGGCTGTTTTACAGCCGTTTTAGTGCCGAAAAGTTCGGGTCCCCATTGACTTCAATGGGGTTCGGGTTCGGGACGAAGTTCGGATCGGGTTCGGATCCCGAACCCGAACATTTCCGGGATGTTCGGCCGAACTTCTCGAACCCGAACATCCAGGTGTTCGCTCAACTCTAGTTAGGAAACATTCTTTCCTGTATATTTACTTGTATATAAAGGGCAAGTGCTGCCAAAAATTACAGGAAAGAGGCACTCCAATACAATCTTTATATTACATAAAGGAGGGCCTCATTCACATTGTGGTACAATTGTTCAGGTAGTGGGACTCAGTCCTACACTCATAAAGCCTATGCACTAAATGAAAGGGCTGCCAAAAATTACAAGGAACCGGCACTACAATATACCCTTTGTTACACATAAAGGAGGACATCATACACAGCCTTGAAAAATTATGATTGATGACCTGCTGGCGACCCTCAAAAACATTAGGAGCAAGGGCCTGCTGATCAGACCATCTAAAACATTATGGGCGAGGGACTGCTGCCGCTTTGGTGACTCTAGATAACCTGGGCCCGATCGGATGTCTGCCCTATCAACTTTCGATGTTATTTTCAGTGCGAACCACGGTGACCATGGGTAACGAGGACTCAGGGTTTGATTCCAGAGAGGGAGCCTGAGAAACAGCTACAGCTACTACTTCCGAGCAAGGCAGCATGCGCTCAAATTACTTATTAGGTATAATTAGGTGAGGGCCTACAGGAGAGCTGACTCTCTAAAAGATTGAAGGTGAGGGCTAGTGATGAGCGGCAGGGGAAATATTTGAATTTGCGATATTTCGTGAATATTTTGTAGAATATACGTCATATATTCGTGAATTCAAGATTATATTCTTGATTGCGAAAATATATTATTCGCATAATGCGCGCGAAATACCCGCGTGGGGTAGGCAGCTTTTCTCTTGGTTGCTAGGGATGTTGATAAGCTGTGACAAATCCTTTCATTGGCCCACAAGCTAGAAGAAGGGAGGGATGATCACCTGATATGTATTGTGAGCAGCGAGCGTTTGAATAGACACAGAAGTTAGATGGTTACTCTGATAATAGCGTTACTGCCGCTCACCATCTGTGTTGATTCCTCAAAGTTTCTTAAAACCTCACAGAGGTCAGACATCCATGCCCACTCCTCACTTGTGAATAGCGGAAGCTGACTGGAAAGGCAACTACCATGTTGCAGCTGGTATTTCACTACTGCCCTCTGCTGCTCACAAAGCCTGGCCAACATGTGGAACGTTGGGTTCCAGTGCATGCTCACGTCGTACAACAGCCGGTGAGCTGGCAATTTCAAATGCTGCTGCAGCGTTGACAGATTGGCTGTCGATGACTTGTAGAAATGTGCACACACGCGGCACACCTTCACCAGTAGCTCAGGCAAATTTAGGTAGGATTTGATAAACTACTGAACTACTAAGTTTAAGACGTGGGCTAGGCATGGGATGTGTCTGAGCTTGCCGAGCTCCAAAGCCGCCACCAAGTTACAGCCATTATCACACACAACCATGTCTGGTTGTAGGTTGAGTGGCGAGAGCCACAGCTCAGTCTGGTCTCTTATCCCCTGCCACAGTTCTGCAGCGATGTGCTGTTTGTCCCCTAAGCATATCAGCTTCTGCACAGCCTGTTGCAGCTTCCCCACTGCAGTGCTACACTGCTTCCAGCTACTGACTGATGACTGACTGGTGCTGCACGCGGATAAATCGGAGTTGGAAGTGGAGGAGGAGGAGAAGTGGGGGTTGGAGCCACTAATGTAGGTGCTGGCGGAAAACCCTGATCGATGCAGGGCCCCCAATCCTTGGCGTCAGTAGCACTTGTGCCATCCCAGGGTACGACCTGCTCTTGGCCTCCACAACATTCACCCAGTGTGCCGTCAGGCAAATGTAGCGTCCCTGGCCGAATGCACTTGTCCATGTGTCTGTGGTTAGGTGGACCTTCCCAATAACTGCATTGGTCAGGGCACGTGTGATGTTACGGGACACATGTTGGTATAAGGAGGGCACGGCACACCTTGAAAAATAGTGGCCGCTAGACGGCCACCGACATCAGGCTGCGGAAGGCCTCAGTGTCCACAAGCCTAAATGGCAACATTTCCAGGGACAGTAATTTGGAAAGCTGCACATTTAGTGCTATGGCCTGTGGGTGGGTGGCTGGGAATTTGCTCTTGTGTTCAAATGCCTGGGGTAAGAACATTTGGATGCTGGGCTGGGACACGGAAGTGGATGTGGTCGCTGATGGTGCTCGCGAAGGCCCAGGTGCAGGGTGGGAGGCATCCGGGCCTGCGTCTTGGACAAGGGATTGGCCAGCACGTAACACAGGGGAAGAGGAGGCAGTGGTGTGAACCACATATACAGATTGTGGACCCAGGAGTTTGGCCCACCGATTACAGTACTTTGAAGCCATGTGGAGGATCATGCTGGTGGTGGTTTGGTTTCTAGTGTTCATGCTCCTGCTTATTTTTGTATGGCACAGTTTGCAAATTGCAATTCTTTTGTCTTCTACACTCTAATAAAAAAAGTGCCAGACCTACCCCTTGGCAAGGGAGATTTCCGCAAGGGGGTGCTCCGTGGAACAGTTGGGCGCCTCTTTGGTGTTGCCCTCCCTCTTCCTTTTTGCCACCCCACTGCCTCTTCCAGCCTGTTGCAGTGCTGCAGATCCCTCCCCCTCTGTACTGCTGTCCTTGCTCGGCTTTCCACCTTCCCAGGTTGGGTCAGTGACTTCATCTTCCACAACCTCCTCTTCCACTTCCTCACTCTGCTCATCCTCCTGACTTGTTGACCTAACCACAACCTCAGTGATTGACAACTGTGTCTCATCCTCTTCCTCAACCCTTGAGACAGCAATTGCTGTTGAGTTATTGGCAACTGTGTATCATCATCATCATCCACCTCATTAAACAGTAATTGCTGTTCCCCACCGTTATCTTCTTGTGACTGTGGATGCTCAAGAGTTTTGGAATCAGGCCACAATATATGTCCCTCTTCAAGCATGCTCGGCGAGATGGCCAAATCAAGGAATGGCGGGAAAAAAGAGGTCCTCAGAATATCCGAGTGTGGGATCACTTGCTTGGCCAGACTCTCCATTGTGGGAGGAAGGAGTATCAAGACTGGACTTGGTGGAAGACAGGGTGGTGCTCGACTGACTGGAAGCATTATCTGCTGCAATCCAACCGACCACCTGGTCGCATTGTTCTGACTACAAGAGTGGTGTCCTGCGCCGCCCTGCAAACTGGGACATGAAGCTAGGTATCGTGGATGACTGTTTTTCTTGTGCTCTGGCAGCAGGCACATATTTAACACGCCCAGGGCCATGGTCTCTACGTGCACCATCAGCATCACGGCCAATTCTCCATCCCTTACTGCTCACCTTCTTTATTTTAAATGTGATATATGCTTGAAAGTATGTCACAAGTACAGTAGCATAGGATTTGGAAGTGTATACGCAATAAAATTTTAAAAGGTATTTGGGATGTGGAAATGTCACACAGGAGATATCCCACAGATAATGTCAATGCTGTAACCAGCGGCTAACAAAAAATTACAGGGAATGTCACAGGTATTTGGGATGAGGAAACGTTATACAGGAGCGGTACCACAGGTAATGTCACTGTCCAAAGCGTCTACGTAAAAAGTACACGGTATGTCACAAATAAAATTTGTAAGCGCACACTTTACACTGGAGATGTAGCACTGGTAATGTCAATGTCCGCAGCAGACACCGTCTATTGAAAAAGTACACGGTATGTCATAGATATTTTTTGGATGCGCACACTTTACACTGGAGATGTGGCACGGATAATTTAACTGTCTGCAGCGGACACCATCCATGGAAAAAGTACACTGGATGTCACTGATATTTTAGGGATGCGCACATTTTACACAGGCGATGTGACTCAGCTAATGTCACTGTCTGCAGAAGACACCATCTATTGAAAAAGTACACTCGATGTCACAGATATTTTTTGGATGCGTACACTTTACACTGGAGATGTGGCGCAGCTAATCTCACTATCTGCAGCGGACACCGTCTATTGAAAAAATACACTGGATGTCACAGATATTTTTTGGATGCACACTTTACACAGGAGATGTTGCACAGCTAATATCACTGTCCGCAGCAGACACCGTCTATTGAAAAAGTACACTGGATTTTACTGATATTTTTTGGATGCGCACACTTTACACTGGAGATGTGGTGTAGCTAATCTCACTGTCGGCAGCGGACACCGTCTATTGAAAAAGTACACCGAATGTCATAGATATTTTTGGGATGTGCACACTTTACACAGGATATGTGGCACGGATAATTTAACTGACCTCAGCGGAGACCGCCTACAGAAAAAGTACACTGAATGTCACTGATATTTCAGGGATGCGCGCACTTTACACTGGAGATGTGGTGCAGCTAATGTCACTGACCGCAGCAGACAACGTCTATTAAAAAAGTACACTGGATGTCACCGATATTTTTTGGATGCGCACACTTTACACTGGATATGTGGCGCAGCTAATCTCACTGTCCGCAGCGGACACCGTCTATTGAAAAAGTACACTGGATGTCACAGATATTTTTGGGATGTGCACACTTTACACAGGAGATGTGGCATGGATGATTTTACTGTCCGCAGCGGACACCATCTACAGAAAAAGTACACTGGATGTCACTGACATTTTAGGGATGCGCACACTTTATACTGGAGATGTCATGCAGCTAATCTCACTGTCCGTAGCGGACACCGTCTATTAAAAAAGTACACTGGATGTGTATGCTATTTAGGGCAGGATACGCTAAAAATATAAACATTGAGGCTTATGAAAATGTATAGAAATCTTGTTCTACACACCCTTTCCCTTTGGCTCAACACTTCCTTAAATGGAAGATGGAAATTAATCCATGGATTTGCTCTGATTGCCACATATACAGTGGGTAAGGATTTTTTTTTTCACTTATAAGGATTTTTTTTTACTTCCGCTGGATCAATATAGCAGGATTACAGGTTGGACATGATGGACTTTTGTCTTTTTCCAACTTTAATAACTATGTAACTACTACTGTATACAGGGAGTGCAGAATTATTAGGCAAATGAGTGTTTTGACCACATCATCCTCTTTATGCATGTTGTCTTACTCCAAGCTGTATAGGCTCGAAAGCCTACTACCAATTAAGCATATTAGGTGATGTGCATCTTTGTAATGAGAAGGGGTGTGGTCTAATGACATCAACACCCTATATCAAGTGTGCATAATTATTAGGCAACTTCCTTTCCTTTGGCAAAATGGGTCAAAAGAAGGACTTGACAGGCTCAGAAAAGTCAAAAATAGTGAGATATCTTGCAGAGGGATGCAGCACTCTTAAAATTGCAAAGCTTCTGAAGCGTGATCATCGAACAATCAAGCGTTTCATTCAAAATAGTCAACAGGGTCACAAGAAGCGTGTGGAAAAACCAAGGCGCAAAATAACTGCCCATGAACTGAGAAAAGTCAAGCGTGCAGCTGCCAAGATGCCACTTGCCACCAGTTTGGCCATATTTCAGAGCTGCAACATCACTGGAGTGCCCAAAAGCACAAGGTGTGCAATACTCAGAGACATGGCCAAGGTAAGAAAGGCTGAAAGACGACCACCACTGAACAAGACACACAAGCTGAAACGTCAAGACTGGGCCAAGAAATATCTCAAGACTGATTTTTCTAAGGTTTTATGGACTGATGAAATGAGAGTGAGTCTTGATGGGCCAGATGGATGGGCCCGTGGCTAGATTGGTAAAGGGCAGAGAGCTCCAGTCCGACTCAGACGCCAGCAAGGTGGAGGTGGAGTACTGGTTTAGGCTGGTATCATCAAAGATGAGCTTGTGGGGCCTTTTCGGGTTGAGGATGGAGTCAAGCTCAACTCCCAGTCCTACTGCCAGTTTCTGGAAGACACCTTCTTCAAGCAGTGGTACAGGAAGAAGTCTGCATCCTTCAAGAAAAACATGATTTTCATGCAGGACAATGCTCCATCACACGCGTCCAAGTACTCCACAGCGTGGCTGGCAAGAAAGGGTATAAAAGAAGAAAAACTAATGACATGGCCTCCTTGTTCACCTGATCTGAACCCCATTGAGAACCTGTGGTCCATCATCAAATGTGAGATTTACAAGGAGGGAAAACAGTACACCTCTCTGAACAGTGTCTGGGAGGCTGTGGTTGCTGCTGCAAGCAATGTTGATGGTGAACAGATCAAAACACTGACAGAATCCATGGATGGCAGGCTTTTGAGTGTCCTTGCAAAGAAAGGTAGATATATTGGTCACTGATTTGTTTTTGTTTTGTTTTTGAATGTCACAAATGTATATTTGTGAATGTTGAGATGTTATATTGGTTTCACTGGTAAAAATAAATAATTGAAATGGGTATATATTTGTTTTTTGTTAAGTTGCCTAATAATTATGCACAGTAATAGTCACCTGCACACACAGATATCCCCCTAAAGTAGCTAAAACTAAAAACAAACTAAAAACTACTTCCAAAAATATTCAGTATTGATATTAATGAGTTTTTGGGGTTCATTGAGAACATGGTTGCTGTTCAATAATAAAATGAATCCTCAAAAATACAACTTGCCTAATACAATAAAGGCTATTGTAACTGTATGCATGTTGACCATCTTGGGTCCACCTGATTCCTTTCACAACCTGTCACGGACGTACCGAGACATATGGACGTCCCCGCAACAGTTGTGGTAGGAGATCTTTGAGATGAACACGTGGTTCGGTTTGACATGTTTACCTTGTGGATCATTAGGCATCTATGTTGTTTCTGGTACTGGCCACACCCTTATCCTCCTGATGTTGCTATTGTGGTCATTTAACTTTCCATTTTTATAGTTGTTTCTCCCACAATGCTGTACGGTTCAAAGCTTCAGTTGGACCTGTGGATAGCTGGTGTTTGGATCTCGGCTGAGTTCCTGGTGCTGCCATAACTTCTTGGAAGTTAAGTGTTACCTTTCCCTTTGTATTTTGGCTTTTCTGTGTGTTGCATTTCTTCGTTGTTTTGTATTAGGCCTTAGGTAGACTCCCATTCATCCTTCCTTTTGGAGGAACAGGATGTCTCATTCCTGTCATTAGTACCAGCGTGTCACGACGAGGTGTGGGAGGGAACACCACACCAAACACAAGAGGGGGGTATCTGGCCTAGAAGCTAGGGAGAGGAAAAGGTCACCATCTAATGAATCCTAGCGGTAGCCCTGACTGCTAACCAAATGAACAGACCACAGTGGTACGACCGTTCATTCACTGGAACCTAAAGCCTGACTTACCCTGTAATGCCCTGAGGTAGTGATAGGGCCCAAAGACGACCCGTTCCTTAAGCAGAAGGAACAGGGGTCTTGACTCAGACCAGATACCAGAAGGCAGGGGAAACAACACAAAACAAATACAAAGGAATGAGACACTTAACTCCTGAAGTAGAAAAAAGAGCAGGAACACCAGAGGATACAACACACACAAGCTCTTCCACTTGCAAATTAAGCTATACACTGCAAGGAGTGAAGAGAGTAGCCAGACTTAAATAGTAATGACAACTATGCTGCACCTGACTAGAGAAGTGGTCATTACCATCAACAACAAAGTGAAATTAAAAGAGACCGTCAGATGACATCACGTGCAGACAGCCTCTCCGACCTTCTAACACCTAGCCTGGGAGTGACCGTGACACAGGGTCCTTTAGGGTAAGATAGGACTTTAGGTATTCCTGTGTATGAACTTACCTACCTCTGGGGTCTGTTCATACTGGTAGTCAGGGCTTTGATTAGGGTTTTCACTAGGAGATGTCCATCTTCCTTCCCTAGTTTTCAGGCCTTACTTCCTTTTCCCTTTACATCCTATGTTCAGTGTGGGGGGTTTCCCTCCCACACTAGAGCGTGACATCACCTAGATTTGGGAGCCATGCATTTGACTCGAGGACATAAAGATCTTTATCTGTAAGGTCTGACACTACTTACATTCAGATCTATGTTATGTGTGAAGCAATTAATTACCTCCCTACCTAACACATTCTAATAGACAGACATGCCATTAGCAGTAAGTAGAGGCAGTGTCTGTAACTGGGGAAAGGAATCATGGGAACTGTAGTTCTTTATATGTAAATCCCACCCAAAGCAAGCCCTGCCAGCATGAAAACAAAGATGCAGCACAAAGATGGGCAAGATTATAAAAATGAGTTATTTTGATCCAGGTTGGCTTCACATGGTGAGCATTCACACACATATTTGTATATGTTTTTATAGACTCTCTTTAATATCCTCTTTACGGTCAGTTAGATAAGCATAACAAGAATATTAAAGGCTCTTCAAATAAATGACTTCTGAAGTTACATCAATTACCATATTTTTCGCTTTATAAGAGACACTTTTTACCCCCTAAAAGTGTGTGGGGGGGAATGGCAGTGTGTCCTATAAAGCGAATTGTGCGCTTTTTAAATGTCTGACACTGAGACATCGCCGGTCGCTATGATGCACAGCGCGACCTGCGATGTATCAGCGGGGAGGGAGGAGGGACTGGAGGTCGGCAACTGCTGTTTGACTCACAACAGGGGCCGGTGCAGTCACTGTACTCCATTACACCTGGCCCCGCTCACAGCAGTTTTCATATGTAAAGTCCATTTATGTAATCTTTAAGCATTGGCTCTGCTTTAAACTAGCGCAATCCTCTGTAGCAGTACTCACTATAAAAGCGACAGGCAGGCCGGCAGTGTAACCTCACTCACTCCTTCACGCTCCTGCCCCTGCTTCATTAATTAAGTGGGAGGAGCGTGAATGAGTGAGTGACGTTACACTGCCGGCCTGCCGGCCACTTTGAGGTGAGTACTACTACAGAGGATTGCGCTAGTTTAAAGCAGAGCCACTGCTTGAATATTACATGAATAGACTTTACATATGAAAACTGCAGTGAGCGGGGCCCGGTGCAGTCACTGTACTCCATTACACCGGGCCCCGCTCACAGCAGTTTTTATATGTAAAATCTTTTTATGTAATGCTTCAGCAATGGCTCTGTTTCCTACTGTAACAGTAGTCACTATCAAAGCAGCGGTATGGCCGGCGCGTGACGTCATTAACTCGGTCATGCTCCTCCCGCTTCATTAATGAAGCTGGCAGGAGCATGACCTACTAAGTGGTGCCCCGTGGTGTAATGGGGGTCACTATTCACACAGGGACAATATACTATGACACATATGATACTGTGACCAGCATAAGATCATCTTATGCTGGTCACAGTATCATATGTGTCACAGTATATTGTCCCAGTGTGAATAGTGACCCCCATTACATACGATGCGATATGTGTGTCATCCACACATCCACCATAGCAGTGTATCATCCACACATCCCCCATAACAGTACGTCATCCACAGATCCCTCCATAACAGTGACATCCACAGATCCCCATAACACTATCCTACACAGATCTCCACATAACTGTGTATCATCTACAGATCCCCCATAACAGTGTCATCCACAGATCCCCCATAACAGTGTCATCCACAGATCCCCCATAACAGTGTTATCCACAGACCACCATTAGTTCAAAACTCACCAAAAGCACACCTTTTGGTTCAAAATATTTTTTTCTTATTTTCCTCCTCAAAAATCTTGGTGCGTCTTATCATCAGGTGCATCTTATAAAGCAAAAAAGATGGAAATTCTGTTTTTACTGTTTACAGCATGCCATATGCACTCCAAGTAAATTTTTAACTGTCATCGGCACATAATTAGAGTATGAACCATAAAAGAGACAGCAATGTCAGTAATGATATGCAGTACAGCTCTTAGGAAGCAAGCATTCAACATAGCCCTGTTAATTACATTGTGCCATATCTTCTTGTGTATTCCGAAGCAAATAAGCAGAATGGCAGGCACATTTTTCTTCCCTTTTATATCAGTCTAAAGGAATCATGCCCAGATGCCCTTTACAAAGGCCTTCTGAGATGGGGAAAGAGAATCTGCAATAAAGAAAAATGATGAATTGGTCTTTCAGTCCTGATAGACACCGCCAAGAGGAATGTCACTGGTGATTACAGCAGCTATAGCACATCCTTCCATGGCTGTATTTAAAGTCACAGAACTAAGAAAGGTTTAAACACTAGTTAGGCTACTTTCACATTAGCGTTCGATCGGATCCGTTCTGAACGGATCCGCTCATATTAATGCAGACGGTGGATCCGTTCAGAACGGATCCGTCTGCATTATAACTTAGAAAAATTTTCTAAGTGTGAAAGTAGCCTGAGCGGATCCGTTCAGACTTTACATTGAAAGTCAATGGGGGACGGATCCGCTTGAAGATTGAGCCATATGGTGTCATCTTCAAGCGGATCCGTCCCCATTGACTTGCATTGTAAGTCGGAACGGATCCGCTCGCCTCCGCACGGCCAGGCGGACACCCGAACGCTGCTTGCAGCGTTCAGGTGTCCGCTCACTGAGCGGAGCGGAGGCTGAGTGCTGGCAGGCGGATGCATTCTCAGTGGATCCGCCTCCACTGAGAATGCATTAGGGCCAGACGGCTGCGTTCAGGGCCGCTTGTGAGCCCCTTCAAACGGAGCTCACGAGCGGACACCTGAACGCAGGTGTGAAAGGAGCCTTACCTGCACCAAGAGATGGCTTTAGTTTTACTTAGTTTAATACATAATGTATATAATAGATACATTCCTTCCTGCTGGAGGATAGATAATATTTAGTGATGACGAGTGAAGTTTGGATCGACCATCAGAGGACACAGGCAGCTCAGTAGCACCAAACACCACTACACTACACTACACCCCCCCTGTCACTTATTAACCCCTTATAAACCACTGATCACCCATGATCACCCCATATAGACTCCCTGATCACCCCCCTGTCATTGATCACCTCCCTGTAAGGCTCCATTCAGACGTCCGTATGATTTTTACGGATCCACGGATACATGGATCGGATCCGCAAAACACATACGGATGTCTGAATGGGGCCTTACAGGGGGTGATCAATGACAGGGAGGTGATCACCCATATAGATTCCCTGATCACCCCCCTGTCATTGATCACCCCCCTGTCATTGATCACCCCCCTGTAAGGCTCCATTCAGACGTCCGTATGATTTTTTCAGATCCACGGACCGGATCCGCAAAACACATACGGACGTCTGAATGGAGCCTTACAGGGGGGTGATCAATGACAGGGGGGTGATCAATGACAGGGGGGTGATCAGGGAATCTATATGGGTGATCACCCCCTGTCATTGATCACCCCCCCTGTAAGGCTCCATTCAGACATTTTTTTGGCCCAATTAGCGGAAATAGTTTTTATTTTATTTTTTTCTTCCTTACAAAGTCTCATATTCCACTAACTTGTGTCAAAAAATAAAATCTCACATAAACTCACCATGCCCCTCACGGAATCCAAATGCGTAACATTTTTCAGACATTTATTTTCCAGACTTCTCACGCTTTAGGGCCCCTAAAATGCCAGGGCAGTATAAATACCCCACATGTGACCCCATTTCAGAAAGAAGACACCCCAAGGTATTCCGTGAGGGGCATATTGAGTCCATGAAAGATTGAAATTTTTGTCCCAAGTTAGCGGAAAGGGAGACTTTGTGAGAAAATACAAAAAAAATCAATTTCCGCTAACTTGTGCCCAAAAAAAAAAATTCTATGAACTCGCCATGCCCCTCATTGAATACCTTGGGGTGTATTCTTTCCAAAATGGGGTCACATGTAGGGTATTTATACTGCCCTGGCATTTTAGGGGCCCGAAAGCGTGAGAAGAAGTCTGGGATCCAAATGTCTAAAAATGCCCTCCTAAAAGGAATTTGGGCCGCTTTGCGCATCTAGGATGCAAAAAAGTGTCACACATGTGGTATCGCCGTACTCAGGAGAAGTTGGGGAATGTGTTTTGGGGTGTCATTTTACATATACCCATGCTGGGTGAGATAAATATCTTGGTCAAATGCCAACTTTGTATAAGAAAAATGGGAAAAGTTGTCTTTTGCCAACATATTTCTCTCACCCTGCATGGGTATATGTAAAATTACACCCCAAAACACATTCCCCAACTTCTCCTGAGTACGGCGATACCACATGTGTGACACTTTTTTGCCGCCTAGGTGGGCAAAAGGGCACACATTCCAAAGAGCACCTTTAGGATTTTACAGGTCATTTTTTACACATTAGGGCCCTAGAATGCCAGGGCAGTATAACTACCCCACAAGTGACCCCATTTTGGAAAGAAGACACCCCAAGGTATTCCGTGAGGAGCATGGCGAGTTCCTAGAATTTTTTATTTTTTGTCACAATTTAGCGGAAAATTATGATTTTCTTTTTTTTTTTTTTTTTTCTTACAAAGTCTCATATTCCACTAACTTGTGACAAAAAATAAAAAATTCTAGGAACTCGCCATGCCCCTCATGGAATACCCTGAGGTGTCTTCTTCCAAAAATGGGTTCACTTGTGGGGTAGTTATACTGCCCTGGCATTTTAGGGGCCCATATGCGTGAGAAGTAGTTTGCAATCAAAATCTGTAAAAAATGACCGGTGAAATCCGAAAGGTGCTCTTTGGAATGTGTGCCCCTTTGCCCAACTAGGCTGCAAAAAAGTGTCACACATCTGGTATCGCCGTACTCGGGAGAAGTTGGGGAATGTGTTTTGGGGTGTCATTTTACATATACCCATGCTGGGTGAGATAAATATCTTGGTCAAATGCCAACTTTGTATAAGAAAAATGGGAAAAGTTGTCTTTTGCCAACATATTTCTCTCACCCTGCATGGGTATATGTAAAATTACACCCCAAAACACATTCCCCAACTTCTCCTGAGTACGGCGATACCACATGTGTGACACTTTTTTGCCGCCTAGGTGGGCAAAAGGGCACACATTCCAAAGAGCACCTTTAGGATTTTACAGGTCATTTTTTACACATTAGGGCCCTAGAATGCCAGGGCAGTATAACTACCCCACAAGTGACCCCATTTTGGAAAGAAGACACCTCAGGGTATTCTGTGAGGGGCATGGCGAGTTCCTAGAATATATTTTTTTTGTCACAAGTTAGGGGAATATGAGACTTTGTAAGAAAAAAATTAAATAAAAAATAAATCATCATTTTCCGCTAACTTGTGACAAAAAATCAAAAATTCTATGAACTCACTATGCCCATCAGTGAATACCTTAGGGTGTCTACTTTCCAAAATGGGGTCATTTGTGGGGTATTTGTACTGTCTGGGCATTGTAGAACCTCAGGAAACATGACAGGTGCTCAGAAAGTCAGAGCTGCTTCAAAAAGCGGAAATTCACATTTTTGTACCATAGTTTGTAAACGCTATAACTTTTACCCAAACCATTTTTTTTTACCCAAACATTTTTTTTTTATCAAAGACATGTAGAACAATAAATTTAGCGAAAAATTTATATATGGATGTCGTTTTTTTTTCAAAATTTTACAACTGAAAGTAAAAAATGTCATTTTTTTGCAAAAAAATCGTTACATTTCGATTAAAAACAAAAAAAGTAAAAAATGTCAGCAGCAATGAAATACCACCAAATGAAAGCTCTATTAGTGAGAAGAAAAGGAGGTAAAATTCATTTGGGTGGTAAGTTGCATGACCGAGCAATAAGCGGTGAAAGTAGTGTAGTGCAGAAGTGTAAAAAGTGGCCTGGTCATTAAGGGGGTTTCAGCTAGCGGGGTTGAAGTGGTTAATGATGACCATCCTCATATTTTGCTAGTTTTACTTCTTCCAAATTATTCTTCATCATTTTTTCATATCTTCACTTAACCAAATTTTTTTTATAAATGTGATCAAAAAGTCACACACACTCCAAAATGGTATTCATAAAAACTACAACTCGCATTGAGAGTCAGAATATGGTAATGTAAAAAATTTTTTTTTCCAGTATTAAAACACAAACAAAAATATACAAATGTGGTATCTGTAATCATACTGACCCAGAAAATGAAGAGCACAGGTCAGTTTTGCCACATAGGGAATGCCGTAGGGACAAAACCCTTGGCAGAATTGCATTTTTTTTTTTTTTTTTTAAATTTCACCCTATTTGGACTTTATTCTTACTTCCCATTACATTGTATGCCATATTAAATGTCTCCATTAGAAAGTACAACTTGTCGTGCAAAAAAACAAACCCACATATAGTCAGGTCCATAAATTTTGGCTCTATACACCACCACAATAAATTTGAAATAAAGCAAACAATATATGCTTTAGCTGCAGACTGTCAGCTTTAATTTGAGTGTATTTACATCCAAATCAGGTGAACGGTGTAGGAATTACAACAGTTTGCATATATGCATACCACTTGTTAAGGAACCAAAAGTATTGGGATAATTGTCTCAGCTGTTCCATGGCCCGGTGTGTGTTATTCCGTCATTATCCCAATTACAATGAGCAGATAAAAAGTCCAGAGTTCATTTCAAGTGTGCTATTTGCATTTTGAATCTGTTGCTTTCAACTCTCAAGATGAGATCCAAAGATCTGTCACTATCAGTGAAGCAAGCCATCATTAGGCTGAACAAAAATAAATAAAAAATCAGAGAGATAGCAAAAGCATTAGGTGTGGCCAAAACAACTGTTTGGAACATTCTTAAAAATAACTAACGCACCGGTGAGCTCAGCAACACCAAAATACCCTGAAGACCACGGAAAACAACTGTGGTGGATGACCGAAGAATTCTTTTCCTGGTAAAGAAAGCACCCTTCAAGTTGGCCAGATCAAGAACACTCTCCAGAAGGTAGGTGTATATGTGTCAAAGTTAACAATCAAGAGAAGACTTCACCAGAGTGAATACAGAGGGTTCACCACAAGATGTAAACCATTGGTGAGCCTCAAAAACAGAAAGGCCAGATTAGAGTTTGCCAAACAACATAAAAAAAGCCTTCACAGTTCTGGAACAGCATCCTATGGACAGATGAGACCAAGATCAACTTGTACCAGAGTGATGGGAAGAAAAGAGTATAGAGAAGGAAAGGAACTGCTCATGATCCTAAGCATACCACCTCATCAGTGAAGCATGGTGGTGGTGGTAGTGTCATGGTGTGGGCATATATGGCTGCCAATGGAACTGGTTCTCTTGTATTTATTGATGATGTGACTGCTGACAAAAGCAGCAGGATGAATTCTGAAGTGTTTCTGGCAATATTATCTGCTCATATTCTTCCAAATGCTTCAGAACTCATTGGACGGCGCTTCACAGTGCAGATGGACAATGACCCAAAGCATACTGCAAAAGCAACCAAAGAGTTTTTTTAAGGGAAAGAAGTGGAATGTTATGCAATGGCCAAGTCAATCACCTGACCTGAATCCAATTGAGCATGCATTTCACTTGCTGAAGAAAAAACTGAAGGGAACATGCCCCAAGAACAAGCAGGAACTGAAGACAGTTGCAATAGAGGACTGGCAGAGCATCACCAGGGATGAAACCCAGTTTCTGGTGATGTCTATGCGTTCCAGACTTCAGTCTGTAATTGACTGCAAATGATTTGCAACCAAGTATTAAAAAGTGAAAGTTTGATTTATGATTATTATTCTGTCCTATTACTTTTGGTCCCTTAACAAGTGGGAGGCACATATGCAAACTGTTGTAATTCCCACACCGTTCACCTGATTTGGATGTAAATACCCTCAAATTAAAGCTGACTGTCTGCAGTTAAAGCACATCTTGTTTGTTTCATTTCAAATCGATTGTGGTGGTGTATAGAGCCGATGTCCCAATATTTATGGACCTGACTGTATGACTATGTGAACAGAAAAAGAAAAAAGTTATGGCTCCATGAAGACAGGAAAGAAAAATTAAAACACAAAAATGAAAAACCTCATGTATGCAAGTGTTTAAATACACACTACTCTCAAAAAGTTAGGGATATTTGGCTTATGGTTGACATTTCAGGATTAACCTAAAACGCACTCCAACCTTTAGGGCTCTTTCACTAGAGTGGATGCCGTGCAGGTAATCTGCTGCGTGAAAGAGAGCCAAGCCAAGCCCTGGACAGCAGAAAAACGGAGCATTAACATGATTGATAATGCTCCGTGCGTCTCTGTGACCTGTTTACTACAAAATCACAGTGAGATAAAGTTGGCACCGTGATTTTGTAGTAGAAAGATCACAAAGAGGCACAGAGCATTATCAATCATGTTAATGCTCCATGTCTCTGCTGTCCGGAACAGAGCTTGGCTCTCTTTCAAGCAGCAGATTACCCGCACAGGATCCGCTCGTGTGAAAGAGATCTTACAGGTGAACTTAAAGGGGTTGTCTCACTTCAGTAAGTGGCATTTATCATGTAGAGAAAGTTAATACAAGCCACTTACTAATGTATTTTTATTATCCATATTGTTTCCTTTGCTGACTGGATTCCTTTTTCTATTACATTATACACTGCTCGTTTCCTTGGTTACAGACCACCCTGCAATACATCAGTGGTGTTCGTGCTTGCACAATATATGAAAAAGGACTAGTCTATGTGCGCGCCCATGGTCCCGGCCAATAGAGAGGCTGATGCTTTTTCCTATAGTGTGCATATATAGTGTGCATATATATATTTACTGATCTATATCTCTATATACATACATATATTGATTATATGTAGATATACACTCACCTAAAGATTTATTAGGAACACCTGTTCTATTTCTCATTAATGTGATTATCTAGTCAACCAATCACATGGCAGTTGCTTCAATGCATGTAGGGTTGTGGTCCTGGTCAAGGCAATCTCCTGAACTCCAAACTGAATGTCAGAATGGGAAAGAAAGGTGATTTTAGCAATTTTGAGCGTGGCATGGTTGTTGGTGCCAGACGGGCCGGTCTGAGTATTTCACCATCTGCTCAGTTACTGGGATTTTCATGCACAACCATTTCTGGGGTTTACAAAGAATGGTGTGAAAAGGGAAAAACATCCAGTATGCGGCAGTCCTGTGGGCGAAAATGCCTTGTTGATGCTAGAGGTCAGAGGAGAATGGGCCGACTGATTCAAGCTGATAGAAGAGCAACGTTGACTGAAATAACCACTCGTTACAACCAAGGTATGTCGCAAAGCATTTGTGAAGCCACAACACGCACAACCTTGAGGCGGATGGGCCACAACAGCAGAAGACCCCACCGGGTACCACTCATCTCCACTACAAATAGGAAAAAGAGGCTACAATTTGCATGAGCTTACCAAAATTGGACTGTTGAACACTGGAAAAATGTTGCCTGGTCTGATGAGTCTCGATTTCTGCTGAGACATTCAAATGGTAGAGTCCGAATTTGGTGTAAACAGAATAAGACCATGTATCCATCATGCCTTGTTACCACTGTGCAGGCTGGTGGTGGTGGTGTAATGGTGTGGGGGATGTTTTCTGGGCACACTTTAGGCCCCTTAGTGCCAATTGGCCATCGTTTAAATGCCACGGGCTACCTGAGCATTGTTTCTGACCATGTCCATCCCTTCATGACCACCATGTACCCATCCTCTGATGGCTACTTCCAGCAGAATAATGCACCATGTCACAAAGCTCGAATCATTTCAAATTGGTTTCTTGAACATGACAATGAGTTCACTGTACTAAAATGGCCCCCACAGTCACCAGATCTCAACCCAATAGAGCATCTTTGGGATGTGGTGAAACAGGAGCTTCATGCCCTGTATGTGCATCTCTCAAATCTCCATCAACTGCAAGATGCTATCCTATCAATATGGGCCAACATTTCTAAAGAATGCTATCAGCACCTTGTTAAATCTATGCCACGTAGAATTAAGGCAGTTCTGAAGGCAAAAGGGGGTCCAACACCGTATTAGTATGGTGTTCCTAATAATTCTTTAGGTGAGTGTATATGTGTATAGAGATATAGATCAGTAAATATATATATCTGTATATATTCATATATACAGATGATATATATAGATATATTTGTATATAGAGATATAGATTAGTAAATGTATATCTCTATATATATATATATATATATATATATATATATAATCTGTATATATGTACCGGTATATAAAGATATATATTTACTTATCTATATCTCTATATACAAATATATCTATATATCATTGATATATGTATATAAAGATATGGGGGTAATTTACTTTTGGGTGTGAGCTGAGGTCTGATTGTGGGTCTGATCTGAGGTCTTATTGGGGTCTTATTAACATTGGGGATCTGATTGGAGCTGTGATCTCAGGTCTGATTAACATTGGGGGTCTGATTGCTGGTCTGACCTGAGCTCTAATGAAAAATATTTTTTTCTTATTGTCCGGTGTGTCTTATAGGGTGAAAAATATGGTATATATATATATATATATATATATATATATATATATATATATAGATAGACGAAAACGGACAGCAACTCCAGTAGTACAAAATAAAAGATTATTTATTGGGCCACAGTGGCACAGTGAGGCGACGTTTCGGCTCAAAATCCAGAGCCTTTCTCAAGCATCAAAACACAAGAGTAAGTGCACATATAAATAGGTGTACATGATTAAAACATAACAATGAATTAATATTCGCAATTAGTGTACAGATAAAAAACAAATCAATACATGGTGATGATAATAGTGACAGTGTACAGAAATAAATACAGTGATACATAATTATGTGTATAATTTATAATAAATACATACAGAATAACTTGATCCACAATATAAATATAAGTGGCTCCAATATAAATCATCTGCTTCAAATCTCTTTAATGATATGCGGTAAAAACAAGGAGGAGCAAGAGGGAATGATGGTGACATACCACAAAGTCCGCATGTGTCCACATCTCCACAATGGCCACACTTGGCGTCTGACTGGATGGAGTGCGCAGGCGTCGGCATCTGTCCCTACAGAATCGCGTCATATTACGTCCGAATACGTCGTGCCTACATCATACCCTGCGCCATCAAATGCATATAGTTCGCTCCGCTCCAGTGCGCATGTTCAAAAGCGCTGTGACTACAGATGCGCCATGTTGGATACTGGAAGGATCGCCCATAGTGCCTGAATACATGTTTTGGGTGGCTAACTGGAGGCAAAGTGAGGAAACCACAAACCTCTGTCAAAGGATCATGGTAATCCTACATTGGGCTTGCATTATGGCCCCGACCGGCACCCCAGTATCGGTCGTACACCAAGTGCCGCCCCAATCATGCCACCTACAGCCACCCAGCCAGGGTTCTCCTTAGCGATATATATTATTAAAAGAAACAGGTATGTGGAATGTGTCGGAACATAGCCCGACCTCAATACACAATCCAATCCAGAGATAGCCAAAATTGTGGATCCAGTCAGATGTGGGACACAGCTTACTTCCATGTGGCAGGACGACATCAAAATTCCCTGGCTCCTTTTCTAATATTCACTATATTCATCTGAAATACAAAAAATGTGAATAAAAGGTTAATTATATTACATTGAGAAAGAACCATTGTAAGTTAGATCTCATAATAACCTTTGTGTTTGATCAATACCTACAGTCAAGTGAAAGACATATAACAGACAATACAAGACATCAAAGGGCAAACCACCTTCTCAAGTACATACCCCTAAATTAAAGTCTACGTTGAGACCATTTGGCTTTAGGGTGTTTAGCTTATGTATCCAAAGCAACTCTTTCCTTTTAAATAATAAATTCCTATTACCCCCTCGTCTGGGCATAGGGATATGATCTATGATCCAGCATTTTAATTGGTGTTCTGTATGATTCATCTCCACAAAGTGTTTGGGGACAGGTAGATCCCGACGATTTTTTCTTATGGTGGAAGGTGATTGTTTAATCTAGTTTTTAAATCGGTGGAAGTCTCACCTACATACAGTAATTTACAGGGGCAACTCAGAACATAGATCACATAGTTCGAATTACAAGTTAGATAGAAAGGAATTGGATATCTCACATTGGTCTTAGGATGTATAAAGGTTTTCCTTTACAGATGTGTTTACAGTTCACACAACAGAGGCACGGGAAACATCCCGTGCTCCGTTGTGTCAATGCTGTCTGTGTCAGACCAGGCCCAGGTCCTATGTCAGCATGTACTAATTGATCACGTAAATTTCTAGATCTTTTGTAAGAAAACAATGGGGGAGATTTAAATTCAGGTACTTGACTGAGGCATCCCCCTAAAATGCCCCAATGTTTGCTGATGATGCGGTTAATAATGCTACTATGTTCTGTGTATTTTGTGATAAAGGGAATCCTGTTATGAGGTCCCTTTCTTGTCTTTCTCACCAATGTGTCATCCCTATCCAGATCCTGGACACGCTCTACTTGGGATAATAGTAGCTCAGTGGGGTAACCCCTATGTCTGAATTTATCAACCATTGTCCCCAATGATTTCTCTAGTGCACCAGGGTCCGAGATAATTCTCTTGGCCCTGAGGAACTGAGAATAGGGGAGGTGTTTCACCATATTCCGTGGATGACTACTCTGGTAGTGTAAAAGGGTATTCTTGTCAGTAGGTTTTGTGAATAACCTAGTTGACAAGCGTCCTTCATCATACATGACAGTAGTGTCCAAGAATTGAACTTCAGTGCTGGAATGTATAAGGGTAAATTGTAGCTCTTCATTAATACTATTCAGATACCCTTGGAACTCCAATAATTCTGGGCAGTCACCAGTCCATATGAGGAAGATGTCGTCGATGTATCTCCACCACCTCAAGATCTTGTTGCTGTGGTGGGATACATGGACGACATCTTCCTCAAAACACCTCATAAAAATATTTGCGTACGTGGGGGCCACATGGGACCCCATCGCAACGCCCATAATTTGTTTATAGAATATGTCCTGAAACAGAAAATAATTCTGTCTCAGGATAATATTCAGGAGGTCAATCACAAATTCACATGTTTCCGCAGTAAAGGATGACATCTCTAACATGCGTCTGACCGCTCTGATTCCAAGGTCATGGTCAATTGATGTATAGAGCGATGTCACATCAAATGACGCCAGTATAATATTCTCATAACCCTCACATTCCACCTCTCTCAATTTACATAGAAAGTCTGTGGTGTCCTGGATATAGGATTCCGCCCCACAGGCATAGCTATAACATAGTAACATAGTACATAAGGCCGAAAAAAGACATTTGTCCATCCAGTTCGGCCTGTCATCCTGCAAGTTGATCCAGAGGAAGGCAAAAAACCCCTGTGAGGTAGAAGCCAATTTTCCTCACTTTAGGGGAATAAAAATTCCTTCCCGACTCCAATCAGGCAATCAGAATAAATCCCTGGATCAACGATCTCTCTCTAGTAGCTATAGCCTGTAATATTATTACGCTCCAGAAATACATCCAGGCCCCTCTTGAATTCCTTTATTGTACTCACCATCACCACCTCCTCAGGCAGAGAGTTCCATAGTCTCACTGCTCTTACCATAAAGAATCCTCTTCTATGTTTGTGTACAAGCTATGTAAGAGTTTGCCTAAAAAAATTGAAATATTGCTAAATATGGAGTCTGAACCCGATACTATTGGACGACCAGGAGGGTCGACCAAAGATTTGTGTACCTTGGGCAGCACATAAAGTACTGGTGTTACCGGGTGACTCACAGTACAAAATTCGGCGAGATCACTGTCAATGATGCCAGCCATAACTGCATTGTTCAAACATTTTTGAATAATTCGAGCAATATCAAACTTTGGATCAGTCTGAAGCGCTAGATACACTTCAGTATCGCTCAGTTGTCGTCTGATCTCCGCAATGTACTTAGCGGTATCAAGGACGACAATCCCACCCCCCTTGTCTGCGGGTTTCACAGTAAGGAGAGGGTCATCCCTCAATTGTTCAATCGCCTCAATCTCCAAATGAGTAAGATTGGGGTTCTTGAACAAATTGATGTTACATGATTGTATATATTGTGATATTTCAGATTTTACGGCAGTTATGTATGCATCAATGGCAGACTCGCCAATCACAGGGGTAAAGTTACTTTTAAGATGTAAATCAAGACCACCCAGCGTAAGCTCGCTATGCTGGGCCGTGTTGGTTCGCATCCTCTCACAGAACCATGCTTTAAGCTTGATCCTGCGAAAAAAAGCAGACAAATCCACATCTAGATCAAACATATTCAATTTAGTTGATGGGCAGAAAGTAAGACCCTTATTCAGGACACTTACTTGTATGGGGGTAAGTATTTTGGATGATAAGTTAATAACAGTTATTTCTTCCTCTGTGTCTGTATTTTGTTGCCCTGTCCACGGATTTTGTTGTTGCGTAATTTTGGAGGTTCGTCGATGTCTGCGACCACCGCGTCTAGTACGGCCTCTTTTTTGTGCTGGTGGCTGTCTCTGTATCCTAAAAAAGATGTGGATTCTTCTGTTCCCAATGATTGTCCATTTCTCTTTTTCTTTCTATCTTTCTGATTAGACAAATTGTTATCAAACTGCCATGTATAGATGAAACCTCTTTTATAGTCTTCCAGATCTCGGATCCATTTGGAACGTTTTCCTTCTTCCAATTCACCTTTAAGTCTGGTTGTACTAGACCGTACTAGACGCGGTGGTCGCAGACATCGACGAACCTCCAAAATTACGCAACAACAAAATCCGAGGACAGGGCAACAAAATACAGACACAGAGGAAGAAATAACTGTTATTAACTTATCATCCAAAATACTTACCCCCATACAAGTAAGTGTCCTGAATAAGGGTCTTACTTTCTGCCCATCAACTAAATTGAATATGTTTGATCTAGATGTGGATTTGTCTGCTTTTTTTCGCAGGATCAAGCTTTAAGCATGGTTCTGTGAGAGGATGCGAACCAACACGGCCCAGCATAGCGAGCTTACGCTGGGTGGTCTTGATTTACATCTTAAAAGTAACTTTACCCCTGTGATTGGCGAGTCTGCCATTGATGCATACATAACTGCCGTAAAATCTGAAATATCACAATATAAACAATCATGTAACATCAATTTGTTCAAGAACCCCAATCTTACTCGTTTGGAGATTGAGGCGATTGAACAATTGAGGGATGACCCCCTCCTTACTGTGAAACCCGCAGACAAGGGGGGTGGGATTGTCGTCCTTGATACCGCTAAGTACATTGCGGAGATCAGACGACAACTGAGCGATTCTGAAGTGTATCTAGCGCTTCAGACTGATCCAAAGTTTGATATTGCTCGAATTATTCAAAAATGTTTGAACAATGCAGTTATGGCTGGCATCATTGACAGTGATCTCGCCGAATTTTGTACTGTGAGTCACCCGGTAACACCAATACTTTATGTGCTGCCCAAGGTACACAAATCTTTGGTCGACCCTCCTGGTCGTCCAATAGTATCGGGTTCAGACTCCATATTTAGCAATATTTCAATTTTTTTAGACAAACTCTTACATAGCTATGCCTGTGGGGCGGAATCCTATATCCAGGACACCACAGACTTTCTATGTAAATTGAGAGAGGTGGAATGTGAGGGTTATGAGAATATTATACTGGCGTCATTTGATGTGACATCGCTCTATACGTCAATTGACCATGACCTTGGAATCGGAGCGGTCAGACGCATGTTAGAGATGTCATCCTTTACTGCGGAAACATGTGAATTTGTGATTGACCTCCTGAATATTATCCTGAGACAGAATTATTTTCTGTTTCAGGACATATTCTATAAACAAATTAGGGGCGTTGCGATGGGGTCCCATGTGGCCCCCACGTACGCAAATATTTTTATGAGGTGTTTTGAGGAAGATGTCGTCCATGTATCCTACCACAGCAACAAGATCTTGAGGTGGTGGAGATACATCGACGACATCTTCCTCATATGGACTGGTGACTGCCCAGAATTATTGGAGTTCCAAGGGTATCTGAATAGTATTAATGAAGAGCTACAATTTACCCTTATACATTCCAGCACTGAAGTTCAATTCTTGGACACTACTGTCATGTATGATGAAGGACGCTTGTCAACTAGGTTATTCACAAAACCTACTGACAAGAATACCCTTTTACACTACCAGAGTAGTCATCCACGGAATATGGTGAAACACCTCCCCTATTCTCAGTTCCTCAGGGCCAAGAGAATTATCTCGGACCCTGGTGCACTAGAGAAATCATTGGGGACAATGGTTGATAAATTCAGACATAGGGGTTACCCCACTGAGCTACTATTATCCCAAGTAGAGCGTGTCCAGGATCTGGATAGGGATGACACATTGGTGAGAAAGACAAGAAAGGGACCTCATAACAGGATTCCCTTTATCACAAAATACACAGAACATAGTAGCATTATTAACCGCATCATCAGCAAACATTGGGGCATTTTAGGGGGATGCCTCAGTCAAGTACCTGAATTTAAATCTCCCCCATTGTTTTCTTACAAAAGATCTAGAAATTTACGTGATCAATTAGTACATGCTGATATAGGGCCTGGTCTGACACAGACAGCATTGACACAACGGAGCACGGGATGTTTCCCGTGCCTCTGTTGTGTGAACTGTAAACACATCTGTAAAGGAAAACCTTTATACATCCTAAGACCAATGTGAGATATCCAATTCCTTTCTATCTAACTTGTAATTCGAACTATGTGATCTATGTTCTGAGTTGCCCCTGTAAATTACTGTATGTAGGTGAGACTTCCACCGATTTAAAAACTAGATTAAACAATCACCGCTCCACCATAAGAAAAAAACGTCGGGATCTACCTGTCCCCAAACACTTTGTGGAGATGAATCATACAGAACACCAATTAAAATGCTGGATCATAGATCATATCCCTATGCCCAGACGAGGGGGTAATAGGAATTTATTATTGAAAAGGAAAGAGTTGCTTTGGATACATAAGCTAAACACCCTAAAGCCAAATGGTCTCAACGTAGACTTTAATTTAGGGGTATGTACTTGAGAAGGTGGTTTGCCCTTTGATGTCTTGTATTGTCTGTTATATGTCTTTCACTTGACTGTAGGTATTGATCAAACACAAAGGTTATTATGAGATCTAACTTACAATGGTTCTTTCTCAATGTAATATAATTAACCTTTTATTCACATTTTTTGTATTTCAGATGAATATAGTGAATATTAGAAAAGGAGCCAGGGAATTTTGATGTCGTCCTGCCACATGGAAGTAAGCTGTGTCCCACATCTGACTGGATCCACAATTTTGGCTATCTCTGGATTGGATTGTGTATTGAGGTCGGGCTATGTTCCGACACATTCCACATACCTGTTTCTTTTAATAATATATATCGCTAAGGAGAACCCTGGCTGGGTGGCTGTAGGTGGCATGATTGGGGCGGCACTTGGTGTACGACCGATACTGGGGTGCCGGTCGGGGCCATAATGCAAGCCCAATGTAGGATTACCATGATCCTTTGACAGAGGTTTGTGGTTTCCTCACTTTGCCTCCAGTTAGCCACCCAAAACATGTATTCAGGCACTATGGGCGATCCTTCCAGTATCCAACATGGCGCATCTGTAGTCACAGCGCTTTTGAACATGCGCACTGGAGCGGAGCGAACTATATGTATTTGATGGCGCAGGGTATGATGTAGGCACGACGTATTCGGACGTAATATGACGCGATTCTGTAGGGACAGATGCCGACGCCTGCGCACTCCATCCAGTCAGACACCAAGTGTGGCCATTGTGGAGATGTGGACACATGCGGACTTTGTGGTATGTCACCATCATTCCCTCTTGCTCCTCTTTGTTTTTACCGCATATCATTAAAGAGATTTGAAGCAGATGATTTATATTGGAGCCACTTATATTTATATTGTGGATCAAGTTATTCTGTATGTATTTATTATAAATTATACACATAATTATGTATCACTGGATTTATTTCTGTACACTGTCACTATTATCATCACCATGTATTGATTTGTTTTTTATCTGTACACTAATTGCGAATATTAATTCATTGTTATGTTTTAATCATGTACACCTATTTATATGTGCACTTACTCTTGTGTTTTGATGCTTGAGAAAGGCTCTGGATTTTGAGCCGAAACGTCGCCTCACTGTGCCACTGTGGCCCAATAAATAATCTTTTATTTTGTACTACTGGAGTTGCTGTCCGTTTTCGTCTGTACACAAGGGTAAGCAGTGAATTCCCTGGACCTAGCACCCTCTCTTTTTTGTGTGAATTGGTGCTGCCATACGTTTTTCTTTTTATATATATATATATATATATATATATATATACAAACCGGATTCCAAAAAAGGTGGGACACTATACAAATCGTGAATAAAAACTGAATGCAATGATGTGGAGGTGCCAACTTCTAATATTTTATTCAGAATAGAACATAAATCACAGAACAAAAGTTTAAATTGAGAAAATGTACCATTTTAAGGGAAAAATATGTTGATTCAGAATTTCATGGTGTCAACAAATCCCCAAAAAGTTGGGACAAGGCCATTTTCACCACTGTGTGGCATCTCCCCTTCTCCTTACAACACTCAACAGACGTCTGGGGACCGAGGAGACCAGTTTCTCAAGTTTAGAAATAGGAATGCTCTCCCATTCTTGTCTAATACAGGCCTCTAACTGTCTAATCGTCTTGGGCCTTCTTTGTTGCACCTTCCTCTTTATGATGCGCCAAATGTTCTCTATAGGTGAAAGATCTGGACTGCAGACTGGCCATTTCAGTACACAGGACCTGCTCCTACGCAGCCATGATGTTGTGATTGATGCAGAATGTGGTCTGGCATTATCTTGTTGAAAAATGCAGGGTCTTCCCTGAAAGAGATGACGTCTGGATGGGAGCATATGTTGTTCTAGAACCTGAATATATTTTTCTGCATTGATGGTGCCTTTCCAGACATGCAAGCTGCCCATGCCACACGCACTTATGCAACCCCATACTATCAGAGATGCAGGCTTCTAAACTGAGCGTTGATAACAACTTGGGTTGTCCTTGTCCTCTTTGGTCCGGATGACATGGCGTCCCAGATTTCCAAAAAGAACTTTGAATCGTGACTCGTCTGACCACAGAACAGTCTTCCATTTTGCCACACTCCATTTTAAATGATCCCTGGCCCAGTGAAAACGCCTGAGCTTGTGGATCTTGCTTAGAAATGGCTTCTTCTTTGCACTGTAAAGTTTCAGCTGGCAACGGCGGATGGCACGGTGGATTGTATCACTGACAATGGTTTCTGGAAGTATTCCTGAGCCCATTCTGTGATTTCCTTTACAGTAGCATTCCTGTTTGTGGTGCAGTGTCGTTTAAGGGCCCGGAGATCACGGGCATCCAGTATGGTTTTACGGCCTTGACCCTTACGCACAGAGATTGTTTCAGATTCTCTGAATCTTCGGATGATGTTATGCACAGTTGATGATGATAGATGCAAAGTCTTTGCAATTTTTCACTGGGTAACACCTTTCTGATATTGCTCAACTATCTTTCTGCGCAACATTGTGGGAATTGGTGATCCTCTACCCATCTTGACTTCTGAGAGACACTGCCACTCTGAGAAGCTCTTTTTATACCCAATCATGTTGCCAATTGACCTAATTAGTGTTAATTGGTCTTCCAGCTCTTCGTTATGCTCAAATTTACTTTTTCCAGCCTCTTATTGCTACTTGTCCCAACTTTTTGGGGATTTGTTGACACCGTGAAAATTTGAATCAATGTATTTTTCCTTTAAAATGATACATTTACTCAGATTAAACGTTTGATCTGTCATCCACGTTCTATTACAAATAAAATATTGACATTTGCCATCTCCACATCATTGCATTCAGTTTTTATTCACAATTTGTTTAGTGTCCCAACTTTTTTGGAATCCGGTTTGTACTGTACAGACCAAAAGTTTGGACACACCTTCTCATTCATTTTCTTTATTTTCATGACTATGAAAATTGTAGATTCACACTGAAGGCATCAAAACTATGAATTAACACATGTGGAATTATATACATAACAAAAAAGTGTGAAACAACTGAAAATATGTCATATTCTAGGTTCTTCAAAGTAGCCACCTTTTTCTTTGATTACTGCTTCGCACACTCTTGGCATTCTCTTGATGAGCTTCAAGAGGTAGTCACCTGAAATGGTCTTCCAACAGTCTTGAAGGAGTTCCCAGAGATGCTTAGCACTTGTTGGCCCTTTTGCCTTCACTCTGCGGTCCAGCTCACCCCAAACCATCTCGATTAGGTGACTGTGGAGGCCAGGTCATCTGGCGCAGCAACCCATCACTCTCCTTTATGGTCAAATAGCCCTTACACAGCCTGGAGGTGTGTTTGGGGTCATTGTCCTGTTGAAAAATAAATGATGGTCCAACTAAACGCAAACCGGATGGAATAGCATGCCGCTGCAAGATGCTGTGGTAGCCATGCTGGTTCAGTATGCCTTCAATTTTGAATAAATCCCCAACAGTGTCACCAGCAAAGCACCCCCACACCATCACACCTCCTCCTCCATGCTTCACAGTGGGAACCAGCCATGTGGAGTCCATCCGTTCACCTTTTCTGCGTCGCACAAAGACATGGTGGTTGGAACCAAAGATCTCAAATTTGAACTCATCAGACCAAAGCACAGATTTCCACTGGTCTAATGTCCATTCCTTGTGTTCTTTAGCCCAAACAAGTCTCTTCTGCTTGTTGCCTGTCCTTAGCAATGGTTTCCTAGCTGATAGTCTACCATGAAGGCTTGATTCACACAGTCTCCTCTTAACAGTTGTTCTAGAGATGTGTCTGCTGCTAGAACTCTGTGTGGCATTGACCTGGTCTCTAATCTGAGCTGCTGTTAACCTGCGATTTCTGAGGCTGGTGACTCGGATAAACTTATTCTCTACAGCAGAGGTGACTCTTGGTCTTCCTTTCCTGGGGCGGTCTGCATGTGAGCCAGTTTCTTTGTAGCGCTTGATGGTTTTTGTGACTGCACTTTTCTTGCCATAATACAAATTCTAACAGTCTATTCAGTAGGACTATCAGCTGTGTATCCACCTGACATCCACAAGGCAACTGATGGTCCCAACCCCATTTATAAGGCAAGAAATCCCACTTATTAAACCTGACAGGGCACACCTGTGAAGTGAAAACCATTTCAGGTGACTACCTCTTGAAGCTCATCAAGAGAATGCCAAGATTGTGCAAAGCAGTAATCAAAGCAAAAGGCAGCTACTTTGAAGAACCTAGAATATGACATATTTTCAGTTGTTTCACACTTTTTTGTTATGTATATAATTCCACATGTGTTAATTCATAGTTTTGATGCCTTCAGTGTGAATCTACAATTTTCATGGTCATGAAAATAAAGAAAACTCTTTGAATGAGAAGGTGTGTCCAAACTTTTGGTCTGTACTGTATATATATAGAGATAGAGATATATATTCTCTGAAGAGCATCAATTTTCTTTTGTCTGGTTGTGGGGGTGATTTTTGGGGACCGATCGACGGTATTGATTTCACACGGCTGCAGGCACTGGTAGGGATTATGCATGCATGATTCCTCACAGGTGCCGGCAGGCAGCCAGACGCAGGGAGAGGAGAGCTGGTACACAGGCTCTAATGTTTCCTGTACAGAGCTGGGCCACTCAGCTAAGGCAGGGATAAGCCGGTACATGAAACGTCACAGGAGCCTGGTTGATGACGTCAGCTGTGCAGAAACATGGCATAATACATGAAGAGAGTAAATTACAGATGTATTTTTAGGTAAGTTATAAGCCACATTACCATAAGTACATATAACTCGGACAACCAATTTAAGTGAAAGACACAAGGAGGCTTCAGTAATGTTATTGGTACCCACCAGATAAGAGCATTGACTGTGGTCTAGATTGCTGTGACAACTGTGTGGCCATCTGTGAAGCAGAGGTAAACAAAAACCTCTCTGCAGAATTAGAAAATTACAAGTGTACTCATTTTCAGGTAGAAAATACCATCCCACTGTTGCTTACTGAACCCTGACATAAAGTTGTAGCCATTTTGGAGAGTGGTTTTTCATCTTTAAGTTGCCCTCTTGATGCACCTCTGTCTCCATATGCTTTCTCTCCTCACCCACCCTTTAATTCATGTGCTTTGTAAAATTAGTAGCAATCTCCATGTACATCTGCCAGGATATGCAGTTCTAGCATGGCACACTGTGACTGATGGGGTGGATAGAGGTCTGGGTATCTTTAATAATTCTACACCAGTGGCACAAGTCTATCCTAGAGATTTCTTGAAATTCGTTTTGGGTCTGATTTGGCCAAATCAGTACTAAAATTCAATTGGGGTCTGAATTAATTCCAACTGAATTGAAAGTGCTCCAATTGGTATATGACGCTCTGAGGGTACTCATATATTTCTGGCATGTTTTGAGCCTGCAACAGTATCAGCGTTTTCATAATTTCCCAAGCTGACCACATTACAAGCAGGTCTGGCACTGACAGCTCTTTTGGAAGTTTTGGCCATGCATTGCCTCTGCATTTTATTGCCACCATGGCCACCTCCCTCCTCCTCTGATGTCACCTCCTCCTCAACACCTTGATCCAGCTTCCAGGTTCTATCCAACACACAATGATCATATTCCTCACCTTCTGTGCCACTTTAATCAGACTGTGATGTGATTATGGGCTCCTTCCGCCCTCCCCTCATGATTCTCTCCTCTGTATTAGTCCTAAGTACCACTGTCACCACAGTTACTGTCCCTACTGTCACCACTAGAGATGAACGAATTTAAGATTTTGAAATTTGTTTATGCCTCGTTTGGTGGTAAGAGCAGAAATGCGCTATGGATTCCATTACCACAGACCATAACGCAATTCTAGGACGGAATGCATAACAGAATGCCTTTAGAGGCATTCCATTATTCATTCCATCATAATAGAAGTCTATAGGCTGCAAAACGGATCCGTCCCATTTCTGTTATGCAGGGGAGTCCTCTCCTGCATAACGGAAACAGGACGGATCAATTATGCAGGCCATAGACTTCTATTATGACGGAATGAATAACAAAATGCCCCTGAAGGGATTCCGTTATGCATTCTGTCATAGAATTGCGTTATGGTCGGTGGTAACGGAATCCATAACGCAATTTTTCTTTTACCACAAAACGAAGTGCGAACAAATTTTATAACATGAAATTCGCTAATTTCTAGTTACCACGATGAGCGAAGTATTAAAAATTTAGTTTGGCTACTTTGACGAATTTTACACAAAAAGTTCACTTCTTGACAAATTACTTAGTCAGGAGCCACTTTTTTTGTAAGTAGTGGGTGCAATGACAGGGAGCGGTGATTGCATCGCTCCCCATCATTGTACCCTCAGATGCTGCATTCATAGCTAATCGCATTTGACAGTAATAACAGAGTGCAAAATAAAAACAAAAAATTAAATACTTACCTCATCCATTTGCTCGTGAAGAGCTGGCCACAGCCATCTTGATAGAAGATCTAGTACAAAATCTTGCGTGGCCCGTGATGACGCCATCAAATCATGAGGTAAGTATGACTTTTTAGTTTTTACCACCATTCAGGCAAAATTGATTCGCTGTCGCAAAGCATGAGGAAATTCGGCTTCGCAGCAAATCAAATTTTTCCTGACATTCGGATCAAAGTCCACCGATTCGCTCAACACTAACCACCACCAACACAGCTATACATGGGGTCCCCACTTCTGCTTGAACCTCATCCTCATCACAGTCCAGACACTGACACTGATGCTTCCCACACAAGTCATCAAAAGAAAAATTATCTTGAGTGTCTGGGGTGTTGGAATATTAACACTATAGAATAATGCATTGCATTTAACTGCCATAATAATGCAGTAGTACAATGCTTTGAATTGAACTGGAATATTAGTGCAGTAGTACAATGTGTTAAACTGAGCACTTTTAAATGCTAGCAAAATTGCAACTAGTTTTAGAAAGAAAAAGCCTCAATTCCGCAGCATAGCCAGCGAAATGTATGCTGTAGTGCTGGGATTGCCCTGAAATATGGCTATAAAACGCTTATGAGCTGTGGAAGCTTAAGTTACTTTTTAAAGGCTGGCTCTGTAGGATATTGGCGATTGTAGATTGCCAGCAGCTACCTTCAGAATAAAACACACACACTCACATGAACTCTGACCCTTTGCTTTCCCTGAAAACAAAACCCTGTCTTTTCTACCTATCGATTAAATCTAGCTAACCAAATGGATCTCTAAACTATCCCTGCAACACACTGACTTGTGCCTGTAATTTCTGTCTGCTAGACACATGGAAAACACTGTGGGCCAGATTTATCATTAGCTCAAGTCAGAATAATGGAGTGAAAAAGTCACAAATTTTTGCGCAATCGCTTAAACTGCGCAAAAATTTGCGACTTTTTCTGCTCTGCACTATGCTCGCAAGTTTTCTCAAAAAGTGGGCGTGTTTTCTTATGTAAATGAATCTCTAGGCAGATTTACTATTGCGACTATTTAAAAATTAGCAAAAAAGTCGCAAAACAATGCACAATTTCACTCCAGTGAGGACCATGCTTATTTTATGAGACTTTTTAATAGAACATGCAACTTTTTTGTAAGACGTGCGACTTTTTCATAAAGATGTGCGACTTTTGTAAAACTGTAAACTACTACCGTCAAACCACATTTATTACAGTCCTAAAGGGCCGATCATAAATCTGACTTTAGCCATATGTGAAAGTGGAGTGAGCTGTCAGAGTCATGATAAATCTGGCCCTGTGTTTCTGAGCTACTCCAGAGACTCAAGGACCTGACAAATTCCTGCCCTCAGCATCTGAGCCAATCAGGGCAAGCCCCCTCCCAGGGTCATGGGACTCTCCCTCATCATCCTCCCTGCACTTTGTCCCTCCAATTTTCACAGTAAGATGGTACAGGTTCTCTGTGCACAATTCCTCTGAATCAAATCCCAAAACTTCAGATCTGTATCGCAGCAGAATTTTTGTGAAATTTGTAAAGAATATTATCTGCTTAGAATTGATTCACTACTCTCTACTCGAGCCCTTGTCCCAAATTGCCACTGGGACAACAAATATACCATTTTCCCATCCTACTACCTACACTCCTCAACATTGAAATTGCAACACCTACAAGGACAAGTCATAAGGTTATGCAAATTGAAGATGTAGTAAGTGTCACTAAAATCTGCAGATTATCACATTTTCAAGCACCTAGCTGCACATACCCAATCTGTGGCATTTAGCATATAAACTAGATTGAAAGGAAAGTATTTTTAGCCAATGAAATCTAAAAAATCGGATTAAGTCATGTGGGATGATTGTGCAATGTTTCCTGTTCGTCGACTTGCCATTTATCACCACTTGTCACAAACAGAGAGGGACAGAATCTTTGAACTAAGAGGATTTGGTTTGTCACTCCAGTCGAGTAGGCCGTGATTTCAGCAGCAGACCTGATCAATGTTGTGTGTCCTGGTGGTTGGGAGAACAACAACAAACTGGAATGAAAGCAAGAGGTGCACAGGGCCACATCTTTTTACGGATGGATCGTCTTATTGGATGAGTGATTCATTCTGTAATGGAAGAAAATACTATAGGATGTGACATCCCAAGCTCAGGGTGGCATACAGTGTCTACACAAACCATGTAGTTTGCAATACATTGGGCTACAAACAGATTTCCAGCTACAAGTGTTCCATTGACATCATTCCACCAGTCTCAAAGACTATCATGGTCCACAGCAAGACGGCAATGAATGCTGGAATGGAGGTATATCCTCTTTAGCAATAAGTCTCGCTTTTGAATAGGATGGAATAATAGCTTGAGATTGGTCTGGAGACCATGTGGGCAAATCCATAAAGAGGCCTTCACAAGGGAATTTTAGATCGGTCCTACTACCAGGACTATGGTGTTGGATGACATAATGTATGGTAGCCAGAATCCTCTAGTCTTAATTTCAGTTACAATAACAGCTCCTGGTTACGTTGATTTGTTTGTGGAACCAATGTCCTTTTCTCCAAAGTTTCCCAGAAGCCATTTTTCAATAGCACAAAGCCAGGCAGCTTGATGTTTGTGCTACTGTAAGCAGCTTCTATGGCCTAAATGTGGTGCCATGGCCTGAACCGACTCCAGACATGTATCCTATCGAGCACATTTGGGACATCATTCGTCAGCAATTTCTCCCATTTTTTATCCTATGCATATCATTACCATAGCCATTGATCCAGTGATTTCCATAACTCCACAGCTTTTCCTTCCTGGTGTTGCATTTTCAATATTGAGGAGTCTACATAGGACCGTGTAATACAGTAAACTGTAAATTTAACTTTTATCATTGTTTATTAATATAGCCTGAAAAATTAAGGAGGCACTCCAGCAAGTTCCCCCCCCCCCCCCCTATATATTGCAATTAAGGCTATTACTAAAGAAAAATATTTAGGCGGGAATTTATCATTAGGGGAAAATTTGAAGTCAGTTTTGCTTGAGTCTACATTGGAGTACTTTATGCCACATTTATGAAATGTCTTATGTTACTTGATCTAACACGTTGGTCTAGAAAAGCTACTCCAGTTTTACTACTCCACCCCCCTCCTGGAATGAGATTGCGACTTTTTGGCGACTTTTAAAAAAAGTCTCAATGATAAATCTGGAGTGAAACTCATTAACATAGCTAACCACACCTATTTATTCACCCACATTACAAAACTGGAGTGTGTGGTGCAAATATGCAAAAAAAAAACCTCATTTTTCACAATTGCACAAAATTTTGCTTAAAAAGTGCAAAAAGTCTCAAAAGCCATATTTTGCCAACTTTTTGCTTCCAGAATTCTGGAGTGAATGTATGATAAATCAGGGTCTTAGTCTGTTATACCTGTTTTATTTGAAATGCCTTTCATCATATGCCATCTTGATTCCTTCTTGCACTCAGGTATGGTTTTCATAATGCAACGTACAACTCTTTTCAGCCCTTAAGGAACTGAGTTTCATTCCACTGCTCAGTGACATAGAACTGTCCCTTCACACTGCAGAGTCTCTTTGAATCCTATACGAATGTGAATCCTTCTCTCTCTTCCCTGTCAGATCTTATAAGCAGGAGGCAGGAAGAGCAGTGCATGCGCAGACATAGAATTATTCTGGATATGCTGCACACAACACTCACAGATAGTATATACAGTAATAGATGAGTCCATACAATGATTACTTGTACAGTTATAAACCAGCTGATTCACAGATATTATAGACAGTGTGGTCAGCTGTTTTCTAAATCTACAGGTAATCATTATATGGACTCATCTATTAACCCCTTAGTAACCAAGCCTGTTTGGGCCTTTATGACCAAGCGTTTTTCTTCCTTTTTTCATGGTCTCGTTCCAAGAGCTATAACTTTTTTATTTTTTCGTCTATATAGCTTTATGAGGGCTTGTTTTTTACAGGACAAGTTGTAGTTTTTAATGGCACCATTTTGGGGTACACATAACTTTCTGATTAACTTTTATGAACTCTTTCTGGGAGGGAGATGGGGGAAAATAGCAATACTGCCACTGCGTTTTTACATTATAAATTTTACGGCGTTCATTTTTCGGTACAAATAACATAATATCTTTATTCTCTGGGTCAGTACGATTACAGTGATACTAAATACTTATAATTTTTTTTACGTTTTACTACTTTTTTTTCCAATAAAACCCCTTTTATTAACCAAAAAAATGATTTTGCATTGCCACTTCACAAGACCCATAACTTTTTTTTTCTTTTTCTATGGAGTTGTGTGAGGGCTTGATTTATGAGGGACAACTTGTATTTTTCATTTGTATCATTTTGGAGGAAAATGGCACTTTTTGATCGCTTGTTATTACGTTTTCTTCGGTGGAAACTAAGAATAAATTAGAAAATTAGAAATTCTGTCTTTTTTTTTATTTTTATTTTTTACGGCGTTCACCATAGGGGATAATTTATGTAATATTTATGTAGTCCGGTTTGTTACGGACGCGGCAATACCAAACATATGGGGGATATTTTCTTTTTGCAATTTATTTCATTGAAAAGCGTATTTTCAATGAAAAAAAAAGCTTATTTTTTTATTTTATGGAAAAAATTTTATTTAATAAATGTGTATTTAAAAAAAAAAATGTTACTACTTAAAAGTCCCACAAGGGGACTATAATATACAGTATTGTGATTGCTTTTAAAATGTAATGCATTATCTCTATAAGGCATTACATTTCAATAGCAATGCTATTCAAACCTTGACCAGCAGGCTGCGCCAGAGAGGCACAGCCTGCTGGAGATAACTGAAGACAGGCTCGGGCCCCTGATCGGAAGCAAGGTAAGCTTCCGAACATATCAGCACCCCGCGATCTTATTTTCGGGGTGCTGATGGGACACAGAGGGAGTCCGCTCCCTCTCTCACCACTTTACATGCAGCGGGCGCCATTGCGCCCGGCATGTAAAGGGTTAATCAGCCCGCATCGGCACTCCTGCCGGTCTGGGCTGTTAGAGCAGGGTCAGAGCCGGGTCCGTGCTCCCCGCTACACGGGGGATCCGTGCAGTGCTTAGGCCTAAGGCCCCTTAGTTACCGCCGTAAAAACACGTATGGGTGGTCACTAAGAGGTTAAATAACCACTCTCCTGGTCCATTTGATAATGTATACATCATATATTCAGCAGAACTCTATCCATGGAGACATACAGAGTAAGGCTGGTGAGGCTTGGTGATGAGGGAGAGCTGTCAGGAGGGATTTAATAGGTGCCAATATCACCCAGTAGTTCACAGTATGTCACAAGAGAGAATGACCCCTGCTGTCTACACAGGAGAATAAGCTCTGGACTGGAGGTCAGACTGGAAATCATATGACCAGATATCCATAATCATATGGTTCAAAAAGTATGGATGCAACTGAGCTGCAATGAAACAGTTTACACTGCCAGAATATTGGTGGTCAGCTAGCACTATATGCAAAAAATAATAATAATACAGTGTTCAGGGTTATGTACAAAGTACACAAAGCAGAGCAGGATAAGTAACATGGAGCCTGTGCTTGTCAAAGCGGTGGGGCAGTGGCAGGCATGGCCTGATATTGCAACACCTTACTCAAATCAGTAGTTGATGTGTCCGCCACTTGCATTCAAAACAGCATCTATTCTTTTAGGTATGCTAACACAGACTCGATTATGATTAGATCAGGGCTATTTGGGAGCCATATCATCACTTGTAGCACTCTTTGTTCTATTTCATTGGCTGTATGTTTGGGGTCACTGCCCTGCTATAGCCATTCATATGCCTCCCTGATGGTATTTCATTATAGATAATTATCTGCCTGTATTTTTCAGCATGAAGAAACTGGCAACATTGAGGACCGTAGACACAATGATCAGCCAAGGAAACGTATTGCTGCAGATAACACATCACGCTTACTTCCCTTGAAAATCAGAAGGTTTCCAGGAGTGTGATCAGCTCAGAACTGTCAGAAACCAGTGGGACCAGACACATCTATGTAACGTTTAGAGACGTCTGAACTAAAAAGGTCTTTATGGAAGAATTGCTGCCAAAAGCCATATGTGAAAACAAGGCAAAGGGAACAAATAAATAGTAACAGGTTCTGAAAACATGTAACTATTTGGCTGTAACAGAAAGCAGTTCACCAAAGGGCTACAGAAAGGTACAATAATGATTGTGTGCATGCAACAATGAAGCACATTGGAGGTTCCTTGCAAGTTTGAGCTGCATTTCAGCAAATGGAGTTTGGGATTTGGTCAGGATTATTGGTTTCCCCAATGCTGAGAAATGCAAGTAGATAAGATAGTTAATTAAGAACTATCATCAGCCTAAAGAAGAACAAGGAGTCCTGAAAGTGATGAATTGGAACACACAGTTCTCCAATTCTTCCAAGTCTGTCTTCTTACCCGAAGAGACAGAAGGATTTGAGCAAGCCTATATCCACAGTAGTTCTCCAAGATGTTTGGAAGAATCGTACTGCCAAGTTTCTTCAAAAAACGGTATACAAGTGTACTTAGAAGAATTGATGCTGTTTTGAAGGCAAAGGGTATTCACACCAAATCTTTATTTGATTGAGATTTCTCTTTTGTTCATTAATTCCCTGTGCATTTTATCAATTGATAAAAGCAGTCTATTTGTAAATGATTCATATTTTGCAGCATTTTTCCACACCTGAATAAAATATTTGCACATTACTGCATGCACTGTACAGTAAAATTGTGTTATGTGCTGCAAAGAGAATTTATTGTCTCTGTATGTGAAAGATAGCATAACATCTAATTTAATACAAGTTAGCAAGACCAATTTAGAGTCAGTTTGGGTTACCTTGCAGCTTGATAATCATAAGGTAACTCGTGTAGGTGTGATATATAGACCACCCAGCCAAGTCAAAGAATTAGATGATCTACTAGTTGAGGAAATAGCTAAAATGACATTCAAAGGGGAAGTTATCATTATGGGAGACTTTAATCTTACTGATGTAAACTGGAAAACCAAAATAGCTAGTTCTGCCAGGAGTACAGATATTCTAAATGTCCTACTGGGATTATCTCTATAGCAAGTAGTTGAGGAGCCAACCCAGAAGGAGGTCATTTTAGATTTAGTATTAACAAATGAGAATTTGGTATGTGATATCACTGCAGGGGAAAGCTTGGGATCTAGTGATCACCAGTCAGTGTGGTTTACTATAAGTACAGTGACTAAGTCACACCACACAAAAACAAAAGTTTTAGATTTTAGAAAAACTGACTTCTCTAAAATTAGATTAGCAAATGTTCTGCCCATTCACAAGAAAGGTAGTAGGGAGGAATCGGGCAACTACAGGCCAATAAGCCTGACATCAATAGTAGGGAAATTAATGGAAACCATACTTAACCCCTTAAGGACTCAGCCCTATTTCACCTTAAGGACCAGGCCATTTTTTGCAAATCTGACCAGTGTCACTTTAAGCTCTGATAACTTTAAAACGCTTTTACTTACCCAGGCCATTCTGAGATTGTTTTTTTTTTTTTTGTCACATATTGTACTTCATGACACTGCTAAAATTGGATATTTTACTTTTTTGGGGATGTTACATAGCTTAGAAGTTTAGAAGCACATTTATGAAAGTTTTCAGAAATTTTCCAAATCCCACTTTTTATGGACCAATTCAGGTCTGAAGTCACTTTGTGAGGCTTACGTAATAGAAACCATCCAAAAATGATCCCATTTTAGAAACGACACCCCTCAAGGTATTCAAAACTGAGTTTACAAACTTTATTAACCCTTTAGGTCTTCCACAAGACTTCATGGCAAATGGACAAAAAAATTAAGAATTTCGAGTTTTTGGAAAATGTTCCAATATAATCAATTTTTCCAGGAACAAAGCAAGGGTTAACTGCCAAACAAAACTCAATATAAGTTGCCCTGATTCTGTAGTTTTCAGAAACACCCCATATGTGATCGTAAACTACTGTTTGGTCAAATGGGAGGACATAGAAGGAGGGGAACGCCATACGTTTTTTGGAAGGCAGATTTTGCTGGACTGGTTTATTTACACCATGTACCGTTTCAAGCCCCCTGATGCACCGCTAGAGTAGAAGCTCCATAAAAGTGACCCCATCTAGGAAACTATGGGATAAGGTGGTTGTTGTTTTGGGACTATTTTAGGGTAAATATGATTTTTGGTTGCTCAATATTACACTTTTTTTAAATTCTAAAATTGTTTCTACATTCGCTATTTAGTTTTGTGGAACACCTAAAGGGTTAACAAAGTTTGTAAAGTAACTTTTGAATACCTTGAGGGGTGTAGTTTCTTAGATGGGGTTACTTTTTTGGAGTTTCTAGTCTAGGCTACATCAGGGGGGCTTCTAATGGGACATGGTGTAAATAAACCAGTCCATCAAAATCTGCCTTCCAGAAACCATATGGCGTTCCCTTCGTTCTGTGCCCTGCCGTGTGGCTATATAGCCATTTACGACCACATATGGGGTGTTTCTGCAAACTACAGAATCAGGGCAATAAATATTTAGTTTTGTTTGGCTGTTAACCCTTGCTTTATTACCGGAAAAAAAAGGATTCAAATGGAAATATTGCCAAAAAATTGGTGTTTTGGCACCATTTTCATTTAATATTTTTAACGCTGTTCATCGGAGGGGTTTGGTCAAATGTTATTTTTATAGGACAGATTCTTTTTTTTGGGGGGCTAATTTTTTGCGGGATAAGATGGCGGTTTTATTGGCACTAATTGGGGGTGCATATGACATTTTGATCGCTCGCTATTACACTTTTTGTGATGTTAGGTTCATCCGGGGGGGTTGGGTTAAATGTTATTTTTATAGAGAAGATTTTTACGGACGCAGCGATGCCCAATATGTATGGCTTTCAGACTTCGGAGACACTAAGCAGGCATCCTCAAACTGCGGCCCTCCAGATGTTGTAAAACTACAATTCCCACCATGCCCTGCTAATGGCTGTAGGTTGTCTGGGCATGTTGGGAGTTATAGTTTTACAACATCTGGAGGGCCGCAGTTTGAGGATGCCTGCACTAAATCTAATATTTTTGGGGAAAAAAATTGTTTCCGTGTCTCCAAAGTCTGAGAGCCATAGTTTTTTATGTTCTCTAGGGGACTGTTAGGGATTATAAAAATGTTGTGCTCCATGGAAGTGTGGTACTCCCTGAAGCAATCGATAACGCAGAGGCCCAGATGATCGGGGCGAGTGTCACATTGAGTGGTGGTGTCCTTCCGTATCCCCCTTTTGTGACACACTCTGCATATTTTTTGAGTTCGTCCCTTCTTTCCAGTATGGGGGACTACACCTGGAAAATTTTGGCCAGGGACGATCCGGACGCCTCCAATTCCCGAGGTACTCCGGCCTGCTCTTTCCCGGTCTGAAAAAATCAGGTCCTTGAGGACTGCCTCATAGAATTGGAGGAATATCCCTGTGCTGCCAGCACTTCAGAATAGTACAAAAGAGTTGTACAAGGCAACCTGTACCAAGTAGACCGCAACTTTTTTGTACCATGCCCAGGTTTTGCGCATGGCATTATATGGTTTGAGGACTCGATCAGAGAGATCAACTCCTCCTATATACCGATTGCAGTCGACGATACAATCGGGCTTGAGGACCGTTGCCGCGGTGCCTCGCACAGGGATAGGGTTGATGCCATTGCCGTGGATTGTGGACAGTACAAGGACATCCCTCTTGTCCTTATACCTGACCAGCAACAGTTTTCCACTGGTAAGGGCACGGGTCTCACCCCTGGGGATAGGTACCTGGAGGGGGTGGGCAGGGATGGGTTTACTTCAGGGGGATCATGTCAAACTAATCTTTTTTTTTTTTTTTTGATTGGGTGACTAAAATAATAGATGGCCGAGGTGCAATAGACATTGCATATCTAGACGTTACTAAGGCTTTTGATACTGTCCCACATAGAAGGCTTATCAATAAATTGCAGTCTTTGTGCTTCGACTCCCATATTGTTGAATGGATTAGGCAATGGCTGAGGGACAGACAACAGAGGGTTGTAGTTAATGGAGTATATTCAGACCATGGTCTTGTTACCAGTGGGTACCTCAGGGATCTGTCCTAGGACCCATATTGTTTAATATCTTTATCAGCAAAATTGCAGAAGGCCTCGATGGTAAGGTGTGTCTTTTTGCTGATGACACAAAGATTTGTAACAGGGTTGATGTTCCAGGAGGGATACACGAAATGAAAAAGGATTTAGGAAAACTAGGGGTTTTGCACCTGGGGCGTAAAAACCTAAGAGCAGAATATAAAATCAGTGATACAGTCCTAACCTCAGTATCTGAGGAGAGGGATTTAGGGGTCATTATTTCAGAAGACTTAAAGGTGGTAAAATGTATATAAGGTGCCCTGGAAAATGTAATAGGATCCTATTCTAAGCTTTACTCTGGAACCTCATGATTACTTCTGTTTGCATTATCCCTCCTGTGTGCTATTACTTTTTGCTAATTTTTTTTTCTGCCGTGACATCACTACATTATTTGTATACTATGACATCATGTCATGGAACCATGAACCAGACGTACAACAAGAGATAAGTGGAAAATAAGAAGGTTTTATTGAAGAGCAAGCCGTAAGCAAAGTCCGAACGGATGGCTAAACCGAAGCAGGGTCTTGCGGAGACAGAGGTCAGGAACCAGAAGGGTAGTCAGACGAAGCCAGGAACAGGAACCAACGGGGTAGTCAGACGAAGCCGGAATCAGGAACCAACGGGGTAGTCAGACGAAGCCGGAATCAGGAACCAACGGGGTAGTCAGACGAGGCCAGGATCAGAAACCAGAAGCAGCAGCAGTCTTGGAAGCATGTGAACACAGGAGGACCAAGCAAGGAACTGAAGCCACAGACCTCCTATATATATGAGCTGGGCATCCAGCTCCTCCCAGTGGGAAGGAGGAGCCGCAGGGTGGGAGGCTACAAGAAAACCCAGAAACCAAGATGGCCGCCAGCACATGTCAAACGAAGGGAACAGCAAGGAGGTAAGACCATGACAGTACCTCCCCCTCAAGGGCCCCTCCTCCGCGGAGTAAGGAACGGTTTCTGAGGGAAGCGTGCGTGGAAGGCTCGGAGCAAAGCAGGAGCATGGACATCTGCGGAGGGAACCCAGGAACGCTCCTCTGGACCATAACCACGCCAATGGACCAAAAACTGCACCCGGCCGCGGACCAGGCGTGAGTCCAGGATATTGCTCACCTCATACTCCTCACGATTGCCCACTTGGACCGGACGAGGCCGAGGAATCGAGGAAGTGAAACGATTACACACCAGTGGCTTCAACAGGGAGACATGAAACACGTTGGAGATCCGCATGCCAGGAGGAAGCGCAAGGGCATAGGCTACCGGGTTTACCCTGCGAAGCACTCGGAAGGGACCAACAAAGCGAGGCGCCAGCTTGGGAGTGGGCACTCGAAGGTTGAGGTTGCGGGTGGACAACCATACGCGGTCTCCGACCTGGTAGGAAGGAGCGGGCGCTCGTCTGCGATCAGCCTGGAGTTTCTGGCGCTGCGCAGAGACCTCAAGGGACCTCTGGATCTGTACCCAAGAAGCACGTAGGACGGAAAGGTGATCCTCCACAGCCGGAATATCCTGGGGAGAGAATACCTCCGGTAACACGGCAGGTTGGAACCCATAATTGGCCATGAAGGGAGACGTCCCAGAGGAAGAGTTCACCGCCGTGTTCCTGGCAAACTCAGCCCAAGGCAGGAGGTCAACCCAATTGTCTTGGTGATCGGAGACATAGCAACGAAGGAATTGCTCCAAGGCCTGATTGGATCGTTCTGCGGCCCCATTGGACTGAGGGTGGTAGGCCGAGGAGAAAGAGAGATGAATCCCCAACTGGGAGCAAAAGGCGCGCCAGAACCTGGACACAAACTGACTCCCCCGATCCGACACAATCTCCTTGGGCAAACCGTGCAACCGGAAGACCTCCCTGGCAAAAATCGAGGCCAACTCTTGTGCAGAGGGTAACTTCTTGAGAGGAACACAGTGGCACATTTTGGAAAACCGATCCACAATCATGAGAATGACCGTATGGCCTCGGGATGCAGGGAGGTCCACAATGAAATCCATCCCCAGGTGTGACCATGGACGCTCCCCGGTGGCTATGGGTTGCAAAAGGCCCAACGGAAGGTGCCGAGGGGACTTACTCTGGGCACAAACGGAGCATGCCGCTACATATGCGGCGATGTCGGAACGTAGAGAAGGCCACCAGAACAGACGTGAAACCGCCCAGGACAGCTGATTCTTTCCAGGGTGCCCCGCGGCCTTGGAGTTATGGTAGGTTCGCAACAACCGAGTGCGCAACTCCTCAGGCACAAAACATCTGCCGTTGGGTCTCCCAGAGGGAGCACCAGATTGAGCCGCCAAAATCTGCTCACCCAGAGGAGAAGTCAGGCTGGTGCGAATAGCGGCCAGGATCTGATTCGGGGGTATGACCGTAGTCGGAATCGACTCCTCCCCGGACAGCTCGGAGTACTGCCGTGATAAGGCATCCGCTCTGATGTTCTTGGAGCCGGGTAGGTAGGAGACCACGTAATTAAAACGTGACAAGAACAGAGCCCATCTGGCCTGACGTGGTGTCAATCTCTTGGCCTCAGAGAGGTAGGTCAGATTCTTGTGGTCCGTCAGGATGAGAACCGGAACCACCGAGCCCTCGAGCAAGTGCCTCCATTCTTTAAGGGCCTGCACGATGGCCAATAACTCCCTGTCACCAATCTGATAGTTGCACTCCGCGGAAGACAGTTTCCGGGAGTAAAACCCACAAGGAAGCAGAGGACCCTCTGGTGTTCTACGCTGAGACAGGAGGGCGCCTACTCCCGTCTCAGACGCGTCCACCTCGAGGACAAAAGGCAACCCAGGGTTGGGATGCGACAGAATCGGAGCCGACACAAAGGCGGACTTTAGAGCCTCAAAAGCTCGGATGGCCTCGAGCGGCCAGAACTGAGGATTACTGCCCTTCCTGGTCAGATCCGTGAGAGGCTTGGCTAGCATGGAAAAGTCCCTGATGAACTTCCGATAATAATTGGCGAAGCCCAAAAAGCGCTGCAGGGCACGAAGCCCACTGGGCTGGGGCCACTGTAAGACAGCCGAAACCTTCTCAGGATCCATGGAGAACCCCTCAGCGGAAATGATGTAACCTAAGAAGGTTACCTGGGATCGGTGAAATTCGCATTTCTCAAGCTTACCGAACAGCTTGTTCTCTCGTAAGCGTTGCAACACTCGTCTGACATCCAGAATGTGGGCCTCCATGGATGCAGAATATACCAAGATGTCATCCAAATAGACCACCACACACTGCTGCAACAGGTCACGGAAAACATCGTTGATGAATTCCTGGAAGACTGCGGGCGCATTGCACAACCCAAAGGGCATAACCAAGGATTCATAATGACCGGTCCTGGTGTTAAACGCGGTCTTCCACTCATCGCCCGCCTTGATCCTTACCAGGTTATATGCCGCCCTCAGGTCGAGTTTGGTAAAGACCGTGGCCCCTTTGAGGCGATCGAACAGCTCGGAAATCAAGGGTATCGGGTAAGCGTTCTTGATCGTGATGCGATTGAGACCCCTGTAATCGATGCAAGGCCTCAACTCGCCGCCCTTCTTTTTCACAAAGAAAAATCCAGCCCCTGCCGGGGACGAGGATTTGCGAATGTGTCCGCGTGAAAGCGCCTCCCTCACGTACTCCTCCATGGCCTCATTCTCCGCTACCGACAGTGGATAGACTTTGCCACGAGGAGGAACGGCACCGGATTGTAACTTTATGGCACAATCGTATGGGCGGTGTGGAGGTAGGGCAACCGCGCGCACCTTATCGAATACATCCCGGTACTCTTCGTATTCAGGAGGCAACAGAGAGTCCGAGGAAGTACACAGCAACTTGACAGGCCCATGGATGCAACTAGCCCCACACTGCGGTGACCACGAGAGGATCTCGACCGATCTCCAATCGAAAGTCGGATTATGCTTCTGGAGCCAGGGGTACCCCAAGACCACCGAGTAGTGTGGAGACGAAATAACCTGGAGACAGACCGACTCTCTGTGAACGGCACCAATGGCTATCCCCACTGGAAGGGTCTCATGAGTCACGTGTGGCGGCAGAAGGGGTCTGCCGTCTATCGCCTCAAGAGCCAGTGGGGAACCTCGAGGCTGCAGAGGAATGGAATTGGCGGCAACGAACACTCTATCAATGAACAAACCACCAGCACCAGAGTCCACCAACGCCTGGGTCGTCACCGAGCCCCCGACCCAGGAGAGGACAACCGTGATCAGTGGTTTGTCAACACGGGAAACCGGGGACGAGGAGACTCCACCCAAGATCTGCCCCCGACAGGACCTCAGGTGCAAGCGTTCTCCCGGACGGTTCGGACATGCCAACCGAAAATGCCCACCGAGACCACAGTACATGCATCGGCCCTCGCGTCTCCGGAGTACCCTCTCCCCCTCAGACAGGCGAGCAAACCCCCGCTGCATGGGTTCACCCCCAGACAAGTCATCCCCAGGAGGCGTGGGAGGAGAGGGAGGCACGGGTGGGACAGCAAACGTAGGCGCCAATCTGTTAGGAGACCTCCGCAGGCTCTCCTTAAAGGAAGGTCTCTCCCTGAGAAATAAGAGACTCGAGCTCCACTGGTAGGTCCTTAGCTGCAACCTCATCCTTCAAGGCATCCGAGAGACCATGAGAGAAAGCAGCGACCAGAGCCTCATTATTCCAGCCCACCTCTGCTGCCAGGGTACGAAACTCAATGGCGTATTCAGCTACGGATCGTGAACCCTGTCTGATGGACATAAGGAGCTTCGCAGCAGAGGCAGCACGAGCCGGCACATCGAATACCTTCCGAAGAGAAGCAACAAAACCGGAAAACTCGGCAACCACCGGATTGTTGTTCTCCCATAAAGGGCTGGCCCAGACCAAGGCCTTGTCCGAGAGCAGCGAGATCAAGAAGCCCACCCTTGATCTCTCAGTAGGAAAGGCATGTGGCAGCAACTCGAAGTAAATGCCCACCTGGTTAAGGAAACCTCGGCACTGAGTTGGCTCTCCCCCAAAGCGCTGTGGAAGGGGGGCAGAACCGGTCATACCCTGAAACACCACAGGCGCAGCAACAGGTGTCAGGGTAGACTCTGGCGCAACAACCGGAGCGGCAGTAGGAGCGGGCCCAGGAGCGACAACCGACCCATCGGCAACGGAAGCTAAATGAGCCGTGCGTTCAAGCAGGGTTTGCAACGCCACAGCGAACCGACCCAACAGGTGATCCTGCTGATCAAGTCTGGCAACCAGCGTAGGTAGCGAGGGTGGCCCTGTACCGTCAGAATTCATGGCTTGGTCCTAATGTCATGGAACCATGAACCAGACGTACAACAAGAGATAAGTGGAAAATAAGAAGGTTTTATTGAAGAGCAAGCCGTAAGCAAAGTCCGAACGGATGGCTAAACCGAAGCAGGGTCTTGCGGAGACAGAGGTCAGGAACCAGAAGGGTAGTCAGACGAAGCCAGGAACAGGAACCAACGGGGTAGTCAGACGAAGCCGGAATCAGGAACCAACGGGGTAGTCAGACGAGGCCAGGATCAGAAACCAGAAGCAGCAGCAGTCTTGGAAGCATGTGAACACAGGAGGACCAAGCAAGGAACTGAAGCCACAGACCTCCTATATATATGAGCTGGGCATCCAGCTCCTCCCAGTGGGAAGGAGGAGCCGCAGGGTGGGAGGCTACAAGAAAACCCAGAAACCAAGATGGCCGCCAGCACATGTCAAACGAAGGGAACAGCAAGGAGGTAAGACCATGACACATCATACATGCCTTATACTTGCAACCGTCATCACTGTATAATTCCAGTGTTGCAGCATCACTGAGTAGATTATCTTTGTATTGTGACATCACTGTGTGCATTATTCCAATACTGTGACATTAATGTAACTTCACTATGCACATTAATCCACAATTATTACATTCCTATGAACATAATCCCTGCACTGTGATATCAGTGTGTGCCTTAGCCCTGTGCATTACAGAGACCAATCTAAAGATTTTCTGAACATGTTGCTGAAATCATGGTGAAATGGGGTTCCATTACAGTTTTTGCTAGGGAGCCCCATGACTCCTTGCTACACCCTTGACTATGCCAATCTACATGTCTGCACAATTTCAGGTGCACGCCTGCAATGCATCTGTGACATGTGAACCCAACCTTGGTGAGTGTATTAGTGATCTTAATGTAATGATACTGTAAATAAAATATAGGTGCAACATATAGTATTTTAAATTACAAATCCTATTATGCTGCAGAAGAAAGACTATAGACCAAATTTCAAAATGTACCCACAATGCTATGATTTTTATTTCCTTAGAAACCAGCAGCATAAATAATTTGGAGAATTTTATAACATAACTGATAAGGCAATACTTTTTCTGCCATTAGAGGAACACTTTGCTTCTATTCGAATTAGCCCCCTAAAAGGCATCAAGAAGGATTTGTGACAGCTCTGCACTAAAGCTGCTTAGTCTCTAAATGATTTATGCACCTTATTTCTTACATAAAAGGCATAACTTAATTACTGGAACTAATATTTCTGTTTTTGTTAAAAATATATATATTTTTAAAGCAAAATGTATTATATTTCATTATGAATGTATTGGTTAATGTCATTTATGTTATTTACTATGATTTACATAATTATTTTAATACTTCAAGGGGTAATCCAAGTTCTCCAACAGCCCCTCCATTTGCCGGGCCCATCACATGTAATATACTTACACCACTCCCGGCGCCACTCCTGGTCCCCGCACCACCGCCGCTGCTTCTCCCTGTACACGGATGAAAACATCCAGTGTGAAGCAGCCAATGGCAGGAGAGGACATGGACGAGCCTCCCTGACTTCGCGGGTGACCTCGTCCATACATATATTGCAGAAGATGGGTCTTTAAAGGTAGCTCCCACTCAGATGCTTAGTGGGCACCATAGCTACCAGGTTGCTGAGGTTTTACACAGCAAACACCCTGAGTCCATTGTTCATGATTGGTAATAACACAGATCATAGACATTTAACCCCTCATATGCCATGGTCAATTGTAACCATGAACGGTGCAATTCAGGGAGTGCTGCTCTCCCAAGGCTGATCAGCTTCTCCGTGCCGAGATTGAGGAAGCCATTTGGCTGTTATGGCAGGGCTCCATAAGAACATAGTGAATCTCATATATGCTGCAATGTTAAATGATTGCAGTCTATAGGAGAAGTGATTAGATGATTGCATGTTAAAGTCCCCTGGGGGAGTGAAACATTTTTAGAAAGTTTATATATATATATATATATATATATATATATATATATATATATATAAAATCACGCCCCTCTCTCTAAATAAACGATAAATTAAAAAATAAAGATCATTGGCATCAAATTGAAGTGATCAAAAAGTCATACACATTACAAAATTTTATCAATAAAAACTAGAGATCACTCCACAAAAAATTAGCCATTGTACAGCTCCAAAGACATCGTTATAAAAAAAAATGTATGTGGGTAAAAATATGGAAGAATTTTTTTTTCTCCAAATTTGTTTTTGCATTAATATGTGGTATTGCTATAATAGTACTTACCCAGAGAAGGAAGTTAACATTAGTTAATAGTTTTACCACATAGGAAACACTGTAAAAACAAAACCCATAAAACCAGCTACATTGTGTGCAATATTAAATGGTACCATTAGAGGATGCAACTTGTCCTGCAAAATGAATATATGAACAAAAAAATAAAAAGGTTATGGCTCTGGGAAATCAGGCAATAAAAAATGAAAATTGCAAGGTCAGAAAGGAGTTAAAGAAAGTCATCCTTTCCATTTTTATATTTTTTCTCATATTACAATTAGAACAGAGAAATACATGAAACCATCTTCTCTATGTGTGCCAGGATCTCAGCCCTGCCTCCATCCTTCTCCTCACAGTCAACAAGCTAAAACAGCAGCCTCTTCCTTTGCTTTGCCCTCTCAGCATCAGAAAGGCAAAAAGAGTATGCCAATGCATTATTAGTAAAGATATGCAAATAAATTCGAAAATGTGTGTATGATGAGATTTTCTCTATTGTATTTATTTTTTTAAATGTTCTTATAAATATTTAGCTCTCTCTCACTACCTCCCTTTTTAATCTCTTTAACACAATGACAGCATTAGTAATGCTGTCTCATGTTTATATACACACAGTAGGATCAGAAAAAGCATTGTTCGTTCTGAACAAGCTGTCTAAAATATTCTTCCTTTTTCAGGAGTACCAATATTATAATAAGGAACCTGATTGATAAGGCAGGAGATGTTTTCCTCTGTTGGGGGAGTAGTAGCAGCAGCAGAAGTATCAGTAGCAGCACATTATGAAACCTGACAGAGTAGGCAGTAGAAGTGTGGCTATGTATGGTTAGTAGTGGCAGTAGAGGGAGCAGCAGTTGCAGCAGCAGTAAAAATACAGTATGGAACATGATGAACAGGCAGACAGTGGCTGTGGCCACTATAGGGCCAGCAATAAGTAATCACTGTCAGCAATAGCAGATCTATAGGTGAAACTTGAAAAATTATAATATCGTGCAAAGTTCATTTATTTACATAATGCAACTTAAAAGGTGAAACTACACTGAACAAAAATATAAACGCAATACTCGGTTTTGCTCCCATTTTGCATGAGCTGAACGCAAAGATCTGAAACATTTTCTACATACACAAAAGACCCATCAAATATTGTTAACAAATCTGTCTAAATCTGTGTTAGTGAGCCCTTCTCCTTTGCCGAGATAATCCATCCCACCTTACAGGTGTGGCCTATCAAGGTGCTGATTAGACAGCATGAATATTGCACAGGTGTGCCTTAGACTGCCCACAATAAAAGTCCACTCTGAAATGTGCACAGTTTTGTCTTACTGGGAGGGGGGTCATAAAACCAGTCAGTATCTGGTGTGGCCACCATTTGCATCACGTAGTGCAACACATCTCTGTAGCATAGAGTTGATCAGGTTGTTGATTGTGGCCTGTGGAATGTTGGCCCACTCCTCTTCAATAGCTGTGCAAAGTTACAGAATATTGGCAGGAACTGGAACATGCTGTCGTATACGCCGATCCAGAGCATCCCAACCATACTCAATGGGTGACATGTCCTGCGAGTATGCTGGCCATGCAAGAACTGGGATGTTTTCAGCTTCCAGGAATTGTGTACAGATCCTTGCAATATGGGGCTGTGCATTATCATGCTGCAACATGAGGTGATGGTCGTGGATGAATGGCACAACAATGGGCCTCAGGATCTTGTCATGGTATCTCTGTGCATTCAAAATGCCATCAATAAAATGCACCTGTGTTCGTTGTCCATAACATACAGCTGCCCATACCATAACCCTACCACCACCATGGCCCCCACGATCCACAACGTTGATGTCAGCAATCTGCTCACCCACACAACAACACACAGGCTGTCTGCCATCTGCCCTGAACAGTGAATGCCAGGACTCATCCATGAACAGAACGCCTCTCCAACATGCCTCTCTAAATGTGAGCATTTGGCCACTGAAGTCGGTTACGACGACGAACTGCAGTCAGGTCCAGACCCGATAAGGACGACGAGCATGTAGATGAGCTTCCCTGAGACGGTTTCTTACAGTTTGTGCCTAAATTCTTTGGTTATGCAAACCGATCGTTGCTGCAGCTGTCCGGGTGGCTGGTCTCAGACAATCATGGAGGTGAACATGCTGGATGTGAAGGTCCTGGGCTGGTGTGGTTACACATGATCTACAGTTATGTATGTACTGCCAAATTCTTTGAAACGCTTCTGGAGACGGCTTATGGTAGAGAAATAAGCATTCATTGCATGAGCAACAACTCTGGTAGACATTCCTGCTGTCAGCATGCCAATTGCACGCTCCCTCAAACATTGCGACATCTGTGGCATTGTGCTGTGTGATCAAACTGCACATTTCAGAGTGGCCTTTTATTGTGGGCAGTCTAAGGCACACCTGTGCAATATTCATGCTGTCTAATCAGCACCTTGATATGCCACACCTGTAAGGTGGGATGGATTATCTCGGCAAAGGAGAAGTGCTCACTAAAACAGATTTAGACAGATTTGTGATTTGATGGGTCTTTTGTGTATGTAGAAAATGTTTCAGATCTTTGAGTTCAGCTCATGCAAAATGGGAGCAAAACCAAAAGTGTTGCATTTATATTTTTTAGTGTAACATATGAGATAGACTCATTACATGGAAAGCGAGATATTTCAAGCCTTTATTTGTTATAATTTGGATGATTATGGCTTACAGCTTATGAAACCCCAAATTCACAATCTCAGGTACCCTTTGCTCAGGGGATATGGATTAATTAGCTGACTAGACAGTGACACTTTGAGCTTAGAATATTGAACCTTTTCACAAAATTCTAATTTTAAGCTGCATTAATGCAATTCCTTTTAATTTAAAATAAATGGACTTTTGCACGATATTCAAATTTTTTGAGTTTCACCTGTATTCATTAGATGTATGAACATCTCTTCAGAGGTGTATGAAAATCCTAAAGCATCTGTGCCTGATTCATTTTCATAAAAGTAATGTTTTTTACACTTGGAGAAAATTGTATCCACATTGGTGCTATAACTTCACCGAATACAGTCTTTGACAGTACACTGGAATCTTTACAAGACAGTACACCAATAGAAAACTGGGCCAATTGCAGCCACTATTCCAATCTGCATCCCATGGGGTCAGCGAATAGGGTATGTGCTAGGGAAAGGGCACAGTCCAGGCATGACTGAACCTGGTTGTTCAGACAGTGCATATCTGTTTTCTGATGTGGCTCAGGTTGGCTCAGCGCTTGAAAAACTGTTCCAGTGTTTGTCAAACTAAATTAGCTGGTGTTGTTGTAGCTTGTTAAAGCATAAAAGCACTGGCAGAAATGGCGAGAGATCAGTGACTTAATGGAAGACAGAGAGGGGCCAACTGGTCAGACAAGTGGGTGGTAGGAATTTGCTTGGTCAAAGATTTGCCAAGCATATTCTGGTAATACAACTGTTTTACTAGCCTTTCAATATCAGGAAAACTATCCCCCATTTTGCCTTGTTAGTAGGGTTGAGCGAACCCGAACTGTAAAGTTCGGGTTCGTACCAAACTTTAGGATTTTTAGACCCCAGACCCGAACCCGAACATTTCAGTAAAAGTTCAGCTTCGAGTTCGGTGTTCGGTGATTTATTGGCGCTTTTTGAAAGGCTGCAGAGCAGCCAATCAACAAGCGTTTAACTCGTGTGCCCTTAGAAGCCACCACATCCATGCCTACTAATAGCATGGCTGTGATTGGCCAGTGCAGCATGTGACCCAGCCTCTATATTAGCTGGAGTCACGTAGCACCGCACATCACTTTGCTCTTACTAGTATAGGGATAGGAGGCTGCTGCTGTGAGGGAGAGAATAGAAAAAGAATCTATCTAATATCACATCACAACTTGTTATTAACTCTGCGATCTACAGCAAATTTGTTTTGTGGGTGCAGTGCAACATTTTTGTACCCTGCCCTGAGCCCAGTGACACAGAAAAATAAGTTATATCCGTCTGTTAGTTAGGGGGCATCGGCGGCCATTTTGTGCAAGTTCAGTGCACCAGCACCACATATGTGCCAGGGACAATAATTTAACCCTATTCTTTTAGTTCAGTGAGCAACATATACCCATTTTTTTAAGTGCACCTGCACTGTACTTTGCTAAGAAGTACATTTGTGCCCTACACTGCATTTGTGATGGTGAAAGAAAATCAGTTAAATCCATCTGTTTAATTGTGGGTGAAAAAAATCTTATTTTTGTTTCCATAAAGTACCTTTGCGGCCCGCACTGCAAATCTGATAGTGAAATAAAATCAGTAAATCCATCTGTTTAACTGTGGGTGAAAAAAATAATATCTATTTTTTTTCATAAAGTACCTTTGCGGCCTTTGCTGGATTTGTGATATTCCAATACAAGAGTTAAATACTGCTGTTATATTCTGGTTTAAAAAAAAAACATCCGTTTTGTGCAAGACACTACATTTGCGGCCTTTGCTGAATTTGTGATAGTCCAATACTAGCGTCAAATACTGCTGTTATATTCTGGTTTAAAAGAAAACATCTATTTTGTCCTAGATACTACATTTAGGGCCTTTGCTGCATTTGTGACAGTACAATACAAGCGTTAAATACTGCTGTTATATTCTGATTTAAAAAAAACACCCATTTTGTCCTAGATACTACATTTGGGGCATTTGCTGCATTTCTGACAGTCCAATACAAGCGTTAAATACTGCTGTTATATTCTGGTTTTAAAAAAACACCCATTTTGTGCAAGATACTACATTTGGGGCCTTTTCTGCATTTCTGACAGTCCAATACAACCAGTCAATACTGCTGTTACAATGTTGGTTGACAAATTAAGATTTTTTATGACCGTGAAGTAATTGTATAAAATTCGCCTCTCATACTGTTGTGTGACCGCAATGCATTTTTCCTCTTTATGACACCGGCACAGCCTTACTGTCAGTGAACTTAATTGTTGACTATTGGTGGTTACATTGTCGCCTGACATAAACCATCTGTTAGTTTGGTGGGTGAACGCAAAGAATGAGGAGAGCGTCAAATAAGGGACGAGGCGCCGGTCGTGGTGCTGCTGGTGTTGGTGGAGCTCCTGTTGCAGGGAGAGGACGTGATCGATCTGTGCCAGCTACACGCACAAGTGAAACACCTTCCTCTGGTGCAAGTAGGCGACAGAATCTTCAGCGTTAGTTGGTAGGGCCAAATGCGGCTCTACGAATGGTGAGTCCGGAACGAGTACAGGTGATAGTAGATTGGGTGGCTGACAGTACCTACAGTTCCTTCACATTGTCTCCCACCCAGTCCCTTGCTGAAAGATCAGAGTTGGCACCTGCAGCCCATGGCCATCAGTCTTTCACCTCACCCCCTTGCAAATCAGCCAAGCAGTCTGAGCCCCAAGTCATGCAGCAGTCTCTTCTGCTTTTTGATTACTCTGCTAGCAGGGTTTCCCAGGGCCATCCAGATCCCTGCCCCAGAAGTGGAAGAGATTGAGTGCACTGATGCCCAACCTCTTATGTTTCAGGATGAGTACATGAGATGACCATCACAGCACGTCTCGGATGATGACGAAATACAGGTTTGGCTTTCTGGAGTGTGCAGACCGACAAGGAGGGCAGGGGTGAAGACTGGGTGGAAGATGATGTGAAGGACGATGAGGTCCTCGACCCCACATGGAATCAAGGTCATGCGACCTGTCTAGTTCGGAGGAAGAGGCGGTGGTCACACAGAGCAACCAGCACAGCAAAAGAGGGAGCAGGGTGCAAAAGCAGAGCGGCAGTCCACTAGACAGTACGCCTGCTACTGCCCACCGCACCAAGGGACCGAGCACCAGGGGCTAGTGCAGGGATTTTTGCCGCCCTAGGCAAAGATCCATTTTGCCGCCCCCTCATGTCACTCACTCACTGACAGACACACACATACACTGATAGACAGACACGCACTCAGACACTCACTGAATGACGTACACATACACTCACTGACAGACAGACATACACTCTTTGACAGACAGACACACACTCACTGACAGACACACACACACACACTCAGACACTCACTGAATGATGTACACAGAAACTCACTGACAGACACACATACACTCACTGACAGACAGACTCACACTCACTCACTGACAGACATACACCTACCCACTGAAACACACACACACGGAAACTCACTGACAGACACTCACTCACTGGCAGACAAACACACACATATACTCACTGACAAACACACAGACACTTACTGACCGACAGACATCCACACTCACTGACATACATTCACTCACTGACATACACACACAGACACTCAATGACAGACACACATTCATTTACTGACAGAAAGACAGACATACATACACTCACTCACTGACATAAATACACAGGCAGACACTCACTCAGTCAAACACTTAAACACTCACCTCCCTGGGGTCCAGTGTGGTGCAGCTCCTCAGTCCTCCAGTGCGTCGTTTAGTATGCTGGGGCCGGAATGACGTCATATTCCGGCATCACAGAGGGCGCGCGAGGGAGGAGTGAGGAGCTGCTCGAACAGCCTTCCTTGCCGCCCGCCTCCTCTCCTCCGGTTACTGGCAGAGCAGGCACCTGCCATCAGGGTAAACAGATACCTGCTCTGTTGTACAAGAGTAATAGTGGCTCTCCCAGATTATTCCCTGGAGTGGTGCTCTTGTCGGAGGTGGTTCACCTAACCACTGATGGGTATGTAATTAATAGAAGTAAGTCGACAGGCACTCTATATCTGGTTTTTGAAGATGTTTATTATTGGATGTTGTACAGAGTTTTTGTTAAAATGCTAATTTTTATTCATTAAAAAATTATTAAAAAATATTGGATTTGTTTATTTGTTGTTGGGATGGGGGATGTGTGGTGTGATCTGGGTATTTGAAAGGTGTGACCTAAAAATATTATTCCGGTGTGGGGGGCTTAGGTTGTGTGTAGTGCTGGTATTGTCACCCAAGGTAGTGAGGTAATAATGTCTAATCTTTGGGAGTAAATAATCGAAAAGTGTAAAAAATGTTGAAAAATATAATCGATGTGAAATAATCGATGAACATAAATCGATACTAAATATTGTGATGGAATAAAGTAAAAATATTGAAAAAATGTAATATAAGGATAAGGATCCAATAATGTCCAAGAAATTGTCCAAAAGGTTTAGGATAAAAATATGTGTATTGAGAATTACAAATTAAACAGAGCTGACTAAAGAGTTTGAAGCTAGTCCAGTATCATTAAATAGTCTTTGCAGGTATAATAGCGTGCGTAATTACAGGCGAAATTTGTCTTCCGTTAGAACAATCGGTTTGTTGTATAAAGTTCGCTTTTGGTTTATTGCTGGTGGCGTCCCACACAGCAATTGTTTGTACTCACCCTACGGTCCAAGTTGGGTACCTGTTATGGTAGAGCTGTAGCCTGTACAATCTTCCTGACGGTTTGTTTGCACACACTGTATGTCCCACGCTTTTTCTTGCTGGATCGGCGTCTGGTAGAGCGGTAGCCGGTGCGATCTTCCTGGCGGTTTGTTCGTGCACGCTGTATGTTGCGCGCTTTTTCCTGCTGGATCGGCGTCTCACGTGATCTACCACGTGGTTGTTGGCCTTTCAGTTGGTGACTTTTCTTTGTATTTTATACCTCGTATAAAAATTTGCAAAGGATTTCTTATGTAGTTGCGATGGTCTGAGGTCCTTTTAGCAAAGGCGTGGGTTTTGGTGGGTAGTCGCAAAATGATGCCAAGTTGCCATACGCGTTTCGAGGTGTTCCTACCTCTTCATCAGATGCCTGCTCTGCCATATTTAAAAAGGACCTCCACCTCCTGGCCCCCCTGTAACGGCGCTGGGGGCGGCTCAAGAACCGCTCGCCCTGTCGCCCAGGGCTGCAGCCCCAGTCAGGTGGAGCCCACCAGGGCTAGTTCGCCTATATGGTTGCGCCGGCCCTGCCGAGCACACAAAATCCAGCTCCAAGGAGTTCCCTGGCGTGGCAGTTCTTCAGACAATGTGCTGACGAGTGGTTTGCACACTGTGCAATCAGAGCCTGAAGCGAGCACAACCAGCATGACCAGTCATCTAAGTGCAAAGCGAGCTGCAGTGGAGTAGACACCTCAAAAACCAAGAAAGGTCTTTGTCTCCTCCTGCTCTCTCTTCTGCTTCAGTCTCGGCATCTTCATCTCCCTCTGGAGTGACAGTGGCACCTGCCACCCCGCAAACAAAGGATGTGCCAGCAACGCCACTACCTGGGTCACCAAGCATCTCTACAATGTCCCATGGACATTGTATCTCCCAAAAACTAGAGCAAAAGAGGAAGTACTCCCCTTACCCACCCGCGATCCATGGCCCTGAATGCCAGCATTTCAAAATTCCTGGATTTGAAATGCTGTCATTCTGTCTGGTGGAGAGTTTTAAAATCCTTATGGCGGTGGCTGTCCCACAGTACAACATTCCCAGCCACCACTACTTTTCAAGGCGAGCCATCCCTTCCCTACACAACCAAGTGGGGGACAAAATCAGGTGTGCACTGCACAACGCCATCTGTGGCAAGGTCCACCTAACTACGGATATGTGGACCAGTAAGTACGGTCAGGGACGTTATATCTCCCTAACAGCACACTGGGTAAATGCATTGGTGTCTGGGCCTGAGGCGGATAGCAGTCTGGCGCATGTCCTTCCACCACCGAAGATTGCAGGGTGTCTCTCTTTGCCTCCTGTTGCTTCCTCCTCCTACTCCTCTTCCTCATCCTCTACCGGATCCTCATCCGGTCAGCATAACACCTTCACCACCAACTTCAGCACAGCCAGGGGTAAACGACAGCAGGCAGTTTTAAAACGTATCTGTTTGGGGGACAAACCCCACACCACGTAGGAGCTGTGGACGGGCACAGAACAACAGACCTATGAGTGGTTGGTGCCAGTAAGCCTCAAGCCCGGCCTGGTGGTGTGCGATAATGGGCAAAATCTCGTAGCAGCTCTGGGCCTAGCCGGTTTGACGCACATCCCTTGCCTGGCGCATGTTCTGAATTTGGTGGTGCAGTAATTCCTGAAAAATTACCCCAATATGTCCGAGCTGCTGCTGAAAGTGCGGGCCATCTGTGCGTGCTTTTGGCGTTCTCACCCTGCTGCTGCTCGCCTGTCAGCACTGCAGCGTAACTTCGGCCTTCCCGCTCACTGACTCATATGCGACGTGCCCACAAGGTGGAACTACAACTTGCAAATGCTGGCCAGACTGTGCGAGCAGGAGATGGCGATAGCGGAGTTTCAGCTGCAGCGCGCACTTCACCACCAATGAGTGGGCCTCCATTCGAGACCTGTGTGCCTTGTTGCGCTGTTTCGAGTACTCCACCAACATGGACAGTGCCAATGACGCCGTTCTCAGCGTTACTTTCCACTTCTATGCCTCCTTGAAAAAACGCTTTGGGTGATGATGGAAGAAGATGTGGCTCAGGAGGAGGAGGAAGAGGGATCATTTACAAGGGTTTCAGGCCAGTCATTCACAAGGGTGGGTTCCTGCACCAACATACGCCAGGTACACAATTGTTCAGCCAGGGCACAGTTCTGGAGGATGAGGAGATAGAGGAGGAGGCACCTTGTTCACAGCAGGGTGGCACCCAAACCAGCTCATGGGCATCACTGGTACGTGGCTGGGGGGGATACAGAGGACATTGATGATACACCTCCCACAGAGGACAGTTTATTGTTGCCTCTGGGCAGCTTGGCACACATGAGCGATTACATGCTGCAGTGTCTCCACAACGACCGCCGAGTTGGCCACATTCTATTTTGTGCTGATTACTGGGTAGCCACACTGCTGGATCCCCATTGCAAGGATAACGTACCGTCACTGGAGCGTGATCGTAACATGCGCAAGTACAAGCGCACGCTGGTAGACGCGCTGCTGATGGCATTCCCACCTGATAGTGGGGGCACAGTGGAAGCACATGTCGAAGGCAGAGGAGGAGGAAGAGGTTGCCAACGCAGCTGGGGCACCACCAGCACCTCAGAAGGCAGGCTTAGCATGGCCGAAATGTGAAAAAGGTTTGTCAGCACGCCACAACAACCAGCACCACCAGCTGATATGGAACGTCTTAGCAGGAGGCAGCATTTCAGCAACATGGTGGAGCAGTATGTGTGCACACGCCTACACGTACTGAATGATGGGTCTGCCCCCTTCAACTTCTGGGTCTCCAAATTGGAAACACGGTCTGAGCTTGCCCTTTACGCCTTGGAGGTGCTGGCCTGCCCTGCAGCCAGTGTATTGTCTGAATGTGTGTTTAGCGCGGCAGGGGGCGTTATCACAGACAAGCACAGCGACCTGTCCACAGCCAATGTGGACAAGCTCATGTTTATTAAAATGAACCAGGCATGGATTCCACAGGAATTGTACGTACCTTGTGCAGAATAGACATGTATATCGGCCTTAACCAGCCATTGTTATACTCCAGTGCACTTTCTCATTGTTGTATTTTTTATATTTTCCAATGTTTTGTGGTGTACCCAAATTTAAACAAAAACAAAATAATAATAATTAAAACCAAAAACCAGTGTAGCCTCCTCCTCCTCCACAGCCGCTTCTACCTACACTGCTACGTCCACCACCTCCTCAACCTCCTACTCCATATGGACCTCCATCTCCTAGTTCAAGATTATAATGTTTTATTTTTATGTATTTTATGTTATTTTAAGTCATTTCACCAATTTGTCTGATACATTGTTGAGTGACATATCCCAAATTTTTGGCTGTGATATACCCCTGCTCTACATTGTGGACAGGGAAATACATTTCACTAATTCGTCTGTTACATTGTCGGGTGAAATTCACAAATTTTTGGCTGTGATATACCCCTGCTCTACATAGTGGACAGGGAAATACATTTCACTAATTCGTCTGTTACATTGTCGGGTGAAATTCACCAATTTTTGGCTGCGATATACCCCAGCTCTACATTATGGACAGGAAAATACATTTCACTAATTCATCTGTTACATTGTTGGGTGACATTGACCAATTTTTGGCTAGAGTCAACAAAGCAGCAGCAGGGCCTCTCCTGTCTAACCTTTCCAAATCCAAAATGCCCCAGTGACATTCCCTGTAATTTTTTATTAATCATTCCAATAACAGGGCATCTTAAAAGTCCTGTATTGTTATTTATCGTCACTACCTCCCCGAGTCGGGAGTGGGTAATTGCCGCGTGCCCCCTCCTTTACTTGGATGCTTATGCTTTAATAACTTGTCCCACATTTGTGCTCGATCACATTTCAGCCATTGACCTCCCTTGAATGTGGTATCCCTTTCTCAGGCTCCCTCTCCGCCATGGAACCCTGATTCCCCATTACCCGTGATCACCATGGTAGGCGCATTAAAAGAACATCGAAAGTTGATAGGGAAGATATCCAATTGGATCGTGGACATCACGAGGCTGTGCGACATGGTGGAGCAGTATGTGTGCACACGCCTACACGTACTGACCGATGGGTCTGCTCCCTTCAACTTGGGCACATGGCATGAGCTTGCCCTTTACGCCTTGGAGGGGCTGGCCTGCCCTGCAGCCAGTGTATTGTCTGAACATTTGTTTAGCACGGCAGGAGGGGTTTATCACAGACAAGCGCAGCCGCCTGTCCACAGCCAATGTGGATAAACTTACGTTCATTAAAATGAACCAGGCAGGGATCCCACAGGACTTGTCCGTACCTTCTGCAGAATAGACATGTATACTGGCCTCACCCAGCCATTGTTGTACTCCAGCGCACATTCTCTTTGTTTTATTTGTTATATTTCCTAATGTTTTGGGGTCTACCCAAATTTAAACAAAAAAAAACAAAAAATAAAATAAAAAACAAAAACAAAAACCAGTGTTAGCTACCTCCTCCACCGCCGCTTCCACCTACACATCCACCGCCTCCTCAAACTCTTACTTCATATGGACCTCCTCCTCCTAGATCAAGATTATTATTTTTTATTTTTACATATTTTATGATTTTATGTTATTTGAAGTCATTTCTCTATCCACATTTGTTTGCAGAGCACTTGCCATGCTCTTAACCACATTTTGTTGCCATTTGCAGCCCTCTTGCCCTTTCCATGACTTTTTTAGGGCCATTTTAGTGCTCCAAAGTTTGTGTCCCCATTGACTTCAATGGGGTTCAGGTTCAAGTTTGAGTCAAGTTCAGGTCCTGAACTCAAACTTTTTTGTGAAGTTCGGCTGAACATCCAGGTGTCCGCTCAACTCTACTTGCTAGTTCGGGTCTCAAGACATGGCTATCCAGTAGTCATAACTTTGCTTGATGCTAACGATACACTTGTCAGTGTATAAGCAACCAAGTTACATCTTACAATGCTTGTAAATGTGCCTGATGCTATGATGGTTGGTCATGGCCAGTGTTGTTGATATCATCATCACAGTGTCATAATTAGAGATGAGTGAATTTGGGGGCGTGGCTAGCTAGGCATGTGAGCGGACGCACGCAGTGAGAGCTCCCGCATCTGCCCGGCTATTTATCCTGTAATCACCCTGAGTTTTATAAGAATCAACGGCCCGAACAGTTGGGGAGCAGTGCGGAGACAGACCTTAGGGCGCTGGAGTGCAGAATCAGCCACCATGTCGAGGAAAAGAGAGGGCAGAGGCACAGATAAGGAGCTCCAAGATGGCGCCGGGATCAGCACGCCGAAGCGGCGGGAACGTGCTGCAGAGATGCAGAAGGAAGCGGCAGTGAAGCTGAGCCAATTTGTGCGGTCCTCGCAAACAAGTAACAGCAGACAGCGCAAGGAGTTCCAAGAAACTGGGTCAGTGGACCAGGGAGATGAATCGGATCCTGATGGTCCGGTAACTGGCATAAGCGCGCACCAGAGCGCCAACAGATATGAAGCTCTGAGAGAGAATGGAGAGGAGCTGGAGCACGAGACTGGTGAATCAGACTCCGGGGAACCCACTCTCAAGGACGTACTGCAAGCCATTTCCAAATGTGGCAAGTCTTTGAGTGCACTAACGGTCCAGGTAGGCGCTATTAAAGAGGACATTTCTATTATTAGACATGACTTTAGAAAGTTGGCGGAGCACACTACAGCGTTGGAAGATAGAGTGGGGGAGGTGGAGGATGAGGTACAGCCTCTGAAAAGAGATACCGCAGAGCATACCAGACTGCTGAGCGTGTTGGCGGCAAAACAAGACGATATGGAGAACCGCCTGCGCCGCAATAACGTACGGATTGTTGGAGTGCCTGAGAAAGTGGAGGGGAGGAATCCCACTGAATATTTTGAGGCATGGCTGAAAGAGCATGTGGGTCAGGATACTCTGACTCCGCTGTTCGCTGTGGAACGCGCACATAGGGTGCCGACTAGGCCTCTACCTCCCGGTGCACCCCCGAGAACGGTCTTGGCTAAGCTGCTACACTATAGAGATCGGGACATTCTACTGCGCAAAGCTAGAGAGCTGCAGGATTTATCCATTGACGGTCATCGGATCTCGCTATTCCCGGACTATTCTATGGAAGTCCAGAAGAAGAGGGCTCGTTTTTTGGACGTCAAGAAAAGGCTAAGGGGCCTGGAGGTTCCTTATTCTATGCTATACCCAGCTAGGTTGCGTGTTGTGGCTTTGAATACCACCAGCTTCTTTGAGGACCCCAGAGAGGCGACCAGATGGCTGGATAGAAATGAACGTCAAATCAGGATGGATCTCCAGCCGCCTGCCTGAGGAGACTTTGCATTTGTCTGGCGGATATTGGCACCACTGCCTTAACTGCATACAGTTTTCTTTTACAGGTTATATATTTGTTTATTGTGCAGTATTATGTGCCCAAATTAAGAGAGTTGTGGAAATGGGGGAGAAATTGTGCTGGGTTATGGGCACTACGTAATCATAATGCACTGAATGTATGTGAAAATGTATTCATCACAGGTGTAGAAAGGGACGCTTTCAACTGTTTACAAACCAATTGTGGGTCGGGATACTATGGGTGGATCAGTAGATTATCCTGAGTGTAACTGAGGGTTATATATGTCTGCTCTAAACGAAATGTTTACACCCGGGTGAGATGGGGGAAGCTAAAGGGAGATTAGCTATTTCTAGAAGTAAGTGACAGTATCTAGGTTACCAATGAAAAGTTAGGTAGCTAGTTTAGGCTACGTCCCTCCGGCGGATAGCTGGGGAATATTGCTGGACTTACCGTTTGGTACAGTATACTCCCACGGGCCTAATAGCTAGGCGTGGTGTGGGGCCAATCGGTTAGCCCAGTGAATTGTAGGTTGCAGTTGAGTTGCTGCCACCTGATGGCGGATTTACAGTTTGGGGAAGTTCTGGGGCGGGGTTCGGGACAAGACAAGTTGTGGTATGAGTGGATGCATGAAGGGATGTGTGGGGAACGGATGTGGAAGTGCCGTCCTCCAGAGCACAATGTCAGAAGTGTCGGAGTAAAGGGTGAGATCCTTATTGTGGATATGAGAATGTACTGTAATACTAATGGCTGATTGTGTTAAATTCTTTAGCTGGAACGTACGTGGGATCAAAGACAAGACTAAAAGAAAGGCGATTTTGGAAAGCGTTCGTCCGCTACATCCTCTCATATGCTGCTTTCAGGAGACACACCTGTTGCCGGAACAGGTACATTTGCTTGGAATGGCATGGGTGGGGGCGGGATTTCACTCCACGTATTCTACGTACGCTAGAGGGGTCAGTATCTTGGTACATAAGACTATACCGTTCTGTTGCCTCCTACCCAGGAGTGCCAACAATCGTGTTGGGAGACTTTAATAATGTGATAAATCCTGAGATGGATAGGATGGGGATACAGACACGGGATTCGGGAGACTGTACGGCATTTGGTAGACTCTTGCGGGAGGTTTCTTTAGTGGATATTTGGAGGGAGCGGAATCCGCAGGTCAGGCAATATTCGTGCTGTTCTAGTACATTTCACTCGCTGTCTAGAATTGATCTGGCGTTAGTCAATGCAGAAATGGGAACAGTGATACGTGACATCGAATACCTTCCTCGACAGCTGACAGATCACTCTCCTCTTTTAGTTTCTGCAGCTTTTCGGCCAGCTAGAATAGGTAAAGGTACGCTGTGGTCGTTTAACCCTTTCTGGTTGCCTATTTTGCCGGAGATAGGCGTTATCAAAGGACAATTAGAGGAGATTTTTAGGATTAATTTGCCTACCAATACGAGGTTAATAGTCTGGGACACCATGAAGGCCTTCTTGAGAGGGTTACTTATAGCACAGGTTAACAGGAAGAAGAGTGAGACTAGAGCTAAGGTGCAGGGGTTGGCGCGAGCAGTGGAGGCGGCGGAAGCTAACTATATAATGGAACCAGTAGATAGACACAGAGAATTGTGGAAGGGGGCGCAGAAAGAATTGGACGATAGATTATTACTTAATGCTAGGAACAAGCAATTCTTCCAGAAACAACTGTATTACGAGGAGGGAGAAAAGACAGGGAGGATGCTGGCTCTGATTTCCAGGGCCCAGCGTCCACCTAATTATATAGCAGCTCTTAGGGATTCAGATGGAGTTCTATGTACTGCTCAGGAGCGCATAATGGAGATTATGAGGGGATTTCACTCTGATTTATATGCATCTCGTTTGTCCGCTTCTGATGAGGACATGGACTCCTTCCTTGAAGGATTACATATGCCTATACTCACTTCTGAACAGTGTGGTAAGTTAGACTCCCCTATAACAATTACTGAGGTGGAATTGGCGCTGACGAGTATGTCAAATAATAAGGCCCCGGGTGGAGATGGCTTGCCGGTGGAGATCTACAGACGTTTCGCCTCAGTCATGCTACCTCAACTAGTGGAAGTTTTTAAGGAGGCAATGGAGCAGAAAAAACTGCCTTCTAGTATGACTGAGGCAACTATTGTGGTTCTTCCGAAGCCGGGTAAAGATGTTTTGGAGGCGGAATCATATAGGCCAATCTCATTACTTCAGGTAGACATTAAATTACTGGCTAAGGTTCTGGCGAATCGTCTGAATTCGGTTATAGCTACTCTTATCCACCCGGATCAGGCTGGCTTTATGCCGAATATGGCTACTGCGGTTAATATTAGGCGCTTATACCTAAATTTTCAAAGTCAGAGACAGACCTCGGAGGCGACGGTCGCATCTCTAGATGCGGCCAAAGCCTTCGATAGTGTAGAATGGAGGTATCTTTGGAAGGTATTGAAGAAGTTAGGGTTTGGTCAGTCATTCATTGGGTGGATTCAGCTCTTATATAGTAGACCGTCAGCTAGGGTTAGGGTGAATGGCAATCTGTCAGATAGCTTCACTCTCCATAGAGGGACGAGGCAGGGGTGTCCTTTGTCGCCTCTGTTGTTTGCGATAGCCATTGAGCCCCTGGCGGCGGCCATTAGATATTCGGTGGGGATAAAAGGCTTCCAATATGGGCCCTTAGAGGAGAAAGTGGCACTATATGCAGACGATCTGCTACTATTTATGGATAATTGGAGGGAGTCTCTACCGGTGGCGATGGAAGTGACCAATGGGTTTGGGAGAATGTCAGGCCTGTGCATAAATTGGAATAAGTCGGTACTGTTGCCTTTGAAGGCAGATGCTACTAACATCAGTGCATGTGTGGAGGGTTTGCAGGTGGTTCAATCTTTTAAATATCTGGGTATCCAGGTTTCACGCAGTGAGTTAGAGTTTGAAAGGTTGAACATTACCCCGCTGCTACAGACGTTTAGACAGAAAGTCAATGCGTGGACAAAACTGACACTATCAATAATAGGCAGGACGAATCTGATAAAAATGATTCTGATGCCACAACTTCTGTATGTGCTACATAATGCCCCTATATGGCTTCCTCTTAAGATCTTCCATGTAGTTAACGCAATATTCAGGGACCTTATTTGGAAGAAAGGCATCCCTCGTATTAAATTGGAAACATTGTGCAGGCCGAAGAATGGGGGAGGTTTGGGGGTTCCAGATCCAAGGATGTATTACTTGGCGGCACAACTGCAGCATATGAGAGGATGGGAGTCGACGGATGGCTTGGGAACTGCGAGTAAAATTATTCAGTCTCTCGTGGGCTGTCAAAACCTGATCTCTGGAGGATGGTACTTTTCATGCGAAGGGTAACGCATTCAAGACGCTTCATTCCATTCATAACGTTTGGTGTAAGGTCAGAGAAATCATTGGTATTCAGGGCTACTCAGATATCACCCCTATTTGGCCGAATTTTATGTATACTGAGGTGAACAAGGTTAGTGGAGTGAAGGTATGGAGTACTTTGGGACTAAAATATATGGGTCAATTGTTTGATAATACCGTTCTTAAAGAATTCTCTAGTCTACAACAGGATTTTGGGCTGCAGAAGTCCCAGTTCTATTTATATCTGCAACTTAGGCACGCGTTAAGCGCTCAGGACAAAGTGATAGCGGTCTGCCCAGCACAGAAAAATGCAGTAGTAGATCTGGTAAAATCAAGTGGGGGTACGAAAGGAGTGATATCATTAAATTACTTGTGTCTTATGGAAGCACAGTTTAAGAAGCAAGAATTCCAGTTGTATGACAAATGGAAAAGGGATGCCCCTGATTTAACAGAGGAACAATGGGATGCTGTCCTAGAGGATTTTACCCAAGTTGCGGTTAGTGAGGCTCAAAGGGTATCTCAGCTCTTGTTACTGCACAGAGTATATAGGACCCCGGTTCTGCTGAAAAAGATGGGGTACAGGAGTGATGATTGCTGTCCAAGGTGTGATGTGGCGAACGCAGATCTCGTTCACTTGATGTGGAACTGCCCCAGGCTGAGGAGGTATTGGGTGGGGGTAGGCAAATTGGTAAAAACCGTTTTTGATGTGGAACTTAGTATGAAAGTGACGGAATGTTTGTTAGGATGTGTGAATGCTGCGAACTATGGGCAGGAGAAAAGATTAGCTATTATTAGAGTATTGTATCAGGCGAGGAAAGTAATAGCATTTTACTGGTTGAGTAGGCAACCGCCTTCAGTGGAAGAACTGGAGCGAAAAATACACGCGCTGATTAGTTTGGAGAAATATGTATATCAAAAAAGGAATTGCTTAAAGAAGTTTGAGAAGATATGGTCGAGTTGGATTCAACACTATAATCTACAACTGTGAAGGAATGGAGGGGGTGTGAGTGACGGGGGGAGTGAATAAGGGATGCTTGATTATGAATGGTTGGGGGGGCAGAGAGGACTCATAAAAATTAAGTGGGATAATCTACTTTTGGGGATCTTAGGAAGCAGGTAGATCTTATGTATACTTCTACAATTACACATACTTGTTTAGAAAGTAAAGCTCTGGTTATCGCTGCATGACACTGTGTTTATGTACTGTGATGTGTTCAATTGTGGTAACGATTTGATGCATCCTATATTGTGCTGTTGTTCAACTGCTCTTGTCCCAGGGGTTGTGGAGGGGGGAGGGGGGGACGACGACAGTGTTCTGTCTCTGTTGTTAATATGAAAAATCTTTAATAAAAAGAATCTGATTTAAAAAAGAGATGAGTGAATTTCTCAAAAATTTGATTCGGTTGGTTTAACGAATTTTCCAAAAAGATTTGACTCAATCTGAATTTATTTGTGGCGAATCTTATTTAAAAATAGCTATTTCCTGGCTGCAGAGAGCCTGTATAGTGGTGTAAAACACTGCGCCTTGCAGAAGCACGCATAGGGATATTGCTGTGGTATTGATACAATGCTGTGAGTCAGTATGACACGCAGATGACAGGCGTCACTCTTAGAATCACTGCACACTTCACTTATTTGGGCAGTTATGGGGCCAAAACTGACCAAATATTTCAAGTGTGAACTCAGCCTTACACGTCAGTGTTAGCTCCAGGAATAAAGAACCATGCACAGGCCCAAGATCCTACTATAGCATGAAAGAGCGCACTCCTTTTACACCGTCATCAGCTGATTCCACATTGATTTCTACAGAACCTGTTCTATTAAACGCTTATACAAGTAGAGCTCCCATGACAGAGTGGAGAAGGTGTCAGCAGTAAGTTTGTGTTGACATCACTGATTATTTTGCCCTTCCTCTGATCCATGAGGACAATAACCCCCACAAAAACGGATCTTGTTTGTCGGTACAGCATTTGGTCAGTCATTTTTCAGTATTGCTAAAGCAAAAAAAATAAAACGAGATGATACGTGAATGGAATATTTGCATGTCTTCTGTGTTTTGTACCCACTCCTACTTTTAGCTACCAAATAATAAGCATATTATGATGCAAAATAGGGACCATGTCATACAGGCCTTACAGCTGCTACAGTGAGAGTGTTGAGGTGGCAGCAGCATAAGGAGACCACAGAGTGTTGAGGTGGCAGCAGCATGAAGAAGCCACAAAGTGGGGAGGTGACAGCAGCATGAGGAGACCACAAAGAGGTGAGATGGCAGCAGCATGAGGAGACCACAGAGTGGCCCAGTGACATAGTGGTGAGCTGGCAGCAGCATGAAGAGACCGCAGAGTTGCACAGTGATATAGTGGTGAGGTAGCAGCAGCATGAGGAGACCACAGAGTGCCCCGGTGACATAGTGGTGAGGTGGGGGGCAATACCAGTACCAGCTGAAAAATGCTGGGTGGCAGTAGGAGTACCTGGAAGTAGGTGTGCGGCATCAGGCAGGTGGCCGCATCAGAATAGTAGCTGAAGCAGGTAGTCAGAAGAAACAGGTCTCTTTTGACAAAGCTTAGGTGTGGCACCACGGATGATCTAATCTGATGCATTAGGCACTGGTGTGTGGAAATCCTGGCTGATTCACACCTGATTCATCTTCACAAAGGTCAGTTTCTCCATATTTTGGGCAAACAGACGAGTTCTCCATGGGGTAACTATGGCCCCTGCCGCACTAAACACCCGCTCTGATACAACACTGCTGGCTGGGCAGGAAAGCTTGTCCAGGGCAAACTTAGACAGTTGCGGTCACAAATCAAGTTTGGCTTTCCAGTAATCCAGGGGATCTTTGATTGGGGTGTCAGGGTGCACTCTAAGTATGCAATAACCTGCTGGTTCAGGTTCTGCTCTATGTTTTGCTCTATGTCTACTGCTGCTGGTGAGTAGTTTCCTCAGTTGGCAGGTGAAGAAAACTGCTCATCAGCTACTCTAAATTAAAGTTGCTGCTGATTGAGCTGGTACTGCCCCCCCCCCCCCAGCAGCCATGGCAGAACTGACCATAAGTGCAAAGGGCCCCCACCGGTCAGACCTGCGCACATGGCAGCGGGCGATGGCGCACATAGGCAGCGGCCAACTGACTACATAGGATGTCTCGATAGTAGTTTGCTTTGTCCTCCCTCTCAGCAGGTGGAAAAAAGGCCCCCATATTGGACAGGTAGTGTGGGTCTAACATGGTGGAGAGCCAGTAGTTATTCCTCTGGTGAATGGTGACAATTCAGATGTCACTATGCAAGCAAGTGAGCATACATCGGGCCATTCGCGCAAGTGATTCGGAGGGACTCCCTGCCTCCATCTCCACTGCATATTGCCCTGTAGCTCCTCTAGTTGCTCCTTCTCCTCCTCTCCTGTAAAAAAAAACACAATTTCTCTACACATTGTTTGTGCTCGAATGTCCTCCTCCTCCTCTAGTTCAGCTCCCACAGTACTCATGTGGAAGTGAGATATAGTCACCTCGTCTCCTGTCCCCTGGCCAGCCAGATTTAATAGCATCTGTTTCAGGACATGAATCAGTGGAATTACGTTGTTCATCCCGTTGTCGTGGCTAGTGACAAATAAAGTGGCCTACTCAATGGGCCTGAGCTAATGGCAGGTGTCACGTATGAGCTGCCACTGGCTAACATCAAAGTTACACAGGTGAGTAACTCTGTCCGTCTGTATCATCAAGAAATCGTGTATGGCCTTTCTCTGTTCATATTATTGGTCCACCGTATGGAGGGTGGAATTCCAACTGGTGGAAACATTGTCTATCAGCCGCTACAGCTCAAGGAGGGTGTGCTTTGCAGTGTACGAGTGGCTGAAGTGCATGCAAAGTTTCCTGGCCATTTTCAGGATGTTTTTCAGATGGGGTGAAAGCTTCAGGAACCGCTTTACAACCAGATTGAACATGTGTGCCATGCAGGGCACATGGCTCAGCCCTCCTCATTGCAGCACCGACACCATATTCTTCCCGCAGTCAGTCACCATGGTTCCGATTTTAAGTTGTTGAGGAGAAAGCCAGGATTTTATTTCTTGATGAAGGACACAGAGCAGTTCCTCTCCTGTGTGACTCAGTTCGCCCAGGCAAACTAGGTGCAGAACAGCGTGACACCCCCGTGCCCTGCACATGTGGTATGCTGGAGGAGCACAGTGGAGTCTGAGGACATGGTGGAGGATGAGGAGGCAAAGGCAGACATTGTCACAGGCCAAACGGCATGAGAACGTGGAAGTGGAAGCGGCGTCATCTGGCTAAGTTGCTGGTGTGGCTGTGCAGGAACCACATTCACCCAGTGGGCCGTAAAGGACATATATTGTCTTGCCTTGCACTTTGGCAGACACCGACCTGGCAGCAGGTGTGGGGTATTAGGTAGCAGCATAAGAATAGTAGTTGAAGCAGGTAGCCAGAATAAACAGGTCTCTTTTGACAAAGTTTAGGTGTGGCACCACGGATGATCTAATCTGATGTATCAGGCACTGGTGTGTGGCTGATCCACGCCTGATTCATCTTCACAAAAGGTCAATTTCTCCATATTTTGGGTGGACAGACGAGTTCTCCTTGGGGTAACTATGGCCCCCGCTGCAATAAACACCCCCTCTGATGCTACACTGCTGGCCGGGCAGGAAAGCTTGTCCAGGGCAAACTCGGCCAGTTGCGGCAACAAATCGAGTTTGGCTTCCCAGTAGTCCAGGGGATCTTCAATGTGGGGTGGCAGGGTGCAGTCCAAGTACGCCACAACCTGCTGGTTTAGGTTCTGCTCTATATCTACCTGCTGCTGCTAGTGAGTAGTTTTTTCAGTAGTGGGGTAAAGAAAACTGCTCATCCGCAACTCTAGACTTAAGTTTCTGGGAGCTGCTCCTGCCTCCCCCCCAGCCCAGCAGCCTTGTCAGAGAAACATGAGCACAGAGGGCCCCCTGTCATACTTGCGTGAGGATGGGCGATGGAGCACATAGGCAGCGGCCAACTGACAGGTTGAGGACAATTGGGGGCACATTGCTTGCTCCTGGGCCATGCCAACTAAGCGTTGTGTCAGAGGAACCCACTGACTCTTGGCTGGGGGTGTCTGATGTTACTTGAAACGAAGTCGAAGACCGAGTCAACCATTCAAGCACCGCTGGGTTGCTGGTCAGGACACAACTGCTAGATGACACTGGAAGCTCAGGCCTCTTCCTATGACTCCAGCTGCCACCCCCCTTCTTCTGCTGCTACTACTGCCTGCGTATATCACGGATCCCAAAAAAGTATCAGTAGGCATGCGTCTTGGTTATAAACATATCACGGAGAAATGAAGCGCTAAAAAGTACAATCATTATTTGAAATGTTAATACACGGTTATATCAAGTTAGTGTGACCATCCACACATGGACTTTGGAATGAATATACAGGTAAACTCGAAAAATTTGAATATTTCAGTAATGCAAATTAAAAGGAATTGCATTAATGCAGCTTAAAATGTGTATTTTGTGAAAAGGTTCAATATTCTAGGCTCAAAGTGTCACACTCTAGTCAGCTAATTAATCCATACCCCCTAAGAAAAGGGTACCTCAAAATTGTGATTTTGGGGTTTCATAAACTGTAAGCCATAATCATCCAAATTATAACAAATAAAGGCTTGAAATATCTCACTTTGTATGTAATTAGTCTATCTCATATGTTAGTTTTACCTTTTAAGTTGCATTACTGAAATAAATGAACTTTGCACAATATTCTAATTTTTCGAGTTTCACCTGTATATGACCGTATAGTCTCTCTTGGTACATTTGGTGAAAATTGTTTCAATAGAAGCTCTGCTATACACACGGGACTTCATTAGCGTTTTGGACATACATGACCTATTTGTTGATAGTCCTCTGTAGGGTCCAGCATTAACAGGCGCACCAGATGTTTTTTGAGGGTGCAAAAATCCCCCTATTTTCCTTTTTGTTTGTTTAATCTTTTTTAATTGTTTCAAATAAAGATTGTACTTTTTTGCTCCTCATTTCTCCGTGATATATACTTATGCCTGTGACAGAAACATTTTGGCCACTGCCTGTTCCCTTTGAAGGGCATGTCATTTGTCTGTCTGAAATACTGTGTAATTAAGGAATTAAATTAAAAATAAAATAATACACCCCAAAAAAAGGCTGTAGTGCAATGTAATTTCACCACAAAACAGCTAATAGGACGTACGTATATTTCCAATTTATACACCCCTGTAAATGGCTGCAGTACAATGTACAGTGCTTTGAATTAACACAGATTGTTTGAGGATTTGCATAATTTAATTTACAGAACATGCCCACAACTTTGGAGATTTTTTTATTTTATTTTATTGTGAAGCAAACAACAAATAGGACAAATTAACAGAAAAAGTCAATGTGCATAACTATTCACCCCCTTAAAGTCAATACTTTGTAGAGCCACCTTTTGCGGCAATCACACCTCCAAGTCACTTTGGATAAGTCTCTATGAGCTTGCCACATCTTACCACTGGAATTTTTTCCCATTCCTCCTTGCAAAACTACTCCAGCTCCTTCAAGTTGGATGGTTTGCACTTGTGAACAGCAATCTTTAAGTCTGACCACAGATTTTCTATTGTATTGAGATCTGTGCTTTGACTAGGCCATTCCAACACATTTACATGTTTCCCCTTAAACCACTCAAGTGTTGCTTTAGCAGTGTGTTTGGGGTCATTGTCCTGCTGGGAGGTGAACCTCCATCCTAGCCTCAAATCACGCACAGAGTGGTACATGTTTTGCTCAAGAAAATCCCTGCATTTAGCACCATCCATCTTTCCCTCAACTCCGACCAGTTTCCCAGTTCTGGCTTCTGAAAAACATCCCCACAGCATGATGCTGCCACCACCATGTTTCACTGTGGGAAAGTGTTCTTTGGGTGATGTGATGTATTTGGGTTTGTGCAAGACATAGCGTTTTCTTTGATGGCCGAAAAGTTCAATTTTAGTCTCATCAGAACGGAGCACCTTCCTCCATACACTTTGGGAGTCTCCCACATGCCTTTTCGCAAACTCACAATGTGGCTTTAGCTGAAAGTAATGGCTCTCTGGCCACTCTGCCATAAAGCCCAACTCTATGGAGTGTACGGCTTATTGTCGTCCTATGTACAGATACTCCAGTCTCTGCTATGGAACTCTGCAGCTCCTCCAGGGTTAACTTAGGTCTCTGTGCTGCCTCTCGGATTAATGCCCTCCTTGCCCAGTCCATGAGTTTTGGTGGGCGACCGTCTCTTGGCAGGTTTGCTGTTCTGCCGTATTCTTTCCATAATGGGCCATAATTCACAATGTTCTGGTGTGGCAGCACACTGCATTCAGAACATAACTACCAAAATTATATAGTGTGTTATATCCAGCACCAGTGTGTGGCAATCCTGGCTGATCCATGCCTGAGAAAGACCATGAGAAAGACCACACACTTGAGAAAGACCATGTCGGTCGAAACATCGCATTGTGTTGGTGAATAAATCCTGCATAATTGAAGACAAGTGAGTGCTGCGGTTTTTTGATCTTTACGACGCATTGAAGGGGGATCTTCAGACTGGCTCCCAACACTGCCGGCACTACCAACTGAAAGGTTACATTTTTTTGTTGTGCTGCTATAAACTTTTCTCTTTTCTGGAAGCACATGCACAGTTCCCTGACCATTTTCAAGACATCTTGCAGTTGGGTGGATGACTTCAGGAACCGGGATACAACCAGATTAAAGACATGCCCCATGCAGGGTGCATGGGTCAGCCCTCCCCAAGGCAGCGCAGACAGAATGTTCTTCCTATTATCGGTGACCATGGTTCAAATTTTCAGTTGGTGAGGAGACAGACAGAATTTGATAATTTGATGAAGGACGCAGAGCAGTTCCCATCCTGTGTGACTCCGTTCCCCCAGGCTGGCCAGGTGCAGAACAGCGTATAATCACTTTGCATAGGTGGTATGCTGGAGGATCAGTCAGAACCTAGTGTGCCTGGGCAGAAACCATATTTATCCAGTATGCCGTAAAGGAGATAGATTCAATGTTTTATCATTCAAATGAGGTAAGAAAATGAGTGATCTGATTGATTGCTGAAAGCATACCTTTTGCCCGTTTTATTTTTCACTCCATAGCACTGCAGTCAGCTAACTGTAATAACCCAGCTTCACATTATTCCCTAAATCTTTACAGGTTAATCTAGAGATAGTTGCAGAATATTGTGATTAAACTTACAAAACCTCAAAGTGATTAAAGGGGTTGTGCATATTATAGAAAAGCTTCCTCAGGCAGAAATGGTAATAAAATAATGACGGAACATATACACACCTATGTTGGGTTGTTTTACAGAGTAAAAAGCTAATTTAAAGAATAACTAGATCAGTTTAATAGTGTAATAGAGATCAGTGTGTATGTTTGTGTGTAGTTACAATGCATTCAGAAGGTCTTCAGATCCTTTAATTTTTTCACATTTTGTTATGTTGCTGCCTTGTGCTAAAATTAGAAAATAAAAATGTTTTTCCCCATCAACCTGCACTCAATGCAAAATTAGAATGTGAAAACAGAATTTTAGAATTGTTTGTAAATGTATTAAAAAGGAAAAACTAACAATTCGCATTAACATAAATATTCTAACCCTTTGCTCTGGAGACTTCCAATTTCTCCTGAGCAACCTTGAGATGTTTCTTTATCTTGATTAGAGTCCACCTGTGGTAAATTCAGTTGATTAGACATGATTTGGAAAGAAACACCCCTGTGTATATAAGGTCTCAAAGCTGATAATGTATATCAGCGCAAAAGAAAGAACTGCTAGTAGAATGCTGAGACAGGATTGTGTGGAGGCACAAATCTGGAAATGGGTATAAACAAAATTCTGGTGCGCTGAACGTTCTCAAGAGCACAATGGCCTCCATAACTTTTAAATGGAAGACATTTGGAACAACCACAACTCTTCCTTGAACTACCACCCCATCAAACTAGGTAATTAAGGGAGAAGGGACTTGAGGTGATCAAGAATAGTGTTGCGCGTAAATATTCGAATAGCGAATTTTAATCGCGAATATCGCCACTTGGAGAATTTGCAAATATTTAGAAAATAGTGCTATATATTCTTATTCGCAAATAGTGTTGATCGTGAATATTCTAATTGTGAATTTATCGTGACTATCGGCACTTAGCAACATCCCTAGCAACCAATAGGAAGGTTGCCTACCCATTAGTCTTGATCGCGAATATTCTAATCGCAAATTTTTATCGCGAATATATTACATTGATGATTTTTGCAATCAAGTAAATAATGACTAGAGATCACGAATTCTCGAATTTGCGAATTCATGGCGAATATTCGGCCAAATATTGCAAATTCTAGTATTGCCTATTCCGCTCATCACTAATCAAGAACCCAATGGTAATGCTCCAAAGATCTTGTGCAGATGGGACAACTTCCAGAAGGTCAAAGATCACTGCAGCTATCTACCAAACTGGGCTTTATGACAAAGTGGCCAGAAAGAAGACTCTCCTCAGTAAAAAAAACTCCTGGGAGTTTGCAAAAAAGAACCTAAGGACTCTCAGACAGGGAGAAACAAAATTCTGTAGTCTGATGAAAGCAAGACTCAACTTTTTGGCCTTTGGCTATTTTCACACTGCAAGCAGCATTTTGGTGTCTGTCTACAAAGTGGAATGGAGACTGAACTGATGCAAACTGATGCATTCTGAGCGGATCTTTTTCCATTCAGAATGCATTAGAATGCAAACTGATACGTTTTAGGACCGCTTGTGAGAGCCCAAGACATGGCACTTATTATTAGGCTTATTGACCATTATGAAAACTGCATTATTAAAAAAAAAATTGTATGAATATAGATAGTAACATGGAAAATAAAAAAATACATCATCAGAAATTCCTTAGAAACATGTTAAACATAAAAATGCGATTCAAACAATAGGTCGTTTTCTGATGACACATTTCCTTTAATGATCAAGTATATAATAATAGTGACATAATTACAAATACAGTAATTTGGATAGTGCGGCTGCTCATTGAATATTATAAAATTGGTTCCAAAATCCTAATAGTTGGTTTTCTCCTGCTTGACCTTTGGATTCATGATTATGTCAGAGTCTGACTCTGGGCCAATCGAAGGATCCTCTGCTACTTTGGTGGGTCACAATGACCCAGCATATTTGTAACACAAATTGCACAACACATATAATATTTATAGTAATAAAATGGTTCAGCATATGGAAAACAGAACATTCATATATATTGCTGCAATGTAAAATTTGTATTCCTATTTCAAAACTAAATTTATGCATAGACTTATAGACATATATTATTGATTGTGGCAGGTTATCAATCAATAGTTATTATGGGGTGTTGACTAACCAAGTGTTTCCTTCTAGGGATTTTATTTCAGCAGAAATAAAAACTGCCATTCTAGTCCTTTTTCACTGTTGAAAGGAATCAAATAAATAACACTTTCGACAGATATCCTTAATCGTTCTTTACTATGAGACCCTGAAATGCAATTGCTTGCCATTTGCTTTGACGGGTCCTTCTCTCAGTGCATTGTTACTGAAACATTGCAAGCATCGATCAATGAGATTATCCCCAGAGTCAGTAAATGGATTCAGCAGCATGATAACTTACTGAAGAATCAATGTGGTGTATAGGTTAATGGGGCCAATAGTATCTTAACAAACTCATAAACTACTTAATAACCATCATTATAGCTGCAGATCAAGACACAGCATGATTGACTTTATTGTATTGACATGCACTGATAATGATAATACATTTTCAACTTCCTAAGAAGATTAAAATCCTGTTGGAAAACAGATCTTAATGTAGTGTCTATGGTTAAAGTTATTGCCTGAGGAAGCCATCTAAAATCTTAGCAATTTGTGACTATATAACAGGAAGTCATATACCTTGTTTAAAAGAATTGGAGCCCTGCTTAGTGTAACTAGATAATGTTTAATAGACAAGACGTCTCCCCTCTCACTTCATCTAAGCTGTCTGGTTTGCATCAAATTTTCCAAACAACTCTGATGTCTAGATATGAGAATGCATTGCAAGAATTTGTTTGGCAGCTCTCTTCTGCCATCCTTTGTTTCCAAGGCGTCTAAGCAAGGCTATATAATAGAATAACATCATTTACATCTTTCTTGATTGCTTGAATTTATGAATAATATATTAGTGGCATCTAACCACATACCAAGGACTCGATTAGCATACATTGGATAAAATTATCATTCTTATTTCTGATACCTTGTTTCTAAAAAGAATATGTAAGCATAGGACAATTCTGTATTGCATGATTTACAGCATGGATATGCAGTACCAGTCAAAAGTTTGGACACAACTTTTCATTCTATGGTTTTTCTTGTTTTTTCATTTTTTTTGTCTCTTCATTGTAGATTTGTATTGAAGAAACACATTTGGAATTAAAGGGGTTGTGTCATCTCAGACAATGGGGCATATTGCTGGGAAAAATCAGCAATGTAATATTCACGTAATGTGTGTGAAATACAGGCGTGGGTAACTTTTGCTACATTTTCCAAGTTGCTAGAAGTTTCCTGAGACTGAAGAAAATGGTTGGCACGGCAGAACATTAAAAATGGCTTTATATGCAGTTACAGTGCTCCAATATATTCGTGATTGCGCTAATTGGCACTAATGATGCAAATATTTTGGCACAATATGTGAAACTTCACATTTTAACAGGTCTGAATGTATGTATGGACAGCAGAACCTATCACACTACCTAACATACTGCACTGCTACAGCTACACAATATCAGGATATAACCTACACTGACTATCTCCTACTAACTATCTGTATTATATATATAAGTTATCTAACTATCTATCTAATGTAGTGTGGAAAGCACAGAGCACAGCAATGACACTGCTCTCTCTCTCTCTCAGAACTTTAAAAAACTGTAGAAAATGGCTGCTGGGGAGGTTCTTATATAGTAAAGGGTAGGCATCTTTCCTATTGGTTGCTAAGGATGTAGCTAAGCTCAGAAAAACACATTGCAGCCTTCTCATTGTCCCACAAGCAAGAAGAGAGGTTACTGATGAAAAAAAATCTTGAATATTTGAAATTACAAATATACAGTGGGATGCAAAAGTTTGGGCAACCTTGTTAATCATCATGATTTTCCTGTATAAATCGTTGGTTGTTACGATAAAAAATGTCAGCTAAATATATCACATAGGAGACACACACAGAGATATTTGTGAAGTGAAATGAAGTTTATTAGATTTACAGAAAGCGTGCTATAACTGTTTAAACAAAATTAGGCAGGTGCATAAATTTGGGCACCACAAAAAAGAAATGAAATCAATATTTAGTAGATTCTCCTTTTGCAGAAATTACAGCCTCTAAACGCTTCCTGTAGGTTCCAATGAGAGTCTGGATTCTGGTTGAAGGTATTTTGGACCATTCCTCTTTACAAAACATCTTTAGTTCATTCAGGTTTGATGGCTTCCGAGCATGGACAGCTCTTTTTAAGTTACACCACAGATTTTCAATTATATTCAGGTCTGGGGACTGAGATGGCCATTCCAGTACGTTGTATTTGTTCCTCTGCATAAATGCCTTAGTAGATTTTGAGCAGTGTTTAGGGTCGTCGTCTTGTTGAAAGATCCAGCCCCGGCGCAGCTTCAGCTTTGTCACTGATTCCTGGACATTGGTCTCCAGAATCTGCTGATACTGAGTGGAATCCATGCGTCCCTCAACTTTGACAAGATTCCCAGTCCCTGCACTGGCCACACAGCCCCACAGCATGATGGAAACACCACCATATTTTACTGTAGGTAGCAGGTGTTTTTCTTGGAATGCTGTGTTCTTTTTCCTCCATACATAACGCCCCTTGTTATGGCCAAATAACTAAATTTTAGTTTCATCAGTCCACAGCACCTTATTCCAAAATGAAGCTGGCTTGTCCAAATGTGCTTTAGCCCACCTCAAGCGGCACTTTTTGTGCTGTGGCCGGAGAAAAGGCTTCCTCTGCATCACTCTCACATACAGCATCTCCTTGTGTAAAGTGCGCCGAATGGTTGAACGATGCACAGTGACTCCATCTGCAGCAAGATGATGTTGTAGGTCTTTCGTGCTGGTCTGTGGGTTGACTCTGACTGTTCTCACCATTCGTCGCTTCTGTCTATCCGAGATTTTTCTTGGTCTGCCACTTCAAGCCTTAACTTGAACTGAGCCTGTGGTCTTCCATTTCCTCAATATGTTCCTAACTGTGGAAACAAACAGCTGAAATCTCTGAGACAGCTTTCTGTATCCTTCCCCTAAACCATGATGGTGAACAATCTGTGTCTTCAGGTCATTTGAGAGTTGTTTTGAGACCCCCATGTTGCTACTCTTCAGAGAAAATTAAAAAAGGAGGGAAACTTACAATTGACCCCCTTAAATACTCTTTCTCATAATTGGATTCACCTGTGTATGTAGGTCAGGGGGTCACTGAGCTTACCAAGCCAATTTGAGTTCCAATAATTCGTTCTAAAGGTTTTGGAATCAATAAAATGACAACAGTGCCCAAATTTATGCACCTGCCTAATTTTGTTTGAACAATTATAGCACTCTTTCTGTAAATCCAATAAACTTCATTACACTTCACAAATATCACTGTGTGTGTCTCCTATATGATATATTTAGCTGACATTTTTTATCTTAACAACCAACGATTTATACAGGAAAATCATGACTATTAACAAGGTTGCCCAAACTTTCGCATCCCACTGTATATCACTATATTCTAAATATTCGCTAATTCTAGAAGTGCCGATATTCGCGTGTAATATTCGCGCCCAACACTAGTCTGATAGCTACAGATCCCAACTCTGGAACCCACACCTATCTCATAAGCAGAGCTTTTAAAGTCACAGTGGGTGCACTGATCCCATTCATTTCTATGGGGCCAATGGAAATAGCTGAGCCAGCGCTCAAATATTTTCGGCAGCCCTATAGAAATGAATGGAGGTTGGCCACACATTTGCGGTGCGCACTCTGTGAATTTTAAGGCTCTGTTTACAAGATATTAGGTAATAGGAGCATCTCCTAGCGATATGCCCCCATTGTCTGAGATGGGAATACCCTTTTAAGTAGCAAACAAAGAAGGTTAAACAAAGCAGAATATGTTTTATATTTTAGATTCTTCAAAGGAGCCCCCTGTTTCTGTTTTCATGAAAGCTTTGCATTCTTAACACCCTCTCAATCAGCTTCATGAGGTAGTTACCTTGTATGGTTTTCTGACAGTCTTGAAAGAGTTCGCTGAAATGTTCTGCACTGGTTGGCTGCATTTCCTTCACTCTGTGATTCAACTCATCCCAAACCATCTCAATTGGATTAAAATCAGATGATTGTGGACAGGGGTCGAGTCGAGGGGGAACGGGTGGGAACGGCGTTCCTGCACTTTTTTCACAGCAGGAACGCCATTCCCGTTCTGGGCCGGCGCTTCCATAAGGCAGACCAAGCGGCTGCCTTAGGACGCACTATGCACAGAGAAAGGGGTGGGCGGAAAAACGAACTTTTTTTTCTTTTTAATCACTTACTTGTCAGCAGCGCTGCCGGGCGCCCTCCCCTCCCCAGCCAGTGTTCACTCTGTCTAAGCCGCAGATAGGAGCAGGAGGCTGCTGATTGGCCAGTATCAGCTAGCTGCCCTGCCATTGGTCCATCCTTTCACACCCCCTTCTCTCTGGAGCTGAACACAGCAGGAGGCAGGCGTTCTCACAGTGGATCATGTGACCATGAAGGAGCATGTGACCAGTGACGTCACAGACCTCCTTCTAACAAATCCATTCTAGCATCTACCCAGCATGTATGGCAGGACTCTGCTGAGCAAAGACCATGTGCCCAGGTGAGGTGACCACAGAAGTTCCCTGGCATCTGTCTGCTGCTGGAAGCTCAATGTGGAGCTTTATGAATGTAAAGACCAATAGCCAAGAGGCTAAAGAAACCCTGCTTGTCTGCTTCTGACCCGAGTGGTCCATGCTTGTCTGCTTCTGACCCGAGTGGTCCATGCTTGTCTGCTTCTGACCCGAGTGGTCCCTGCTTGTCTGCTTCTGACCTGAGTGGTCCCTGCTTGTCTGCTTCTGACCCAAGTGGTCCCTGCTTGTCTGCTTCTGACCCGAGTGGTCCCTGCTTGTCTGCTTCTGACCCGAGTGGTCCATGCTTGTCTGCTTCTGACCCGAGTGGTCCCTGCTTGTCTGCTTCTGACCCGAGTGGTCCCTGCTTGTCTGCTTCTGACCCGAGTGGTCCATGCTTGTCTGCTTCTGACCCGAGTGGTCCATGCTTGTCTGCTTCTGACCCGAGTGGTCCCTGCTTGTCTGCTTCTGACCCGAGTGGTCCCTGCTTGTCTGCTTCTGACCCGAGTGGTCCCTGCTTGTCTGCTTCTGACCCGAGTGGTCCCTGCTTGTCTGCTTCTGACCCGAGTGGTTCCTGCTTGTCTGCTTCTGACCCGAGTGGTCCCTGCTTGTCTGCTTCTGACCCGAGTGGTCCCTGCTTGTCTGCTTCTGACCCGAATCTTAACACATAACCTTAATTTGATTGCAATTTACCCTAACACCTAAAGGGATTTTTTAAAGCCTGCTGTTTCTCTAGATGACCTTATGCTGATAGTAGTGTTAATAGAGTCTCAAAGGTCTGTAAAAATAGAGTACCTGCTTTTATAGACCCGTGAGACTCTATTAACACTACTATAAACATAAGGTCACCTAGAAAAAGAGCAAGTAAAAAAAAAAAAAATTCCCTTTAGGTGTTAAAACATAACTTATTTGGTTGCTTGAACACCTAAAGGAAAACAAATAAAAAACCTGCTGTTTCTCAAGATGACCTTATGTCGATAGCAGTGGTAATAGAGCTGAAGGGTCTATAGAAGCAGTTTTCCCTATTTTTACAGACCTTTGAGGCTCTATTAACACTACTGTCAACATAAGGTCATCTAGAGACACAGCAGGTTTTTTAAATGATTTTTCCTTTAGGTGTTACAGCAATCAAATGAAAGTTATGTTATAACACCTAAAGGAAAAACATAATTAAAAAAATATGCTGTTTCTCTAAATGACCTGATGTTGATAGTAGTGTTAATAGAGTCTCAAAGGTTTGTAAAAAAAATAGTGTACCTGCTTCTATAGACCTTTGAGACTCTATTACCACTACTTTTAGCATAAGATCTTCTGGAGAAACATCAGGTTTTTTAAATTATTATTTTTTCTTTAGGTGTTAGAGCAATCAAATGGAGGGGGAGAAATGTGACATGGGTGAGGATGGGGTTACATGATGGGCCGGAGACAATGTCTGTAGTCTGTCTGTGCCATGGACGGGGAGAAATATGACATGGAGGGCTGAGGGCTGATGGCTGACATGGGGGTCTGATCTGAGCCATTGGGGCTCTGCCTGCGAGCTGAGGTCTAATAACATTGGGGTCTGACCTGAGGTGGAATGAAAAATATTGTTTCCTATTATCCTCCTCTAAAACCTAGGTGCGTCTTATGGGCCGGTGCATCTTATAGGGTAAAAATACGGTACTTGCTTGCTCCTCCTCCCAACCTCCCCTGCCCTTTGCGTACGCCGCGCGCCGTGACGTCACGCGGAGGCATTTGGGTGAGTTCCCACACTTTTTTTCCCAGGACTTGACCCCTGATTGTGGAGGCTGTGTCATCTGACACACAGCACTCCATCGCTCTTCTTCTTTGGTCAAATAGCCCTTACATACCCTGGAGGTGTGTTTGGAGTCATTGCCCTGTTGAAAAAAAAATGGTGGTCCCACTAATCAGGTGGGATGGCACATTACTGCAGAATGCTGTGGTAGCCATGCTGGTTGTATACCTTAAATACAGTAACTGAAGAAAACTGTCTTCTGAAAAGCACCCCCACACAATTTCACCTCCTCCTCCATGCTTATTGGTGGGAACCACACATATCATAGTCATTCCTCGACTTTTCTGAATCTCACACAGATATAGCAGTTGGAACCAAAAATCTAAAATTTTGACTCATCAGACCAAAGTACAGATCTTTACTGGTCTAATATCCCTTTCTTGTGTTGGCCCAAGAAACTCTCTTCTGCATCTTCTTGTGACTCAGTAGTGCCTTCTTTGCAGCAAGTCAACCATAAAGGTCTGATTCTCCTCGGAACAGTTAATGTTGAGATGTGCTTGGTACTTGAAGTCTGTAAAGAATTTATGTATTCTCTAATTTTAGGTGCTGTCGATTTGTGGTTTCTGAGGCTGGTAACTGTAATGAAATTATCCTCTGCAGCAGATGTAACTCTTGGTCTTTCTTTCCTGTGGCAATCCTCATGACAGCCAGTTTCATCACATCATTTAATGGTTTTCATGACTGCACTTGAGAATACCATCAAATATATGGAAATTTTCCAGATTGACTGAACTTAATGTCTTAATGTATTGATGGACTGATGTTTCTCTTTTCTTAGTTGAGCAAAATAGGGCTAAACACTTGTATAGAACTGTGAACCATTATTTCTGTTTACTACTGTAAGAAGGTACAAGGACTCATTGTGGATGATAGGTACTTGTCACCAAGGTTCCTGTCCTTGGTGGAGTAGGAGCCATTTTTTATGTGTCAGCAGCAGTTGCTGTTTGACACCTTGATACTTAGTATGGCTGTAATAGCTGATCCGAGACGGCTCTTACTGGGAGTAGTCAAAGTGCTGGATGGGTGACTACTCCCCATGTTCCAGGCCGGGTTTAAAAACCAGTCAACACTGCTAGGTGGAAAGGATTACTTCCACCTTACAGTGGAGCTCAGGAGGTCTGTGTGCTGTCATCTGAGGGCTGTGTTAGGATCCACGACTTGAGTCGGGTTGGAGGACTCAGACCCCTGTGAGGATGAACAGGCCGCCTAATGCCTGCATGTGGACTTGACAAAGCAGAACTTCCAACAGGGTGTGAAATAATACCCAGGAGAAAATGTGACTGTTTTGTATATGAACTTTTCATGTGTGTGAATGATCACCAAGCTACTTGCGTTTTGGTTTTGCTTTCACGTGTGACTAAACACTGATGTTTTGAACCAAGAACTTGTACTTTGCCTCTGTGCTGCACCCGCTAATCCTAACTACCAGAGCGAATCCCCACACTACTTAATTCCATATGTGTTCCTCCATCATTTTCATGTCTTCAAAATAAATCTACAATGTAAAAAAATATATAAAAAGGTGCGTCCAAACTTTTGAATGGTACTGTATCCTTGACATGAAAACAAATCCTAAACCCAAGTGCAACATTGGAACATTTATGGTGGCTCTTCATAACAGTAAAACAAATATGAATATAACCAGTAGCAAGGAAAGGACAGTCCTTTCTGGTTGCAAGTGTCTCCTGATAATAAGTTGATCACATGTTAACCTTCTGCTATGACATCCAGCAATTAGCTGTAATCTGTGGAAAACTCTGGCGACAAATGATGTGCTTCACCCACCACAGTAAAAAAAAAAAAAAAACATCATACAGCTCTCATAGAAATCAATATACTACAGTTTGAGCCACATACAAGATATGTTAGCCAAAACAATATGCACTTTCTGCTTATGCTATTAGATGTGAGTTCTGAACTATTTTAACACTGAATCACATAATTGGGCACCTGAAAATGGGTATATAAACTAGATAACTCCTTTACCTACATTTCGTCACCTGCATTTATATTGTATCACACTCACTGTACCTGTTCATTTTGCATATTTAGATGATGTTTTATGTGTAAATAAAATGCTGAAGACTCGTGGGTAGTGTTGATGGAGCATGCTCGGTAGAACACAAGTTCAGCTCCAGCATCTCGATGCTCAGAACATGGCGGTATTTGGCCGAATACCACATGTGCTCTAGCGCAATGCTCGAGTCTCCTTGCCGCACGTTTGTTGGCTACTACACAGCCAATAAACAAGCAGTTAAGTACTGCCCTTCACTGTAATGCTCTGCCATGTTGGTTACTGGCATTACATTGATTGCCTGGCCGGAACGTGTCATCGGGTGCTATATAGTGTTAGTCAGGGAGAGCTGTGCTGAAAAAGGGAAAGATAGTGTAAGGAGTGAATTTATTTATTTTTTTTAAGTTAAAAAACTTATCAGAGACTCAAAAGTCCTTTTAAAAGGATTCTGTCACCAAGTTTTGGGCTATAGAGATGCGGACATGCATGGCTAGATCGCCGCTAGCATGTCCGCAATATACCTGTCCTATAGGGCCACCATCCGAAAATATACCCCAACCGTGGGATGATTACTTATTTAAGTAATGACCAAGCCTTTAGCAGTACAGTAAATACATATCCTACATAGAAAATGCCAGACCGCTGGTACTAATTAAACTCTTTATTACAAAAAAATAATAATACAATTTAAATACATACATGATAAAAATAATTGGTGCAGGAGATAAAAAGCGACATCACTGGAGGAAACACACAGTGGACACTAGTCCCTATTCATTCAACATGATTATTCATTAAAGATGCATATATAGAGATTCATTGAAAACAGGAAACGGGACAATTACCCATACTGTGTCTCCTCCAGGATGGCGCTAACCCCAACGCGTGTTTCGGCGTACCTTCGTCTGGGGGTAGCGTCATCACTGGGAGACATGGTTTATATATGAGTGTTAACCAATCACTACATACCAGTTACTTGCTGGTTTATTCGTCACCGCGATTACGCCGGAACTGATCTAAAACACTGAATGCTGGCATCCAAAGGAGCACGTGACCAATTTGGATCACCTGATCCTCGTATAGTCACGTGATCCGGATGACATCACTTGAACACGCACAACAAAGTCGCGGCCCCGTGATGTCATCCTAACTTGCTGTATGTGATTCAAACAAATAGCGGGATGACTATATTGACACACTCGTATAGTGAGGAGGCACAAGAAATAAATAAGATCATACGAGTATATAGGAATATATAGAAAAGATAGATAGATCGATGGCCACCTTAGTTTGAATATAAGGGTAAATACAGAAACATATATTAGATTCAGATATAGTCCGTGAAAATGGGACCCCATATCCCCCATAAAATGTGATAAACATCTATAAATCAATAAATGCATGATTCTTATATACCACAATTATAATTATAATTATATTTAAATCCCCTATGATCTATTCCATAATGTAAATTATGAAACAGAACTATTTAACTAAAATATGCATATACCCTAAACAGTGTACAAATTCATTGTTAATGGTGATGATCATATAATGTACCCATACCATATTTAAAGTGCATAGTGCGTTCCAGTCATTATATAATTCATTGAAAATATATTAAAAATACATTAAAAATATAATTCCTCACAGAAAAACTCATGCATCCTATCCCACACCATATTATATAAGTGGGGGACAACAGGGCCAGAAATTGGGGGAACAGAGGGGGAGGGAGGGAAAGGGAATGGAAGGGGAGGGCGGGGGGGGGGGGAATAAAAAGGAAAGGGGGGAGGGGGAGGGAGGAAGGGAAGGAAGGAAAGAAAGGAAAGAACAAGAGGGAAGGGAAAAGAAACAGGAGGTTGTGGAGGCTGGGGCCTCCAACCGTAACCATGTTGGTCAATTATTACCAACACGTATTCTGCATTAGATCTATCCTATACTCCACTCTCATTGTCTAATTATATATATCACCACATCACATTCCCCAATGCGCATGCAAGAAATGCAGATTGAGAATTGCAAGGTGGGGACATAAAGTCAAATCAGTGATGACCCTAGAAGATAAGGGGTAGAAGTTAGTTAAAACAAAATTAAAATTACACAAAGTAAACCCCTTTTGGGTGTGGAGACCCATGTGACCCATCATACCTTCAAAAAGGAAGAGAAACCAGTGGACTCATTTAGGCCACCCGGGTGCAGTGTATTTAATTTCCAAATCCACTTACACTCGAGTTGTCCCAATCTTTTTGTTATATTACCTCCCCTGATGTTTTTCATGACACAATCGCCCGTACCTTCAACTGCACGGGATTGCAATCGTGATATGTCTTAAAATGTCTCGCAACCGGTTTTAAATTGCATAGATCTTCTTCATCTGTTGCCGCCATTATATCTCTGACATGTTCTCGCACTCTCACCTTCAATTCTCTTGTGGTTAAACCCACATACATTTTTGGGCAGGAACATTTAGCATAATACATGACTGCCGTACTCGTGCATGTGAGGCATTGTGTTATTTTAAAGGTTTTCATATTGGTTGTGTCATCAAAAGAGGTCACCCTCTCCATGTTTGGGCATGCTATACATTTTCCACATGGGACAAAACCCCACTTGGGCTTTCCTATTCCTGGGAATAGTGGTTGGTTCTGTTTTACAAACAGGCTACGTACAAGATGGTCTTTTAAATTTTTTGACCATCTGGCTGTTACCATAGGATATGGTGCTATAAATTTTGTCAAGATGGGATCAGTCAACAGTACAGGCCATGATCTTCTCAAAGTATCTTTCATCTCCATCCATCTTCCATTGTATCCTGTAATATATTGTGTCCTGCTGTCATTGATCCTTTGATCTCCAGAGAATAGCAAGTCCTGCCTGGAGCATGTCTTTGCTCTAGGCCTTTTTGATTGCACGTTGGCTGTATCCACGACTCGTGAATCTCTCCTTTAACACTTTAGCTTGTTGCTCGAATATTTCATCCGTCGAGCAGATTCTCCGGGCCCGTAAATATTGCCCAATCGGAATTGAGTTAATCATCTGTGGAGGATGTGATGAAGATGCATGTAAGTATGAATTTACTGCTGTAGGTTTCCTGAAAACATTCGTCACTATACATCCATCAGTGCCTTTTTCTAACTGCACATCCAGAAACTCAATGGATTCCTTGCTGTATTTATATGTCAATGTTCTTATAATTGTTGTTTAATGCCACAAAAAATTCTCGGTACTTCCCTGCCAGATCATAAATACATCGTCGATGTACCGCGCCCAAAAAATGGCGCGGTCCATCGACATGTACCGATCTGACAGGAAAAGGTCCCTCTCCCACAGCCCCAGGAACCGATTTGCGTACGACAGCGCACAAGGCGCCCCCATCGCAGTCCCTTGGAGCTGCAGGTAGAAGGACCCTCCAAAGGAGAAGAAGTTGTGCGTCAGGACAAAAGATAGAAGCTCCAGAAGGAACCCTCTACGATTGGCCTCCAGATTTTCTTGTGTAATAAAGAAATCCACCGCCTGAATGCCATCCATATGCCTGATGCTAGTGTACAGCGACTCAACGTCACAGGTCACCATAAATGTGTCATCTCCCAAATGGATACCATCGATCTTCCGTAGAAAAACGGTCGCATCCTTAATATGTGACGGAAGACTGGCCACTATGTTTTTCAGCTGGGAATCTAAATATCGTCCTACTTTCTCTGTTAAGTTACCCCGGCCTGAAATAATTGGCCTTCCAAATGGTATTTTGGGATTTTTATGAATTTTGGGTAGCAAGTACAGGGTGGGTACCACCGGTTCCTTTACAATTAGAGCATCATATAGGGCCTTAGATATTATCTGGTTGTCAACCGCTTTCCCTAAAATTACAAATAGATTTTTCTCAAATGCCTGTAGTGGATTAAACGTCAACTTCTTGTAGCACGCTCCCTCCCTTAATTGTCTGTAGGCCTCCCGTTCGTATAGATCATGAGGCCATACCACAATGTTACCACCCTTGTCGGAAGGTTTAAACACGACATCTTTTAATCTGCCAAGGTTTTTCAGACTAAGCCGTTGAGCTCTTGACAGATTATCCTTCGGGGGTGAACATTGCCATACTCTCAAATTCTCTAGAGACCAGTTTTACAAACAGGTCAACTGCCGGACACAATGATAGAGGGGGGAATTTCTTGGACTTACATTAAATGGAAGTCGGGATCTCCTCAGTTATGTACGGTTTGTTTTCTCCTGCCAATTCCTCCAATATTTGGACTGCCTGTATCTCTTCAGCAGTGGACAATGCCCCACTCTCAACCTCTTTATGGTGCCATCTTTTTAACAATAGGGAGCGGGCAAAAATATGCAGATCCTTCACTGCTGTAAAGGAATCGAAAGTTGCACAGGGAGAAAAAGTTAAACCTTTTTCCAGCAGTGAATTATCTGCTGGTGACAGAATGTGATTAGATAGATTAATTACCTTCAGCCCATCATGGCTGCTGGTATCCCTTCTGTCTGCAAAGGGTCTCCTTTTTCCATTCAAAGCCACTCCTGGTGGTATCTTTCTCTTCTGTATCCCCCCTGATCTGGTCATTCTTCCATCCAATTCCTGACTGTCAGAGATCGATGAAAGGGATACTGTTGAAGATGTTCGATTCCAAGGGGTAAAATTACCTCTTCTTTGATGATACGTATTTTTCCATCTCCATTTATATACATTTTTCTGTTGAAAATCTTCACAATCTCTAGAGAATTTTCTCGATTTGATCTCTTGGATTTCTTTTTCTCACTTCTCATAATTTTTATTTAGTGTAACCTCAAAGGCAGCCAGAGATTCCCTATTACAATCTTGTTTTAGGGTTGTTTGTAATCTCTCGATTTCTGCATCCAATACAAGGAGAGTCTGGCTATTGTGTTTAACCACCAGATTCATTAATTTAGGGCTGTGTGCTTTTATTTTCTTTAAAAAAGGATTTTAGAGATATGTAAATTAGTCTTGTAGGTGCCCAAGGAGCTTTACGAACCTTCCTGGTGCCCTAGCCACGCCTGTCTGTGAAGGAGCCCAGCACCGCCTATGTCCTCTGAATCTCCTCCTTTCATTACCGATAGATTGCTGTAATCTCATGATGCGCGAGCTCGCACATGCGCAGTGCCGGTATAGTGTTCCTTCCCTGTGCTGGCATCAGCCTCAGGGAAAGAACTGCGCATGCGCGAACTCGCTCATCGCGAGATTACGGCAATCTATCGTTGATGAAAGGAGGAGATTCGGAGGACATAGGCGGTGCAGGGCTCAATGGGTGACATGTCCAGTGAGTATGCTGGTCATGCAAGAGCTGGGATGTTTTCAGCTTCCAGGAATTGTGTACAGATTCCGTGCATTATCATACTGCAACATGAGGTGATAGTCGTGGATGAATGGCACAACAGTAGGCCTCAGGATCTAGTCACAGTGTCCTCTGTGCATTCAAAATGCCATCAATAAAATGCACCTGTGTTTATTGTCCTTAACATACGTCTGCCCATACCATAACCCCACCGCCACCATGGGACACTCGATCCACAATGTTGACGTCAGCAAACCGCTCACCCACACGATGCCACACACGCTGTCTGCCAACTGCCCTGAACAGTGAAAATCGGGAATTATTTGTGAACAGAATGCCTCTCCAACGTGCCAGACACCATCGAATGTGAGCATTTGCCCACTCAAGTCGGTTACGACGACGAACTGCAGTCTGGTCCAGACCCCTATGAGGATGACGAGCATGCAGATGAGCTTCCCTGAGACGGTTTTGCAGAAATTCTTTGGTTATGCAAACCGATTGTCGCTGCAGCTGTCCGAGGGCCTGGACTCAGACAATCATGATGGTGAACATGCTGGATGTGGAGGTCCTGGGCTGGTGTGGTTACACGTGGTCTGCGGTTATGAGGCCGGTTGGATGTACTGCCAAATTCTCTGAAACGCCTTTGGAGACGGCTTATGGTAGAGAAATGAACATTCATTGCATGGGTAACAGCTCTGGTAGACATTCCTGCAGTCAGTACACTCCCTCAAATATTGTGCCATCTGTGGCATTGTGCTGTGTGATCAAACTGCACATTTCATAGTTGTCTTTTATTGTGGGCAATCTAAGGCACACCTGTGCAATAAATATATTTATGCTGTCTAATCAGCACCTTGATATGCCACACAAGTGAGAAGGCGGCACCTGGCTGAACACATCTCCGCCTAGATCTGACAGGTAACCAAGGGGGGGGGGGAGCAATGAATGCGCAGCCCACATCCTGACCGATTGGTCAATTTAAACATGGGTGGAGCGGGACGCACATAAAGAGACGCAAATGCACTAAAAGTTTGCCGCTGCCGCTTGATCGAAACAGGCGCACAGCCATTGCTCCTGGCACCCGAACAATCCTTTGTTCTCCCTGAAGAGCCAGGTTCCTACCTGGCGAAACGCGTCGGAGGAGGACACAGAACATATCTACTAGGGAGGTAAGAGCATAGGGACATATAGCTTAGGCCCAAGGTTCCTGAGGCTGGGGGTCGTCCTTTTAAGGACGAGTGCCCCGACTACAGCCAGTGAGGCACTTCCACTGACCAGACTAGGCCAAGTAGGGTTAGTAAATTGGGAGAGTTACTGGTCCATTCAGGCCCATCCCTAATATACACTATACAGGCAATCTTGTAGGCCTATATCCTATTTTTGCTTATTGGGGTGAAAAAACCCTCTGATATACTGCACATCTGGGATTAGACATGCATTAGTGACTGTGAAATTTAGGCCACAAATACGGCTTTTTGCTTACTGGGGTGAAAAAAAACTCTGATATACTGATATACTACATCTGGGATTAGACATGCATAAGTGTACATCACATTTAGGCCAGAAATACGGCTTTTTGCTTACTGAGGTTATAAAAACCCTCTGATATACTGCACATCTGGGATTAGACATGCATAAGTAAGTGTCACATTTAGTGCAATAAATAATTTAGTGCAATAACCTACATCAGGGTTTTTATTGGTGGTTAATTATTTTTAACAGATATAACCACTTTTTACGCTAACTATGAGGCAAATATCTAATAAGGGATGCGGTCATGGTCGTGTTTAGGGATGAGCAAACCCGAACTGTATAGTTCGGGTTCGTACCGAATTTTGGGGTGTCCGTGACACGGACCCGAACCCGAACATTTTCGTAAAAGTCCGAGTTCGGGTTCGGTGTTCGTCGCTTTCTTGGCGCTTTTTGAAAGGCTGCAAAGCAGCCAATCAACAAGCGTCATACTACTTGCCCCAAGAGGCCATCACAGCCATGCCTACTATTGGCATGGCTGTCATTGGCCAGTGCAGCATGTGACCCAGTCTCTATTTAAGCTGGAGTCACGTAGCGCCGCACGTCACTCTGCTCTGAACAGTGTAGGGAGAGGTTGCAGCTGCGACTGTTAGGGCAAAATTAGGCAGTGATTAACTCCTCCAAAACACTTAAGTCAGTGATCGATCTACAGCTGTGGATCATTGAACTGCTGCTATTCAATTGCTCACTGTTTTTAGGCTGCCCAGAGCGTTTTTCAGTCACTTTTTTCTGGGGTGATCGGCAGCCATTTTGTGTCTTGTGGTGCGCCAGCACAAGCTGCCACCAAGTACATTTAACGATCAATAGTGTGGTTATTTTTTGGCTATATCCTACATCAGGGGCAAGCTGTCACCAAGTGCATTTAACCATCAATAGTGTGGTTATGTTTTGGCTATATCTTACATCAGGGGCAAGCTGTCACCAAGTGCATTTAACCATCAATAGTGTGGTTATTTTTTGGCTATATCCTACATCAGGGTCAAGCTGTCACCAAGTGCATTTAACCATCAATAGTGTGGTTATTTTTTGGCTATATCCTACATCAGGGGCAAGCTGTCACCAAGTGCATTTAACCATCAATAGTGTGGTTATTTTTTGGCTATATCCTACATCAGGGGCAAGCTGTCACCAAGTGCATTTAACCATCAATAGTGTGGTTATTTTTTGGCTATATCCTACATCAGGGGCAAGCTGTCACCAAGTGCATTTAACCATCAATAGTGTGGTTATTTTTTGGCTATATCCTACATCAGGGGCTTGGCTGTGCTTGCTATTTTATTGAGGGGTGAAATACAATTGCCAAAACAGCAGTACCCTAAATCTGGTATTTCAGCTGTGGCCAGCCAATTGTAATACTGTCTGCTGTCTGTCAAAAGATATATTTTTGTTCAGGGTTGAAATGCAATTCCCAACTTAGCAATTTCCTAAATTAGTGGTTTCTGCTGTATCAGGGCTACTTTAAATCAATTCATTAAAAGGGTATATTAGATTCAAGGTGCTGATAGGGTCATTCTCAATAACTTCACACATACGCTACTGTGCAATTCCAAGTCTAATTCTGTCTGTAAACGTATACCTGTCACCCAGTGCCTAAATAATAGGCCTCAAATTTATATTCAGCTAAATCTGTGGTTATTGCTGTAGCTGGTCAAGTTATTTTGTGTCCGTCAAAGCACAGTTTTTATTCTGGGTTGAAATACAATTCCCAACTTAGCAATTTCCTAAATTAGTGGTTTCTGCTGTATCAGGCCTACTTTAAATCTATCCATAAAAGGGTATATTAGATTCAAGGTGCTGATAGGGTCATTCTCAATAACTTTACACCCACGCTACTGTGCATTTCCAAGTCTAATTCTGTCTGTAAATGTATACCTGTCACCCAGCGCCTAAATAATAGGCCTCAAATTTATATTCATCTAAATCAGTGGTTATTGCTGAGGCTGGTCAAGTTATTTTGGGTCCGTCAAAGCACAGTTTTTGTTCTGGGTTGAAATACAATTCCCAACTTAGCAATTCTCTAAATTAGTGGTTTCTGCTATATAAGGCCTACTTTAAATTTATCCCTAAAAGGGTATATTAGATTCAAGGTGCAGATAGGGTCATTCTCAATAACTTCACACACACGCTACTGTGCAATTCCAAGTCTAATTCTGTCTGTAAACGTATACCTGTCACCCAGTGCCTAAATAATAGGCCTCAAATTTATATTCAGCTAAATCTGTGGTTATTGCTGTAGCTGGTCAAGTTATTTAGGGTCCGTCAAAGCACAGATTTTGTTCTGGGTTGAAATACAATTCCCAACTTAGCAATTCTCTAAATTAGTGGTTTCTGCTGTATCAGGCCTACTTTAAATCTATCCCTAAAAGGGTATATTAGATTCAAGGTGCAGATAGGGTCATTCTCAATAACTTCACACACACGCTACTGTGCAATTCCAAGTCTAATTCTGTCTGTAAACGTATACCTGTCACCCAGCGCCTAAATAATAGGCCTCAAATTTATATTCATCTAAATCTGTGGTTATTGCTGTGGCTGGTCAAGTTATTTAGTGTCCATCAAAGCACAGTTTTTGTTCTGGGTTGAAATACAATTCCCAACTTAGCAATTTCCTAAATTAGTGGTTTCTGCTGTATCAGACTTACTTTAAATCTATCCATAAAAGGGTATATTAGATTCAAGGGGCTGATAGGGTCATCCACAATAACTTCACACGCTACCGTGCATTTCCAAGTCTAATTCTGTCCGTAAACGTATACCTGTCATCCAGCGCCTAAATACTAGGCCTCAAATTTATATTCAGCTAAATCTGTCGTTACTGCTGTGCCTTTATTAGTGTAATACGGTACCTAAATAGATAGCCAGATAGTGTTAGGTGTCTGTAAAAAAAAAGGCCTGAATTTGAATTCAATACATTGGGCCAAATAATATATTTCTTATTGTGGTGAACGGTAACAATGAGGAAAACATCTAGTAAGGGACGCAGACGCGGACATGGTCGTGGTGGTGTTACTGGACCCTCTGGAATACCACCTCAGCACATCTCTGATGATGACGAAACACAGGTGCCAACTGCTGTGTCTTTCTGCAGTGTGCAGACTGAACAGGAGGTCAGGGATCAAGACTGGGTGGAAGACGATGCAGAGGACGATGAGGTCCTAGACCCCACATGGAATGAAGGTCGTGCCACTGACTTTCACAGTTCGGAGGAAGAGGCAGTGGTGAGACCGAGCCAACAGCGTAGCAAAAGAGGGAGCAGTGGACAAAAGCAGAACACCCGCCGCCAAGAGACTCCGCCTGCTACTGACCGCCACCATCTGGGACCGAGCACCCCAAAGGCAGCTTCAAGGAGTTCCCTGGCATGGCACTTCTTCAAACAATGTGCTGACGACAAGACCCGAGTGGTTTGCACGCTGTACCATCAGAGCCTGAAGCGAGGCATTAACGTTCTGAACCTTAGCACAACCTGCATGACCAGGCACCTGCATTCAAAGCATGAACTGCAGTGGAGTAAACACCTTAAAAACAAGGAAGTCATTCAGGCTCCCCCTGCTACCTCTTCTGCTGCTGCCGCCTCGGCCTCTTCTGCTGCTGCCGCCTTGGCCTCTTCCTCCGCCTCTGGAGGAACGTTGGCACCTGCCGCCCAGCAAACAGAGGATGTACCACCAACACCACCACCTCTGTCCCCAAGCATCTCAACCATGTCACATGCCAGCGTTCAGCTCTCCATCTCACAAACACTTGAGAGAAAGCGTAAATTCCCACCTAGCCACCCTCGAACCCTGGCCCTGAATGCAAGTATTTCTAAACTACTGGCCTATGAAATGCTGTCATTTAGGCTGGTGGACACAGACAGCTTCAAACAGCTCATGTCGCTTGCTGTCCCACAGTATGTTGTTCCTAGCCAGCACTACTTCTCCAAGAGAGCCGTGCCTTCCCTGCACAACCAAGTATCCGATAAAATCAAGTGTGCACTGCGCAACGCCATCTGTGGCAAGGTCCACTTAACCACAGATACGTGGACCAGTAAGCACAGCCAGGGACGCTATATCTCCCTAACTGCACACTGGGTAAATGTAGTGGCAGCTGGGCCCCAGGCAGAGAGCTGTTTGGCGCACGTCCTTCCGCCGCCAAGGATCGCAGGGCAACATTATTTGCCTCCTGTTGCCACCTCCTCCTTCTCGGCTTCCTCCTCCTCTTCTTCCACCTGCTCATCCAGTCAGCCACACACCTTCACCACCAACTTCAGCACAGCCCGGGGTAAACGTCAGCAGGCCATTCTGAAACTCATATGTTTGGGGGACAGGCCCCACACCGCACAGGAGTTGTGGCGGGGTATAGAACAACAGACCGACGAGTGGTTGCTGCCGGTGAGCCTCAAGCCCGGCCTGGTGGTGTGCGATAATGGGCGAAATCTCGTTGCAGCTCTGGGACTAGCCGGTTTGACGCACATCCCTTGCTTGGCGCATGTGCTGAATTTGGTGGTGCAGAAGTTCATTCACAACTACCCCGACATGTCAGAGCTGCTGCATAAAGTGTGGGCCGTCTGTTCGCGCTTCCGGCGTTCACATCCTGCCGCTGCTCGCCTGTCTGCGCTACAGCGTAACTTCGGCCTTCCCGCTCACCGCCTCATATGCGACGTGCCCACCAGGTGGAACTCCACCTTGCACATGCTGGACAGACTGTGCAAGCAGCAGCAGGCCATAGTGGAGTTTCAGCTGCCGCACGCACGGGTCAGTCGCACTGCGGAACAGCACCACTTCACCACCAATGACTGGGCCTCCATGCGAGACATGTGTGCCCTGTTGCGCTGTTTCGAGTACTCCACCAACATGGCCAGTGGCGATGACGCCATTATCAGCATTACAATACCACTTCTATGTCTCCTTGAGAAAACACTTAGGGCGATGATGGAAGAGGAGGTGGCCCAGGAGGAGGAGGAGGAGGAGGAGGAAGAGGGGTCATTTTTAGCACTTTCAGGCCAGTCTCTTCGAAGTGACTCAGAGGGAGGTTTTTTGCAACAGCAGAGGCCAGGTACAAATGTGGCCAGCCAGGGCCCACTACTGGAGGACAAGAAGGACGAGGATGAGGAGGAGGTGGAGGAGGATGAGGATGAAGCATGGTCACAGCGGGGTGGCACCCAACGCAGCTCGGGCCCATCACTGGTGCGTGGCTGGGGGGAAACGCAGGACGATGACGGTACGCCTCCCACAGAGGACAGCTTGGCACACATGAGCGACTACATGCTGCAGTGCCTGCGCAACGACAGCAGAGTTGCCCACATTTTAACGTGTGCGGACTACTGGGTTGCCACCCTGCTGGATCCACGGTACAAAGACAATGTGCCCACCTTACTTCCTGCACTGGAGCGTGATAGGAAGATGCGCGAGTACTAGCGCACGTTGGTAGACGCGCTACTGAGAGCATTCCCAAATGTCAAAGGGGAACAAGTGGAAGACCGAGGCCAAGGCAGAGGAGGAGCAAGAGGTCGCCAAGGCAGCTGTGTCACGGCCAGCTCCTCTGAGGGCAGGGTTAGCATGGCAGAGATGTGGAAAGGTTTTATGAACACGCCACAGCTAACTGCACCACCACCTGATACGTGTTAGCAGGAGGCAACATTTCACTAACATGGTGGAACAGTACGTGTGCACACCCCTCCACGTACTGACTGATGGTTCGGCCCCATTCAACTTCTGGGTCTCTAAATTGTCCACGTGGCCAAAGCTAGCCTTTTATGCCTTGGAGGTGCTGGCTTGCCCGGCGGCCAGCGTTTTGTCTGAACGTGTATTCAGCACAGCAGGGGGCGTCATTAGAGACAAACGCAGCCGCCTGTCTACAGCCAATGTGGACAAGCTGACGTACATAAAAATGAACCAGGCATGGATCCCACAGGACCTGTCCATCCCTTGTGCAGATTAGACATTAACTACCTCCCCTTAACCATATATTATTGTACTCCAGGGCACTTCCTCATTCAATCCTATTTTTATTTTCATTTTACCATTATATTGCGGGGCAACCCAAAGTTGAATGAACCTCTCCTCTGTCTGGGTGCCGGGGCCTAAATATATGACAATGGACTGTTCCAATTAGGGTGACGTGAAGCATGATTCTCTGCTATGACATGAAGACTGATTCTCTGCTGACATGAAGCCAGATTCTCTGTTACGGGACCTCTCTCCTCTGCCTGGGTGCCTGGGCCTAAATATCTGACAATGGACTGTTCCAGCCAGGGGTAAACGTCAACAGGTCGTTCTGAAACTGCTGTGTTTGGGGGACAGGCCCCACACCGCACAGGAGTTGTGGCGGGGTATAGAACAACAGACTGACGAGTGGTTGCTGCCAATGAGCCTCAAGCCCGGCCTGGGCGAAATCTTGTTGCAGCTCTGGGACTAGCCGGTTTGACACACATCCCTTGCCTGGCGCATGTGCTGAATTTGATGGTGCAGAAATTCATTCACAACTACCCCGACATGTCAGAGCTGCTGCATAAAGTGCGGGCCGTCTGTGCACGCTTCCGGCGTTCTCATCCTGCCGCCGCTCGGCTGTATGCTCTACAGCATAACTTCAGCCTTCACGCTCATCACCTCATATGCGACGTGCCCACCAGGTGGAACTCCACCTTGCACATGCTGGAGAGACTTTGTGAGCAGCAGCAGGCCATAGTGGCATTTTAGCTGCAGCACGAACGGGTGAGTCGCACTGCGGAACAGCACCACTTCACCACCAATGACTGGGCCTCCATGCTAGACCTGTGTGCCCTGTTGCGCTGTTTCGATTACTCCACCAACATGGCCAGTGGCGATGACACCGTTATCAGCGTTACAATACCACTTCTATGTCTCCTTGAGAAAACACTTAGGGCGATGATGGAAGAGGATGTGGCCCAGGATGAGGAGGAGGAAGAGGGGTCATCTCTAACACTTTCAGGCCAGTCTTTTAGAAGTGTCTCAGAAAGAGTATTTTTGCAACAGCAGAGGCCAGGTACAAATTTGGCCAGCCAGGGCCCACTACTGGAGGATGAGGAGGAGGAGGGTGTTCACAGCGGGGTGGCATCAAACGCAGCTCGGGCCCATCACTAGTGCGTGGCTGGGGGTATACGGAGGACGCAGACGATACGCCTCCCACAGAGGACAGCTTGTCCTTACCTCTGGGCAGCCTGGCACACATGAGCGACTACATACTGCAGTGCATGCGCAACGACAGCAGAGTTGCCCACATTTTAACGTGTGCTGACTACTGGGTGGCCACCCTGCTGGATCCCTGTTACAAAGACAATGTGCCGTCCTTACTTCCCTCACTGGAGCGTGATCGGAAGATGCGCGACTACAGGCGCACGCTGGTAGACGCGCTCCTAAGAGCATTCCCGACTGACCCCGGGGGACAAGTGGAAGCACAAGGCGAAAGCAGGAGAGGAGGAAGAGGTCGCCAACACAGCTGTGTCAGTGCCAGCACCTCAGAAGGCAGGGTTAGCATGGTCGACATGTGGAAAAGCTTTGTCACCTCGCCACAACAACCGGCCCCAACTGCTGATATGGAGCGTGTTTGCAGGAGGCAGCATTTGAACAACATGGTGGAAAAGTACCTGTGCACACGCCTACATGTACTGACTGATTGTTCTGCCCCATTCAACTTCTGGTTCTCCAAATTGTCCACATGGCCAGAGCTTGCCCTGTATGCCTTGGAAGTGCTGGCCTGTCCTGCAGCCAGTGTACTCTCTGAACGTGTATTTAGCACGGCGGGAGGCATCATTACAGACAGACGCAGCCGCCTGTCCACAGCCAACGTGGACAAGCTCACATTCATTAAAATGAACCAGGCTGGGATCCCTCAGGACTGGTCTGTACCTTGTGCAGAATAGACAGTTCTAACAGCCTCAACCAATCATTCTTGTACTCAAGTGCACTTATTCCTTTATTTTTTCTTATATGTCCCAATATTTTGGGGGATACCCCTATGTAAAAATGCAAAATAACACACATCTGTGTTGGCCACCTATTCCTCCTTCGTGGCCTCTTCCACCTAGACCGCCACGTGAGCCTACACAGTCACATACACCCATTCACCGCTTCCTCAACCTTTTCCACCTACATCATTCCTAATTTCATTTTTTTAAGGTCTTTTATGTTTTTTTATTCATTTCCCTATCCACATTTGTTTGCAGATCATTTGCCATGCTCTTAAGCACATTTTGCTGCCTTTTACAGCCCTCTAGCTGTTTCCAGGGCTATTTTAGTGGCCAAAAGTTCGGATCCCCATTGACTACAATGGGGTTCACATTTGGGGTCAAGTTCGGGTCCCGAACCCAAACTTTTTTTTTTAAGTTCGGCCGAACCCGAACATCCAGGTGTCCGCTCAATTCTATCCACGATACCTAGCTTCCCAGTCCCAATTTGCAGGGTGGCACAGGACAATGCTCTCGAAGTCAGACCAGTGCAACCAGTTGGTCGGATTGCAGCAGATAATGTCGGTTAACCACCACCCTGTCTTCCACGAAGTCCAGTCTTAGTAGCCAAGAGTCTGGTTAACACAATCCTCACTCTGATCCTTCCTCTGATCCTGGAGAGTCTTGCCAAACAAGTGATCCCACACTCGGATATTTCGAGGAGCTATTTTCAGCGCCATTCCTTCATTTGGGCCTCTCGTCAAACCCGCTTGAAGAGGGACATGAGATCTTGTGCCCTGATTCCCAAACTCTTGAGCATCCACAGTCGCAAGAAGATGATGGTGGGGAACGGCATTTAGTGTTTCACAAGGAGGAGGAGGATGATGAGACACAGTTGCCAATAAGTCAACGGAAATTAGTGTCTCAAGAGGTTGATGATGAGAATGAGACACAGTTGTCAATAACTGAGGTTGTTGTTAGGTCAACAAGTCAGGAGGATGAGCAGAGTGAGGAAGTGGAAGAGAAGGTGGTGGACGATGATGTTACTGACCCAACCTGAGAAGGTGGCAAGCCGAGCAAGGACAGCAGTACGGAGGGGGAGGGATCCGCAGCACTGCAAAAGGCTGGAAGACGCAGTGGGGTGGCAAAAGTGAGAAGGCGAGCCACACCAAACAGGCCCGCAACTGTTCCCCGGAGCAAACCCTTGCAGAAATCTCCCTTGCCAAGGGCTAGGTGTTCTGCAGTCTGGTGCTTTTTTGAGGACAGTGCGGATGACAAAAGAATTGTAATTTGCAACCTATGCCAAACAAAAATGAGCAGGGGCATGAACACTAGCAACTAGAGATGGCCTTGCGGTTCGCCTGGTGGTCATTTCTCGGCGAACTTTGCGCGTTCGCGATTCGCCGAACATGCAAACATATGGTGATATTCGCGCCCGCCATATTATTTTATATTGTGAAGAACTTTGACCCATGACTCATCCATCAGGTGGTACAGGAAAGCCAATTGAAACGTTTCAGCACATGGACATACCCCCTACCTTATAAATAAACCTGATCTGGCCACCATTTTACATTTAGTCTTTTGCCAGTGTATGGAGAGGTTGATGTGTGGAACAGGGACAGACTGTTAGGGACACCAAACGCTAGCTAAGGGCCACAAAAGTCCTTTTAAGGAGTGGTATAGGTGTGCTATCAATAGGTGTGACATACTGAGGGGTGTAATATACTTATAATATACTTTCTAACATAGAAAGTATATTATAGCGCAATTGTGTGCGGTTCTGCTGGGATACTGCAGCCACACAGAGTGCCAAACGCTATTGGAACAAATAATTTTTACTGGTGTGATTTACCAGTTGCCCCCCAAAAAACTGATTGAGGCAGGGGTGTTATATACCAATAAAATACTTTCCATATAGTGCATTTAGGTAGTGCAGCATTTGTTTGCGGTTTTGCTGCATTACTGCATCTACACAGAGTGCCAAACGCTATTGGAACAAATAATTTTTACTGGTGTAATTTACCAGTTGCCCCCCAAAAAAACTGATTGAGGCAGGGGTGTTATATGCCAATAATATACTTTCTATATAGTGCATTTAGATAGTGCAACATTTGTTTGCGGTTTTGCTGCGTTACCGCATCTACATATAGAGTGACAAACGCTATTGGAAACAATAATTTCTACTGGTGTGATTTACCAGTTGCCCTCCCCGAAAACTGGTTTAAGCAAACATCTAAACAGTTCGTTTCCAGTCCATCTCGGCGGCGGTGGCAGGTAAGTTCTGGTAACCTAGGTTATCTGTTGCCTTTTGTTACTTACCTGTCGTTCGGCTGTGAACCCTGTCTAGTTGGTGGCTAGCTGCTGGGCTTCTGGAGATACTATGCATCTGTTGTGTAGGATTAATGGGTGGTCTCTGCCCTGTCTTCAGGCTTAGGGCATAGCAGGGATACCAAGGGTTCTAGGTTGGTGAGCATGAGCATGAGACCTTCTGAGGCGGCTCATGCATTAGGAGTTTAGGGAGAACTTCAGGGTCGCGTTAGGAGGTGACCTGTTCCTTGCTATCCGGCGTAGCAGCGACTGATATTGTACAGTCTCCCCGCCGTGACAGACAGCTCTTTGGATCTCATCTGGAGAGTTGACAGCAACAGTGTCACGAGGGTGTCAAGAGCTACGTCTGACTCCGTTATACCCGGGGTCAGGAAGTCGCAGCGGGTGGCTGCGCACTCTGTCTAAAGATCACGTTGTTTCTTAGTGATTGTTTTCTGTGTTTGCCTTGCAATCCTTTTTGTCTCACTCAGGGATCCGTAGCTTCTCCTCCTCAGCTGTTTCTTGTCTGCCACTCCCAACCTCCTTATATTCTCCTCTTACACTTCTCTAGTTGCCAGTTATAGAGCTTCCTGCCTGGACTTCTATACTGACCCACTGGAGCTGTGAATCCTGGTTGTTGTTCCAGAGTGCTACCCTCCGGATCCCTGTTGGGCTTTTTGTTGTCTCCTGTTGTCGCCCACCTGGGATTATATGTTGAGTCTGTATTGTCTGTCCTCCCCTTGGTGTTTTCCTTTAGAGCTAGTGGTGCGGACTAGTGTTCCCACCGCCCTGTTCACTATCTAGGGCTCATCTTAGGGAAAGCCAGGGTTTTAGGCACGTGATCGGCGTACGGGTGAGGAACCCATCTAGGGACGTCAGGGCAGCCAGGTGCCAGCTGCAAGGTGAGTCAGGGGTCACCACCTTCCCTCTCACTTGGGCAGGGCCTTCCTCTTTCCCTCCCTCTGTGTCACGTATGTGATAGTCACGCCGATCGTGATATTATAACTGGCCCTTATTTTTTGGGAGAAAAAAATAAATAAAATTTTTTCTCTCTACTTAGAATCCAATATGGATCCTATTGCTGCTTTGGCAAAACAGCTTCAAGGCCTGTCTTTGGAGGTGGCAGGATTGAAGGCGTCTGTCCTCCAACAACAGCAGCAAATGCAGCAGACCGCAAGCCCAGCGGTTGCTATGGGTAACCAGGTTGTTACAGAACCCAAGGTTGTTCTTCCTGACAGATTTTCTGGGGGAAGGGACAAATTTGTGACGTTCCGTGAGGCCTGCAAATTATATTTTAAGCTGCGCCCTTACTCCTCAGGTAATGAAGAACAGCGGGTGGGGATTGTTATTTCCCTGCTTCAGGGGGACCCGCAATCCTGGGCGTTCTCGTTACCCCCTGGTTCCCAGGCTCTCCGGTCAGTGGAGGGATTTTTTGGGGCTTTGGGCCTCATATATGATGACCCTGACCGAGTCGCCCTGGCTGAGTCGAAGTTACGGAGACTCCTACAGGGAGATCGGCCAGCAGAGGAATATTGCTCAGAGTTCCGTAGGTGGGCTATGGATACTCAGTGGAACGACCCGGCTCTCAGGAGTCAGTTCTGCTCTGGGTTATCTGAAAGGGTTAAGGATGCGCTGGCGCTGTATGAGACCCCCCTTTCCCTTGATGCTGTTATGTCCCTCTCTATCAGAATAGATAGACGTCTTAGGGAGAGATCGAAAATTCCTGAGCAATTGGTAACCTCTCCCAAGCAGCAGTTAGTCTGTACTGACTTAGATGAGCCTATGCAGCTAGGAGGAACTTCTCGTCAGGTCCGTCCTCCTGAGGTTCGCCGTAGGTGGGGGGCTTGTTTGTTCTGTGGGGGGAGGGGTCATTTCATTAATGTCTGTCCCTCCTTTCTCAAAAACAAAAGACCGTCGGAAAACTACTAACCCCAGGCTGTGCGGAGGATGTCAGCCGGGGGGTATACGTTTCCTCCATACGAACATCTCAATTTGTGTTGCCAGCGGTTATTGTTTTTGGTGTTAAGACGGAGTCTATTTCTTTTTTTCTAGACAGTGGAGCAGGGGTAAATTTGATAGATGCCCATTTTGCCCGCACTATGGGTTTGTCTCTCTGTACGCTGCAGAGACCTATTCCCATATTCGCTATTGATTCTGCTCCTCTGTCTCAGAGAAACCTCACTCACATTGTCCATAACTTACACCTTCGGGTAGGGGACCACCATAATGAGTGTCTTTCATGTTACGTTCTGGAGGGCCTTCCCTCTCCTGTGGTATTGGGTCTTCCCTGGTTGGTAGCGCACAATCCAGTGGTGGATTGGCAGGCCAGGGAGATATTGGAGTGGAGTGAGCATTGCAGAGAGAATTGCTTAAATAACAATTGCTTAATCGCCTCCATAGCTTCCCTACCTACATTTATTTCGGACTTTGAGGATGTTTTTTCTGAAAAGGGTTGTCAGAAGCTACCACCTCATCGTCCTTATGATTGCCCGGTTAACCTGATTCCCGGTGCAAAATTACCCAAGTCCAGGTTGTATAATCTTTCGGGTCCCGAGAGACAAGCCATGAAAGATTATATCTCCGAGAGTCTGGCTAAGGGACACATCAGACCCTCTTCTTCACCCGTGGCTGCAGGGTTTTTCTTTGTTAAAAAGAAAGATGGGGGCCTGCGTCCTTGCCTAGATTTCCGTGAGCTAACCCGGATAATCATCCGAGACCCATACCCTCTTCCTCTCATTCCTGACCTTTTTAATCAGATTGCGGGTGCTAGGTGGTTCTCCAAACTTTATCTTAGGGGGGCCTACAATCTGATTCGTATCAAGGAAGGGGATGAGTGGAAGACAGCTTTTAACACCCCTGAGGGGCATTATGAAAATTTAGTCATGCCGTTCGGCTGACCAATGCCCCTGCTGTCTTCCAACATTTCGTTAATGATATTTTTAGTCATCTCATCGGCAGGTTTGTAGTCATATACCTAGATGATATCTTAATTTATTCGGCTGATCTGAAAACACATGAAGTACATGTCAGGCAAGTACTGCAGGTCCTACGGACGAATAAATTATATGCGAAAATTGAAAAATGTGTCTTCGCCATTCAGGAAATACAGTTCCTGGGATATCTATTATCTGCTTCAGGTTTCCGTATGGATCCTAGGAAGGTCCAGGCAATTTTAGATTGGGATCTTCCTGAGAACCTTAAAGCTCTACAACGGTTTTTGGGTTTCGCAAATTTCTATAGAAAGTTCATAAAAAATTATTCAGTGATCGTTAAACCCCTTACTGACATGACTAGGAAGGGGACTGATTTTTCTAAATGGTCTGACGCCGCTAAAATTGCATTTTCCTCTCTAAAAGAGAGATTTACCTCGGCACCTGTTCTAATTCAACCTGATGTCTCCCAGCCTTTTATTGTTGAAGTAGATGCGTCAGAGGTGGGAGTGGGGGCTGTATTGTCTCAGGGTCCGTCTCCTGGCAAATGGCGTCCTTGCGCTTTCTTTTCCAAAAAGTTATCTACAGCAGAAAAGAACTATGATATTGGAAATAGGGAACTGTTGGCGATTAAACTGGCGTTTGAAGAGTGGCGTCACTTCTTAGAGGGAGCAATCCACCCCGTCACGGTGATTACGGATCACAAAAACCTTCTGTACCTAGAATCGGCTAAGCGTCTCACCCCTAGACAAGCTAGGTGGTCGCGATTCTTTACCAGATTTAACTTTGTAATCACCTATCGTCCTGGGGCAAAAAATACCAAGGCAGACGCATTATCTCGTAGTTTCCCTGGAGGGGGTAATGTTAGTGATCCGGTACCTATTTTACAAAGAGGAGTGGTTGTCTCTGCTGTACACTCTGTTCTAGAGGGAAAGGTGTTTGAGGCCCAGGGGGACGCCCCGGCCTCTTGCCCCTCAGAGAAATTGTTTGTACCGTTAAACCTGCGTCTTGAATTATTAAAGGAACATCATAATTCGGCACTTGCTGGGCACCCGGGTAGTAAAGCAACCTTGGAGCTATTGTCTCGTCGTTCTTGGTGGCCAAGGTTGCGTCAGGATGTAATGGATTTCGTGTCTACTTGTTCTACTTGTGCACGCGTGAAAGTCTCTCATACACGTCCAGCAGGGTCTTTATTGCCACTTTTCATCCCCAATAGGCCATGGACACATCTGTCAATGGATTTCATCACTGACTTACCGTTGTCTGCGGGTAAAACAGTTATCTTGGTAGTAGTAGACAGGTTTAGCAAAATGGTACACTTTATTGCGCTACCCGCACTTCCTAATGCTAAGACTCTTGCTCAGGTGTTTATCAGTGAAATCGTGAAGCTTCACGGGGTCCCTTCCGATGTGGTTTCGGATCGGGGAACCCAGTTTATTTCTAAGTTTTGGAAAGCTTTTTGTTCCCGTTTGGGGATACACTTGTCCTTTTCCTCAGCTTTCCATCCTCAGTCGAATGGACAGACTGAGCGTACCAACCAAAACCTAGAAACATATTTAAGGTGTTTTGTGAATTTAAGGAGAAAAGGTATGTTATTGGTGGCTCACCTTGTCAGTACAATGTATAGGTGCTCTGGTTCTATACTGATTCACCCGATCAGGAAGCGGTTTGTAACAATAAAAATATATAGTGGAAGAACCGGCACTCTACATCTATCAATAATGCTAAAGAGGCAGTATGTGGGATAGTAAAATCTGTATTTATTTTGTAAGGATATGTTTTAGGAGTGGGGAATAAAGAGGTGGAGGTTCTAAAAATATGTGGAGGTTCTAAAAATATGGAAGTCCAAAGGATGAGGTTCTCATAAATAAAAATAACAGTAAAAATAAAAATAATGTTTTGTCATATACAACGTTGCAGATGCACAATGCCAGAGATATGTTCAAAAATATGTGTACCAAAAATTATAATCACAAGAGTAGCAAAAATCACAAGAGTAGCAAAAATAGCAAATATATGCAGAGTCGAAGTGTGGCACTGCAGTAATTGTCTAGTAGCGGTTTTCACCTTCCGTGGATACAATGAGTGGTTGTGTCCATTTGTATGTAATCCATAAAAATTGATACAAATTGTCTATCTTTACCTCCGGTCTTGGTCACATAGGAGGTATGTAATAGATGGAGCGGTGAAAAAAAGGGGCTAAAAATATGTATAGAATACGTATAGAATACAAAAATGTAAAAATATAAAAATGTATATAAATGGTATGTCAGTCGGGTGCTGTACTTAGTGTGGCGTCCCTCTGAAAACCTGCCAATAACCTCAATTTGGAAGCGCTTCCGAATTCCATCTGAATCCTCCGGATCGAAAAAGAGCACCAACAAATAACTTAAAACCAAGTCCGGCTAAGACCCGTGAGACACCGAAGAAGTGACGTCATCTCCACGAGGCACGCCGAAAAGACCGGGAAAATAAACACTGCAGAGCGCAGCAAGGCTGCTCCAATAACCAGGACACCTCGCCAAGAAAGGTAAAACAGTCAGGGTGCAGTTTTCCTTAATGTGTGGGACGCCACACTAAGTACAGCACCCGACTGACATACCATTTATATACATTTTTATATTTTTACATTTTTGTATTCTATACGTATTCTATACATATTTTTAGCCCCTTTTTTTCACCGCTCCATCTATTATATACCTCCTATGTGACCAAGACCGGAGGTAAAGATAGACAATTTGTATCAATTTTTATGGATTACATACAAATGGACACAACCACTCATTGTATCCACGGAAGGTGAAAACCGCTACTAGACAATTACTGCAGTGCCACACTTCGACTCTGCATATATTTGCTATTTTTGCTACTCTTGTGATTTTTGCTACTCTTGTGATTATAATTTTTGGTACACATATTTTTGAACATATCTCTGGCATTGTGCATCTGCAACGTTGTATATGACAAAACATTATTTTTATTTTTACTGTTATTTTTATTTATGAGAACCTCATCCTTTGGACTTCCATATTTTTAGAACCTCCACATATTTTTAGAACCTCCACCTCTTTATTCCCCACTCCTAAAACATATCCTTACAAAATAAATACAGATTTTACTATCCCACATACTGCCTCTTTAGCATTATTGATAGATGTAGAGTGCCGGTTCTTCCACTATATATATTTAAGGTGTTTTGTGTCTGAAAACCAAGAGGTGTGGTCATCATATTTACCGTTAGCCGAGTTTGCCATAAATAATCGCTGTCAGGAATCCACTGGCAAGTCACCATTTCTTGGTGCATACGGTTTTCATCCCCAATTTTGTACTTTCAAAGAGGGGGGGGTCTTCTGGGGTTCCCAAAGAGGAACGGTTTTCTTCATCTCTTTCATCGGTATGGCAGAAGGTGCAAGCTAACTTGAAAAATATGAGTGGTAAATATAAATGCATGGCCGATAAGAAACGGTCGCCAGGTCCGGACCTAGGAGTGAATGACTAAGTGTGGTTGTCTACTAGGAATATTAAGTTGAAGGTTCCCTCTTGGAAACTGGGCCCTAGGTTCATTGGTCCTTATAAAATAGTAGCCGTCATTAACCCTGTGGCTTTTCGCCTGGAGCTACCTCAGACTTTTAAGATCCATAACGTCTTCCATAAGTCGTTACTCAAGAAGTATGTTCCACCTCTAGAACCATCACCGCTGCCACCTCCTCCTGTTATTGTGGATGGTAATCTGGAGTTTCAAATATCCAGAATTGTTGATTCTCGTCGGGTCCGCCGCTCTCTTCAGTATCTGGTGCATTGGAGGGGTTACAGTCCCGAGGAAAGAATGTGGGTTCCAGCGTCAGAGGTAAACGCCAACAGGTTAATTCAGGCTTTCCATGACTCTCATCCTGAGAGACCTGGTCCTGAGTGTCCGGAGGCCCCTCGTGAAAGGGGGGTACTGTCACGAGGGTGTCAAGAGCTACGTCTGACTCCGTTATACCCGGGGTCAGGAAGTCGCAGCGGGTGGCTGCGCGCTCTATGTCTAAAGATCACGTTGTTTCTTAGTGATTGTTTTCTGTGTTTGCCTGGCAATCCTTTTTGTCTCACTCAGGGATCCGTAGCTTCTCCTCCTCAGCTGTTTCTTGTCTGCCACTCCCAACCTCCTTATATTCTCCTCTCACACTTCTCTAGTTGCCAGTTATAGAGCTTCCTGCCTGGACTTCTATACTGACTCACTGGAGCTGTGAATCCTGGTTGTTGTTCCAGAGTGCTACCCTCCGGATCCCTGTTGGGCTTTTTGTTGTCTCCTGTTGTCGCCCACCTGGGATTATATGTTGAGTCTGTATTGTCTGTCCTCCCCTTGGTGTTTTCCTTTAGAGCTAGTGGTGCGGACTAGTGTTCCCACCGCCCTGTTCACTATCTAGGGCTCATCTTAGGCAAAGCCAGGGTTTTAGGCACGTGATCGGCTTACTGGTGAGGAACCCGTCTAGGGACGTCAGGGCAGCCAGGTGCCAGCCGCAAGGTGAGTCAGGGGTCACCACCTTCCCTCTCACTTGGGCAGGGCCTTCCTCTTTCCCTCCCTCTGTGTCACGTATGTGATAGTCACGCCGATCGTGATAAACAGATTCCAAATGCAAATAGCACACTTGAAATGAACTCTGGACCTTTTTTCTACTCAGTGTAATTGGGATAAGGAGGGAATAACACACACCTGACCATGGAACAGCTGAGAAGCCAATTGTCCCATTACTTTTGGTCCCTTGACAAGTGGGAGGCACATATGCAAATGTTGTAATTCCTACACCGTTCACCTGATTTGGATGTAAATACCCTCAAATTAAAGCTGAGAGTCTGCAATTAAAGCACAGCAATTCCTCCGCATTCGGTCCGCAGATAACGGCAGTCCCCAGCAAAAAAATGCGTACAATGGAGGATACCGGGGCGGACCGCATGCACCACAAGGACATCTTACACAAAATGATACATTGTGCAGATTAAAAAATATATACATACAAAAATCACAGCAAAAAATGCACCAAAATGATATGCAACTGACAATACTAGCTAATTCCTCAAGCGGATGTTAAAAGCTGAGAACTTTGTCAATATCTTCTAGTCAGGACCATATCGGAGCCCCTCATGCACCACGTCACGGTGTCTCAGCACGCATGGGGTCCTACCACTAAACTGCCAGCAGTGTGTGAACAGGAATTGCTCCCCCGGTTATAGACACACTACAGTGTCTGAGTTTGGAGCATTTCCACCCATTTAGGCCAGTGAGTTTTTGTCTTTATGTGTATGGAATGTGCCACTTCATTGTGGTGGTAACATTCTTTTGCACCTGGTAGCTTCTGTGTCACATGGTCTGTTGTGGGTGCAGCTCACAGCTTTATCCTACCTCACAATGCATTGGTGATATCACTATGGAGGCATGTGAGAGCCTGGCTGTGAGTTAATTTCTAGCTCTGTTCAGACCCTGTTCACACACCACGGGCAGTTGAGTGGTAGGACCCCATGCGTGCTGAGACACCGCGACGTGGTGCATGAGGGGCTCCGATATGTTCCTGACTGGAAGATATTGGCAAAGTTCTCAGCTTTTAGCATCGGCTTGAGGAATTAGCTAGTATTGTCAGTTGCGTATCATTTTGGTGCATTTTTTGCAGTGATTTGTGTATGTATATATTTTTTCATCTGCACAATGTATCATTTTGTGTAAGATGCCTTTGTGGTACATGCCGTTATCTGCGGACCGCATGCGGAGGAATTGCTCCCCCGGTTATAGACAGGCTAGAGTGTCTGGGTTCAGAGCATTTCCCCCCGTTAAGGCCACTTTTTTTCAGTGAGTTTTTGTACTAAGCTGTTAGAGTTACACAACTTTAAAAGATCTACTGTGTTGAGACTACTTGATTTGTAATTGCAGTAGCAGCCAGATACCACCATGTGTTTGCAAGCAGCTGATGTCATATATTGTGATGGTGGCAAAGTCCCTTTTAAGAAATTGTAGGACATTTTTGGCCCTGAGTAGTATGTATGGCTCCCCACATTAGGATGGCAGAAGGAATCAGGTGGACACGGTTGTAACTTAACAAAAGCAGTGTTGACTCACATGGAATAACAAGTTTATGATTACAACTATCTTTGACAGGCAACAGGTGGGTTCACATCTGTGTTCTGGATTCCGTTATGGCTTTCCGTTATAACATGGTTATAACGGAAAATAACGGAATCCATAAGATGGAAGTCAAAACGGAAGCCTTTAAGAGGGATTCCGTTTTGATCTGTCTTCATAGAAGTCTATGGGAATCATAACGGATCCGTCTGGTTCCCGTTATGCTAGACGGAAAACAAAGTACTGTCGACAGAACTTTTTACTCTGTTCTGTATAATGGAAACGGGATCCATTATGATTCCCATAGACTTCTATGAAGACGCAATGCCTTTTAAAGGCTTCAGTTTTGCATTTCTTTCATAATACATGTCTATGGGCAGTAACATATCTTTCCTTCCGTCTTATGGATTCCGTTATTTTCCATTATAACCTTGTTATAACAGAAAGCCTTTACTGAATCCAGAACACAGATGTGAAGCCACCCTTAGTGGTTTTAGTCTCTCAATGAGGTCACAGGCTTAGTCACAGGCAACAGGATAAATTGGTACATTGTCATTTAAGTGGCAATAAGTTACTGTCCCTTTAAGAGGTACAGTTCAGTTTTCCTCTGGCTTGCATTGCACACAATTATTCCACATCAACACTCTGGCTGTAATCTCTTCAGCACTTTCACCATCTACGTGGCACAGTATTGAACCATCTGCACAGTCTCTAACAGGCACTCCTGCAGTGACCCACCAGATCACTGCTAAAGGGTTAGTTGGTTCACTGATAAACGGTTAATTCCAAGTTCATTACTAAAGTGGTTAAAGTGTTCACTGAGATACTTTGATCTTTGCTCTATGTAACCCAACAATTGAATCTAAGCTGGCAGCCTTAGTAAGAGTTGCTAGGTAATAGCTTGTCCCTTTTCCCTTGTCTAAATTAGTAGACAGTTCCTGGCAATTCAAAATAGAGTTAATGCCTGTTTGGTGTGTGCTCCTGCCAAGTGAGCCAAAACAGAAACCTGCTCCCGTGAGTAAAAACAGAAAAGCAACTGTGCTAAAGATTAGCCTCTGAGGGAAAGAAGCATTGACTCATGCAGATGGTTGAGAACCATGTAGGCTGTGCTTGGACTGAGTTGGACTGAGTATGTAAAGTTAATGCAGTTACAGGTTTTAACTTTACTTCCAATCGTTTGGGTATTTGTCTTCTTGCAGCCATCTGATCTTAGACTGCTCCCTATAGTTTGGAACTGCAGCTAAACACTGGGGAATTTCATGCTTCTCACTCTATACGAGCTGATTCACATGACCATGTCGGCCCGGGAAACATGGTCCATGTGTTGGCTGCATCTCCCGGCCCAGCGCGGCTCCACTGACCCACACTGACGGTATCATAGTAATTTATGATACAGTCAGTCGTTATTTGGTTGTGTGTCTACTGCTTTGGACTCCCCTCATTATGTGGGTACACTACAATAGCCCCGGTATCAAATATGAACTGACTCTATCATAAAACACTATAATACAGTCAGTTCAGGTCATTGAATCACCGTTGGCTCAGGAGATGCAGCTATCACACTGACCAAGTTTCCCCAGCCTATTATGGTTGTGTGAATTAGTCCTCTTGCTTACAGACTGCATGCTGGTTTCTGTCATAACCAATCTCGTTTACAGAGTCTGGCTACTTTCATCATGCATGGACTAGGTGTTTTCTCTCAGCTCCAGCTACAAACCTTTGTGGTATTTGGCTTCTACTGCCCTAGCAATTTCCTGAGGTGTTGTACCCTTCTATACAGTAGAAACTACCTCTGCTAGTTCCAATAGGAATTACACTGGCTCGGTCTCTAGTAGCAGCCACCAGCTAACAGTTTCATGTCCTGTCTAACACTGATATTCAGACTAAGCCAAATGGAATCTCAGATAGGAGCTTCTTTTCTGAAGGACCTGCCAGAAATTAGTCAATCCTGATCTAACTTCAGCACAGAGATTTGATAATTAGGTCAGGTGATCAGAAGAGATTGCACCATCCCATGTGTTAACAAACTCTGATAATACAATTTCTCAATAGATAGCAGCTAACACAAGTGTTGTTCCACACACATGCTTTCAGTACGTCTTTGTCTTCAGTGCAATCTCTGCTGTGTCTATTACATCCAGCCTAAAGCCTGTATTAGACAGGAAGATTTTCTGCCAGATGATCGCTAACGAGCGTTCAATTACCAGATGAGCAGACAACCAAATCTTTAGCCAGGTTTAAAAATTATCGTTTGCAGGCGGAAGATTATGGTGTCTAATCATAGTCTGCTGCCAGCCAGCAATTAGTCAGTAAAGGGAAGAGCAATGGTATAATGATCACTCCTCCCTACACAGAGGAGTAGATCACTAAATGTAATAACAGCGCTCTCCTCCGCTAGCGAGCAGGTGATTGCCGGGAAGGAACTGGGCTATCTAATACAGCCTTAAGGTATGACTTCCCCAGAGTGTCAGTACAGTACCAAGGTCTGCTTATGTCATTATCACTATACTTTCTTGCCACAGTGTTACGGCAGTGGGTATGGAACCTTTGTGTCAACCAATGTGAAAACCTAAGGGCATTATCCTGGCAGCACCCTGGTATTCATCATTTAACTGCTATACAGGGATCTGGACTTCACTGCAGGGGAACCACCAGGCTGCCATCTCCTGGAGTAGTCCTGGTGTAGTTGATAGCTGACCCACGGGGGTCAAAGACACCAGAGAAAGGCACTGAAGGAACAGGCAAACACGTAGTCAGTAAAAGGTCAGTTCAGGGCAGGCTGAGTTCTTGCAAATATGAGGTACAGGTCTGATGTGAGGGCTGGCAGCAGAGGGTCACAACGGTAAACAGGCACAGGTCAGGATAGGCATCTGAGAGTAAGAATCTGGTAAACAGGCACAGGTAAATACATGGCAGACGACAGAAAACAAACACCTAAACAGGAACTTAGAAAACTAGGAACCTAATTGCTCTGGCAAGGAAATGAGGTCAGCACCACAGTCTTATAGCAGAAAGCTGATTAGCATATATGTAAATGCAACAGCAAGTGTGATAGAAGAAATGGGAGTAGCAGTGTTCACTAAGTAATGTTCCTAACAGAAGAAGCAGAGCAGGATCAGACCAGACCGCTGATGTAACACATGGTATTAATACTTAAAGGATGTTTCACCCACAGTACCAAATATACATTTACCATTCCCTCGCTAATGTCTCACAGTGGCTTAAAGATGCAGTACATGGTAAATCCTATACAGTATCACACAACATGGCATATCACATTGGTGCACATTGCTCGGAGATACTGTATATAGCATGCATAAACATAACATGTTAGCAATACTCACATATTCTACTGGCAATAGTCACATTATTTTTACTACATAGTAAATGTGATTTTTTTTTTCTATTCCATCATACAAAATGTTCTACAGCCGTACAATATTACAATATATAAAATATGGAACATCAAATGTCATTAAAACATAACATTCATATGTTCACAAAAAAAAAAAAAAAAGTTATGGGTCTTGGAATGGGGGGGGGGGGATATAAACAACTGGCTTGGTCCTGAATTTCATAGATTGTCTAACACAGAGGTGCACAACGTTTCCTGGTTGGGGGCCACATTGCCATACTGAACCAATGACGAGGGCCGAAATTAAAATTTAAAGATGTATTAATAACTGAAATATTGTACTTATGGCATATTGAACACACATTATGTACCATTAATGTCAAGTTACACTTCCAGGACTCCCATCTAATGGGAAAAATACATGAAAAATACATGTGAGTAGCCACAAGACATAGGCATACATGTCTGTTACCAGATGGTTGGGGGCCGCACAGAATGGTATCAAGGGCCGCATGTGGCCCCCGGGCCGCAGGTTGTGCACCCCTGGTCTAACATGTCAAGAAATCTATGCTTGCATCATAATCTCTTCTTTGTTTAACCCCTTCAGGACACTGCCATTTTTCAACTTACTGTAAGGACCAGGCCATTTTTTGCAATTCTGACCAGTCAATTTATGTGGTGATAACTTTAAAATGCTTTAACTAATCCAAGCCATTCTGAGATTGTTTTCTCGTCACATATTGTAATTCATGACAGTGGTAAATTTGAGTCAAAATATTTCATTTTTATTGATAAAAAAATATAAAATGTACCAAAAATTTTGAAAAATTCTCAATTTTCACATTTCAATTTCTCTGTTTTTAAAACAGATAGTGATACCTCCTAAAATAGTTATTACTTTACATTTCCCATATGTCTACTTTATGTTTTGATCATTTTATATATGACATTTTCTTTTTTTGGGACGTTAGAAGGCTTAGAAATTAGAAGCAAATCTTAAAATTTTTTAGAAATTTCAAAACCCCATTTTTAAGGAGCAGTTGAGGCCTGAAGTCACTTTGTGAGGCTTACATAATAGAAACCACCCATAAATGGCCCCATTTTAGAAACTACACCCCTCAAGGTATTCAAAACTGATTTTGCCAACTTTGTTAACCCTTTAGGTGTTCCCCAAGAATTAAAGGAAAATGTAGATGAAAGATAGGAGCAGATGACATATTCTTTACATGATTAGAGAGTTGGCATATTTCATAACTAAAATAGTGAGTGGCTAGTATCAGCACCTAGACAAAAATAGATAAGTATAGTGCCATTACGATAATTATAAAAAAAAAGGCGTTGTTACGCATGATGACGTGGTGGTATTGAGCTATAAATATAGAGCAATAATGAATGGTCTATATGACACATCTTAAATGGTCCATACAAAATGTCCTGTATATACATGTAATCTTCAAATTGACAGCATGACAAAATTAATATTTCAAGGATCATGATTACACAGGAATGTGATCAAAAGACTCATGATTAAATAGCACAAAATAAGAGGCATGATTATGTTAGCAAAATACACATGATGTCTTCATAACTAGTAGCATGAGAGATGCATATAGTGCATGTTAGAGGGATCATACAGACATGTAATCAATGAGCTCATAATTAAATGGCACAGCATATCATTATACATGGATGCCCAGGAAATATGTAGAAGATGTAGAGAAGAACATTGGTATTGGGGAGCTAGGCCTACAAGTGTTAGACCGGGTTCTTTGTGTCACGGACGCTCAGGAAAGAAAAGCACAGGAGCACAGAGCAACAGAACACAAGATGCATTGGCAGTAGATATAATTAATATAGGGGTTGCTATCTGCTAAATAAACGAGGAGCATGTTACCTGTGTGGTGCAGATGTCCAGTTTCACGGCGTGCGTGGGGCATGGAGGAGAACCTTAAAGGAGGAGAACCTTAATTGCGGCGGTGTGGTGGCAGTGCGTGTTCCGCCCAGAAGGGGTGTGTGTATGTAGCAGTAGAAACCTGTGGCTGAGTGTGACAGCTAACAGGCCGCATCTTAAGACTTGCACATGCGCATTGGCACAACGAGGGTATGGATGCCATATTTGGAGCTGGCACAATGAGATCGCAGTTAGGACAGGCCAGCGCATGCGTAGAGACTAAAAAATGTGATTAATCGCCATCTCAATCGGTAGCAAGTCCCATGTAGCAAAGGGGTGTAGAGGGGTGTAAACGGCTGTCAGTGCCGTACATATAGTGATCATCAATCGAGTATAGTCACATAGTTATGTCAGAGTGTGGCATGAGTGTTATGTATGTCAAATAGCATTATTGATTATAATGGGACACTATTCATTTAAGACAAATTAATGTCAGCTTAACGGTGGCACTATCATATCGGTGACTCACATTCCAATGGTTTAATATTAACACTTGCTGGCATATTTAAATATAGAAGTGATACTAGTCACATAAGAGCTGGTATGAGAGGTATTCTCAGTATCAATCCTACTATCCTTTAGATGTAGATTATATTTTATCTAATAATATTATGAAAAAAAGGGAGAACAGAAGAGGAAAAATGGGAAAGACAAGTTTCAATTCAGATGGCCGCAATACATTGGTTTAGAATTCTTTTAATACGATACCCAGAAGATATAGATAAAGACCTATCTAGTGCTTCTCGGGTGTCCCCACCAGGTACTAGACATAGTCGTGGTCCTAGAAGCGAAGAGAAGACAACATATTAATATCATACAAATATATAGTTAATAGTATGCAATGCATGACATAAGATCATACAATCAATAGTATACATAATGAAAGTTTATAGAAACCAGTATTCTTTATTCAGACCCCCTGGATCCAAAGTGCCGAGGTGTCAAATCCATTGCATCTCTTTCGTATGTAGTAGTTCTTCACGGTTCCCCCTCTTCTTGGTATCGGCACCCAATCTATAACCTGAAAGCAAAGCTGACTTGGTGTGTGTTTGTACTCTTAAAAATGTTCTACTAATAAAGCTTCTTTTTTATTTGTCCGTATGTTGGACTTGTGCTGGCTTATTCGATCTTTAGATGTTTTGCCTTTAGTAACATTGCTCTATTGGGCACAGCCTAAGCATGGATAGGTACCTATCACGACCTTTGCTGTGTGCGCCGTGACATATGTTCCATGCTTGCGGTTGCCGGTGGCAACGTGTTGCTGTTATGGCATGTGGTGGCAGTGTCTTGGCTTTAGCTGTGTGCGCCGTGACATGGTTGCCACGCATGCTGTTGCCGGTGGCAACGTGGTGGCTGGTGTGTGCACTTCCCCTTTAAGTTGTAGCCTTCCCCTGTCTGGTGCTGTAAGGGTTAACCCCCTGATTGGGTGTGGTCACTAGGTGCTTCTTATACCTGTGGCCTTTGGCCAGGAGTCAGTTGCACTCCAGCCTTGGTGTGTGCTGGAGTTATGCTCCTTATCTGGATGTTCCATCTTCCAGTGTGAGGGCCACCTAGTGGGACATCGAGGTCTCCAGCGATGTCTTCCCTCCCTTACATGTGTTGTATGTTTGGTGTGGGGTTATGATTTGGTGTGTTGTTATTGAACCACAAGCCTGTATGCAGTGCTGTCTGCGGCATGGGGATCCTAGTGGAGTCTGGTGTGCTGGATACCTGTGAGAGTTGGGTATGGTGTCCTGTTTGCTGTTAGGGCTCCGGTACATATTCACGGGTTCCAGTTGTGGTGGCAGTGGCAGGTAGGTGTGTTGTCTTGTTTTCTTACCTGCCGTTTCTCTTGCTGCATATGGTCTTTTCCTTTCCCTGCTTCTAGGCCTTTTGAGACTCTTGTTCTTCTGTGTCCTGGAAGAACAGAGCGCCTCTCCTCAGCTCCTTTGTGAGGGATTCTCAGGGCGACTCAGGGCCTTAGGTATCCAGGGTATGAGCCGTCCTACCATCCAGGTCCGCTCATACAGTGAGGAGTTAGGGCTAGGTATAGGGACGCATTAGGAGGTGACCTGCTCCCTTATCCTTGTGTTCTGGCCTAGTTGCTTTCCTTATCCCCCAGTCATCGTACTGTGGGGGGTTTTCCCCACTCCCCACCGTGACAGTATGTCCCACTAGGAGGCCCTCACTCTGGGAGATAGAACATGAAGACGAGGAGCATAACTCCAACACACACCATGGCTGGAGAACCACTGACTCCTGGCCTATAGCCACAGTTAAGATGAAGCCAAGTGACCACACCCAATCAGGGGGTTAATCCTTACAGCATCAGACAGGGGAAGGCTACAACTTAAAGGGGAAGTGCACACACCAGTCACAACATTGCCACCGGCAACAGCATGCGTGGCAACCATGTCATGGCGCACACAGCCAAAGCCAAGACACTGCCACCACATGCCATAACAGCAACACGTTGCCACCGGCAACCGCAAGCATGGCACATATGTCAAGGCGCACACAGCAAAGGCCATGACAGTACCAGGGTTGGAACTGCCAGTGATAGTGGTTTGTGGGTCAGGCTTTTTCATGAACCCAAGTCGGATTGGATCAACCGATCACGTATGTTACCTGGTCGTTTGTACGACATCAGAGGTTTTGTGTGGAAGATATTAGGTGCACTTTTTTGTAAAATGTGGCAGTGTTTGTGTATTATTTTCCTAATTTCCGAGCTTTGTGTGGAATGTGTCGTGACACAGGGGATTTTGGTGTTCAGTCCTTCTCTTGTGGGTTTAGGCTTTAGAAACTCATCTCTATATAGGCTCTTAGTCCGATCTATATGTTGGTCTAGGAGTTGTTTGGGAAATCCCTGATTGCAGAACTTCCTGGTCATTTGTGCCAACCATGTCTCAATAATAGCTGGATCAGATACTATTCTTTTTACCCTCATTAGTTGTGACAATGAGAGAGATTTTATTAGGCCTGGTGGATGGTGGCTGTCAAAGAATAACAGGCTGTTTTATATCTGTGGGTTTTGAGTACAAGTCGAATTTGAGTGAATTATTCTGTACCTTGAGAAGGACATCAAGGAATGAGAGTTTAGTCTGGCTCATTTCTAGAGAAATCTGCCAATGCATCTTGTGTTCTGTTGCTCTGTGCTCCTGTGCTTTTCTTTCCAGAGGGTCTGTGACACATGGAACCCGGTCTAGCTCCCCAATACCAATGTTCTTCTCTACATCTTCTACATATTTCCTTGGGCATCCATGTATAATGATATGCTGTGCCATTAATTATGAGCTCATTGATTACATGTCTGTGTGATCCCTCTAACATGCACTATATGCATCTCTCATGCTACTAGTTATGAAGACATCATGTGTATTTTGCTAACATAAGCATGCCTCTTATTTTGTGCTATTTAATCATGAGTCTTTTAATCACATTCCTGTATAATCATGATCCCTGAAATATTCATTTTGTCATGCTATCAATATGAAGATTACATGTATATACAGGACATTTTGTATGGACCATTTAAGACGTGTCATATAGACCATTCATTATAGCTCTTTATTTATAGCTCAATAACACCACGTCATCACGTGTAACAATGTTTTTTTAATAATTATCATAATGGCACTATATTTACCTTTTTTTGTCTAGGTGCTGATACTAGCCACTCACTATTTTAGTTATGAAATATGCCAGCTCTCTAATCATGTAAAGTATATGTGATCTGATCCTATCTTTCACTATTGATTACCCTGATTCTTTAGTATACAAAAAGCACCCCATATGTGATTGTAAAGTGCCGTATAGGCACACGACAGGGCGCAGAAGGAAAGGAACACATATGGTTTTTGAGGGCAGATTTCACTGGGATAATTTTAAGTTGCCATGTCACATTTTAAGACCCCCTGATGCACCCCTAAAGTAAAAACTCAAATAAAGTGACCCCCATATTGGAAACTACATCCCTCAAAGTATTAAAATCTGATTTTACAAACTTTGTTAACCCTTTAGGTGTTTCACAAGAACTAAAGGAAAATGTAGATGAAATTTCAGAATTGCACTTTTTTGGCAGATTTAAAATTTTAATAATTTTTTTTCTGCCAACAAAGCACCCTATATGTGGTCATAAACTGCTGTACAGGCACACAGCAGGGCACAGAAGGAAAGGAACGCCATATGGTATTTGGAAGGCAAATTTTACTGTGATAATTTTAAGTTGCCATGTCACATTCGGAGGCCCCCTGATGCACCCCTAGAGTAGAAACTCCAAAAGAGTAAACCAATTTTGTAAACTACAGGATAAGGTCACAGTTTTTTTGGCACTATTTTAGGGTACAGATGATTTTTGGTTGCTCTATATTACACTTTTTGTTTTTATTTTTTTGTTTTTTACAATGTTCATCTGACAGGTTAGATCATGTGCTATTTTTATAGAGCAGGTTGTTATGGACGTGACAATACCAAATATGATAACTTTTTTTGGTTGGTTGTTTCAGTTTTACATAATAAAGCATGTTCTGAAAGCCATATTTATTTATTTTTCTTTGGACGACTGTCTTATGTAGGGGCTCATTTTTTTCGGCATAAGATGATGGTTTGATTGTTACTATATTAAGGTGTATATAATATTTTGATCACTTGGTATTACACTTTTTGTAATGTAAGGTGACAAAAAAAATGGCTTTTTTTACACAGTTTGTATTTTTATTTTTTTATGGTGTTCACCTGAGGAGTTAGGTCATGTGATATATATACAGCAGGTTGTTATGGACACGGCAATACCTAAAATATATACTTTTTTAATTTATTTAAGTTTTACACAGTAACAGCAGTTTTGCAACAAAACTCCATATTCTGAGAACCATTGTTTATTTTTATTTTTTGGGTGATTGTCTTAAGTAGGGTCTTAGGTAGGGGTTAATTCATGTGATATTTTTATACAGCACGTTGTTACAGATGCGGCAATACCTAATAAGTATACTTTTATTTATTTATTTAAGTTTTACACAATAAAAGCATTTTTGAAACAAAAAAAATTATGTTTTAGTGTCTCCATATTCTGAGAGCCATAGTTGTTTTTTTGGGGGGCGATTGTCTTAGGTAGGATCTAATTTTTTGCTGGATTAGATGACAGTTTAATCAGTACTATTTTGGGGTGCGTATGACTTTTTGATCGCTTAGTATTGCACTTTTTGTGATTTAAGGTGACAAAAAATTATGTAAGGTGACAAAAAATTGCTTTTTTGACACCGTTTGTATTTAACTTTTTTTTACGGTGTTCACCTAAGGGGTTAGATCATGTGATAGTTTAATAGAACTGGTTGTTACAGACATGGCAATACCTAATATGTATACTTTTTTTTATTTATTTAGGTTTTACACAATAAAAGCATTTTTGAAAAAAAAATCATGTTATAGTGCAGGCATGCTCAACCTGCGGCCCTCCAGCTGTTGCAAAACTACAACTTCCAGCATGCCTGAACAGCCTACAGCTATCAGCCTACAGCAGAGCTTTGTGGGAGTTGTAGTTTTACAACAGCTGTAGGGCCGCAGGTTGAGCATGCCTGTTTTAGTGTCTCCATATTCTGAGAAGTAGGTATATCTTCCACAGAAGGCTAGACCCAATGCCTATGGAAGGCATCGGGCTTGCCTTCTCTGCCATCGCGTCTTTGCTACTGCAGCGTGGGGACCTGATGGGGAAGCGGAGGGTACCTGTACCCTCCGCATGCCGCGGTATACAAGTGGTTAATACGCCAACATCAGTGTTTTCATCGATGCCGGTGTATGCAGCAGTAGCCCAACTGTCAGTGACTGCCAGGTCCATGCCTCTGATCGGGTGGGCATAGCTCCTGCACCCGACCAGTCATCCTGCCATACATATACGGCGCTGGTCCTTAAGTCACGTCCACCAGCGCCGTACATGTACGGCAAGGTTTCTTAAGTGGTTAAAGGCTTCCTAAGACACATATTAGGGGACATTTATCAAGAGACTTGTGCCACAATATTTAGCTGCACAAACAGTTATACATTGTTTTTAACAGTTGGGCGGGGGTGGAGTGGGGCATGTCAGGGATCATGCCAAGGCTCCGGCCCCAGCAAATTTACTAACAATAACGTCTAGAAACATGTGTAAATGTTGGCAAAAAACGACTTGCCAGGCCCACTGACTGCTATAGATGTGCCGAATTACTGACAAGGTGCATGCCTCGTCATAAATTAGGCAATCTTATGGCAGCATGTGGGTAATCGAAGAACAGCATAAAAATGAACCTCATATTTTAAAAGAGATTTCCGAGATTAAAGTAGTGATGAACTATCCTCTGGACACCTGCTGATCAGCTGTTTGAGAAGGCACCGGCACTCCTGTGAGCGTGTCGGCCTTCTCTCTGGTTTTCCTATGCTGATGTGAGTGATGATGAGTGATGACACATTCTATGCTTTTCTTAGTCTAAGTGATAACACGTTCATGTATCAGGGGCCCTAGGCTCAGTTTAGCCCCATAGAAGTGAATGAGCATGATGCCAAGCGCAGCCGCTATACAATCTACGGTGCTGTGCTTGGAAAGCTGCGAGAAGGCAGCCTCGTTCATAGGAGCTCAGGTGCCTTCTAGTCTTGGGTGAGCATGCTCAGCCGAACACCATTTTCACTCGAGCATGCACTCGATGCTCGAGTTTCCTCCCTGCAAGTACTGGCCCACACTGTAATGCCGTAGCTATGTTGGTTACTGTCATTACAGTGATTGGCTGGCTGGAAGGCATCATCGGGTACTATATAGCACCCGATGACACTGTTGTTCGGCTCAGTCTTAGTCAGGGAGAGCTGCAGCAGAAGGGACAGATAGTGTAGGGACAGAAATTGTTTAGTGTTGAAAGGTGTTAGAGACCCAAAAGTCCTTTTAAGTACTATTGTTTTATCTGGCTGCAATATATATTATTAGCGCAACCTGCCCTAAATTGTGTGCAATTGTTTGGCTGTTGCTGACTGCTACATCTGTTGTTACTTTAGCGCATCCTAAATATCTGTGACATTCAGTGCAATTGTTTGGCTGCTGGTGACAGCGACATTACCTGCGCTACATCTCCTTTATAACATTTGCACATCCTAAATATCTGTGACCTTCAGTGTAATTTTTTCGCTGCTGGTGACAGCACCATTACCCGCGCCATATCTCCTGTATAACGTTTGCGCATCCTAAATATCTGCGTAATTCAGTGTAATTTTTTTGCTGGTGGTGACATCGACATTACCTGCGCTACATCTCCTGTAGAGCGTTTGCGCATCATCAATATCTGTGACATTCAGTCAAATTTTTTTGCCGCTGGTGACAGCGACATTACCTGCGCTACATCTCCTGTATAACGTTTGCACATCCTAAATGTCTGTGACATTCAGTGTAATTTATTTGCGCATACACTTACAAACCTGCGCAACTGTACATATGACACACTTGCAAGCATATATACCACTTAATATGCTCAAGGCAAGCAGTAAGGGACAGGGAAGTGGCCACGCTGCTGATGGTACACGTAGAGGCCGTGGCCCTGGGCGCGGTGAAACTGTGCCTGCTGCAAGAGCACAAGAAATAAACTCACCCACAATACCTAGCTTCATGTCCCAGTTTGCAGGGCGGTGCAGGACACCACTCTCAAAGTCACACCAGTGCGGCCAGGTGGTCTGTTAGATTGCAGCAGATAATGCTTCCAGTCAGTTAAGCACCACCCTGTCTTCCACAAAGTCCAGTCTCAGTAGCCAAGAGTCTGGTCAACTGAATCCTCACCCTGATCCTCCTTCCTCCCACCATGGAGAGTCTTGGCAAACAAGTGATCCCACACTCAGATCTTCCGAGGAGCTCTTTTCATCGCCATTCCTTATTTTGGGCCTGTTTGAAGAGGGACATGAGGCGATCTTGTGCACTGATTCCCAAACTTTTGAGCATCCACAGTCAGAAGAAGATGACGGTGGGGAACGGCAATTAGTGTGGATGATGATGATGAGACACAGTTGCAAATAAGTGAGGCTCTTGATAAGTCAACAAGTTAGGAGGACGACCATAGTAAGGAAGTGGAAGAGGAGGTGATGGACAATTAAATCACTAACCCAACCTGGGAAGGTGGCAAGCCAGGATCTGCAGCACCGCAAAAGGCAGGAAGAGGCAGTGAGCTGGCAAATAGGAGAAGGCGGGCCACTCCAAACAGGCCTGCAACGGTTCCCCGGAGCACCCCCTTGCGGCAATCTCCCTTGCCAAGGGGTAGATTTTCTGCAGTCTGCCGCTTTTTGAGGAAAGTGCGGACAATATAACAATTGTCATTTGCAACCTGTGCCGTACCAAAATGAGCAGGGGCGTGAACACTAGCAACCTCACCACCACCAGCATGATCTGCCACATGGCATCAAGCACCCTAATAGGTGGGCCGAACGCCTGGGTCCACAATCAGTGTCTGTGGGTAACACCACTGCCTCCTCTTCCCCTGTGTTACGTGCTGGACAATCCCCTATCCAAGACGCAGGCCCAGATGCCTCCCGCCCTGCACCTGGACCTTCGCAAGCACCATCAGCTAGCACATCCACTTCTGTATCCCAGCACAGCTTACAGATGTCCATACCCCAGGCCTTTGAACGAAAGCACAAATACCCAGCCACCCACCCACAGGCCATAGCACTAAATGCGCACCTTTCCAAATTGCTGGCCCTGGAAATGTTGCCATTTAGGCTTGTGGACACTGAGGCTTTCCGCAGCTTGATGGTGGTGGCCGTCCCTCGTTACTCAGTCCCCAGCCGCCACTATTTTTCCCGGTGTGCCATCCTCGCCTTACACCAGCATGTGTCCCATAACATCACCCGTGTCCTGACCAGCGCAGGTATTGGGAAGGTCCACTTAACGACTGACACATGGACAAGTGCTTTTGGTCAGGGATGCTACATTTCCCTAACGGCACACTGGGTGAACGTTGTAGAGGCCGGGGCGAGTCGTACCATAGGATGGCACAGGTGCTACCGACGACAAGGATTGCGGGACCTACTTCCATCAGGATTTCCACCACCACCTACATTAGTGGCTGCAAACCCCTCCTTCTCCTCCACCTCCTCCTCCACTTCCACCTCTGATTACTCATCTTGCAGCACCAGTCAGCCATCAGTCAATAGCTGGAAGCAGTGTTTCACTGCACTGGGGAAGCGGCAACAGGCCGTGCTGAAACTAATTTGCTTAGGTGACAAACAGAATACCGCCGCAGAGCTGTGGCAGGGTATAAGGGACCAGACTGAGCTGTTGCTCTCGACACTCAACCTACAACCAGGCATGGTTGTGTCTGATAATGGCCGTTAGAGATGGCCTTGCAGATTGCCTGGCGGTTGTTTTGCGGCAAATGTTTCTCATTTGCCGAACATGCGAACATATGGCGATATTCACACGCGTCATATTCTTTTGCATTGCGCTGAACGTTGACCCATGACACATCCATCAGGTGGGACAGGACAGCCAATTGAGACATTTCAGCACATGGACAAAATACTGATTGAGGGGTGCGATATACCTGCTTCTACAAAATACTAATCAAGGGGTTCTATATACCAGCTTTCACAAAATACTGATTGAGGGGTGCGATATACCTGCTTCCACCAAATATTGATTAAGGGGTTCTGTATACCTGTTTCCACAAAATACTGATTGAGGGGTGCGATATACCTGCTTCAACCAAATATTGATTAAGGGGTTTTATATACCTGTTTCCACAAAATACTGATAGAGGGGATTGATATACGTGCTTCCACTAATTAATGATTGAGGCTTGCGATACACCGGCTTCCACAAAATACTGATTGAGTGGTGTGATATACCTACTTCTGCAAAATACTGATTAAGGGGTTCTATATACCTGTTTTCACAAAATACTGACAGAGGGGATTGATATACCTGCTTCCACTAAATATTGATTGGGGCCTACAATACACCGGCTTCCACAAAATACTGATTGAGGGGTATGATATACCTGCTTCCACCAAATATTGATTCAAGTGTTCTATATACATGTTTCCACAAAATACTGATTAAGAAGTGCGATATACCTGCTTCTACAAAATACTGATTAAGGAGGTCCTATATACCTGCTTCCACAAAATACTGATTGAGGGGTGCGATATACTTGCTTCCACCAATTATTGATTGGGGCCTACAATACACCGGCTTCCACAAAATACTGATTGAGGGGTATGATATACCTGCTTCCACCAAATATTGATTCAAGTGTTCTATATACATGTTTCCACAAAATACTGATTAAGAAGTGCGATATACCTGCTTCTACAAAATACTGATTAAGGAGGTCCTATATACCTGCTTCCACAAAATACTGATTGAGGGGTGCGATATACTTGCTTCCACCAATTATTGATTGAGGCCTGCGATACACCGGCTTCCACAAAATAATGATTGAGGGGTGCGATATACCTGCTTCCACAAAATATTGATTGAGGGATTTGATATACCTGCTTCCACAAAATCCTGATTGAGAAGTACGATATACCTGCTTCCACCAAATATTGATTCAAGTGTTCTATATACATGTTTCCACAAAATACTGATTAAGAAGTGCGATATACCTGCTTCTACAAAATACTGATTAAGGGGTTCTATATACCTGCTTCCACAAAATACTGATTGAGGGGTGCGATATACTTGCTTCCACCAATTATTGATTGAGGCCTGCGATACACCGGCTTCCACAAAATACTGATTGAGGGGTGCGATATACCTGCTTCCACAAAATATTGATTGAGGGATTTTATATACCTGCTTCCACAAAATACTGATTAAGGGGTGCAGGATTCTGTACCTGCTTTTACAAAATACTGATTAAGGGGTTCTATATGCCTGTTTCCACAAATTACTGACAGAGTGGATTGATATTTCTGCTTCCACTAAGTATTGATTGAGGCCTGCGATACACCGGCTTCCACAAAATACTGATTGAGGAGTGCAATATACCGGCTTCCACTAAATACTGATTGAGGCCTATGATATACCTGATTCCACAAATACTGCTCTTCTCTAGCGACTTTGGCACAGGGTCATTTTGAAAATGACAGGAAGAGGAAGAGGCAGGACGTTCAGCAGGGGTCGTAGGGGTCGGGCAGGTGCACCAGGCTGGTGCCTAAGTGGGAAGTTGGAAAAGGTGTGTGCAATTACGTCAAAGTATGCAACAGAGTTAGTTGAGTGGCTCACTCAGCCTTCCGCTTCTGCACCCTCCTTATCCTCTATATGTGCACCCTCCTCACTATCTGCTGTGTGCACCCTCAAAGACACCACCAACACCAACACCATAGCCTCATCCATTCCCATACCTTACCGATGTGCAGCCATTCTTGGCATCGGATGAGTAAGAGGAGGTAGTAACGGCATCCACCCTGCAGTCTGACGACAGTACCCAGATCAGCCCAAGGAGAGTGGTCCCGGCTGTTGCTGCCTACTCCGAGATCTCTAATGTCAGTGAAGGTGACGATGATGATGTGTCAGTGGATGTCACGTGGGTGCCCACAAGAGAGGAAGAGGAGGGGAGTTCAGAGGGAGAGACAGAGCAGCAGATAGGGAGGAGAAGGAGAAGCAGGCAGAACTCGCAGTGCAAAGGAGGCAAAAAGCAGACTGCAAATGTATCTGGAGTGAGCCATCCACCATGCACGATCACATCTTGCGCTCCCAAGACGCCGTCACATGGCTCCGCAGTGTGAACTTTTTTTAACATGTTAGCTGCTGACAATAGTGTTGCCATCTGCAGCCTGTGCTGTCAACGCATAGGTCACGGTAAGCCTAACACTCACCTAGGGACTACCGCCTTAAGAAGGCACCGGGCCTCCCTTCACTGAGCCAAGTGGGAGCGGCACCGTCAGAACACACAAAGCCACACTCCTGGCGCTCCACGTCCTGTCTCTTCTTCTTCCCCTCCCATTTGTCCTCCACGTTCCATAGTGCCGTCATCGCATTCATCTGGCAGAAGGCAGGCTTCCGTGGCCCAAATGTTCGAGCGTAAAAAGGCGATGATGCCGGATAACCCTCTTGCCCAACGGCTGACCGATGGCTTGTTGGAACGGCTAGCCCACAAACTACTGCCATATAAACTGGTGGAACCGGAGGCCTTTAGGAAATTTGTGGCCATTGGCATACCACAATGGAAGGTACCTGAAGGATATATTTCTCCCAGAAGGGAATCCCAGAGCTTTATGGCCACGTTCAGTGGCAATTGACTATATCTCTGGCACACAGTGTCGGTGCCAAGATACATCTGACTACAGAAACGTGGTATAGCAAACACGGGCAGGGAAGGTATATAACTTTTACTGCCCACTGGGTTAACCTTTTGACGGCAGTCAAGCATGTAACCCGTGGCACCCGTGTTGATTCGGTGTTACCACCATGGTTTGCATGCAGGCCTGCCTCTTCTTCTCCTCCTCCTACTCCATCCTCCGTCTCCTCCTCGGCTGACTCCTCCTTTTCCACTGCTACCGCCTTTTCCACTGCACCCCCCAAGCTCCCCAGAACCTATTTGACATGCCAGGTGAGACGTTTCCATGCTATTCTGCGGATGTTGTGCCTGGAAGCCAAGAGCCACACCGGTCCAGCATTGCTTTCAGCTCTGCGGTGACAGGCCGATCAGTGGCTAACTCCGCTCAATTTTACAGTTGGCAAAGTGGTCTGCGACAACGGTGCCAATCTGCTGAGCAACATGTGGAACGCAGAGTTCCAGCGCGTGCTCACGTCGCACAACAGGCGATTCTTTGCCAAATACCCCAGGGTCCAGAAAGTCTTGCAGCAGGCAGGAAAATCTCTGGCCTATTTTAGAAGATCTTACAAGGCCATGACTTGCCTTGCTGACGTTCATCAGCAACACCACCTGCACGTCAGGCGTTTGATTTGTGACAGCCCGACACGCTGGAACTTTACCTTACATATGCTTGATAGGCTGCTCCAGCAGAAACGTGCCATTAAAAACTACCTGTATGAACTCTGCAGTAGGACAGGTTCTGGGGAGCTTGGTTTCTTTTCACCGCGCCAGTGGCTGCTCATGCGTGACGCATGCAGACTTCTGCGGCCATTTGATGAGATCACCAAACTGGTCAGTCGCAGCCGGGGCACCATCAGTGACATCGTACCTTATGCCTTCTTTCTGGAGCGTGCATTGCGTCGTGTCATTGATCAAGCAGTCGAGGAGCAGGAGCTGGAAGATGGGGAATTCACAATGCTGAATATATTCCCACGGGGGGGGGCTACTCCACCTGAGACAAGTCAGCAGGAGTCTGAAGAGGAGTCAGAGGAGTATGGTTGCTGGGGGGTGGAGGAGGAGCAAGAAGAGCAGGCTTTGAGGGGGACTTTAAACTTTTAGGGGATCCATGGTGTTGTCCGTGGCTGGGGGGAGGAGACCGAGGACGACATTCTCCCGGGCTATTAGCAGGAGCCAGGGCGCTCCACCACTTCCAATTTCCACTAGTGGAAATGGGGGCCTTAATGCTCCAGTGTTTGAAGAGGGACCCCCCGTATAAAAAGCATAAAGGGCAAGGACCAGTACTGGGTGGCAACGTACTTAGACCCCCAGTACAAACACAAAATAGCGGACATGTTACCAGCATCACAGAGGGTTGGAAGAATGCAGCATTTCCAGGCCTTGCTGCGAGAGATGCTGCATTCTGCTGTTGCAGGCGCTTGTAGAGGAATTTTCAACCACAGCGAAACAGGTGCGGGTACCAATCCTACCTCTCCTGCAAGAAGAGGGCAGTTGGAAGATGTGTTGGTCACTTCGGATATGAGATCATTCTTGCAGCCAACCCATCGACAGCCTCCCTCCAGATCCACCCTCAGGGAAAGCTTAGACCGACAGGTGTCCGACTACATCGGGTTAACGGCCGATGTGGATGCTCTGAGAAGCGAGAAACCCCTGGACTACTGGGTGTGCAGGATTTATCTGTGGCCAGAGCTGGCACAATATGCCATGGAACTCTTAGCTTGCCCCTTGTCGAGTGTCCTGTCCGAAAGGACTTTCAGTGCAGCAGGGGGATCATGACCGCTAAGCGCATTTGCCTAGCTCACGACAGTGTGGACTACCTCACATTTCTAAAAATGAATGAGGCATGGATATCGGAGGAATTCAATACCTGTGATGACCACGTGTAATTGAATTTCCTCATGCCAGCCCACACATATCCGCAACCACCCAGAACAAAGAATGGTCCTTGTCTTATGTATATACAGCGGCATAATGTACCTCCGGCCACATAATCACTTGATCTTTTCTGCCCGGGGAATGCCTAATATTTGGCACCTGTACTCCACTAGCCTGCAGTAAAATTGTTATCCACTGACCACCTAATATACTGTTCCTCCAGCCACATAATCACTTGTTCTTTTCTGTCAGGTAAATGCATAATTTTTGGGGCCTGTACTCCACTGGCCTACAGTAAAATTGTTATCCACTGACCACCTAATATAACTCCAGCCACATAATCACTTGTTCTTTTCTGTTAGGTGAATGCATAATTTTTAGGCCTGTACTCCACTGGCCTACAGTAAAATTTTTATCCACTGACCGCCTAATATACCTCCAGCCACATAATCACTTGTTCTTTTCTGTCAGGTAAATGTGTAATTTTAGGGGCCTGTACTCCACTGGCCTACAGAAAAATTATTATCCAGTGACCGCCTAATGTACCTTCAGCCACATAATCCCTTGTTCATTTCTGTTAGGTGAATCAGGGGCAAACATACTGCATGTGCAGCCTGTTCGGTTGCACAGGGGCCCAGAGCAGGAGGGGGTCCCTTCTTACCAGCGGCAGGGGGAGATGAGCGCTTCCATTGTGGAAGCGCTCATCTCTATTCATCTGTATCGCTGTCCTTAGGACGGCGATACAGATGGGTGCTGCGGCCGGGCAGGGGAGAGGTGTCTCCCTTCCTCAGTCCTCTGATAGTTTGCAGGCCTAGTGCCTATAGCCTATCAGTGGGCCGGCGCAGGCGGTGCAATGACATCATCATGCTGACTGAGCCGTACGGCGTGGGACACAGGCTGGAAGAGGCCTGCATCGCATTGCTGAAAGCAGCAAGGAGGTAAGTAATAAGTATATGTGTTTATTTTATTTTTTATTTACACTTTGCTAGGGGCCCTATCGGACACCTTTGGGGGCCTTTACTGGGGCCTTATCTTATGTACTGGCACACATGGGGGCACTATGCAGGAGGAGGAGCACTATGGGGGCCCTATTTTAAATACTGACACACATGGGGGCACCATAGAGGGGGGGAGTACTATTGGGGACCTATTTTATATGCTGGCACACATAGGGGGCACTATAGAGGGGAGGAGCACTATGGGGGTCCCCCATTTTATTTACTGGCACACATTGGGGACACTATGGAGGGAAAGGAGCATTATATGGGGCTCTTTCTTAGTTATTGGCACACATGGGGGGAACTATGGAGGGGAGGGGCACTATGGGGAGCCCCATGTTATATACTGGCACACATGGGGGGGCACTATATAGAGGAAAGAGCACTATGGGGGGCCTTATCTTGTATACTGGCAGACATGGGGGGCACTGCCCTGCAGTAAAATTGTTATCCACTGACCGTCTAATATACCTGCAGCCACATAATCACTTGTTCTTGTCTGTCAGGTGAATGCCTAATTTTTGGGGCCTGTACTCACGTGGCCTAAAATAAAAAATTTCTAAGCTCCAGCAAGGCGCATTTTTGAGATTTTCCATTTAAGATGCATAAAAATGGCCCCTAATTAAAATACATATTTTTTGTGGGAATTTTTGCCATTGATCCCCCTCTGGTATTTCACTGCCCATGTTGTGGGACTATTTGTGCACTTCTTGTAAGTATTTGGTGGCTGCAAATATGACCTGAAGGTTTTTAACGTTCGCCTGCCATTAAAGTGAATGGGGCCCGCCGCAAACGCGCAGTTCGCGAACATTTGATCGCGAATGCGCATTTGCTTTCACAAAACGTCCCAGCCGATGTTCGTCCATCACCTTTGGCCGTAACTTGATGGCGGCTTTGGAGCTCCGCAAGTTCACACACATACCATGCCTAGCCCACTTGTTTAATTTAGTGGTTCAGCGGCTTCTCCAAACCTACCCTAATTTGCCTGAGCTACTGGTGAAGGTGCGCCGCATGTGTGCCCATTTCCGAAAGTCATCTACAGCTGCCGCCGGTCTGGCAACACTGCAGCAGTGCTTGAAATTGCCAGCTCACCGACTGTTGTGCGACGTGAGCACGCGCTGGAACTCCACATTCCACATGTTGCCCAGGCTTTGTGAGCAGCAGAGGGCAGTAGTGGAATACCAGCTGCAACATGGTTGTCGCCTTTCCAGTCGGCTTTCACTCTTCACAAGCGACGAGTGGGCATGGATGTCTGACCTCTGTGAGGTTTTACGCAACTATGAGGAATCAACACAGATGGTGAGCAGCGATGCCGCTATTACCAGCGTAACCATCCCACTTCTGTGTCTACTGAAAAGCCTGTTGTTCACAATGAAGGCGGACGCTTTGCACGTGATAGAGGTGGAAATGGGGGAAGAAAGTACACAGGGTGATAGCCAGACCACCCTCCGTTCGTCTTCTCAGCACGAATTGGATCATGAGGAGGAGGAGCAGGAGACGGTTGCCTCCGTTACAGAGGGTAGTACCCATAGCTGGTTTATTCTATCTGTTCAGGGTGGATGGGCAGAAGAGGAGGAAGAGGATGAGGAGATTGAGAGTCATCCTCCTGATGAGGACAGCGAAGTCTTGTCTGTTGGGACTCTGGCACACATGGCTGACTCTATGTTATGCTGCCTTTCCCGTGACCCTCGCGTTATACGCATTTTGGCCAACACTGGATTACTGGTTGTTTTACCCTTCTCGACCCCCGCTACAAAGAGAACTATTCATTCCTGTGGTGGAGAGGACTAGCAAAATGGTACAATACCAGAAGGTCCTTTGTAGAAAAATTGCTCACAAAATTTCCAGCTAACAGCGCTAGCGGCAGAGTACGTAGTTCATTGGGCAACCGAGGAGGGGAGCCGAGGGAAGCACACAGCAGTGAAGCAGGGAAACACTCTCCAAGGCCTGGGACAGTTTCATGACACCCCGCCAGCACCCTCACACTGAGGCGCGGCCTAGTGTCACAAGGAGGAAAAAGTTTTGGTAGATGGTGAAGGAGTACGTAGCAGACCGTGTCAGTGTCCTCAGTGATCCCTCTGTACCTTACAATTATTGGGTGTCCAATCTGGACACGTGGCACGAACTGGCGCTCTACGCCTTAGAGGTGCTGGCCTGCCCTGCTGCCATCGGTTTGTCAGAGCGTGTATTTAGTGCTGCTGAGGGCATAATAACTTGTAAGCACATCCGCCTATCAACTGAAAATGCTGACAGGTTGACTCTTAGCAAAATAAACAAGGCCTGGATTGTCCCTGACTTCTCTACTCCACCAGAGGAAAGGGGCTGAACATAAAGGCACTTTAAATGTGGCTTTTATGGTGTACTGAATACACTGTATTCCCATGCACCCCTTCCATCCAAAAATGGGCATATGGTTCAATCTTCCTTTTCTCGTCCTCCTCCTCCTTCATCATATCAACATGCTTATTAGGCTTCCCTCGATCCTAATGTTTTAGATGGTCAGATCAGCAGCAGACCTTCGTCTCTAATGCATTAGATGGTCAGATCAGCAGCAGGCCCTCACCCCTAATGTTTTAGAGGGTCAGCTCAGCAGCAGACACTCACCCCTAATGTTTTAGAGGGTGACCAGCAGGCCCTCGCCCATAATGTTTTAGATGGTCAGCTCAGCAGCAAGTAAATATACAGGAAGGAATGTTTCCTAATATTTTTTCCTCTAAAATCCATTTTATCTTCCGTTTTGTGCGTATTATTGTCAATCTGTAAAAGTGGCGTACTACTCGGACAACATCATTCCCAGCCATGACCTGGGAGTCCAAGATGCATCCAGACATCCTCCCCATGCTGTTCCCGAACCATTTCAGTGGTGTTTCTATAAATGTATGACTTTTTCCTGTGAACCAGATACCCTCCCCTCTTAAGAGCAGGGAGTGCCTGGTTTAATGCTTGGGTTCTCCCATTGACTTCCATTGTAGAGCACCCGAGCATCTCAAAGTGTTCTACTCGAGCACCCGAGCACTTTGGTGCTCGATCGACACTAGTGTTTCTCAAACAGCTGATTGGAGGGTGTCCTGGGTGTCCTCTGGATAGGTATTGAGTATAAAAAGCTTGAAAACCCTTTTAATGATACATATCAAATGGCATTCAGTTAAGTAGAACAACCTTTGTCCTAATATAAAGCCTTTTTTGTAATTTTTAACCCCTAGAGACTATAAGTTTGCACTTTATTCTCTCTAAACAAATGATCATGCTATAGGCTGTGTGGCAATTTGAATAGTGATGGGTGCAGTAAAGTCCTGGGGAAGCATGAAAAAGGGGCGTTGGTTACACCAGGACTGTGTCACCAAGGGGCCCGACCTTTGTGGAGTAAAGGCCCTAGAAATAGGTGGCCACTAAGCTAGTTGGTGGACACCAAGCTACTTAGCTTAGCTGGCTCCAGCTAGTCCAGGGCGGGCTTTTACTGGGAACAGGCAATGTGTGCCTGTTCCCCATGCTTCAGTCCGGGATTTTGGAATATGCCCATGTCCAGGGATGGTATTTAATCCTGTTGCTGGACTTAGGCGTGGCTCCCAGTCTGGGGAAGGAGACAGAGTTTTTGTGAAACACAGTCCTGCTGGAGGCTCTCGAAGAGTGGTCTCAGCTGGGCTGGCTGAGGGGCCACAAGGCTAGGTGCTAGCAGGATTGTTGGGGGACACCGTGACGCTTGGGAACAAAAGGTCACAAGGAAGGAGTCGGGAGGACTACTAGGCCACACTCCCCAATAAAGGCACTGGACTTTAGACCATGTGTGAATGATGCTGATGAAGGAGGCTGATGGACATTGGGCTGGGAAAGCCGCATGTCATGACCGTGTGTGAACGGTACTTTAGGTGCCAAATAGAGCGATGTTTGGATCTGATACTTGCTGTCTGGCGAAGATACTTGTGTGTATGACCCCCGGAGAAGAGCTAACCCCGCACAATTGGTGTCGGATATGGGCAGGCGTCCCTGCTGAAAGAAAGCAAAGTGGTTGCTAGGGGCAACGTCATTGCTGAAAGGAGCAGGTGCTGTTCTGGACATTTTTTTGCTGGGTTGCAAAGGAGTCGCTGTGTTAAAGGGCCAGAAGCCTGGTAAGAGAGACTGACTGACTGGCTAAGTGGACTTGGTTGCCAAAATGTCTGTTAAAGTGACTTTCATGATGGAATATGCTATACGGTGGCAGCATATCAAACGGCAAGAAAACCTGGCCAAGGAGCTGGGTTGGGGCCCCAGTGAAATTGGCGTGCTTTGATGTAGAGCGTGAGGCTTGAGGGCTCAATTGCAGTGGGCCCGCGAGACCAATTCTCCAAAGCTGTATGGACCCTTTGTAAATGTCCAAGGTGTCGGTGGTGTGCCTGGATTTCCCGAGGAAAAGCGGATCTATGCCATTGCCCAGGGCAACCGTCAGGAAGACAAAATGGTGGAGATCGGTGCGGCTCTCAGGAGTGCCTGTGTTTCCTGTGATGGTGTACAAGGTCCTAAAGGGTGTGCCTGGAGTGACCGTCCGGGAGAGGTCTGGACTCCAGGCCATATGGTTTCCGGTAGCAACAATTTCAGTAAGGAGTCTGCCGGTGGTCGTGGTACCAGGAACCCAGAGAAGGCTGGAGATCTTGGGAGAGATGATCTTGGGATATCTTCATCTCCAGAGACTGCAGAATCCGCGACGTCAGGCGGTAAGAACGTTCCTGTAATTGGTGGGCTGGCAGACCCCGGGACAGTACGCCGACGACTGTTGCTACCTGCTGGGCCAGCAGGTGGTAAGTCCCAGAGGCTAGGAACTGTCGTAAAGGGATGTGTCTCTGTGGAAACCGCAGCGTCTGAACAGGCGGGTAAGCCTGTTGCGGTTGCTCCCTCGCGGGAATCCGCAGGGGAGAAGGGTGTTGTGCCGCCCAAAATGCCCATGACCAAGGCTAGGCTTGGGGTCGTGAAAGTTAGAGACCCTATGCTAGCCCGGGTAAGGAGTAGCACAATACTGAAAACTAAGACTGGCATAGTGATGAAGATGCTGGACAGACATGCGATTAAAAAGGACTGTCAGATAGTTCCCACCGGACGTGAGACTATGGTAACAGCTGGGACTGAAGTGACAACTAGAACCAATGGTGCCAAGTTATCTGCATTGCCTAATGAAAATGTGAAGTTATGTAAATTAAGTGACAATGATAACACCCCTTTTCCTTTGCAGGCTGTGATCAGGAAAAAGGCTACCCCTGCTTATTTAATTGTATATGTGGTAGGGATGTTGATTGAAAGTAAGCCAATGCTAGAAGGTGTACCACATGTACTAGGTGCAGATAAGCAGTCTCCACAGGGTTCTATGGTTAGTAAGCTCGGGTGCAAGATAGATGAAAGTAGTGTGACCTATAATGTGAACCAGGCAATTGAAAGAGAGCCTGAGCAAGTGCAGGTGGTTCACACTGAGGGGGAGTCTCCGGTGAGAACTGGGTCTTGTGGACCTGTTGTTACAAATATATTTTATATGATGTGATATTTGGCTGTGATATTGTTTCCTTGTTGTGGGGTAAGGTAGACACTTCTGCAGATAGTGACGAAACTCCTGCAGAACCTGTAGTTGCCCATTTAAATCAAGGTCTAAGGGAGCTGCATATTGACCGCCATGGGGAAAGAATATTGCCTATTAAAAACAATGGGTCTGATAAGGTGCAAAGCGATTGTGCCAAGTTTGCGGAAAGGCATAATGAAAAGGCGATGACAGGTGAAATATGTGATGATGACATGCATTTTCCGTTGCAGGAGGTGGTCAAGGGAATAGCGCCCCCGGGTAGAAAATGTGAATGATGCAGAAGTGCAGATAAATTTTGTGATCACTGAGTGGAGCAATCCTACTCCGGTGAATGCGCAAGGGTAGCAGTCCTAGAGGGTGTATCACACGTACCAGAGGTGGACATTCAGTCTCCACAGTGTTTTATGGTCAATAAAGTAATGTCCCAGGTAGGGATTCACTTGGCAGTGCCCCTAGAGGTCAGCGTTAATAATGACACGAGTGACATAGGCGATGTATGTGCTGTGACCATTAGCAACTCCGAGAAGGAAGCTACCAGGTCATGGTATTGCGAAATTCAGGCGGTCACTAGTAGCGACCAGACAACAGTTATACCTGACGTGACGAGAGCTGAGTAGGGAGACGGAAGCCTAGTGTCTGAGACCCATACCCAGGCAGGGATAGATGACCTGACACGTCAGTACAGCTGCAATCCTGAAGATTTTTCTCTCTCTCCACGGTCCCTAGATATGATAGAGAAGGGACTAGCTGTCTTATCAGAGTCACTGAAGAAGACTGCAGTAGACACAAAGTGCTTAAAAGGACCCTGGGTGGAACCCCCAAAAGGCGGCCAAAAGAGAATGGTGATACTCTTACATCGGCTGCAGCAGAGCAGAGTGAAGAGCATCTGGAACAGGAAGCCCTCTCCTTGGCTCGATCCCTTGAAGAAGTGCTTGAGGAGCGAGATGAATATGAGAGGCTGAACAAGCAACTCAGAGTAGGGATGGAAGATCTCATGAGTCTATGAGTTGAAGAAGTCTAAGCCAGAGCCTGTTAAGAATGGGTCTGGAGATGGTGGCGCCATGGTGCAAACCGAGGTGGAGAAGATGGAAGAACTTTCTGCTGAGCCCGTTGATGTGGCTGATGTGAATGCAGAGCCTAAGAGACACATGGCAGGGACCTGGTCCTGAAAGACGTCCCCTCCGGCTGCAAAGCTGTCCAAGTAGCCAGCAGCCTGCTGGGGAAGGAATACGAGGAGATGGGCGACCGGTATGCGGATCCTGTCTACTACTGTGAGTTGGCTCTCCTAGAGCCTAAACCATTGGGGAACAATATCCTGGGTGAACCTCTGGAGGGATTGCCAAAAGACGACAAGTCTGGTGAAGATCCCGATGTCCCTAGTGCCTCCAACCTTGATGAGAAAGAGGAGGAGGAGTTGAGAAGGCAAGGATATGATGCCATGTCCGTGAAGGATGAAAAGGCTAATAAAGTAAATGGAGACGCCAAAGAAACAGAGGCCGAAGAAGCTAAGGCCGAGGTCTTGAAATGGGAGAAATCCTTGGATGGTCAAGAGACCAAGGTTAGGGCGGAAGGAGCGGCTGCCAAAGTGGGAAAAGTCTCTGAAGACGCAGAAGACTCTGAAGCTGGCCCCAAACCCGAAGAAACTCCTGCTGAGAATAATTGGGAAAGTGGTCCAGATGCGCTTAAAAGGAGCAAGTTGTAAGAAACCTGCTCTGCTGAAGGAGCCCCGCAAGGCAAAAGAGAAACGGTCGGAACACGACCATGACTGGGACCAGTTCAGTCAAGAGTTGCTGCAGTCCAAGAAAGGACGTGAGGGGCCTGTGCAGAAGCCAGAAAATATAAAAAGAGAGTACCTGCTCATGAGATGGGCAAGAAAATCCAAGAGGCCTTGTCAGCTCTGTAATAAACTCATGTGGGTGACAAACCAAGCGCTGTTGTCCTGGGTCTGGCAGAATAAAGGGAAGCCTGTGATGCTGGCCACATCTTCTAGGGCATGGATGTCAAAGTCATGGCCCTCCAGATGTTGCAAAACTACAACTCCCATCATTCTGAGATAGCTGTAGTTGCCCAGGCATGATGGGAGTTGTAGTTTTGCAACAGCTGGAGGGCCACGAGTTTGACATCCCTGTTCTAGGGGGAATGTTGAGCTGGAAGATGGCAGGTTAAGGCGGATGCCCTATCACAATCATCCGTTTGGTACATGTGTTTACTCCCACAGGGTTGAACACAGGGGGGGGGGATATGTGGCAATTTGAATAGTGATGGGTGCAGTAAAGTCCCGGGGAAGCATGAAAAAGGGGTGTTGTTTGCACCAGGAATGTGTCACCAAGGGGCCTGGCCTTGGTGAAGTAAAGGCCCTAGATATAGGTGGCCATTAAGCTAGTTGGTGGACACCAAGCTACTTAGCTTAGCCGGCTCCAGCTAGTCCAGGGCGGGCTTTTACTGAGAACAGGCAATGTGTTGGGTGAGTGCCTGTTCCCCATGCTTCAGTCCGGGATTTTGGAATATGCCCATGCCCAGGGATGGCATTTAATCCTGTTGCTGGACTTGGGTGTGGCTCCCAGTCTGGGGAAGGAGACAGAGTTTTTGTGAAAAAAAGTCCTGCTGGAGGCTCTCGAAGAGTGGCCCCAGCTGGGCTGGCTGAGGGGCCAAGGGGCTAGGTGCTAGTCAGATTGTTGGGGGACGCTGTGACTCTTGGGAGCAAGTGGTCACAAGGCCGGAGTCGGGAGGACTACTGGGCCACACTCCCCCATAAAGGCACTGGACTTTAGACAGTGTGTGAACGGTGCTCTGTACAGCCAGGAGGCTGATGGACATTGGGCTGGGAAAGCCGCATGTTATGACCGTGTGTGCTTTAGGGGCCAAATAAAGCTATGTTTGGACCTGAAACTTGGTGTCTGGCAAAGATACTTGTGTGAATGACCCCCGGAGAAAAGCTAACCCCCAACAGCTGCTATCTTTTTCATATATAATGTATTAGTGAAAATGTACAGAAATATACTGAGCAGCCATTTAACACAAAAAACATTTCCTTCTCAAGTACATTAGTATTCTTAAAGTGCACCCTGCAGCAGAGCCACTATAAAATATAGCGATAATGCAGGCAACGTTTACCATGGGGAATTTCTCCAGCTGCAGCAGGATGGGATTGATGAGGAAAATGAAGTCGAGGTAATATGGCCCAAAGCATGTTCTTAATAAACGCATCCGTCAACCTATCTAAATGCACAGTGTCTGGAGCATTCTCTGGAAGAATGAATACACAAGATTATGCCCTTGAAATGTCAGTCAAGAGGTACTGTCGAACATTTCCTTAATTGTCAGATAGGCATAATCTGAATGCTACATTATATCATCCATGAGGACTGATAAAATGATTGTCTTAGTATAAGGGTATTAGATCGCATGTCCTCTAATGCAGCAAATGGCTCTTAAATGTCTTTTTAATACATCTGCTTTAGTTGGTGAATATGATTATTTGCTGCACTTTATTAGATATTTACAGTGCTGCACAAAATGTGTCCTCGGTTCTAGTTTGTACATTTTCAGTCTGTACTATTTGTCTGTTTAATCTATCTGTCTATCTATCTATCTATCCATTTGTTGATCTATAGTATCTTTATTTATTAGTTATTATGTCTATTGGGACTGCTAAAAGGTAAAATACCACTTTTTTTTAGGGGGCATTACTATATAGGGGGCACAAATGGCTTTTACTACTGTGTAGGTGGTACAAAAGGGGACATTATTGCTGTATGGGGTACAAAGGGCGGGATTGTTACTGCTTGGGCAGGAGTGTACAAAAGATCTTCTAGGCGCCCCATAGCAAAACGTACTCCTCCCCTGCCCCACTTAGTTTCCCAGTATGCGTGCATCAAATGTTCCTAAGCAATTCAGAATGCAAAGCAAATATAATTTTCTTTAATAAACCAAAATTTTAATAATAAAAATTGAAATAAAAAGTTCACCCTTGGCCTTAAAAAGTGTAAAAGGCTTTGAAATAGGCCCCCTAACACTAAGCTGGGCCCCCAGACACCATCAGGGTGTCTCCACGTGTTACTGCTGTCAAGAGAGGATGGTAAGGTGTGGTGTACCCCAATAGGAAATAAGTCCAAGTAAGCTGAAGTACAAAACAATACGGACAATGCACTGAGCTGGCTTCAGGTTCACTTCTGGTAGCAGAATGTTTTGTGCTGAGGAAAGACCTGAGCTAGCTGTCCCTCTCTTTCTTAGGCAACTGGTATCCTGGCTGAGGGGCTGGTGGCCCAGAGTCTGTGGCTCAGTCATCCCACTAGCTCCCTAGTTAACCCTTTCTACCCCGGGCCAGTTTTAGCCTTCCTGCCCGGGCCATTTTTTGCGTATCCAATACTAAAGAGCCCAAACATGGTAACAATTACCAACTACTTTCACCCTTTTTGCCCAAGACACACAATAAATTAAAAATACAGGAGAGGATGTAGAGTGGGGCAAAAACAAAAAGAAAGATATAGGCCACCCCAGCCGAACCTCTAGAGAAATTCAAATATTTAATCTATCCTCCTATAAACTTACTCCTGAGGAGTCCTCTCTTCTATCTAAGGGCCTATCTTTCTGCCCCTCCACCACAACCAGAGGTTTTGCTCTGTTTCTGGACCTCCATAATTTCATCAGAAAGCTGACTTTAAGAAGGCATTTTGGAATACTGGAGAAATCTCAAAGAAAAGAGAATACCCCTGATCCGGTAGACACTGCTGATAATCTCCACCTCCCATATGTGTACACGGGTTTAAAACCACCTTCTAACTATTATCCTGTGCAAAATTTTATTGACACTTTTTATAATGTGGTGATGAATGAATTTCGCAGTATTCATCAGAAACCTATCCCCAATGGTAATCTGAATAAGAAGGAGATAACAGCATTTAGAAAACTCCAAGACAACACCAGTATTATTATCTGGAATTCTGACAAGGGGGGGGTAGTGATTCAAGATTAGGTGGACTATATCAGGGAAGCCACTCGCATTCTATCTGATACAGAGTACTAACTTTAGAATTTGACTCGTCAAAACAATATAAATCTGAATTTAAGCCTCTAATTGAATCCGCTTCCCATATATTAAATAAAAAAGAAAAATAATCCATTTTAATACCAGATCCAGGAACTGCGTTATTTTATCACTTACCAAATATCCATAAAGACAATAAAAATCCACTGGAGAATCCTTCCCGTTCAAAAATCACCTTAATTGTGGGTCACAAAATATTATAAATTTAATGGAGTGCCCGTGGGTTTTGCAATACAGGTCCTTCTCAAAAAATTAGCATATGGTGATAAAGTTCATTATTTTCTGTAATGTACTGATAAACATTAGACTTTCATATATTTTAGATTCATTACACACCAACTTAAGTAGTTCAAGCCTTTTATTGTTTTAATATTGATGATTTTGGCGGACAGCTCATGAAAACCCAAAATTCCTATCTCAAAAAATTAGCATATCATAAAAAGGTTCTCTAAACGAGCTATTAACCTAATCATCTGAATCAACTAATTAACTCTAAACACCTGCAAAAGATTCCTGAGGCTTTTAAAAACTCCCAGCCTGGTTCATTACTCAAAACCGCAATCATGGGTCAGACTGCCGACCTGACTGCTGTCCAGAAGGCCATCATTGACACCCTCAAGCAAGAGGGTAAGACACAGAAAGAAATTTCTGAACGAATAGGCTGTTCCCAGAGTGCTGTATCAAGGCACCTCAGTGGGAAGTCTGTGGGAAGGAAAAAGTGTGGCAGAAAACGCTGCACAACGAGAAGAGGTGACCGGACCCTGAGGAAGATTGTGGAGAAGGACCGATTCCAGACCTTGGGGGACCTGCGGAAGCAATGGACTGAGTCTGGAGTAGAAACACAGAAACACAGGCGTGTGCAGGAAATGGGCTACAGGTGCAGCATTCCCCAGAAACAGCGGCAGAAGCGCCTGACCTGGGCTACAGAGAAGCAGCACTGGACTGTTGCTCAGTGGTCCAAAGTACTTTTTTCGGATGAAAGCAAATTTTGCATGTCATTCGGAAATCAAGGTGCCAGAGTCTGGAGGAAGACTGGGGAGAGGGAAATGCCAAAATGCCTGAAGTCCAGTGTCAAGTACCCACAGTCAGTGATGGTCTGGGGTGCCATGTCAGCTGCTGGTGTTGGTCCACTGTGTTTTATCAAGGGCAGGGTCAATGCAGCTAGCTATCAGGAGATTTTGGAGCACTTCATGCTTCCATCTGCTGAAAAGCTTTATGGAGATGAAGATTTCATTTTTCAGCACGACCTGGCACCTGCTCACAGTGCCAAAACCACTGGTAAATGGTTTACTGACCATGGTATTACTGTGCTCAATTGGCCTGCCAACTCTCCTGACCTGAACCCCATAGAGAATCTGTGGGATATTGGGAAGAGAAAGTTGAGAGACGCAAGACCCAACACTCTGGATGAGCTTAAGGCCGCTATCGAAGCATCCTGGGCCTCCATAACGCCTCAGCAGTGCCACAGGCTGATTGCCTCCATGCCACGCCGCATTGAAGCAGTCATTTCTGCCAAAGGATTCCCGACCAAGTATTGAGTGCATAACTGAACATAATTATTTGAAGGTTGACTTTTTTTGTATTAAAAACACTTTTCTTTTATTGGTCGGATGAAATATGCTAATTTTTTGAGATTGGAAATTTGGGTTTTCATGAGCTGTATGCCAAAATCATCAATATTAAAACAATAAAAGGCTTGAACTACTTCAGTTGGTGTGTAATGAATCTAAAATATATGAAAGTGTAATGTTTATCAGTACATTACAGAAAATAATGAACTTTATCACAATATGCTAATTTTTTGAGAAGGACCTGTATATAGGCCGCACGATACAGACCCTTAGAAATAGGCTGAACAAACACAGGTTTAACATCAAGAAAAAGTTTCTACAACATAGTGTCTCTCACCACGCTGCTGAACAACATGAGGGGAGTTTCTTGGGTTTCAAAGTGAAGCCCGTTGAACAAATAATGAATGATTGTCGTAATATTATATAAACCCTAAAGAGACGGGAGATGTTTTGGATTTTCAAGCTGAATTGTTTGAATTCAAATTGCCTGAATGAAGCCTTTGAAATAAATTTGTGACAATGGGGTCTGGATGAATAAATATTAACAGTGGCGATTTTGAATGGTGTTATAACCTGTTTCAGTATGTCTCACATACTTTGAGTTCCATGCCCCAAAAAATTTTGTTTTACATTTTTGCTTTTAATTATTTTTTATATTCCGCTAGGTTAGTGGGTGTTTTTTTCAGGTCCTTATATTATGTGGTATATTTTGGATCCCATCGGAAAGCATCTGTTGTACTATACATGTGCTTATTTATCTGTTTTTTTAATCATCTAATTAATGGACATTACTATATATTTATTAATACAATTTTTTATTCATTTAATTTTATTCAGGTAATTTTATTTTATGTTTTTACTTATGTAATTAAATCATCAGTTGTCTATTCATACAATCATATTTCCTTAATAATTTATTTTTATAATAATACATTTTGAAATTGTTAAATATGTAACTGTTAAAATATGATTGTATGGAATTTTTTATGCCCCAATTATACAAACCAGATTCCAAAAAAGTTGGGACACTATACATATTGTGAATAAAAACTGAATGCAATGATGTGGAAGTGCCAACTTCTAATATTTTATTCAGAATAGAACATAAATCACGCACCAAAAGTTTAAACTGAGAAAATGTACAATTTTAAGGTAAAAATATGTTGAATCAGAATTTCATGGTGTCAACAAATCCCCAAAAGTTGGGACAAGGCCATTTTCACCACTGTGTGGCATCTCCCCTTCTTCTTACAACACTCAACAGACGTCTGGGGACCGAGGAGACCAGTTTCTCAAGTTTAGAAATAGGAATGCTCTCCCATTCTTGTCTAATACAGGCCTCTAACTGTTCAATCGTCTTGGGCCTTCTTTGTTGCACCTTCCTCTTTATGATGCGCCAAATGTTCTCTATAGGTGAAAGATCTGGACTGCAGACTGGCCATTTCAGTACCTGGATCCTTCTCCTACGCAGCCATGATGCTGTGATTGATGCAGAATGTGGTCTGGCATTATCTTGTTGAAAAATGCAGCGTCTTCCCTGAAAGAGATGACGTCTGGATGGGAGCATATGTTGTTCTAGAACCTAAATATATTTTTCTCCATTGATGGTGCCTTTCCAGACATGCAAGCTGCCCATGCCACACGCACTCATGCAACCCCATACCATCAGAGATGCAGGCTTCTGAACTGAACGTTGATAACAACTTGGGTTGTCCTTGTCCTCTTTGGTCCGGATGACATGGCGTCCCAGATTTCCAAAAAGAACTTCGAATCGTGACTCGTCTGACCACAGAACAGTCTTCCATTTTGCCACACTCCATTTTAAATGATCCCTGGCCCAGTGAAAACGCCTGAGCTTGTGGATCTTGCTTAGAAATGGCTTCTTCTTTGCACTGTAGAGTTTCAGCTGGCAAACGGCGGATGGCACGGTGGATTGTGTTCACTGACAATGGTTTCTGGAAGTATTCCTGAGCCCATTCTGTGATTTCCTTTACAGTAGCATTCCTGTTTGTGGTGCAGTGTCGTTTAAGGGCCCGGAGATCACGGGCATCCAGTATGGTTTTATGGCCTTGACCCTTACAGACAGAGATTGTTCCAGATTCTCTGAATCTTCGGATGATATTATGCACAGTTGATGATGATAGATGCAAAGTCTTTGCAATTTTTCGCTGGGTAACTCCTTTCTGATATTGCTCCACTATCTTTCTGTGCAACATTGTGGGAATTGGCGATCCTCTACCCATCTTGGCTTCTGAGAGACACTGCCACTCTGAGAAGCTCTTTTTATACCCAATCATGTTGCCAATTGACTTAATTAGTGTTAATTGGTCTTCCAGCTCTTCGTTATGCTCAAATTTACTTTTTCCAGCCTCTTATTGCTACTTGTCCCAACTTTTTGGGGATTTGTTGACACCGTGAAAATTTGAATCAACGTATTTTTCCTTTAAAATGATATAGTTACTCGGATTAAACGTTTGATCTGTCATCTACGTTCTATTACAAATAAAATATTGACATTTGCCATCTCCACATCATTGCATTCAGTTTTTATTCAGAATTTGTTTAGTGTCCCAACTTTTTTGGAATCCGGTTTGTATGTGGTGGCATTTTAATATGGGGAATCTAATATGGAACTGGTATTACCCCTGTGTTACTTTATTCTTATATTTTTTATATTTTCATCTAGTAAATACTCTAGCTGTATAATTGCTTCCTAGAATATTCTGTCCTTAAGGCAGCTTCTGCTGCTGGCTTCACTTGAGCACCGGGCTCTCCGTGCCTGCCGGCGCTCGAGCGTCATGTTTCCATGGAGATGGCGGTACCACGTGATTGCATCGCGGTCACGTGACCCGCAAGTGCGATCATGTGACCCCCTCTTTGTGAAAAAATGTCCCGGTAATAGCAGAGGCAGAAAATAAGATGTTTCCACCTATTAAACTTTGAAATAATTGTGCCCAAATAGACATACAATATCTGATTGTCTAACAGACTTCTATCTTTATTATTTAACCACTTCAGCCCCGCTAGGTGAAACCCCCTTCATGACCAGGCCACTTTTTACACTTCGGCACTACACTCCTTTCACCGTTTATCGCTCAGTCATTCAACTTACCACCCAAATGAATTTTACCTCCTTTTCTTCTCACTAATAGAGCTTTCATTTGGTGGTATTTTATTGCTGCTGACATTTTTACTTTTTTTGTTATTAATCAAAATGTAACGATTTTTTTGCAAAAAAATGTCATTTTTCACTTTCAGCTGTGAAATTTTGCAAAAAAAAACGACATCCATATATAAATTTTTCGCTAAATTTATAGTTCTACATGTCTTTGATAAAAAAAAAATGTTTGGGCAAAAAAAAAATGGTTTGGGTAAAAGTTATAGCATTTACTAACTATGGTACAAAAATGTGAATTTCCGCTTTTTGAAACGGCTCTGATTTTCTGAGCACCTGTCATGTTTCCTGAGGTTCTACAATGCCCAGACAGTAGAAAACCCCCACAAATGACCCCATTTCGGAAAGTAGACACCCTAAGGTATTCGCTGATGGGCATAGTGAGTTCATAGAACTTTTTATTTTTTGTCACAAGTTAGCGGAAAATGATGATGATTTTTTATTTTATTTTTCTTACAAAGTCTCATATTGCACTAACTTGCGACAAAAAATAAAAAATTCTAGGAACTCACCATGCCCCTCACAGAATACCTTGGGGTGTCTTCTTTCCAAAATGGGGTCACTTGTGGGGTAGTTATACTGCCCTGGCAATTTAGGGGCCCATATGTGTGAGAAGTACTTTGCAATCAAAATGTGTAAAAAATGGCCTGCAAAATCCGAAAGGTGCACTTTGGAATATGTGCCCCTTTGCCCACCTTGGCAGCAAAAAAGTGTGACACATCTGGTATCGCCGTACTCAGGAGAAGTTGGGGAATGTGTTTTGGCGTGTCATTTTACATATACCCATGCTGGGTGAGAAAAATATCTTGGTCAAATGCCAACTTTGTATAAAAAAATGGGAAAAGTTGTCGTTTGCCAAGATATTTCTCTCACCCAGCATGGGTATATGTAAAATGACACCCCAAAACACATTCCCCAACTTCTCCTGAGTACGTCGATACCAGATGTGTGACACTTTTTTGATGCCAAGGTGGGCAAAGGGGCGCATATTCCAAAGTGCACCTTTCAGATTTCACCGGTCATTTTTTACAGATTTTGATTGCAAAGTACTTCTCACACATATGGGCCCCTAAATTGCCAGGGCAGTATAACTACGCCACAAGTGACCCCATTTTGGAAAGAAGACATCCCAAGGTATTCCGTGAGGGGCACTGCGAGTTCCTAGAATTTTTTATTTTTTGTCACAAGTTAGCGGAAAATGATGATTTTTTTTTTTTTCTCTTTTTTCCTTACAAAGTCTCATATTCCACTAACTTGCGACAAAAAATAAAAAATTCTAGGAACTCGCCATGCCCCTCACGGAATACCTTGGGGTGTCTTCTTTCCAAAATGGGGTCACTTGTGGGGTAGTTATACTGCCCTGGCAATTTAGGGGCCCATATGTGTGAGAAGTACTTTGCAATCAAAATCTGTAAAAAATGACCGGTGAAATCCGAAAGGTGCACTTTGGAATATGCGCCCCTTTGCCCACCTTGGCATCAAAAAAGTGTCACACATCTGGTATCGACGTACTCAGGAGAAGTTGGGGAATGTGTTTTGGGGTGTCATTTTACATATACCCATGCTGGGTGAGAGAAATATCTTGGCAAACGACAACTTTTCCCATTTTTTTATACAAAGTTGGCATTTGACCAAGATATTTTTCTCACCCAGCATGGGTATATGTAAAATGACACGCCAAAACACATTCCCCAACTTCTCCTGAGTACGGCGATACCAGATGTGTCACACTTTTTTGCTGCCAAGGTGGGCAAAGGGGCACATATTCCAAAGTGCACCTTTCGGATTTTGCAGGCCATTTTTTACACATTTTGATTGCAAAGTACTTCTCACACATATGGGCCCCTAAATTGCCAGGGCAGTATAACTACGCCACAAGTGACCCCATTTTGGAAAGAAGACACCCCAAGGTATTCCGTGAGGGGCACTGCGAGTTCCTCGAATTTTTTTTTTTTTGTCACAAGTTAGCGGAAAATGATGATTTTTTATATTTTTTTTTTCTTACAAAGTCTCATATTCCACTAACTTGCGACAAAAAAAAAAAATTCTAGGAACTCACCATGCCCCTCACAGAATACCTTGGGGTGTCTTCTTTCCAAAATGGGGTCACTTGTGGGGTAGTTATACTGCCCCGGCAATTTAGGGGCCCAAATGTGTGAGAAGTACTTTGCAATCAAAATGTGTAAAAAATGGCCTGCAAAATCCGAAAGGTGCACTTTGGAATATGTGCCCCTTTGCCCACCTTGGCATCAAAAAAGTGTCACACATCTGGTATCGCCGTACTCAGGAGAAGTTGGGGAATGGGTTTTGGGGTGCCATTTTACATATACCCATGCTGGGTGAGAGAAATATGTTGGCAAAAGACAACTTTTCCCATTTTTTTATACAAAGTTGGCATTTGACCAAGATATTTATCTCACCCAGTATGGGTATATGTAAAATGACACCCCAAAACACATTCCCCAACTTCTTCTGAGTACGGCGATACCAGATGTGTCACACTTTTTTGCGGCCTAGATGCGCAAAGGTGCCCAAATTCCTTTTAGGAGGGCATTTTTAGACATTTGGATCCCAGACTTCTTCTCACGCTTTAGGGCTCCTAAAAAGCCAGGGCAGTATAAATACCCCACATGTGACCCCACTTTGGAAAGAAGACACCCCAAGGTATCCAATGAGGAGCCTGGCAAGTTCATAGAAATTTTTTTTTTTTTCGCATAAGTTAGCGGAAATTGATTTTTTTTTGTTTTTTCTCACAAAAATCTCACTTTCCGCTAACTTAGGACAAAAATTTCAATCTTTCATGGACTCAATATGCCCCTCAGCAAATACCTTGGGGTGTCTTCTTTCCAAAATGGGGTCAGTTGTGGGGTGTTTGTACTGCCCTGGCATTTGAGGGTCTCCGCAATCATTACATGTATGGCCAGCATTAGGAGTTTCTGCTATTCTCCTTATATTGAGCATACAGGTAATGAGATTTTTTTTTCCGTTCAGCCTCTGGGCTGAAAGAAAAAAATGAACGGCACAGATTTCTTCATTCGCATCGATCAATGTGGATGAAAAAATCTCTGCCAAAAAAAAAAAATGGAGGGGAAAGGCGTCTGCCAGGACATAGGAGCTCCGCCCTACATCCATACCCACTTAGCTCGTATGCCCTGGCAAACCAGATTTCTCCATTCGCATCAATCGATGTGGATGAATAAATCATTGCCGGGATTTTTTTTTTTATATATATATATACATACAAAGTGCTTGCCAAAGCATAGGAACGCCGCCTCCTCCTCAGCTCGTATGCCTCGGCAAACGTATCTGTCACTGCAGAGGAGAAAATCCCGTCTTGCAGCGCCGCATACACCGACTTGCGTGTAATCTGACAGCAGCGCAATGCTTCTGTCAGAATGCACATCGGTGCTGCAGCTAGTAGATCGGTTGGTCCACCTGGAAGGTAAAAAGACAAAAAAAAAAAAAAAAAAGAAAAAACCAGGCCACAACGCAATAATTTTATTAACTTTGGAACAGAACATGTAACTTTAACTTTTGGAACTAAACATTAACCTGTTTGCTTACCTGTTTTTTTTTGTTTGTTTTTTTGTTTTTTTTTACCTTTATAGAACAAACCTCTCCTTCCCCATGGGTCAATGTGCAAAGCGCAAATCGCCCAAAGATGTGGCGAAGTGCGTTATGCACTTTGTCCCATGTGAAAGGAGACGTTTGCAGCAGCTGTGAGTGAATGGGCCCTAATAGCCCTGTGTGCCTATCCTGGTGAGATGATCCCTATGCTAATAGTGTACCTGTGAGTGGTACTTCCGGAAACACTCTCCAAAGCATAGGGCAGGGTGGTCCGGACAGTCAGGACAGAAATAGCGGGTGTCACGCCTTATTCCACTCCTGCTACAGACACGACATTTTTTTCGGGGTGGCGGTCGGTTTGAGGTACCAGCAACAACACTGGGGAAGTGTCGCTCGTGTAGACAGCTAACTACACTGGTGGATGGGGCCACGGAACCTCCTGGATACAGGAGGTTCGCGATGATCTCTTCCTGAAATTTGAGGAAGGATCCAGTTCTCCCAGCCTTACTGTAGAGAACAAAACTATTGTACAGAGCCAATTGAATTAAATATACAGACACCTTCTTATACCAGCGTCTGGTGCGTCGGGAAACTAAATACGGAGCCAACATCTGGTCATTGAAGTCGACCCCTCCCATGTGGAGGTTATAGTCGTGGACTGAGAGGGGCTTTTCAATGACACGGGTTGCTCGCTCAATTTGGATTGTCGTGTCTGCGTGAATGGAGGAGAGCATGTAAACGTCACGCTTGTCTCTCCATTTCACCGCGAGCAGTTCTTCGTTACACAGTGCGGCCCTCTGCCCCCTTGCAAGACGGGTGGTAACGAGCCGTTGGGGGAAGCCCGCGCGACTAGTTCACGCGGTACCACAGGCGCCAATCCGTTCTAGAAACAAATGCCTAAAGAGGGCCACACTTGTGTAAAAATTGTCCACATAAAGATGGTACCCCTTGCCGAATAAGGGTGACACCAAGTCCCAAACTGTCTTCCCACTGCTCCCCAGGTAGTCAGGGCAACCGACCGGCTCCAGGGTCTGATCTTTTCCCTCATAGACCCGAAATTTGTGGGTATAGCCTGTGGCCCTTTCACAGAGCTTATACAATTTGACCCCATACCGGGCGCGCTTGCTTGGGATGTATTGTTTGAAGCCAAGGCGCCCGGTAAAATGTATTAGGGACTCGTCTATGCAGATGTTTTGCTCTGGGGTATAAATATCCGCAAATTTCAGGTTGAAATGGTTTATGAGGGGCCGAATTTTGTGGAGCCGGTCAAAAGCAGGGTGGCCTCTGGGACGGGAGGTGCTGTTATCACTAAAGTGCAGGAAACGCAGGATGGTCTCAAATCGTGTCCTGGACATAGCAGCAGAGAACATGGGCATGTGATGAATTGGGTTCGTGGACCAATATGACCGCAATTCATGCTTTTTTGTCAGGCCCATGTTGAGGAGGAGGCCCAGAAAAGTTTTAATTTCGGAAACTTGGACTGGTTTCCACCGGAAAGACTGGGCATAAGACCTTCCCGGGTTAGCGGTTATAAATTGTGTGGCATATCTGTTTGTTTCGGCCACAACTAAGTCTAAAAGCTCCGCAGTCAAGAACAGCTCAAAAAATCCCAGGGCCGAACCGATCTGAGCTGTCTCAACCCGAACTCCAGACTGGGCAGTGAAAGGGAAAACTACGGGTGCGGCGGAAGTTGGGGACTGCCAATCAGGGTTTGCCAGCACCTCTGGGATTCTAGGGGCTCTACGGGCACGTCTTTGCGGTGGCTGCGACGGGGTCACTACTGCACGTGCCACCGTACCAGCTTCAACTGCCCTTCTGGTGCTCGCTACTTCGCCAGGTTGTACGGCAGTGCTGGTACTAGGTCCAGGAAGGGCTGGGCTGCTGGTGTATGCCTCACCACGTAATCCGACAGCACCAGCCCCACTCTGCTGCTCTTGAAGCGGATCCTGCGCAACCTGCGGTCTAGCGACACGGGGCCGGGTACGCCTGCTGCTATCAGGGACCTCAGCCTCCTCGTCCGAACTTTGGGTCAGAGAGCCACTGCTTTCTACAGGTTCGTATTCTGACCCGCTGGATTCATCAGATGAGGGTTCCCACTCCTCATCCGACTGGGTCAGAAGCCTGTAGGCCTCTTCAGAAGAATACCCCCTGTTAGACATGTGGGCAACTAAATTTAGGGGTATTCCCTGAGACTACCCAAGAAAAAAAAAGCAAGCCTGTCTTACAAAGGGGAGCCTAGCGAAGTACCGGAGGCCGCTGCGGTTGATAAAAAATATCAAAACTGATTTTTTTTATCGCCGCAGTGCGTGTAAAGTGAATGTGCAGTGATCAAAAACAAAAAAAATTTTGTCACTGCGGTGGGGCGGGCGTGGGCAAACGCACGTGTGGGCGACCAATCAGGCCTGATCGGGCAAACACTGCGTTTTGGGTGGAGGGCGAACTAAAGTGACACTAGTACTATTATAGATCTGACCGTGATCAGTTTTGATCACTTTCAGATACTATAAAAGTACAAATGCTGATTAGCGATACGCTAATCAGCGAATAACGGACTGTGGTGCGGTGGGCTGGGCGCTAACTGATCGCTAACTACCTAACCAAGGGACCTAAACTATACCTAAAACCTAACGGTCAATACCAGTGAAAAAAAAAAAAGTGACAGTTTGCACTGATCACTTTTTTTCCTTTTCACTAGTGATTGACAGGGGCAAGAAGGGGTGATCAAAGGGTTAATTGGGTGCTGGGAGGTGATCTGGGGGCTAAGTGTAGTGTAGTGGGTACTCACAGTAATGATGTGCTCCTCTGCTCCTCTCCTGGAACCAACCGACCAAAAGAAGGAGCAGAGGAGCACAGCAGCCATATAACCCCATCATATTTACTAATATGATGGGTTATCTGGCTGCTGATTAGTTTTTTTGAAAATCATCAACCTGCCAGCCAATGATCGTGGCCGGCAGGTTGATGACGAAGTTCTTCTTTGAATTTTGCCGGCCCGCGATGCGCATGCGCGGGCCGGCATACAAGGAAATCTCGCGTCTCGCGAGAGGACGCACCGGCGCGTCCAGCAAGAACAGCACGACCGCCGCGAAGACGCAATCCTGCGTACGGCGGTCGTGAGGAGGTTAATATGTAATTTTTGTTGATTTTAAGGGTTTGGTCCTGGGGTTGCCCCTGAACCCTGGGACCGCCCCTACACCCCTTTTTGACCTCTGTTTCAGGCGCTTTTTGTGATTGTGTGTATATATAGCTGTATGTAAGCAACTGTTTCACCTGAAGAAGGGGAAGTGTTCCCCGAAATGCATTGTGAAGTGATTCTGCAATAAAAACATTTGAAGATTACTACTACCTCTAACTTGTCAGTTCGTTTGCGCCAAAGGATGGTTGTTCCTGTATCTGCCTAATAATTCTCTGTGAGGTCCCAGCACACTCATTTAAGGAGATTTACATTTGTGGCTGCACATCAACCGTTTTCTGGGGACAAAATTTATTCCCAATATGTCTACAGTAGTGTTGTGCCTATTATTTGCGCAACCCTTTAAGATGAGCTTCCAATTGAAGTACTTTCTGTAATTACGTATAGGTTTTTACTCTATGGTGCGCCTTTTCTTTATTTATTTATTAAACAACGCCTGAGAACGTGATTTTTTGCAAATCTGACATGTCACTTTATGTGGTAATAACTTTAAAACCCTTTTACTTATTCTAAGATTGTTTTTTTTGTCACATATTGTACTTCATGACAGTGGTAAAAGTAAGTGCAAAAATTTCATTTTTTTTATTTATAAAAAAATACCAAATTTTCAAAAAATTTGGAAAAATGAGCAAATTAGCCAATTTCAATTTCTCTGCTTTTATAATAGATAGTAATAATTCCAAAAATAGTTATTACTTTACATTCACCATATGTCTACTTCAAGTTTGGATCATTTTGTGAATCCCATTTTTGGGGGGACGTAAGAAGGCTTAGAAATTTAGAAGCAAATTTCCAAAACCCACTTTTTAAGGACCAGTTCAGGTCTGAAGTAACTTTGTGAGGCTTACATAATAGAAACAAAACAAAAATGACCCAATTTTAGAAACTACACCCCTCAAGGTATTCAAAACTGATTTTTACTAACTTTGTTAACCCTTTAGGTGTTCCGCAATAATTATTGGAAAATGGAGATGGAATTTCTGAATTTTTACTTTTTTGGAAGATTTTCCATTTAATCTACTTTTTTACGCTAATAAAGCAAGGGTTAACAGCCAAACAAAACTCAATATTTATTGCCCTGATTCTGTAGTTTACAGAAACACCCCATATCTGGTCGTAAACAGCTGTACGGGCACACGGCAGGGTGCAGAAGGAAAGGAAAGCCATATAGCTTTTGGAAGGCAGATTTCAATGGGATAATTTTAAGACATTTGAAGACCCCCTCATGCACCCCTAGAGTCAAAACTTCTAAAAAAGACCCCTTTTGGAAACTACAGAATAAAGTGGCAGTTTTGTTGGTACTATTTTAGGGTACATATGATTTTTGGTTGCTCTATATTACACTTTTTGTGAGGCAAGGTAACAAAAAATAGCTGTTTTGCCACTGTTTTTATTTTTTGAGTTTTTTACAATGTTCATCTGACAGGTTTGATAATGTGTTATTTTTGTAGAGCAGGTAGTTATGGATGCGACAATACCAAATATGATTACTTTTTTTGGTTGTTTGTTTCAGTCTTACATAATAAAGCATGTTCTGAAAGCCATAGTTTTTTATTTTTTAGGCGAATGTCTTATGTAGGGGGTAATTTTTTACGGTATGAGATGATGGTTTGATTGATACTATTTTAGGCAGTTTTTTTTTTATCACTTGGTATTGCACTTTTTGTGATGTAAGGTGACAAAAAATTGCTTTTTTTACACAGTTTTTATTTTATTTTTTTACAGTGTTCACCTAAGGATTTTTGGACCCTGGACTCGAACCCGAACATTTCAATAAAAGTTCAGGTTCAGTGTTTGGCGATTTCTTAGCGCTTTTTGAAAGGCTGCAGAGCAGCTAATCAACAAGCGTTTAACTGTGTGACCTTAGAAGCCATCACAGCCATGCCTACTAATGGCATGGCTGTGAATGGCCAGTGCAGCATGTGACCCAGCCTCTATATAAGCTGGAGTCACGTAGCGCTGCACGACACTCTGCTGTGCTTAGTGTAGGGAGAGGATGCTGCTGCTAGTGTGAGGGAGAGAATAGGAATAGGATAGAATCTGTTATCAGAACTCCAATTGAACTCAGCGATCTACATAGATATAGCTGTGTGGGTGCAGTGCACAATCTTTATACCCTGCCCTGAGCCCAGTGCCAGAGAAAAATAACTTTAATCCAAGCTTGAAATACTGCAATAATAATCTGGCTTTGAAAAAACACCCATTTTTGGCAATATCCAACATCTGGTGCCTTTGCAGGATTACTCAGTGTGCAATTTAAGCTAGAAAAAGAGCTATAATTTTCAGTTTTTTTTAAAACACCCTTTTGGGGCAAAATACACTATTTTACAGCCCTTGCCGCATCTGCACGTGTGAAATTCAAGCGTTATATATAGCTTTCATATTCTGTTATTAAAAAAACACAATTTTTTTGCAAAATACTTAATATTGCAGCCCTTGCTGCATCTGTGATTGTTAAAAACAAGTTTTAAAAACTTCAACAATTTTCTGGCTTTGAAAAAACACCCATTTTTGGCAATATCCAGCATCTGGTGCCTTTGCAGGATTAGTCAGTGTGCAATTTAAGCTAGAAATACAGCTATAATTTTCTGGGTTTTTAAAAACACCCTTTTTGGGCAAAATACACAATTTTACAGCCCTTGCTGTATCAGCATGTGTGAAATTCAAGGGTTATATAATGCTGTCATATTCTGTTATTAAACAAACACCCATTTTGGGCAAAAAACTAAATTTTGCAGCCTTTGCTGCATATGTCATTGTGAAATACACACTTTAGATAGTGTGGTTCTGTTCTGTTATTTGAAAAACAGCCATTTTGGGCAAAAAACTTAATTTTGCAGCCTTTGCTGCATATGTCATTGTGACATACACACTTTAGATACTGTGGTTCCTTTCAGTTATTTGAAAAACAACCATTTTGGGCAAAAAACTTTAATTGCGGCCTAGTCTACATCTGTACGTGTGAGATACACCCTTTACATACTATGGTTTTATTTCTGTTATTTGAAAAACAGTCATTTGGGGCAAAAAAATGAATTGCAGCCTAGTCTGGATCTGAACGTGTGAGATACACACTTTAGATACTGTGGTTATATTCTTCTAATAATAAAACACCCTTTTGGGGCAAAATACACCATTTTACAGCCTTTGCTGCATATGTCATTGTGAAATACACACTTTAGATACTGTGGTTCTGTTCTGTTATTTGAAAAACAGCCATTTTGGGCAAAAAACTAAATTTTGCAGCCTTTGCTGCATATGTCATTGTGAGATACACACTTTAGATACTGTGGTTCTATTCTGTTATTTGAAAAACAGCCATTTTGGGCAAAAAACTAAATTTTGCAGCCTTTGCTGCATATGTCATTGTGAGATACACACTTTAGATACTGTGGTTCTATTCTGTTATTTGAAAAACAGCCATTTTGGGCAAGAAAACTTAAATTGCGGCCTAGTCTGGATCTGTACGTGTGAGATACACACTTTAGATACTGTGGTTATATTCTTCTATTATTAAAACACTCTTTTTGGCAAAATGCACAATTTTACAGCCCTTGCTGTATCTACACGTGTGAAATTTAAGGGTTATATACTGCTGTCATATTCTGTTATTAAACAAACACCCATTTTGGGCAAAAAACTTTAATTGCGGCCTAGTCTGCATCTGTACGTGTGAGATACAACCTTTACATACTGTCGTTCTATTCTGCTATTAATTAAACACCCATTTAGGGCAAGATTCTAAATTTGACAAATATGAGGAGAGCGTCAAATAAGGGACATGGCCCAGGTCCTGGTGCTTCTGGTGGAGCTTCTGCTGCAGGGAGAAGACGTGGTCGATCTGTGCCAGCTAAACGCACAACTGAAGCCCCCTCTTTAGGTGCGAGTAGGCGACAGAACCTGCTGTGGTATTTGGTCGGGCCTAATGCGGTTCTACGAATTGTGAGGCCAGAAAAAGTACAGGCGATAGTATATTGGGTTGCTGACAGTGCCTCCAGTTCCTTCACATTTTCTCCCACCCAGTCTTCTGCTAAAAGATCAGAGTTGGCACCTGCAGCCTATGTCCATCAGTCTTTCACCTCACCCCCTTGCAAATCAGCCAAGCACTCTGAGCCCCAAGTCATGCAGAAGTCTCTTCTGCTTTTTGATGACTCTGTTAGCATGGTTTCCCAGGGCCATCCACCTATCCCTGCCCCAGATGTGGAAGATATTGAGTGCACCGATGCCCAACCACTTTAGTTTCAAGATGAGTACATGGGAGGACCATCGCAGCACGTCTCGGATGATGACGAAACACAGGTGCCAACTGCTGGGGCTTTCGAAAGTGTGCAGACTGACAAGGAGGGCAAGGGTGAAAACTGGTTGGAAGATGATGTGGAGGATGATGAGGTCCTTGACCCCACATGGAATAAAGGTCATGAGAGTGACCTGTGTAGTTCGGAGGAAGAGGCGGTGGTCGCACAGAGCCATCAGCACAGCAGAAGAGGGAGCAGGGTGCAAAAGCGGAGCGGCCGTTCCCTTGACATTACGCCTTCTACTGCCCACCGCAGCAAGGGACCGAGCACACCAAAGCCAGCTCCAAGGAGTTCCCTGGCGTGGCAGTTCTTCAGACAATGTGCTGACGACAAGACACTAGTGGTTTGCACGCTGTGCAATCAGAGCCTGAAGCGAGGCATTAACGTTCTGAACCTTAGCACAACCTGCATGACCAGGCACCTGCATGCAAAGCATGAACTGCAGTGGAGTAAACACCTTAAAAACAAGGAAGTCGCTCAGGCTCCCCCTGCTACCTCTTCTGCTGCTGCCGCCTCGGCCTCTTCTGCTGCTGCCGCCTCGGCCTCTTCCTCCGCCTCTGGAGGCATAAACATTCTAAATCTGAGCACGACCTGAATGACCAGGGATTTAAGTGCAAAGCACGAGCTGCAGTGGAGTAGACACCTCAAAAATCAAGAAAGGTCTCTGGCTCCTCCTGCTTCCTCTTCTGCTGCAGTCTCAGCCTCTTCATCCACCTCTGGAGTGACAGTGCCACCTGCCACCCCACAAACAGAGGATCTGCCAGCAACACCACCACCTGGGTCACCAAGAATCTCCACAATGTCCCACGGAAGCATTCAGCTCTCCATCACCCAAACACTGGAGCGGAAGAGGAAGTACCCCCCTACCCACCCGAGATCTCTGGCCTTTGAAATGCTTTCATTCCGTCTGGTGGAGACAGAGGCTGTCCCACAGTACGTCGTGCCCAGCCGCCACTACTTTTCCAGACGAGCCATCCCTTCCCTGCACAACCAAGTGGGGGACAAAATCCAAGTGTGGGACAAAATCAGGTGTGCACTGCGCATTGCCATCTGTGGCAAGGTGCACCTCACTACGGATACATGGACCAGTAAGCACGGCCGGGGACATTATATCTCCATAACAGCATTCTGGGTATATGTAGTGGAGGCTGGGCCTGAGGCAGATAGCAGTTTGGCACATGTCCTTCCACCACTGAGGATTGCAGGGCACTTCAGTTTGCCTCCTGTGTTGCTTCCTCCTCCTACTCCGCTTCCTCATCCTCTACCGGTTCCTCATCCGGTCAGCGTTACACCTTCACCACCAACTTCAGCACAGCCAGGGGTAAACGACAGCAGGCAGTTTTAAAGCTTATCTGTTTGGGGGACAAACTCCACACCACGCAGGAGCTGTGGACGGGCCTTGAACAACAGACCGATGAGTGGTTGGTGCCAGTGAGCCTCAAGCCCGGCCTGGTAGTGTGCGATAATGGGCGAAATCTCGTAGCAGCTCTGGGACTAGCCGGTTTGACGCACATCCCTTGCCTGGCGCATGTGCTGAATTTGGTGGTGCAGAGATTCTTTAAAAATTACCCCGATATGTCAGAGCTGCTGCATAAAGTGCAGGCCGTCTGTGTGCGCTTTCAGCGTTCTCACCCTGCTGCTGCTCGCCTGTCAGCGCTGCAGCGTAACTTCGGCCTTCCCGCCCACCGCCTCATATGTGACATGCCCACAAGGTGGAACTCCACCTTGCACATGCTGACAAGACTGTGCAAGCAGGAGATAGTGGAGTTTCAGCTGCAGCATGCATGGGTGAGATGCTCTGCAGAACAGCACCACTTCACCACCAATGACTGGGCCTCCATGCGAGACCTGTGTTCCTTGTTGCGCTGTTTCGAGTACTCCACCAACATGGCCAGTGCCGATAACTCTGTTCTCAGCGTTACTATCCCACTTCTATGCCTCTTTGAAAAAACGCTGCTGGTGATGATGGAGGAGGATGTGGCAAAGGAGGAGGAGGAGGAAGAGGGATCATTTCGTAGGGTTTCCGGCCAGTCATTCACAAGTGGCTCCGAGGGTGGGTTCCTGCACCCACAAACGCCAGGTACACAATTGTCCAGCCAGGGCATAGTTCTGAAGGATGACGAGGTGGAGGATGAGGAGGAAGAGATAGAGGAGGAGAAACTTTGTTCACAACAGGGTAGCACCCAGACCAGCTCATGGCCGTTACTGGTGCGTGGCTGGAGGGATACAGAGGACACAGACGATACACCTCCCACAGAGGACAGCTTTTCGTTGCCTATGGGCAGCCTGGCACACATGAGCGATTACATGCTGCAGTGTCTCCGCAACAACCGCCGAGTTGCCCACATTCTAACTTGTGCTGATTACTGGATGACTACGCTGCTGGATACCTGTTACAAGGACAACGTATCGTCCTTAATTCCCTTACTGGAGCATGATCGTAAGATGCGTGAGTACAAGCGCATGCTGGTAGACGTGCTGCTGGTGGCATTCCCATCTGACTCCAGGGGAACAGTGGAAGCACAAGGTGAGGAAAAGCTTTGTCAGCATGCCACAACTACCAGCACCAACAGCTGATATGGAACGTCTTAGCAGGAGGCAGCATTTCACCAACATGGTGCAGCAGTATGTGTGCACACGCCTACACGTACTGAATGACGGGTCTGCCCCCTTCAACTTCTGGGTCTCCAAATTGGGCACATGGCCTGAGCTTGCCCTTTGCGTCTTGGAGGTGTTGGCATGCCCTAAGCCAGTGTATTATCTGAATGTGTGTTTAGCTCGACAGGGGGCGTTATCATAGACAAGCACAGCCGCCTGTCCATAGCCGATATGGACAAGCTCACTTTCAATAAAATGAACCAGGCATGGATCCCACAGGACTTGTCCATACCTTGTGCAGAATAGACATGTATATCGGCCTTAACCAGCTATTGTTATACTACAGCGCAATTGCTCATCCTTGTATTTTAGATATTTCACACTCTTTTGGAGTGTACCTTAATAAAATAAAAAAATTTAAACGAAAAACCCAAAAAACAGTGTTGGCTACCTCGTCCTCCTCCAACGCTGCTAACACCTACACCGCTACGTCCACCGCCTCCTCAAACTCCTACTCCATATGGACCTCCACCTCATCCCAAAAATGTTTGGGATTTGTACTTATTTTATTTTATGTCATTTCACTACTTTGTCTGTTACATTTTCGGGTGAGATTCACCAATTTTTATATCACTGCTATACCTAGTACACAGGTTAAAAAAATTCACTAATTTGTCTGTTACATTTTCGGGTGAAATTCGCAAATATTTGGGTGTGATGTACCACTACTACACCTAGTAGACAGGTTAAAAAAATGTACTAATTTGTCTGTTACATTTTTGGGTGAAATTCACTAATTTTTGGGTGTGATGTACCTCTGCCATACCTAGTAGACAGGTTAAGAAAATTCACTAATTTGTCTGTTACATTTTCGGGTGAAATGCACCAATTTTGGGGTGTGATGTACCTCTGCTATACCTACAGTAGTAGACAGGTTAAAAAAATTCACTAATTTGTCTGTTACATTTTCGGGTGAAATTCACAAATTCTTGGGTGTGATGTACCACTGCTTTACCTAGTAGACAGGTTAATAAATTTCACACATTTTTCTGTTGCATTCTTGGGTTGACATTTTACAATTTTGGACGTGAATAAACCCCTGCTGTGCATAGGTGACAGGGAATACAATTTCAGAAATTCTTTAATTGATGTGCGCCACCTCCTTTCATTCAATGCTTAAACATTAACAAGTTGTCCCACATTTGCGCTTCAATAATTTGTCCCACATTTGCGCTTTAATAATTTGTCCCACATTTGCTCTTCAATAATTTGTCCCACATTTGCGCTTCAATAACTTTTCCCATATTTGCGCTCGATCAAAATAAAATTTTATCTATTTATCTCCCTTGGATGTGGTCTCTCTTTCTCACGCTCCCTCTCCAGCGTGGAACCTTGATTCACCGATAACCGTGATCAACATGGTAGGCTCAGAAAAGAACATTGAAAGTTGATAGAGAAGATATCCAAATGGATGGTGGACGTCACCGGGACGTGCGATCAGGCAGAAGTTATCTAGAGTCAACAAAGCGGCAGCAGGGCCTCTCCTGGCTAACATTTCCAAATCCAAAATACCACAGTGACATTCCCTATAATTTTTTTTATTAATCATTCCAATAACAGGGCATCTTAAGAGTAATGTATTGTTATTTATCGTCACTACCTCCCCGAGTCGGAAGTGGGTAATTGCAGCGCGCCCCCTCCTTTCCTTCACTTCTTCCGTTTTAATAGCTTCTCCCACATTTCCGCTCGATCAGAATTAAATTTCATGCATTGATCTCCCTTGGATGTGGTCTCTCTTTCTCAAGCTCCTTCTCCGGGGTGGAACCCTGATTCGCCGCTAACCGTGATTCACATGGTAGGCGCAGAAAAGAACATTGAAAGTTGATAAAGCAGATATCAAATTGGATCGTGAATATTACGAGGACATGCGACATGGTGGGGCAGTATGTTTTCACACGCCTACACGAACTGACTGTCACCGCCAGATATCTGAGAAGCTCTGACAGACGTTCTTCAGAACTTCTTGCTTGAGGTTCTTTTGTTTTGCTTTCGTTTTGTCATCTCGTTTCCCTCTCTCAGCTGTCATCTAGTTGCACTGATTGCATCCCTTTAAATCCCCTCCCATACTGCATCACTTTACGGTTTATACAACTTCCTGGAGTGTGTTCATGCTAGATGCTGCTTCTACAGATAAGTCTGTTCCTTTATTTGTGGTTTCCTGTTGGCTTGATCCTAGGTGACCCTGACTCCCTCCGTATTAAGTGTAGGGAGCCGGTGGTCGTGTCCCCTTACTATTATAGGGTGTTCAGGTGTCATACAGTCGAGGCACGAGGGCATGCAATTATCTATCATAGAGATCTTTGCATGGGCTGAGAAGTCAGGGAGAGCACTAGGGCTTTTACAGGGCTCACCCTTATGTTCCTTAGTTTGGGATCAAGTCAGTCGGATCTTCATTTGTTGTCTTCTAGTTTTCTGAAACACCATCCATGACATTATAATCCGCCAAAACCGTCTTAAGCATGAATCCGGTTTTAGCCTTGATTGACCACATGCAGGGTCTTTCACTGGAGGTAGCAGATCTCCGGAAAACTGTCTCTCAGTTTGAGGTGACCGTTTCTGCTTGCGTTCATGGAATTTGTTCTGAGCCTAAAATATTGCTTCCGGATACGTTTTCCGGGGGTTGTGAGAATTTTGTTCGCTTTAGAGAGGCTTGCAAACTCCATTTTCGCCTACTTCCCCGTTTCTCTGGTGATGAGGAGCGGAGGGTGGGGATCATCATCTCGCTACTCAGGGATAACGCTCAGTCCTGGGCCTTTTCGCTGCCGGTGGGGGCACGGCCCCTCCGTTCAGTGGATAAATTTTTTTTTAGCCCTGGGTCAGATATATGATGATCCGGATCGTATTGCTCTGGCTGAATCTAAACTGCGTCTGTTATGCCAGGGTAAACAGTCCGCAGAGATATACTGTTCAGAATTTCGGAGATGGGCAGCTGATACTGGTTGGAATGATGCTGCACTCTGAAGTCAATTTTGCCATGGTCTTTCAGAGGGATTGAAAGATGCGTTTGCCTTTCATGAGAGACCTACCTCCTTAGAGACTGCCATGTCTCGGGCTGTTCGTATTGACAGGCGTCTTAGAGAGAGAGGAGAGATCACTCCTTCCTGTCATACTCACTCCAAGGACAGTGGGGTGGTCTCATTCAGTGCACAGGAGCCCCAGTCTCTCTCAATCCTCTCTGAGCAGGAGCCCATGCAGCTGGGTTCGCTTGCCTCTAATAATAGAGGATTCAGCTCTCAGGGCAGGGTTTGTTTCTGTTGTGGAGGTATAAATTAGGAGATTCAGGGAGTTTTTTGAGGGTAATAAACAAACAAAAAGAAAAAAGTCCTCTATAAATGTTCCATCTGTTACTATTGGCAAGGTTGATGCAGAAATTGAAGGTTTTACGTTTGCTTGTAGTTCCCGTTTTGTCCTACCTGCCAGGGTGGCGCTAGAGAGCAAGAATATTGTTTGTGAGATTTTTGTAGATAGTGGAGCAGCTGTCAATCTAATTGATAATCAATTTGCTATAGCACATGGTTTCCAGGTATGCACTGTGGGAAAGGACATACCTGTTTTTGCAATTGATTCCGCTACACTTTCTCAAAAATCATTAAAGGGTTCACAATATCAGTTTGACTGTGGGTGATGCTCATGTTGAGGATGTGTCATGCTTCATCCTAAGCGGATTACCTACTCCTCTGGCGTTGGGGCTACCCTGGCTCACTAAACATAACCCCACCATTGATTGGCAAGCGAGGCAAATAAATGGTTGGAGTGACTTTTGCAGAGAGAATTGCCTCTCGACGTCTCTTTCAGAGGTTTCTACTAAGACTGTACCATCTTTTCTCTCTGAATTTTCGAATGTGTTTTCTGAGAGTGGTGTTCAGGAGCTGCCCCCTCACCAGGAGTATGACTGCCCTATTAATCTTATCCCAGGCGCCAAGCTGCCTAAATCTCGTTTATACAATCTCTCCCAACCTGAAAGGGTCTCTATGCGTACTTATATCTCGGAGAGCCTGAGAAAGGAACACATATGACCCTCGAAGTCGCCTGTTGCCGCTGGTTTTTTTTTGTCAAGAAAAAAGATGGTTCTTTAAGACCATGTCTGGATTTCAGGGAGCTGAACAGTATCACAATTCGTGACCCTTATCCGCTTCCTCTGATCCCGGATCTCTTTAACCAGATTGTTGGGGCTAAAGTTTTTTCCAAGTTGGATTTGAGAGGGGCATACAACCTGGTCAGGGTCAGAGAAGGGGACGAATGGAAGACCGCCTTCAATACTCCTGAGGGTCATTTTGAGAATTTGGTTATGCCTTTTGGTTTGATGAATGCTCCAGCCGTCTTCCAACATTTTGTGAACAGTATTTTTTATAATTTAATTGGGAAATTTGTACTAGTGTACCGAGAGGACATTTTGATTTTTTCTCCTGATTTCAAGACTCATAGGGACCACCTACGTCAGGTTTTGCTCATTCTGTGGGAGAATAAATTGTATGCTAAACTGGAAAAATGTGTGTTTGTGGTTCCAGAAATTCAATTTCTGGGCTTCCTTCTCTCCGCTTCTGGCTTTTGCATGGACCCCGAGAAGGTCCGCGATGTGCTTGATTGGGAGCTTCCTGAGAATCAGAAGGCGCTGATGCGCTTTTGGGGTTTTGCCAATTATTACAGGAAGTTCATTTTGAATTATTCCTCTGTTGTTAAGCCACTGTCACAAGGGTGTCAAGAGCCACGCCTGACTCCGTTGTACCCGGGGTCAGGAGGTCGCAGCGGTTGGCTGCACGCTCTATGTAAGATAGGGATGTTTCCTTATTGTAGCTTTCTGGGTTTGCTTTGCAAACCCTTTTGGCTCACTCAGGGATCCGTAGCTCCTTCTCTCAGCTGTTCCTTGTCCAGCACTCCCAATCCTCCTTATATTCCCCTCTCACACTTCTCTGATGGCCAGATATAATGTAATGACCGGCAACACACACAGGGAGGAAAAAGGGAAAGTCCTGCCCAAGGGAGAGGGAAAGATGGTGACCCCTAACTCACCTTGCGGCTGGCACCTGACTGCCCTGACGTCCCTAGACGGGTTCCTCACCCGTGCGGCGATCACGTGCCTAAACCCTGGCTTTCCCTGAAATGAACCCTAGATAATGAATGGGCCAGTGGGATCGCTAGTCCTCACCACTGCACTAAGAGGGAAACACCAGGGAGAGGACAGACAAACACAGACAAACACAAACACCCAGGTGGACGACAACAACTATCCACAAAGGTCCAACAGGGATCCGGAGGGTAGCGTTCTAAAGCAACAATCAGAGAACGCAGCAACACAGCTCCAGTGGGTCAGAATAGATGTCCAGGCAGGAAGCTCTATATCTGGCAACCAGAGAAGTGTGAGAGGGGAATATAAGGAGGATTGGGAGTGCTGGACAAGGAACAGCTGAGAGAAGGAGCTACGGATCCCTGAGTGAGCCAAAAGGGTTTGCAAAGCAAACCCAGAAAGCTACAATAAGGAAACATCCCTATCTTACATAGAGCGTGCAGCCAACCGCTGCGACCTCCTGACCCCGGGTACAACGGAGTCAGGCGTGGCTCTTGACACCCTCGTGACAGCCACTCACTGATATGACTAGAAAGGGGGTAGATTTTTCCTCCTGGTCGGTAGAGGCACGTAAGGCCTTTTCTAGTATCAAGGAGAGTTTTGCTTCCGCTCCCATCTTGGTACAACCTGATATCTCTCTGCCCTTCATTGTTGAGGTGGACGCTTCTGAGGTGGGTGTGGGTGCGGTCTAGTCTCAGGGTCCCTCTCCTGCCAAATGGTGACCGTGTGCCTTTTTCTCGAAGAAACTCTCCTCCGCAGAGAGGAATTACGATGTGGGAGAGAGGGAGTGGTTGGCCATCAAGTTAGCTTTTGAGGAATGCCGCCATTGGCTAGAGGGAGCCAGACAAGAATCTGGCCTACTTGGAGTCAGCCAAGCGTCTGAACCCGAGACAGGCCAGATGGTCTTTGTTCTTTTCAAGGTTTAATTTTGTTGTCACGTTCCGCCCTGGGGTTAAGAATGTGAAGGCGGATGCCCTGTCACGTTGTTTTCCGGGAGAGGGGAACTTTGAAGACCCTTTCTGTTCTCGCTTGGGGGTTCGGTTGTCATTCTCTTCTGCTTTCCACCCGCAGTCGAATGGCCAGACAGAGTGCATCAATCAGAATCTGGAGACATATCTGCGCTGTTTTGTGGCGGAGAATCAGGAGGATTGGTGTTCTTTTTTGTCCCTTGCTGAGTTTGCTTTAAATAACCGTCGTCAGGAGTCCTCTGATAAGTCACCATTTTTTGGTGCATATGGGTTTCATCCACAGTTTGGGACATTCTCTAGAGAGGGGTCTTCTGGTTTACCTGATGAGGAGAGATTCTCCTCGTCTTTGTCATCTATTTGGCAAAAGATTCAGGATAATCTAAAGAGCATGAGTGTGAGATATAAGCGTGTGGCGGATAAAAAACGTGTGCCTGGTCCGGACCTGAATGTTGGTGATCTGGTGTGGTTGTCTCACGGCCATGGCTATGACCGTGACTCCTTAACCGCATGCGGTTGCCTGCGGTTTAGTTTGGGTGTTCAACCACAGGTGAGGGCCGCTGGTTTGTGGCCTCACTTGTGGTTGCCGCGGGCAACTAGTTGTGTTGTGTATGTGTCAGCAGAGCAGCCTGAGCGGTGCTAGGCAGCTTGCTGCAGTGGCATGCGGCTACACCTGACTACCTCTATGTTAGGTGTGTGTGTATGGTGTGCACTGTGTTTTATGATATTGTGTGAACTTCCCCTTTTAATGGTGTTTTCCCTTCCCTGGTGGTGGAAGGGTTAACTCCCTTTCTGTGTGTGTGAGACACTGGGTGTGTCTGTGTGGGTGTGGCCTCTTAGGCCTATAAAGCCTCTGTGTTTGGCATGTCTTAGTGGGTTGCTTCAGCCATGCTTAGCTGGAGCAGCCTCCTGTGATCGCCATCTGCCAGTGGGGGCCACCCTTGTGGTCATAAAACAAATTGTCATTCTTAAGTTTATATGATGTCCACTCGATGTTTCCTTGTTATGTTATGCACCTATGGATCTGGTTTCCTGTGTGTTTGTGTGTGTGCTGTGTCCATCTGTGTTTGGGTGTGGACATTTGCTGTCTTGCACGGGATCCAGTCTGAGTGTCTGTGGCAGGTAGGTGTGGAAGTGCTTTTCAGCCTCCTGCCATATCCATAGGCTGTTTATGTTCCTTTCCCTGCAGCTTGGCCAGTGAGACTCCTGTTCCTCCGTGTCCAGAAGGAACAGGTCGTCTTATCCTTCACTCCTAGTTCAGGGACCGGTCAGAGGGTGAGTAGGGATCCGAGGTTCCTGAGCATGGGTCCTCCTACCTTAAAGGTCGGCCCATGCAGCTAGGAGTTAGGGTCAGATTAGGGATGCGATTAGGAGGTGACCTGCTCCCTAATTCTGTCGTCCTGGCCGAGCAGGGGTTAACATCATCTCGCATCGCACGGCTGAGGATTTTCCCCGTCCTCAGCCGTGACAGGTTGTCTACTAAGAATATCAAATTGAAGGTTCCCTCCTGGAAGTTGGGTCCTAAGTTTATTGGGCCTTACAAAATCTTGTCTGTCATCAATCCTGTTGCCTACCGTCTTGATCTTCCTCAGACTTGGAAGATCCATAATGTTTTTCATCAGTCCCTATTAAAACCTTATGTCCAAACCACTGTACCCTCCTCTTTGCCTCCTCCTCCGATTGTGGTTGGTGGTAATCTTGAATTTCAGGTCTCTAGGATTGTGGACTCTCGTATTGTCTGCGGTTCTCTCCAGTACCTCGTTCATTGGGAGGGTTATGGTCCTGAGGAGAGGATGTGGGTCCCAGTGACAAACATTGTGGGCTCTGAGTGTCCGGAGTCCACTCGTAGAAGGAGGGGTACTGTCACCGCCAGAATTTCCCATTTCGGAAAGTAGACACCCTAAGGTATTCGCAAATTTTTTTTTTTTCTTACAAAGTCTCATATTCCACTAACTTGTGACCAAAAAAATTTTTTTACATGAACTCACCATAGCCCTCACGGAATACCTTGGGGTGTCTTCTTTCCAAAATGGGGTCACATGTGGGGTATTTATACTGCCCTTGCATTTTAGGGGCACTAAAGCGTGAGAAGTAGTTTGGAATCCAAATGCGTAAAAATGCCCTGTGAAATCCTTAAAGTACTCATTGGAATTTAGGGCCCCTTTGCGCACCTAGGCTGCAAAAAAGTGTCACACATGTGGTATTGCCATACTCAGAAGAAGTAGGTCAATGTGTTTTGGGGTGTATTTTTACATATACCCATGCTGGGTAAGATAAATATCTCTGTAAATGACAACTTTTCCCATTTTTTATACAAAGTTGCCATTTTACAGAGATATTTCTCTGACCCAGCATGGGTATATGTAAAAATACACCCCAAAACACATTGCCCTACTTCTCCTGAGTACGGCGATACCACATGTGTGACACTTTTTTGCAGCCTAGGTGCGCAAAGGGGCCCAAATTCCAATGAGTACCTTCTAGGAGGGCATTTTTAGACATTTGGATTCCAGACTTCTTCTCACGCTTTAGGGCCCCTAAAATGCCAGGGCCGTATAAATACCCCACATGTGACCCCATTTTGGAAAGAAGACATCCCAAGGTATTCCGTGAGGGGCATGGCGAGTTCATGTAAAATTTTATTTTTTGTCACAAGTTAGTGGAATATGAGACTTCGTAAGAAAAAAATATATATATCATTTTCCGCTAACTTGTGCCAAAAAAAAAACTTCTATGAACTCGCCATGCCCCTCACAGAATACCTTGGGGAGTCTTCTTTCCAAAATGGGGTCACTTGTCGGGTATTTATACTGCCCTGGCATTTTAGGGGCCCTAAAGCGTGAGAAGTAGTTTGGAATCCAAATGCCTAAAAATGCCCTCCTAAAAGGTACTCATTGGAATTTGGGCCCCTTTGCGCACCTAGGCTGCAAAAAAGTGTCACACATGTGGTAGCACCGTACTCAGAAGAAGTAGGGCAATGTGTTTGGGGTGTATTTTTACATATACCCATACTGTGTGTGAGAAATATCTCTGTAAATGACAACTTTTTCCAATTTTTTATACAAAGTTGTCAATTTACTGAGATATTTCTCTCACCCAGCATGGGTATGTGTAAAAATACACCCAAAACCACATTGCCCTACTTCTCCTGAGTACAGCGATACCACATGTGTGACACTTTTTTGCAGCCAAGATGCGCAAAGGGGACCAAATTCCAATGAGTATCTTTAGGATTTCACAGGGCATTTTTACGCATTTAGATTCCGTGAGGGGTATGGTGAGTTCATGTAAGATTAAAAAAAATTTCACAAGTTAGTGGAATATGAGACTTTGTAAGAAAAAAAAAAATAATAATAATTTCCGCTAACTTGTGCCCAAAAAAAAATCTTTTATGAATTCGCCATGCCCCTCAAAAGTGATTTTCATAGCACCGCAGCGATTTTTCAGTGTTTTTGCAGTGATCAGAAAAAAATAATTCTGTCACTGCGGTGGGGCAGACTGAACGTAAGTGTGCGCACAAGATCAGTCCTGATCGGGTGAACACTGCGTTTTTTGTAGAGACTATAGAACATGTCCTATTCTTGTCCGCAATTGCAGGACAAGAAAAGGCATTTTCTATATAGTTCTGGCAATGTGCGGATCCGCAAAATGCGGAAAGCACATTGCCGGTGTCCGTGTTTTGTGGATCCGTGGATCCGCAAAACACATACGGACGTCTGAATGGAGCCTTACAGGGGGGTGATCAGGCAGTCTATATGGGGTAATCAGGGGTTAATAAGGGGTTAATAAGTGACAGGGGGGGTGTAGTGTAGTGTGGTGATTGGTGCTACTTATAGAGCTGCCTGTGTCCTCTGGTGGTCGATCCAAGCAAAAGGGACCACCAGAGGACCAGGTAGCAGGTATATTAGACGCTGCTAACAAAACAGCATCTAATATACTTTTTTGGGGTTAAAAAAATCGCATCTACAGCCTGCCAGCGAATGATCGCTGCTGGCAGGCTGTAGATAAACTTCTCAGCTTAGCGTTGCTGCCTCTCGCGAGGTGACGCGCTGATGCGTCTAGGAGGAATAACCCGGCCGCCCGCTGGACGCATCCCTGCATTAGGCGGTCGGGAGGAGGTTAAAGGGAACCTGTCATGTGGATATTTGTTTATAATCTAACTAATTATATACAATCATTAATTACTAAAAAGTGCCTTAGATGTATTCACTTACTGGTGTGACAGATGGTTACCCCAAAATATACACATAAAGATGCCACATGCCGCATGCTAATGAGCTGATTTGAGTCCAGCATGATGTCATTGAGTCCAGCATTTATTTAATTCAGAGATATAGCCACTCCCCTGCCCACCTGCTGCTGATTCATATAGAAAAAAACTGTCACTCAGCAGCAGGTAGGCGGGGAGAGTCAGGAGCTCATAAATATTCATGACTCATCATTATCAGCTGGAGCTTTTCAATACAAGATGTTGGCAGATTGACTGGGTCAATTAAAGAAAGTGATCCAGCATTTTGCTAAGAGAATCAGTCACTTATTTATGTTGCCCTTAGTTAGGACACCATAAAACTGGTGGCAGGTTCCCTTTAAATGGCTTTTAGAATCTTAGGAGCCTTTGATCAACCATCTGTACAGATCCAGACCTCATAGTGGCCTATCAGGTACTCTTCCAGAGGCCACCCAACAAATGGGAAAGCTCAAGGTAAAGCCAAGGATGTAGAGGTTTGGGATTAGCTTTTATTAGCTTAGGGGGCAGGGGAAGAGGTTAAAGGAACACCAAACCTAGAAATGAATAATAAAATTAACAGATCTTGCCCCCACTATCAGTCTGTAGCATTTTCTACATTACTCAAACAAACAGTTTGATAGGAATCCTTCAAGAATGCAAATGGTAAATATCCTGCTTATCTCTTCCATTTTTGCCTGAATAATCGCAAAGGGGTGGAGTTTATCAATCTTATTACAGACAGGGCAGAGGGGGTAGGCTCCTGCTTCAGTTAGTTGTCTTAAAGAGAATGTGTTAACTATAATTTTTTCTGCCAGTTAAAACCAGATAGTGACACATATTCTTTTTTTTTTTTTTTTACTGATATGTTTATATTTTCTAGCCAATAGAAAAGCTAAGACATCAGCTATTGTTAATGGTGGATCCTGTGATATCTACATATAGGTGATATCTGTCATTATAATCTGCCTGTGATGATAACGTGATGACTGCTAAAAAGAGACAAAACACAATGCTTCAACATATTATTAGGTTTAGTGGCCAGTGCAAAAGCTGCAGGATTTTTAGATAATTTATTTTTTTAAAGATAGTGACATGGAGAATGTAAAGACAATCACCAAAATTATTCATTCTAAAAATATTAGTCCAAGAAATAATACAATTTTATTATTAGGGATGAGCAAACCTGTGGTAGTTCTGGTTTGTCAGATTCCAGCAAACTTAAGGAAAAAGTCAGAGTTTGGGACCCGAACTTGACCTTGAACCCAAACTTAACTTTATTATTTTCCGTTATAACATGGTTATATCGGAAAATAATAGCATTCTTAAGACAGAATGTAAAACAATATGGCTATTTTGGGATTTAAAAAACCCTCATCTCATCCACTTGATCATGTTGCAGCAGCTTCTTCAATCTTCACTGAACAGGACCTGCCAAAGGACCTGTGATATGGGTAATGACATCACCATGTGGGAGAACAAGGTGACATCATCACGCACATCGCAGGTCTTTTGGCAAGTCTTGTTTAGAAGAAGAAGAAGAAGCTGCTGCAGCGCGATCAAGTGGATGAGGTGAGTTTTGTTTTTGTTTTTTAACCCCTAAATGGCCATATTGTTTTGCATTTTGTCTTAAGAATGCTATTATTTGTTTTGGGTGGGAAATATGTGTTAACTGTTCATTTGAATATGGTGCATTGTGTTGACCAGTTGAAGCGATACGAAAGAATGCTTACCCAGTTAACTTATCCTCCCTCATTGATGTCCCACCGATCTGATGAGTCTAAATGCAAAACTTTGTAGGAAACTTAGTAGGAGCTAATATATAAGGGCTCATGCATACAACCATTGGATGTTTTGCAGTCTGCAAATTGTGGATCCGCAAAATACGGATAATGGCCGATAATAGAAAAGTCCTATCATTGTCCTTAATGTGGACTATTTTTCTGCTGAATGGCCATGCGGATATACGGACAGGGAATGCAAACAGTCATTTCTGGGTGTTTTTGCGGCCCAGTTGAAGTGAATGGTTCCGCATATGGGCCGCAAAAATGGAACGGACAGAAAAAAAAATATGTTTGTGTGCATGAGCCCTAAAGGGTAGTGAGGCACAGATCTGCTATACCTGTGCAATTTATTAGGGAGAAGACTAAAACAGGATCACAACACCTGAGCTGCAGAATGGTTTTAAATTATGAAAGTGTTGTTGTCACGACTGTGACTGATCCAGACAGGTCTGGGAGGAGAAGGTCGCAGCGACTTGCTACTCGCGATAGCTTGTGAGTTTGCTCCGTGGTTCAGGGTATGTCATCCGGGTTTTGCCTTGTGAACCTTTTTGTCCTGACTGGGAGTTTGTAGGCATTCTTCTCAAGTGAGTCCTGTCTGCCACTCCCAGCTACTATATTAGTTTCAGTTTCACTTGCAGTCATTGCCAGATATAGTCCTTATTTCCAGTGCTATTCTGACCTTTGAAGGAGATCGTTTGACGGTATTGCTGTGGTGCTCTGGTCTGGCGTGGACTGTTGTTATTGGGATCACCTTCTCTGCTCGTGACTGGATAAGTCTATCTCTGCTGTAGATTGTTTGTTTGTTCCTGTCTTCCCCTGTTGTTCTCCTAGACATGAGTGATGGTGACTAGTGCTCCCATCTGCCTTTCCCCAGTCTAGTCTTGTTAGGGTGACTGAGGGTTTAGGCATCCTGCTCGCCGCACGGGTTCACACCCCGTCTAGGGTACTAGGGAAGACAGGTGCCAGCTTAGGGTTAGTCAGGGGTGGCCGTTCTATTTCCCATCCGTAGATAAGGGTCCCCCTTCCCCTCCGTCTGGTGCGACACGACTGCTGCTGGGATAGCGGTCGTGACAGTTGTTTATTATAATTATTTACATTAAAATTAAATAAAGGTTATATTTAATGTAAACCTGTCACCTTTAAGTGATATTGTAGATATTCAAGATGGGTGCTGTTCTTTTCCTAAAAGAGGACTTTTTGAAGTCATTATTGGGTGATAGTATTACCTATTCATTTCTTTAGCTTTTGAAAGAACTTTTGCTATAGAGTAAATGATGTGAGAAACAGACAAACCTAAAAATCACTTACTAGATTAAAAATTTTTCTCATTGCTGATTTTGATTAGAATTGTGGGAGGAAATCCAGACAAACACAGGAATGCATACTAAATGCACATATTGCCCATTGTATGCCCATTGGGTGCATACAAGACAAGTGTTAATTCTTGGATTAAACTGCTGCCTTAGATCATATGAAATAGGAAACTGTCTACTTTGGCTACTTTCACACCTGCGTTTAGGTGCGGATCTGTCTAGTATCTGCACAGACTGATCCGCACCTATAATGCAAACGCTTAGATCCGTTCAGAACGGATCCGTTTGCATTACCATGAACGAACAAAAAAAACAAAAAAAATATAAAAAAAAATAATATATATATATATATATATATATATATATTATTATTTTTTTATTTTTTTTTGTTCATGATAACGCAAACGGTTCCGTCCAGACTTTACATTGAAAGTCAATGGGGGGGCGGATCCGTTTGAAAAATGCACCATATTGTGTCACCTTTGAACGGATCCGCCCCTATTGACTTCCATTGTAAGTCTGGACGGATCCGTTTGCCTCCGCACGGCCAGGCGGACACCCGAACGCTGCAAGCAGCGTTCAGGTGTCCACCTGCTGAGCGGAGCCCAAACGCTGCCAGACTGATGCATTCTGAGCGGATCCGCATCCACTCAGAATGCATTAGGGCTGGACGGATCCGTTCGGGGCCGCTTGTGAGAGCCTTCAAACGGAACTCACAAGCGGAGCACCGAACGCAAATGTGAAAGTAGTCTTAGACATATTCTGTCAACTGCAATAAAGTACCGTATTTTTCGCTTTAAAAGACGCACCTGATGATAAGACGCACCTAGATATTTGAGGAGGAAAATAAGAAAAAAATATTTTGAACCAAAAGGTGTGCTTTTGGTGGGTTTTGAACTAATGGTTGTCTGGGGATGACACTGTTATGGAGGATCTGTGGATGACGCCTTTTTATGGCGGATCTGTGGATGGCACTGTTATGAGGAGTCTGTGGATGGCAGTTTTAAGGGGGATTTGTGGATGGCACTGTTATAGGGGGGGATCTGTGGTGGACACACTCTTATGGGGGACCTGTGGAGGACATTGTTATGGGGGGGATCTGTGGATGACACTCTTATGGGGGTGGTCTGTGGATCATACACTAGTGTGGGGGATGTGTGAATAACACACATAGCATCTTATGTAATGGTGGTCACTATTCACATAGTATTGATGATCTTATGCTGGTCACAGTATCATATGTGCCACAGTATATTATGTGAATAGTGACCCCCATTATACCATTGTCCACCCACTGACAGCATAGTGTAATGGAGCAGTTTTTATGGTAGGAGGGGATGGAGGCTGGCAACACTGTCGGCGGTGCCCGATGCAGTCACTGTACTGTAATACATCGGGTCCCGCACACAGCAGTTTTCATAAGTAAAGTCATGGTACAGTAATCCTCTTCAAGCAGTGTTTGTACTTTAAACTCAGGCAATCCTCTGTACTATGAAAGCGACAGGCAGGGCGGCAGCGTAACCTTGCGATACTCACTCTTTCAGCTCCCGCTCTGCCTTCATGAATGAAATAGGAGGAGCGTGACTGAGTGATACGCTGCCGCCCTGCCTGCCGCTTTCATAGTAAGTTGTACAGAGGATTGCCTGAGTTTAAAGTACAAACACTGCTTGAAGAGGATTACTGTACCATGACTTTACTTATGAAAACTGCTGTGTGCGGGACCCGATGCATTACAGTACAGTGACTGCATCGGGCACCGCCGGCAGTGTTGCCAGCCTCCATCCCCTCCTCACATCCCGCTGATACATCGCAGTGCGGCAGCGATGTATCAGCGCCATCTGAGTTGGCAGCATTTGCTTTACAAGACACATTTGGGGGGGGGGGAAAGTGCATCTTATAAAGCGAAAAATACGGTAAATAATTCTACATATATAAACCGAGTTATTTTTTATGTTTTGTAGTGAAAGAGTATCATAGTATGCTATTTTTCTCAGGTTTATAGGTTAATAAGGAAGGGTTTGGCAAAAACACTAAAGTTTATCAGTGAAGAAAAATGGGCAAAGGATATAGGATCAGACAAAATTTAGTGGGATAACATTTACAGCAATATTAAAAAGACCACGATATCTAGTAACTTTAGGATTATTTATTTTAATATTATCCATAAAATATATTTGACCCCAACACTATTAAGTAAGATCTATAAAGACCGAGAACCAAAATGCTGGAGGTGCAAGCAAGAGCTCACTGACTATATCCATATGATATGGTCCTGTCCGAGTATGCAATTGTACTGGCGAGGGGTATTTCGCTCCCTGAGTACGGAGTCCTCAGTTTCCCTCCCATATCAACTGGAAGTGGCTCTTCTAGGGTGTTCCTTACCATCAATTAGGGAGAGAACAAAGAAAAGAATTTGGACAAGAGGTTTAATGGTGGCAAGAGTAATAATAGTAAGGGAATGGGGAGCAAAAATATCCCCCAGTTTCTGACAGATATGAGCAATAAGCAGCTGGTATTGACCCACCAGCTGGGGTGGCGGGGGGGGGGGTGAGTGGGGGGGAGGGATCGGGGTAACTATTGGCGATAACCACCGAGACAACCACCGTGGGGGGAAGGGAGAAACGGGGAGATAAATTAGGATTGACAGTTGGAGATCGAGCCAGGAAAATTGATGCAGGTCCCAATAATAACAAGATGTTACATTGATCTTTATTTTATTATTTTTATAATGGGACATTTAATGTTTTATTATGCCTGCCTGTTGACAGAAGTTGTGTGGAGGTATCCAGACTCGGTACTGTTAACTATTGTAATTTTGTAAAGGAAAACTGAATAAAGAAAGTAAATATAAAATAGTATGCTATTTTTCAGCTTGGTTCTTTCTTGTGCTTCTGGCTACAGTATGATAAGCAGATCTGGCTGATATATTTCACGTTAGAGCACAGTAAAAAGGGTTTCTAAAAGCAGGCATCTGACCTGATTTAGTGAGACTGGGACGGTTTATTCCCAAATAAGTGGTTAAATGAAACATTTCTGACCTGCAATCAATCTTCTAACCAGAATATTAGATATATTACACCATTTGGGACATTTTTTTTTTTTTTTTATCATAGATTAGGATTTTTCAACAAGAGGATAACATAAAATGAGATTTTTCGTTAAATTAAAAGCAAACAGAAAAAACAAACAAAAATGAGTCTCTCAGAGGTATACATAGAAATCAATGGGGCCCCATAGCAATAATCTGAATTGGACCCCGATAACCCCACCCACTACCCACCCCTGGCCCATTCCACCTCCTTCCCTTGCTCCTCCCATGCCACCCCCCCTATTCGCACACTCAGCATCAGCAGCAAGGAGTTAAAGGGGTTATCTAACCCCTAATGTGAGGGTGAGGAGTGGGAGGAAAGCATACTGTCCTCTACGAGTCTCTATGAGCCCAACCCCCCCCCCCCCACCCCGTGTTCTCTATGAGCCTCTATGAGCCCCCCCCCCCCGGAGTTTTCTATGAGCCCCCCCCCCCCGGAGTTTTCTATGAGCCCCCACACTGTCCTCTATGAGCCTAACCCCCCTGATTCCTCTATAAGCCCCCGAGTCCTCTGAGCCCCCCTGAGTCCTCTATAAGCCTGTATTTGCCCCTCAGCCCCCCTGAGACCTGACCCCCCTCCCCCCCAAAACCCCACAGCTTGCTGGCTGCTGCCCTCAGTATACCCATATCATATCCAAAAACCAAGAGGGGGGGCTGCACTCACTGCCACAGCCCGGGATGATGACTTGAAGGTGGCACGGGAGTCTTCTGACGTGAGCGCAGATAGTCAGACTCAGAGACAGTCACAGATGCTATGCGGGTGCACGCACACAGGTACTTGAGCGGTGCCTGCGCCTGCCAGCGATACACTGGCCAATCAGCAGCAGCCAGATCTTTGAGCTGTGAAATGCTGTTGGCCAGTGTGAAATACAGCATGCCTGCAGCCCAGATCATTAAGTTAGACTGTCTGGGAGCGGTCGCTTCAATGCCGGGCAGGGGGAGGGAGTCCGACAAGTTGGCACTTGGCACTGTCTTATGTGGACAGCAATCCTCCAAAAAATACACTGTTCGAGTAAGTGAGAACAGCCCATAACTGTGGAACAAAGCAAGAAGGAAAGGTAAAGCAACATTGTTGAGAAAGACACTCAAAACACCTGAGTAATTATTTGGATAGGCACAATAAAAACAAAAACATGAAGTTGCACCATAAGGAAGTGGAAGTGGAAGTAAATCCCTAACTGTTCAGTCTAAAACCAGTTCTATTCAATAGCCATAACTGGATAAAGGTTCGAGTGGCCATGTGGACCACATTGATGAGAAAAACACTATTGGGGTCATTTATCAATCTGGTGTAAAGTAGAACTGACTTAGGCTACTTTCACACTAGCGTTTTTACTGGATCCGGCAGGGTTCAGCAAAAACGCCTCTGTTACAATAATACAACTGCATGCATCCATCATGAACGGATCCAGTTGTATTAAGTCTTCGATAGCCATGACGGATCGTCTTGAACACCATTGAAAGTCAATGGGGGACGGATCCATTTTCTATTGTGCTAGAGTGTGTCAGAGAAAACGGATCCGTTTGGCTTCGCTTCGTCAGGTGGACAGCAAAACACTGTAAGCAGCGTTTTGGTGTCCGCCTCCAGAGCGGAATGGTTACTGAACAGAGTCAAACTGATGCATTCTGAGCAGATCGTTTTCCATTCAGAATGTATTAGGGCAAAACTGATCCGTTTTGGACCGCTTTTGAGAGCCCTGAACGGATCTCACAAATGGAAAGCCAAAACGCTATTGTGAAAGTAGCCTTAGTTGTCCATAGCAACGAAATAGATTCCACCTTTTAATTTTTGACAGCTTCTTTGGAAAATGAAAGGAGGAATCTGATTGATTGCTATAGGCAACGAAGCCAGTTCTACTTTACACCAGTTTGATAAATGACCCCACATATTTATTCACTCAACAACATATTTTCTTCATCAGGAGTTTAAGATGGTGTTTATCTTGTGAAGAGCAACATGGTCCATATCATGACTTTGGCCAAAATGAACACTACAACAGCTCATCCTTGATTTGCTTCAAGTAATTTTTATTGGTGTGATTCAGATCCACAAATAACACTGCATGTTTTACTACATGATGATTACTCCCTTTGAAAGCCAGGTCTTCCGCATACAGGACCCCAGCAGTCCAGTTCTTATATGTAGTGATCAGGATATGGCCTCATACCTGATGAAGAGTTTGAACCTGAACCATTGCTATATGTAATGCACAGTATAATCAATGGATATATAAAAATCACTTGAAGCAGAACAATAAGGAAATGACATTCTACCCTTTATTTGATATGTACATGTGGACCAAGACATGGTTAGCTCCCTAGAATATGCAACAAACCACATAAATAAGGAAAGTTGTACTGCTTGCTAGTGTTTTTGCACTATTGAACCTTTAGGCTGCTAAGGTGATTACATAAAAGCAGTTCTCGAGTGAGGGGTTAGGGAGTTCCTTATGATATCACACACTGCTTATAGTGTGAGTAAGGCTACATGCACACAACCATATGTGTTTTGCGGCTCCATTCTAATAATGTCTATCCTTGTCCGCAAACTAAAAAAAAAATAGGACATGCACAATTTTTTGGGCAGGGCAATGGAACGGACATACTGATGCGGACAGAACACGGTGTGCTGTCCGCGTTTTTTGCAGACTTATTGAAATGAATGGGTCCGCATCCTATCCGCAAAAAATAAATAAATGAATGGACAAAGAAACAAACAACCTTCGTGTGCATGTAGCCTAACAGTGTTTTGGGGAGTAGGGATGAGCGGACCCGTGGATGTTCGGATTTACTGGGTTCGGCCGAACTTCAGGTCAAAGTTCGGAATCGGGAGCCGAACTTGACTCTGACTCGAATCCAAATCCCATTGAAGTCAATGTGGATCATAACTTTGGTGCGCTAAAATGGCTGTAAAATAGTCGGGCTAGAGGGCTGCAAAAGGAAGCAAAATGGGGGTAAGAGCAGGACAATTGCCCTGCAAACAAATGTGGATAGGGAAATGACTTAAAATAACATAAAATAGAAAAAAATAATAATAATAATCTTGAATTTGGAGGTGGAGGTCAAAGTGGAGTAGGGGTTGAGGAGGCGGTGGACGTGGCGGTTTAGGTGGAAGCGGTGGTGGAGAAGGAGGAGGTAGCCAACACTGTTTTTGTTTTTTTTTCTTTGTTTTTTTATTTTTTTTATTTTTTTTTATAAGTTTGGGAAGGCTCTAAAACATTGGGAAATGGGAAAGAGAACGCAAAAAGAAAGTGTGCTGGAGTATAACAATGCCTGTCTATTCAGCACAAGATACAGACAAGTGAGCTTGTCCACGTTGGCTGTAGACAGGCGACTGCGCTCAACCCCCTGCCATGCTAAACACATGTTCAGACAATACACTGGCCTCAGGGCAGGCCAGCACCTCCAAGGCGTAATGTGCAAGCTCAGGCCATGTGCCCAATTTGGAGACCCAGAACTTAAATGGGGCAGACCTATCAGTCAGTACAGTAGATGTTGCTGAAATGCTGCCTCCTGCTAAGACGTTCCATATCAGCTGGTGGTGCTGGTTGTTGTGGCATGCTGACAAAGCTTTTCCACATTTCGGCCATGCTAACCATTCCTTTTGAGGTGCTGGCAGTGCCCCAGCTGCGTTGGCGACTTCTTCCTCCTCCTCCTCCTCTGCCTTTGCCTTGTGCTTCCACTGAGCCCCTGCTGTCAGGTGTGAATGCCATCATCAGTGTGCGCTTGTACTCACGCAACTTACGATCACCCTCCAGTGAGGGAATTAAGGACGCTACGTGAATGGGGACCCAATAATCAGCACTGGTTAGAATTTGAGCAACTTGGCAGTTGTTGTGCAGGCACTGCAGCATGTAGTCGCTCATGTGTGCCAGGCTGCCCAGAGGGAACAACAAGGTGTCCTCTGTATCCCCCCAGCCATGCTCCAGTGATGCCAATAAGCTGCTTTGGGTGCTACCATGCTGTGAACACGGTTCCTCATCATCATCATCATCATCCTCCTCCTCATCCTTCAGCTCTGTGTCCTCGCTGGACAATTGTGTACCTGGCCTCTGTTGGTGCAGGAACACACCCTCCAAACCACTTGTGAATGACTGGCCTGATAACCGTGGAAATTATCCCTCTTCCTCCTGTCACATCCTTTTCCATCATCACCCAAAGCATTTTTCAAGGAGACATAGAAGTGGGATAGTAACGCTGAGGACAGCGTCATTTTGGTGGAGTACTTGAAACAGTGCAACAAGGCACACACGTCCTGCATGAAGGCCCACTCGTTGGTAGTGAAGTGGTGCTGTTCTGCAGAGCGACTCACCCATGCGTGCTGCAGCTGAAACTCCACTATTGCCTGCTGCTGCGCACACAGTCTCTCCAGCATGTGCAAAGTGGAGTTCCACCTTGTGGGTATGTCGCTTATGAGGTGGTGAGCAGGAAGGCCGAAGTTACGCTGCTGCGCAGACAGGCTGATCAGCATCAGGGTGAGAACACCGAAAACGCACACAGACGGCCGGCACTTTCTGCAGCTGATCTGACATATTGGGGTAATTTTTCAGGAACCTCTGGACCACCAAACCAGCTAGGCCCAGAGCTTCTATGAGATTTTGCCCGGTATCGGACATCACCAGGCCAGGCTTGAGGCTCAGTGGCTCCAACCACTCATCAGTCTGTTGTTCCATGCCTGTCCACAGCTCCTGCGTGGTGTGGGATTTTCCCCCAAACAGATGAGTTTCAGAACAGCCTGCTGTTGTTTCCCCCTGGCTGTGCTGAAGTTGGAGGTGCAAGTGTTACGTTGACAGGATGAGCAGGTGGTAGAGGAGGAAGCGGAGTAGGAGGAGGAGGAGGCAACGAGAAAAGTCCTGCAATCCTCTAGTGGCAATAGGACATGCGCCAAACTGCTACCTGCCTCAGGCCCAGCCATAACTGCATTAACCCAGTGTGCAGTTAGGGAAATATAATGTCCCTGCCTGTGCTTACTGGTCCACATATCAATGTTTATGTGGACCTTGCCACAGATGGAGTTGCGCAGTACACAACTGATTTTGTCTGCCACTTGGTTGTGCAGGGAAGGGATAGCTCACCTGGACAAGTAGTAGCGGCTGGGAACCAGGTACTGTGGGGCAGCCACTGCCATAAAGTTTTTAAAAGTCTCTGTCTCCTCCAGACGGAATTACAGCATTTCAAAGACCAGGAATTTTGAAATACTGGCATTAAGGGCCTGGGATCGTGGGTGGGTAGGTGGGTACTTTCACTTTCTCTATAGGGTTTGGGGGATGGACAGCTGAATGCTTTCATGGGACAGTGTGAAGATGCTTGGTGACAGTGGTGGTGTTGCTGCCACATCCTCTGTTAGTGGGATGGCAGGTGCCACTGTCACTCTAGAGGGGGAGGAAAAGGCCAAGAGCACAGCAGAAGAGGGAGCAGGAGTATACTGAGATCTTTCTTTGTTTTGTCAGGTCTTGTGCTTTGCATTTAGATGCCTGGTCATGCAAGTGGTGCTCAGGAACATTTATGCCTCGCTTCAGACTCAGGTCTTTTCGTCAGCGCATTGTCTTAAGAACTGCCACGCCAGGGAACTTCTTGGAGTTGGCTTTGGTGTGCTCAGCACCTGGGTGCGGTGGGCAGTAGCAGGTGTACTCTGCTTTTGCACCCTGCTCCCTCTTTTGCTGTGTAGCTGGCGCTGTGTGACCACCACCTCTTACTTTGAACTGAACACGTCACTCTTATGACCTTGATTCCATGTGGGGTCTAGGACCTCATCATACTCCACTTAATCTTCCATCCATTCTTCACCCCTGCAGAAAGCTGAAGCAGTTGGCACCTATGTTTCGTCAACATCATCAGAGACGTGCTGCGGTGGTCCTCCCATGTCCACTATCCTGAAACAAAAGTGGTAGGGCAACAGTGCACTCAATCTTTTCCACTTCTGGGGCAGGGCTAGGTGGATGGCCCGCCACCAGAGTCATCAAAAAACATAAGAGACTGCTGCATGACTTGGGACTCAGACTGATTGGGGGTGAGGTGAAAGACAGATGCCCATGGGCTGCAGGTGCCAACTCTGCGCTTTCAGCAGGAGACCAGGAGGGAGACAATGTGAAGGAACCGGAGGCACTTTTAGCCATCCAATTTACTACCGCCTCTACTTGTTCTGGCCTCACCATCGTACACCGGTATTCGGGCCTACAAAATGACGCTGAACATCCTGTCGCCTGCATGCGCCGGAGGAAGGTGTCTCATTTGGGCGTGTATCTGGCACAGATTGACCACATCCTCTCCCTGCAACAGGAGCTCCACCAACACCAGCAGCACCAGGACCAGGGCCATGTTCCTTATTTGATGCTCTCCTCATTCTTTGAGGTCACCCACCGAACTAACAGATAGATTAACTATATTAATTTTCCTGTCACGTATGCAGTGCAGGGGTACCTCACATCAAAAATGGGTATATGTCACCCACAGATTTACAGGCAGATTAACTATTATATTTTTGTGTCAGGGTACAAAGACAGTTCATTGCACCCACACAAAAAATAGCTATAGGTCACCCACACAATTAACAGCCAGATTAATTATTATATTTCAGTGTCAGGGGTACAAAACTGGTGTATTGCACCCACAAAAAAATCACTATTGATCACCCACAGAATAAATAGCCAGATGAAATTTCTAACACTCTCCCTCACTTCAGCTGCCTACTTCCTGTCCCTGCACTATTCAGAGCTGATGGGTGGTGCTACACGTGATCCAGCTTGTATAGAGGCTGGGTCACATGATGTATTGGCCAATCACAGCCATGCCATTACTAGGCATGGCTGTGATGGCTTCTAAGTGCCCACAGCTTAAAAGCTGCCCTGCAGCCTTTCAACAAGCTTTATTAAATGCCCGAACACCGAACCCGAACTTTTGAAACAAAGTTTGGGTCCGGATACCCGAACTCGCAAAGTTCGGTATGGACTCAAACTTTGTGGTTCGGGTTCGCTCAACACTAGAGGGGAGAACAGGTGAGCACTCCAGCAGCCATACCTGCTGAGTCGAGTAAAGTAGAAGGCACAGACCTACGATATTACATAAATCAAAATGAAACTACAACTGTCCATTATAATAGAAGTATGAGTAGTTCTTGAATAGAAACCATATTGTATAAAAGTACTAGAGGACAGATACACCTGATAAAATAATAGCAAATCACACATCTATGAGATAAATAACCACTTACTTTTATAACGTATTTCCAAAAGAAACTAATGAACTAGAAACAAGAAGAGTAATGAACCAGTCAAGCAGTTTTATTAACTTGCCAATAAAGAACACATATCACATATGAACATGTCTTCACTTGTTTTATTAATTAATCCATGCATGATCACGCGCATATTTTATGTGGACTGTAAAGAACACGTGCAACATTCTTAGTATCACAGACAGGATACTACCGTGTTTCTGATTTGATGTTGTGATATGATGTAAGATCTTATATGGTATAAGATGTTACACCCCAGAATAGGGAAGGCATTGGTCTCTCAGATATCTTTGCTTATTACCTAGCATCCTACCTTACTTGAGTTCTTGTTTCTGTCACTTTAACAAAACTTTGGGTGGGGATAAAACAAAGTTTCTCTCCCATTTTCTTGGCCTCATTCTGTTTTTATCACACGATATTACTAACATTCCTCAGCTATACCTCTGTTTTGTTACAATGTTCTCATATTTTGAATCCTTAGGAACTTTCTCCCTGGAAGGTATGGTTTACAAATCAAGGAGACAGGCTAACATTTTCTTTCCATTCATTGCCCCATCACCCTGGGGAGTTTGATCTTCTCTGTTATTTCATCCCCACACCACATTGCTATACAAACTAAAGAGATAAAATGAGTTTGCTGAGATCCTCAGCAAAGTGTCTTGAATTCCATTAATGTCTGCAAAATAAAATAAAAACACAAAAGGGCACTCCAATAGCACAATATCAACAGGGAAAGATGGAAGGGCACCCACGATGAATTGCAGAGAGGATTACCCCAATTACCGTAGTTGTGCAGAACCAGGCACAACTATGGAGAAAGACATGTCAGAACTGAGTAGAAGGAGGCTAGTGGCCCAAAAATGGAAAGTAGAACTATCATACAGGTATCAGATCTTGATGTTGGAAAACAACTGGAGCGGGGGCACTTGCCAAGTAGGAGGTCAATGACAGTAATCCACACATAGGGAAGTAAGAAAATGTTGCTTTTTTTGCAACATGTTTCTTCACTGGAACAATGAGTTCATTAGGCCATACATAGTGTTACAAATTGTATTTATAGAAGAAATTATCAGTGGGAATGGGAGGGGTGCAGGGATGGAACAGATTTACAGGGTACAAGATAGGACAAAATGCAAAACTGCATACACAGCAACATAATTGTAACACAATTACAAAAAGTGAAGAAAAAAAAAAGAGGATTAAAAAGTGGATATATGATAATAAAAGGAACACACTTGGTGATCAGAACGAAGTGGCAAGATTTTCATTTAGTCCATTTCGATGCAACGCTGACATTTTTAAAATCGTGAAAGCTTCACGTTGTTTTAAGGGTACTTTCACGCTAGCGTTTTATCCCCATGCACTCTGGAGAGCAATCCGTTCAGGATGCATCAGGATGTCTTCAGTTCAGTCTTATTGACTTCTCAGAACGGAGATAATACTGCAGCATGCTGCGGTTTTATCTCCGGCCCAAAAAAAACTAAACACTTGCCTGAATGCCAGATCCGTTAGTTTTTTCCATAGGAATGTATTAGTGCCGGATTCGGCATTCAAATTGCGGCATTGACGGATCCTGTATTCTAGTCTGCGCAGACCTTTAAAAATGTGAAAAAAATAAATACTGGATCCTTTTTGCCTGATGACACTAGAAAAACTGATCCGGTATTGCAATGCATTTTTCAGGATCCTGATCAGTCTGAAAAATGCCTGATCAGTCAGAAAAAATGACATGCGGTTGCATACAGTTTGCCTTATCAGGCAGGCAGTTCAGGCAACAGAACTGCCTGCTGGAATCAAACAACGCAGGTGTGAAAGAACCCTAATCTTTTTAGTCTGTTAGGATTATCACTGGAAATGTGTTCAGTTGGAAAGGCTCTTACGGAATTAAAATTGCTACTGTATTGTGCACCTGAGAATAATGTCTGCAGACAGTGTGTTTGGGATAGGTATTTTAAAAATTTGATCTGTGTCTTTTCAGACGACAATGGAGTGGTTATGAAGTGCGACCAATGTATTGTAGTTTGCACAGGCACTATAGTAGATAAATTACATAATCAGAGTTGCTATTTAGATTTGATAGGAAAGGATTATCTTGTTGTAGATGATGGAAAGGTATTCGTTTTGTTGGGTAAGGTTTGGCAGCTGAGACAACATTTGGATCCACACCAATGGTAGTAGAAAAGAGGTTCAATGGTCTGTTCGTGTTGGTTTTACGTAATCGACTTGGGGCCAAACCGCCTGTAGGTAATTTTGGTGTGGTAGGCAGTTCTTTGCCAAGGATATTGTCACAGAGTAACAGATGCAAATGACATTGGAGAACTTTTATAATTCTGTTGTCACGCTGGTAGTTCATGCCATCCTTGGTCTTGCTGTCTCAGGCAGGGACAGATGCCACTATGCACTCCCTGTGTGAATTGGAATTAGAGCTCGGTGAACTTTTCTCGACAACTGGGTTTCTCTGCTACCATGGGCTGAATTCTGCCATAACAATCACTCTAGTGAATCTACTGACAAGATTCCTTTCTTTGTTGTTTATGGTCAACATCCTTGGGTGCCTAAACCTTATCCGGATGCCACAGCCAGGGACTTTTTCCAGATCTGGCAGGAGACCAAGGTTTCCCTTTCTCGGTCCTCATCATGAAATATTTACCTCAATATGCCATCTTACAAATTTGCTCCTTGATTTTTGGGACCTTTCGAAATTATATCTCCAGTCAACCCTGTCTGTTACAAGCTTTGCCTGTCGCCTTCTCTCGGCATTCCCCATTCCTTTTATGTATTGGTTTCACAGCTTACAACTGGTATTAAACAGTTACTCTAAGGGCCCTTTCACACGGGCACGATTTCCACGCGGGTGCAATGTGTGAGGTGAACGCATTGCACCCGCACTGAATCTGGACCCATTCATTTCTATGGGGCTGTGCACGAGCGGTGATTTTCACGCATCACTTGTGCGTTGCGTGAAAATCGCAGCATGCTCTATATTGTGTCAAACATTCTTAGGTACGGGGGCATACAATCGTCTACCTTTGAGACCCTTGTATGTGCTTAGCAGTCAGGGTGAGCTCTTATGGTTTTATAGGGGTCACCTATATGCTCCTTAGTTTGGGATCAAGCCAGTCGGACGTTTATTCATAACTTCCAGCTATCTGCAACATTATCCGTGACAATGTGATTGTGAACATTAGTTAGAGTTCTATTCTATGGTATGCCATCTAACAATGAGATAATTCAATTGCCTTCTAGAATTAGAGCCATGTAATACAGAATGTGAAAATGAAAAATGTCTACCCTGACAGTACACTGAAGGCTAAACAAGACAGCACACTGATATCAAACCGGTCTAGTTGCGGACACTGCTCTAATCTGTCTACCCAAAAGTCCATGGGGTCAGGGAACAGGGAATGTGGCAGAGAAAAGGTACAGTCCAGGTATGACTGAACCTGAGGGTTCAGGCAGTGGATATCGTTTTACTGATGTCTTTCACAGACCATTGGGTCAATTCAATTTCAAAAACATGAACAGTTTTTCCATTATGAACTGGAAAAATTGTTCATGTTTTTGAAATTGAATTGACCCAATGGTCTGTGAAAGACACGTACTGGCCATGGCCATAATTGCTTCTCAAGGTGTCAACAGTGGCATGGCCCACATTCTCTTCCACATGAGAGAACAAAGGAAAGGGAATATCCCACGGCTTTCTGAGGGATTCCAGGCATCCCTGAACAGAAGTATTCATCCCGGGCTGCATACCATCCGCTGTGAGGGGCTTGTGCAAACCTGATACATGTCTACATTAGAGTTGTGCCTAATATAGCACAACTCCACCAGGTGAGCCTCCATTCATTGGAGATACTACTTTTATCTATTTAAGATGTTATTACCCTATGGTGCGCCATTTTTTTGTTCTACAGCGGAACGAAGCCTGCTTTTATTACATGAGAGAACAAGGCAGGGATCACTTTTTTGGAGAAATAATGGAAGACAAGGCAATCTTTGGGGGAAAAAAATCTCTATTAGACAATGTACAGCTTGCAGATGGCAATGGAATTTGCAAGGACATTCACATGTGGCAAAAAAATATGCAGCTGAAACTGACCTGTGGTACAGATTTTAAATCTGCAGCATCAATTTATAATGCGGATCTTCATAGCAGATTTCACCCTTCCCAATACAAAGACTGAAATCTGCATCTAATCAGCAGCATTTCAGAAACAAAGTCAGTGACAAAAACACCATTTAGTGTGTTTTTTATGCTGCAGATTGCATGCTGAAATGGTGCAGATTTTCTGCTGCAGAAATTCTGCAGCGAATCAGTCACGTGTAAACCTACCCTTCAAATTTTTTGGGTGGACTTTTTGAGACAATTTGAAACCTGGAAGTGAGAACCATGAAGTCCATGAGAAAAACTATTTTCAACAATTTTGGTGGGTACCTGTAAATGGAAGACAAGACAAATTTAAAAAGGTTGGTGAATACCTGAAACTCGAGGACAAGACACTTAAACATTTTTTTTAGAAAAAAAAACTATTGTACTGAGTTACCCAAAAGGGGCATAACTTGAAATGACTGGGCCCCATAGCAAATTTTTGAATGGGCCACCCCCCATAGCTACTTCTCCACAACCCCCTCCTCCCAGGCAACCGCCACTCCTGCAGCTAATCAAGATCACCCTCACTCTCCATACAACCCTCCACCAACTCGATCATATAAAAATGTGAAATAAAAATAACCAGCAGGGTTGTATTTTTTGCAGTTCTGGGGTTACAGTCACAGCAACCTGCAAGTTGTGCCATGACTCCATTCATTTCTATGGCTGCACTGCTACACTGAGATCCTTGTATGTGCATCAGCTGTTGTGCCCAAGATCACTGTTTAGCCCTAGCCTAACACACATGAACATTGCACCAAACAGAACTGTATTGTGCACTGCCATACAACAATATTGTAGGCTAGGGATTAGCAACCTTCGGTACTCCAGCTGCTTTAAAACTACAACTCCCAGCATGTACACTTACTGAGCTGTTCATGTAGCTCTCTTAGAAGTGAAAAGAGGGTCCTGGGAGTTGTAGATTCTGGACAGCTGAAGTGTTGGAAGTTGCTGATCCCTGTACGCTATGAATACTGATGATTCTCCACCAATTATCACAGTGAAAGAAGTTTCACATTCCTGCAAGTCATACACCCGGTATTTTTTATTTACACAGGCACAATGAATCCTTCATATGAAGGTTGTGCCAAACACAGTATCTTTTCCTGTTTATGTGGAAAAGCACAGATACACCCTATGGATTAAGGGGATGCAGAACTCACAGGAGTGCCATGTTCCCTTAAGTGTGATTATCAATGGGGGTACTGGACCTTCACTAATCAGACATTTTTGGGCAAAATTACTGGGGAAATTTATATGCAGCATGTAAGATATTATCTGTGGGTCCGCCATGTTGTCTTCTTATATCTCTACCTTAAAGCTTAGCTAAAGAGTTCAATTCAAATTATCTACTGTTGCTAAAAAAGAACTCACATGTCATTGATTAAATACATGTTTTTCTGATTAGGAGGAGCTAGCCGTAATATCATGGATTCTTATTGACCTGTTTATGATTATTTTTGAGCCTTGGTGTTGGGATAGGTAATAAATAAAGATGACCAACTTAAGTGCTAATGGTCCATCATATTTCTCCTTGGAAAAGGAGAATGGAGACTCGACTCAAAGTGAATATTAATTAATGACCCAAGGGAATTAGGTATCTATACATTACGTGGTTGTGACACAAAACTGTTGTCCAATTAGAAGATGCTGGAGGTGTAGCTTATGTACATCAGTAGTTATGAATAGTAAAGGATTTGTGAGGTCACATGTTATGTATAATAATTATGTAATTATGTACTGTAATTTACTGTGTCACCATTCATTCGGATTGTAGTATTAAGATCACCCTCACTCACACGGATTGTAGTATTACAATACTAATTATTCCTTTGTTCTCTGGGGAATTTATTTATTATTTATTTTTATTTATTTTATGCACTTATATTACTACTTTATCATCCAACTGTCCCCAATGGGGCTCACAATCTAAGATCCCTATCAGGATGTCTTTGGAGTATGGGAGGAAATCGGAGTACCCGGAGGATACCCGCACAAACACGGGGAGAACATACAAACTCCATGCAGATGTTGCCCTTAGTCAGATTCGAACCTAGGACCCCAGTGCTGCAAGACACCACTGAGACACCATGCTCCTCGGGTATAAAAGAGAGTGTTTAGGGACATAACCAAGTCTTTTCTGTACTGCTGCTTCACACTTCCATCTACCTCATGCCATATTCTGCCTGACGTTTATATTTATTTTAACGTTGTCTTGCTGCTCTTGACTCTGAATAAACAAAGGAAGAAAAGTTCCAGCACTAGGTGTTCTTATCGTTGCTTCATCTTTGTTTAATTAGCAGTTACAAATTACATCTTGTGGTCACCACCGCAGGTTTGCAGGTTTCGAATTGTAGCGTTCATAATCATAACCTAACGCTACACTTCGAAACATGTCAACCTGCGGTGGGTGGAAGTGGTGACCACAAGATGTAATTTGTAACTGCAAATGAAATAAAGACAAAGCAACGATAAGAACACCTAATGCTGGAACTTTTCTTCCTTTGTACATGAGTGGAGGGCTTGCCTGGTTTGTTCCATGCACAGGGAATATACGGTAAGCTGGAATTCATGTTTTCTGAATAAACAAATCTTTTCAGGAAGAAGTTGTCTAAAAGAAGTCTCGTGTTACTGCAACCAGTTTCCAACACAACACAGGCAGCATGATAAAAAGTTGAGGGATACAGCAATGTAGAGGAAGTGGGGAAAAGAGAAGTTACCTGCAGTCCTATGTAACGCCACAGATCATACAGTGATAACTCTCTGATTGCAAATAATATAGTAGATTTTTCCTGCTAGTGTGGGCCCTGTAGCAGCTGCTACCTCAATAGTTTTGTCCATCTGATAAATTGATATTTTGGCTGCCAATTTTCATAAATTTTTTTGAGAAAAAATTTGCACAATTAATATTGTGGTATTATGATATTGATCCTGAATAAGGAAAGCTTATGCATGGAAGCTACAATGTTCATTTTTCTCTTTTATTCTTTTTCCCCCTGGCATCAAATACCTCACAGTATCCTGATTTGAACCTCCTGACATGTCCATAGTCCTTCAAAAGCTTCATAGAGCAATGCTATTCTGTTTACAGGCCAATTGCTATTTCTCATCCAAGTTAGTTTACATCTACCAACCCTTGCTTTGGCTTTTAGGTTTGAAACTATCTTTACTATAACATTTACTATAATTTAACATTGACATGACAGAGGGTCCAGAGGAGGGCAACTAAAGTAATAACTGGAATGGGGCAACTACAGTATCCTGAAAGATTATCAAAATTAGGGTTATTCACTTTAGAAAAAAGACGACTGAGAGGAGATCTAATTAATATGTATAAATATATCAGGGGTCAGTACAGAGATCTATCCCGTCATCTATTTATCCCCAGGACTGTGACTGTGACGAGGGGACATCCTCTGCATCTGGAGGAAAGAAGGTTTGTACACAAACATAGAAGAGGATTCTTTATGGTAAGAGCAGTGAGACTATGGAACTCTCTGCCTGAGGAGGTGGTGATGGTGAGTACAATAAAGGAATTTAAGAGGGGCCTGGATGTATTTCTGGAGGGTAATAATATTACAGGATATAGCTACTAGAGAGAGATCGTTGATCCAGGGATTTATTCTGATTGCCTGATTGGAGTCAGGAAGGAATTTTTATTCCCCTAAAGTGAGGAAAATTGGCTTCTACCTCAGAGGGTTTTTTTGCCTTCCTCTGGATCAACTTGCAGGATGACAGGCCGAACTGGATGGACAAATGTCTTTTTTCAGCCTTATGTACTATGTTACTATGTTACTATGTTACATGTGCATTATTAGGAATCAATAAACAATAAAAATTAGCCGGGGGGGGGGGGGAATGTTGACCTCTTCATGAAGGGAGATAAAACTGATTTGACATTGGGAAATTATCAGGCATTATCATGAAACCAATTGCTGTCATGATGTGAGCAAATTAGCATATCCACATTTCACACACATAGGTTGCTGATAAGGGGTATTCTTTGAAAGTTAACCAGAACTAAACTGCTTCAGGAATATCTATTAGTTGTAGTTATCTCATAAGTGTGTCCTGCAACCAGTAAACTTTTAACATGTCGATATATATTCAGACAAAAAAAATCACTGAAAAGGATAACGACATCCTGTATGATATAATAAATACACTGAACTACATGGCCACATTTAAAAAAAAAAATCACAGAAAATAATAGCACTCCCATAACACTAGAAGCAAAAATTATATATAGAATAAAACAGAGTTTTTAACAACTGTGAGGACTTATTGCACTTTGGAAAATAAAATATATTTTCATTATAACTGCTGAAACCATATTAATCATTTTCTTTTGACATAGTGTTGGCCATGGTATTTAGAAATTCTACGATCCATAAATACGTATCGCCTATTATTTCAAATTCAAAAATAAGTATTTGCCTAAAAAATATTATACTTCCTTCTAATAACTAACCCAGTGAACATCAAATCAAAACCTACAAAATAAGTATAAAAATCATCTTCTCTTTCCAGTGGCTGTTAAATATACTTATGCATGTTGGAGGTCAGTTAAAGTAATTCTAAAGGGAATGCTTGCCAGTATCTAAGACATATTATACATTAGACCTCTTAAAGTAGATGAGTGCTTGGAAATTCAATTTTGAATACTGCAGTAATCTTGTCTTTGACTGCATTAAAATTTAGCACTTCTTCATAATCTTGCTTGACATTAATATTCATAAAATGGCAATAAGTTCATGGGCTGTCATTGTACTTTGCATTTCTGCCAAATTTGCCACTCTCCATGCGCTTACAGAAATCTCTCTTACAACCAGCACAGCTGAATGGAGTTCAGTGCATAGGGAGGATATGTATTGATTTCCAATTCCCCTCCAAAAATGTCTCTATCTTTGCCTTGAAGTCATGCAATTTGCTTTGCTTTTTAGTTTAAACTACAGACCTCAGATCACACTGTCAGAGTCAATCCTGTGGGAAATGTTCATTTAGAAATGAAATGGAAAGAATTACTGTAAATCAGCATGTCGTTAGTAATACTGGAAATGCTATAAAATTCTCCAACTCTCATGTGAGTGAATAGAAGCTAATTTATTCCTTCCATCTCCTGGGATACGCTGTAGACTCTTAGACAATCAAATACTTCAGATTCCTTTGTGTGCTGATATTTTAACAGAAATAAAATTAGAAGAAATGATTAGGACAAATAATCCAGTGACATGACAATATTTCAAGAAAAATTATGCTGAGGTGACACCATTTAATAGCTACCTGGATAGAGAATATAAAAACTTTTAGAAATGTAGACACCCTAATAACCTGAAGTCTTATAATTTAGAGTGAATTAGGGTACTTTCACACTAGCATTTTTGCTGGATCTGGCAGGGTCCAGCAAAAACACTTCTGTTACTGATAATACAAAGTCTGCATCCGTTATGAATGGATCGAGTTATATTATCTTTAACATATTTTTAACATGGCCAAGACGGATTAGTCATTAACTCAATTGAAAGTCAATGGGGGACAGATCTGTTTTCTATTGTGGCAGATTGTGGCAGAGAAAATGGATCAGTCTCCATTGATTTGCATTGGGGGTCATGCCGGATCCGTTTTGATCAGTTTCCCAGGACGGAAAGCAAAATACAACATGTTGCTGTTTGCTCTCCGGTATGGGAAGGCAACTAAACGGAACGGAATGCATTTTGGAGTGTTCCGTTCTGTTTAGTTCAGTTTTGTACCCATTGACAATGAATGGGGACAAAACTGAAACATTTTTTTTTCTGGTATTGAGCCCCTATGACGGATCTCAATACCTGAAAATTTAAACACTGGTGTGAAAGTACCTTTAAAACATCTTAATTAGTCCCTCTGCAGTAATGTTAAAATATTCCAAATTGCCACCAGCAGTAGTTTTCCAAAACTAGTTAAATAGTTACTCATTACAGCCGAAGAAAGACATATCCATTAAGTTTAACCAAGGGATTGGTGGGGAAGGAGATGTTTGAATTGAGGGAAGGGGAGTGAGAAGCCTACATTTTTCCCATTTACATAAACATTAATATTATTTCATTTTAAGCATTTATCTAAGCCTTATTTAAAACGTTTCCTGCTGTGACCATGTCCTGGAGTAGACTATTCCACAGTTTCACAGCTCTTATGGTACAGTAACCTTGGAGTTTTTGGGCAGTAGGGCTACACAAGGGCAATCTTTGCTTACTACTATATGGAATTGCGTCATATTATATAGAATATATACCTTAAACAATAATTACTCATTGCCAAATACAACATTTTATAACAAAGGTTTCTAAGCGTGTTGGTGCTCAAGGTGAAAACTACAAGATGATTACTTATAATCAGGTACGTGAGATTATTGATACAAAGGCACAAATCAAAGCCACAACTCCTTCCCACAATAAAATTATAATTTTGCTGTATGCAGCCACTACTAAAGGGAACTCACTTCAGGTTCAGGTGATTTTCCATATTTTTTTGTTTCCATTTTTTACTACCTACCTTCCTGGAGCCATAACTTTTTAAATTTTTCTATTCACATAGTCATATGAGGGCTTGTTTTTGTACTTTCTAATAACTGGAAGAAACAATTCTGCCATAGTTTTATTGGAATCATTTTTACAGCGTTCCATATGCAATAAAACTGGTCAGTTCTCTTCATTCTCTGGGTCAGTATTTATTCAGCAATACCACACTTACCGTATTTTTCGCCCCATAAGACGCACTTTTTCCTACCCAAAAATGGGAGAAAAATGCCCCTGCGTCTTATGGGGCGAATGCTGACATGTTTAACATCGCTGGCTCCGATGTGCAAGCGGAGGAGAGACTGGGAGGAGGAACTGGGGGCTGGCAATTGCAGCGGGGCAGTGCAGTCACTGTACTATAGCCCAGCCCGCTGCTCCAGTGCTACACAAATATAAAATGTATTATTCAATTAAAAGTTATTAAACATGCCCCCTCACTCCTAATAGTACTGTATATCCTAATTGCTTCTGTATAATGCCGGCAGGCAGGCCGGGTGGGCGGCAGCGTAACTCCCTGATGTCACGTGCCTGCGCCGCCTACTTTATGAATGAAGTAGATGGCGCAGGCAAGTGGCATCAGTGAGTGACGTGCCGACCGCCCGACCCGCCTGCCGGCATTATACAGAAGCAATTAGGATATACGGTACTATTAGGAATGAGGGGGGCATGTTTAATAACTTTTAATTGAATAATACATTTTGTATTTGTATATGGGGGGGGGGCTAGGGCGGCGGGGACACACTGAATCTGTAGATGGTACAGTTAAGGGGTGGGGGTCTGTGGATGACACTGTAATGGGCTGGGGGGGTCTGTGGGTGGCACTGTTATGGGCTGGGGGGGGGTCTGTGGATGGCACTGTTATGGGGTGGGGGGTCTGTGGATGGCACATATATAACAGTGCCATCCACAGATCCCCCCCATAAGTGTCCGTCATCCACAGATCCTCCCATAAGTGTCCGTCATCCACAGATCCCCCCATAAGTGTCAGTCATCCACAGATCCCCCCATAAGTGTCAGTCATCCACAGATCCCCCCATAACAGTGTCCGTCATCCACAGACCACCATTAGTTCCAAACCCACCAAAAGCACACATTTGGTTAAAAATATTTTTTTTCTTATTTTCCTCCCCAAAAACCTAGGTGCGTCTTATGGACCGGTGCGTCTTATAGGGCGAAAAATACGGTATATAGTTTTTCTTGTGTTTTACTACTGAAAAAAATAAAAACTTTCAAAAAATGATTTTATTCATTGCATCGCCATTTTCTTATAACTATGAAACTGCGTAAGTGCTCATTTTTGCAGGGCAATCCATACATTTTATTGATACCATTTTGCAGTGTGTCTTATTTTTGACCACCTTTTATTTAATTTCTTGGGATGTGAAGCAACAAAAAAAAGTGAATAAGCGATTTTGATTTTTTTTCCTTTATGGCATTCACCATATGGGATAAATAAATGTATATGTTAATAACATAAATATTTTGAGACAGGAAGGTGCATATGATCTTTATTTTTTTATTGTTTATTTTTATTAAAGGGAAATGGGTGATTAGAATTTTTATTCTTTAATATTTTTAAAAACATCTGTTTACTTTTTTTTACACATATTTAAAGTCCCCTTAAAAGGAATTGTTATACTGCTTGTCCCTTAAACTGCAATGAATTACCATTGCAACCTATGCGCTATGTTCCTACGAAGCCCTGCCAACTGTAGTCTTCAATTGGAGCTGCTGCTGTGATAGCCTTGGTGTCTCTGAATGATCTGAGGATATCTCCACCAGGCATCTGAGGGGTTAAGTGTCTGCGATCGATATTATCGACATTAGCACCAGAGATCTGCTGTTTAAAAGAAACCAGACAGCAATGGCTCCCAATCCGCTCACAAGTGGGAACCATTTTTAAACCCCAGACTTCTGCCGTACATGTGCGGCAGCTGTCCTGAAGGGGTTAACATAAGTTCATGTACCTCATCACTGCTGCTTTCTTATACAGGATTGGATGCATACTAAGGTAGAGCTTGACACATAAATATAAAAGGCAAAAAAGTTTCAGAGTAACTTTAACATTTTAATATTTCATAGCAAAGGGATATTATTTGTCATTTTGCAAAAGTATCACAAAAAATAGTGCACTTGTCCAATACATGTACAACAGGAAGCATTTTAATCAGATTTATAGTTGTGAACTACATTACATTTTCTTTTACTTTAGGACTTCAAATGTTCTCCTTTGCAGACTTCTTTCATATTTGACATCTCTTGCTGATCATCATCATGCTCACTTGTGTCACCATTAGTATTAATATGTTTACTATTATTTTTATAATCTAGGTCTTCTTCATGATTTTTTATTGAATCCTCTTCATAATTGAATCCCACTTGATTTCCAGCGAGTCCATGGTCATTACTGCTCTCCAAACTTTCAAGAAAGGTATCTAGTTGTTTCTTGTCAAAGTTTCCTCTGTATTCCATATTTTCTGACTCATGAAAGTTACCATTGTTATAACCATGGTCATCATTATCAGAGTCCTCGTAATCATAATTATTTCTATGCACCATTACATTTTCCTTAATGAAGAGCTCATTTTCAATCCCTGCCTTTATATCAGAGTCCATGAAACCTGTTTCTTCTGACATCCCTGTGTTCGGGTCCTTGCGGTCATCTTTTGAACCTGGCACAGAGTTTCTCTGATGTCCATTACTTACATCTTCTCTGATGAGCTGCTCATCTTCATGACTGGATTCTACTATTTTACCAGAAACCAAACTAATTTTTTCCTCATTATTAACATCAATTTCTAAATTTTTCTTAGGTTCTTTAGACTTGTCTATCCTTTCAACTATTACATCAGAGGTTGGAGTGCTATCTGTAGAAAATATATCTGTAAAAATAAAATAGAAATCAGTATATGTTAAATTACACAACAAGCTTCCTCATTTGCTAACAACATTATTATTTATATAGTGCCATTTTGCAATACTTTATCTGGAGTAATACATTTTTCCTGAAAGGTAGTAAAAATAATTTTAAAAAAATTGCACAAAATCACGTGCGCGGTGAAGTATGATATCTTCAAGCCAGCCAAAAGATGATGTCATCACTAGTGATGAGCAGCAGGGGTCAATTTCGAATTTGTTATATTTCGCAAATATTTTGTAGAATATTCATCATATATTCGCAAATTCGTATATTCGTTATATTCTCCTTTTTTATGTGAAAATCAGCAAGGTAATGATCATGTAATATACGAATATTACGCGCTCAATACAAGTGTGGGTCAAAAATGCTTAATATTCTAAAAAAAACTAGTATATAACACCATATTGAACATATTACGAATATTCTAAAAAAGAATATATAGCACTATATTTAATATAGTGCTATATATTAGTTTTTTTTAGAATATTCATCATTTTTTTCATCTGAACACATGATGCCTCCCTGCTTCCTGCTTGTGGGCCAATGAGTCATTGGCCCGCAAGCAACTTAAGCAGGGAGGAATCATGACTTCAGATGGAAAAAAATGATGAATATTCTAAAAAAAACTAATATATAGCACTATATTAAATATAGTGCTATATATTCTTTTTTAGAATATTCGTAATATGTTCAATATGGTGTTATATACTATTTTTTTTTTGAAAAATTTGAATATTTGATATAACGAATATATAGAACTATATTCTAAATATTTGCGAATTCTCAAAGTGCCGATATTCGCGATTAAAATTTGTTATTCGAATATTCGCGCTCAATACTAGTCATCACAGGCCACATATTTGCAATTTTTTTGCAAAATGAGACAAAGCAGCCGAATCAAATTTTTCAATACTTTGCTTATTTCTAATTCTAACAATCGCAAAAAAACTGTGTTTACGAGATACATTAATTGCACGCACTACCTGTATGAGCTCAGGGAAATGAATAAGCAGATCTAGCCATTTCAGGTGGTGGCATTATAGGAATACTGGTTGGGGCCTCTTTAGGCCAGTTATATGCTTGTTAGGAGAGGAAATTTTCCTGTGCATGTTTTAAGATTTGTGGGGTTGCTGAGTGTTAGTTGGAAAGTATTTCAGATGAGATGGAGGTACAAGAAAAATATTGTATGGGAGGGCATAGTGATTTAAGTGATAGAGAGGGAGTTGTCATTGGTAGTGTGGAGGGTGCTTGTGGCAGGGCATCTGTGAATTAGAGAAGAAATGTAAGATCGCGTAGAGTTGCATATAGCTTTTGAGGTTAAAGTAATGATTTTGGATTGGATTATCTGCATAATGGACAGTCAACGGAGGCAATCACAAAGTCTGGTATAATAATGGAACAGGAGTAGAAGAAGAGTCATGCAACAGAATTTAGGATATACTGGAGAGGTGCTACACTCTTAGTAGACCACAATTAAAAATTGCAATTTGTATGTTAATTGTTTTGGTTTCAAGTTTAACATTAATCAATCTATCACTATTAATATCTGTTTACAGTGAGAGGCTATAAAAACTGTTCAGGTGATGGTACACATAGTACTGTGGACATATAGTCATTGACACTATAGAACACAAGGAGCATACAAACTATAAAATGCACAGGCTAACAGCCATTGATTCACAAGTATCCTAATCCTCGTGTAGATATTTAAAAGAAATATTCATAAGAATGTATTTGTACATTTTAAAATCAGATTTTTCATTTCTTCCACTTCAAGTCAAATATTTCATACGCAAGTGACAAAATGCAGATGAGATGAAAAAAGGACTGTACTGAAATACATATTGAAAAATCCTAAGTGAAAGAACAAGGGCATCACTGATAAGAAATGTGTTTCCTACCTCATGAACATAAATTTAGAATAACACATATAGTGATATTTATTGAAGACAAGGCATTTCAAGAGGAAAACTTTTACCTTCATGCTTCCTCACACAACGAGCTTTCTTATTCTTCCTTTATATATAGGGCCTTTACTGTTAAGGCATCATTCACATGACCATGTACATTTTACAAGACTGCAAACCGTGGATCAGCAAAACACGAACACTAGCCGTGTGCACCCCATATTGTTGTGGGGACCCATTAATGAGTCAGCGATCCACCAGCTGTAGCCAAAGATAGGATATGTCCTATCTTTTATGGCACTGAGACATGGACCCAGAATCTTTGGCTGCATTTTGCAGATCGTGGACCCCCTAAAGTAAATGGGTCTACTTCGTGATGTAGCTGGTGTCCCTATTTTGCAGATCCACTGTTTGTGATCCACAAATGGCCATGGTTATGTGCATGAGGATAAAGGTTACCTGAAAACAATGGCAACACTGTGTCTCATGGTCTATAAAAAGGTACAACCAAATGCAGCTATAGTAGGGACAGTGGGGTACTGCAGTTGTGAAGAACAAGCAGAAGTAGCAGGAAAGTTTCCTACAGCTGCACTAGTATGGCAATGGACCATATCATTACTAATTTACTCATCACTTCAGCAATATTGTATATATTAGTCACAAAATCACACATCATATGCATGACAAAAGGATATACATTCATGACAAAAGGATGCACACTGCACATAAGGAACTGAATATTTATATTGTTCTGATGATAGTCTACAACTCATGGTCAATATATGCAGGATGTATTAGGGAAACTTGCATATCCACCCACTACACATTTATTACAATTCTAAAAATTGCTTACAGCTCACAACAAAACACTGACCAGAAGGTTGGAAAATAACTTGTACTTGTACATCATGTGCCATCACTGAGTTCTATCAGACAATAGGCACAGCTAAGAGTAGTCACAGACTGGTTTCTTAGGGATCCTAGAGTAAAGCACTACTGAAATCCCACTAGGCACTCTGGGAGCCAGTCAGTTGCTGCAATTGCATCTACTGTAATTGTTTAGCTTAGTGCATCATACAAATAAAATAAGCCCTTCCTGTCCTGATAACAAATCTTCACATTCATATAAAATGGTTAGATGTGGCAGTGCTTCTTGTTGTATTAGTGAGATTTGATTATTGCTGTGTATATCATAGGTAAATTGCCACAGCTTACATATCATAAACTAGTGGGAATGACATGAAGATTACTTAAAACATATTTTTTCCTTATTCCAATAGTGGGAGGAAAATAAGAGTATTTACCTAGATATAATTGCAGCCATATTTGATAGACTGGTATAATTCTATTTGTTTTCATGGTCTACTGTAGTCTGAATGATTATATTGCTAAGAATGATGGAAACCGACAAGAGTTATCAATAAGTAACCTGTGTAAACACGTATGAGTGATATAAGTACAAAAAAATCACTCGTACTGATCCCTTTGAATTTAGGCCAAAATGTATATGAAAAGGGAAAAGAATATAGAACCTAAAACTTCACTTTTATTAGAATAATCTAAAATAATGGATCACTTAACACACTACATAAAATATTAGGAACAGTCTTACTGGTGTGGTGCTTATTTAATGGACCCTACACAACCGGATAGATGACACCGCATGGATAATGAACTTGGTGTCCTGATGGTCGGGTATAGTCCACAACTAACAGAGACAAGGGCAGACGGGGACATGGGCCAGAAGGGGAAGGTACGGTATACGATGTGATAGGTATCCTGTCCCTATGTGGTCCTCTCAGTACTATTACACCCTGAATGTCCTAACTAATGCAGAGTCATCACCCTGAGAACAGCAGCCCTGCCTGTAACCTGTCCCAATTATTAGTCCCTACACATCCCTATCAGGGAAATGGGAAATAATAGGCTATCTATCTCCTATCTAGTTAAAAGTATCTAACTCAACTCAAATGGAGAGATAGATGTCTTCAACACCAAATGTCCCGACGTGTTTCATCTTAAAGATATCACCCCAGAATCATCAGGGGACAGGGGTTTGCCTAAAATCAAAAAAGAAAAATACAAATGTCTAACCAAAGTGCCCAGGGGAATGTGTGAGTATAGCGTCAGTGTTGCTAGGCAGCGGGGGACGCTACCAACGCAGCACCAACGATAACCCCACAGATAGTAAGCGGTGTATGCTTACCAAAGTTAACAAAACTAATACATACTACACCAGGGAATATTTAAAGTACAGAGCAAACTAGCATACGACGGGGGGAAAATGAGCTACCCATCGGGGTGCCCCTGAGCTGGTGGCAGAAACGCTGGTCAAAAAGAAAAATTTCTTGTGTCAGGATGAATTTCAACAGATCCACAGTAAATGCATTATGTGCTCCTAAATGCTGTCCCCTGGCCTTTAGAAAGTAACCAATTTCCCCCAAACCTACATCATGGGGTATAGAGGAATACAAGGCCTCTACGTCAATAGACGCGAGCCACCAGTCTTCCTCCATCGTCAGCCCCTCAAGGCGCAGTAGTAGATCGCCTGTGGCTCGGATGTATGATTGGAGACTTAGAACTAAAGGTCTTAGGATAGTGTTGACATAGATACCACAGTTTTGAGATAGACCTCCCACCACTGAGATGATTGGACGGCCTCTGAGGGGGGACGGCCCCTAGTGGACCTTTGGGAGGAAATAAAAGGTTGGGATGATCAGATAAATGGGGAGCAAGATATCATGCTCCTCCTCACTAATCAAGTTGTTATGTTTAGCTTTAAGGAGTAACTCCTTTAGTTCCTCACTATATTTAGATGTGGGATTTACCTGTAGGGATTCATACCCACTTCCATCATCAAGTATGGCTTTACACATCTCAATGTACATTTTCTTGTCCATCCCCACAATATTGCCCCCTTTATCAGAGGGCTTAATGATGATGGATCTGTCAGTTTCAAGTGCATAAAGAGCTCTCTGTTCCTTCCGGCTAATGCTAAATAAGATAGGGGAAGGATTTAACTTCTTAAGTTCCCTTATTACATGTCTCAGAAACACATCAACACAGAAGATATCACTCTGGGGGGGCATTTTCTGGCTCCTACTCTTCTTTGAAAGGGCCCTCACCACGCAAATCCCCAGGTGTCTTGTCTAGATTGTATAATAACTTGACATCATCCAATATCTCGACTGGTACACCCAATTCTCTGCTCTCTTTTTTATTTTAGGTTTGGAAATGTGTGTGCCAGTGTAATTTTCTGACAAAAAGATTCAAATCCTTCACCCATCTGAATAAGTTTAAGTGAGAGGTGGGTACAAAAGATAATCCTCGTTTTAGAATTGACATCTCTAAATCAGTGAGACCACGTGAAGACAGATTAATCACTTGAAAGTAAACAAAGGAATGAAAGCAGCACACACTGTCTCATCGGGTCACCAGAATGCATCAGCCGCAAGAAAAAACGCGGATCCACAGCGGTCGTTGAGATCATCTGAATCAGAGACTCAAGTGATTAATCTGAAGTAGAAGAGTCACAGCAGCATCTCCGGTTTTCTTCTTTTTTATTGCAAAAGCTTCACTGCATGTGAACAAATAAAGTGCAATGTTTCGGCTGTAACCAGCTGCTTGATAAAGGTTGGTTACAGCCGAAACGTTGCACTTTATTTGTATACATGCAGTAAAGCTTTTGCAAAAAAAAAGAAGAAAACCTGAGATGCTGCTGTGACTCTTCTACTTCAGATTAATCACTTGAGTCTCTGATTCAGATGATCTCAACTCTGTTGTGAGGTTGTATTCCTGTTGCGTAATGGGTTTTCTTGTTCAAAAAAATGCGTAGCGGGGGTAGTTCTCTCTGTCTACCGGCCCCCTCTATCTCTGGATCTCCAACCACAGCCTCTACTTTTCCCCCTATTAGATCTGTCTATTTCTGATTTTGACTATTCTGCTTCTGTTGAGGAGCCTTCTTGCTCCCGATCCCTTGGAGATTCAGAACTCAGGAAGAAGTAGGCCTTATTATCTTGCAGGTCTCTTGTGAATTGTCTATGATTTCTCTCCTTTAGGTGAAATTGAAAACGCTCTACTGTGTTTTGCAGTTGTTTTTCTTTATTAGAGAACTCTGCTTCCTGACTGATCTTTTTTATTTTTCAATTTGTTCTTGTTATTTGTTTTCAAGATGTTCTAATGTATTTTTCTCCTTCCTCTAGCAGTAACTGCATAAATCTAATCAAGCTACTTGTTGCTTCTTTCTCCCATTTGTTCATAAGTGTGGGGGTCCTGCATCGTTTAACAGGGGCCAGGGTGATACGAAGGCCCCTAGGGACTATCCCCTGTTTGATGCAATTACTTAAACTTTGTACTTCCACCAGGAGGATATATGTTCTTTATAAGTTTTGGTATGTTCTTTAAAAGCTGCCCCGAATGTGAGGGTGTGGCGTTTCTGTGTGAATGTCCCTTCTGAAAAGACCTCCTGTACCTCACTGAGCCAAAGGTCACTATCAAGTCTTACCGAGAGGAATCCTGCCATATCCCAAAAATTATTATCAATAAGTAACCTGTGTAAACACGTATGAGTGATGTAAGTAAACCGACAAGAGTTGTAAACAGGATTGTTCAGTTTCATGTGTATCGATAAAACACTTTGACATTTTCGCTCATGTTTACAGAGGTGATTGTCTGCACTGTGGAGCTTGAAACAGATAGAGATCAAATGTAAAGACTGTAAATAGAATAAAAGCATAAACACAGAAGGAAGAAAACACCCGCAGGCACACTCTGAGCTCGAAATGCTTCAGCACTTTTGTCATCCATTTGATTTGGATCATATAGTAGCAGGTGAGTGGTGGAAAACTGGATTTATCTGCAGATAATCAAATAAGGATGCAAAGGTTTATATCATCTTTGTATTTAAATGGAGGGTCACATCAATGAAGAGTGAAAAGGAAACAGTCATGCCTGATAATGCATAAAACTGTCCAGTGAACAGATATATTGTGTTCCTCATTAACAATACACCATCACAACAATTTCTCCTATTTCACATTCAATGAACATCTTAATTTATTGTACATACATCTTTATCATTGAAACTGCAACACCAAGAATGACAAGCCTTAAGGTTGTGCAAAATGAGCAAGTAGCCAGTGTCAATAAGATCTGCAGATGATCACATTTTCAAGCACCTGTTTCCAATCTGCGGTATTTGGGAGGGGCAAAAAAGCCAGATAACAAGAAAAGTTTTTTTGCCACATGAAACCTCAAAAATTGAATCAAGTTGTGTGGGATCATTATACAATGCGTCCTGTTCGTTGAGTGCCAGTTATCACCACTTGTTTCAAACTGAGAGGGACAGAACTTAAAGACCTTGGTTTATCACCCTGCCCAAATGATTAGTAAATCATAAAGCCAAGCAGTATCAACATACCACCAAACAATGGACAAAGAGCAAAATAATTCACAAAAGTTGCATACTTTGCCTAAGTAGTGTATCAAAAAAGTCATACTGTTCACATATGCACTACAAATATAGAAACTGTCATTCTTTGCCCAGAGTTACTAGAGATATAGTGCCTACAGCTCCAGGTGACACCGTCCCCAAACACAGAGCAGCCACCATACCCTCTCCACCCTTCCTTCCACCAGTCACTTAATATTTAGTCACAGTATGGTGCAGTTGATTCAGTTATGACACAAGTGGCATTACCCAGTCATGGTATGGTGGCACTATTTAGCCATTGTATGGCAGTGTTAATCAGTGACGGTTTGGTTTTACTATTTAGTCATTGTATGGTGGTGTTAGTCAATGTATTTATTGTTATTTGGTGGTAAGGCCAATCAATGTATACAGGTTACATATAGTGATTCCTGGATTTCCCAATAGTGGATGAGTCTTGAGAAATACAGTCCATAAAACTGAGAACCAGGAACACCAGGATTTGGAGTACTTTACCGCAATGTCATGTGTAGATTTCTCTATGAGCCACATTTATATTTCTCAGTTGTGCTACAGCTAACCTTTTTTACTGTATCAAAATTGATGATAATTTTATTTCATCATTGATCTCTCATTTTATCACTGACCAACTGTCGTTATGATTCCTAAACATAATAATGATTGGTGAGTGTAAATTGTTAATGGGGTGTACAGTCGTGGCCAAAAGTTTTGAGAATTACACAAATATTAGTTTTCACAAAGTTTGCTGCTAAACTGCTTTTAGATCTTTGTTTCAGTTGTTTCTGTGATGTAGTGAAATATATTCATGGCTGTGTTTTTGGGCAAAATTGTGAGTGAGCCCACTCCCTTGGATGAGAAGCAACCCCACACATGAATGGTCTCAGGAATCAGGATGCTTTACTGTTGGCATGACACAGGACTGATGGTAGCGCTCACCTTTTCTTCTCCGGACAATCCTTTTTCCTGATGCCCCAAACAATCGGAAAGAGGCTTCATCGGAGAATATGACTTTGCTCCAGTCCATTCACCATATTTTCTGCAGAAGATCAATCTGTCCCTGATGTTTTTTTTGGAGACAAGTGGCTTCTTTGCTGCCATTCTTGACACCAGGCCATCTTCCAAAAGTTTTCGCCTCACTGTGCGTGCAGATGCGCTCACACCTGTCTGCTGCCATTCCTGAGCAAGCTCTGCACTGGTGGCACTCCGATCCCGCAGCTAAATCCTCTTTAGGAGACGATCCTGGCGCTTGCTGGACTTTCTTGGACGCCCTGAAGCCTTCTTAACAAGAATTGAACCTCTTTCCTTGAAGTTCTTGATGATCCTATAAATTGTTGATTGAGGTGCAATCTTAGTAGCCACAATATCCTTGCCTGTGAAGCCATTTTTATGCAATGCAATGATGGCTGCACGCGTTTCTTTGCAGGTCACCATGGTTAACAATGGAAGAACAATGATTTCATGCATCACCCTCCTTTTAACAGGTCAAGTCTGCCATTTTAACCCAATCAGCCTGACATAATGATCTCCAGCCTTGTGCTCGTCAACATTCTCACCTGAGTTAACAAGACGATTACTGAAATGATCTCAGCAGGTCTTTTAATGACAGCAATGAAATGCAGTGGAAAGTTTTTTGGGGATTAAGTTAATTTTCATGGCAAAGAAGGACTATGCAATTCATCTGACACTCTTCATAACATTCTGGAGTATATGCAAATTGCTATTATAAAAACTTAAGCAGCAACTTTTCCAATTTCCAATATTCATGTAATTCTCAAAAATTTTGCCCACGACTGTATATGTTGACAACAAACAGTATAATTCTATGAGACGATGAGTTTGAACAAATGATTTCAACAATGATCATACCTTCATACCGCTCTTAATAAAGCCTCAGCCACACGACCAAATCTGTTTGTGCAGATCCGCAAAAACACAGATACCGGCCGCGTGCATTCCGCATTTTCCGGATCAGAGGGTCTTTCCCTATTGTAGAAATGCCTATTCTTGTCCGCAAAAATGGACAAGAAAATGACATGTTCTATCTTTTGTGGGGACATGGAACAGAAGTGCGGATGTAGACAGGATGCGGAAAAGATGTGCTGTCCCCCATTGAAATGGATGGGTTGGCATCCAATCTGTCAAATTGTGGAACAGATGCAGACAGAAAAGTACGGACATGTAAATGAGCCCCAATGGTAAGATAAGGTAATGTTTACCACTTACACAGCAAGATCACTGGTCACCTGAATGTTCCAGTGTCCAGAAAAGCGGCAGGCTCAGCAGTGAATGCATCACCAATAAAAACTAAAAGACTCTACACTTAGATATAAAATCTTCTTGCTTATTAGCCATTTATAAAAAAAAACATCATGTAAATGCTTACAACTCCATGATCCATATGCCTACAGATCATGGAGTTGCAAATCCCTCAATGCCCTGACAGTCCAGGTAGGCGCAATTAAAGAGGACATTTCCATTATAAGGCATGACTTCAAAAAACTAGCAGAGCGTACAACTGCCCTAGAAGATAGAATGGGGGACGTTGAAGACGAGGTACAACCTCTAAAGGGGGATGTAGTAGAACATGCCCGAATACTGAGTGTGCTGTCAGCCAAGCAAGATGATTTGGAAAATCGCTTGCGCCGAAACAATGTGCGCATAGTAGGAGTGCCGGAAAGGGTGGAAGGCAGAAATCCTACTGAATTCTTTGAAGCTTGGCTTAAAGAGCAGTTTGGACCGGACACTCTGACACCGTTGTTTGCTGTTGAACGTGCCCATAGGGTACCTACTAGACCTCTACCTCCGGGGGCCCCTCCGAGAACAGTCCTGGCTAAACTATTGCATTATAGAGACCGAGACATCCTTCTATGTAAGGCCAGAGAAATGCCTGATCTTTCCGTGGAGGGTCATAGAATCTCATTGTTCCCGGACTATTCTATGGAGGTTCAGAAAAGAAGAGCCCTATTCCTGGAGGTTAAAAAGCGGCTGAGAGGTCTGGGAGTCCCTTACTCCATGTTATACCCAGCCAGGCTGCGAGTGGTGGCCCTGAACACAACAAGTTTCTTTGAGGATCCCAAGGAGGCGACTAAGTGGCTGGACAGAAATAAACAACAGATCCGGTTGGAAGAAGCCTCCTGCTTAAGGGGTCTCATCCCCTATTATGCGGCTGTCTGCCTGAATGTCTCTCCTGTGTATAATGTTCTTCCTTTTGGTATCTTTTGCATTGTTTTTCTGTTGGATGCTTTACAGAGAGGGGAGGAATTAAGAAGTTGTGCAAAGGGTCATCTGCTTACCGTTGAATGTGTATAAGCATATATGTGCTATAGAAGTAGATGGGGGTGTTCTAATTGGTTAACATCCAAGTGCTAGATAAGCTAATCTGTCTCTTATATCTGAAGAGGGTGTTCTATGCTTTTTTACATACTTTATATACCCGGGTAAAGTGCGGGGTGTGGAATAGCGACCAGCTATAATTGCAGTGTGTGTGGACGATTATTCGTTTTCACATTAAGTTTCTCTAAGTTGTTTCTAGCTGTGCTCCTCTCGCTGATACTGTTTATTAGCTAAGGATCACTACTGGCCTTGCCGACGGGTATAGTGTTTTCCCACGGGCCTAGTATAGGGGCGTGTTGTGGGGCCAGTCGGTAAGCCCAGTATATTGAAGCTTTCTTTAGTTTTTGCCACCTAATGGCAAGGTTTCAGACTGGGGGGGGGTTTGGGGTATGTTGCGGGGCAGAGCGGTTTCTGGTATGTGTGGACGCAAGGCTGGATGTGGATGAGTATGAAATGGAATGCAGTGTGCCATCCTCCAGAGCGAGGGGGGAGGATGGTTAGTGTACTAGGTAGTGCTCAAATACTGTGCAGAAGATGTTCTTCCGGTACTAATGGCTAATTGCATTAAATTCCTTAGCTGTAATGTGCGTGGGATTAAGCAAACAGCCAAAAGGAGAGCGATTCTGGAGAGCATTCGACCGTTACATCCTCTCATATGCTGCCTTCAAGAGACTCATTTATTGCCGGAGCAGGTACACTTACTCAAGCCATCGTGGGTGGGGATGGGGTTTCACTCCACGTATTCTACATATGCTAGGGGGGTCAGCATTTTAATACATAAAAACATCCAGTTTTGCTGTCTCTCCAGCAGGGTGGATGATGACGGGTGTTATGTGTGCCTATATGGTACTCTTTATAATCAGATTTGTGTTATATGTGGAATGTACATCCCACCACCATATTCTCCACTTGTGGTTAGGAAGATTCTATCCTTCATGGCGGACTTCCCTGGGGTGCCAGCTCTCATACTTGGGGATTTCAATAATGTGATACGCCCTAGCTCGGATAGGATGGGGATGACGGTGAGGGATCCATCGGGAGATTATACTCCGTTCGGAAGGCTCTTACAGGTGGTGTCTCTCATAGACATATGGAGGGAAAGAAACCCGCAGGTGCAGCAATATTCCTGTTGCTCTAGTTCATTTAGCTCGCTGTCCAGAATTGACTTAGCACTAGTGAATAAGGAAATGGGACTATAAGTACAAGATACTACATACCTTGCTAGACGGCTGACAGATCATTCTCCATTATTGGTGTCCGCTGCCTTTAAGCCCCCTAGAGTAGGGAACGGCAAGTCGTGGACATTTAATCCTTTTTGGTTACCTCTCCTAGCGGATGTGGATAGTATCAAGGGGCAACTAGAAGAGTTTTTTCGGATTAACTTGCCTGCAACTTCACGGCTAATAGTATGGGACACTATGAAAGCTTTCATGAGAGGGTTACTTATAGCACAGGTAAATAGGATAAAAAGTGAAACTAGAGCTAAGGTACAGGCTTTAACACGAGCAGTGGAAGTGGCTGAAGCTAGATACGTTGAGCAGCCTATTGATAGGCACAGGGTGATATGGGAAGGGGCACAAAAGGAGTTAAATTATAGGCTATTGCTTAATGCCAGAAATAAACAGTTTTTCCAGAACCAAGTCTATTATGAAGAGGGAGAAAAGACAGGAAGAATGTTGGCCATGGTATCTAGGGCACAGCGTTCCTCCAGTTATATAGCGGCTCTCAGGGATGCATCTGGGGTTCAATGTAGTGCTCCGGAACAGATATTGGGGATTATGATGGGGTTTTGTATGCCTCCCGATTAACAGCTTCGGATGCAGAGATAGATTCCTTTCTCCTTTGCACTTGCCGATACTTACAACTGAACAGCGTGCTAAGCTAGACTTCCCTATAACAGTCACTGAGATGGAGACGGCGTTATCGAGTATGTCTAACAATAAGGCCCCAGGAAGTGATGGGTTACCGGCGGAGATCTACAAGCGGTTTGCCTCAGTGATGCTGCCTCAGTTATTAGAGGTTTTTAAGGAGGCAAAGACACAGAAAAAACTGCCCCCCAGCATGACTGAGGTGACGAATGTGGTCCTTCCGAAGCCGGGCAAAGATATTTTGGAGGCTGAGTCTTATAGGCCTATTTCATTACTCCAGGTGGACATTAAGATTCTTGCTAAAGTCTTGGCTAACCGTTTGAACACGATTATATCTAAGCTTATTCACCCGGCCGGATCAGGCCGGCTTCATGCCAAATATGTCAACGGTGGTTAACATCAGCCGCCTTTTCCTAAACATTCAAGGTCAGGTCTGCACTCCGAATGCGGCGGTCGCATCTCTTGATGCGGCCAAAGCATTTAATAGTGTGGAATGGAGATATTTGTGGAAGGTACTGCAGAAATTGGGGTTTGGCAATTCCTTTATAGGCTGGATCCAACTCCTTTATAATGGCCCATCAGCTAAGATCAGAGTTAATGGCAATTTGTCAGATAGCTTTGCACTACATAGAGGGACGAGGCAAGGCTGCCCTCTGTCACCTCTGCTATTTGCGATTGCAATTAAACCCCTAGCGGAGGCTATCAGAACTTCTGAGGGGATTAAAGGCTTCACATATGGCTCCCTGATGGAGAAAGTAGCTTTGTATGCAGATGACCTGTTATTATTTCTGGATAACTGGATGGTGTCTCTCCCGGCAGCAATGGAGGTGATTAATAGGTTTGGGAAAATGTCAGGTTTGTGCATCAACTGGACAAAATCCATGCTGATGCCTCTGAAGGGGGATAATAGTCAGGTCAGCTCGTGTGTGGAAGGCCTACAGGTTGTTCAGTCTTTCAAATACCTGGGCATCCAGATTTCCTGTAATGATTTAGATTTTGAGAGACTGAACATCACCCCCTTGTTGCAAAAATTTAAACAGAAGGTGAATGCCTGGATAAAACTACCATTATCCTTGATAGGTAGGACTAACCTGATCAAAATGATATTGATGCCCCAGCTCCTATACCTGTTACAAAATACCCCAGTATGGCTTCCCCTGAGAATCTTCTATGTGGTTAATGCAATATTTAGGGACCTTATTTGGAAGAAAATAAGGAAGATTTTAAAAGGACTCATCATACAGCCAGTGCGGATGAAAGTCAGCATTGCCTGAAATACTGTATTTTTTCAGACTATAAGACGCACACCAGGCTTAGACAACAGAAAATTGGAAAAAATTTAATATTTTCTACTTATTCAACCTTCCCTGGTGGTTTAAGGAACTGATTGGGGTGATTAAGTTCCTTCAAAAAAGCACAATGTAATAGAACTTTTCAAAGGTGGATAATATGATTAATAAAAATAAAATAAAAAATCATGCTTGCAAAAGTAAAAAAGAAGAAAAAAGAAAAAAAATGTTAAAAAACATTAGGAGATATAGCTTTCAGAAATCAGGTCGGGAGTGAAAGCAGGGGAAACTTGTTTTCACTTTCGCCTGCTATCATTCCCTAAGGGGCCCGGCTTATGAATAAGACATAGGGCCAGTACATAAACACAGTGACTGCAGACTATAAGACGCAGGAACTTTTTAGCAAGATGTTTTTCTTGCTAAAAAGTGGGTCTTAAAGTTTGAAAATTATGGTATTAGGCAAAGTATATGAAGCCTTAGTTTTTTTATGCATTTCATAATATGTGATGTCACCAGTAGTGTCAGAAATAAACCCAATTTTATCTGCCAGAACCCTCCTGTAATATTGTATATTGTATATGCTGTTTCTGGGGTCAGACTGCAAATATAAACCTGTGTGTAAAGGCTTAGCACTGGTATTTCCTTTGTAAATAACTGTTGCTGTCTGAAAGTTCACTGGGTTTATTTGTAAGTAGCAATGCTTTCATACCAGTATTGCCAAGATGTAATAAGCGACTTGTATTGCTGTCAAAAGTGTCAGCAAAACACTGCTGTTTTTGAAATGACCTTGCTATCCATGTAAAATCCTTGCAGTCAGAAAAACTTCACTGATCAAAGTTCATATTGAAAGACTAATAAGGCTGAAAACATAAACCGTTCTTTCACTCTTGCAGTTCAATTTTTTTTTACTTTTCTAGGGGGACACTGCATCAAAAGAATTGTTTCCTTCAAGGATTGAAAGAGTATAAAATGCCAGTGAAATAATATGATGTTAACTGCTAGCTCAATATAAGAGTCCAAGCTTCATTTTACCAAGGGAGTTATAGGGATTTCATGGATATATTACTGGCATTGTCACACTATTCATAATAGGAACTTAAGGGCCCTTTACACGGGCCGAGAATTGACAGATCATCGCTAATGAGCTTTTATCTCGTTAGCAAAGATCTGTCAGTGTAAATGCGGAACGCTCATTTATCAGGTAATTGGATAATTTGTGCAGCACATAAAATCCTTGTTTCCGGGAAACAATAGGTCTGTATGGGCAAGAGCGATGGCATTATATTCCCTATACTCTGGAGAAGATCACTGCATGTAAATGCAGCAGTTTCTTCCGCTAGCGATCAGCAGATTGTCAGGAAGGAATGCTTCCTTTACGATAATCTACTTGTAGATTGTCCTGTGTAAAGGGACCTTTAGTTTAAGAACAATTCTTAAATTCCCTATTAAGGAATTCTGGCTTAAATTAGATGTCTCTCACTCTGGAGGACTCAGCATGTGAATGGAATATATACAAAAGTAACTCAATTAAAATGTGTACCATGTAAATTGTTTATTTCACCTGTGTTTTATCAATTGTAGTGACATTTCCTGGTAGTTTATAGCTGATTGCTTGGGGACTTGTAGATGGACATCCTTTGCTCAAATTAACTTCAGGGACTCTTCAAATAAAAAGGGAATGTCCAAAGAAGACATACCCTTTAACAAAATAGAAGTGGAACTATCTTCACAAGTGGTGAGCGGCAGGGGTCATATTCGAATTTGTGATATTTCGTGAATATTTCGTAGAATATTTGTAGAATATTCGCGAATTTGAATATTCGTTAGTAGTGTTGATTGCGAATTTTCGTAATGCAATTTTTTGTAATGAGAATTTTCGTAATGCGAATTTTCGTAATGAGAATCAATGAGATTGTGAAAACTCAGATCCGATGGTATATTCTAACCCCCAGGCATTCCCATGGTGACGGGGACGCTTGTTGGGGAGGAGTATGCCATAGTGGAACAACTGTACAGATTTAAAAATAAAAGACGAATATTCTAAAAAACAAATATATTCATTTTTTAGAATATTTGTTATATTCTAAAACAAGAATATATAGCAATATAGTGAATATTCGAAAAAAAAAATGAATGTAGAACAATTTAGCTTCAGATGAGAAAAAAATTACAACTGTTAGACAGAGAAGATTATAGCACTATATTAGCTAAATTGCTCTATATTCGTTTATTTTTTTTCCGAATATTCGCTATATTGCTATATATTCGTTTTTTGAGAATATTCGTAATATTCTAAAACAAGAATATATAGCAATATAGCGAATTATTATTTTACGAAAATTCTCATTATGAAAATTCTCATTAAAATTTTTTTCGCATTATGAAAATTCGCAATCAACACTACTCCTAAAGTCAAAGATATTGCAGCCTTCTCATTGGCCCACAAGCTAGAAGCAGGGAGGGATCATGTGTACTGTTTAAAAAAAAAATGCTATATTGCTATATATTCTTGTTTTAGAATATTACGAATATTCAAAAAAACAAATATACAGCACTATATTGAATATATTTGTTTTTTAGAATATTAATCTTTTTTTCCATCTGATTCTTCCCTGCTTAACTTAATTCTAGTGCTATAGTTGTGTGTGGGTATTGTAAAATAGAAGTAGCAGACTATGGGGGCCTCATCTGTGTGTGTAATGAGGGGGATCTGATGCTGACATACTGTTATGGGGGAATCTGCTGCTAATGCACTATTATGAGGGGGTCTGATGCTAACAAACTGTTATGGGGGGATATGATGCTGATACACTGTTATGGGGATGCTTTATTAGGGGAAACTCCTGGCAGTCAAGTGGGGAGGCATGTACAGGCACAGCAGGAACGTTATGTAGAAGGAAAGCCTGCACTCATCCACCATCTCCCTCTGGCAGCAGCATGACCACCCAGGAGCTTTCCCTGCTCACTCTAGGGCAGGGGACAGGAGGAAGATGTCATCACTTTGATATGCAGGGGACAGGAGGAGAACCAGGTTAGTACACATGCCGGTACATCACATACATTGCATGCCAGTACATCACATGCATACATTGCAGGCTGCTCTCAACAAGCTGCCCGGCACGGCTGCAATTTTCATGTGATTTGCCAGTTATGTGCTATATTTGCACTTTGGGGGGGGGGGGTGTCTTATAGTCAAAAAAAGTCAATAAATTGTCAATTAAATATGCTTAAATGGTTTGTCTCACTTCAGCAAATTACATTTGTCATGTAGACAAAGTTTATACAAGCTACTTACTAATGTATTGTGAATGTCCATATTGCCTACTTTGCAAAAGTCCTGGCCTCTCTGGTGGACCTTGGGAGTTTGCATAGGCGCACAACCACAGCAGCTCCTGTCCAGCCAACTTGTATCTGAGCTTAAGGGGGTATTCCGGTTATGTAACATTTTTTTTTTTACTCCTTTAGCATTTGTGTGTATGTGGTGCACTTAAATTAACCTGATACATATCAGCCTCTGAAGTGACTGTTTATAAATTATGAAAACCACTTCTTCCAGGCTCGGACAGATTGACAGACACACAGAAATACAGAAACAGACAACTACACACACAGAAAGCAGTGTAAACATCAAGCAACAGATGACGCAGATAGGGAAAGACCAAGTGACACTGAGCAAGTTCTACACAGGCAAGTGGAGAAAAGAAACAGAAATAGCTACAACAAAACCTTGTGAGGACGTGTCAGGATTATTCAGCAAGCCAGCTTCATGTGATGTAGAGCACAGCTCCCTTACATGCCTTGTGGAATCAGCAGACAGGAAGTTCAGAGCATAGAAGCGCTGTCCAGAGCTACTCCCAGGTGCAAGAGAATGTACGTCACAGAGCTGGGACTAGACACAGAGCAGAGAAACTGATCATGATCAACCAGCAGCAGGAGAGAGCAGACAGGTCTAAGGGAGACTAAGAAGTAGGTAGGTATTATTAGCGTTAGTTGTAACTCCTGTATTCAAGCAGTATATAATGCAATCAAAAAGAGGCAATATGGACAATCCCAATACATTAGTAAGTTGTATTAACTTTTTGTACACGATAAATGACATTTACTGAACTGAGACAACGCCTTCAACTGCATCATAAGTAAATTAAAATGTGTTTGGGTTAATTTTCCATTCTCCCATATATTTTCTATTTACCTATTAACCCTGGGTATACTGAAAGTGGTGAAATCAATGGTTAAAATATATTCCATAACAGAAAGAGCATGAGGCAGATTTGAAAATCCACAGTTCAATTCTCCCCTCAGAAACTGTCCACAATCTGTAAATAAGATTTTTAAAATCTCAGTCACTTGTATTGTCAGTCGGCTTGTATTGTAATCCACAGTAAAATTTGCCTATGTAAATCCAAAGGTAAAATCCGCAGAAAATCTGACAAGTGAATCTGACCGAATACTAAGAAAAGTAAAAGGAATTAATATAAAAGCACACAAAAAATTGCATTTTAAGGTACTATTGTATTAAGGATGTTTTAAGGAATAACCAATGATGTATCACATATTTACCAGTTTGTTTAAATTTCTCCTGTTCTTGCACCGGTGATAACAGACAATCCCCATTCTTGTCTGGTTTGTTGAAAATTCTGGAGTGTAATGATTTATCCACTTTTGTCAGCGAGCTGGAAAACACAAAGAAATGGTGACTCAGGGGAATGATACATTTTCTCAAACATTCTGCCTGGGAAACAATTGCATATAGAGAAGTACATACTGTAGAGCTGACACGCTTATATACGTGCCTCCTGCTATCAAAGGGGCCTGTTCTTGACAAATGAGTAATGTAAAGCAGTAGGATGGCTTTCACTTTTTTGTTTGCTTTGATATTGATAGGAATGTAACTGTAGAATAATTTTGTGTGCTAAAATAATTGATGTATAAAATAAAAAATGGGAACAACTACTAAGCCATATTCTGGCACAACTGTAAGAAATATACGTAAGCCAATATCCCATGTGCGCTGCTATTTATTCTTCTTCAGTGCTGGCTCTTTTGAAGGGTTAGTCCAGCCATAAAAAGGAATGAGCGCTGCTTCCTCTTCATCTAGGAAGTGCAGTGCAATACTTCAGTGCAGTTCGAATGAATTGAGCGAGTACTTGGAATTACACTATGCCACCGCTCCACAGGAAACGAGGTGTAGTGTAAAGACCAGGAAGCAGTGTTTGCATAGAGTGCCGCCTCCTCGCCAAACAGCTGATCAGTGGGTGTGCCGGGTGTTGAACCCCACCAATCTGATATTTATGACCTATCCTCAGGACAGATCATCAATATTAATGGCTGGACAACCCCTTTAAGCTCTTTTTAATTAGGGAACATTTATTATTAATGTCTACAGCTTGGCTGCATGGTAGTTTAAAGGGGTTGTCAGGATAGGTCATCAATATCATATCGGTGAGGGTCTAACGCCCGGCATCCCCATCGATTAGCTGTTTGACGAGGAGGCAGTCCTCCATGTGAGCACCGCCTTCTGGTCTTTACACTACATCTCATCTCCTGTGGAGTGGTGGCATATTTTACTCAAGTTAATAGAGCTGGTACTTGTATTACTCTGCACTTTCGAGACGCTTCCCTCTGCAGAAGCTCCACTGCCACCAATGAGTGCCAGCAATCAAATATAGTCCATAGAGCATTAACAAAATCATGCTTTTTTAGTGAAATGTATGATTTGCTTGAACAAACTGCCACCAATGATTTACAACTATGTTTAGAAGGAATTAAATTGGTGGTACAGCTGCATCAGGAATGGAGAAAATGAATGACATTACTATTTGCCTGATGTACATTAGAAATGGAGGAAAACATTAAATACTTCCAGTGCTTCTTTAACTAAATTCAAATATGTAACACATGCATTTTAGGTTTTATCCATCTTAAACAGAAATAGCATATTCCTAATCAGCAATGCATTTTGTAACTAGCCCCTTACCAATTATATTCATTTCATAGGAATAGGGGAATGTAGCCTTATCATTGCTGTTCCACATAGTTATCTGACCAACATATGAATGTTCCATTAAGCATCAAGCTGGAAATCATAAAATGATTTTCACACTAACATGCAGATGAAATGATGTTCTGTTAATCCCTGAATGCGAACCCTTGGTGTATAAAACTACACAGAAAAGCATGAATGATTTTGTGCTGTATCTTCATCTATTAATAAATCAAAAGTGTACATTAAAGGATTTGTAATTTTTATGATATCACTTTACTAATTTTGGGCTAAAAATCATTTTTTCAATTGGTCTTTATTAAAATAGTCAGCTATTCTGTCACAAAAGGTCAAAAGTTTAACTGTCTAGCTGTTTGAATTGTACTTTCACTTTGTGCCATAATCTAATAAACCTTATTTCTAAATTACTAAAAGGTCATCAACACTTGCTTAAGCCACACTCTTATCAGTAAAGTAAGAATTTACCTATAATAAGTGTTTATAAGGTCAGAGACCAGAGATAAGTCAATACCAACTACAGCCTGCTAGAGAATCTCAAGACTGTACAGAGAAAGGGGCTCAACATATGTAATAAAGACCATATGAAAAAATTCCACCTCCTGCAGCGAGGAGAACGAATGCGCTATGTGAGCGCTTATCTCTCCACGCTATATTGATTAGTTAGGGTCCAATATGCAGCTAACAAATATCTATAGCTTTTGTAAAGTGCAGTGATACTTTCATGAATTTTCAGTTAAATCCACATTTGTACCCACTTGCTGATTAGTACAGATGTAGCAGGGGTAACACACACACTCTTAACTCAAATTTCTTAACAGTGAAACAAAAGCCATTGAAAAGCAATTGCTTAACGCATTTAGTTGCATTTAGTTTAGATAACATGTCTCATAAAGCATGTGTGTTAACCCTGCTACATCCGTAGGACAGAGGAAATTTAGGCTGTAAAACTGTATGTAAATATTTGTATACATCATGTGAATTTTTAGAACTAAATGGTACACAACATTACCAACATAAACTTTTGGAGTATAATCTAATCACAATAGCACACAGATTGTCTTTTATTTATCTCATACAATGCACATAATTTTGCAAGAACTTACTTTATTATTGGCTTGCTTCTTGGCATTTGTTTCATTGCTAATACAGACCTTCCTGACACTGTGATGCCAAGGTCTGAATTTAAGATTATGGCCACCCTTCTTAGATGCCATTGTCTTACTGGCTGGCTGCATGGCATGGGGATTCTCATCACACAATTCTGTAAGTATCAAGCAGATAACATCAGCAGCTTGTTGAAAATGCTTAAAAATGCAATGAATAAGAATTAATAAAATAAAATAAAAAACTGTTACAAGAGTGAATGACATCTTAGGAAAACACCATTAAAACTAAATGTTTTGTTTTGTTTTGTTTCTATTTCCAGAACTAAAAAGTGCCCAAACCTTTTAAAAATACTTAAAATCTCTGGCATGAAAATCTATGGCACAACATTTTTAGCACAATAATGGAATTTGGAGAAGACTTTAGTTCCATATACAGTCTTAAAGGAGTTCTCTGGAAATTAAGAAAATAAAGTTACTGAAAATACTTAGATATTACTTTATTATAAATATATTCACAAACACTTTTAATTAGTTATAATGGCTTGTTTTGCTTAGGGAGCAATCATCAGGGGAAATAAAATGGTTGCCATCCTATTAGTACAGACAAAACCTGTCCTAATCACACAGCAGGACAAGTTACTTCAGAAAACTGAGCTAAAGAGTTTCATCCTCCTCCTCTCTGCTCTACTTGTCAGGGATTATCATCTTGAATACAGCTGATATGATTTTCAGATGGATCTCTGTAGGAATGGCATTCATGAGGAGACAGCTGAAGTACAGAGAGGATGGACAGGACAGACTGTAGTAATGTGGGGCTGTTGTAATGGAGACTGCATACAAGTGCTGCTGCTCATTACCCCCACTGTCATTCATGTCTCCTCATGAACTCCATTCCTACAGAGATTCAGCTGAAGATCATATTAAATTGTATTCAGGATCATAATCCCTGACAAGCAGACTAGAGAATGGGATGAGGCAGCTCTTTAGCTTAGTGTTCTAAAGTAAATTGTGTTGTTGTGTGGTTAGGACAGGTTGTATGTGTACTAATAGGATGGCGGACATTTTATTTTCCTGATGATTGCTCCCTAGAAAAAATGAGCAATTGTAACTAATGAAGTGCATTTGGGAATATCTTTATAATAAACTAATATTTAAGTATTTTCAGTCATTTTATTTTATGAATTACCGGAAAACCCCTTTAAGGTCTCCATACACATTACTACAGTGACCGCCAAAACCCCCAAGAATGGGTCTGGCAGCATTGTTCTCCTCCCTTCGTATTGAATACACATACACGTTCGGCAGAACTGAATGTGTATGTGTATGGGAGAGCTGGGAGTTGAGAGAAGTCAGCCCAACAAATCTTCAGTCAGCCTTTAGTACAAAGTCCCCTGGTGTAAGATGCTCAAATTTATTAGAAGGCACACAGCTAATTGCGACACATCTTGGGAGGTTCATATGCTGGAATATGCTGGTAGATTAGCCAGCCTCTCCCTCTGCTTGCTACTGTCTAACTGGGTTGCCGAGCCCCCTGACTGGGCGGTACTCTGTGCTTAAATAGATCCCGATTTCACTCAGAGTTTGCCACTGCCACTCTATAATTTGACTGCCTGCTAAGCTGCTCCCTGAAGAGCCTGTTTTAGCCGGCGAAACGCGAGGAATTAGGGCTTATACTCTATGAGGGTTTTCTAAACAGGGCCAAGGTCCAGCTGGCTGGGGGACGCTATTCTCACGGCGGGTGCTCCAACTACAGCCAATTTGAAGTGCTCCCCCTTGCTAGACTAAGGTTTAATAGGAAAAGCACAAGTAGGCTAGCATATCAATAGCACTGCCTTTGTTATGATGAACCGCCACTAAAACTATATTGACTCCGACCAGTTCATGTTATCTGTATTAAGACCTGACAATTAACCCTTCATGATCTGCCAGCACAAAATATGACTTTATTTGAAGGTTTTAATTGTTACAGTAAAAGTTAAGTCTTACAACACTTTAGAAGGAGGTCCCAGTTGTTGTCTACAATACCCTCTACTCCCTAGGCTATTCACTGACATTCAAGCAATTTATTAGTCAGTTACATTTTGGTGTAAAGTAGAACTGACTTAGTTGCCCAGAGCAACCAATCAGATTCTGCCTTTCATTTTAGACAGCTCATTTGGAAAATGAAAGGAGGAATCTGATTGGTTGCTATGGCCAACTAAGCCAATTCTACTTTACACCAGTTTGATAAATTACCTCCTATGTATCTTATCTCTGACATGTCAGAAGGTCATTGTTTTGTAGATTTCTCTTACAAATTCTCCAAGTTTACCAAATCTTTGCACTGTTAATATGTTAAAATGGCCACAGCTAGTAAAATTATTACAACTTGGTCAGCATGTCTTTTGCCACTAAATGGCTTCCACAATTGAATTTAATATGAACTACTAGCTGAATTTTATCATGAATATAAACTAATTAGACTAATATTACACTTTTTTATTAGGACATAACAACGTCTATATTATTATATGTACCCTTCAATTAATGAGCAATTAAGCATAACCTACATTACCAACTGTATTTTTTGCATGAAAAGGTAGAATATAAGTACAATGAAGTGACACGCACAATACATGCCGCTGCCTACAGGTACAATACAAGCTGCTGATGAAATGTAAAATATATTTTACCACAAACATAAAAACTTATTCATTTTTAATTATTTTGTGGAAGCTTAATCTTTTTGTAATAAACACTAAATATAAAAATAAAATGCAAAGAAATCGAGTAAAAGAAGTGCATAAAAAAGAAAACCACATTTGAGTAATTGTCAGTAGAGTAGATGATTTTTGAAGGTTTACTGTCACTAAGGCTTATAGTCTGTGAAAGTACAGAATATAATTTGCATTTCATAATAGATTTAGCTGCAGCATTTAATAGTGTAAGTTATTACATGCAATGAGATGCAGTCAAAGTTTCTTTATCTAATATTGTAATAAACACTTTAATTTTAAGTGAAGATGTGATGCATAAAATACATTAGAATGTAAAGCAGTACATATATCCCTCATTTACCACTGCAGATGTCAACAGGAGCACAGATTAGCATTTCTCTTATTCAGCCGAGCTGATCATTTTTTTGCTCTGTACAGCATTTCCCAAAGGGTTATGTTTATGCTGCTTGGGGCACTAAAGGCCTAAAGGCAGTTGTTGCATGATTGAACATTATCCCTTTACAGCACTGAACATAATCTCTCTGGATGGCAGTGATTGCTTAGCATTCAACCCACAGGCTCCCAACTCTCATTTGCTGTATGTTAGCAAAGAAAAATATACGCCATGCATGCTTAGATGAACAGGATAAAAACAATGACATGTAGTGTTATCACATAGGATTTTAGAATATAGCTCTATATAAAGTAGATTCTTTTACCCATTTGTAAGGCAAAAGTCACATTTCTTATAACTTTTTGCCAATGTGTCCATAATTTATGTCTGACAGAAAGTATACATTTATGCGTAAGTCTACTTTCACACTTGCGTTTTGGCTTTCAATTTGTGAGATCCGTTCAGGGCTCTCACAAGCGGTCCGAAACGGATCAGTTTGCATTCTAATGGAAAAGGATCCGCTCAGAATGCATCAGTTTGCCTCCGTTCCATCTACATTCCGCTTTGGAGGCGGACACCAAAATGCTGCTTGCAAACTGAGCCAAACAGATCTGTCCTGGCACACAATGTAAGTCAGTGGGGACGGATCCGTTTTCACTGACACAATAAAACATAATATCTATAAGAGCACTGATCCTTAGAAATATTGTACAACCAGATCTGGATATATTCCCTTGTAACACCTAGTCACGACTATTATAAAAAATGAGAATCTAAAGTGCATTTTAAAGAGAACCTGCCACCATGAAATGCAGTGTAATCTGCAGGCAATTCATCATAGAACAGGAGGAGCTGAGCAGACTGATATATATAGTTTTGCAGGAAAAGATTCTGCACTTTTCATGCATCAGTCATGTGCCCCTCTCCTTTAACAGTGACCTCCACAGCGCTTCACCCCTCTAACCCCTACTACTATGTCACAGCCACAGCAAGAAGTGACTTCCAACAAATTAATGTAGCAGTATGTGATGATCAAGTGGGTACCAGAGCTGTGCACGCCTGATCATTGCAGGGGCCCGGTTGTGATTGACTGCTTGTATATGCCGGCATCGCTGTAAAAGCCGATGTTGGTGGATTAACCCCTTATATGTCACAATCAACGCTGACCGCCGCATGTAAGAGGATCGCTGAGGGAGGCAGCTCTGCCTGTCCATCGCCCCCCTGCGCTGCAGTGACAAGGGGAGGGGGGGGGCGATGGCTGCCATGGCAACCCCAAGCCTTGCCTTGAAGGCCTCAGGGTCTGTCTTGTATGGAAGCCTTTGAAACCTAGGCACACTGTCAGATTATTACACTGACAGTCAATGTAGTACAATACAGCATGTATTGTGCTACATTGCTACATTGAAACAAGGAACAGACCCTGAAATGTTTAAGTCCCTGTACTGGGACAAAAATAAAATGTGAAAAAAGTAAAAAAAAAGTGTTTTATAAAAAAAAAGTATACCCTAAAAAAGTGCTCCTTTCCCTTCATTAAGTTTTTTTAAATTAAGCATATAATGAAAATAGACATATTAGATATTGCCACGTCTATAACGAGCAGATCTATAAAAAAAATCAAAGCATAACCTACCCCGTCAGGTGAACACTGTTAAAAAAAAAATTGTGACAAAACAGCAATTTTTGGGTTACCTTGCCCCAAAAAAGTATAATCTTGAACGATCAAAAAATTTTATGTACCCAAAAATGGTAGCAATAAAAATGTCAACTGTTCCCACAAAAACCAGCCCCACACAAGATGATCGGCAGAGAAATAAAAAATAAAATATAGCTTTCAAAAAATGGTGAATACAGTGAATACACTGCTCTTTAAAAATAACACATGATCTATCCTGTTAGGTGAACGCTGTAAAAAAAAAAAACGAAAAATGAAAACAGTGCCAGAACAGGCACATTTTATTTTTGTCCCAGTACAGGGACTTAAACATTTAAGGGTCTGATCCCTGTTTCAATTACATTTTTTGTTTACTTTGCCTCACAAAAAACATAATGACGAGCGATCAAAAATCATATGTAACCCTAAATAATATTTCTCCGGCAGCCATCAACTGGAGCAGTCAGAGACTAACTGTATCCATACATTTCCAATTTGGATACCTGTCTACTTTCACAGTGTGACAACAAACCGTATATAATGCTCCTTTACAGCCGAACATTCTACACTAGACCAACCTATAAGAAAAAACTCACATATAATGTATAGATTACACTGGGGTCTAGTATAATATACTGAGCCAACCCAAAAACAGAACCAATAACCCCAAAGAAAAGTGGGAGACACACATATAAAATATATGTAATTTATTGAGACATGATCACATAACAAACAATAAATATATGAAACAAAAGGCACAAGTGTACAGGAGGGGGGGAGACCTCATGTAAGGAGGTCAAATACAACCTCTCTCCCAAACACCCAGCTGGCAGGGAAAAGATGTCACAGCCCTAGGTATACATCAGCATGAAAATTGTGAGAACTGTAGGTTCACTCAAAGTAACATGTACTGGTATGTATGTTGCATGCACAGAAAAATAAATGAAAAATGTACAAATAGCACAAGGCAAACTAGCCCACCCAAAAACCTGGGATGGCCGCATAAGATATGCACATAGCCATTGAACTCTCCTGTACACTTGTGCCTTTTGTTTCATATATTGTTTGTTATGTGCGCATGTCTCAATAAATTACATATATTTTATATGTGTGTCTCCCACTTTTCTTTGTGGTTATTGGTTCTGTTTTTGGGTTGGAACATTCTACGCTAGGCTGCATCTAGGACACTGCGCGGTGATTCAAAATATCAGCTCCCGATCACGTGGGACGCCACGTGGGACGCTGCAACAGTGCATAGACCATGCCCAGCTACCAGAGAGAAACGTCTCCAATTTGGACTCTCTCACAGCGGATACCCTTCGAGAGTGGTAAGGTAACCATTACCATTAATGAATGCTCCTATATACAAAATTACCATCAAAGTATCGTTATATATATAGTTACAACTCCTGCTCAATCAATGTTTTTTTTTATATATCAGTGACTGTGATCAGCAAGGACTTGACATGATAAAGACCGTAACCTCCTTATAACAACGGTCATATAATGGTCTGTTATATACAAGTCTATATTAATATTATTGCTGATATACTACAGACATATCAATGAACCACATAGTTGCTATATATCAGCAATCCATGTATAACAGCTGTGACTTTATACTATATGAGTTATAACTTACGAACAGTGGGATATTTTAACTTTAATCAGCACTATCAGAGACTGATCTATTGCCCGTTATCTAAGAATGCAATTTATGTGCAACATCTAGTCTGGTTGACTTTATACGTATACATCTGAAACTCAATAGATGTCATTCCATCATTTCTTCTTTTTTGGGGATTTTATGTTTGTTTTATTTTTACTATTTTAGATTTTTATACATTCTATTTTATATGAATCAGCTATGGTAATGTAAATCATTGTGGAGGATCCACAAACCAATATTCAGAACCCTCTCCATCACTGAGATGGTATTTACCATTTATATAGGGAACTAAATGTTTGTCCCTGAGTCCAGGTTACCACAAACACTAAACGTGTGGTTATCAGACAGGACCTCTAATGAGTCGCTAGAATATTGTGTTTTATGTACATAATTTTATATGTGATCAATAAATGTGTTTATATGTATTGAAGTACTCTATATGACATCAGGTAATTGAGTGCCCTTCAATATTTATACAACTTAAAATTATCCCAGTGAAATCTACATTCCAAAACGTATATTGCTCCTTCCCTTCTGCGCCCTGCTGTGTGCCCATGCAGCAGTTTACGACCACATATGGGATGTTTTTGTAAACTGCAGAATCAGGTTAATAAATTTTGAGTTTTGTTTTGCTGTTAACCCTTGCTGCCTTACAGGGAAAATTGATTAACATGGAAAATCTGCAAAAAGAAGTGAAATTTTGAAATGTCTCCTCAATTTTTATTTAATTCTTGTGGAACACAAAGGGTTAAAAAGTTTGTAAAATCATATTTGAATAACTTGAGGTGTGTAGTTTCTAAAAATTGGTCATTTATGTGTGGTTTCTATTATGTAAGCCCCACAAAATTACTTCGCAACTTGATTGTTCTTTTAAAAAGAGAGTACTGGAGATTTCATTAAAAATGTAAAAAAATTGTATCCAAAATTGTACTCTTACATCTAACATCCCAAAAAACTAAAATGACATTTACAAAATGATGCCAACATAAAGTATATATATATATGGGAAATGTAAAGTAATAACTATTTTATGAGTTATCACTATCTGTCTTAAAAGCAGAGAAATAAAATTTTTGAAAATTGCTAATTCTTCCCAATTGTTGGTAAATTTTGGATTTTATAAGAATAAATAATTATATCGACTTAAATTTACCACTGTCATGAAGTACAATGTATCATGAAAAAACAACCTCAGAATGGCTTGGATAAGTAAAAGCGTTCCAAATTTATTACTACATAAAGTGAAATTTCGGATTTGCAAAAAATGGCCTGGTCAGGAAGGCAAAAACTGGGTGTGTCCCGAAGAAATTAACATTTATGTCCACAACACCGCACCCCCTAAACAATGATCTCCACAGCGCCCTGCCCCTTAACAGTGGCCTCGACAAGCACACCACCTCCTTGACAGTGACCTCCACAGCACTATGCCCCTTTAACAGTGACCTCCACAGTGTCCCACCCCTTACCTGTGCCCTCTACAGCACTCTGCTCCCTTAACAGTGACCTACACAGAACCCCTTCCCATTAACAGTGACCTCCACTGTTCCCTGCCTCTTAACACTGACCTCCACAGTACCCCACCCATTAACAGTGACCTCAACAGCACCCCACCCTCTTAACTCCACAATGACGCACCCCTTAATAGTGACCTCCCCAGAACCCCACCTCCTTAACAGTGCCTCCACAGCATAATGTTCCTTTAAAAGTTACCTATAACAGTAATGGAAAATGTTGTTATGGAAATCTGGTGTAAAACTGTGTGTTTGTCGGACCTATGAGCTTCTATTGGCTAATAAGGGTCATGTGATAATGTGTATGTCAGGATATAAGTGTAATAGCTGCAAGCTTCTAATAAGGGTCATGTGACGGTGCCATATTTGCATTTTTGTGGAATATCTCAAAAACAGCACGTCCTGGAAAGCTGAGACCTTTTTGACAACCTTCCCAAACTCCTGATGTACCTATGTGTCAAATTTGGTGTCCAACAGTTCAGGCATTTGGATGCTTATAGAGGACAGACGGATAGATATTGATTTTTATAAGATATAGATGCAGAGAAAATAGTCATCTCCCAGATTATCTCAGGGAGAAAGGATTGAACAGGCAACAACCATTTTGATCCATGTGTCCTTCAACTTAGACATTCAATTGTTGAAAACAAAATCTGCCAAGAAAAAATCTATTTAAGCTTTATCTATTTTTTTATATTTCCCAAAACTTTTATTTGTACATTTTTTTTCCTAGGCAACATTAGGGGACTTGAACATGACCACTCACATAATAATAAGCTAGAATACTTCTGTATTCCAGTGTATTATTTTAGTTAATATAATAACTGTAATTATGCCTATTCAGCCATGCCAAAGGAAAGGGTGAGTAGGTATTGACATGACAGGCCATGGCAATTTGACAATGTATTGTGGGGGGCGATGATGGGGTGAGAGAAGAAGCCATGGTCAGCATTAACAGCAGCATCTAAAGAGTTTAACTGCTGGATCCTGACAGTGACAGCATGGTGTCAACCATACAATACAGCTGGTACCTGCAACTGATGGAGCGGGCACAGCTACTGAGCTTGCACCATTCACATAGCATTCCAGAGCAGCACATGCTAAATACTAGAGATGAGCGAATTTCTCAAATATTCGATTCGGCAGGTTCGCTGAATTTTCCGAAAAATTATGGTTCGATCCTATTTTATTTGTGGCGAATTAAGTTAAAAAACTGCTATTTCCTGGCTGTAGAGAGCCTTTTATAGTGGTGTAGAACACTGCGCCTTGCAGTAACACTTATAGGGAGTCTGCTGTGGTAGTGAAACAATACTGTGAGTCAGTATGATATGTAGATGAAAGGTGTCGCTCTTAGAATCACTGCACACTTCACTTATTTGGGCAGTTATGGGTCGAAAACTGACCAAATAACTCAAGTGTGAACTCAGCCTAAGGGCTTGTTCACACGAACGTAAGGGCTCCGTGTCCATGCTGTGGACCGCATATGGCGGTTCCGCAATACACGGGTTACTTGAATGGGTCCAGAAATCCGGAGATGCAGTGCGGAATGGAACGGAAGCAAGGAACCCCACAGAAGCACTATGAAGTGTTTCTGTGGTGTTCCGTTACGTACTTCCGTTCCGCAAAAAGATAGAACTTGTTCTATCTTTTTGGGGAACGGACGGATCGCGGACCCCATTCGTGTGAACAAGCCCTTAGGGTACATGCACACGTTCAGGATTCATGTACGGAGAATCCGCACTGAAATCCCCAGGTGTTCGCAGGCAAGTCCGTGCGGTCAGTCCGCATCAATTGGTGAGTATTTGCATGCGGATTTGGTGCGGATTTGGTGCGGATTTTCCGCAAGCGGATTTTAGTGAATAAAGAAAATCCGGTCAGTAAAAAAAAAAATTAAATCCGCACCGCAGGTCAAAATCCTCATGGAAAATATGCACGCAATCCTGATCATGTACATTTAGCCTTACAGGTCAATGTTAGCACCAGGTATAAAGAACCATGCAGAGGCCCGAGATCCTACTATAGCGTGAAAGAGTGCACTCCTTTTACACCAATTCACTGATTCCACATAGATTTCTACAGAATCTGTTCTATTAATCGCTTATACAAGTAGAGCACCCCCAGACAGAGTAGAGTGGGTGTCAGCAGTAAGTTTGTGTTGAGGTCACTGATTATTTTGCCCTTCCTCTGATCCGTCAGCACAATAACGCCCAAAAAACAGATCCTGTCTGTGGAGCATCCGCCTTCACTCGGTAAGCATTTGGTCAGTAATCCATCAGTATTGCTAAAGCCCAAAAAAACAGGAGTGGATCCAAAACAGAGATGACACGTGAACGGAATATTTGCATATCTTCTGTGTTTTGTACCCACTCCTACTTTTGGCTACCGAATCACAAGCCAATTTTGATGCAAAATAGGGACCATGTCACAGCTGTTACATAGACAGGATCCACTGTGTGTCTCATTTTTCCTTTCTTTTGACAGATCAGAAGAATGGTCACAAAAATGATGTCAGCCAGGCCTAAAGGCAAAATAGTGGCCCAGTCATGAAGTGGGAAGGGTGGAAACAACATTAGAAATCCACATAGTGGCCCTATGACATAGTGGTGAGGTGGAAGCAGCATGAGGAGACCACAGAGTGGCCCAATGACAGTGTGGAGGTGGCAGCAGCATCAGAAGGCCACAGAGTGGCACAATGACAGAGTGTGAAGGTGGCGGCAGCAGTAGCATCGGGAGGAGGCCACAGGAAAGCAAAATGACAGTGTGGAGGTGGCAGCAGCAGCATCAGGAGGCGAGAGTGGCACAACCACAGAGTGTAGAGGTAGCGGCAGCAACAGCATCAGAAGGAGGCCACAGGGTGGCACAATGACAGTGCGGAGGTGGCAGCAGCATCAGGAGACCTAAGTGGTGAGGTGGAAGCAGCATCAGGAGACCACAGAGTGAACAGTTGACAGAGTGGGGAGGTAGGTGGCAATACCAGTACCAGCTGGTGGGTGAAAGAAGGCGCACTTGGCATCACATGTGTGGCATCAGGCGGGTGGCAGCATCTGAATAGTAGCTGAGGCAGGTAGCCAGAAGAAACCGGTCTCTTTAGTCAAAGTGTTGGTGTGGCACCATGGATGATCTACTCTGATGCATCAGGCATTGGTGGGTGAAACTCCTGGCTAATCCATGCCTGATTCATCTTGACAAAGGTCAGTCTCTCTACATTTTGGGTGGAAAGGCAAGTTCTTCTTGGGGTAACTAAACACCCCCTCTGATGCCACACTACTGGCTGGGCAGGACCGCTTTTCCAGGGCAAACTCTGCCAGTTATGGCCACAAATCCAGTTTGGCTGCCCAGTAGTCCAGCGGATCTTCAATGTGGGGTGGCAGTGTGCTCTTCAGGTATGCCACCACCTGCTGCTTCAGGTCTTGTTCTAGGTCTAGCTGCTGCTGGTGAGTAGGAGGGTAAAGAAAGCTGCTCATCAGTGACTGTAGTCTCAAGTTGTGCTGATGGAGCTAGAACTGCTCCTACCCCCCCCCCCCCTCTGCCGCAGCAGCCGTGACAGAGGAACCTGAGCGCAGAGGGCCCCTCTGGTCAGACATGCGAGAGGTTGGACGATGGCGCAGATAGGCAGCGACCAACTGACTACATAGGATGTCTCTATAGTAGTTCAGTTTGTCCTCCCTCTCAGCGGGTGTAAAAAAGGCCCCCATTTCGGATCAGTAACAAGGGTCCAACAAGGTGGAGATCCAGAAGTCATCCCTCTGCCGAATGGTGACAATTCGGCTGTCACTGTGCAAGCAAGTGAGCATGCATCGGGTCATTTGTGCAAGTGACTCGTAGGGACTTGCTGCCTCCATCTCCACTGCATACTGTCACGGTGTGTCCGGGTCCTCTACCTCGTCTTCTTCATCGCCCTGTAGCTACTCTGGCTGCTCCTGCTCTTCCTCTCCTGTCATCTGTGTAGAAAAACCACCCATTTTGCTACACATTGCTTGTGCTCCAATTTCCTCCTCCAGTTCAGCCCCCACAGGGCTCATGTGGCCGCGAGATCTAGGCACCACGTCTCCAGTCCCCTGACCAGCCATATTTACCAGCATCTGTTCCAGGATATGAAGCAGTGGAATGACATTGTTCATCCCGTATACTTGGTGACTGACAAATAATGCGACCTCCTTAAAAAGCCTGAGTAAACAGCAGGTGTCACGCATGAGCTGCCACTGGCTGACATAGAAGTTACACAGGGGAGTACTCATTTCTGCTTGGATCATCAAGGAATCGTTTATGGCCTTTCTCTGTTCGTATAGTCGGTCCAACATATGGAGGGTGGGATTCCAATGGGTGGAAACGTTGCATATCAGTCTATGTTGGGGGATGCCGTTCTGCCGCTGCAACTCAAGGAGGGTGTGCTTTGCAGTGTACGAGTAGCTTAAGTCTATGCAAAGTTTCCTGGCCATTTTTAGGATTTCTTGCAGATGGGTGGAACACTTCAGGAACCGCTTGACAACCAGATTGAACACGTGTGCCATGCAGGGCGCATTGCTCAGCCCTCCTTGATGCAGTACCGACACCATGCTCTTCCCGTTGTTGGTCACCATGGTTCCAATTTTGAGTTGTCATGGAGAAAGCCAGGATTCAATTTCTTGCTGAAGGACATGGAGCAGTTCCTCCCCTGTGTGACTCCGTTCGCCCAGGCAAACGAGGTGCACAACAGCATGACACCGCCATGCCCTGCACATGTGGTATGCTGGAGAGGCACTGTGAATTGTCCCTGCAGTGGAGGCTGAGTACACGGTGGAGGATGAGGAGGCAGAGGTGGACATTGTCGCAGGACTAATGACATGAGAACGTTGAGACAGAAGCGGCATCACTTGGTCAAGGTGCTGGTGTGGCTGTGCAGGAACCACATTCACCCAGTGGACCGTAAAGGACATGTATTGTCCCTGACCGTAGTTACAGCTCCACATGTCGGTGCTGCCGTGCACTTTGGCAGACACCGACAGGCTCAAAGACTGTCCCACCTTCTGTTCTACATACGTGTGTAGAGCTGGTACTGCCTTTTTGGCAAAGAAATGACGGCTTGGGACTCTCCACCTCGGCTCGGCACAAGCCATCAGTTCTCTGAAAGGTGCAGAGTCCACCACTTGGAAAGGGAAGGACTGCAGCACCAGCAATTTGGCTAGGAGCACATTGAGCTTCTGTCGTTGGATGAGTGTACGCATCCTGTTGTCTCTTGGCAATCGCTTCAGTGATCGATTGCTGATGGAATGACTGACGAGGAGTAAGAGGAGAAGCAGGAGCATCAGGACCAGCAGATGATGTGAACGACAGACAGCTCCCTTCAGCTGAGGTGGTGGAGCCTTTACTGCCTAAAATCGGGTGTGTTCAACTGGGTGATGCAGTGGTTGCTGCAGCAGGCTGGACCACCATATCAGAGCCACGTTTCTCCCAGGCCACTTTATGGTAACGCTGCATAAGTTGGCACAGGGCCGTGGTGCCAACATTGGCACCCTGGCCACACTACACCTTCTGCCCAGATTCTACAAATGGCAATGTTCACCTCCTCCTCCGGCTTAACAAAAAAACTGCAAACCCCCAAGTAGGTGATTTTACCCCCAACAGTCCGCACTGACTGACTTCTACTGCCGCTGCTTCTGTGAACCCCTGCACCACTACTTTCCGGGCAGGTAGGCTCCTTCAAAGCTGTTGGTCTACCCTGGGCACGTTTGGCTCCCAAACTCCTACTGCTGCCACCCTGTTGACTCCCGGCCACAATAGCTACTTGCTGGCTCTGCCACTGCCTCACAGGCAAGCTGCCACCCTCTTCTCCCAATGATGATGAAGCACTCAATTCACCCGGCTCCCAAGTGCGATCAGCTACATTATTATCATCGAGTACTGTCTGCACGTCACTGATGTCCTCCTCAATGGTCTCTGGGTCAGGAGCCTGACCGCTCGCAACAGCAGCTCAAATGCCACTCTCCTTATCACTACTTGCCCACCTACTGGAGGAAGCGGCAGATGTCTCCTCCAGATCTTGGCTGGCCAGTAGCTGCTGACTGTCCTCTAGTAGCTCGTCCTCGCTGTATAGTGGATCTGAGCCCACAGCATATAATACTTTTCTGGCTGAGGGAACAGAAAAGGACAGAGGCAGGTTGAGGACAGGTGAGGGCACAGGGCTTGCTCCTGGGCCATGCCTACTAAGGGTTGTGTCTGACGAACCTACCGACTCTTGGCTGGGGGTATCTGATGTCACTTGGGACGAAGTGGATGACCGAGTCAACCATTCAAGAACCGCTGGGTTGCTGGTCAGGACACGACCGCTAGATGACACTGGGAGCTCAGGCCTCTCGCTGCGATTCCTGCTGCCATACCCCCTTACTCTGCTGCGACCTGTGCCTGCGCCAGAAACATTTAGGCCTCTGACACTCCCCTGTGCAGGGCCTGGCACGTCTCTGTCTGACAGAAAGGAAATTAAAACACCCCAAAAAAGTCTGTAATTTTCTCACTTCACCACACAACGGCTAATAAGCCCTTTTTTCCACTAAAAGGCATCAGAACATAAACTGCACAGCTGAACGGCAAATAATATATTTTTTTTGCCACTAATACACGCCAAAAAGGGCTTTACAACATATAAATGTTGAACTATTGAAGTTATAGGTTTTACATCTCCAGTTGTGAATATTCATTAACTTCTGGATTTCCACTCCCACCTGCTGCTGATTCATATGGAAAAAACTGTCAATCAAAGGCAAGTGGGCGGGGAGAGCCATGAGATCATGAATATAGCAACTCATTGGCAAGCGCTGGAGCTGTTAGTGAGGGCAGTATGTGACTGGTGACAGATTCCCTTTAAAGGGATTCTCTGAGGCCAAGAGCATGTTTTCTTATGTGCGGACAGGGTGCAGGGGTTAATAAAAACTGACTTGTCATTGGGGCTCTAGTTTTGCACCAAGTTCCCTTCTCCTCCACTTCTAGGCCCTGCTAGACAGTAAATGCCATCAACACGCCGGCCAAACAATGGCATATGACATATGTAGACAGGGAATGTGACTGAGGCCAATGAATGGACTGCTGCAGGTATGTGCCTGCAGATAAAGCATCACACTTGCGGGTTAGTGAGGACTGGAAGGGAGCTCAGCTCTAGAAAAAAAAGGACCAGTGGCAGGTGAGTCTTTTTTTAACTCTGCATCCTGCCTCTACATGTGAAAAGGTTGGGTTAATGTGTGTAAAGGACAATAAAGATATTTACTGTCCGGCTGTATACATGTACAGTCGTGGCCAAAAGGTTTAAGGGCCATGGACCCAAAATGTCAACGTTTTGGTCCCCGAGCCACTTAGTTATCACTTTTGCCTTATGGCACGGTGCTCCATCGTGCTGGAAAATGCATTGTTCTTCACCAAACTGTTGTTGGATTGTTGGAAGAAGTTGCTGTTGGAGGGTGTTTTGGTACCATTCTTTATTCATGGCTGTGTTTTGGGGCAAAATTGTGAGTGAGCCCACTCCCTTGGATGAGAAGCAACCCCACACATGAATGGTCTCAGGATGCTTTACTGTTGGCATGACACAGGACTTATGGTAGCGCTCACCTTTTCTTCTCCGCACAAGCCTTTTTCCTGATGCCCCAAACAATCGGAAAGAGGCTTCATTGGAGAATATGACTTTTCCCCAATCCTCAGCAGTCCATTCACCATATTTTCTGCAGAAGATTAATCTGTCCCTGATGTTTTTTTTGGAGAGAAGTGGCTTCTTTGCTGCCCTTCTTGACACCAGGCCATCTTCCAAAAGTATTCGCCTCACTGTGCGTGCAGATGAGCTCACACCTGCCTGCTGCCATTCCTGAGCAAGCTCTGCACTGGTGGCACTCCGATTCCACAGCTGAATCCTCTTTAGGAGACGATCCTGGCGCTTGCTGGACTTTCTTGGACGCCCTGAAGCCTTCTTAACAAGAATTGAACCTCTTTCCTTGAAGTTCTTGATGATCCTATAAATTGTTGATTGAGTTGCAATCTTAGTAGCCACAATATCCTTGCCTGTGAAGCCATTTTTATGCAACGCAATGATTGCTGCATGTGTTTCTTTGCAGGTCACCATGGTTAACAATGTAAGAACAATGATTTTAAGCATCACCCTCCTTTTAACAAGTCAAGTCTGCCATTTTAACCTAATCAGCCTGACATAATGATCTTCAGCCTTGTGCTCGTCAACATTCTCACCTGAGTTAACAAGACGATTACTGAAATGATCTCAGCAGGTCCTTTAATGACAGCAATGAAATGCAGTGGAAAGTTTTTTTGGGGATTAAGTTAATTTTCATGGCAAAGAAGGACTAGGCAATTCATCTGATCACTCTTCATAACATTCTGGAGTATATGCAAAATGCTATTATAAAAACTCCAGCAGCAACTTTTTCAATTTCCAATATTTATGTAATTCTCAAAACTTTTGGCCACGACTGTAGAATGAAAACATTGATTGTACAGTAGAAAAAAATAATAAAAGGGTTTTATAAAATCAATCTGTTTGCTCTACATGAAATAAGTTCTCTTTGGTTAGAAAGCATTGCAAATTACCTTGTTCAAAGTTGAGGCGTAATTTTAGAACCTTACTTAAAAGCAAGCACTTTATTTACACATGAAATACTGCTCTTTTCCATACTTCCCCCAAAAGCCTAATTACTTAGTTTAAATGTGTACAAACACAAGCATTATCTTTCATAATGCATGCACTACTTCTGCTTGTTTGTTGATAGAGAAGCTAACAGATGGGTATTTTAGTAGAACAGCGACTGATGGAAAAGATTATACAGCTATGCCATCCCAGATATCTCTATGCATGATATGGAAAAGCTGAAAGCAAAGAACAGACTGACAGGCTGAGCTCCAGGAAGCAGCAGTGAAACAGGACACACTAGACGCAAATAAAGCAGAGTTATTATCAGTGTAGAAGAGTATAACGTCAGCTGTTAAGTCCTGCTTCCTGGAAGGAAACTATAATACAAATGGTCTAGGTTACTACCAGATTAATGACTGAAAAGTGATTGTAGGTTTCTGTTAACTGAAGACTGTTTAAGTTTATTCATACATTGGGGTGGACCGTATTAAAGAAAAAGGGGCACTGAGCAAAGAGGAAAGTGGGGCGATCTGTAGCACACGCGGTGTTGCAATTTTGACACATCGGTGACAGTGGAACCGTGAGAATAAGTGGCTGCTACTCTATATTGAGATCTGTTGTCCACTCATTATAGATATTCTTGGAGAACCTGGAATAAATTTTATATGTCATACAGCAAATCTTTTCAATTATGAAACTGCACATCATTGTAATTGCCAAAATAAAATAAAAATAAATTAATGTATGGAAAGTGAGTGTGTACTTGTAATACACTTTATTAGGAATCATGTTGATTTTTTATTACAAAACCGTATGCAGAGTCTCCCTTTAGCAAGCCTTTAAGTGAGTATTCAGTATTCTACTGAACACTGAAGATGCAGGCTAACTGTATGATGCATAGACAAGCTTATCAGCCTTTCTCTGGTCTCCCTGCAGACATATACATTCTTCCCTACAGACACTATATGTCCTGACGGCACAGATCGTTGTGAGCAGTGCTCACCTTTACCTTGCCAGCACTGGGAAGAAAGGGACAGGAGTAGGGCTGCAGCAATCAGCAATGATAGTAACTATTCTGAAACATAGTACACTTATGGTCCCTTTACATGGGATGACTATCTAGCAGATAGTCAGGAAGGAAGCGTTAATTCCCAACAATCTGCTGATTGCTAGTTACATGCACAGATCTCCTAAAGCTTCTCCAGAGTATTGGGAGGAGCGATCGCCAGTGACATTGCTCTTCCCCATACTGTGTCGTCGTTTCCCCGCAGCAGATCGTGTTTACACAAGTTTTTTGTGCTGTTCAAAAGATAGTTACAGCAGTGCATTTACACCGCAAGATCATCGTTAACGAGCATTACTAGTAACGCTGGTTAGCAATTATCTCTTCAATTGTCGGCCCATATAAAGGGCCCTTTATTGTCTGTGCTGATCACTGCATCTTTATCTTTCTAGTGTGTCCCTTGTTACAGCTGGGAGGATAGTGAGAGGAGTGGGGCTGCAGTCATCAACTCGGACAGTACATAGTGTGAAAGGAGAGATGGCACTATTCATTACTATGGGAGTTTCAAAAACAGCTGAGCAAGTCTCTCTATTCACAGAGGCTGTAGAGTGGAGAGGGGGACAGGAGTCCCCATTCTGTGGATATGTGTGGGTCTCAGAGGTGGGACCTTCATCTATGAAACAGTTATAGTATATTTTGTGGATGTGTCAACATGGGAATACCCATGTATGGTTTTGTAAATTCTGTACACTACACCAATTTAGCCTGCCATTACTAGCAGTGAAGTGGAAATAGAAAAAAATAAGAAATATGAGAATGTTTCTGTTACATAGCTGCCCTCTGAACAGTGCACTCTAATTCATTCATTACTATACTAAGGTTTGTACATGTAAGTTGCTCTGTGCCACTGCTTATGCTGACATTACAGCGATATAGAATTCTAATCTCCCTCTGCCAAGATAGACATTGACTAGTTTGCAAGTCCTCAAATATTTTACATTGAAAAAAGGCCCGTGCTCTACAGATGTATATAAAAGTTAATGGAGTTCACATTCCATCTTTAACAACCCCAAAGCTTAGGGCATATAATGATTGCCTGCTATGTGTTACAGCTCCCTTATGAGTAGAAAGCCCTGCGTGATTTCTTCCACATCTTTGTAGAGCTGCAGTTGCTGAGCAATATCTAATCTTGTTAAGGATAGATTCAAGGAGTTGTAATATACATGGACATTGCAGAGTCATTTGGGGAGGAAGCCTAATTAGAATGCTAAGATTAGCACATCTAATTAGATTACTGTTCATTTATACTTCATAGTAAATATTAAGTCAATGTACTGTATTCGAAGTTGTGCTCCAGATAGTAAACTGTAAATGTCCTGTATATGCCAGCTGCTCACTATGTACCGTAAAGTTTTCTTAATGTGCTCTTTGTGCTTTCCAAGACCCATCATTGTTTTGCCTATTTCTTATAGTTGCCAAAGTTTATTGATAATATTAATCATTTTCCTTGATCTGCATCTGTCATTAGTTATGACTCATTTCAGGGACAGGACTCATCTCAGGTTAATTTACATATGTATCAAATCGTTTTTTTTTACATAATTAAAGCACACAGAGCTATGGGGACTGGGTATTGCGGATGTGCTAGCGGCCATCTAGCAACCCATGTCCTCAGCTCTATACACAAAATCCCGGTGACAGGTTCCCTTTAAGTACTTTTCCCGCTGCCCGAGCTGTACTCGGGCAAAACAGTTAGGTGGTTAAAGGGGTTTTAGAACCTGTAGATAATGATGAACTATAATCAGGATAAATCATCAATATCATATAGGTGGGGGTCCGACACCAGTCTCCCGCGCCAATCAGCGGATACCAGCGGCCACCAGGGCTGCTTCTGGCTCTGTCTACTGTGTACTGAAGCTCAGCTCCCTTTCTTTTCTTTTCAAGTCATTTTTATTGGGTTTTCATATTCAAAACATATACGAAGTAATACTATATCATATAGTATAAGTACAGAAAATAGTGAGTACATATATTAATATCAATGTTTTTATCACAAATTTGCATTGTTTTAATAATATCAACATAATATTTTTGTTTAATGTTATAAACATTATGTTTCAAATAAACTTTATATATATAATTAAAGTGCACTATGCACAACAAGTTTTAACAGAAAGTAAACTGGCATAAATTTCTCCTTTTATTAACTCTCATCTAACCAATTCTCGGTTGACCAATCCTTGATATTTATAATACATAGTCTATTAGAACTGAGCTGAAGTACGCCAACACAACCTCTACACAGTGGACTGAGATCTATACATTTGGCTGTGCTAACTGTTTTTTGTTCTTGAGGCGGGCGGGTGCCAAAAACCGCTGATTGGTGGGTGTTTCAGATGTTGTTATGATTCTATCCCTGCCTATTAAAGCAAAATGACTGCTGACAAGTGATCTGGACAGACCAAGTAGTGACGCCTACTATTAGGTTTAATCGCCAATGCGAAAACTGCTGGATTTTAGGTTATAGTAAATAATATAACAGAATGTCACAGCATGAAACTTAACTTGATCAACGGAATAAATAACAAATTAGTCAAGTATAGCAGTGAAAATTCTGAAGAAGCTGCCTTTCCTCAAGTAGACATAGTAACTACTGTAGCTAACATCTTCACCTTTTATTGTCCCTTCATGCTTTGGATGGTTTGAGTGGTTTTATTTGTAACTTGCGTGAGTGTATGACAGAAGCAGTGTACAAGCTGCTCTACATGAATTCCAGAATGATTGTGGTCTATATTACACAGCAGTCACTTACTTGCATCGTGTGGTCCATGTACACGGGACAGTCATAAATTCCAGTACCATCCTCCTTGGGTTTTATATTCCCAAGACGTATAGGTGTTATTATGACATATGGTAATGGGTGTATTGTGTTCCTATAGCAGAACGAAGAAGACATAGCAAAGAGCTTTACTTAGAATTTATTTTCCCATGACACTTTTATTAAAATCCAGTCATCTTGTTAATGTTATGCTGCAGTTCAACTGTATAGACATGCAATTTCACAGGTAATAACATTTCTGCTTGTGAAAATAAAATCATAAAAACAAAGTCTGAGAGTAAATGTTATAGACACTATGAAATAAATGCTGGTGACATTAAACGATACTTGATATAAAGTCTGATATATACATACCATATGGTATTTATGCATAGTTATAAAGTGATGTCTACTATATTGCTTTACATTTTTCATGAGTGAAAGCAGGCAGAAATGGGTCACTGTGCAGGGGTAGTAGGTGGACCCTATTACTCTGGTACTTGACTTGCGCAAAGCAAAGTGGTAATCTTAGGCACCAAGGAGTTTTGGGGGCCAGTAGCTGCCATGCATTGGTTTGTTGCTTTAGTCTATGCCTTTTAACCATGGTTAAGAAGCACTCTTCAGAAGGATCAACTATATTAAACCAGGCAAATAATCTGATGGGATCGATCCTACTGATCAAAATGATATCTGTCTTGTGAAAACTGGGAGTGGCATTCCAGAGAAAAAATACTTTAATTATTTATGCAAATGAGGGCTAAAGTGCACCAAGGTGCCCACCCTAGCCCCTCAGTGCACCTCAACTCCGCAGCTTTCCAGTGCTGGCCAATTTTCATAAGTCAGGTGTTATTATAATCAGCAGTATCTGCATTTAATAAGGTTGATCCTGCTGACAGGTGGTCTTTAAGGCTAGTCACAAATGCTCCTGCTCTTTCGCTGGTCCCTGTTGACAAAACAAAGCAGCCACTTCTATAATTTTCCTATGATTTCCTTCTTTGTGATTAACAGTGGTACTGCACTGTTTAGAGAAGCAAGCCTATAAGGTTTGAGGCTTATATTATGTAATGTATCATCATTTTGGCCTATCACATGGTTTTCCAAGCCAGAAACGTCTCAATAAGCATTGGGCCTCCATACTCTAATGTCCCCAGTGCAACTGTAGAGGAAGTATATGCAACAGGTCCAATTCCTTTCCAAGTCATATGGGCATTTCTAAAAGACTTCATCCAAAACCTTAAAGTAATAATAAAATGGGTGGGGCTTCATGGTGGGATACCGACAGCCTGCCAGATTTGGTATAACTTATGCCAGAAACTAATGTACGTTTCAGCTCCAGTCTATGCCAGCCCTTAGCAGGGGTAGATAGGATAGTTGGTAAATATACGATTACTAAGCATCTAACAAAAGAAGCACCCCACCATTCAAGAGAACAGAGCTCCTAAAGTCCCCTGCATGAATAGAGTGCTGGTGCACATGAGTGACCACACCTTCGTTCACTGCTTTGGGACAGCCAAATATAGTTCTCATCTATCTCGGGCAGTCCCATATAAGTAAACCAGTGGCGGTCAAACATGCACACTACTGCACATGTGTGACCTCCAGTGATCATAAATGTGAAAATCCCTTTAAGGTGGCCATACACTAATTTAGCCAACAGCTACTTCTCCCAACTCTCCATACATATGCACGCTCAGCTTATGGGGACAGTGGAATAAGATTCTGGTAGTAGCATATCTCCTGTGAAAACAAAGGATCAGGCATGGTGCAATCAATTGTGTGCAGTCATTAGATGTTTGCCAAGTTGGGTTCAGCCGATGTTCATTTAATGTGTATGGCCTCCTTAAGACTTTCACTCTATTCATCCTGACATATAAATAATCCACATTTATAGCAGCTTATTATAGAACAATGAAATAACCTGCCATTCAGTACCTTGATTCTTTCAGGAGATTATTTTTGAAATCCCAGGCTGCACCCTGTAAAACAAGTCCCTTGAGGCAGAGCGCATAAAACTCAGTGTCAGGTTTACATTCTGGAGATTCTACAATGTGACACAGGAGATCAACCTGCAGGCAAACAAATAAATTCAGGAACTTTATAATACCAATTACAATTCGGTTACTATTTTGGCTAAATTTATCAAATTGCATTACTTGATCAGCCAGATTCAGTTTTTGACCTAATCAAATTTGATTAGGTTTCATTAGTCTTAATCTGAAATAAACATGCATGCCAAAGCCGGCCATACACATTTGATGTGTAGCAAGTCAACCAAACCCAATTTCGGTGGGTTCAGCAGAGCATTTAGTTTGTATAGAGGCCTCCCGACTCTTCCCCAACAGCAGATGTTCTAGAAAGATAAGAATGTTGGATTTCAACTGCAAGATAATTTTGGCCTAAATATATAATCCAGTGAAAAACATGTTTGGCAGCAGATTTCTCTCCTCTACCAGTTCAATACATACCCATGCTCACCTAAGCTGAGCATGCCTGCAGGGATCATGAGATATAGCTGTCTGCCAAACAAACACTAAGCCAACAACTGTCACATGTATGACAAACTAAAAGGCTTTTGTTAGCAAATTTGTACCTATGAAACTGGCTGACCTGTTACATGTGCACTTGGCGGCTGAAGGCATTTTTGTTGGTCTTATGTTCATACGTGCCCACGCTGCTGAGAAAAATAAAGTTTTAACATAATGGCCACCTAGGTCCAATACGGGTATTGCCGTTTTTCCCAGAGGCTTTGCTCTCTCTGCAACTGCCGTGCCCTCTGCACTTTGTTTGACACGGACAGGCAGTGTAAACATTATAACGCCTGGCCATGACTTCTCCTATGGTCAATTAAAGTGGAGAGGATGTGGCCATTGCAGAGAGATCAGAGCCTCTAGGTGTAACCATTACTCCTATAGGTTCATTTGCATATATTAAAACTTCACTTTGGGCACATATGAACATGGGACCAATACAGATGCCTTCAGTTGCCAAACCAACATGCAACAGCTCAGCTAATTTCATAGGTAGAAATCTGCTGACAGATGCCCTTTAAGGCCAATTTTATAACAAGCCAAATAACTTATCAGTTTGATATTTAGAAGTATGGAAGCCAGAGGAGACCCACATAAACATGGGGAGAATATACAGTCCATGCAAATGTTGCCCTAGGTATATTCAAACTCAGGATCTCATTGTTGCAAGACAACAGTACTGACTACTGAGACCCTTATGCTACCATTTGTATGAGCCTTGGGAAAGGCAGCCAATAAGGACCAGTTGTTGTAATACCAAAGCATGTATAGTGCCAAAACTACCTGAGCCAGATGAGTAGAAAAGTTGAAGGTGTATATCATCAGCATCATTTCAATAACTATTACGTGATACTGATATATTTTCTGAACAGGTTCTGTCTAATAGCAGAATATACCTTAGGGATTTTTCTGGTTTTGGATTCTGGGAGAGTCTCCATTTATAGGGAAACTGTCAGGCTCACTGAGCTCATAGTTTTATTAGGTACTGGCTGTAAAATTCTATTAATGTACGCTTTAACCGTTTCACGCCTGATGACGTACAGTCGTGGCTAAAAGTTTTAAGAATGACCCAAATATTACTTTTCACAGTGTGCAGCTAAACTGCTTTTAGATCTTTGTTTCAGTTGTTTCTGTGATGTAGTAAAATATAATTACGCGCACTTCATACATTTCAAAGGCTTTTATCGACAATTACAAGACATTTATGCAAAGAGTCAGTATTTGCAGTGTTGACCCTTCTTTTTCAGGACCTCTGCAATTCGACTGGGCATACTCTCAATCAACTTCTGGGCCAATTCCTGACTGATAGCAACCCATTCTTTCATAATCACTTCTTGGAGTTTGTCAGAATTTGTGGGTTTTTGTTTGTCCACCCGCCTCTTGAGGATTGACCACAAGTTCTCAATGGGATTAAGATCTGGGGAGTTTCCAGGCCATGGACCCAAAATGTCAACGTTTTGGTCCCCGAGCTACTTAGTTATCACTTTTGCCTTATGGCACGGTGCTCCATCGTGCTGGAAAATGCATTGTTCTTCACCAAACTGTTGTTGGATTGTTGGAAGAAGTTGCTGTTGGAGGGTGTTTTGGTACCATTCTTTATTCATGGCTGTATTTTGGGGCAAAATTGTGAGTGAGCCCACTCCCTTGGATGAGAAGCAATGAATGGTCACAGGATGCTTTACTGTTGGCATGACACAGGACTGATGGTAGTGCTCACCTTTTCTTCTCCGGACAAGCCTTTTTCCTGATGCCCCAAACAATCGGAAAGAGGCTTCATTGGAGAATATGACTTTGCCCCAGTCCTCAGCAGTCCATTCACCATATTTTCTGCAGAAGATCAATCTGTCCCTGATGTTTTTTTTGGGAGAGAAGTGGCTTCTTTGCTGCCCTTCTTGACAACAGGCCATCTTCCAAAAGTCTTCGCCTTACTGTGCATGCAGATGCGCTCACACCTGCCTGCTGCCATTCCTGAGCAAGCTCTGCACTGGTGGCACTCCGATACCGCAGCTGAATCCTCTTTAGGAGACGATCCTGGCGCTTGCTGGACTTTCTTGGACGCCCTGAAGCCTTCTTAACAAGAATTGAACCTCTTTCATTGAAGTTCTTGATGATCCTATAAATTGTTGATTGAGGTGCAATCTTAGAAGCCACAATATCCTTGCCTGTGAAGCCATTTTTATGTAACGCAATGATGGCTGCACGCGATTCTTTGGAGGTCACCAAGGTTAACAATGGAAGAACAATGATTTCAAGCATCACCCTCCTTTTAACAGGTCAAGTCTGCCATTTTAACCCAATCAGCCTGACATAATGATCTCCAGCCTTGTGCTCGTCAACATTCTCACCTGAGTTAACAAGATGATCACTGAAATGATCTCAGCAGGTCCTTTAATGACAGCAATGAAATGCAAGTGGAAAGTTTTTTTGGGGATTAGGTTAATTTTCATGGCAAAGAAGGACTATGCAATTCATCTGATCACTCTTCATAACATTCTGGAGTATATGCAAATTGCTATTATAAAAACTTAAGCAGCAACCTTTCCAATTTCCAATATTTATGTAATTCTCAAAACTTTTGGCCACGTCTGTACATGTATGTCATCAGGCCGGTCTTTAAACATGAATCCCGCTCACATGCGCAGCAGGCGCCATAGCCGCCGGGTTTCTATTTTAAATAGCAGAGACCTGCGGCACATGTACAGTCAGGTCCATAAATATTGGGACATCAACACAATTATAACATTTTTGGCTCTATACACCACCACAATCAATTTGAAATGAAATGAACAAGATGTGCTTTAACTGCAGACTATCAGCTTTAATTTGAGGGTATTTACATCCAAATTAGGTAAACTGTGTATTTATTACAACAGTTTGCATATATGCCTCCCACTTGTTAAGGGACCAAAAGTAATGGGAAAGAATAATATTCATAAATCAAACTTTCACTTTTTAATACTTGGTTGCAAATCCTTTGCAGTCAATTACAGCCTGAAGTCTGGAACGCATAGACATCACGAGACTCTGGGTTTCATCCCTGGTGATGCTCTACCCGGCCTCTACTGCAACTGTCTTCAGTTCCTGCTTGTTCTTGGCGCATTTTCCCTTAAGTTTTGTCTTCAGCAAGTGAAATGCATGCTTAATCGGATTCAGGTCAGGTGATTGACTTTGCCATTGCATAACATTCCACTTCTTTCCCTTAAAAAACTTTTTGGTTCCTTTTGCAGTATTCTTTGGGTCATTGTCCATCTGCACTGTGAAGCGCCATCCAATGAATTCTGAAGCATTTGGCTGAATATGAGCAGATAATATTGCCCGAAACACTTCAGAATTCATCCTGCTGCTTTTGTCAGCAGTCACATCATCAATAAATACAAGAGAACCAGTTCCATTGGCAGCCATACATGCCCACGCCATGACACTACCACCACCATGCTTCACTGATGAGGTGGTATGCTTAGGATCATGAGCAGTTCCTTTCCTTCTCCATACTCTTCTCTTCCCATCTCTCTGGTACAAGTTGATCTTGGTCTCATCTGTCCATAGGATGTTGTTCCAGAACTGTGAAGGCTTTTTTAGATGTCATTCCTGGCCTTCCTGTTTTTGAGGCTCACTAATGGTTTACATCCTACAATATTAAGGGCATTCAGCAAATGGCATAATGGGGGGAAGCCAATTAGCCATTTGTTGTCACTTCAACTACCCAATATTTTGTTTTATAAAAAGTGAACAAAAAGTCGCACATACTTTGAATTGGCATCATTGAAAAGAACAGCCCTGTACAGATAACTACAAAAAAAGTTATAGGGGTCAGAATATGTTTATGAAATGTATTTTTTTTCCCTCAAAGGTTTTAATTATTTTTCAGTAAGAAAAACGCAAGAAAAATTATACAAGTGTGGTATCGTTGGAACCGTACTGACCTGAAGAATGAAGATAACAGGTCAATTTTACCGCATAGTGCACAGTGTAATAAAGAAAAAAAAGAAAACTTTATCAGAATAGACAAATCGCCAGGATCGGATGGCATACACCCTCATATCCTAAGGGAATTAAGTAATGTCATAGGCAGACCCTTATTTCTGATATTTGCGGACTCTATACTGACAGGGAATGTCCCACAGGATTGGCGCATGGCAAATGTGGTGCCAATATTCAAAAAGGGTCCAAAAACAGAGCCTGGAAACTATAGGCCGATAAGTTTAACATCTGTTGTGGGTAAACTGTTTGAAGGTTTTCTGAGAGATGCTATCTTAGAGCATCTCAACGGAAATAAGCAAATAACGCCATATCAGCATGGCTTTGTGAGGGATCGGTCATGCCAAACTAATTTAATCAGTTTCTATGAGGAGGTAAGTTCTAGACTTGACAGCGGTGAATCAATGGATGTCGTGTATCTGGACTTCTCCAAAGCATTTGACACTGTACCACATAAAAGGTTAGTATATAAAATGAGAATGCTCGGACTGGGAGAAAACATCTGTATGTGGGTAAGTAACTGGCTCAATAATAGAAAACAGAGGGTGGTTATTAACAGTACACACTCAGATTGGGTCACTGTCACTAGTGGGGTACCTCAGGGGTCAGTATTGGGCCCTATTCTCTTCAATATATTTATTAATGATTTTGTAGAAGGCTTGAAGAGTAAGGTATCAATTTTCATAGATGACACTAAACTGTGTAAAGTAATTAACACTGAAGAGAACAGTATACTACTACAGAGGGATCTGGATAGATTGGAGGCTTGGGCAGATAAGTGGCAATGAGGTTTAACACTGACAAATGTAAAGTTATGCACATGGGAAGGAATAATGCAAGTCACCCATACATACTAAATGGTAAAACACTCGGTAACACTGACATGGAAAAGGATCTAGGAATTTTAATAAACAGCAAACTAAGCTGCAAAAAACTGTGTCAGGCAGCTGCTGCCAAGGCCAATAAGATAATGGGTTGCATCAAAAGGGGCATAGATGCCCGTCATAAGAACATAGTCCTACCACTTTACAAATCGCTAGTCAGGCCACACATGGAGTACTGTGTACAGTTCTGGGCTCCTGTAAACAAGGCAGACATAGCAGAGCTGGAGAGGGTCCAGAAGAAGGCAACTAAAGTAATAACTGGAATGGGGCAACTACAGTACTCTGAAAGATTATCAAAACTGTGGTTATTCACTTTAGAAAAAAGATGACTGAGGGGAGATCTAATTAATATGTATAAATATATCAGGGGTCAGTACAGAGATCTATCCCATCATCTATTTATCCCCAGGACTGTGACGAGGGGACATCCTCTGAGTCTGGAGGAAAGAAGGTTTGTACACAAACATAGAAAAGGATTCTTGACGGTAAGAGCAGTGAGACTATGGAACTCTCTGCCTGAGGAGGTGGTGATGGTGAGTACAATAAAGGAATTCAAGAGGGGCCTGGATGTATTTCTGGAGCGTAATAATATTACAGGCTATAGCTACTAGAGAGGGGTATTTGATCCAGGGAGTTAGTCTGATTGCCTGATTGGAGTCGGGAAGGAGTTTTTTATTCCCCTAAAGGGGAGGGGGGGGGATTGGCTTCTACCTCACAGTTTGTTAGTTTTTTGCCTTCATCTGGATCAACTTGCAGGATAACAGGCCTTATGTACTATGTTACTATGTAGAATTGCGTTTTTTCCTAATTTGGATTTTTTTTTCACTTACCGCTACATGGTATGCAACCGTAAATGGTGCCATTAGAAAGTACAACTTGTCCCTCAAAAAATAAGCCCTCATAAGGCTATGTTAAAGGACAAAGTGAAGGCGGGGAGTGAAAAAACGAAAATGAAAAATGGCCCAGGCCTGAAAGGGTTAAGACTGGCAATTTCTATAATCTTTCCACGGTTTCATTTTTCTCCAGGGTATATACATTGGTGTAAAACATGCACACTGAGGCAGAAAATATTGATCTTTGTCTTAAAACCAAAATAATCATTAATACTGTAAAATATATGCTGGTTTGTGTATTTAAAAAGATCCCTATGTGCTTCAGTATCTTGCAATACCATAATTACACGTTGAAAGCTACAAAGCCTTATTTTGGCTGTGGAAATCCTATACCATTTTGTAACAAAGGTCACAACCTCTGCACCTACAGTTGATATAAAAAGTCTACACACGACTGTTAAATTGTCAGGTTTCTGTAATGTAAAATAATGAGACAAAGATAAATCATTTTGGAACTTTTTCCACCTTTAATGTGACCTATAAACTGTACCACTCAATTGAAAAACTGAAATCTTTTAGGTGGAGGAAAGAAAACTAAAAAACCTGCATAAGTGTGCACACGCTCTTTTAACTGGGGATGTAGCTGTGTTCAGAATTAAGCAATCACATTCAAAATCCTGTTAAATAGGAGTCAGCATACACCTGCCACCAAAAGTGCCTCTGATTAACCCCAAATAAAGTTCAGCTGCTCTAGTTGGTCTTTCCTGAAATTTTCTTAGTCACAGCCCACAGCAAAAGCCAATGGTCCACAGAGAGCTTCCAAAACATCAGTGGGATCTCATTGTTAAAAGGTATCAGGCAGGAGAAGAATTTCCAAGGCATTAGATATACCATGGAACACAGTGAAGACAGTCATCATCAAGTGGAGAAAATATGGCACAACAGTGACATTACCAAGAACTGGACGTCCCTCCAAAATTGATGAAAAGACCAGAAGAAATTTGGTCTGGGAGGCTACCAAGAGGCCTACAGCAACATTAAAGGAGCTGCAGGAATATCTGGCAAGTACTGGCTGTGTGGTACATGTGACAACAATCTCCCGTATTCTTCATATGTCTGGGCTATGGGGTAGAGTGGCAAGATGAAAGCCTTTTCTTACGAAGAAAAACATCCAAGCCAGGCTACATTTTGAAAAAACAAATCTGAAGTCTCCCAAAAGCATGTGAGAAAAGGTATTATGGTCTGATGAAACCAAGGTTGAACTTTTTGGCCATAATTCCTAACGATATGTTTGGCGAAAAAACAACACTGCACATCACCAAAAGAACACCATATCCACAGTGAAGCATGGTAGTGGCAGCATCATGCATTGGGACTGTTTTTCTTCAGCTGGAACTGGGGCCTTAGTTAAGCTAGAGAAAATTATGAACAGTTCCAAATACTAGTCAATATTGCCACAAAACCTTCAGGCTTCTGCTAGAAAGCTGAACATGAAGAGGAACTCCATCTTTCCGCATGACAACGAAATCTTCCAAATCAGCAAAAGAATGGCTTCACCAAAAGAAGATTAAAGTTTTGGAATGGCGCAGCCAGAGCCCAGACCTGAATCCGATTGAAAATCTGTGGGGTGATCTGAAGAGGGCTGTGCACAGGAGATGCCCTCGCAATCTGACAGATTTTCAATGTTTTTGCAAAAAAGAGTGAAAAAATCTTGCCAAGTCAAAATGTGCCATTCTGATAGACTCATACCCAAAAAGACTGAGTGCTGTAATAAAATCAAAAGGTCCTTCAACAAAGTATTAGTTTAAGGGTGTGTAGACTTTTTATATCCACTGTATGTTCACCTTTTCAGTAATTTGTGCTACAGTAGCTCCTCTGTGGGAATAAACTTGACAGGCTAGCTTTCACTCTCGATGTGCATCCATGAGTCTTGGGTACCCAAATACTGATGCTGGTTCTGAACAGCCCTCAGGTCCTGCAGTTCTGGAGATGCTTTAATCCAGTTATCTGGCCATTCCCATTTGACCCTTGCAGAGTTGCTAAGGTCCTTACGCTTGCTCATTTTTTCTGCTTCCAACTCATCATCTTAAACAACTAACTGGTATGGGGATAATCAGTGTTATTCACTTCACCTGTCAGTGGATTAACACTAGGGTTACCCATTCAGGTTTTTGGTGCAATTTTTGGAACCAAATCCAGGAACAGATCGTAAACTAAAAACACACATAAAAACATTAAAAACTACATTTAAAAAAACCTGAACATGTGATTACGGTCTTAATATTATGGTTGATTGGGCCTCAACACAATTTCACTAAGTAGGTCAGGTTATTTATCTAAATAAATATTTGACAATATCAAACACAAATATACATTCTACTTTAAGGGTCTACAATATGTATATGTACAATATGAAGGGGCTAAGAAAAAACAACTATGTAGAAGTATGTTGCATCAGAAGCTTACTAAATACTTCACATTGATACACATCACCAAAGGTTATACCTCATGCAATAAATATCCATGATGAAGGGCAAACTCCACTTTCAGTGCCAGAAGCAGGGCTTCTGGGTTGACCAGTCCTCCAAGGTTTATGGAGGTAAGTGCTTCCTTTTCATCATTGGCAAATGGCATTAGTCCTTTCTTCACCCACTGTTTTAGCTGTCCATGCTTTCTGTACAGACCTACATAATATAAAATTGTCAGAAAAGACACAGCAAATACAAACTCTGATGTATCCAGACTAGTAAAAGTTTTTATGTGCTTTAGTTTCAGTTTGGGAAAGATTTATAGACATTTAGAAATTAAATTAGACAGCGAAAAGTAGATGTTACACAATGGACACTGAATGGCGTTGTAGTCTCTACTGCCATTCTTTTCACTTTTTTATTTTCTTTAAGACTACAGTAGTCCAGTTATTTCAGGCAAATTCAAACGGGAGAAATCTATATTTATTGACTACACAGCAGCTTTATTGACTTGTTGGCAAAGAATTTGCCATGTTCAATTAAGTGTTGTGTCCAGCCAAGCTAACAGGTTGGCATTTAGATGGTCCATCTGTTTGTTTAAATTCTTTTCCAAGTCTTTAAAACGACACTAAAAGCTGTCAAGGTGAAAATGTTAGAAAATACTTGAAATACTATTTTTGTGTCCAAGTATAAATATACAAAGTATAGCTTGCACACTTGTTGTAGCATTTTGTGCATTCAGGTCTTCAAAATTTTCTGTATTTCCTAATACACCAGATTTTTGTCCCTAAGGCCCCATTCACACAATAATATTTTTGGTCCACATCCAATCCGCATTTTTTGTGGATCGGATGCGTACCCATTCATTTCAATGGGTCCACAAAAAATGCAAACAGCGTTCCATTTGCTCTCCACATCTGTTCGTTTGTTTTGCAGTCCCGCAAAAAAGATAGCACATGCCCTATTCTTCTCATTTTGCGGACAATAATAGGCATTCTTACAATGGATCAGCAAGAAAAACAGATGCAAGACGGAGGTCACATGGTTGTCATCCATATTTTTTGCAGATCTGCATTTTGCGAACAGCAAAATACATACAGTCGTGTGAATGGACCCTCAACAACAGTACTCACATAGTGTTGGTAGTATACTGGGCACATTGTATGCTCTTTGTCTAACTAATATTGTCTGTGTGTACCCATCCTATTTAACCCCAAGCCAAAATATGTATTTCTGCATTTCAAAACGCTAAACTACACTATGTGACCTATTTTCCTATGACTTACATCCTTGAGATGGACAAGCAATCATATTGTTGAGGTCAACTGCTAAACAGCTGGAATACTAAGAAATGTGGTCATATGTGCTCAGTAGGCATTCTGACAAGCATTTAGGCACAGTGACAAGCAACTGACCTGATAGGTCTAGAGTTGTGATAATTTCCAGTATGGATACGTTGATCATTCATTTTTGCTTTTTTAAACATCACACAGTTAAAATCAATTATACAGAAAATGTTGAGTACCTCACATATGCTTAACTACTGTTTCTAGGTTCTTTTTTCTCAATTTATATACTAAGTTGCTTTCAAAATTCTGTTGGTTACAATTCGTAACAGACAACAGTTTTTGTGTGAAAAACAAATGATCAAATTACCTGATGAATAAACTCTTCGCTCGTTCATCGGGTGATCAGCAGTACATTTACACCGCCAGATAAATAATTGCTAAGGAACACTTGTTAACGATTAGCTTTGCTTTAGGTTGCTATTTTATCATGATTATATGCAAAGATAATATAGAGAAAGTGGTACTATGTGTAGAGACAGTCATGTGCTACCCCACAGATGGATTTAAAACACCAATGGACAAAAGGAGCTAAGGTAAAATGATAAGCCAATAAGGCCAATCACTACTCTTGTAATTCATCTTCCTGACAGTACATACATCATTACCCATATCTCTATAGTAAAACGTGATGAAGAGTACCTGAAACACTGAACAGTAAATTAGTAACTTATGTATGGAATAAGAATGAGCTGCTAAAAAACCTGTGTGGTACATGACTTGCCTTCCAGCCAGGGGACAATGTTATGAGTCATGTGGCAGCTATGTGAGGGAAGCCACAAATTGGGAACCTCTCCTTTCGCTAAAACCTCAGCAGTGTCTCTAAGATTTTCTGGTATTGCTGTCACACCTCCCAGTAAACAATGTGATAGTACAGAAACCGCATTTATAATCTGCTTAAGGTTTGTATTTATCCAATTGCACTCCTGAAACAAAGAAGCAAAATGTGATTTAGTTAATGTATACATTTTAGACAATAGTATATCTTCTAAAGAAAAAGTAACAGAAGAACATATAGAAACAGAGTACATACTAGTTTATATAACACCTGTATTGAATTTGATTGTATATACCTAGCTTAATCATACTACACTATGGAGGGAATTTATCAAGCCTTGCTATCCAGATTTCTGGCATCACTGTCACTGACTTTTTGCATTGTTACTCCTGTTTTGAAAAGTGAGTGGGAAAGTGGCCATGGTTAGCCAAGTTAAAGGGAATCTGTCAGCTTCGAAACACCCCCAAATAAAAGTAAGCAGTGTATAGTACAATGTAATTTCTATTTTCATACTCACTTGCATTCTGATGCTGTACTCACACAAACAGTGTTACTCACTGACAAAACAGTGGTAAAAGGCATTGTGTGGACTCCCAGCTCACGCACATAATGGAGAGGATGCAAAGAGAAGTCCTCTCAATGTATTTTACTGCTGGTTTGTGGGAGCAGAGCATCAGAATACAAGTATGAATATGTATGAAGTAGTGTTGAGTGAGCACGCTCGGCCGAACTGCTGTTCGGCTCGAACATCGCTATGCACATTTGAGTGCTCGTCCGAATACTGCGGGTGCTCAAGTACAATTTAATACAATGAAAGTCAATGGGAGACCCAAGCATCAAACCAGGCACCCCCTGCTCTGAAGAAGAGAAGGTGTCTGGTTCACAAAAAAAGGTTAGAAATTGATGGAAACCCCATCAAAATGGTTTGGAAACAGCATTAAGAGGATGGCTGGATGCGTCTTGGACTCCTATTTTCTACTACATACAATAGAGAACCACATAAAGGCTATATGCCAAAAGCCAGGTATATGCAAGCCATCAATCTATCCATGAGACAGATGACAGGCTTAGTCAGCATACCTTACAATGGCAGCCTTGCGCACTATGAGACATAACAAACTAGCTCTCATCTGACTGAGAGCCAGTAAGCCTCAAAGTTACTTCAGCCCTTAAAGGAAATCTGTAAGCAGACTCATGCTGCCCTAACAGGCAATATGAATTATCATCAGGATCCCTAATTATAATAAAGTTTGTTTTACTATGAAATGCTGTGATGTTTCAGAGAAAACATAGTAGCAGATTTACTAATTTTATACTATGACCGTATGTGCTAGATTTATCACAGGGGTGATGCTGGTTGAGAAATGTGGCTCATCATTAGACTGTCTAGACTAACTTTATATCAAACATTTTAGATTACTCCATTTACTTTTGGCACACAATGGTGAATTTGTCACACCCTTTTTCAGTGACACCATACCCCTTTAGCTACGCCAGGGCCACTTGTCACACGAGGAAGAAAAGGTGTCTAAAATGGTTTATAAATGTGGTGCACGCCATGTATGCCAGGTTTTTTGGCACAAACAGCAACAAATTCTGGCACATTTTCAATAGTAAATCTACTTTAGTGCATATGTCTGCCGGTCAGCTTCCTTCTGGCTTCTCCCCTACTGGCTCAGATGGATTGTCAGGACTTGCATATAGAGAAGACAGTGGAGGACCTTAGGTGTCCTTTGTATCATAAAAGTGTGCTTTATATTTCTAACATTGTCATTAAATGCTGTATTGCTACAATTTCATTGGGGTCTGCAGAACTGCAGAAATATCATATAGAATGCACAAGTTAACCTAATTATATAAATGCAGCATAGTAGGAATATAACCACAGATTCTTTAAGACATTGCTACAGTTCCAAGAACCCAGGATTTCCATATTTTTATTATCTGACACTGTAGGTTAAAAATACAGTATGTCACAGCTGCTGGCATGGAGCACGGCTTGTCAGACAAGCTTATTCATATTCCTGCCTCTGAAAATGAATTTAAAATGATGAATAATAATATTGATTATCTATGTTCAGTTCAGGGAGCTGTCTTAGTTGTCCAGCTGAGCTTTATTTGACAGAAGCAGAATATAAAGAAGAATAACTTTGAACTAGAAAGAGTCACAAGTCTTGGGATTTTATATTAGTTTATACCACCATGTTATACCCAGCACAAAAATCCCTTCAAGTAGTAAAGCAATATGATTTCAATAGTTTTCCATATCTTTCTGACATGCTTGCATCCTAGTCTGAAAGATGTATTATGTTCTTTCCAGAATGTTTCTTGTTAAGGCTACATTCACATGAACGTATTTTTTTTCCGTGTCCGTTCCGTTATGTTTGCGGATTGGATGAGGACCCATTCATTTCAATGGGTCCGCAAAAAATGCGGACAGCCCATCGTGTGCTGTCAGCATCCTTATGTCCGTTCCGTAGCCCCGCAAAAAATACAGAACATGTCCTATTCTTGTCCATTTTGCGGACAAGGATAGGCATTTGCATAATAGATCCGCAAAAAAACGGATGCAACATGGATGTCACATGGACGTCATCCGTATTTTTTGAGGATCTGCATTTTGCAGACCGCAAAAAACATAAGGTCGTGTGAATGTAGCTTCAATGAGACCTTTTCCTATGTAAACAGCGTATACAAGGTTATTGCTGTATGCGAAGTACAGAATATATGTTAAAGTCTAGGCAGGATTTGTAAACCTTCAATTTAACAGATATAATAGTATTTAAAATCATTTTGAATAGTGCATTAAATTGAAACTTAGTGATTTTCAATTTTTTTTAGTTTTTTTAGTTTTCTTATTTTACTCACTGCCTTCCAGGAGCCATAACGTTTCTATTTTTCTGTTCACATAAATGTATGAAGGCTTGTTTTTGTGGAACGAGGTGTACTTTCTAATGGCACCATTTAATATTGTATATGATGTAGTGGGTAACTGGAATAAATTCCAAATGGGTTGGACAATTCCCAATAGTTTTTCTGGGTTTTATTTTTATGGTGTTCCCTATGTGGAAAAAATGACATTAACTTCATTCTGTGGGTCAGTACCACTACAGCGATACTGCATTTTGTAGTTTTTCTTGTGTTTAAATATGTTTTAAAATATAAAAACTTTGAAAAATTCATCTTTTTCTTTGCACCACTGTATTCTGACCCCTAACATTTTTATATGTATACCTACGGAGATAGGGGAGGGCTGATTTTTTGAAGATCAATCTTTATTTCTTTATTGATTCCATTTTAGGGTGTGTATGACTTTTTGATCATGTTTTATTCAGTTTTTTGGGGACATAAAGCAGCTATAGATGGCAAATTCACCTTTTTTTTGTTTTTGCTACACTGTTGATCATATGGGATACTTTATATTTTAACAGTATGGATAGTTTAGTATGTGATGAAACCTTGATGGTCTTTATTTTTTATTATTTATCTAAATTCTTTTTACATGTGGAAAGGGGATTATTAGATTTTTTTAATATCTTTTTACATTTTTAAAAATGTTTATTTTTATTTTTTTTCTGATTGCTTATCCCATAGACTACAATGATTTACCATTGCAACCAAAGATATACTCACTGTTGGGGTCATTTCTCAAACTGGTGTAAAGTAGAACTGGCCTAATTGCCCATAGCAACCAATCAGATTCCACCTTTCATGTTCCAAAGGAGCTGTGAAAAATGAAAGGCCAGTTCTACATTACACCAGTTTGAGAAATGACCCCAATAGTGATTATATCTTTGGTTGCAATGGTATCAAGACCTGTTACAGGGCTTCTACTTTTATTTTGTATGTTTTATATAATCTATGTGTATGTAAATGTTATTGTTACTATGCAAAAAAACCAAATAAAGCAAAAGAAGCAAAATTAACCATACAGGTGGAAAGAGGATTTCCTTCCAAAGCCTAAAATTGGCCACACAGAATCATAGCTAAAATTTGGTAACTATGTTTTATTTTCTTACCAGCTGAAGGACCCGGCTTTGCACATGTATATTTCATCTATTTCATTTAATGTTTGTCTATGTCGTTAAAAGATATCAACAGTATCCACTATAACAGTGACATCTACAGTAGCTGCCCCCTTTACAGTGATCTCCACAGCCCCCCACCCCTTAACACTGCCCCGCCCCCCCACAGTGCCCCATCTAATTAAAATGGGACCTCCACAGCAGCCCACCCCCTTAACTTTGATCTTCACAGCAGCCTGCCCCTTTAACAGTGAGTTCCACAGCACCCCACCCCCTTGACAGTAACCTCCACAGGGGCCCACTCCATAACAGTGACCTCTACAGCACTCGCCCCTAAACACTGACTATATGTTATAGTCCCTTGTCCCTTTAACTGTGATCTCCACCATTCCTGGCCCCCTATAAAAGAGACCTCCACAGCAACCGCCCCTTTAACAGTGACTGCCACAGTAACCCTCTCCCTTAACAGTGATCTCACAGTACCCCGCTGCCTTAACAGTGACCTCACAGTACCCCGCTGCCCCTTTAATAGTGGCCTCCACAGTCCCCTCCTCCCTTAACAGTGACCTCCATACTGCCCTACCCTTTAACAGTGACCTCCACAGCAGCCTGCCCCCTTAACAGTAACATCCACAGATCCTTTAACAGTGACCTCCACGGCGACCTCCCATTTATTAGTGACCTCCACAGTACCCCGTCTCCTTAACAGTGATTTACACAATATCCTTCCCCCTTAACAGTGACCTCCACAGAGCTCCGTTATTTTAAAATGTGACCTCCACAACACCCCGCTCCCTTAACAGTGACCTCTACAGCACCCCACCCCTTAACACTGACCTGCATAGCGGACCGTCCCTTTAAATGTGACCTCCAACGTTCCCTGCCCCCTTAACAGTGACCTCCACAGCAGCCGCCCCTTTATTATTGACCTCTACATTATCCCGTCTCTTTAACAGTGATGTCCACAACACCCAGCCCCCTTAACAGTGGCCTCTACAGAAATCTGCCCCTTAACACTGACCTCCATAGCGGACAATGCCCATAAATGTGACCTCCACAGCAGCCTGCTCCTAGGGTGGCCAGAGGTCAGGTTTTAGGGCGGACAGTCTGGTTTTCAGACTCCTTGTCCTCCGTCCGGCGCAGGGCCTGGACGGACACAGGGATGTCTTTTTGAACAGCTCATTCTCAGACAGCAGTACTGTGCTGTCTGAGCGTGAACTGCAGGGAGAAAGTCCCCCTCCCTCCCACCCCTGCAGCTGACAGAAGTTGATTTTTACCTTTATTTTTTTCAATCCCCATCGGCTACGGAGTGGGAGGGGGCGTTGCCTAACTTGGTCGGGGTGTGGATTAGCGGGACTGGGGACGAGATTTTTAAGTCAGTCTTTTGAGGGTGGCCTGAATGGCCACCGTACCTGCCCCTGAACTATGACCTCCATAACACTCCGCTCCCTTAACAGTATCATCCACAGTGCCCTGCCCCTTTAAAGCTGTGCGTATGTGGAGACTAAGGGCCTGCAAGCTTCTATTGGCTGATAAGGGTCATGTGACCAGTCTTCTATTGGCTGATGCATTTTTTGGGAATATATCAGGAATGGTATGTGCTAGACAGCTGAGACCTGGTCTAAAACCGTCCCGGACACCTGATGTACATGTGTGCCAAAATTCATGATTGTAAATGCGACGGTGCGGATTCCTTTAGCGGACATACATACATACACACAGCTTTATATATTAAAAGATATATATATATATATATACATACACTAACAGAAGGACCCGGCTTCGCACGGGTATATTTCATCTACAGTATTTCATTTAATGTTTGTGTGTGTCGTTAAAAGATATCAACAGTATCCCCCATAACAGTGACCTCTACAGCACCCTGCCCCTTTAACAGTGAAATCCATAGTCCCCCACCCCTTAACACTGACCCCCCCACAGTGACGCGCCAATTTAAAATGGGACCTCCACATCAGCCCATCCCCTTAACTTTGACCTTTACAGCATCCCGCCTCTTTAACAGTGAGTTTCACAGCCCCCCACTCCCTTAACAGTGATCTCCACAGTACCCTGCTGCCATAACAGTGACCTCCACAGCAGTCGCCCCTTTAATAGTGGCACCTTCCCCCTTGACAGTGACCTCTACAGTGGTAATCAAATAACTCATGTCCGGTTACTTGTACAAATCTTCAATAAATTCCATTTACTGGATTTGTTTAGTAAAACATGTCTGTAATTGCCAAGAACGTCTACCATCTGAAACAGCAAAATTGGCGTCTAACGAGTAAAGTACTAAGGTACAACATTTAAAGCTTTAATTTGATGCCTGTTTGATAAAATACAACACAATTTACCATGGAAAACAAGGTTGAAAAGACAAATGTACAGATCTAGTGGGCTATTCTAGATGGAAGCAAAACAGTAAAAACTACCCAAGAATAGCAGTTACTGGGGACACCATCTCCAGTAACGGTCATCCAGTGCAAGGCTAAGCTTATATTGTTATAGTTTATTCATAGATTGCTACACCCTCAAAAGAATCCACTAAGGAGGAGATTTATTAAAAGTGGTGCAAAGGAAAATTGGCTGGACCATAGCAGCCAATCAGATTCTTCCTTTTATTTTCCAAAGGAGCTCTGAACAATGAAAGATTGAATCTGGATGGTTGCTATGGGCAACTAAATCGGTTTTCCTTTACACACGTTTTAATAAAAGCTTCCCCTGATAATCTAATGTTTTTTGGAACAGCTGACATATCTCGGCTGGGGAGAACGAAAATCAGGAAAGCGTTATGGACAACGTTTTTAGTAAAGTGTTTAGAGTGGTTTAAAAAAATAAAAAAATAAAATGAATACTCACTGTCACCAATCCCCCAATGCTCTCATTTCAAAATGTACTGCCACCTCATTGGTCTCTACTTCCTGGTCCATCTATAGAGGCAGGAAATGACAGAAAAGGCCAGCCCAGCCAATCATGTCTGTATTACTTATGGCCTGGCTTAGCAAGTGTTTTCATAGCATTTCCTGTGTGTCAAGACGGGAGCAGGAAATAGAGACCAGTGGTAAATGTATCAATGTGAGGGGTGGAGGATTAGTGAGGGTAAGTATTTATTATTATTATTTTTTATCTACTTGGACAACAGTTACAATTGCTTAAAATATTGCCCCACTGGACAAAACCTTTAATAAGTCAATATATATGAGTGACTCATTCTACTTGGTGCTCAGAAATCTTCTTACAATTGCTCTCTATTGTTTTTTGTAATGAATACAATGTAAGGTAATTATTAGAATAAGCTGTGATGTTCATCATGTAATCATCACAGACTTTAAAAATGGGAAATCCTGAAAGTAGGCTATGTGTTTTTTAAGATATCTTTAGTAACTGCATGCTGTGTGTGTTAATATAGGACACTGGTGAAATTTTACTTTAACATGTCAAATATTTAATCAGAAGATACTTCTTGAATTCTGCAAAATGGGTTTTTATTGCCACACTTTGCAAAGGTACATTTTAACACTGCAGAAAGTATAACTTCTTGTATAAGCCTCCTTTCATAATGCTCTTATGCTTCATTACAGAAATGTGGGAATACTTCCCAATTAAGTGGTTAACCATAATACCATTATGGTCAATTGAAACTGCTCATCACAATAAAGACATTCAGAGAGCTATGGTCTTTCTATTATGCCAGCAATCCAAAGTGCATCAGTCTGCAACTTCCTTGTTGCAAATGATTAATAGCCAATAAGCGGGAAGAGTCCACAAAGAAAAGTGCCAAGAGAAGCAGGTGCAGAAAGCTTTATATTATCATGACTGCTACAAGCTAATTCAGCAGTGTCAGCTCTACCTGTTATATTCTGATGATAAAATATGACCAGGAATGAAATTGATGTTCTCCGCTGCCCTTATGAGGCACACAAGTCTTCTCAATGTCAAGCAGAACACCAAGAAATAGAATAGCACCTTTTACTCACTGTAATCGTGATGATACTTCACCATTAAACTGCCACAAACGTATATGTAATACCGAAGATAAAACCTACCCATTATATTGCATCTAAGAGGGCTCCATGAAGAGATTAAGAATAACCTTATTTGAATGAAATACAGAGAAGCCATGTGCCAAGTGTTCTTAATAAACCCTTTATTATCAAAATCATATTGTGTGGGTGAACTAGATAGATAGATATTATATGGTACTCTTTAAAACATATTTTAGCTACAATCTTTCTATAAAAGGAGGATCATCCAACTATGAAAATTTAAATCATGGTTGACTTCTTTTCAGACAATGATGGCCTGTGATCAGTTGGCTAAAATGAAAGCTCATTGCTGGACTTCATCTGCTATAATTGTCCATTTAATCAACTTTAGACTAATGTGTACTGGTCGACAGAACATGCTCTGCATTTACATATAGGTTAGGCATTCTTTGCATTTTTACCTGTAAAAGAACCAAGGTACTTGTTTGCTCACAGGCAGCTCCATGATGTATGGAAACTCCTCCTTTGAGAGACTCATCAATCTGGAAAGATAAGGACTCTGGGTAACAATATTTGCTACAAAAATATATAAAGCTATAAATAATACTTATTTACTGCACTTCAGGTGACTGGCACAATAATCTACAATAAGCGCCTTCTGCCCAAAACTCCCACTTGGTCATGAATGTTTCCATTCTCTTAGACTGCACAGTAATCAGCATAAGGAAATAACGTAAGCTCCATAGCTGTTGATGTAAGTGGTGAGATAAAATTGAAACCTTAGGGGGTCATTTATCAAACTGATGTCAAGTAGAACTGGCTTAGTTGCCCATAGAAACCAATCAGATTCCACCTTTCATTTTTGACAGCTCCTTTGGAAAATGAAAGTAGGAATCTGATTAGTTGCTATGGGTAACTAAGCCAGTTCTACTTTACACCAGTTTGATAAGTGACCCACCCCCCTTAGGCTGCGCGGGTGCAATGCGTGATACAAACGCATTGCGCCCGCACGGAATCCGGAACCATTCATTTAAATGGGTCTGTGTACATGAGCATTGTTTTTCACACATCACTTGTGTGTTGCGTGAAAATTGCAGCATGTTCTATATTCTGCGTTTAAATTGATTTAAAATTTAAATTTTAAATAGGATTTAAATTGACAATTATATGTTGCTTCTCTGCAAGACATAATTGATAAAAAGCTTTCATTTTTATAACTTTCAGTATCTTGACAGACCTGTATCAATGGAGGAAGTTTCTCTAACACTGTATCAATGACTGCACGCAAGTCAGCCAACTGTTGTACAGAATGACCATCTTCAAGGATGTTTGATGGCGAATGTCTTAGTGCATCATACAATCCCGACAGGTCCTGCAGAAAATGTGATGCACTGAAACGAAAAATAAAACAATCATGAAATACACAGCATACTTTATACATTAGGCATATGAGACACAACATAATATTACACACACAAAATAGGGGTGTGGCGCAGTACCGCAAAAAGCTTCCAAATAGTTGGCTGGAAACCTGAGAAGATTGGAAAAACCTTCACATTACAATATCCACTGAAAGGAACCAGCACTCTGATTTATATCTCAAAAGTTCAGTGGTATATTAAATAGTCACGTTTTAGTCCCTCAGAGGAACCACTTTCCAGCACTGACTGAAGGTGCTAATGCAAGTATATACAGTATGCAGACTTATTCCAATAATCAATTGCACATCAAGATTATAGTGAACTGCACATACAAAAGTGCATTTACAGAGTGCTTCGTGGTAAAATGGCATAAATCCAGACCAGTACAATATCTCATAGTGACACCGGGGTCCTAGGCCCAGAGCCCTCACAGCGTCTCTGTGCATGACGGAAGACACAGATCCAGAAGGAGCAAGGACCGGAAGTATTCCGGACTCCATTTTTTTGTTGCTACCTGTAATGAATCTAAGAGATAACAAAGATGGCTGCCAGAGCATACACATTGTCAGTACACCACCACCTTGATGTGGTGAATATGTATCCTAGGATCTCTAACCCTGAGATCAATTAACACAAATATTTGCAGTTGCATATAACTGTGCGACTAAAAAAATGAAGTGGATACAGTATATGTACTTACACCCAGAGGCGTAGCTATAGGGGGTGCAGAGGTAGCAGATGCTACCAGGCCCGGAAGCCTGAGGGGGCCCAAAGATCCTTGTGGTGCATAAGAAGACACCAGTATTATAGAAAGTAAAGCTGGTCAAGTTACACTTCTGGCTGGAGGGAAGGGGTTAGGTCAGAAATTTGGAATGGGGGGGTGCCGTTTCAATTTTTGCCTCAGGCAGTACGAGGGCTATATGCTTCCCTGCCCCTGGCCACAAACCATTTGGGGAAGGGGGGCCCAAGTTGAATTCTTGTACCAGGGTACATGAGCCTTAAGTTATGCCCCTGCTTACACCAGATATAGCAGGCATGCTCAACCTGCAACCCTCCAGCTGTTGCAAAACTACAACTCCCATAATTCCCTGACAGCCTACAGCTATCATCCTACAGAAGGGCATCGTGGGAGTTGTAGTTTTACAACAGCTGGAGGGCCGCAGGTTGAGCATGCCTGAGATATAGGTACAAGGTACTATACTACATAAGTACAGAAACCCAGCCACAGATCAGAGTGCAGGAATCCACCTCTAATTCTATTTTCTACTTTCATCACCAGGATAAATCTGACAACCAATAAATTAAATTTAATACATTTTCTTTCTTTTTTTTTTATAATTTCACGTCTGGCCCATTGTTTTATTACATAGCAACCAAATTCTTTGCTTGAGTTTCAGGCAGTTTGCCAACACCTACTTTGCTGCAATAAAACATGTACAAATTAAGGCATCTCATGTGGAAAATTCATTCACCAGCCTCAAAAGCCAAATGAATAGTAATTGCTTTGAACACAAAGCTGTGGCAATCAAATCATATTGAATCATGCTTTTAAATATACATCTACATTCTGAAGAGTCAAGATAATTATGAATTATGCAAATAAACAAGACAGTTCAATGCCATAGCTGCTGGTTGGAAGCAGGAAGGGACATTCCTGTGATGTTGGAGGAATCAGATATTTTAATAATGACATTACATAATCCCAGATTATTGATCTTCAGGATAGGGATGCAAATATATATTACAAATAGACAATCAAGTAAAATAGGTTAACGTGTGTTACAAAATGATAAAATAAAGAAACATAAAACATAAAACAATAGTGGAAAGATGGTCACCTTGGCAGGGCTGGATTTAAAACTATTGTGTTTGGCAAACTCTAAAACATGTTAACCTCCCTTGCTCTTCTTTATGTACAAAAGTTTTATACAAAATTAAAATAAAAAAATACAACAAATATATTTTCTCTATTTAAGTTTGAGTTTGATTTTAACAGGTGCAACCAATGCTATAACAGATATGAAAACATACTTTAGTAACATTTGGTGAAGATTAAATCCAATCTCCTTAGACCAAATAGTCTATCTTGAGTGGAACAGGTATAGCCATCATGTCCTATGGCTAAACATGAGTGTCCAATTCCCGTAATTCTCACTTGGCTGAATGAAGATGAATTCCCTTAGGCATGTTGCAAAATCTGATGGTAAGCCTTGCCAGAACAGTAGTGTATTTAACAAACTCAGCCAACAAAGAAGACATCACATTACTAGCGTATACTTTAAGAACAAGTGAACTGTATTGGGTTGCAACCAACATCCTTGGGAATACAGTTAATGAACTATTGTTAATCAGTTGGCATTCTGAGGCATATAACAATGTAAAACAAAAATCTTAATTTAACAAAGAGAAAACAAGCAGCACTAATCTGTGTATTTTATGAATGCGTCCAAACCAACCGGATTTAAGGTGGATTTAATTTTTCCTGCGAAAACCTGTTCCCGACTATCTGCCCATGTAAAGGTGCCGCAGATCACCCGATGAATGGGGGAAACACTCATTTATCAGGTGAAACTGTCAGTCGGGCAGGCACCTAAATTACTGTTTCTGGGAAGCAGATTGTGACGTCTAAACAGTGATCTGCTGCCTAGAAAAAATGCAGCTGTATAAGGACAAGCGATCGCAATAGAGATCACTGCACCCCCACAGAACAAGCAGCTGAGTGTTGTGAATGAGCGCTTCCTTCTTGACAATCTGTTCTTCTTCATCGAAATGTACCTTTAGGCAAAACAGTCAAAAGTGCCAATCTCCCACTCAAAAGTCTAAAGTTGTGTCTTATTTACTAATGTTTTTTTATTACGCAAATGCACAACAGCTCAGTAAAATATTTATACCATGTGATATATAATTATGATAATGTGAATCATGATATAATTACAATCTATATCTTAATTGGGCAATATCATATCTAAAATTTGTGATTGACATTTCATTCAACATAAAATGCTCAGTGCAAGAGTGCATAAATTCACAATTGGATATCAAGTGCATCCATAAAACATATTAAAATGACATAACTGCTTCATCAATAAACATAACTAGCAGCTGTTATGTAAAATTCTTATAGCTACTCACCAAACTGAAAGATCTGCATGGTGCCAGCATAACACTCTTGCCTACTTGCTTTGGTTTAGGTACGTGTAACTATGCTGGTTTTATGCGGATCTTTCAGACTGGTGAGTCCATATCATGATTTTACATTACAGCTGCTAGTTATGATTAATGATGAAGCAATTAGGTACTCTTATTATGTTTTATGGATGGAACTGATATCCAATTGTATATTTACACAATCATGTATGGAGTATTTCATGTTGCATTAAATTTCTTGCACAATGAAGACATGGAATGCAAATATACACTAATAAAAAAAGAAAACCAGGAAAACTTAATGAGATTGAAAAAGATTAAACTGCTAGTGGTGTTTGGTAGTGTTGATCGAGCATGCTCGGCCGAACACCAGTTTGACTCGAGCATCGCAGTGCTCGGCACATCGCGGTGTTCGGCCGAATACCGCGTGTGCTCGAGCGCGAGTCTCGAGTCTCTTTCCAACACATTTGTTGGCTGCTATGCAGCCAATAAATGTGCAGGTAAGTACTGCCACTCACTGTAATGCCGTAGCCATGTTGGTTACTGGTATTACATTGATTGGCTGGCCGGAAGGCGTCATCGGATTCTATGAAGCACCCGATGACACGTGCTTCGGCCAGTCTTAGTTAGGGAGAGCTGTGCTGTAGAAGGGACAGATAGTGTAGAGAATTTAATGATTTTTTTTTGTTAGGCAGGGTTGGTGTTAGAGACCCAAAAGTCCTTTTAAGGACTATTGTTGTGTCTGGCAGCAATATATATTTTTTGCGCAACCTGCGCTAAATTGGGTGCTATTGTAGAGACCCAAAAGTCCTTTTAAAGACTATTGTTGTATCTGGCAGCAATATATATCTTTAGTTCAACCTGCGCTAAATTGCGTGCTATTGTAGAGACACAAAAGTCCTTTTAAGGACTATTGTTGTATCTGGCAGCAATATATTTTTTTAGTACAACCTGTGCTAAATTGCATGCTATTGTAGAGACCCAAAAGTCCTTTTAAGGACTATTGTTGTATCTGGCAGCAATATATATTTTCAGCGCAACCTGCACTAAATTGCGAGCAACTGTTTGGGCGCTGCATTACCGCAGCGACATTACCTGCGCTACATCTCCAGTATAACGTTAGCACATCCGAAATATAAGAGACATTCAGTGCAGTTTTTTCTCCGCTGGTGACATCGACATTACCTGCGCTACATCTCCAGTATAACGTTAGTGCATCCTAAATATCTGTGACATTCAGTCAAATTTTTTCATTGCTAGTTGCAGCGACATTACCTGCGCTACATCTCCAGTATAACATTAGCGCATCCGAAATATCAGTGACATTCAGTGTAATTTTTTTGCCGCTGGTGGCAGAGACATTACCTGCGCTACATCTCCAGTATAACGCTAGCGCATCAGAAATATCAGTGACATTCAGTGTAATGTTTTCGCTGCTGGTGACAGCGACATTACCTGCGCTACATCTCCTGTATAACGTTTGCCCATCCTAAATATCAGTGACATTCAGTCTAATTTATTTGCGCATACACTTACAAAACCTGCGCTACTGTAAGTGTGACATACTTGAAAGCATATATACCATTTAATATGCGGAAGGCGAGCAGTAAGGGAAAGGAAAAGTGGCCGTGTTGCTAATGGTGCACACAGAGGCCGTGGCCCTGAGCGCGGTGAAACTATGCCTGCTACCAGAGCACTCATCCATGATACCTAGCTTCATGTCCCAGTTTGCAGGGCGGCGCAGGACACCACTCTTGACATCACACCTTTGCGACCAGGTGGTCGGTTGGATTGCAGCAGACAATGCTTCCAGTCGGTTAAGCACCACCCTGTCTTCCACAAAGTCCACTCTCAGTAGCCAAGAGTCTGGTCAACAGAATCCTCGCCCTGATCCTCCTTTCTCCCACCATGGAGATTCTTTGCAAACAAGTGATCCCACACTCTGATATTCCGAGGAGCTCTTTTCATTGCCATTCCTTAATTTTGCCTATTGCCAAGCCCACTTGAAGAGGGACGTGAGGAGATCTTGTGCCCTGATTACCAAACTCTTGAGCATCCACAGTCAGAAGAAGATGGCGGTGGTGAACGGCAATTAGTGTTTCACGAGGTGGATGATGATGATGAGACACAGTTGCCAATAAGTCAACAGCAATTAGAGTCTCAAGATGTTGGTGATGAGGATGAGACACAGTTGTCAATAAGTGAGGTTGTTAGGTCAACAAGTCAGGAGGATGACAAGAGTGAGGAAGTGGAAGAGGAGGTGGTGGACATTGAAATCACTGACCCAACCTGGGAAGGTGGCAAGCTGAGCAAGGATAGCAGTACAGAGGTGGAGGGATCCGCAGCACCGCAACAGGCTGGAAGAGGCAGTAAGGTGGCAAAAGGGAGAAGGTGGGCCACACCAAACAGGCCCGCAACTGTTCCCCAGAGCATTCCCTTGCGGCAATCTCCCTTGCCAAGGGGTAGGTGTATTGCAGTCTGGCGCTTTTTTGTTGAAAGTGTGGGCGATAAAAGAATTGTCATTTGCAACCTGTGCCATACCAAAAGGAGCAGGGGTGTGAACACTATCAACCTCACCACCAAAAGCATGATCCGCCACATGGCATCAAAGCACCCTAATAGGTGGGATGAACGCTTGGGTCCACAATCAGTGCCTGAGCGTCACACCACTGCCTCCTCTTCCCCTGTGTTACATGCTGGCCAGCCTCCTGTCCAAGACGCAGGCCCTCCCGCCATGCACCTTGCCTTTCCAGTCAGCTGCCTCTCTTCACAAGCAATGAGTGGGCATGGATGTCTGATCTCTGTGAGGTTTTATGCAACTTTGAGGAATCAACACAGATGGTGAGCAGTGATGCTGCTATTATAAGCGTAACCTTCCCACTTCTGTGTCTATTGAAACATTCGCTGCTCACAATGACGCTTTGCATGTGGAAGTGGTGGAAATGGGGGAAGACAGTACACAATGTGATAGCCAGACCACCCTAATTTATTCTTCTCAGTGCAAATTGTATGAGGAGAAGGAGGAGCAGAAGACGGTTGCCTCTGCTACAGAGGGTAGTACCCATAGCAGGTTTTCCATCTGTTTATTCCATCTGTTTAGCGTAGATGGGCAGAAGAGGAGGAAGAGGATGAGGAGATAGAAAGTCATCCTCCTGATGAGGACAGGGAAATCTTATCTGTTGGGACTCTGGCACACATGGATGTTATGCTGCCTTTTCCGTGACCCTTGCATTGTATGCATTTTGGCCAACACCGATTACTAGCTGTTCACCCTTCTCGACCCCCACTACAAAGAGAACTATTCATCTCTCATTCCTGTGGTGGACAGGACTAGCAAAATGGTACAATTCCAGAAGGTCCTTGTGGAAAAATTGCTCCAAAAATTTCCAGCTGACAATGCTGGCTGCAGAATACATAGTTCCTTGAGCAACCGAGGAGGGAAGACGAGGGGAACACACCGCAGTTCCAACAGAGGCAGGGCAAGACTCTCCGAGGCCTGAGGCAGTTTCATGACACCCCGCAAGCACCCTCATCCTGATGCGTGGCCTACTGTCACAAGGAGGGAAACATTTTGGAAGATGGTGAAGGAGTACATAGCAGACCGTGTCAGCGTCTTCAATTATTCCTCAGTGCCTTACAACTACTGGGTGTCTAAGCACGAACTAGAGCTCTACGCCTTGGAGGTGCTGCCCTGCCCTGCCGCCAGTATTTTGTCAGAGCCGGTATTTAGTGCTGCTGGGGGCATAATAATTGATAAGCACATCTGCCTGTCAACTGAAAATGCTGACCGGTTGACCCTTCCACCACAAAAAAATGGTACATGGTTCAATCTTCCTTTTCTCGTCCGCCTCCATCATATCAACATGCTTATTAGGCTGCCCTCACTCCTAATGTTTTAGAGGGTCAGCTCAGCAGCAGACCCTCACCCCCTAATGTTTTAGAGGGTCAGATCAGCAACAGGCCCTCGTCCCTAATGTTTTAGAGGGACAGCTCAGCAGCAGACCCTGACTCCTAATGTTTTAGAGGATCACCAGCAGGCCCTCCCCCCTAATATTTTAGATGGTCAGCTCAGCAGCAGACCCTCACCCCTAATGTTTTAATTGGTCAGATCAGCAGCAGGCCCTCACCCCTAATGTTTTAGATGTCAGATCATCAGCAGGCCCTTGCCCCTTATGTTTTAGAGGGTCACCAGCAGGCCCTTGCTCCTAATATTTTTGAGGGTCACCAGCAAGCTATCAATACCCTCCTTTTGGTGTAATAAAGGGTGTAATGGAGTGCCGATTTGGTTCCTTGTAATTTTTGGCAGCCCTTTCACTTAGTGCATAGGCTTTACGAGTGTAGGAGTCCCACTACCTGAAAAATTGTACCACAATGTGAATGAGGCCCTCCTTGAAGTGATATACAGGTTGTATCGGAGTGCCCCTTCCTTGTAATTTTTGGCAGCAATTGCACTTTATATACAAGTAAATATACAGGAAAGAATGTTTCCTAACAATTTTTCCTCTAAAATCGATTTTATCTTTGGTTTTGTGTGTATTATTGTCAGTCTGTAAAAGTGGCATACTACTCGGACAATATCGTTCCCAGCAGCGACCTGGGAGTCCAAGATGCATCCAGACATCCTCCCTATGCTGTTCCCAAACCATTTCAGTGGTGTTTCCATCAATTTCTGACCTTTTCATGTGAACCAGACACCCTCCCCTCTTCAGAGCAGGGGGTGCCTAGTTTAATGCTTGAGTTCTCCCGTTGACTTCCACTGTGCTCGGTCGAGCAACCGAGCATCCCGAGGTGTTCTACTCGAGCACCCTAGCACCTTTGTGTTCGATCAACACTAGTGTTTGGTCAATGATCACACAACCATGGTTGTGCAGCATTTATCTTAGTTTCTGCAGCAGTGTATATGCTGAGGCAGGGTCACATTAATGAAAGACAGAATATTGTCTTTTTGGAATACAGGCTGCCACTTTGGCATGATAACGGTCATACAGATGCTAGATATGCTACTGTGTTATATGTGGTCATTTTAAGCTTTTTCAACTTGTAGTTTAGCCAAGGTGGTTGTTGGCAGCTGTGCATAGTAGATCTTTCACTACATCCAGTCCCAGCCATTCTTAACGGAGGAGAGATCTGGCTGCTGGATAAGCTGAAGAACATGCTGTGTAGCATGAGAAGTGTGTGGATGTTATCTTGTTGCAACACTACGTCTCTTGAGTAAAAAAAAAAAGCATTATGGCAGGTTCCAAATAAGACATACCACAAGAGGATATCCAGCATCTGTATGACCGTTACCATGCCAGAGTGGCAGCCTGTATTGCAGAAAGGGGAGATGCCACCCAGTATTAATGTGACCCTGCCTCAACATATACCCTGCTACAGAACCCAAAATAAAGGGTGCATCACCTCGGTTGTGTGATCATTGACCAAGCACCACTAGCAATTTATACTTTGTCAATCTCAGCTCCAGGTGTTTTTTTTTTTTTCATTTTCATAATATAATAACCTTGCTTTACTCTTTTCTCTCAAGTTTATATATATTTTGTTTGTCAATTTCTTAGTTACTGTTTCTTTTTTCTTGATTTTACAAAAGGGACAAAAGGAAATATAGTCCTGCAGTACTGTAGATCATATTTACTATTTTGGAGTGTAGAAAATTGAAAAAATATTCTACATACAGTATTTCAAACCAGCACCTGGAACTACCGTAAATGCTTTTGTAACTGCAAGTACCGTAATTAAAAAAACGTAGCATAGATTGAGTTACTCGATAAAATGTATCTGTATAGCACTACCTGTATTTTGTTAATGGATTTATTTCTTTGTTTACCTGACTAATTTGGTCACACATGCTCAGTCCCATCCTTCAACTGCCATCATCCCTATCTGCTGTGACCATTACAGAGAGAGAAGGATATGCCCCCCAGAGCTGCCATTCTCAATTTTTTAAGCAGGACAATTTATAACAATGACTAGAGAGATCTCTGGATCCATGTGAATTATAGGGCTAATTCGAGCTTTTTTTTAGAAAGAGATAGTTATGAACTATATGATGTCTGATTTAAATTTTTTACATTAATCATGGGATAACCCCTTTAAAAAGGATGTCTCATGTTACCATAGCATAGCTTCTTCTTGTACACTGTGTGTGCAGCTCCCATTCACTACAATAGGAGCAACAGAAACAGTAGTCAAATCTTGCCGTGGAAACAGTGAGATGAAACAATTCCTTTAAGAACGGTTAATATATAAATTATTTAGAAGAAACTTCAGGAAAGAACACAACTCAAGGAACACACCTCAAGACATTGGTGATGTATGAGTAGCGTCTGTTTATACCAGTTGGTTAAAACAGTCACATTCTTCAGCTTCTCCTGAAGCGTAGGTGAGGCAGGAGAATACACTTTACTGGTGTTAAATTGCATTTTCAATCTATACATAATTGCAAAACAAGGTTTTTTATCAAGGTATATTCACAAGTATCTAATACTCATCTCTGGTAAAGTAAGTCCTGTGAGTTTATGTTCACCTCAATGACATAGTTTTAAATTAAACATGCTGCCTTGTGTCTGCTGCGCCTATTATTGAATCTTGAAACCAATGTAATGCTCACCCAGCCATGCATACCTCAGAATGGAAAAGTACAAATGGGTTTATTTCTCTTGAGAGATGCTAACAGCCTCAGAAACAATGTGTTCAAGAAATGCTCATCACTAGGATTACAGCAGGTACAGCACGATGAGTATCTTGCAAATACAATTCGTAAGACGCCCAAAAACATATTGTGCAAGAGATCAGATTCAAATAAAGGGTAAGATGATTGTTCTTATGGGTCATTCAAATATATAACCCAGTCATGCAAAATATTGTTACAATAAAAGTAGTACATTACCTGTTCCTCAACAAAATGTAGGATACAGTTTACACTATAATAATTCATCCAACTTTGTACCATTGAGCAGTAATCAAGTATTTGCAAAATATCCCGTTATGTTTATTCTATGGTAATACTGTGCTATATTCTACACTGTATTCCTATCAATAAGTTATGTATGCTTTAAACAGTTCAAATGGGAAGGATTACAAAAATAGGCTATACATTTTAATTGTATATGTTCCTTGTTATACAGTAGACATGTCCCAACCCTGATTCATCATGACAAAGGTCAGTCTCTCCACATTTTCGGTGGACAGGCGAGTTCTCCTTGGGGTAACTATGGCCCCCGCCGCACTAAACACCGGCTCTGATGCCACACTACTAGCTGGGCAGGACAGATATTCCAGGGCAAACTCTGCTAGTTGTGGCCACTACTTCCCGATGAAGCATTGAGGGAAACGCGCGTCGGGATGCGGGAGATACAGATTTTACTTGTAGGAATACCTATGTGACCATGTGGGGATCTAGGAGGTCGGGATTATCTATCTATTCGTGGTCAGGCACTTGGCACTTTATGTGATGATCTTGTGAAACTTTATGTGGTGGCTTTATACCCTATTTATGTATGACCGACCTATATTTTGGCACATATACTGTTTGTTATCTTCTGTGAAGGCATTTTACTGCCTTATGTGCGTCTGCACGACCAACAGTTTTTAAGCTGTATTCTATTAATGATGTATGAATAAAGGTATTTATAATTTTCTATCCGGATTGGCCTTTTTTGTGTACCCAGTAGTCCAGCGGATCTTCAATGTGGGGTGGCAGGGTGCTGTCCAAGTATTCCACCACCTGCTGGTTCAGGTCCTGCTCCAGGTCTAGCTGCTGCTGGGAAGTAGTTTCTTCACTACGCGGGTGAATAAAGCTACTCATAAGCAATTCTAGACTCAGGTTGCTGCTGATGGAGTTGGTACTGCATTTAGACCTGCGAGAGGATGGGCGATGGGGCTGATAGGCAGCGGCCAACTGACTAAATAGGATGTCTCTGTAGTAGTTTAGTTTGTCCTCCCTCTTGGTGGGTTTAAAAAAGGTCCCCATTCTGGACCGGTAGCGAGGGTCCAACAAGGTGGAGAGACAGAAGTCATCCCTCTGCCGAATGGTGACAATTCGGCTGTCACTACGCATGCAAGTGAGCATGCAGCGGGCCATTTGTGCAAGTGACTCGGAGAGACTTCTTGTCTCCATCTCCAGTGCATACTGCCACGGTGTGTCCAGGTCCTCTGTCTCATCTTCCTCATCGTCCTGTAGCTCCCCTGGCTGCTCCTGCTCCTCCTGTCCTGTCAGCTGCGTAGAAAAACCGCCCATTTGGCTACACATTGCCTGTGCTCCAATGTCCTCCTCCCCCTCCTCTTCCAGTTCAGCCCCTGCAGGGGTCATGTGGCCATGAGATCGAGATGCCACGTCTACTGTCCTTTGACCAGTCATTGTTACCACCATCTGTTCCACGACATGAAGCAGTGGCGTCCTCAAAAGGCCTGAGAAAATGGCAGGTGTCACGCATGAGCTGCCAGTGGCTGACATCGAAGTTATACAGGGGAGTATTCCTATCCGCTTGCATCAAGAAATTATTGATGGCCTTTCTCTGTTCGTATGGTCGTTCCAACATATGGAAGGTGGAATTTCAACAGGTAGAAACGTCGCAGATCAGCCTATGTAGGGTGATGCCATTCTGACGCTGCAACTCAAGGAGGGTGTGCTTTGCGGTATACGAGTAGCTGAAGTGCATGCAAAATTTCCTGTCCATTTTTAGGATGTCTTGCAGATGGGTGGAAGACTTCAGGAACCGCTGGACAACCAGATTGAACACGTGTGCCATGCAGGGCGCATGGCTCAGCCTTCCTTGACGCATCGCAGACACAATGTTCTTCCCGTTGTTGGTCACGATAGTTCCGATTTTGAGTTGTCAGGAAGAAAGACAGGATTAAATTTCTTGATGATTCACACGGAGCATTGCTCCCTTGTGTGCCAGGTGCAGAACAGTGTGACACCGCTGAGCCCTGCACATGTGGTATGCTGGAGGGGCACTATGACTTGTCCCTGCAGTGGAGGTTGAGAACATGGTGGAGAATGAGGAGGCAGAGGCGGACATTGTCGCAGGACCAGCGGTGTGACAATGTTTAGGAGGAAGCGGTGTGACCTGTCTAAGTTGCTGGTGTGGCTGTGCAGGAACCACATTCACCCAGTGGGCCGTAAAGGACATGTTTTGTCCCTGACTGTGGTTACAGCTCCACACGTCGGCGCTGCCATGCACTTTGGCAGACACCGACAGGCTCCAGGACTGGCACACCTTATGTTCTATATCTGTGTGCAGGGATGGTACTGCCTTTTTCGGAAAGAAATGACGGTTTGGGACTCTCCACCTCGGCTCGGCACAAGCTATCAGTTCTCTGAAAGGTGCAGAGTCCACCACTTGGAAAGGGAGGGACTGAAGCACCAGCAACTTGGACAGGAGCACGTTCAGCTTCTGCGCCGTTGGACGCGTACACACATACCGTTGTCTCTTGGCAATCACTTTGGTGATTGATTGCTGACAGAATGACTGATGAGGAGTAGGAGCAGGAGCATCTGGACCAGCAGTAGATGGGATTGACAGACAGCTGCCTTCGGCTGAGGTGGTGGAGCCTTGACTGGCTGAAACTGGGTGCGTGCCACTGGGTGATGTAGTGATTGCTGTAGCAGGCTGGACCACCACATCGGAGCCACGTTTCTCCCAGGCCACTGTATGGTGATGCTGCATATGTTGATGCAGGGCTGTAGTGCCAAAATTGGCACCTTGGCCACTCTTCACCTTCTGCCCACAGATGCGACATATGGCAACGTTCACCTCCTCTGGCGCTTGGAAAAAAACTGCTATACCGCCGAGTAGGTGATTTTCCCCCCCAGAATCTGCACTGACTGATTGCTACCGCCCCTGCCTCCGTGAACCCCTGCACCACTACTTCCCTGGCAGGTAGGCTGCTGCGAAGCAGGTGGTCTACTCCGGGCACGTTTGGCTCCCGACCTCCCACTGCTGTCACCCTGCTGACTCCCAGCCATGCTACCACCCTTGCTGGCTCAGCCACTGACTCACAGGCAAGCTGCCACCCTCATCTCCTGATGAAGATGAAGCCCCTTCTGCACCCGGCTCCCAAGTGCGATGACCTTCATAATCGATTAGTGTCTGCACATTACTTATATCCTCCTCGACGGTTTCTGGGTGAGGAGCCTGACCACTCACAGCACAAGCTAGCGGAAGAAGCAGCAGATGTCTCTTCCAAATCTTGGCTGGGCAGTAGCTGCTGACTGTCCTCTAGTAGCTGTTCCTCGCTGAAAAGTGAAACAGAGCCTACAGCATATACTACTTATCGCGGTGAAGGAACAGAAAAAGACACAGGCAGGTTGAGGACAGGTGAGGGCACAGGGCCTGATCCCGGGTCATGCCAACTAAGAGTTGTGTCTGACAAACCCACCGACTGTTGGCTGGAGGTGTCTGATGTCACTTGGGATGAGGTGGATGACCGAGTTAGCCAATCAAGAACCGCAGGGTTGCTGGTCAAGACACGACCGGTAGATGACACCGGGAACTCAGGCCTCTCGCTGCGACTACTGCTGCCATGACCCCTTACTCTGCTGCGACCTCTGCTTGCACCAGAAATATTCATGCCTCTGACACTCCTCTGTGCATGACCTGGCACTTCTCTGCCTGACATACTTGTAGCTGAACTAAACAAATGAAACAGAAATTAAAGCATCCCTAAAAGCGACGAATATATTTTTCTTTTTGTACTAAAATAGGCCACTAAATTATTTCTGCGCAAATAACAGCAAACGTGAACTGAGTATATATTTCTTGTATTGTACTGAAATAGGCCACTAAATTATTTCTGAACAAATACAAGCAAACATGACCTGTGTATATATTTCTCATATTGGACTAAAATAGGCCACTAAACGATTTCAGAGAAAATAACAGAAAAAGTGAACTGCGTATATTTTTCTCTTTTTCTACTGAAATATGACAATAAACGCTTTTATCGCAAATAAGACAAAATGTGATCTGCATTTATTTTTCTCGTATTGTAGTAAAATAAGACAAGAAATGCTTTTAGCGCAAATAACACCAAATATGAACTAAGTTTATTTTTCTCTGGAAATATGGCAATAAAGGCTTTTAGCACAAATAACACCAAATATGAACTAAGTTTATTTTTCTCTGGAAATATGGCAATAAACGCTTTTAGCGCAAATAACACCAAATGTGAACTGCATCAATTTTTCTCGTATTGGAGTAAAATATGACAAGAAACGCTTTTAGCGCAAATAACAGCAAATATGAACTTAGTCTATTTTTCTCTTTTTCTCTAGGAATAGGGTAATAAACACCAAATGTGAACTGTGTTTATTTTTCTCATATTGTAGTGAAATATGACAAACAAATTTAGCGAAAATAACACCAAATGTGAACTGCGTCTATTTTTCGCATATTGTAGTGAAATATGACAAACGCTTTTAGTGGAAATAACAGCAAATATGAACTTAGTCTAGTTTTCTCTTTTTCTCTAGAAATATGGCAATAAACGCTTTTAGCACAAATAACAAAAGTGATCTGCGTAAATATTTCTCGTATTGTATTGAAATAGGCCACTAAATGATATCAGCGCAGTTAACAGCAAAAGTGACCTGCGTATAGATTTATCTTTTTTCACAGATAAAAGCCACTAAAGACTTTTCAACATAGCACTTGCACCCCAATAACTAATTGCTGGAATGACAGAGCTGTATTATGAGACTATCTGGATAATGTAATGTTTTCCTGCCCTTGTAAATCGCATTCTCCCTATCATCTGCACACGTCTCTCCCTGCCTGTGAAATGATTATCTTTTCCCTGCACTAGTAAATCACTTATTTCCTTTTTTTTCTTTCACTCTCCCTAGCACCTGCATACACGCCTGTCCCTGAACAAAGTACGATAGTGAATGGCAGACTCTAAGATGGCCCGATGATTTATAGGGCTGTGACATCACCGGGCTGGCTGCTGATTGGCTGCATGCATGGCATTATGGGTCATCCCACCTTCCCAGAGTTCCTTGCCCCATGTCCTCACACGTGTAGCTGCCATTTTAGCCGCCACTGTAGCCAGCTAGCCGCCATGTTAGGAAAAATTGTGATTCGTTACCACGAAGCGCGAGGAAATTTGCATTCGTTCAGAGTCCAATTTTTCATGAAATTCGGAACGAATTCGACTTTGTCTGCTTCGATTCGCTCATCTCTAATAATAAGTAATAAAAGTGAAGTTTTAAATAGCATGAACTAGAAGAAAATGTGGAAACTTGCGACTAGTGGTCTAAGACCAATTGTAAATAACTTGGGTTAAATGTGCTAAGGGTCAATAGAGAGAATATATAATTTATGGTAAGGTGCCTGCCTCGCCATAATTTAGACACCTCCTCCTGCAGTCTGCCTGCCTAAACAGCTCAGAGATGTCATGTACAGTATCTCTGGCTTCATTTGCCCCAGAAAACTGGTGTAAATACAGTTGCAAGAAAAAGTATTTGAACCCTTTGGAATTATATGGATTTCTGCACAAATTGTTTATAAAATATGATCTGATCTTCATCTAATTCACAACAATTGACAATCACAGTCTGTGTAAAACTAATAACACACAAAGAATTTAATGTTACTATGTTTTTATTGAACACACCATGTAAACATTCACAGTGCAGGTGGAAAAAGTATGTGAACCCTTGAATTTAATAACTGATTGAACCTCCTTTGGCAGCAATAACTTCAACCAAACGTTTCCTGTAGTTGCAGATCAGACGAGCACAACGGTCAGGAGTAATTCTTGACCATTCCTCTTTACAGAACTGTTTCAGTTCAGCAATATGCTTGGGATTTCTGGTGTGAATTGCATTCTTGAGGTCATACCACAGCATCTCAATCGGGTTAAGGTCAGGACTCTGACTGGGCCATTCCAGAAGGCGTATTTTCTTCTGTTTAGGCCATTCTGTTGTTGATTTACTTCTATGCTTTGGGTCGTTGTCCTGTTGCAACACCCATCTTCTTTTGAGCTTCAGCTGGTGGACAGATGGCCTTCAGTTCTCCTGCAAAATGTATTTTTAAACTTGGGAATTAATTTTTCCTTTGATTATAGCAATCCGTCCAGGCCCTGACGCAGTAAAGCAGCCCCAAACCATAATGCCCCTACCACCATACTTCACAGTTGGGATGACGTTTTGATGTTGGTGTGCTGTGTCTCTTTTTCTCCACACATAGTGTTGTGTGTTTCTTCCAAAGAACTCAACTTTGATTTCATCTGTCCACAGAATATTTTGCCAGTACTGCTGTGGAACATCCAGGTGCTCTTGTGCACACTTGTAAACGTGCAGCAATGTTTTTTTATGGACAGCAGTGGCTTCCTCTGTGGTATCCTCCCATGAAATCCATTCTTGTTTAGTGTTTTGCGTATCATAGATTCGCTAACAGGGATGTTAGCATAGGCCAGAGACTTTTGTAAGTCTTTAGCTGACACTCTAGGATTCTTCTTCACCTCATTGAGCAGTCTGTGCTGTGCGCTTGCAGTCATCTTTATAGGACGGTCACTCCTAGAGAAAGTAGCAGCAGTGCTGAACTTTCTCCATTTATAGACAATTTATCTTACGTGAACTGATGAACAGCAAGGCTTTTGGAGATACTTTTATAACCCTTTCCAGCTTTTTCAAGTCAACAATTCTTAATCATAGGTCTTCTGAGAGCTCTTTTGTGCGAGGCATCATTAACATCAGGCAATGCTTCTTGGGAAAAGCAAACCCAGAACGGGTGTGTGTTTTTTATAGGGCAGGGCAGCTGTAACCAACACCTCCAATTTTATCTCATTGATTGTACTCCAGTTGGCTAACACCTCACTCTAATTAGCTCTTGGAGATGTCATTAGTCTAGGGGTTCAGATCACATTTTATGAACAATTTGTGCAGAAATCCATATAATTCCAAAGGGTTCACATACTTTTTCTTGCAACTGTAGATAAAATTATTGGGGTGCCTGGCCAAGGCCCCCTTCCCACCTTTGCCATGCCCCTTTAGGGAAAGTGGCGAGAGCGTGTAAAATCCGAGAGATGCACCGCTTTTTTTAAAAGTCGCAGATTCATAAAAATAGTGTAAAGTAGAACTGTCTTAGTGCCCATAGCAACCAATCAGACTCCACGTTTCATTACCAGTTTGATAAATCTGCCCCATAGTTTTTTACTTTTTAACACTACTTTTCAGGCGCAAGAGAGATGATAAATGATAAATCATGCACTGTTTGTATACAGTCTAACGTAAAGGATCAGTTCAGAAAAAATACAATTGCCTCCTTCTCTGTCATAGTAAAAACCTTTACCTTGATACTTGATGTTATCATGACATTCTACAGGTACAAATACACACAGGTAATGTAACATACTTTGTGTCAGCAACTCCCTCTGAAGTCTTTGACAAAAGGGACTCTTCTCTTGGCATGTGGTCTATTAACCAGCTATAATACTGTGCAGGGTCCACATCAGCAGATGGAATAGGAATGCTTAGGCAGTTGATGACAAAAAATTCTGTAAGGCAATGAAAACATATAAGAAACCCAGAATACCATGATAATTATTGTACAAATATGTAATATTTGGCACCCATGGAGAATTCAATCAAAGTTTATATAGAGGCTCTAGAAATATTTAAGCCAATTTTTATTTTTTGAAGACTTGACTTATATTGGCTGATACTGCTTTCAGCTCTACAACAGTGATGCTGCAGATAGTGTTTGTGATGTTTTCCTTGAGATCATCCAGGGGATGTGGATTGTTAGTGGACACTTTGTTTTACATTTTCCCACAGATAAAAATCGCATGTGAACAGGTCTGTGGAACATGGTGGCCATAACCCCTTGCCCACAGTTCGCTCCTCCATAAACAGTTCACGAACCGGTGCCAGTGAGTTTTGTAAGGTGCGACATGTTGCCCCATCTTGTTGGAAAAAGCAGGTCATTTAATCTTCTGAAGCATCACTGTTGGAGAGCTTTAAGCAGTATCAGCCAACATAATCTCATGTGCCCAAAGAGGCATCGATGTGACCAGGGACCACTTTCAGCATATTTTGTGACTTGTGGGTAATTAAAAAAAAACAATCCACTTGCTTGTTCACCTTGTCATACTATCGCTGGAGACGGGCTACTTTTTCATCGGACACTCTGTATGTATAAAACCCCTATTAAAACCTTTGCAAACCCCGCAGAGAACACAGGCCACACTTTGCATGCATCAAAATCGTTATAGCTCACTCACAATGTGAACACTGTATTTGCCATTTATTCACACACAAATGGGGAAAAATGAAAAAAAACTAAACTACACTATTTAGACATATGTTGTACTATATTACACTGACATGATTTTCCATAAGAGCAGGTCTAGAAAGTTACACAAGCATGTTTTTTCACCTTTTTAGGGACCTTTCTACAACTTCCTGGTGTTAAAGGGTTTATCCAGGACCTATAATGCCCCCATATGCCCAGGCCCCTCACACAGATTGTACTTACCTCGCTCCCTGGCAGTGGCAGACTGGGAACTTAAAGTGACCCTGGAAAACCCCGTTTTGTGGTTGGGTCCAAGTTGATGGAAGGCAGGGCCAGCAATACCATATTGTGGCACATTATACCACCCCAACAGAGCCAAATACCACAGTGCACCACAAAATACAGCAAACAGCACAAAAAAAATACCACTGGCTGAGCGGGAGGAGGGCCCGGACGGGCCTATGTAAAGTCTATGGTCAATCCGCCCCTGCTTCCTGGCATCTGGCGATGGGAGGAAGGGGGGGCAGCCAATAGCAGGCCACGATGGAAACGAGCCTCTCGAGCCAAGAATTACAATATACAAAGTTATAGGTATTGCAAGAATATTGGTTTTTAGAGCTGTACATGTAATTAAAAAGCTGGTGGGGGGGATCCACTCTACTGCAATTTTGGCCCATGCTATTCAAAGGGTTTTTTGCCACCCCTAAATAACTCGGTTTGTAAGCATAAAGTGTTGAACTCAATTAATGGATGCTTTTTTTTTTTTTTCCAACATAGTAACTATGTAATTGTGAAAGAACATCCATGTTGTCAGAGAAAGAAAGCAGCATTGAATTTCGTCAAGTACTACAGCAGTATGAATCAAAGTCAGTACAGATTTCATTTGATGACTCTAAAGAAAAATAATGATAGTCTCTGCAAGGACAATTTGTTATTCCTTAAAGGAAAGATACAACTGAAGGATGAGTGGATAGCGATGTTTAATTCCAGGCAGCTTTCTATTTCACAAAACTGATTTCAAAATTGATTTCTCTGTACGTGTGCAGAAATGCTGACTGACAGAATCACACAGGACCAATAAATCTGCCATGTATTTTGTTAAGTACTTATTCATTTTGAAATATATCTATATTACCAGAATAACAATGGAATATTGCAAGGCAGGGTGCATAAATTGTGCTAATGATAACAAGACAAAACTTTGCACCGCTAAATCAATATTCCTTGTGGGACCTTAATGTAATATCAAGCAGTGTACCGCGGACTTCAAAAAAATAAGCAAAACAAATAAAATGGAATACTGTCATAAAAATCTGGTATTAAGGGAAAATCTAGTATACAAAATAAGTAAAGGCTTCCAGGATTTCTGACTAGAGCAATAATAACCAAACAAGGGCCAACAAGTAAGCATTTTTACTACCTATTGACTGTAGAGAGCCAGTTCTGTCTATAGACACATTCCTAAGTCAAATACATTTTTTAGAGAAACAGGTTCGGACTTAAGCTGGGTTAGCATCGCATTTTTACCCTCCGTTTGACGTATACAAAAAACATATATGTTAATCGGATACCTCAGACTGATGCCATACAGTGGCATCCATTCACCATAGTTCCATTGTAAAAAAGTATGCTAGTTCCATTGTAAAAAAGTATGCTTCTGTGGGGTTCCGATCCATCGCTCCGTTCCGCATCTCCAGGATTGCGGACCCATTGAAGTGAATGGGTCCGCGATCCGTGATGTGGGATGCACCCGGACGATGCCCGTGTATTGCGGACCAGCCGTAAGCGGGCCTCAATATGACCATGTCGTCTGCATGAGCCCTTATAGGGAGTCACTTTCACAAAGTGGAGCTAGTGAGATGGTTCTCTCTCCGTGGGAGATGTCTTTGTATATTGTTGTTCCATGAAACGTTTGCAAATAAGTTTCCAAACCATGGAACACTTCCAGTGAGTCTCTATACAGGGCTGGAACCTTTAAGGACAGCCAATAACCTACATAAGCTGAATCCAATGCACTGCACCCAGCCAGCCAGAATTCTACTCTGTACTGATGAGGAGCAAGCACTAGAGTTGAGCGAACACCTGGATGTTCGGGTTCGAGAAGTTCGGCCGAACATCCCGGAAATGTTCGGGTTCGGGATCCGAACCCGATCCGAACTTCGTCCCGAACCCGAACCCCATTGAAGTCAATGGGGACCCGAGCTTTTCGGCACTAAAAAGGCTGTAAAACAGCCCAGGAAAGAGCTAGAGGGCTGCAAAAGGCAGCAACATGTAGGTAAATCCCCTGCAAACAAATGTGGATAGGGAAATGAATTAAAATAAAAATTAAATAAATAAAAATTAACCAAAATCAATTGGAGAGAGGTTCCATAGCAGAGAATCTGGCTTCCCGTCACCCACCACTGGAACAGTCCATTCTCAGATATTTAGGCCCCGGCACCCAGGCAGAGGAGAGAGGTCCCGTAACAGAGAATCTGTCTTCATGTCAGCAGAGAATTAGTCTGCATGTCATAGCAGAGAATGAGGCTTCACGTCAGCCACCACTGCAACAGTCCATTGGCATATATTTAGGCCCAGCACACACACAGGCAGAGGAGAGAGGTCCCGTAACAGAGAATCTGGCTTCATGTCAGCAGAGAATCAGTCTGCATGTCATAGCAGAGAATCAGGCTTCACGTCAGCCACCACTGCAACAGTCCATTGTCATAAATTTAGGCCCAGCACCCAGGCAGAGGAGAGAGGTCCCGTAACAGACAATCTGGCTTCATGTCAGCAGAGAATTAGTCTGCATGTCATAGCAGAGAATCAGGCTTCATGTCAGCCACCACTGCAACAGTCCATTGGCATATATTTAGGCCTAGCACACAGGCAGAGGAGAGGTTCATTCAACTTTGGGTAGCATCGCAATATAATGGTAAAATGAAAATAAAAATAGGATTGAATGAGGAAGTGCCCTGGAGTCCAATAATATATGGTTATGGGGAGGTAGTTAATGTCTAATCTGGACAAGGGACGGACAGGTCCTGTGGGATCCATGCCTGGTTCATTTTTATGAACGTCAGCTTGTCCACATTGGCTGTAGACAGGCGGCTGCGTTTGTCTGTAATGACGCCCCCTGCCGTGCTGAATACACGTTCAGACAAAACGCTGGCTGCCGGGCAGGCCAGCACCTCCAAGGCATAAAAGGCTAGCTCTGGCCACGTGGACAATTTAGAGACCCAGAAGTTGAATGGGGCCGAACCATCAGTCAGTACGTGGAGGGGTGTGCACACGTACTGTTCCACCATGTTAGTGAAATGTTGCCTCCTGCTAACACGTTGCGTATCAGGTGGTGGTGCAGTTAGCTGTGGCGTGTTGACAAAAGTTTTCCACATCTCTGCCATGCTAACCCTGCCCTCAGAGGAGCTGGCCGTGACACAGCTGCCTTGGCGACCTCTTGCTCCTCCTCTGCCTTGGCCTTGGGCTTCCACTTGTTCCCCTGTGACATTTGGGAATGCTCTCAGTAGCGCGTCTACCAACGTGCGCTTGTACTCGCGCATCTTCCTATCACGCTCCAGTGCAGGAAGTAAGGTGGGCACATTGTCTTTGTAGCGTGGATCCAGCAGGGTGGCAACCCAGTAGTCCGCACAGGTTAAAATGTGGGCAACTCTGCTGTCGTTGCGCAGGCACTGCAGCATGTAGTCGCTCATGTGTGCCAGGCTGCCCAGGGGTAAGGACAAGCTGTCCTCTGTGGGAGGCGTATCGTCATCGTCCTGCCTTTCCCCCCAGCCACGCACCAGTGATGGACCCGAGCTGCGTTGGGTGCCACCCCGCTGTGACCATGCTTCATCCTCATCCTCCTCCACCTCCTCCTCATCCTCGTCCTCCTCGTCCTCCAGTAGTGGGCCCTGGCTGGCCACATTTGTACCTGGCCTCTGCTGTTGCAAAAAACCTCCCTCTGAGTCACTTCGAAGAGACTGGCCTGAAAGTGCTAAAAATGACCCCTCTTCCTCATCCTCCTCCTCCTCCTCCTGGGCCACCTCCTGTTCCATCATCGCCCTAAGTGTTTTCTCAAGGAGACATAGAAGTGGTATTGTAACGCTGATAACGGTGTCATCGCCACTGGCCATGTTGGTGGAGTACTCGAAACAGCGCAACAGGGCACACAGGTCTCGCATGGAGGCCCAGTCATTGGTGGTGAAGTGGTGCTGTTCTGTAGTGCGACTGACCCGTGCGTGCTGCAGCTGAAACTCCACTATGGCCTGCTGCTGCTCGCACAGTCTGTCCAGCATGTGCAAGGTGGAGTTCCACCTGGTGGGCACGTCGCATATGAGGCGGTGAGCGGGAAGGCCGAAGTTACGCTGTAGCGCAGACAGGCGAGCAGCGGCAGGATGTGAACGCCGGAAGCGCGAACAGACGGCCCGCACTTTATGCAGCAGCTCTGACATGTCGGGGTAGTTGTGAATGAACTTCTGCACCACCAAATTCAGCACATGCGCCAAGCAAGGGATGTGCGTCAAATTGGCTAGTCCCAGAGCTGCAACGAGATTTCGCCCATTATCACACACCACCAGGCCGGGCTTGAGGCTCACCGGCAGCAACCACTCGTCGGTCTGTTGTTCAATACCCCGCCACAACTCCTGTGCGGTGTGGGGCCTGTCCCCCAAACATATGAGTTTCAGAATGGCCTGCTGACGTTTACCCCGGGCTGTGCTGAAGTTGGTGGTGAAGGTGTGTGGCTGACTGGATGAGCAGGTGGAAGAAGAGGAGGAGGAAGCCGAGAAGGAGGAGGTGGCAACAGGAGGCAAAGAATGTTGCCCTGCGATCCTTGGCGGCGGCAGGACGTGCGCCAAACAGCTCTCCGCCTGGGGCCCAGCTGCCACTACATTTACCCAGTGTGCAGTTAGGGAGATATAGCGTCCCTGGCCGTGCTTACTGGTCCACGTATCTGTGGTTAGGTGGACCTTGCTACAGATGGCGTTGCGCAGTGCACACTTGATTTTATCGGATACTTGGTTGTGCAGGGAAGGCACGGCTCTCTTGGAGAAGTAGTGCCGGCTGGGAACAACATACTGTGGGACAGCAAGCGACATGAGCTGTTTGAAGCTGTCTGTGTCCACCAGCCTAAATGACAGCATTTCATAGGCCAGTAGTTTAGAAATGCTGGCATTCAGGGCCAGGGATCGAGGGTGGCTAGGTGGGAATTTACGCTTTCTATCAAATGTTTGTGAGATGGAGAGCTGAACGCTGGCGTGTGACATGGTTGAGACGCTTGGTGACGGAGGTGGTGGTGGTGGTGTTGGTGGTACATCCCCTGTTTGCTGGGCGGCAGGTGCCAACGTTCCTCCAGAGGCGGAGGAAGAGGCCGAGGCGGCAGCAGCAGAATAGGCCGAGGCGGCAGCAGCAGAAGAGGTAGCAGGGGGAGCCTGAGTGACTTCCTTGGTTTTAAGGTGTTTACTCCACTGCAGTTCATGCTTTGCATGCAGGTGCCTGGTCATGCAGGTTGTGCTCAGGTTCAGAACGTTAATGCCTCGCTTCAGGCTCTGATGGCACAGCGTGCAAACCACTCGGGTCTTGTCGTCAGCACATTGTTTGAAGAAGTGCCATGCCAGGGAACTCCTTGAAGCTGCCTTTGGGGTGCTCGGTCCCAGATGGCGGCGGTCAGTAGCAGGCGGAGTCTCTTGGCGGCGGGTGTTCTGCTTTTGCCCACTGCTCCCTCTTTTGCTACGCTGTTGGCTCGGTCTCACCACTGCCTCTTCCTCCGAACTGTGAAAGTCAGTGGCACGACCTTCATTCCATGTGGGGTCTAGGACCTCATCGTCCCCTGCATCGTCTTCCACCCAGTCTTGATCCCTGACCTCCTGTTCAGTCTGCACACTGCAGAAAGACGCAGCAGTTGGCACCTGTGTTTCGTCATCATCAGAGACATGCTGAGGTGGTATTCCCATGTCCTCATCATCAGGAAACATAAGTGGTTGTGCGTCAGTGCATTCTATGTCTTTCACCGCTGGGGAAGGGCTAGGTGGATGCCCTTGGGAAACCCTGCCAGCGGAGTCTTCAAACAGCATAAGAGACTGCTGCATAACTTGAGGCTGAGACAGTTTCCCTGGTATGCATGGGGGTGATGTGACAGACTGATGGGGTTGGTTTTCAGGCGCCATCTGTGCGCTTTCTGCAGAAGACTGGGTGGGAGATAATGTGAACGTGCTGGATCCACTGTCGGCCACCCAATTGACTAATGCCTGTACCTGCTCAGGCCTTACCATCCTTAGAACGGCATTGGGCCCCACCATATATCGCTGTAAATTCTGGCGGCTACTGGGACCTGAGGTAGTTGGTACACTAGGACGTGTGGATGTGGCAGAACGGCCACGTCCTCTCCCAGCACCAGAGGGTCCACTAACACCACCACGACCATGTCCACGTCCGCGTCCCTTACTAGATGTTTTTCTCATTGTTATGGTTCACCACAACAACAAATATATTATTTGGCCCAATGTATTGTATTCAAATTCAGCGGGATATAAATTTGAGGCCTAGTATTTAGGCGCTGGGTGACCGGTATGGATTTAGTGACAGAATTAGACTTGGAAATGCACAGAAGCGTGTGTGTGAAGTTATTCTGAATGACCCAATGTGCACCTTGAATATTATATACCCTTTTTGGGATAGATTTCAAATAGCTCTGATATAGCAGGAACCACTAAATTATGAAATTGCTAAATTGGGAATTGTACTTCAACCCAGAACAAAAAATGTGCTTTGACGGGCACTAAATAACTTTCCCAGCTACAACAGGACAGCGGTAACGAGAGATTTAGAGGGATTTAAATTTGAGGCCTAGTATTTAGGCGCTGGGTCACCGGTATGGATTTAGTGACAGAATTAGACTTGGAAATGCACAGAAGCGTGTGTGTGAAGTTATTCTGAATGACCCTATGTGCACCTTCAATATTATATACCCTTTTAGGGATAGATTTCAAATAGCTCTGATATAGCAGAAACCACTAAATTATGAAATTGCTAAATTGGGAATTGTACTTCAACCCAGAACAAAAAATGTGCTTTGACGGGCACTAAATAACTTTCCCAGCTACAACAGGACAGCGGTAACGAGAGATTTAGAGGGATTTAAATTTGAGGCCTAGTATTTAGGCGCTGGGTCACCGGTATGGATTTAGTGACAGAATTAGACTTGGAAATGCACAGAAGCGTGTGTGTGAAGTTATTCTGAATGACCCAATGTGCACCTTCAATATTATATACCCTTTTAGGGATAGATTTCAAATAGCTCTGATATAGCAGAAACCACTAAATTATGAAATTGCTAAATTGGGAATTGTACTTCAACCCAGAACAAAAAATGTGCTTTGACGGACACTAAATATCTTGCCCAGCAACAACAGTACAGCGGTAACGAGAGATTTAGAGGGATTTAAATTTGAGGCCTAGTATTTAGGCGCTGGGTGACAGGTATGGGTTTAGTGACAGAATTAGACTTGGAAATACACAGTAGCGGGTGTGTGTGAAGTTATTCTGAATGACCCAATGTGCACCTTCAATATTATATACCCTTTTTGGGATAGATTTCAAATAGCTCTGATATAGCAGGAACCACTAAATTATGAAATTGCTAAATTGGGAATTGTACTTCAACCCAGAACAAAAAATGTGCTTTGACGGACACTAAATATCTTGCCCAGCAACAACAGTACAGCGGTAACGAGAGATTTAGCGGGATATAAATTTGAGGCCTAGTATTTAGGCGCTGGGTCACCGGTATGGATTTAGTGACAGAATTAGACTTGGAAATGCACAGAAGCGTGTGTGTGAAGTTATTCTGAATGACCCTATGTGCACCTTCAATATTATATACCCTTTTAGGGATAGATTTCAAATAGCTCTGATATAGCAGAAACCACTAAATTATGAAATTGCTAAATTGGGAATTGTACTTCAACCCAGAACAAAAAATGTGCTTTGACGGACACTAAATATCTTGCCCAGCAACAACAGTACAGCGGTGGGTAACGAGAGATTTAGAGGGATTTAAATTTGAGGCCTAGTATTTAGGCGCTGGGTCACCGGTATGGATTTAGTGACAGAATTAGACTTGGAAATGCACAGAAGCGTGTGTGTGAAGTTATTCTGAATGACCCTATGTGCACCTTCAATATTATATACCCTTTTAGGGATAGATTTCAAATAGCTCTGATATAGCAGAAACCACTAAATTATGAAATTGCTAAATTGGGAATTGTACTTCAACCCAGAACAAAAAATGTGCTTTGACGGACACTAAATATCTTGCCCAGCAACAACAGTACAGCGGTGGGTAACGAGAGATTTAGAGGGATTTAAATTTGAGGCCTAGTATTTAGGCGCTGGGTCACCGGTATGGATTTAGTGACAGAATTAGACTTGGAAATGCACAGAAGCGTGTGTGTGAAGTTATTCTGAATGACCCAATGTGCACCTTCAATATTATATACCCTTTTAGGGATAGATTTCAAATAGCTCTGATATAGCAGAAACCACTAAATTATGAAATTGCTAAATTGGGAATTGTACTTCAACCCAGAACAAAAAATGTGCTTTGACGGACACTAAATATCTTGCCCAGCAACAACAGTACAGCGGTAACGAGAGATTTAGAGGGATTTAAATTTGAGGCCTAGTATTTAGGCGCTGGGTGACAGGTATGGGTTTAGTGACAGAATTAGACTTGGAAATACACAGTAGCGGGTGTGTGTGAAGTTATTCTGAATGACCCAATGTGCACCTTCAATATTATATACCCTTTTAGGGATAGATTCCAAATAGCTCTGATATAGCAGGAACCACTAAATTATGAAATTGCTAAATTGGGAATTGTACTTCAACCCAGAACAAAAAATGTGCTTTGACGGACACTAAATATCTTGCCCAGCAACAACAGTACAGCGGTAACGAGAGATTTAGAGGGATTTAAATTTGAGGCCTAGTATTTAGGCGCTGGGTGACAGGTATGGGTTTAGTGACAGAATTAGACTTGGAAATACACAGTAGCGGGTGTGTGTGAAGTTATTCTGAATGACCCAATGTGCACCTTCAATATTATATACCCTTTTTGGGATAGATTTCAAATAGCTCTGATATAGCAGGAACCACTAAATTATGAAATTGCTAAATTGGGAATTGTATTTCAACCCAGAACAAGAAATGTGCTTGAACGGACACTAAATAACTCGCCCAGCTACAGCACTAGGGACAGATTTAGCTGGATATAAATTTGAGGCCTAGTATTTAGGCGCTGGGTGACCGGTATGGATTTAGTGACAGAATTAGACTGGGATATGGCCAAAAAATAAACAGACTATTGCTGGTTAAATGCACTTGGTGTGACAGCTTCACCCTGATGTAGGCTTTAGCCAAAAAACAACCACACCATTGAGGGTTAAATGCACTTGGTGACAGGCGCAGCTTGCCCCTGATTTTGTATATGGCCAAAAAATGAACAGACTATTGCTGGTTAAATGCACTTGGTGTGACAGCTTCACCCTGATGTAGGCTTTAGCCAAAAAACAACCACACCATTGAGGGTTAAATGCACTTGGTGACAGGCGCAGCTTGCCCCTGATTTTGTATATGGCCAAAAAATGAACAGACTATTGCTGGTTAAATGCACTTGGTGTCACAGCTTCACCCTGATGTAGGCTTTAGCCAAAAAACAACCACACCATTGAGGGTTAAATGCACTTGGTGACAGGCGCAGCTTGCCCCTGATTTTGTATATGGCCAAAAAATGAACAGACTATTGCTGGTTAAATGCACTTGGTGTGACAGCTTCACCCTGATGTAGGCTTTAGCCAAAAAACAACCACACCATTGAGGGTTAAATGCACTTGGTCGCAGCTTGTGCTGGCGCACCACAAGACACAAAATGGCCGCCGATCACCCCAGAAAAATGAGACTGACAAACGGTCTGTGCAGCCTAAAAACAGTGAGCAATTGAGGATCAGCAGCTCAATGATCCACAGCTGCAGATCGATCAGTTAATCAAGTCCTTTGGAGGAGTTAATCTGCCTAATCTCGCCCTACTGTCGCAGCCGCAACCTCTCCCTACGCTAATCAGAGCAGAGTGACGGGCGGCGCTATGTGACTCCAGCTTAAATAGAGGCTGGGTCACATGGTGCTCTGGCCAATCACAGCCATGCCAATAGTAGGCATGGCTGTGATGGCCTCTTGGGGCAAGTAGTATGACGCTTGTTGATTGGCTGCTTTGCAGCCTTTCAAAAAGCGCCAAGAAAGCGTCACAAAAGCGCCAAGAAAGCGACGAACACCGAACCCGAACCCCCCCGGACTTTTACGAAAATGTCCGGGTTCGGGTCCGTGTCACGGACACCCCAAAATTCGGTACGAACCCGAACTATACAGTTCGAGTTCGCTCATCCCTAGCAAGCACCCAAAATAGCTGTCTATAGATGGGTATCTGGCTTTGCAATTTTCCCTTTCTTAAATACCAAGGCTTGGTAAAAAAGACTGATTATGACTGATAGGGAGCCACTTCCACAAGAGATCTTTCTCTAACCATGGGAGATCTTTTTTTTTCCTTTTTGCATTTTTTCCCATGGAGCACTTCCAGTCTCTATACAAGGCTAGTCTTTTGATCCTCATTCTCTACCGGGTATAGTGGGTACTGTGTGTTTCCATCACTATTAGAGTTGCTCTAAACCCTGTTTACGATTCCCTGCAACCCAGCATTGCGCTCTCTCTATTGCCTGGCCGTATTTTCTCTGCACATTTTCTATACAGCTGTACACAATCAGTCAAACATGGGGTCTGATGGAAACAGTTTTCCATATAGAGGGAAATTACAGCAAACAATTATACTAAAAACACTGTATTTTTCCAAAATCACAGAAAACTTTTCTCTTGGATCCCATTCCGTATTTGATTGATTAGCCTTATAGACAGAGAAGCACTAACTATAACTATATGATGCATGCTGCATCTGAATGCCCATTCGCTCTTCTCTGTAAAAGCACAGACTGGAATAACAGTAGGGTTAACACTTATTAAGGACAGAAAGGGCATGAAAATATCCAAGACTATGTATACAACCTCTGAAATAATGTAATAAGCAAGTATGATGCAGTGGGGATGGGGCTCTAAACATGAAACTGCAAAATGTATTGAGAAAATAATTTCAAATGACAGACTCTTTCATCAATGATACCTATGGCTTTAATTCAAGTTGTAATGATAGGTATGCTTAAAAAATGTAAGTCTAAAAACTTAGGAGCCAAAGTACTTACATAGGACAGTGTAATGACTGACCTATGCATTTAGACTAGACTATAGACTGATTCAAGTACTTAGAGAGGGCTCACCTACTGCTCAGGCAATGAAAGGGTGCACCTACAAAAAGGATTCACCCAATCCTTTAGAAAAATTTCAAAAAGAGGTAAAGATAGTAGGGCACACCACCACTTGATGTCACACGGATATTTATTATAACATATACTGTCTAGAACATATAAAATACAATCAAATACGGTAAAATACAATCAAATACGGTAAAATTGTTAAAATATAAATACTAAAATATAGTCATCAATACAAATTAAATGTAAGTAAATGGATTCGGCTACGGCCGCAAATTTCCTTATATGATGGTAGCTTCAATACATGTCTTTGAAGATTACAATTCAATCCTATAATTAATTCCGATGCTGTTTAAAAAGTCACTTATATCTGTGTGTTTTAGCACTGAGTTGTGGCAATGCCGCAGAAAAAACGCTGCCCAGAAACAAGACTTCTACCGGAGTGGTTTTACTCACTATTTTAGATGATGCCGGTTTCCTTATCACTCGTGGCGTCCCACGTACAGTGAGAGTCTCTTATAGGCTGCGGCAGAAAAAGATGAAGTGTAGACTTGCGGGATCCTCGGTGATTGTAAATTGGCTGTATCGTCTCACAGGTCGCCTGGAAGTATATGCCCTCTGCGTTGTTTGTTCACAGTGTGCAGGGTTAACTTTCACCAGGAAATAAAGGACTCAGCATAAAGACGGATGTTCATTTTTTCTTTTCCATAAAGTACAACTTCACCGATCCCTTCTTTAAAGCGCTTGTTAGTCTTCAAATCTGTATATCATGGGATTCATTACCATACGCGTTTCGGAGGCTAAGGCTCCTTCTTCAGAGGCTGAAGAAGGAGCCTTAGCCTCCGAAACGCGTATGGTAATGAATCCCATGATATACAGATTTGAAGACTAACAAGCGCTTTAAAGAAGGGATCGGTGAAGTTGTACTTTATGGAAAAGAAAAAATGAACATCCGTCTTTATGCTGAGTCCTTTATTTCCTGGTGAAAGTTAACCCTGCACACTGTGAACAAACAACGCAGAGGGCATATACTTCCAGGCGACCTGTGAGACGATACAGCCAATTTACAATCACCGAGGATCCCGCAAGTCTACACTTCATCTTTTTCTGCCGCAGCCTATAAGAGACTCTCACTGTACGTGGGACGCCACGAGTGATAAGGAAACCGGCATCATCTAAAATAGTGAGTAAAACCACTCCGGTAGAAGTCTTGTTTCTGGGCAGCGTTTTTTCTGCGGCATTGCCACAACTCAGTGCTAAAACACACAGATATAAGTGACTTTTTAAACAGCATCGGAATTAATTATAGGATTGAATTGTAATCTTCAAAGACATGTATTGAAGCTACCATCATATAAGGAAATTTGCGGCCGTAGCCGAATCCATTTACTTACATTTAATTTGTATTGATGACTATATTTTAGTATTTATATTTTAACAATTTTACCGTATTTGATTGTATTTTACCGTATTTGATTGTATTTTATATGTTCTAGACAGTATATGTTATAATAAATATCCGTGTGACATCAAGTGGTGGTGTGCCCTAGACTATAGACTGACTGTAGAATTTACACTAGACTGGACTTACACCAGCATTTATACTACACTGGGAAACAACTGACTGACTGACTGCAGCATTTAAACTAGACTGGACTTACAGCAGCATTTACATTACACTGTGAAACAACTGTCTGACTGCAGCATTTACACTAGACTGGACATACAGCAGCATTTACATTACATTGTGAAACAACAGACTCACCTCAGCATTTACACTAGACTGTAGACTGCAGAATTTACACTAGACTGGACTTACAGCAGCATTTACATTGCACTGTGAAACAACTGACTGACTGCAGCATTTACACTAGACTGTAGACTGACTGCAGAATTTATACTAGACTGGACTTACAGCAGCATTTACATTACACTGTGAAACAACTGACTGACTGCAGCATTTACACTAGACTGGGCTTACAGCAGCAATTACACTACGTGTGAAACAACTGACTGACTGCAGCATTTACACTAGACTAGACTTACAGGAGCATTTACATTACACTGTGAAACAACTGTCTGACTGCAGAATTTACACTAGACTGGACTTACAGCAGCATTTACATTACACTGTGAAACAATTGTCTGACTTCCGCATTTAAACTAGACTGGACTTACAGCAGCAATTACATTACACTGTGAAACAACAGACTCACCTCAGCATTTACAGTCAGGTCCATAAATATTGGGACATCAACACAATTCTAACATTTTTGGCTCTATATACCACCACAACGGATTTGAAATGAAACAAACAAGATGTGCTTTAGGCCTCATGCACACGGCCATGTTCCGCAGCCAAGAGCGGAGCGTGGTAGCCCGGCCGGGATTCCTGCTGACAGCTGGAGCGCACGGCGTCATTGGTTGCTATGATGCCATGTGCTTCATGCAGCCGCTGCTGTACAGTAATACACTCGTAAAGTGTATTACTGTACAGCAGCGGCTGCATGAAGCGCACAGCGCCAAAGCAACCAATGACGCCGTGCGCTCCAGCTGTCAGCAGGAATCCCGGCCGGGTTACCACGGTCCGCTCTCGGCCGCGGAACACGGCTGTGTGAATGAGGCCTTAACTGCAGACTGTCAGCTTTAATTTGAGGGTATTTACATCCAAATCAGGCGAACTGTGTAGGAATTACAACAGTTTGCCTATGTGCCTCCCACTTGTTAAGGGACCAAAAGTAATGGGACAATTGACTTCTCAGCTGTTGGAATCTGTTGCTGTCAACTCTCGAGATGAGATCCAAAGAGCTGTCACTATCAGTGAAGCAAGCCATCATTAGGCTGAAAAAAAAAACATTAGGCATGGCCAAAACAACTGTTTGGAACATTCCTAAAAAGAAGGAACGCATCAGTGATCTCAGCAACACGAAAAGACCTGGAAGACCATGGAGAACAACTGTGGTGGATGACCGAAGAATTATTTCCCTGGTGAAGGAAACACCCTTCACAACAGTTGGCCAGATCAAGAACACTCTCCAGGAGGTAGGTGTATGTGTGTCAAAGTCAACAATCAAGAGAAGACTTCACCAGAGTGAATACAGAGGCTGCACCACAAGATGTAAACCATTGGTGAGCCTCAAAAACAGAAAAGCCAGATTAGAGTTTGCCAAACGACATCTAAAAAAGCCTTCACAGTTCTGGAACAACATCCTATGGACAGATGAGACCAACATCAACTTGTACCAGAGTGATGGGAAGAGAAGAGTATGGAGAAGGAAAGGAACTGCTCATGATCCTAAGCATACCACCTCATCAGTGAAGCATGGTGGTGGTAGTGTCATGGCGTGGGCATGTATGGATGCCAATAGAACTGGTTCTCTTGTATTTATTGATGATGTGACTGCTGACAAAAGCAGCAGGATGAATTCTGAAGTGTTTCAGGCAATATTATCTGCTCATATTCAGCCAAATGCTTCAGAACTCATTGGACGGCGCTTCACAGTGCCGATAGGCATTGACCCAAAGCATACTGCAAAAGCAATCAAAGAGTTTTTTAAGGGAAAGAAGTGGAATGTTATGCAATGGCCAAGTCCATCGCCTGACCTGAATCCGATTGAGCAGGCATTTCACTTGCTAAAGACAAAACTGAAGGAAAAATGCCCCAAGAACAAGCAGGAACTGAAGACCGTTGCAGTAGAGGCCTGGCAGAGCATCACCAGGGATGAAACCCAGCGTCTGGTGATGTCTATGCATTCCAGACTTCAGGCTGTAATTGACTGCAAAGGATTTGCAACCAAGTATTAAATAGTGAAAGCTTGAGTTATGATTATTATTATGTCCCATTACTTTTAGTCCCTTAAAAAGTCGGAGGCACATATGCAAACTGTTGTAATTCCTACACTGTTCACCTGATTTGGATGTAAATACCCTCAAATTAAAGCTCACAGTCTGCAGTTAAAGCACATCTTGTTTCATTTTAAATACATTGTGGTGGTGTATAGAGCCAAAAATGTTAAAATTGTGTTGATGTCCCAATATTTATGGACCTGACTGTACACTAGACTGTAGACTGACTGCAGAATTTACACTAGACTGGACTTACAGCAGCATTTACATTACACTGTAAACCAACTGACTGACTGCAGCATTTACACTAGACTGGGCTTACAGCAGCATTTACATTACACTGTGAAACAACTGTCTGACTGCAGCAATTACACTAGACTGGACCTACAGCAGCATTTACATTACAATGTGAAAAAACTGACTGACTGCAGCATTTACACTACACTATAGATTGACTAAACAAACCATTTACAATAGACCGTGGACTGACTCCAACATTTACATCAAGCTACAGATGACCACAATCATGATACTGGTGGGGAAATTAACGTTACATGAAGATAAAGCCACTGAACTGTAACTCTGATATTTTATTGATTCTCATTAGTAAATTAAGCTAAGCTTCAATACGAAGCAAGAAGATAAACTAAAAGGTGTGCATTGATTTCATGAAAAAGTATTTCAGAAATGTTCAGACGTGGAACTGTTTCAAAGAGAAATGTCAGTTTTTAAAAGCTATATATAAAATACACCCATAATTACAGATGTCTACATTTTTGTCACATTTCAACAACAAAACAGAAACAAGTCTTTAGTTTTATACCAGAACAAATAGAGTTTACTCACGCCTCTCAACCATACTGCATCTGGCAGGGCGATCACAAATTTTGACTGCTGTCCCTCAGTACCGAGAGGGCTTTCAGCAAGTCCCTGAAACCATCCCTGCAGCTGTCAGCTCCCTACTCTGCCTATGCTCTACTCCACAGTCAAGCGTGATGCAGTGACATCAGTGCACCTGCTGAGCTTAGCAGGGGACAACAAAAGCTGGGGAATGATGTGCACAACTCATCAGCGGGGCTAGGTGAGATTTCCTTTTTATTTTAATAAAACTACAGGGGTCACTAAGGGGGCAACGCTATTGTGAGGGGAACTAAGGGGGCATTATGCTGTATTGGACCCACTAATAGGGCTTTCTACGGTGTTGGGACACTAAGAGGGCATTCACAATTAGTGTTTGGTGCGAATATTCAAATCGCAAATTTTAATCGCGAATATTGCCACTTCGAGAATTTGCAAAAATTTAGAAAACAGTTCTATATTTTTTTTTTTCATCAGTAACCTCCCTTCTTGCTTGTGGGCCAATGAGAAAGCTGCAATGTCTTTGTCTGAGCTGAGCAACATCCCTAGCAACCAATAGAAAAGTTTCCTACCCCAGAAGCCATTTTCTGCAGTTTTATGGAGTTCTGAGAGAGAGGAGTGTCATTGCTGTGCTCTGTGCTTTATTGTTTAATTACATTAGTTAGTTTTTATATATATATATATATATATATATATATACACACACTCACCTAAAGAATTATTAGGAACACCAAACTAATAAATAATAATTGGACCCCCTTTTGCCTTCAGAAGTGCCTTAATTCTACGTGGCATTGATTCAACAAGGTGCTGATAGCATTCTTTAGAAATGTTAGCCCATATTGATAGGATAGCCTCTTGCAGTTGATGGAGAATTGAGGGAAGCACATCCAGGGCACGAAGCTCCCGTTCCACCACATCCCAAAGATGCTCTATTGGGTTGAGATCTGGTGACTGTGGGGGCCATTTTAGTACAGTGAACTCATTGTCATGTTCAAGAAACCAATTTGAAATGATTCAAGCTTTGTGACATGGTGCATTATCCTGCTGGAAGTAGCCATCAGAGGATGGGTAGATGGTGGTCATGAAGGGATGGACATGGCCAGAAACAATGCTCAGGTGGCATTTAAACGATGGCCAATTGGCACTAAGGGGCCTAAAGTGTGCCCAGAAAACATCCCCTACACCCTTACACCACCACCACCAGCCTGCACAGTGGTAACAAGGCATGATGGATACATGTTCTCATTCTGTTTACACCAAATTCGGCCTCTACTATTTGAATTTTGGGGAGCTCGTGCAAATTGTAGCCTCTTTTTTCTATTTGTAGTGGAGATGAGTGGTACCCGGTGGGGTCTTCTGCTGTTGTAGTCCATCCGCCTCAAGGTTGTGCGTGTTGTGGCTTCACAAATGCTTTGCTGCATACCTCGGTTGTAACGAGTGGTTATTTCAGTCAACGTTGCTCTTCTATCAGCTTGAATCAGTCGGCCCATTCTCCTCTGACCTCTAGCATCAACAAGGCATTTTCGCCCACAGGACTGCCGCATACTGGATGTTTTTCCCTTTTCACACCATTCTTTGTAAACCCTAGAAATGGTTGTGCGTGAAAATCCCAGTAACTGAGCAGATTGTGAAATACTCAGACCGGCAACCACGCCACGCTCAAAATTGCTTAAATCACCTTTCTTTCCCATTCTGACATTCAGTTTGGAGTTCAGGAGATTGTCTTGACCAGGACCACAACCCTACATGCATTGAACCAACTGCCATGTGATTGGTTGATTAGATAATTGCATTAATGAGAAATAGAACAGGTGTTCCTAATAATTCTTTAGGTGAGTGTATATATATATATATATATATATATATATAAACTAAGGCCGAATGCACGCGGCCGAGAGCGGTCCGTGGTAACACGGCCTGGATTCCTGTTCAGAGCAGGAGCGCACGGCGTCATTGGTTGCTATGACGCCGTGCGCTTCATGCCGCCGCTGCTGTACAGTAATACACTCATTTAGTGTATTACAGTACAGCAGCGGCGGCATGAAGCGCACGGCGTCATAGCAACCAATGACGCCGTGCGCTCCTGCTCTGAACAGGAATCCAGGCCGTGTTACCATGGACCGCTCCCGGCTGCGGAACACGGCCGTGTGCATTCGGCCTAACAGATAGTTAGTGGGAGATAGTCAGTGTAGGATATATGCTGATATAGTGTAGCTGATAGGCTCCAGTGCAGGGTGTTAGGTAGTGTGATAGGTTCTGCTGTCCATACAGACATGCTACAGACATAGTGCTGTGATGTCACAAGTTCACAACAATACTTAGTGCACCAATCAGTAATATGTAGTCAGACCTGCTAAAATGTGAAGTTGCACGTATTGTGCAAAAATATACGCATCATTAATTGATGATTTGTGCAATCGCGGATATATTGGAGCACTCTATCTGCATATAAAGCTATTGTAATGTTCTGAAGTGCCAACCATTTTCTCCAGTTTAAGGAAACTTCTAGCAGCTTGAAAAATGTATCAACAGTGACCCACACCTGTATTGTGCACGCAATATGCACATATTACATTGCCGATTTTCACAATCAAGAAAATAATTGCGAATTCAAGACTATATGACGAATATTCACCCAAACATTAGCGAAATATCGCACATTTGAATATTGCCCCTGCTGCTCATCACTATTCACAATAGGAAGAGGAGCTAAGGGGGCATAATTACTGTATGAGGGGGACTGAGGTGGCATAACTATTGTGTTTGAGCAAAAGGGGGCATTCTTAATGTGAGGAGACATTATGGAGGCATTACGACTGTGTAAGGGCTCATATGGGACACCTGCACGGGTCCTAAATATGCTTGTGTGCATAAGTCACAAATCAACAAAAGAGAAAAGGAGGGTGTTTAATTTTCTGGAAATATAGTTTACCTTGTTTCTCCAGGATGCATGATAGGATGTTATACACAACAGCTTGAATATAAGCCTCGTCGTCCGTCGTCAGAGCAAGACAAGCATATACAGAGTTTACTTCTTCCATCACTGCTTCAATAAAGTTCTTATCACAGTGTTTCATTTTGTCATAGGTAGACAAGATTGTATTCAGGGCCTAATTGTACAAGTAAACATTTTCATAAATCTTTTCTGTCAAAAGAAATCCTATTATAATAGCAAGAAACCATCACAGTAGTGCGCTAGAACTACTCTAAATGTAAATTATGTATCTCAGTGTCTAACAGGCTAGAAATGTACATCATACAATGAACAGTGAATATAATTTAAAGGTGGTTTTCTGCCTCATTCAGCTTAGCACCTTAACCTTTTCAGCTCCAGTTTTTTTTTTTTTTTTTTCATTTTTACGTTTTCACTTTTCACTCCCTGAATTTTGGGGGGCCATAACTTTTTTATTTTTCCATTCACATGGGACATTTTGCACTTTCTAATTTAACCATTTAATATTGCATATGAAAAAGTAAGTAGCTGGAAAAAAAAATCTAAATGGGGTGAAATTGTAAAAAATGCAATTCCGCAACAGGTTTATGGGTTTTGTTTTCCCTATATGGTAAAACTAACCAGTCGATTTTTCGTCAGTACAATTGCGGTAATACCACATATGTATAGTTTTTCTTGCGTTTTAATACAAAAAAATTGAAATGCAAATTGTCCATTTTGACTTTTTTTCTGCTTTGCCATTTTCCGTATGGGATAAATATTTGTATATTAAGAGTACTGGTGTTTAGAATTTTAATTTTTTTTTACACTTTTTTATAGTTCCCATAGGGAACTATAACAAGCAATCATCAGATAGACTCTAATGCATAACACGGCCACAAGCAGGGGCTCCATAGGAACTAATTTGCAGTAGCCTCCTGTCACACAGGAGGACAGGGGCTGCCACACACACACTCCGGCCCACCCGATCCATGCTGGGGTGGAGCTGGAGCATACATGGAAGTGTACACTTCTGAGTTTTAGCGAGTCCAGATGTCGTGGTCACGTTTGACCACGACATCTGAAGGGTTAAAAGTCCGTAACCGGCATTACCGCTGGTCTCAGACATTAACTGCGGGTGTCTACTGTATGGAACAGCAGGCACCGGGTTGCTATGGCGCCTACTCTACTCTGGAGCAGACGGCATCTTTACAGACTTCTTTACTAGTACATTACATGTTGGGAAGGGGTTAAAGTAGAGATGTCAGTTGGACACTAAAATATGTACTCTGAATTATTAGTTTTGATTATCTTAAATGGGTTGTCCATTCCTTTACTATTGATGACACCCCGCACCCACGTTTCAGTGTAACTTCAGCACCAAAAGTCAGCACCGGAACCATACGGCTTCATCCATTATGTAGTGGATGGATCTGGTTATGGTAGTGCTGCTCCCTTTGAAATAAATGAGATCTGTGCTACAGTTACAATCTCCATCCACTGCACAATGGATGGAGCTATGTAGTTCCCATGCAGACTTTTGGCACTGGAGCTACTCCTGAACCGCTGACTGGCAGAGGTCGCCTATCCTGAGGATAAGCCAACAATACCAGATGATTGGACAACCGTTTTAAAGTTTTTTTGGAATTCTTTTCTGGAGTAAACTAAAATTATCAGTTGACCTGATTTAGCCACAGCCATATTATTTACATAATATTTTATGATTTGGTATGCGGTCTTTTAACAGCAATTCTGTACACTATCCAATTTGTGTAATAACAAAGGGTACCTACATAATACAGTCCTGATCCAAAGTTTAAGACCACTTGAAAAATGGCAAAAAAATAATATTTTACATTGTTGGATCTTAACAAGGTTCAAAGTAGAGCTTCAACAAGCAACAAGAAGAAATGAGAGTGAGACAAAACATTTTTTGAGCATTCAATTAATTGAAAATAACGATTAAACTGAAACAGGCTGTTTTTCAGCTGATCCAAATTTTAGGACCACATGCCTTTAAAAGGCCAATTCTGTGCAAAGATGTGAATTCATTGTCATTTTCTGTCAGGTATTCACACATTGTGATGGCAAAGGCAAAAAAACTCTCCCTTTTTGAACGTGGTCGTGTTGTATAAGCAGGGTCTCTCACAGCGCACCATCGCTGCTGAGGTGTGACGCAGTAAGTCAGTCATTTGGAATTTCTTAAATAATCCTGAGGGTTATGGAACAAAAAAGTCAAGTGGAAGACCCCCAAAAAAATTCATCAGCACTGAGCCGGAGGATCCAATTGGCTGTCTGTCAATACACTGGACGATCCTCGACCCAAATTAAGGCCCTTAGTGGTGCTGACTGCAGCCCCATAATCATCAGATGGCATCTGACTGAAGGGCTTCAAAAACAAAAGACGACTTCAAAGACCTCGTCTCCTTGAACGCCACAGAACTGCCCGTTTGGACTTTGCAAGAGAGCACCAAACATGGGACATTCAAAGGTGGAAGAAAGTTTTATTTTCTGATGAGAAAAATTTAACCTTGATAGACCTGATGGTTTCCAACGTTACTGGCATGACAAGCAGATCCCACCTGAGATGTTTTCTACGCACCACAGTGGAGGGGGCGCCATAATGGTCTGGGGTGCTTTTTCCTTCAGTGGAACAATGGAGCTTCAGGAAGTGCAGGGGCGTCAAACGGCGCTGGCTATGTTCAGATGTTGCAGAAAGCATTCCTCATGACTGAGGGCCCTCGTCTGTGTGGTAACGACTGGGTTTTTCAACAGGACAACGCTACAGTACACAATGCCCGCAGGACAAGCAACTTTTTACAGGAGAATAACATCACTCTTTTGGCTCATCCTGCTTGTTCCCCTCATCTAAATCCAATTGAGAACCTTTGGGGATGGATGGCAAGGGAAGTTTACACAAATGGACAACAGTTCCAGACAGTAGATGGCCTTCGTGCGGCTGTCTTCACCACTTGGAGAAATGTTCCCACTCACCTCATGGAAACACTTGCATCAAGCATGCCGAAACAAATTTTGGAAGTTATAAACAATGATGGCAGAGCTACTCATTACTGAGTTCATGTATGGAAGTTGGATTTCTGTTTTGGGGGGGTTTCGTGTTTTTTTGGGAGGTGTTGTCCTAAACTTTTGATCAGCTGAAAACCGGCTATTTCAGTTTATTCGTTGTTTTCATTAAATTGAATGCTCAAAAAATGTTTTGTCTCACTCCCATTTATTCTTGTTGCATGTTGAAGCTCTACTTGGAACCTTGTTAAGATCCAGCCATGCTAAATATGATTTTTTGACATTTTTCAAGTGGTCTTAAACTTTTGATCAGGACTGTATAGATTGGTCTACAAGGGCTTGACCTAGGATAAAGTTAACTTATTTAAAAGGGTTACTGGACTACTACAACTCACTAAATATTTCATTACATAATTCTGATACAGTATGATCCCTTTAATTAAATTTTAACTAAAGAAAAAAGGAATGTCAATAGAATAATATGACCTGAATAACAGCAATATGGTATGATAAAAGCCTGAAATTACCTGATGTAGCTGCATAGGACTTGTTTCTAGTAAGTGGTTCAAACCAGTTTTGGGATATGTTCTTTGCGTTTGGAGAAATCCATGCAGAACGCAAACTGCATAGAAAAGTCTTTGTATTGTGACAGGACTCATCTTCACTCTAATACATGTCTCTCCCTGCATCTGATCCAGGGCTGATAGAATGGCTAAGGAAATAATTATGAACATATTTCAAGAAAATGCAGATTTATTTTAGCTTGAAACTCTACTACTACATAAAGGTATTATTCTAAAATTGATTCTGTAATGGCTTGCTAAATTTGAAGTAACAGAAATCCTTCCACTAGCTCTTAGAATAGTCCGAGTAGAATAGTCCCAATGTAGTTGGCAGCTGACCCAAGGGTGTAGACAGAGTTTGTACTTATCCGTAAAACAAGTCAGAGGTCAGGGCAGGCAGCTGTGGACCAATACAGTAAACAGGCAGAAGTCCGGACAGGCAGCAGAGGGTGAAAGTAGATGAACAGGCAGAGTTTAGTGCAGGGGAAGACAAACAGAAATGCACACCTTTACTAGGACTAGCATGCTAGAATAACTGAAGCTAAGTTATCTTCCTCATGAGGAAGGTGCCTTTAATACATATAGGTGGCCAGCCATAGGCCATAATAAATAAGAGAACATTCGTGCTGGTCCTTATGGAGCCAGTAGGAGCATTCGCTTCCTAAGGATAGAGGAAGGTTTGGCAGCCGGAGCAGGCTGTGGAAGAGCACATGATATACTGGCTCCCTGGTCCGTTACCAGCAGCAAAAGAATGAGAAGTGGTCCAGGCTGTCAGGAAGAAGAGGAACTGGCCTGATAATTGATATGGAGCCTCTGCCTACACGGAGGAGTGGTGCAGTAGAAGGCATGGGCCACCAGCATAACAACATTCGTGTAATACAGACTGTGGAGTTTCTCTCGTCTGTCTTCTAGAGGACGGTCCTGAGAAGAGGATCTATTCTAGATCTAGTGTCTATTTCTAAAGTGGCCATTACAGTGTGCAAACACAGTTGATACTATAGCTCACTGTTCACACTATGTGCCAAAACAGTCTTTAATCTGTACACACATTTGGGATAAAACACAAGATGGCAATTTCAATTTGCACTTAGGCTGTAACTTCTTAATTTGCTGGTTATTTGATTGGTAAAACAATCACTCTAAAAACATACAAATGATTTTGTCATCTGACACAGCTAATCATGATATCAAGATACTGTATTACGCTTTAGAGATGGGTAAGAAAAATGACGTGTAAATGCATGGAACAGCTTTTATGTTCCTTTGAAGGATAATTATGTATCTTAAAGGGTTTTTCCAGAAGTTCAATATTAATGATGACCTTTTCTCAGGATAGTCATCACAATCTGATTAGTGGGGTCAGACTCCCAAAAATGCCGTTGATCAGCTGTATGAATAGGTTGTGGTACTCCGGTGAGCACAGCAGCCTCTTCTGAGGCCAGTGACATCATGTTTATCAGTCACATGGCCTAGGTGCAGCTCAGTCCCATTCAAGTGAATGAGCCTAAGCTGCAATACCAAGTTGTTTAGCACTGTGTTTGGAAAGCTGTGAGGTGGCGGAGTTAGTCCCCCACAAATCAAATATTGATGACCTACCCTGAGGATAGGTCACCAATATCAAATTCCTGGAAAACCCCTTTAAAGTGACTCTTAAAGTGAATGTCCATCCTTAACACCTTCCCAACATCTGCTGAGCAGGCATCATGGTCAGAGGGTGACAACTGTGTTGCACAGAAGACAACACCAGCAGTGTCCATGATTAAAGGTGACTGTTCAACTGCAACCACTGTCATTTACCGGAAGCAATAATAACACAAGATGCAGGAAGCTTCTGAACTCCCTCTAGGTTTGCTGGCAGGCACCCAGAATTTTAAGTTTCAAATCTAGGTGTGTGCAGGGGAATTGGCGCTTTGTAAACGGAGTTCCAGCCAGCATAAACATATATGAAGAATATAATTAACACATCATTTGTACTGCATTTAAAAACTGGATGTTCACAAGTTCACTTGGTATCCAACCGGAATCAGGAAGCAGTGTTGTAGAAGGTAATAGGTAATTGACAGCCTGGTCAAAAATGGATTGTTTGGTAAGGAGCTTGGAGGCAATAAATGAAAAACTAATTCTCATCACTTTGAGTCCAATGCAAGATAAACTAAAAGTGTATCTTATTTTGTATGAAGCTGCACAAATGTGTCAGATAGCCAAAATGTGGTGCTCACAGTTGAATAGTATCACCCATTCTACATAAAAATTGCATATAAAAATAACAACTGGGCACTCACTGACAATGGGGTCAATTAAAAGCAATTTATTAATACAAGTATAGTAAAATAAGTGATAAAAATAGTACAGTTAAAAAACAGTCAAAGTGATATATAATCCTATGTGATAAACCTCCAATGGTCAGAAAAAAGTGTCTTTAAAAACCATGCAGTGTGTAGCTGAAAGCAGAATAAAAAAAAATCGAATGTCCTATGTTAAATACATAAAATCGAATGTCCTATATAAAATTATTTTAAAAGGCAATTCGAAAATATGTGCAGTTCAGAGAGGAAATCGCAATACAGTAGTGGTCAGGAATATGTATATAATACACAAAAATATGTATAAAATATAAAAATATGTATATAATACACAATATAACAGTAATAGAAAAAGACATAGAAATAACCCAAGAATAGTAAATGACATAAAAACAATATGACATAAAAACAATAACAGAGGGAGATCTCCTCTCTCTCTTTTCTTCTTCTATATAGGACAATGTTAGGACTGGGTGGAGGTATCATAGGTCCTAACATTAACTAACATTAACTATAGTCCTAACATTGTCCTATATAGAAGAAGAAGAAGAAGAAGAAGAAGAAGAAGAAAAGAGAGAGAGGAGATCTCCCTCTGTTATTATTGTTTTTATGTCATATTGTTTTTATGTCATTTACTATTCTTGGGTTATTTTTATGTCATTTTTATATTACTGTTATATTGTGTATTATATACATATTTTTATACAAGAATTAGTAACATATATGCCTTGTAATTTATACCTCCTGCAGTTATTTTATAAAGACATCATCCATTAGTGAAAGAAAGCCTCCAAAGAATCTCACATATAAGATTTTATCAAAATCGCACCAGAAACGCATCGAAATCGCATCTTGACATTTGATATGTTTTTTGTTTTTTTGGACATTACACCCTTTGTTATACAACTGTATGTCTTCCTGATTAATTCTGAGAATGCTATAATAGTTTTTTGAGTGACATTTTATCACAAACCAAATCCATGTCATAGTTAGAGATGTCCCGAACTATTCGCCGGCGAACAGTTCCCGGCGAACATCGCTTGTTTGCGTTCGCCTCGGCGGGTGAACATATGCGATGTTCGGTCCGCCCCCTATACGTCATCATTGAGCAAACTTTGACCCTGTACCTCACAGTCAGCAGACACATTCCAGCCAATAAGCATACCCTCCCTCCTAGACCCTCCCACCTCCTAGCAAAAGGCAAGGACAGCATCCATTCGGGACAGTCCCGAAACACATTTGGTGTAATCCCCCATAAAAGACACCAAATCATGAGTTTTAACAATCGCACTACAGTGTAATACTTCTCACAAAATAATAGAGATCGCATGATAGTCTAGTAAAGACTGTTCTCAAAACTATACGAGAAAAAGACCAGCAATTAGAGTCTCATTTACCAAGTTTCTGTGAAGCGGGATGCCTCTTGTGTATTCAGAGTAGCGGGAAGCCGCTAACTCACACGAATAATCTTTACTACACCAATAACTATACGAATTTATGGCCATATATGAACACTGGTTCACTCTCGAACTTTAAAGACCGTTTTTATGTACCTTTGGAGGGATCCGAATATAGCACATACGATTTTATGCACCTAGTTACACATTATATGGTTTGGAGGGACCATCGTTCCTGACCACTACTGGATTGCTATTACCTCTCTGAACTGCACATATTTTCGAATTGCCTTTTAAAATAATTTTATATAGGACATTCGATTTTATGTATTTAACATAGGACATTCAATTTTTTTATTCTGCTTTCAGCAACACACTGCATTGTTTTTTAAAGACCCTTTTCTGACCATTGGAGGTTTATCACATAGGATTGCTGCTATCTTTAGCTCCGATTATATATCATTTTGACAGTTTTTTTTACTGTACTATTATCATCACTTATTTTACTATACTTGTATTAACAAATTGCTTTTAATTGACCCCATTGTCAGTGAGTGCCTAGTCGTTATTTTTATATAAAAGTTTATCTTGCCTTATATTAAAATTAAACTCTTTACCTGAATATAGTACTCGTGGCAGGGAATCAGTAAATATTACATCACTCATTAATGGTTTTCTGTTCATCTGGTTCAACAGTAGGAAATGCCAGGACACCTGGAATTAAGAGAAATCTTATTACTTTGGTGTTAATCACTGACAATACAAAATAAGCCATTTATCACTTACTACTAGTGTTGAGCGAATCGAAGTCCATGAAGTGTAATTCAATCTGAATTTCAGGGAAAATTCCATTCAATGTGAAGCCGAATTTCTTCGTGCCTCGTGGTAACGAATCAATTTTCCCTGAATGGCGGTAAAAAAAATAAAAAAATAAAATACATACTGACCTCATCCATTTGAGCACGAAGAGCCGGCCGCTGCCATCTTGATTGAAAATCCTGTGCGAAATCCCGTGATGTATGATGTCACCACGCCAGCTGACGCGAGATTTGATGCTGGATCTACAATCAAGATGGCGGCGGCCGGCTCTTTGTGACTAAATAGATGAGGGTAAGCATGATTTTATTTATTTTTTTTAATTATTTTAAAAAGTAAAATTGATGTCAGATACCGCAATCAGCTATGAACGCAGCATCTGAGAGGTACAATGGCTGGGAGTGGCACAATTGTTGTTCCCTCTCATTGCATCCACTACTTACAAATATATTTTTTTGTAAAATGTGGCGAAGCAGCCGAATCGAATTTTCCAATACTTCACTTATTACTACAGACTACTACAAATAGGTATGGTCCGGTTTCAACTTACAAACTCAGATGGACTCAGGCCCTTCAGCTGAATCATCGCTGGTAAAAAACATCTGGTGCTGAGAGCCTAAATTCTATAGCATACTGTAAATGCATGGGACAGCTTTTATGAAATACTGTAGTACAGTATTTCTCATTGGCATAGAAATGTCAAAGTTTGGGTTGTATTGAAAAACAGGACTATCTATGGCATTAGTAATGCTTCATTTCACAGATCACATTTTGATTTCCCTCCCCTCAGCTTAATGTAATGATTATGAATATATATATTTTTTAATAAAGAGAACTGTCGGCTATAACAAAATAATTTAATTTCTCACTTTCACTCTCACAGCTTCACTCATTTCATATCTGGCATAATTATAGAGATAAGAAAAAGTTTTAAAGCAAAGTGCGTAAAATATAATTATATCTATTCATATACCTGATGTTTTCTTATGAAAATGTAGTCAATGAATAGTTTGAATTCTAGAAAATACTATTTGTATTATAATGCATGGGAAAAATGTATTGAAAATTGGTGTACTGCACTTTCATACGACTTGAATTTTACATACAAATTGTATAATGCATGGTTTTACTTTCAGATGGTATCTGGAGACAGTGATACTCATATTGTCCATGTAATGCTGGCAGCCTATGAACATCAATGAAAAGATTATTTAAGTATAAAAATACTTGCTCTCAGTCCCTGAATAAAGATATTTTGTGTCCACTCCTCAGGACAAGAATTAGCATAGCTAGTGCAAATATGGAAACTACAATCACAATATCTGATATCAAAGATGAGAAACTTAGAATAGATTAACCGCTTTGCTCTGTAGGATATGATTGTTATTGCAATGGATAATAGATGGCAAAGCATATTCTTTGATACAACATTATTATTGCCATGCCCCAGCCATATTAAATCTCACTCATCTTAAGATGATTTATTTTTCTTCTTGTATACTACAAATTACAACATGTCCTCACATTTCCTAATAACTCAGTGTGTTATTAGGTTGATTCCCAAGTGAAGGGTCACTGGTTCGAATCCAGGAGCAGCCATAAAGAAGAAAAGAGAAGAAAAGAGAAAGAGCATCATCCAGCTCATTGATAGCGGTATCTCGGGCAAGAAAATTGCCAAACTGCATCATGTAAGTGCCATGATAGTTGGAAGAATATGAAATGAAGTCCATACATCCATACCAAAGCCAAGATATGGAACTCCAGGCAAAATATCGAAGTCAACAAGTCAGCTCATCACAAGGTCTATCAGTTCTGGAGTGACAAATATGGCAGTAGAGGTGGCTCGTACGCTTTGTAATAGTGAGATCACAGATGTCCATGCAAGCACCGTGCGATGTGCATTACAAACGTCTGGGAAAAGATGAAAACCCCTCAACTTCAATATCGCTATAAGTAACGTTGGCTCGAGTTTGCCAAAAAGTACCAACAGTGGACAATAGAAGATTGTAAACGGGTGATTTGGAGCAATGAGACAAAAGTCAATAGACTGGGCTCTGATGGGTGCAAATGGGTCTGGAAAGAACAAAGAAAATGGGGACTAACGGGTCGAGAAATTGAAGGAACTGTTAAGTTCGGTGGAGGAAGCCTGATGATATGGGGTTATTTCACAGCCAAAGGCGTCGGATACTTGACCAGGATCGATGGTGGTCTCAATACTGAGCTATATGTGAGTATCCTACAAGACGAGTTACTTCGTAAACTCGAGTACTATGGGTATGAAAAGGACGACATAGTGTTCCAGCAGGACAACGTCCCGAAGCATAAGTCGAGATTGGCAAAGAAATGGTCCAATGACAAGGAAGTAGAGGTGCTAGATTGGCCCCACATTTCCCAGACCTCATCCCAATCAAACACTTGTGGGTAGAGTTGAAGAAAAAGCTGTATTTGTACCCAAGTGAGTCGACCAGTATGCACCAACATTGGGAACCTATAGAACAGACCTGGGAAGAGATTTTGATTGAGACATGCTTGAATCTGAACAAGAGCATGCCCAGAAGGATTTAGGTAGATTTACAAAACACTAACAAAATAATAAAAAATACAATTTAGAATTTTGGCAGCAAAACAGTAACAATTCAGTTTTGTGACAAGAATCTGCATAACTAATCATATGTTAAATAGTTGCAAGTTGATAGTAGTCTCACATTCAAAACTGTGGTGTATGGTGAGATTTGGAGCCTGAAAGTCAAAAGTTCAAAACATTGTTACCCTTTTGCTCGTCAGTGTATTCAGGATGAACCAGCAGTAGTAGTGCTTAAGTACTGTGGCCCATTTGCAGTGTTTCCCTGCATAACTATGCTCCCAGCAGGGAATGAGTATACGGTGCCACCTTAATATAACATATCCCAGAAATGCTTTAGCATTGTAAAGTGAGAATAGCCTAATAAAGGGAATCTGTTGGTAGATTTATGCTGTCAGCTTGAAATACTGATAGTTCTTTAAAATCATGCAGCCTATGTATTACTCTGAAGACCTGGGCCAGAAAAAGCCAAAGGGGTCTTGCTCAGTCAATACTTCTCTCCAAGATGAACCACTGGGCTTCCTCAGTACCAGGGCCCAGGTGCAACTGCTACCTGTGCAACTCTATTGCTACACTACGTGCTGTATATTGCCATTGTCTGTCTAAATTATCATACACGCTTTGGGCATTACCAAACCTAATTGAAATTAGAAAACTCCTTATGACAGACATCATTAAAATGCAATAAACAGCAATTAAACGTCACCCACTACTAGAGATTCACATGTCTAATTAACTTCAATAAATATAGAGATTAAATCAAAGCATAAATAATGTATGAATAACCTGCAGAACCACACGAGCTTGGTATTTATGTGTGTGAAACTCCATTTTGTTGTTATTAAAAGATTATACTGAGTGTATTAGACCCCAATTACATGTTGAATGAAGCATTAAGAATGCTTTGGGTTGAGTAGGCTTTAATTGCAATTAAGTGGATTGCGTGAATCCTTCAGCAATCTGATTCGATCTCCGGAGATTCTGGAGATAAAGTGTGTGGACATGTTTATATATTAGCTCTAAATATTAATAAAGCAAACTGTAGACATTGCATAACTGCATAAATAACATGCTGTCTGTGAAAATCACTTCCATATGTATAGTGATCAGAACTGTATATTATCTACAGTGTATAACTATGATATCAAGTGATTCTGATTCTTTGGAGGCTGCATTTCACACTGATCACTCAGGATTTTTTTTTATTGAAAAACAGATCTAAAAAAGTAATTCTGTTCTACTTACTTTTTTAAGATGTGCTAGGAAGTCCTGTGGAATAGATGCCCCCAATTCAGAAGTAAGCCACACACAGAACTGTCTCTCTTCTTTCTGTGAAACTGTAGAAATCAGATTAATAATGTGTAACAAATGCTATATTGCGTATCATTTTATCAGTGTGAAAATGATGTATTGTGTAACAACTAGTAGGTGGTATCTGTAGGCAGGGGCGCAGCTATAGTGGAAGCAGCTGCTATGGGGCCTAAACTCCGAAGGTGCCGGCCCAAGAGAAGGACTGGAAGATTTTTTTGTCAGGACCCCTCAACAGCATTTTACAATGACATATATACAGTGACACTGTAGGAAATGGACGGAGAGGCTACCTGGCCTAGTCTGAGAGAGCTATTTTGACTAGCCACAGGAGTAAGGGTTGCAAGGGATGAGGGGCTGGGGGGGCCCTGTTCAAAGGTATGCTGTGGGGCCCAGTCGTCTCTAGTTACACCACTGTCTGTAGGTATGAGTTGAGCACATAAGATATACAGTATATCAGTGATCCCGAACCAGCAGCTTGAAAGTCACAAGTGGTCACGGGCTCCCTGCATATGACTCTAAAGGTGGGTTTACACCGCACAATGTTACAACCGATTGTCTGGAAGAAAGCGTTCTTTACCGACAGTCCACTGCTTGTACAGTGAAGGAGACCTCTGTATTTACATGCAGCGATCTCCTTCCCAGTATGAAGACAAGGGATTGCTATTGCGATCTCTCGTCCCCATACAGAATCATTGTTTCTGGGCAGGAGATCGTTGTTTATACAGCACAATCTGCTGCCCAGAAATGATGAATGATGTGTCTGCACGAATGACAGGATCACCCAATGAACAAGCGCTTTGATCGTTCATCTGATCGGAAGCACATTTAGATTGGCAGATTGTCAGGAACGAGTATTCGCAGGAACGGTCATTCCCGATAATCTGCCCAAAAATTGGGCGGTCTAAATCCACTTTAATATGCTAATAGTACCAGGCATGTCAGAACATTAAAGAGGACCTTTTCTATAACACAACATTATTTGACTTATGTCTGTAATAGTTTTTGTCAAACACTGGCACAAGACACCCTTCCAGGTCACAAGCTGAAGACAGAATGGTGATTATTCTCTCTCAGCACAAGGACCTGTCTGCCCCTCTGATTTTTCCTTTTTTTTTTTTTTTTTTATTTCACTGAAAACACAAATATTTACTAAAACAGATTGTTGGCACTAGGGTCCCAGAATAAATAAAAGTCCTATCACTTGGCCATATAGTCAGTACATTTTTTCCATGCTCAACACCACTAGCGAAAAAGGTTGGGAATCTATGCAACACCTGAATAGTGTCTGATTAAAAACAATGGCTTCATAGAGGTATTACTGATGTATTCTACTGTTACTCAAATTCATAACCTGTTCATTACATGTTCTACAGTATTAACAACTATAAAACATGTTGTTTACTGTAGTACTTATATTATGTTTAAGAAAAAGATCACTGAAATAAAACCACGGCTTTAGCTAAGAATTCCATTTCAAAGTTACAGTGGATATAAAAAGTCTACACACCCCTGTTGAAATGTCAGGCTTCTGTGCTGTAAAAAAATTAGACAAAGATAAATCATTTCAGAACTTTTTCCACCTTTAATGTGACCTATAAACTGTACAACTCAATTGAAAAAAATGAAATCTTTTAGGTGGAGAGAAGAAAACAAAAAAAACTAAAATAATGTGGTTGCATAACTGGGGATGTAGCTGTGTTCAGAATTAAGCAATCACATTCAAAATCATGTTAAATAGGAGTCAGCATACACCTGCCATCATTTAAAGTGCCGCTGATTAACCCCAAATAAAGTTCAGCTGCTCTAGTTGGTCTTCCCTGAAAGTTTCTTAGTCGCATTCCACAGCAAAAGCCATGGTCCACAGAGAGCTTCCAAACATTAGAGGGATCTCATTGTTAAAAGGTATCAGTCAGGAGAAGGGTACAAAAGAATTTCCAAGATATACCATGGAACACAGTGAAGACAGTCATCATCAAATGGAGAAAATATGGCCCAACAGTGACATTACCAAGAACTGGACGTCCCTCCAAAATTGATGAAAAGACGAGAAGAAAACTGGTCTGGGAGGCTACCAAGAGGCCTACAGCAACATTAAAGGAGCTGCAGGAATATCTGGCAAGTACTGGCTGTGTGGTACATGTGACAACAATCTCCCGTATTCTTCATATGTCTGGGCTATGGGGTAGAGTGGCAAGACAAAAGCCTTTTCTTACGAAGAAAAACATCCAAGCCAGGCTACATTTTGCAAAATCACATTAAAGGTGGAAAAAGTTCTGAAATGATTTATCTTTGTCTCATTTTTTTACAGCACAGAAACCTGACATTTTAACAGGGGTGTGTAGACTTTTTATATCCACTGTAGATTGAAGCTATACAACTTTGGATACACATTGGGTACATTACCTTGCATAAGATCTCATGCGCATGACCATATTTTGGATCTGCATCCAATCTGCATTTTTTGCAGATTGCACATGGACCCATTCATTTCTATGGGTCCTCAAAAAAAAAAAAAAACTGACGAATGTCATCCATGTCCGTCCCACAAATTACATAACATGTCCTATTCTTGTCTGCTTTGTGGACAAGAATCACCATTTCCATTAATAGGTCTGAGAAAAATTCGGATTGCACATGGAAGGTATCTGTGTTTTGCAGATTCACAGTTTACGGACAAGGCGGATACAGTCATGTGCATGTAGCCTATGGCTCAGCTCACACTGCCACTATATTTTATTCAATCTCGGTTCCAGTGTTTTTGATAGCAAGGATAGTGTACAAATTGATTAAATATACTATTGAAATTATATTGGTGTTTCAGTGGTAAAATCGCTTTCAAAGGAGGATGTAACGCTTTTGAAATGGTTGCTATAATGTAAATTTTAGTATTACATGGGCAAGAGCTTGAAATGCTGTTCTGGATTTGGACAACTGTTAGAAATGCAGACTCCTTTACGCTCTCAAAAAGATTCTGCCTAGGTCTATAAATGCTGCCTATAATACTAGGCAGAAATCGAATCTATCATGACAAAAGACAAGCTAAATGTGTCACCATACCTCGCATTTTTGCAGCATATTTCAGGCTGTTGGAGAGATTCTTCAGCCTGGCTTTTGATGCCAGATGAAGATTTTCTATAATGAGCCAGCCATTGTGATTCATTGTGTCATTTAGTGCTGTTTTCACCTCTTCCTCATTTCCATTCATCATACCGACTGTGAACAATGGTATGCTTTTCTCCTAAGAACAAGGAGGCATAATTATGTTTCTTCACAAAAAAACACAAATATTTAAGGTGCATAGAGAATACATTTATATTACAATTATTAGCATAGCTGTTTTCCTTTATGATTAAACACAGTTGGCATACGAGTGAAGCCATTTGCTTTCTCGTCTCTATTATACAACACATTTGCTAACATAATAAAAAGTAACGTGCATTTGGGACAGCTGTGCTCAGCATGAAGCGATAGGATGCTTGTTTGTAACTTGCACCTGGATTCCTCACCAGAGTGGTAGCTTTCTGAGTATGTCCTTATCTATACCCTAAATTGAATTAAGCTTTGAATATTGCTGTATGCAGTAGACTTACGGTAACTTACAGTAACTAGGTATCATGATACATAGAAACCTAGCTTCAGTGGGAAAATAACATGAGACTGGCGTAACATATAATTTTTGTAATTGCATTTTACTTATTTTGGGCTGAAAATCATTTTTTCAATTGGTCTTTGTTAAAACTATTCAGCCATTTTGTCACAAATGGTTAACTATTTGTCTAGCTGTGTGAATCATACTTTCACTTCGCACAGTCATCTATTAAACCTTATCTCTAAATTACTAATAGGTCATAAAAACATATTTAATCCACATTCTTATCAGTAAGATAAGAACTGAGCTATAATAAGTGTTTAGGAGGTCAGATTTAAGTGATAAGGAGCCATCAGCTGAGCCGCCTGACGGGACACAGTTAACCTCTTAAGGACATAGGGCGTACAGGTACGCCCTTGTGCCCTGGTACTTAAGGACACAGGGCGTACATGTACGCCCTGTGTATTTCTGATCACTGCCGTGCGGCTGGCAGTGATCGGAACCCGGTGCCTGCTCAAATCATTGAGCAGGCACCTAGGCTAAATGCGCGGGGGGGTCCCGTGACCCCCCCATGTCGGCGATCGCGGCAAACCGCAGGTCAATTCAGACCTGCGGTTTGCTGCGATTTCTGCAGTTTCTGATCCCCGCGGTCCCTGACCGCGGGGATCAGAAACTTTAGTATTCCTAAAATGCATCTGTATCCCCCCCCCCTGCACCCCTTAGTGATTTCTGCCGGGTGGGAGGTGCAGGGGGAGGGTTGCGGGCGGTGCGGGCGGTGCGGGAGGCGGGCGGTGCGGCAGGCGGGATCGCGATCCCCCGCCCGCCTCCCATTGCGTAATCGTTGGCGTCTAGTGGGTATACCAGGGTGCCAGCACATTGCTGGCACCCTGGTATAAACGGCTGACATCGGTGATGCGATGTCAGCCGTTTAACCCTTTCCATACAGCGGTCCGTACGGACCGCTGTATGGAAAAGGTTAACAGCGCAGGAAGCTCCCTCCCTCTCCCATCGGGGGGCTGCTGTGCCTTTGCAGCCCCTTCGAATGGAGAGGGAGAGAGCTCCCAGGCAGCCCCCCAAGCCCCGTCCTTACCCTTCCCCGTCAGCGCAGTTCTGACCATAACTGAGCAGACGGGGAAGGTTCCCATGGCAACAGGACGCCTTCTCAGGCGCCCTGCTGTCCATGGTGCTGAACAGATCTGTGCTGAAAGGCATAGATCTGTTCAGACAAAGTGTAAAATACAGTACAGTACTATATATTGTACTGTACTGTATTATACAGACATCAGACCCACTGGATCTTCAAGAACCAAGTGGGTCTGGGTCAAAAAGAAAGTGAAAAAAAAGTGAAAATAAAGTAAAAATCAAAAAACACATTTATCACTGATTAAAAATAAAAAAAATGAAATTCCCTACACATGTTTGGTATCGCCGCGTCCGTAACGACCTGATCTATAAAACGGTCATGTTACTTTACCCAAACGGTGAACGCCATAAAAATAAAAAATTAAAAACTATGATGAAATTGAAATTTTGCCCACCTTACTTCCCCAAAAAGTTAATAAAAGTGATCAAAAAAGTTGTATGTACTCCAAAATTGTAACAATCAAACCGTCATCTCATCCCGCAAAAATCATACCCTGCCCAAGATAATCGCCCCAAAACTGAAAAAACTATGGCTCTTAGACTATGGAAACACTAAAACATGATTTTTTTTGTTTCAAAAATGAAATCATTGTGTAAAACTTACATAAATAAAAAAAAGTATACATATTAGGTATCGCCGCGTCCGTATCGACCGGCTCTATAAAAATATCACATGACCTAACCCCTCAGGTGACCACCGTAAAAAAAAAAAAAGAAACGGTGTAAAAAAAGCAATTTTTTGTCATCTTACTTCACAAAAAGTGTAACAGCAAGCGATCAAAAAGTCATATGCACCCCAAAATAGTGCCAATAAAACCGTAATCTCATCCCGCAAAAAATGAGACCCTACTTGAGATAATCGCCCAAAAACTAAAAAAAACTATGGCTCTTAGACTATGGAGACACTAAAACTTTTTTTTGTTTTAAAAATTAATTCATTGTGTAAAACTTACATAAATAAAAAAAATTGTATACATATTAGGTATCGCCGCGTCCGTGACAACCTGCTCTATAAAATTACCACATGATCTAACCTGTCAGATGAATGTTGTAAATAACAAAAAAAAACGGTGCCAAAAAAGCTATTTCTTGTTACCTTGCCGCACAAAAAGTGTAATATAGAGCAACCAAAAATCATATGTACCCTAAACTAGTACCAACAAAACTGCCACCTTATCCCGTAGTTTCTAAAATGGGGTCACTTTTTTGGAGTTTCTACTCTAGGGGTGCATCAGGGGGGCTTCAAATGGGACATGGAGTCAATAAAACCAGTCCAGCAAAATCTGCCTTCCAAAAACCGTATGGCATTCCTTTCCTTCTGCGCCCTGTCGTGTGCCCGTACAGCAGTTTACGACCACATATGGGGTGTTTCTGTAAACTACAGAATCAGGGCCATAAATAATGAGTTTTGTTTGGCTGTTAACCCTTGCTTTGTAACTGGAAAAAAAATATTAAAATGGAAAATCTGCCAAAAAAGTGAAATTTTGAAATTGTATCTCTATTTTCCATTAAATCTTGTGCAACACCTAAAGGGTTAACAAACTTTGTAAAATCAGTTTTGAATACCTTGAGGGGTGTAGTTTCTTAGATGGTGTCACTTTTTTGGAGTTTCTACTCTAGGGGTGCATCAGGGGGGCTTCAAATGGGACATGGTGTCAAAAAAACTGTCCAGCAAAACCTGCCTTCCAAAAACCATATGGCGCACCTTTCACTCTACGCCCCGCTGTGTGGCCGTACAGTAGTTTACGGCCACATATGGGGTGTTTCTGTAAACGGCAGAGTCAGGGCAATAAAGATACAGTCTTGTTTGGCTGTTAACCCTTGCTTTGTTAGTGGAAAAAATGGGTTAAAATGGAAAATTAGGAAAAAAAATGAAATTCTCAAATGTCATCCCCATTTGCCAATAACTCTTGTGCAACACCTAAAGGGTTAATGAAGTTAGTAAAATCTGTTTTGAATACCTTGAGGGGTGTAGTTTCTTAGATGTGGTCACTTTTATGGAGTTTCTACTCTAGGGGTGCATCAGGGGGCTTCAAATGGGACATGGTGTCAAAAAAACAGTCCAGCAAAACATGCCTTCCAAAAACCATATGGCGCACCTTTCACTCTACGCCCCGCTGTGGGGCCGTAAAGTAGTTTACGGCCACATATGGGGTGTTTCTGTAAACGGCAGAGTCAGGGCAATAAAGATACAGTCTTGTTTGGCTGTTAACCCTTGCTTTGTTAGTGGAAAAAATGGGTTAAAATGGAAAATTAGCCAAAAAAATGAAATTCTCAAATTTCATCCCCATTTGCCAATAACTCTTGTGCAACACCTAAAGGGTTAACGAAGTTTGTAAAATCAGTTTTGAATACCTTGAGGGGTGTAGTTTATAGAATGGGGTCATTTTTGGGTGGTTTCTATTATGTAAGCCTCACAAAGTGACTTCAGAGCTGTAGTGGTCCCTAAAAATTGGGTTTTTGTAAATTTCTGAAAAATTTCAAGATTTGCTTCTAAACTTCTAAGCCTTGTAACATCCCCAAAAAATAAAATATCATTCCCAAAATAATTCAAACATGAAGTAGACATATGGGGAATGTAAAGGCATCACAATTTTTAGGGGTATTACTATGTATTACAGAAGTAGAGAAACTGAAACTTTGAAATTTGCTAATTTTTCCAAATTTTTGTTAAATTAGGTATTTTTTGGTGCAAAAAAAATATTTTTTTTAACTTCATTTTACCAGTGTCATGAAGTACAATATGTGACGAAAAAACAATCTCAGAACGGCCTGGATAAGTCAAAGCGTTTTAAAGTTATCAGCACTTATAGTGACACTGGTCAGATTTGCAAAAAATGGCCTGGTCCTAAGGTGTAAAAAGGCTGTGTCCTTAAGGGGTTAAAGGATAACTGTCACACTTAGACCCTAATTTCAATTTTCATATATGTAGTTACTAATAACATGATATTCCAGAATCAGTTACTATTAGACTGACTTACCCCATATTTAATAAGATTCAGCCCTTAGCAACCAGTCTGCATAAAACTGCAATTTCACTATTCAGTTAAGATGGCCGCCATTGCACTCACCCTGCGGCTAATCCCGCCTGCCCTCACTAGCCAGTAACAATAGCCCCCCAAAAGTGTCAGTAACCAGAGCCCTCCCCCTAAAGGGTTAATCTCCTGCAGCACAAAGGGATCCTCTTACCACATGTTGCTGTCATTTATACACTGAGCAGATGGCAGATCTCCCTTCCCTGGTCTGCGCTGCTTTGACTCTGCATTGTCCCAGTCTGCTGAGTGAGGGAGCGTCTGCCAAGTGCAGGGACAGGGAGAAGTGCACACAGCCCAGGCACTGTTATCAGCTGCTGGGGAGGACCTGGCTTTAATCATTTACTTACAGTCCCTGGCTGTCAGTAATGTGACCTTGCACGCTGCGTGCTTCTGCGTCCTCCGTCCTTCAACACACAGACGGACCCTGCCTAGCAACGCTATTTTAAGCACAGGTAAAAGTAGGCAATACAGGGAACACAACTGTGGAATTAAGGGCTAATTGAATACACAGTGAAAAGTTGAAATAGGGCCACCAAGGAGATATTAATCACCACAATCCAGTACTCCCCAAAAAAATATATATGACAGTTATACTTTAAAGGTACAGAGCCTGCTACTACAGAATCTCAAGTCTGTACAGAGAAAGGGGCTCAAAATGTTCAATAAAGACCAAATGAAAAAATGATTTTTAGCTCAAAATAATACAATGCAATAATATTTTTTCTTGTCCAGTCTGGGGTCTTAAATTAGAGGTATGGTCTGATGTCTGCTATAGAAAAATGCTGTTCACTAGAAACATGGTATAGCAGAGTGGAGGTGGGTAAATAGGAACCAAGTCTGGAAAACAACCCAGGGCCTATGGTCTATTTAATATGCTTCACGTTTCAAAAAGAAGGTGCTTAAACTCAAGGGCCGAGAATTGCACAGATTAATGCTGAAGAGCGTTCATAGTAATGCTCGTTAATGATGATCAGGGAATGTAAATGTACCGAAATGCTCGTTCATTGTGTAATCTGATTGTTTGTGTGCACACAAAAATGATCGTTTACTGGCAGCAGATCATGCTGTGTAAACACGATCTGCTGCCGGCAAACAACGAATCCTTATGGGGACGAGCAATGGCATTAGCGATTGTTCCTCTTCATACTCTGGAGGACATCGGTGCATGTAAATACAGTGGTCTCCCCCTCTGGCGATCAGCAGATTGTCGGGAAAGAACTCTTTCTTCCCGACAATCTGCTGTAATAGCATCCCATGTAAAAATATGTCACAGTTGACTGAAAAAAAGAAAAATATGTTTTATAGTTATGTAGTAAACAAGTGCTGTAAGATAATGTCAAAGGTTGACACCATAAACGGGTAACATCCTGCACAAGTGTTTTTGTCATGTGCATCTTATCAGCAAGGATTGAAAGCAGCAAGATTAACACGGATTCTCCTGCATGGTGTGGTTATTTTAATCAAGAGCACATTGTTTGACACACAAGATACTGGCACGGGATACCAAGCAAAGAATTAAATAAAACAAGACACTGCAGATTAACAGGAAGCGTTTCTTCACGCTACTTCTCAGCAAGTTGCCATCTACAATGTATGTCTGTCTAATCTATTACTTGCCACAACGTACGGAAAAGGATTCATCGTTTCAGGTCATTATAATGAATGATATGAAACTCGGTGAAATAAACTTAATAACGATCCTCCAACAGTCTATAGCAAAAATACATAAAATTATTATGAACAGAAACATCCTCACACCGTCATGTTTAAAATGAATGCTGGTAAAAGAGAAATATACTGCAATCAGTTAAGGAAAGGAATGCACATTACATTACAATGTACAACCTCTCTGCTGTATTTGGCAATTTGCAGGAGGGCCAATGGCAGGTGATTGCACGTCTGGGGAATACTTTAAGGAGCATGTACAGTATATTGAATGTAACCCCCGAACATTGCACCTTACATATTGCTAAGATGCACCTTACAAATATCTATGTACTGGATCAATTCAAAATTAATGTATTCTTATTTTTTAAGGCACTCGGTTGTTGAATCTACTTTACTAATCTATGTATAATGTAGAATTACATGATTATTAAAATTTTAAGGAGTTCTTCAGGATGTATGCTTTTTTTAGATCTTTTAGTCTTAAGGAATAAGAAGGCATTTCAATGACATGTTAAACAGAGAGTGATATAAGGGAAGGGGAGGAGGGGAGCATGTAAAAACCTAAATGCCACTGTGATAGGACTTTTTCTAAAAAATTAAAATAAAAAACAAGGTAAAGGAAGATCACATGACCATTGAGGGCTTGCCCATAATACCTTGCAGTCAGACTAAAAGACTATAGCTGTGATGTCAGTGGATGTGTCATACACACTATATAAGATCAGTGGGATAACATGGCTATTAGATATAGGAAAGAGAGCTTACAACAGAGAATACAGCTAGTTTAAGTTCAGGGAGGATCTTTCACAGTGAAGAGAAGACAAAAGCTAGTCAGATTTTATAATTAATTGACAGAGATTTTTAGGGACAGGACATGAGTGAGTGTGTTATTGTGCCTCAGGCAGACTGGTATCCAATTTATTGAGAGTGGCAGCATTTAAAGATACAGTACTCAATGTATTACACCCCAATCTTCATCAAATAATTCACAATTAGTTAGGCTTCATTATCTTTCAAAATTAATTTTGAAAAAATCATGATTTCATCAGATCATGCCTGCAGGCTGATGAACTCTGTCCAGCTGAACATTTAAAGGGTTTCTGTCATCAGAAAAATCATTATGTAGCTGGCTGACATTAGTGATGTGCTAATGTCAGCAGAACATAACTGTATGATTGTTAACTCCCTGCCTGCCGCCGTTCCCTCAAAATAAAGACTTGTATAATATGCTAATGAGCCTCTAGGTTAAGGATGGCCAACCTGCGGCTCTCCAGCTGTTGCAAAACTACAACACCCAGCATGCAAAGACTGCCTACAGCTATCTGCCTACAGCAGGGCATGGTGGGAATTGTAGTTTTACAACAACTGGAGAGCCGCAGGTTGGCCAGCCCTGCTCTAGGTGCTACTGGGGCTTTGCTGCAGCACCTGAAGGCTCCGTCTTCTCACCCTTTGGCACACCCATGTCCAATTGATTGACGTCCTAGTCGTCTTCAGTGCACCAACCCGTTTAGTATTCGGTGCAGGCGAAGTGAGTGAAGGATGCTCTCCTGCTGCCTGCTTCACTTACTGCGCCTGCGCCGAATACTAAACGGGATGGCGCAGGCGCTGGATTTTATGGACACAGAGGAGAACTAGGACGTCAATCAATTGGACATGGGTGTGCCAAAGGGTGAGAAGACAGAGCCTCTAGGTGCTGCAGCAACACCCCAGTAGCACCTAGAGGCTCATTAGCATATTATAAAAGTCTTTATTTTGAGGGAACGGCGGCAGGCAGGGAGTTCTGATGACAGAAACCCTTTAGAAAAAAAACTTTAACTATTTCAATGTTTAAAACAAGCCACTGCTTCTTCCAATACCACTGTGGGCACAAATACCAGCATGCCATCTGTCTTCAAAAAAGGACAGATTATTATAGGTTGTTACCGCCGGCAACCATGCGTTAACCCATAGCCATATATGTTGTTGCCACTTTGACAGTACTAACGCTGTATTGCCGTTAAAAAGTTTGGAACAGGTTGGATACAGTTCTTGGAGTGTTATACACAAATTTCAGTGCAGTTGGAGGACTTTTGATTCATGTCAAATTTATTCCAACCAAATCAAATCTGATGGTCAAAGCAATAGAATTGAGAACAAAAAATATTTCAGGAAATGTGTTTATCTCTACTATTCTTTCTAAATAAGAGAGCTGGATAAAAAAAAAAATATATATATATATAGCCTGGATAACCATTTAATAAACACAAGCAAGGGTGAGAATATTTACTAAAGCAATTAAAGGGAATGTGTCATCAGAAAATATTTTTATGTTGAATATATTTTTTAGAATTTTTGATATTTATTCAAATTTTCCATGACAATATGGGGCACATTTATTAGGACCAGTGTCTAAAACTTAATAAAGTCGTAAGCTGGTGGTGAATCCTTCGAAGTTATGAATAGGCGCTGGCCTCTCCATAACTTCGGTGCATAAAGCGCCAGTTCTTAATGTAAGACAGCTTCCTAGCTTCCTAGCTGTCTTACATTTAGACCTTTTTCTACGCTTGAAACAGGCATAGAAAATGATGAATCAATAGATGTCATATATCTGGACTTCTCCAAAGCATTTGACACTGTACCGCATAAAAAGTTAGTATATAAAATAAAAAATGCTTGGAATGGGAGAAAATGTCTGTATGTGGGTAAGTAACTGGCTCAGTGATAGAAAACAGAGAGTGGTTATTAACGGTACACACTCAGATTGGGTCACTGTCACTAGCGGAGTACCACAGGGGTCAGTATTGGGCCCTATTCTCTTCAATATATTTATTAATGATCTTGTAGAAGGCTTGCACAGTAAAATATCAATTTTTGCAGATGACACTAAACTGTGTAAAGTAATTGACACGGAAGAGGACAGTATACTGCTACAGAGGGATCTGGATAGATTGGAGGCTTGGGCAGATAAGTGGCAGATGAAGTTTAACACTGACAAATGTAAGTTTATACACAAGGGAAGGAATAATGCAAGTCACCCGTACATACTAAATGGTAAAACACTGGGTAACACTGACATGGAAAAAGACCTAGGAATTTTAATGAACCGCAAACTAAGCAGTAGAAACCAGTGTCAGGCAGCTGCTGCCAAGACCAATAAGATAATGAGTTGCATCAATAAGGGCATAGATGCCCATGATGAGAACATAGTCCTACCACTTTACAAATCACTATTTAGACCACACATGGAGTACTGTGTACAGTTCTGGGCTCATGTGAACATGGCAGACATAGCAGAGCTGGAGGGGGTTCAGAGGAGAGCAACTAAAGTAATAACTGGAATGGGGGGACTACAGTACCCTGAAAGATTTTCAAAATTAGGGTTATTCACTTTAGAAAAAAGACGACTGAGAGGAGATCTAATTACTATATATAAATATATCAGGGGTCAGTACAGAGATCTCTCCCATCATCTATTTATCCCCAGGACTGTGACTGTGACAAGGGGACATCTTCTGCGTGTGGAGGAAAGAAGGTTTGTACACAAACATAGAAGAGGATTCTTTACGGTAAGAGCAGTGAGACTATGGAACTCTCTGCCTGAGGAGGTGGTGATGGTGAGTTCACTAAAAAAAAGTTCAAGAGGAGCCTGGATGTATTTCTAGAGTGTAATAATATTACAGGTTATAGTTACTAGAGAGAAGTTGTTGATCCAGGGAGTTATTCTGATTGCCTGATTGGAGTCGAGAAGGAGTTTTTTTTCCCCTAAAGTGAGGAAAATTGGCTTCTACCACACAGTTGTTGTTTTTTTGCTTTCCTCTGGATCAACTTGCAGGATAACAGGCTGAACTAGATGGACAGATGTCTCTTTTTAGCATTATAAACTATGTTACCATGTTATGAATGAGACAGGCCTGCCAGCCCGTGCCCTTCCCCGCTCATGTCACGCTCACAATTTTAGACCTGGTGTGAGCAGGGCAAAGTCGCAGATAGCGGCGCAACTGTAGTGCTGCCAGCTGCGCCAAAAATAAGCCTAGTATAGGCATTTTTCAATATAATAAATGACCCCCTATATTTTAAAAAATGCCTAAAATCGTGTAGTTTTCGCAATGGTAACTAGGCCGAATAATATGATGAGAGTTTTCAGCAGCCATTGCATTATCATTATAGGCAGAATGACAATGACAGATATCACCTAGATATAGATAACATAGCATCCACTATTCGCAGTAGGTTGCACCACAGTTTATCTACCTCCTCCTGATCTCTGCACAGGTCACAGAGCATGCCCAGAAAAATCTCCCATAAAAGTCAGTGAGGTCAGCTCCTGACCATTGCGCCTATGGCCCATGTTACTGCTCTCAAAAAATAGGAAGTCATAGTATATTTTAGGCCTAGTGGTCAGTATGAAAACTATATAGATAAGGATATGTAACATTGAAAATAAATCACCAAAAATGTTACAAAAATATGTTTAACATAAAAACCTAATATAAATAATAGGTTTTTTCCTTATGACAAATAAGCTAAACTTTAAAAATGATTCACCAGCCTTGTCAACTTACCCCAGTACTGCATAGATATAAAGTATGGTAAATAGTTAACAGTACTCTAATCAAGTGGCATTTGCAACATTTATCTTAATCTGAAGAAGGTGCCTACTGATGTCATAACCAGTGAACAGTGAGAAAATAAAAAACATGGACCCATTACCTTTGCTGCTCGGCAAATTGCCTTTTTGGCTTTGCATCTCATTATAGCGCCACCAGGTGAATGCATGTTGGCTTTGTTAGAAGGTTCAAGAACTAAAACACCAAATGTATTTTCCTCCAATACTAAAAAGAAAAGCAGCACTTAAGTAGTCAACACAATCATGTTTATCACTGCCATTGAGAATATTAATGTAGAAACTAACCTAAAGTCTGCAATTCAGCCTGGCTTTAGTATTCAGATGCTGCACCCACCCATCAAGAAGGTGATGCCATTTGGCCAGGTGTTACCCTTTGTTGCTCTATGAATATAGACTTTTATTGGAATAACTTTTTGTCCTTGTTTCAGCACGTGTAAGTGGCATCTTATACTCTCCTTGATGCATGCAGCACTTTAAAGCTATTTCTGGTGTTAAAATCCATCAGAGCCATCAGGGAGAGAGCTTGATGTATTTTACTCTTGGTAAAACAAGTACAAACATTATGCAAATAAAGACTTTTTAACCTGGCAAGACAGTTTGTGGCGGGCACCGCAGAGTGGAAGACGGATGAGGTCAGCCAAGTAGTGCACCCTTTATGTGCAAAAGAGCTAAATACTGTGATGAGCCCCAAAGCTAGCTTATGTATTTCTGTGTAAGTAACTGTTTTAGTGAACGTCTAGAACAAGACAGATGAATGTGCATAGGTGGATGATTATGTGCAAATATTTGGATGTTTAAGTACATAAATGATCGCATGGGTGGATGTGTGAGAGCAAGCACATAGGAGCAGGGGTCTTAAAGGCGTACGATCTGTACAGTTGGGCAAGGCACCACTGACCAAAACAGCTTGGCCACCCATGCTTGCACCCCAAATCCCACACTATCCCAAACTATGCAAAGACCACTGCACAGGATATTTCCTAGGATAATGGATGGGCCGTGCTATTTGGGAACTATTTGGTATAGTTATTTGGCCACTGTATGACTGTATTATGTGTGCACTATATTGTACAACATAAGGCACAGGCACCAAACTAATAAGGATGTCTGAGCAAGCACACTGAAAGGTATCTACATGTATGAGTATATTGGTGGGTGTGCAGAATCAAGTACATGAGAAGATATACCTTATAAGGGTCAACTCCCTCTGCACTTACAGTATAATGTGTGTACTCATTAGATACACTGTGAAGATCTTGAATACAGCAGTGCTAATGATTTACAGAAGTATATATATTTGCTTATGTGGAAAACTGCAATATAAATCTGTTGACAGCATTCATAAATCGTGTTTATCAATGAAAAGTGTTTTGGGGCCATTATAAATGTGGGTGAGCACAGACAGATTTCTGGTAAAAAAATGTATTCGAATCCTACCATATGAATAGACTCAATTTACACACTAACAATAAGCAAGCTGAATTATAGGTATCTACCAAATATGCCATTATTGGTGTCATCTTGCTGCTAGCTTCCATATATTTTCATGACTAAAATAGTAGTAATATAGTTATTCTCTGGCAAGAACAAATATAAGGAGTTAACCTCTTCCAGGGCTCTTCTTTACTCACCAGCTATATTACTAATGCCTGGGCAGAGATCATGAAATTCTAGGTCACCGGACAATCTTTCAACATATCGGCATAAAGCATCAGGAAAGCGGTCTGGCCAAGCTGCACGAATCACCAGTAAGTAGTGGAAGTCATCCAACGGAGATCCCTCATCACCACATGCAGGAAGACGAATAATACCGTTCTCTCTTTCACCTGGTATTTTGTGCAAAACATATGATATATTATGTACCGTTCAAATGAATCTTTTATTGTATTGGCAATTGGAGTAGAATGTATGCAAACATAAGGTTATCAGGGTCGCAAAACACATTTTCCAATACAACTTAAATTGTATAAGAAGGGGAAGAACCGTTATAGCAAAAGTATTAGGTGTATTAATGGGCATTAAACTGAACAATAACTACCAATGCCAGGAAGCTGCTGCCAAAGCAAATAAAAAGATATGGGCATATAGATTGACCTTTAAACTGTCTATACTGCTAATGAAACATTGTGTAGTGTTTGGAGCACCAGTGCATCAGAAAAACATATCTGTAAATGCTCTGAGCATCTCAATGGGATTGAATTCAGGATTTTGACTTATCCACTTGAAACTTAATTATTTTTTTTACCCATTCAAAGGCAGATTTAGTTGTGTACTTCAGATCATTGACCTGCTGCATAATCCAACTGCAATAAAACTTTAGGTCACAAACTGACAGGTGGACATTCTCCTTCAGCATTTTCTAATAAAGAATAGAATTCCTGGTTCCATTATTTATGACTAGTTGTCCAGGTCCTGCAGAAGCAAAGCAACCCCAGACAACCACACTATCAATGGGCCGCATATTCCAAGTTTGACCTCTGACTCATCAGTCCACAGAATATTATTCTAAAAGTTGTTGGTCATCTAGATGTTTTTGGCAAATTCAAGATGACCATTTTAGGTCAGTAGCATTTTGTGCCTTGCAACTCTCCAATGGATGCTATTTTCACTCAGTATCTTTCTCATTGTAGAATCATCTACACCAGGCATGCTCAACCTGAGGCCCTCTAGCTGTTGCAAAACTACAACGCCCAGCATGCCCGAACAGCCTACAGCTATAAGCCTACAGCAGGGCATTGTGGGAGTTGTAGTTTTACAACAGCTGGAGGGCCGCAGGTTGAGCATGCCTGATCTACAGTATATTGACCTTAGCTGAGGAAAGCATGGCTTGGGGTTCTTTTAGATGTCTGTCATGACTGGAGGAGTCATACATGCTCTCTTGGTGAATTTTAGTAAGCCAGTCACTGCTAGGAAAATTCACTGTTGTTCCAAGGCTTTATTTGTGGATAATGGCTCTTAGCCAATTGCTTTTCAACCCTATCTAAACTGGTAGATCTCATTTACTTTGTTCTGCATCCATATTTGAAACCATATTTGAGACCTTCTAGCTTTCCTCTTATTGCCAAACAGGTTCCACATAAGTGATGTTTAGATTCAACAGGTCTGCCAATAGTCTTGCCTGGGTGTGACTAGTGAAATGAAACGCAATCGTTAATTGAATTGGTTTATGTGGTTGATTATAGTAGCAATTACTTTTTCACACAGATCCAGGTAGGGCTGAAGAGCATGTTTAATTTATTAAATGAAATCATCATTTAAAGACATTCATTTGCATTTTATTAGGTTTTCTCTGTCTAATACTAAAAGTAGTTTGATGATCTGGAAATTTCAAGAGTGACGAATATGGAAAAATAGTAGTAATTAGGAAGGAAGCAAATACCTTTTCACAGCAAGGTATATGACAACTTAAAAAGAATCAGTTCCTGGTTGAAAGAAAACTTATAGTAATTGCTCACCTGCATGCCACATTTCATGAAATAACACTTTTTTACATTAAAATATGAGTGAAAAAGTGTGCTTTAGGTGCTAGCAATGATGTGTATACACAACGCTAACAAGAAATAATTAATTAGTATATGTGGCAAATCACTAAAAGGCCTTTGGCTTACCGAATCCAAAAAAGAGAGAAATTATTGTAATTAATTTGCTGTACACAGTATGCAAGCAGCTAAAATTGCCTGCTGGTGACAGGGTAATAAGTTATAAAATAGCATAGACAGAGGGTTACTGTACAATAGGAAGTAATCTATGCTGCTGCACATAAAACGTATCTCTATGTATGGATCCTGTGCAGAAGTTCCTTTTGAATTCAGGCAAAATACAACATAAAAAACTGTGTAGGCCTCGGTAGGAAATTGGGGGAAAGATACTGTAGGGCCCTATATAACTTAATGGGCTGTGAATTACTGTTCTATACAACCTTTAGGACAAGTGCCTACAACATAATTTTTCTGTTGGGGTTGGTCCTACTCTGAAAAGTAAAAATGCAATAATAAATAAATTAAATAAATAATATAAATTAATAAAAACAATAAAAACACAATATATTATATATTCTGTTTTTATTTATTTTATTTTTACATTTTACTTTATCCTTATCTGTTTAAAAGCAAATTTGTACATAGGAGACTGGCTGACCTGCTGCATGTGTGCTTGGCAGCTGAAGGCATCTGCGTTGGTCCCATGTTCATATGTGCCCGCATTGCTGAGAAAATTTTTTAATATATGCAAATAAGCCTCGAGGAGCAGCGGGGGGTGTTTCCAGTACACCGAGCGACTCTGCTCTCTGCAACTGCCATGCCCTCTGCACTTTCATTGACAGGGCCAGGCAGTGTAAACGTTATCGCGTCTGGAGCATCAAACTGTAAAAATCACACTCATTGGTTCTCTGCTGTTCTGTTTTGGCTCCCTGGCTCACTTCACTGGTCCTCTAGCCCCAATCTTTACATGAACGAGGTCATGTGTGCCACAGCAGCCATAGAATGGCCGCAGCAGTGACTTCTCCCCATTCAGTCACAACTGGGTCATGTGCCACTTGGTGATATGGAGCCCTTTAAGGTTTGGAACAATTTTACAGTTTTTTCTTACTCCTTGCCTTCCATTTGTTTTTTTACTTTTCAACTCACACTACACCGTTTTCAGAGTACAAGTTGTATTTTTTAATGTCCCCATTCAATTTGCCACATCTTGTATTGAAAAGTAGAAAACTATTTTGTGGATAAAAAAGAATGTAATGCTGACATATTTTTTTTTACATTTTGTTCTTAGGGCAGTCACCGTGTGCTCAAAAGTACCATATTTTCCAGACTATAAGACGCACCTATGTTTTAGATGGAGGAAAAAAAGGAAACAAAAAAAGTAAAATACAGTAATGAAAGAACTGTCCTTCAACGTTATTGGGGCACTGTAGTTGAGAACATCAGTGGATGACGCACTGTTATGGGGGATCTGTGGATGATGCACTGTTATGGAGATCTGTGGATGATGCACTGTTATGGAGATCTGTGGATGACACACTGTTATGGGGGATCTGTGGATGATGCACTGTGATGGGGGGAATCTGTGGATGGCATACTGTTATGGAGATCTGTGGATGACACACTGTTATGGGGGGAATCTGTGGATGGCATACTGTTATAGGGATCTGTGGAAGATACATAATTATCGGGGTATCTGTAGATGGCACATTGTTATCAGTTCAGTTTATTTCTAGAGAGGACCTTATGCTGCCATAACTTTGAGACCTGGGTGCTGCCATAATGTGCCCATTGAAAACAGCGGCTACATAGGCTCGGGAGCTGCAGCAGCTCTTTGCTCTGGCTGATTGCAGGGAACCCTTTTAATTACATCCATATACACATTATGGATCTATATGGCACACAGCTGTATATAGCCACAGACAACGCATGCTACTTAAGCATTTGTATTCTATGCTCATGGTCATGGTCCAGGTGGGGAAGCTGGGAAAAGCACTCTCTCCAACACCCACTCTGCATCTTTGTCCAATGGTTCTCCAGCTGCACAAGCCGAGACCAGCCACAGAAATCCTTCTACCTCGTGGCTGTGGCGATGAAGACAGAAGATATGTGAGGTACTGTATCTTTCGCGAACCAGGGGCTAAGAGCGAGGGTGTCTCCAGATTGACTCTGTCTGTGCATCGCAGACTGCCATTATCTCTATCCAGCACAGCAGGGCAGCCTGCAATGAGTATTGCAGAGACCCTGCTGTTCTGTAATGATGCAAATTGTTAAACGAGGCCAGGCTCCCGCAGACCACTGCACTAGATAAAAGCTCAGCTTCATACCATAAGATGCACTTAGCTTTTGACCCCTTCTTTGGGACAAAAAGTGCATCTTACAGTCTAGAAAATATGGTACCTTTAGCCTAGTTTCACACTAGTGCTAGGGATCTGACAGGTTGTTCCAGCAGGGCTTACTGTGCAGGTCAGTATGATCTCTCCTTCTGTAACTCGTCCTATTAGGTATGTATAGCCCTTATCATATGTACAGCGCCATGGAATGAATGGTGCTTTAATAATAATAATAATAATAATAATTACAGTGATACCAAATGTATATACTGTATATAAACATATATATATATATATGTTTTGCTACCTTTAAAAATAAAAAAAAATTCTTTGTGTCACCATATTCTAACAAAGAGCGAACCGTAGTTTTTATTGGTACGATGTTGGAGTATATATAACTTTTAAACACTTTTTATTCAATTTCGTCAGGGGGGCAGCATGATCAAAATACAGCAATTCAGGCATTTTTTTTCTGTTGCTGTGTTCGCTATACAGGATAAACACTTTCATATTTTAATAGCTTCTACATTTTTGGACATGTTAGACAATAATGTTTATTTTTTAATAGTTAATTTTAAATGTAAAGCTGGGAAGGGAAGTGATTTGAATTTTTAATATGTTTAAATTTATGGGGATTTTTAAAAACCTTTTTTTTTATCTTTCAACATGATTTGTTCAATCACATACTATAGACTGCAATGTTTTACTATTGCAAAATTACTGGAAAGTTGAGGAGTCAGAGCTGTTACACTCTGAGACATAAGTGGTGGCTGGACAATATGTTAATAAAGTCTCAGAAGTAGTCAGAGCTCTGCACCAAACTAGTTCTGGTGTTGAAGGAGTTACCGTAAGTGAGTTAGTGGGTAACCTGATGTTCATTTATGCCTGACAAAACCAGGAAGACCTTTAAACAGTTTGACCCAGTCCCTCCTGCATTTCCATTCTGAAGGATGCCACTTAAATATCTCCAGGAAAACATGATAAATGAATCCATTAGGATTGTAAAGTGGACTGGGTAGATACAGTAATTCGGAGTCCTAGGGCTCAACCTTTCCTTCATTGGGTTTTTAATGCATGGCAGATGTGTACAGGAGATGCACTGTCACACAAAGTAATTTACACATGATCATAAATGTATGTGAATGTAAAATATAAACTCTCTGTTACCATCCCGTCTTGACTGATGTGACCTTACATATGACAATGTGGAATAGGCAGATATAAAAATGGATTTAATGAGTATTAATTGTAGTTTTGTGTTCAGATTTGTTCTTGCACTTAAAGGGGTTGTTTCACTTTGGCAAATGGCATTTATTATGTAGACAGAGTTAATACAAGGCACTTACTAATGTACTGTGATTGTCCATATTGCCTCCTTTGCTAGTTTTTCATTTCCAGGTGTTACAGTCACTGCTGCAGTGCAGATAAGAGGTGGCAGTCACAGGCACTGCTGGCGCATGTGTGCCTATGCATTCTCCCACAGGGTCGGACAGGGGTGCCTAGAGCCCACCACTAAAATTTGTTCTGGGGGCCCGCTGTAAAGCGACATGCAAATATTACTTGCTCACACAGCGGCAGACGGCAGCAAGAGGCTACAAGGTGATTGATTATGGGGGTCGCTGCAGAGACTAGGAGAAGGCTGGTTCCTGGCGAAAGAGGATACTGGCTGGCCTTCTTCTATACCGAGGAGTCATCTCAGCCAGCTTCTGCATCTATACAAACTAGGGCATGTTCACGTCAGTGCAAGTCATTTTCATTGTTCTGCTTCGGGTTCTGCTTGGGGTCCATCTGGGTTCCTGCTTTTTTGGTGAAAAAAATTAAAGAAAAGGACTGCATGCAGGATTTTTTTTGTCTGCTTTTTTGGCAGCATCTGTGATAGAAGCCCCAAATGTAGCTTCCAACACAGATGTGAATATTCCTTAAACTGGGTAGTTTTCTAGATAATCAACCCATTTTTATATGAACATAGGCTGGTTGAGGTGCTGTACGCTGCCTGTCTATATGTAGTGCAGTAAGTCTACTACATCATGTGTCACTTGTGCAGAGGGTAGGGGACTAGGGGCCCACCGGTAGATTCACCTGTTCCCCTGGCTCCCATGCTTCCAGCCACCAGAGAGGCTGGAGCTTTTTCCTATAATGTGCAAACATGGATTTTATTGGAGTGCAGAGTGGTCGCTACCCCTGGAAATCAGCACTGTATAATGTGATGGAAAAATAAATCAAGCCAACAAAGGAGGCAATATTGACAATATGGACAACAAAGGAAGTAATATGGACAATCATAATACATTAGTAAGTGCCTGGTATTAACTTTGTCTACATTGTAAATGTAATTTGCTGAAGTGGTCTATGGTAAAACCCATTGCTTTTTCATTAAAATGTACCTGACATTTCAATATCTGGGCATTCTGCTCTGTACCATTTCTCCCACTCTGAAGGAGTCTCTGTAATCTGCAAGAAATAAAATATTTTCAGAAGGACCACAGACACCAATATAATAAACTAAAATGAATAGTACTGAGATACACAAACCCATGAAAGTTCTTTACTTTACCATAGGGATCTATGCTCCTGTAAGTTAAGTCCAGGAGAACTGCAGCATGTTCAGCTCCAAGTGCAAAGATACCATAAAGTATGAACCAGTACAGAACCCTTATCCTGTGTCCGAAAAAATTTAGCAAACTTTGTGGGACATGGGAAATTAAGGCACGGATCATGTGTAAAGTCCTCCTATGTCAGGTTGTCAGGTGCGTAGCAGTGTTAGTGCACCAGGGTACCATTTAAATATATGACCTATATGCATTTCTCTGACTGGGTGTTACATCACAAATATGGATGGTTTGACACAGGTACAATATTCACATCTTTCACAGGTCTGTGTCCGTGCTTAAATCCATGAAAAGGAAGATGTCCGTGATGGATCCATGTTGGGTTTGTGTGTCCGTTTTTTGCAGTCCATGTGTCATCCGTGTTTCACTGACACCGCACAGTTGAAAAAGAATTTTCAAAGCATCTCTTCCTAATGATCCGTGAAACATGGATGAAACACGGATGGCATTCGTGTTGTATTTGTGGTTTTCACAGACCCATAGATTATAATGGGCGTGATAGATCTGTGAACACGGACAAAATAGAGCTTCTTTTCTAAAAACAAGGATCTATGGACGTGGTAAAAAAACTGATGTGAATACACACATTAAGGCCTCTTGCACACTAACGTATTTTCTTTCCCTGTCTATTCCGTTTTTTTTGCGGACCGTATACGGAACTATTAATTTCAAAGGGTACGCAAAAAAAAACGGAAGGTACTCCGTGTGCATTTCGTTTCCGTATTTCCGTTCCACAAAAAAATAGAACATGTCCTATTCGTGTGTGCATTACGGACAAGGATAGTACTGTTCTATTAGGGGCCAGCTGTTCCGTTCCGCAAAATACGGAATGCACACGGATGTCATCCGTATTTTTAGCGGATCCGTTTTTTACAGACCGCAAAATACATACGGTCGTGTGCAAGAGGCCTAAAATGAATGGGTATGTGTGCTGTCCGGGTAGAACACGTACAGCACACGTTCGGGGAACAGTGACATGTGAATGAGGGTTTAGCTATATGGGGTGGATTTTCCGCAGCCAGATTTCTGAAGTAGATTTGCTGGGTTTCTGCAGCAAAATATGCAAGAAATCTGCATCTTTTACTTGAGGAGTTGTTGCAGGTTTTGCAGCAGATCTGATGCAGATTTCACAAATTGCAGTACAAATGGTAAAATCTGCAGTTGAAGTCCGCAAAATAAATCAACATACTGCAGATTTAAAATCTGAAGTAAATTTGCTCAGCAGAAAATCTGTATGAACATACCCTAAGGGTAGGTCCACATTGAGTGGTTTTTGGAGAAGGTTTTGATGCAGGTTTTCCTGTAGGTTTTTCAGCCAAAGTCAGAAATAGATTAGAAAGGAATCAAAAATATTAAGTAGGGACTCATACTTCTCCTTCCTGCTGAATCCACTTTTGGCTTTGGCTAAAAAACATGCAGGAAAATCTGCCTCAAAACCTGCTCCAAAAAATTCTATATGAACCTACCCGAAAGGTTGTTTTATACACAGCTTTTTGTGGCAGTTTTTAAGTCAACGACGAAAGTGGATCCAACAGGAAGAAGTTACATTATATTTCTCATTCCCAACCCACAGCCCACCCCACAGCTCACTGATAAAATGATCAATAATTGGTAGATCTGTATTGTTTATTATACCCTTGGTCAAATAGAAAAGCACATGGAGGCAAAGGCTCCCAGCATGTACTGTATGATCACCAATTGTCCAATGCTACAGGGCCCTGTTACTGTACTGAGCATCAGATGTCCCTGTGAATTCATGATCAGCAAAATTCTCCTGATTGCAATCAATCGTCTCCTTAATTCCATTTGATGTACAATTTGTGATCATTTGGGTCTCAAATTAACCCTCAAGGGGTCAGAGCTGATATGTTTCCATTGAAAGTTATGTTCACATTATATTTTAGTATTATGTCATAAATGTTTTACAGTAAATTCCTAGCAGTTCTATCTATAACGTTATAAGGACAAGTTCTGGCACTGTGTAAAAACTGTCATTTATTCAAGCAATGTCTCTGACATGTTACATGGCTCCTGTGTGTGGCTCCACATTTATACCAGATATTTTTCAGCTTCTTATACATTCGATAAACCTTTGCTTACAGTACCTGATTAGACAATTTCTTCAGGTGCACAGAAGTGGCAGATAATGCCACTAATTCCTCCCATGTTTCTGTAGGCAGCCAAGTGGGTGGATTCGTGTAGGTGCTAAAGCTCTCCCATATTGTTTTATTGAATGCATGACTACCTGTTCATTTTATTACAAGAGAAATACATTAAGTTGATAGAAAAAAACAAAAACAAATACTTAACTAAAAGAAAAATATTTCAGTAAAATTATAAAACATTATCTATTACATTTAATCCAACACTAATCTTCTTTGTATCCATGATGTAACTGCATCAAAGTGCTATTTTGACTGGAGTCTGTCAGTGCACTAGAAATGAGATTGTCAATCAGCACATTGTGTCGCGGCTCTATTTTTGTTAACGTAATTTAGTACAAATGAAGTGATGGCTATCACTGTTTCATTCTTTTTTCTGCAACTTTGAGGATTCTATTAAAGAGGTATGCTAGTTTTAATGATTATATTTATTTATTTAGACAACAGGGTGCCGAACAAGTTTCTAATATACCGTATTTTTCACCCTATACAACGCACCAGCCTATAAGCTTCCTCTCTTCCACCTTGGCTTTGGAATAAAAGAAAAAGTTCAAGATACACTGTTGAGTGTTTGCTGTCCTATTCTGACATCTTTACAGGCGATCCAGGCGCAGGAGGTGTGGTGTGGGTGTATTGAGCTTTATCCCACATTACCCTCATGTGGGAAGTGAGTCACTAACATTTTGGTTTTGATTTTATATTTTAATATATTATATCAATATTTGATTTAATATGAATCTATTCTGATGGTGCATGCATTTTTCTATATGTGTAAGTATTGCTACTGAACTAGTTTATATAGATTACATTATACGGGTCTCTATGATCCACTTCTTAGCTCCTAGGGATTCTGGCGCCTTCTCCTTTGGTCTTTTTTAGCGTGTTTCACGCACCACTATTCTCATGTTTCAGTTAGGCCATGGATGCATTACATAGGACTGATTCATGGGCTATACCATTCTTCTGCATATAGGGGTCAACCATCTGTGATAAGAATGGTATGCATGCAGAATTCTAAATATGTGTATATTAGAAAATTTTATAATTTCCCATTATAAAAACAAATATTTTAAAAAAAAAAACAAACTGGAATGCCCCTTTCAATAGTACAAATGAAGTGGTGCTTTTGATCTATTTTTGCAACTTTATGGATTCTATTAAACACCAAAATGTATTATTTCTATTTTGTTCAACAGAGATAATGCACAATTGAAATCAATTAAAGTGGCTTGGGCGAAGTGATATGAATCAGCAAAGAGAAGGCAGGGATGGTTTTTCATCATCCTGCCTTCCCCACTGCTCTATACACAGCACTGCCACTTTCGGTCCAGAAGTCATGTGATTGTCCAGGTCAGGAGTTTGCATGAGCTGCTGGGTCTTAGCAGACCCAGATTAACTCTGCAATGAAGTTGTACAACATCTCTGGAGGCTGAATTCCCCTGTAACTGGGGCTACTTTGTCAGTCCCTAATACAGTGAAATCAGAAGTATTTTATTTTTTGCCTTTTTCATGTAATGTTCAATGTCACCAAAGGTTTTGTATCACCAACTGGGCTGCACAAAATGGAAAAAATACCTGAAAAATACAAAATTTACAAAAAATTTATAAAATAATAAAATAAAAAAACAGCACATTCCACACTGCAGCTTCTAGCCCAGCCCCAGCTACCATAATCCTAACCTATACATCCCATATATCAAAATCACCATTATGGAAAAGGAACATAATAAAACCTCTTTTTAGTTACACAATGCGCTATTAACAACAAAAAAAAATTGGAAAATACTATTTTTCTTTTAAAAAAATCAAAACAAAAAAATGCTAAAATAATAATGACATAAAAATAAATCCCCATGGATCACTGAAAAATGGAGTAAAAATTATTTGTACAACCAATCCAAAAAGTTATGGCTTTCACAGATGCACAGGAAGTGCATTATAAGGCCTGGGCTTGATTCTGTTAAAAACCCATCCAGGATTTAAAATAAAATAAAAACATTAAAAAGCAGTATGTGTTATGTGTGTTTGTTTACTACTTTTTAATATGTTTTAACCATGGATATTTAAAGGGGTTGTCCGGGTTCACAGCAGAACCCGTGCATAAGCTCCCCTTCACTCATTTACCATGTATGAATGGAGCATTGGAGCATTTCTAGCTCTGATGTTCCCTCTTGCCCTGCGCTGCATAGAGCTGGACAAGGGCTGTTTGTTTATTGCCAGTGACTTACCATTTTCTTCTCTCAGTATGCTAGGCAGAAGGGACTAGCAGTGACCCCGATGACGTCACCGGCATTAATGGGCGGTCTTTAGAGCTGCCCTACCCAATCTAAAGACTGCCCATTTGTGCAGAAGTCTCCACCTAGCATGTCCATGTGAAGCCCAGTTCATCAACGGTAGTAAGGAAAAATCCCTTGTGCAAGTCAGGGCAAGGTGGTGCACTGGAGCAAGAAATGCTCTTATGCAACACTCATACATGGTAAATGAGTGAAGGGGAGCTTATGTCCGGGTTTAGCTTTGAACTAAGACAACCCCTTCATTAAACATAACATTTATATATAATAAATGAATAAACTGTACCTTTTGAGAAGAAAGCAAGCTCTTCCTCTGTTATGACTTTATTATTCTCTATGTGTTCTGTATAGAGAAAAAGAAGGGCACATGCCTGGACACAATGCTCAGGGAGAAGACTCCTGCACAAAAAATAAAATCCCACAATTATATACAGATAGTCAATTCTATATTTACAAAAAAAGGAACAACACATGCATCTAGATCAGGGGTGTACAGCCTACCATTTTGTGTGGCCCCCAATCATCTGTTAACAAACATGTATGTCTGTGTCTTGTGGCTGCTCACGTGTATTTTTCATGTATTCTCCCATTAGATGGGAGCCCTGTAACTGTAACTAGACATTAATGGTATATACTGTGTGTTCAATATGCCATAAATACAGTATTTCAGTTGTTAACGCCCCTTTAAATTTGATTTTCGGTCCTTGATGTTAGTTCATTCTGACAATGTGGCCCCCTCCCAGAAAACATTGTGCACCCCTGGTCCAGATGGTGGCATTGAAAATGGTAAGTCACACCAGTGGTGTGTGTCTCATAATAAATAAATACAAATAAATAAAATTATGTAAACTTTTGCAGGCCAATATTGTTTGCTTCTCCTTTAGGTTCAAGGGCAGCAAGGTCTTCAGGTTGGATTCATCTCTCTGTTTTGTGAAAGGTCTGCCCAGTTTACATTGATTATGGATCATAGAATCTCAAAATCATCGTCAATGGAACAAAATACTATGGGGTAATTTATTAACGCTCCAGTTTTCATAAAAAATGTTTAACCTTTTGCCCTTTTACACTGTTCTCACCACAAAAGTGTTTGGGAGGGGCAGGGCCTACATATTCAAAAAAAAATGTAAAACTACTTATGCCATTTTTCTGAAGGAAGTTACACATCCTCCTAGTTGGCAAGGTTGTCAGATTTTGGCTCATAGACCTACTGAGATGCGTCAAAATTATTAATAAAGTACTGTATTAATAAATTTGGCACCTCTCACACCACCACAAAGTAGATCAACATTGGAATTATAAATGCCTATATTTATAAATTCACCACTTTCCTTTCTTTGTAATATAAAATATCTTTACTTGAGATGTAAGGTACAGTATTAGTATGAAAACAGCTCAGCAAGTATTTTCAAGCTTGAAATTGCTATGATAAGTAGCTTGCTGTTTCATCTACTGTCATATTTCATCAATAATAGAAGTTGACTGAATGCATTAGAAACAAGAAAAGCTTAAATGCAATTCTCATTTAACATAAAAGCTGAGTATATAATTGCTTATGTACCAAGGACCAATGATTGTAATTAGAGATGAGCGAATTTCATATTTTGAAATTCGTTCAGACTTCATTTGGTGGTAAAAGGTGAACTGCATTATGGATTCCGTTACTACGGACCATAACGTAATTCCATGATGGCATGCATAACAGAATGTCTTTAGAGGCATTGCGTTATTCATTCCTTCATAATAGAAGTCTATGGGCTGCAAAACGGATCCGTCCCATATGTAGGGGAGTCCTCTCCTTCATAACAGAAACGGGATCCGTTTTGCAGCCCATAGACTACTATTATGACGGAATGAGAAACGGAATTCCATCTTAAGGCATTCCATCATAGAACTGCATTTTGGACTGCAAAACGGATCCGTCCCGTATGTAGGGGGAGTCCTCTCCTGCATAACGGAAATGGGATCCGTTTTGCAGCCCATAGACTTCTATTATGACAGAATGAGTAACGGAATTCCATCGTAAGGCATTCCATCATAGAACTGCATTATGGTCCGTGGTAACGAAATCCATAACGCAATTCACCTTTTACCACCAAACGAAGTGTGAACGAATTTCATAAGAGGAAATTTGCTCATCTCTAATTGTAACAGAAGGGAACTGGAGAGACATATGCACTGTATTTCAGAAACCAAGGTTGCCCAGGGATGTAAAAATACCGACAACCTGAAAAATAATTGCCACCAGTCAATAGGTTGGAACCGTTGGATATAATATATGTATGTCAAAACTTATGGAAACCTGCGAACGTTGGAATAGAGCTTATATCTTAAGCTGAAAATACATATCAGGGAAAAAACCAAGCCATAAGAAGGAAATAACTACCTGTAGAACTGGAGACGGGTACACAAAAGTCTCTGCTGCACTGAAAGTTCACAAGAGCACAGGAGTCTCCATAATCCTTAAATGAAAGAAGTATGGAAGAACCCAAACTATTCCTAGATCTGGTCTCCCCACCAAATGAATTGAGGGAGAAGGGCCTTGGTAAGAGAGGTGACCAAAGACCCTATGGTCAATCTAGTTGAGCTCCAGAGATCCTGTGTGGAGATGGGAGAACCTTCCAAAAAGTCAATCATCACAGCAGCACTCACTAATCTAGGCTCTACAGAAGAGTGTCCAGAAAAAAGCCTCTCCACAGTAAAAGACACTTGAGTGCCTACTTGGTGTTTGCCAAAAAGCATGTGAGAAACAAGATTCCTTGGTCTGCTGAAACCAATAATTAACTTTTTGTCCTCAATTCTCCATGTGAGGAGGAAAAAGACACTACTGATCAGCTGCCCAATACCATCCCTACAGTGAGGCATGGCCGTGGCAGCATCATGCTGTGGGGATGTTTTTCAGCAGCTGGGACAGGAAGACTCACATCATACCCAAGAAGACTGAAGGCTGTAATTGCGGTAAGTACTAAGTAAAGGGTCTCAATACTTATATCAATGCAATATTTAAGTTTTTCTTCTCAATAAATTAGCAAGGATTTCAAACATTGGGGGACATTTATCAAAACTGGTGTAAAGGACAAATGGCTTAGTTGACCATATCAACCAGTCAGTTTCCACCTTTCATTTTGCTATAGACAACAGTTTTTTTTAAAACCAAGTTTGATAAATCTCTCCCATACTTTTTCTACTTTGTCATTATGGGATATTCAGAGTAGAATGATAGGGGAATTTTTATTTTATTTTTAACGTAATTGTTAAAATTGCTTGTTTTTAACATTAGAGGTTTTACTGTTAGTCACCATGTGATAATAAGGAAGGACCTGTTAGCGTTAGCACAGCAAAAAACATAATATAGCAGGAATTTAATAAATACATGTAAGCAATGATGTCTAACATGTGAGTAATTTTTGACATTATTAATTTTTTTTACAATGTGCTCAAGGCAGGAGGCCTTCACTGTCACTCACTGCCCCAAATTAAGAGTAAGGGAATTTTTGGGTGTAAGTAGAAAGTGGTGTGTCACTGGTATGTACTGTCACTGACTAAGAATTGTTGTTAATAAGATTTATTATTTAATATATGTTCTACAATGTGTAACAAATATGTTTCCAGTTGAGGACTAATTTATGTTATACTGTCTGTTTTTACTATTTACTCTAATACTATAAGCACAATTTTGGAGATGAAGTTCATTTGAAAATTATTATTCCCCTCTTGAGTGCTATATAAAAGAGTGCATAAAAAATGAATCTCATTTTAAGTCCCACATGCGTCATAAGTAGAATGTATGTTTGGCTTTTACAAATATAATGTGCACTTCAGCTAAATGCTAGGAAACCACATAATGTTCACTAACCAGACTTATCACATTGGACTCATAGAATTATGATTTAATGCCCTGAAGCAAACATTCACTAGAGAGACAGGTGTTATTATCTAAATAATTCCAGTAAGGCATAATAGTGATTTTGTATCTCCCAGGATTTGAAGAACAATCTGGTTTGTATAACAGTTTACAGTAATAAGTGACTGCTGGACTATTTATGCCTTATTTTTCTATAGCCACCCTGACCATGTGAAACAATAAAGGGATACATATTACCAGGGATATAATACACATATGTTGTAATCTAAATCCAGCAGAGAGAGCCAGATTAGAGATGAGATTAGAGATTAGAGATGAGTAAATGTGTTGAAATTCGTTTCATGTCCGATTTATCTAATTCAGGGATGACCAACCTGCGGCCCTCCAGCTGTTGCAAAACTACAACTCCCAGCATGCCTGGACAGCCTACAGCTATCAACCTACAGCAGGGCATGGTGGGAGTTGCAGTTTTACAACAGCTGGAGGGCCACAGGTTGAGCATCCCTGATCTAATTTGTCTAAACGTGCCCTAATTGATTGTACACAAATCAAATATGCTCCAAATTAATCTCTTAGGACTCAGAGGTCTCCCGGGGTCTTTTACAACTCTTTGTTTTCTCTTTTTAAAACTTTTTAAATAATTTTTGCTCCCCCCTCACCCAGCCCTTTTCAGCTCTTAAATGCTTTGACAACAATGGTACATAATATCAGAGTGACACTGATATAAATAAATAAATAAATAAATAAATATATATATATATATATATATCAGGGGCATTGCTAGGTTAAAAGAGTCGGGGCCTAGGCCCCTAATGTTTGTTCCCAGGCTCGAATGTACTGCCTGCCAGATAGATACAACTGTATTGCCATCCTCAGGACGGCAATACAATTGAATCTAATGCCCTGCAAAAGATGAAGGACCTGTGATGACATCACGGGTAATGTGACCAGTTCTAGGATGGCTCAGCAGTGAAGAGAAGTCCTGGGAAGAAGCTGAGGTGAGGTCTGCTACATGAGGAGAGGTAAGTGAAGGGGTAGATTACTCAGTGTGAAAGACAGATCAATGTTGGGAGTTGCAGTTATTTAATTGGGACTGTATGTTAGGGCTGAAAAGAGGGAAGTTATTTACATGGGACTGAAAGTTGAGGGGGTGATGTTATTTACATGGGACTATATGTTGAATGTGGCTGTGGCAGGAATTGATATTATTTACATGGGACTGAATGTTGGGGGGTAATGTTATTAACATGGGACTGCATGTTGGAGTTGGCTGGGGAGGGGGTGATTAAATTTACATGGGACTGTATGTTAAAGGTGTCCAGGGGGAGTGATGCTATTTACATGGGACTGAATATTGAGGAGGTGATATGTACATGGGACTGTATGTTGAAGGTGGCTGGGGAGGGGTGATGTTCTTTACATGGGACTGTATATTGGAGGGGGCTTGAGAGATGGTGTGATGGTATTTACATAGGACTGTATTTTTTAGGAGGCTATAGATAGAGACGGATGTTATTTACATGGGTCTGTATATTGGAGGGGGCTGGAGATATGGTGTGATGGTATTTACATGGGACTCTATGGTGGAGGGAGGGAAATAATGTTATGTACATGGGACTGTATGGTTGAGGGTCTTCTGGCACTGTCGAAAAGAACTGCCAGACGGAAGGTACTTGGACAGCCACAGAGCCAGCGGTCGAACTTGGCTTAGCTCTGACACATTTTGAGCCTGCACTGAGAGTATCAGTATTCTTGCTTATAATAATCTTTATTTATATAGCTTCAACATAGTTGGCAGCGCTTCATAATCAGGGGTTCAAGTACAGAGTCATAAATTACTTAGCAACAAACAAGTCAACAATTAAAACAACAGAAGTGAAGGTCCTGCTTCCAAGATCTTACAACAAATAAGGTGTTCCACTAGGAGGGGGCAGTGGAGACAGGATGCAACTGAAAGGCTTCTCTGGAGTTGCAAGGAAGAGGAGCAGGAGGAATGCTGTGACCCCTGGCTCTAAGGCACAGTGTCAGAGTCAGAAGTGAAATCCACATCACTCTGCTGTGACTGAGAGGAGAAGTCAGCAACTAAGTCCACAGTGTCATGCTCTTTGTCCTCAATAATAATGTAGCACCGATCGAATGCCATGGAGAACTATAACCTACTAGTACTAATGAATGGATGGTGGGTGCTGCTACTACTATTTGTACTACAGGGTAGCTGACAAAAAAGTAGCCCACCTCCAGTGATAGTATGACAATATGAACGAGCAAGTGGATTGTTTTTTTTAAATTACCCACAAGTCACAAAAGATGCTGAAAGTGGTCCCCGTTCACGTCTATGCATCTTTGGGCATGTTGGATTATTTTGTCTGATACTGCTTGCAGCTCTACAACAGTGATGCTGTGGATAGTGTTTGTGATGTTTTCCTTGAGTTCATCCACGGTATGTGGATTGTTAGCGGACACTTTCTGTTTAAATTTCCCCACAGACATGGACAAGTCTGTGGAATGTGGTGGCCATAACCCCTTGCTCACAGGTCGCTCCTCCGTAAACAGTTCATGAACTCATGCCATTGAGTTCCGTGAGGTGTGGCATGTTGCCCCATCTTGTTGGAAAAAGCAGGACATTTTTTTTTTCTGCAGCATCACTGTTGAAGAGCTGCAAGCAGTATTAGCCAACATAATCAAACCAAAAATGAATAGATATGAATGGGGACCACTTTCGGCATCTTTTGTGACTTAAAAAAATCTACTTACTAATTTATCTTGCAATACTATCTCTGGAGGCAGGCTACCCTTTCATGGGCCACCCTGTACTACCAACTTTGTAAATCTCCGATGATGACACTTTTATTGTGAGGACTATAAATGAAAAAGCTTTGGTACACAGATTATTAAATGGTATTAGCAAAATTACAATTAAATGGCCTTCCCCTTCTACAATCACACTTCACACTGGTATTGACAATTTACAATGGTAATGGTAATAATGCAGTTTTTGCAGTAAAATTAATTTGCTGTAACTGAATGGTATCTTGCAGTAATACAACACTTTCATTAAAACAGGTATAATAATTGCTTTATTGCAGTAAAATGTGTTTGCTGTAATACTGAATGATATATTGTTGTACTATGCAATGCATTCAGTAATAGGAGTATAATAATGGCATTTATGCAGTAAAATGTGTTTGCTGTAACACTGAACGGAATCTGGTAGTCATATACAATGTGTTTAAATAACACAGGTATAAGAATTGTGTTATTGCAGTAGAATATGCTTGCTGTAAACACTAAACGGTATCTTGCAGTAATATACAAAGCATTCAATAACACAGGTATAATAATTGCGTTATTGCTGTAAAATGTGTTTGCTGTAACACTGAATGGAATCTGCTAGTCATATACAATGTGTTTAATAACACAGGTATAATAATTGTGTTATTGCAGTAAAATATGCTTGTTGTAAACACTGAACGGTATCTTGCAGTAATATACAAAGCATTCAATAATTCAATAACACAGGTATAATAATTGCGTTATTGCTGTAAAATGTGTTTGCTGTAACACTGCATGGTATCTTATGATAATATACAACGCGTCCAATAACATGGGTATAATAATGACATTTTTGCAGTAAAATGCAGATGCTGTAACACTGAACAGTATCTTGTAGAACACGTTCAATAACATGGGTATAATAATTGCATTGTTGCAGTAAAATGAGTTTGTTGTAAGACTGAATGGTATCCTGCAGTAATATATGTGTTCAATAACATGCATAATGCACTGAAATGCCCAATTACAAATGGTAAATAGAAACTGTCCCTCAGTGTTTGCAACAGAATGCATGCTAGTAGGGTGCAGACAATAAGCCTATGCACTGTAGAAACTTTTTCACAGTTTCTCTCCGGATTTTATAATGCAGAACTTGCCAGCAAGCTGTATGCAACAACTATATTTTATGGACAATAACATGCACCTGACTAAAAGACACATCCCAGGTGTAGAAAACACTTTTGATTCCTCTGAAAAGGATAGACTACTGCGCTGTATGTATTGGCCTCCTACTGCCCTGCTCGCATACACCCGAACTGAAGCATGCATCAATGTGCCTGCCTAACTGGCTGACAGTTCTAGCCCAGGGAGTAGCAATGCTGGACAGTCTCTAAGTGGGTGAGGGTATTCTGAAATTCAGGCAGGCTTTGAGCCACAGCCCTTTAGAAGATGCTTAGATTCTGATCACGGAGCTTCCCTAGCCAGTGGAAAGCTCTAGAAATGAGGCTAATTGAGGAATGGGTGAAATCACCACTTGGTTAAAGAGATGGAAAGACCTACGCTACAATTCAAAGCGCATCATTACCATCTATTGTAGAACAGTGTGTATGTACCTCCTAAGCACATTGTTCTACAATAGGTGGTGATGATGTGATCCTGCCTACTATATGCCCTCATGGCCGAGCAGCCTGACAGGAACTCTCACCAGTGAGTAGTATATGCAAGTGCCAAAGCATAGTGTGTAGTGTGGTCCCGAAAGTGGAGGCAACCAGTCCTGCTCATAGTGTACCAGGGGCGGACTGAGAACCCTCAGGGCCCCCGGGCAAAATAAATCAAGGGCCCCCTTACAGGCCCCACCCTTGTCCCGCCTCCATGCCCCGCCTCCAGCCACACCCTACACAATCTTTAATAAGATTTCAAAGTTAAAGTGACACAAAAGGCACCCAGACCACTTCAGCTCATTGAAGTGGTCTGGGTACAGTGTCCTTTTTGCAAATCGAGCTGCAATGTTCTAGAGAAACTGCATTGTTTACGTTCCAGCAATAAGTCAGCCTCTAGTGGCTGGCAGCCACCTGAGGGCTTCCTAGATTAAAACAGACCTTTGGTCCGGTATCTGACGCTGGACGTCCTCACACCCTGCATGATGACCTCCAGGGTCAAATTGATTCAATGCTTTCGTATGGGGTGATCTAATTTCAGCGTCCATTAGTGAGCCTCTGTTAGAAGCAGTGTGGGCATAACTACTGTGAAGGGGGCACATATCTGGGCATAACTACTGTGAAGGGGGCACATATCTGGGCATAACTACTGTGAAGGGGGCACATATCTGGGCATAACTACTGGGAAAGGGGGGGAGGCCCTTCACAGTAGTTATTAATCCGTTTCAGCAGTCTCCCCTTTCAGTGAATGGGCGACTGCTGAAAGGGGTTAATAACTACTGTGAAGGGCCTAGCCGTCTGCGCAACCCCACAGATCATCCCCCACCCACCTTGTACTTGTTCCACTGATCCACTACTTGCAGGCTACATGGGCATGAGTTCAGTCACTTCGGTGCGCAATCCCATCCTGTGGCACGTGATCCTGTGAGACCCGTGACCTACAGCGGCAGGTCTTGCGGGATCACGCGCTGCAGGGCGGGATTGCCCACCAAAGTGACTGAACTCATTCCCGGGCAGCCCACAAGTAGCGGAACAATTACAAGAGGGGTGGGGAATAGCCAAATTATAAAATATTTTGAACCAAAAGGTGTTATGGGGGCTCTGTGGATGACACTGTTGTGGGGATCTGTGGATGACACTGTTGTGGGGGGGATCTGTGGATGGCAGTTATGGAGGGGATCTGTGGATGGCGCTGTTATGGGGGGATCTGTGGATGGCACTGTTATGGGGGGATCTGTGGATGGCACTGTTATGGGGGGATCTGTGGATGGCACTGTTATGGGGGGATCTGTGGATGGCACTGCTATGGGGGGGATCTGTGGATGACACTGTTATGGGGGGATCTGTGGATGGCACTGTTATGGGGGGATCTGTGGATGGCACTGTTATGGGGGGATCTGTGGATGGCACTGTTATGGGGGGATCTGTGGATGGCACTGTTATGGGGGGATCTGTGGATGGCACTGTTATGGGGGATCTGTGGATGGCACTGTTGTGGGGATCTGTGGATGACACCGTTATGGGGGGATCTGTGGATGGCACTGTTATGGAGGGGATCTGTGGATGGCACTGTTATGGGGGGGAACCGAAGTGAACCGAAGATTCGATGAATTTTGTTGCTGAAGATGTTAGCTGAAAGTTTATGGCAAATATGAAATACAGGACACAAAAATGTTGTTTTTTTGGCTAGTGGCATTTTTAGTGGCACTTTTTTTATTATTATTGTAAAAAATGCAGCATGTTGAAGGAATGGCATCTTTTTCAAAATTCCTGAAAAAAAACAGCCATCCACATATTTGCTGAAAAAAAGCTATAAAAACGCTTGTGGCTTGTAAAAACACAAGCAAAATTGCCAGATCAAGTTTATGTTTGTAGAGACCCTCAAATCCATACAGGAGAACATACAACCTCATGGTTCAAACCCAGTAGAACCATCTTTATTACTTTCGGATTTTGACACCTGCCAGTTTATAGCCTGGCTGTAGATGTTCATTCTTCTGTTTGCATGGATTAGATTTTGGTGCACACTTCATAGACTGCAGAAGGAGCTCTTAGCACAGGCTCCCAGTTTCCCTGTGTGCTGTGGCAGTCTGGCTATAGTGATATTTTCTTATTTCTAAGTGTCAGGGGGAAAGCATGAAGGCTGAACTCTGCAGGCTCAGGAGAACTCAAGGGCTTTGCCATCATCTGGTCATTTTAAGCGACTTTGAACAGCACCTTCCTTGGGAAGGAGAGGCAGCCTCAACCTCTTGCCTGCAGCCATACAGGCGGTAGGCAGCTTTTCTCTTCACTCTTCCTGGCAAGAAACAATCATCAGAAGACAGATCTCCTAAAGGAGAGGGAAATCGTCAGTGCTGGGATCAGATAAGAGAGGGAGGAAGCAGCTGAAGACTGAGCTGTGTGGTGCCAGGCTGCCGAGAAGTTCTATCAGACACAAGTCACTGAGGATTCATCTCAAGGTTCCTCGAGAAAGTGACAGCAGGAGGCGGATTTGGTGCAGTCTGAGCACTAAGGCAGGCTGAGGACTGAGCCTAATCATTAAAGTCCCTTCTATCTAGCACCCTATGAGGAGTAGGATGCTACCTTCTAACTTCATTGTGCTTGCGATCGTCTTTGTAGGACCACTCGCCGGTGCGCAGAAGTTCTGCAGCCCTGACTGTAAGATGGCATTTCGCTCCACTCTTATGAATGAAGTAGGAGGAGCAGGCGCGTGATGTCATGCAGCCCGGCCTGACACTGAGTTTGTGAGTACAGAGAGGGAGAGGCAGAGGATCGCAGAGGATTTCAAGTTGTTTACATATGAATATTAGTATTACAGTGAGCGGGGCCCGGTGTTATGTTATTCTGCAGCAGGCCCCCATCCCGGCCAGGCCCTCGGACCATGTCTGAAGTGCCTGACCGGTCAGTCCGCCTATGAGTGTAGCATAGGTTGCTTGCGATCATTTTAAATCATTCTCAGAGAACCCATTTAAGCCTGTCAATATACATATCTTTAAACAATGTGAACACACTGCAGAACAGACCTGAAATCAACAGATGGATCTGCTTGTGTTAACAGAAAATCCATAAAAAACACAGCAAGCTGGCATTTGGAAATCCACAGCATGACTTCACAAGAACACTGATTTTTTTTAAAGCTGGATGTGACCGGGATTGTCTAGTATACGTTTCACACATGTATGGCAGTGTACTTTTTATGCAAAATTATTTCATACATGAGGCATGTGCAGTGTGCTGCTGCAGACACATCCAACTTCATTGAATTAAAGGTGTAACATGTCTGCTCTGGTCACAATGCCATTTCATATACTGAATACATAATACTGCTGTTTATTAAAACAAATATGCAAGATAAAAAAATAACCATACTGTGTAATTCACAAATTTTCCCATAAAGCATTCTAGTGGCCCCCACAATGCTTTAGCTCAACGATCTTCGACATTTGAGAATATTTGTTAAGATGTATTACTATACTCACTGAATTATGGCTTGGTACATTGTCTTGGTTAATAAATCCATTATTTTACTTATGTCATGGGGAGACATGATGGAGTCATGTGAGTCTGCAAGTTTGGAGGGAAGTTGACCAGTGAACGCAGGTACACCACCTGTAAGAAACAAATATGTTTACTTTCACCAATGCATGCATTATTCATAGCATATAGATATAACACATGCTCCCTGCGTGGCACACATGATAAATTTAGAGGTGCAACTCTAAGGTATTGTGGTTTGCATGTTAATAACGCCCTCCTGGACTTGCAGCAACCTGCAGGACTTCCACTTTGCCTTTGCTTGATCTGTTGTGTTCCAACTTGCTGGAATTCCACCTTACATATGCTGAACCATCTGTCATGTCCTAAGTATGCACCATTAATAATTTGATTACATTGCACATAAAAATATATTTACAAATATTTTTTCGTTCTAAATTAGATTTTTATTAAAGGGGTTCTGCACTTTGTTTTAACTGATGATCTCTCCTCTGGATAGATCATCAGCTTCTGATCGGTGGGGGTCCGACACCCGGGACCCCCACCAATCAGCTGTTTGAGAAGGCAGCGGTGCTCCAGCAGCGGCGCGGCCTTCTCACTGTTTACCGCTGACCCAGTGAAATCACGACTAGTATCAACTGGCCTGGGCGGGGCTAAGCTCTGCTCACTTGAATGGAGCTTAGCCACGCCCACGCTAGTTGATACTAGTCGTGACGTCAGTAGGCTGGCGGTAAATAGTGAGAAGGCAGCGGCGCTACTGGAGCGCCGCTGCCTTCTCAAAACAGCTGATTGGCGGGGGTCCCGGGCCCCCGCCAATCAGAAGCCGATGATCTATCCAGCGGAAAGATCATCAGTAATAACAAAGTGCGGAACCCCTTTAAAGGTTTTAAGCCTTTAAAGGGTAATTGTCATATTTTATTTACTAGTTTATTAGAGCTCGGCATTTATACCTGAGTTAGTCTGTCAACGATTGTCAAAATATCTGTAATTACCTAATATAAACAGCTTACATTAATGTTCCCTGTCCCTTTCCACTGCTCCCTTAAAGACCGTTGCTAGGGCTTGTCTGTCTTCCTTTTAGTATAAACAGAAGACAGATGAGCGGTCCTTCACACTGCATGCCTGCAGTCTCTCAGTAATCCAATTTGATTGGCTGGCAGGGAGCTGCTGGCTACAGCAAGTGTGTATGGAAAGTGAGGGAAAGCAGTTTTGGCCTCAGAGGACTGGCAGAGGAGCCATCTTGAGAAGGTCCTCATATTGTAAATGTTTAAACAGTCGTAACTAAGGGGAAAACTCAAGGAAAACTGTGGTATGTGAAGAAACTAAAGATTGCTTTATGCATAATGCTGCTGCAGCAGTAACATATGCTAAAATTGATTTTTTTGATGAAAACATGACCGTTACCGTTTAACAATGTAGGAGATTTGTTAAGGATGGTTCATACTTTGCAATCAAATGCATGTACAATATGGAAAAGTACAAGTGAGACACATGCTAATCTTAGCTTTACTTGGCATGCATATTCTATTATACTATGAACTTCTAGTCACTGGACATGGACGTAAGCTTAAACTGCTACTCTCTCCTAATCTGTAAACCTCAATATTTTCCTGATCCCCTTATCTGTACTGTGCATTAAGTTTTCTACAGAATAATATTTCCATAACAATCTCTGCAAAGCTATCTACAGAACCACAGCTACAAAAAAAAGGTTTGGCAAAATGTCTAAGAACTTTGTTATTACAGTATCATTCACTATCAGATATTAATGGTAAAATTCAACATTTTTCTAGACCCCCTTATCTGTCAGATGCTATTGTCAGCTATATATGCCAGTTGTCTTACTTTCTCAGTCACTGGTCACCTAGGGCATGAATGTGAGAGGTACCTTGGAGTCGTAGGAAAGCATAATATCATCACTTGAGATACAATAATCTCTGAACTATGAGTTAAAAAGACACAGTACAGAGGAATTCAAAGGCATTAGTGGGGGTGCCGCCTGCATATGGACAACCACCACCGGTATTTCTTGGCATGTTTCTATTAGATGTCAAAAGAAATGTGAACAATGGTGTAAATTCCCTTCAAACTCAATTATATTGAGTAGACTATGACAATGTGTAGCCAAGTTTCTGTAACAAAAAATATTACAATTCCTTGTAGATACATAATTAAATATTTCCATCGGAGTGTATATTTCCCAGTAATAAGCTTGTAAAAAGAGGGAATGGATCAGACAAACTAAATGACCAGTTGTTACATGCTTTGCCTTCACTATAAACATGATCATTCTAGATATTACAATATATGCCTCTCATGGTGACTTTTTAGTTTTAGAGAACTCAACAAAAAAAAATTCAAATGACAAATTGCTTTCCCAATTGGTTAGCACTTACTGGGCTTAGAAAAACAGACATAATATCTGATTTGTGGGACAAATCCCTACAAAGTAATGGCATTCAGCCAATGTTAGCAGGTGTTGACTGCCTTATTGCAAGTATGACTAATCCTGATCATTCTTTCCCATACTGAATATGTAGCTATGAGTTTAACACCTAACATGCTTTAATGTCACCATAAAAATGTGTATATGTTGCCTATATACACTGGATAGTAGGTCTGTCACTAGCAACCTACCTCTCCATTTGTTTGCATAGACACATGGTTGTAGTTCACCTTATGGACAGCCTCTCCCTTGTTGCTTTGATTGACAGGCAGTGGCAAAACAGCGAGGTAAATGCTAGCCCAGAAATGATCAGAATTTGAGTGCAATGAAAGCAATAGTGACTTCTCATTTCACAAAACATCTAATTTGCATATTAAGACAAAGTATCATGATTCAACTTCCGAAAAACTGCAGAAAAACAGCCCTTTAATCAGGTGAACTACAGCTATGTCTCTATGCGAATAGTCCGATAGGGAGGTCGCTGGTGACAGATTCCCTTTAGGCTACTTTCACACTAGCGTTCGTCGGTCCGCTCGTGAGCTCCGTTTGAAGGGGCTCACGAGCGGACCCGAACGCAGCCGTCCAGCCCTGATGCAGTCTGAATGGAGCGGATCCGCTCAGACTGCATCAGTCTGGCGGCGTTCAGCCTCCGCTCCGCTCGCCTCCGCACGGACAGGCGGACAGCTGAACGCTGCTTGCAGCGTTCAGGTGTCCGCCTGGCCGTGCGGAGGCGTGCGGATCCGTGCGGATCCGTCCAGACTTACAATGTAAGTCAATGGGGACGGATCCGTTTGAAGATGCCACAATGTGGCTCAATCTTCAAGCGGATCCGTCCCCCATTGACTTTACATTGAAAGTCTGGACGGATCCGTCCGAGGCTATTTTCACACTTAGCTTTTTTTTTGCCATTTTAATGCAGACGGATCCGTTCTGAACGGAGCCTCCGTCTGCATTATTATGAGCGGATCCGTTCAGAACGGATCCGCCCGAACGCTAGTGTGAAAGTAAGGGAGTATGCTTGTAGATGGAGCAAAGACATGAAATAGTAGCACGGGTGTACATACCCTTTGTATTGTTCTGAGAAATAAGAGAAGGAAAGGCAGTTCTAAGGTCACCATTGCCTTCTATTCTACAATATCACCAAGCCCTGCTGTCTCTGGATGAGCATCAGTTGAATGATAATGTTACAAGAAAGGATGGTTAAAGCAGTACAGAGTACCAATTGATATCTTTAAATTCAAAGTACAGAAACAAGTTTGTATATAATTGTAATTTGTTTAATGTTTAGATTACATTAAATCTTAAAGGGGTTGTACAGGATTTTTGTTTATAAATTGCCATCTCACCAAGCAATACCTGTGAAGAAATCTATACTTACCTGCTCCATTCCAGCTTTGTGCCTCCCGGTTGTCTTCATTGGACTTCCGGTCCCCTTCTGTCAACTTCCACACGGATGTACAGCTGATGACTGGCCTCAGTGGTGACATGTCCCCAAGCAGCTTGTGACCCAGCAACGACATACCACTGCGGACAAGTCATCACAGCGGCAAGTGTGACCCAGTCGATGCAGAGGTTGACAGATGGGGACCGGAAGCCCAGTGAAGACAGTTGGGAACAACAGAGCAGTAGGGAGCAGGTAATTATAGATTTCTTCATAGGTACCACTGGGTGGAATTTCACACCCTGCTGGGGTTGAATAAAAAAATAATAATCCTGGACAACCCTTTTATTCAGTAAAATTCTGAGTAGGCATATTTTGGTGTAAAATGTCACATTCAATCTTAGATATATTTATGGGGAAAAAAAAGCTAAAAAGAAGTATCCATTGCACCTCCCTTAGCGAGGGGGTGTGGTCTATCAAGACACGGCACAAAAAATACATTTTTTGCATCTGTAGACAACCTGTCTAAATTGACACTACTCTACTTTTTAGAGAGGGTTAGCAAATCTTCCCCAATGTGCGACTTTTGTCCATGTGTTATACCCATTTCAGGAAGTCATTTTCTTATGTGTTACACAAAGTCATTGCTTACAGACATCCTCTGAAATCCTATGTAGTACCTTAGATGAATGTTTCCCAGCTTACAATTATAGCACAGCTAATTACCTGGTGTCATTTTATATTCATATGGTAATTAAAACAGCAAATACTGAAAGCCCATAAATCATGGATGATGTAAATCGAATAGAAAAAAAATAGATCTCATTGTTTGCCCAACCGTAAACAGATAGCCTTATTGTCTATTGAATAAATAATCCAGAGATACAGTTAATCATTTTCACAAGACATATTGTTATTTCACTTGTAGGAAAACTGCAGGTTCAGAGATAAGGTCAGAATACAAATGAAAATCTTACAGTTTAGAGCAGCATTTAAATGTAATCATTTTTTTTTTTTGTAAGAGAAACTGATTCACAAGTAGTTTTGTAGGATAAGCCAACTTCTTTATATTGATTGCCAGTGCTGGCCTAAAGTCTACCTCCAGACAAAAATGTCAAAACACGTCAGCGCTCCTGTACATTAGGAGTCCCACTGCTATGTACAGTTTTTCTCTCTCTCGTACGTTTAGGCATCTGTTTCTTACATAAGAAAATGTCTAAGACTAGATTACAGATCAACAAAATTTTATCCTTAAGTTGAAGTCAAATAGTAAAATTGTGCCGGGACTTGTATTTTCCCTTTGGAAATTGGTGCCTATAGTAAAACTGCAATTTTTCTTTCTTCTAATTGGAAACATTTAAGCCACAGTGTAACTGTGATTTTCCTATAAGGCAAAGCAGAATTGTGTGACTGTATAGGCTAAACCAAAGGATACTTACCATGAGCCATATTCACCCTTATAGTGGCTATTATATTGTTCTAAGAAAGTCTACAAGTCTTTATCTTTGTGTAGGGCCTCATGCACATGATTTTTTGGTCCATGTGCGATAAAAAAAAAAATGTTTGTGGTTTGGACACAAACCCATTATTTCTATAGGAAAAGAACAGCCAGTTCTATAATAGGAACCGAAGAAAGTGATGGATGCACAAGGGGAGTATCCGTATTTTGTGAATCCGCAGTTTGCGGACTGAAAAATACATATGGTCGTATGCATGTACCCCAAGACTTCTACTTAAGAATTAGGAATCAAGAATTAATAAAAATAAAATTACTGAAAATACCTAAATATTACTTTATTATAAACAAATTCCCAAATAGCTTTGATTACTTATAATAGCTTGTTTTCTCTAGGAGGAAATTATCAGAGAAATAAAATGGCCACTGACCACTTAGCACACATAAAAACTGTCCTAATCACACAACAGGATGGGTTACTTCAGAGCAGTGAGCATAAATTACTATCCTACATACAGCTGATAACATCTTCAGCTCAGTGAAAGAACAGAGGATGGGCAAGACTGTTGTGAGAGCATAAGGCTCCATTCACACTTCCGCAAATGGGTCCGCATCCGTTCCGCACCCATTCATTCTCTATGGGGGTGCTAACGCATACAGTCTCTATGGGGACGGAATGGATGCGGACATCACACAGTGTGCTGTCCGCATCCGCATTTGCGGAGCACGGCCCCGATCTTCTGGTCCGCAGTTCCGCGAAAGATAGAACATGTCCTATTCTTGTCCGCAGCTGCGGACAAGAATAGACATTTCTATAGGGGTACCCCCGGGCGGGTGTGTTGCGGATCCGGACGTGTGAATGGACCCTAAAAGTGCTGCTATTCATAATCCCTGACCCCCCCCCCCCTTCTGTCCTCTCTGCACTTTCACTTTGCTTGTTCCTACACACAGAGATAATATCTTAACAGTTGTGTGTAGGATCGTAATTCATGACAGCCGGAGTGATGAGGGCTCCGACAGCAGTTTAGCTCACTAGTAGTAACCTGTCCAACTGTGTTTATTTCCCCTGGTGATTAACCCCTAGAGAAAACAAGACATTAAAAAATGAAAGCTATTTAGGAAAGTGTTTATAATAAAGTAATATTTTGGTATTTTCTGGAATTCTATTTTTATAAATTTGTGGAAATCCTTCTTAACCCCTTCGCTACCAGCGTCGTACATGTACGACACTGGAGCGATGTGTAAACATGGCGCCCGTTCGCAAGTTCAGCGGGTGCCATGGCTGGCAGATCCATGCTGTTTCAAACAGCAGAGACGTGTGGCTAATTACAGTGACCGGCAATAATGCTGATCACAGTAATTAAATGCTTTAGATGCCGTGACCAAGTGAGGTCACATCATCTAAATGCGCAAAAAACTGGAAGCTTCCAGGCTTGCTACCAATGTCCGATGTGGCCAAAGTGGGCATCGGTAGTTGCACTGAATACTTTCAGCCTCACTGGCGAGGCTGAAAGTATTCTTGCTGCAATTCTTATTTAGGCCACCAAATGGCAGGACAGGATAAGAAATTAGCAAATTAGGGTTTAAATGTCAATTTAAAAATCCCTGATTGAACAAAATAAAAAAATAAAAAAACATTACTTATAGGCTATATAAGCTTCAAAATTATCACAAAAAATGTAAAAAAGTTAAAAAAATATATAAAAAATAAAATTTTAAAAAGTTTAAATCACCCCCCTTTCCATATAGTTAAAAAATAAATACCTAAATAACAATAAATATAAAAATCATGGGTATCTTTGTGACCAAAAACACCCATACTATTAAAAAAAGTTTAAAAAATTCCAATATGGTGAATGGCGTCAAAACGGAAAAAAGGGTCAAAATGGCCAATTTGCCATTTTTTTATTGCTTCTCTTTCCCAAAACAATGCAATAAAATGTGATCAAAAAGTCACGCACACTCCAAAATTGTATCAATAAAAACTACAGATTGTTCTGCAAAAAATGGGCCCCTGAACAGCTCAGTAGACATAAGTATAAAAAAGTTATGGGGGTCAGAATATGGTGATGTAAAAAATTTTTTTATTATAAAATGTACACTTATTTTTACACTATTCAGACATTAAAAACCTACACATATCAGGTATTTTTGCTGTAAACAAAACGCCATGGGAACAAAACCTGTAAAACTGTGGAGGAATAGTGTTTTTTTTCTAATTCCACCCCATTTGGAATTTTTTTTACTGCTTCCCACTACATTTTATGCTATAATTAATGGTGACATTAGAAAGTACAACATATCCTGAAAAACATAAGCCCTCATACAGCTATGTGACCGGAAATATAAAAAAGTTATGGCTAACGGAAAATAGGGAAGAAAAATGAAAACGCAAAAAATGAAAAAACCTCCGGTATCCTAAGGGTTAATGATAAGAAATGAGCAAATAGAAGCTGATGAAGTGGAATTCGTTCTGAATTTCAGGAAAAATTTGATTCGCACCGAATGCGAATTTCCTCGCGCTTCGTAGCAACAAATCGCATTTTTCCTAAAATGGCTGCTGTACGTGTGAGGACATGAAGAAAGGAAATCTAGGGAGGCGGGATCACCCATACTGACATGCATGCAGCCAATCAGCAGCCAGCCAGCCCTGTGATGTCTTATATAAATAAATATGGCAGCCATCTTAGATTCTGCCATTCACCAGCGTACTTAATGCAGGGAGAGACATGTCTGCAGGCGCTAGAGACAGTGATAGAAAAATCATCATTGTGCTAAAAAATAAGATTACAAGTGCAGGGAAAGATTATCCAAGGTGTAGGGAAAGGATAATGAGGAATCACTCCACTGCATTTCTGTTGAACAGGGTTCAGTCCGGGAGGTGACAGCCTGGTTAATAGGAACAATCATTTACACCTTGCAGCACTGACTGGGGATACAAATTGCCATTATACAGCTCTGTAATTCCAGCAAACTGTTCTTATTGGGGTGCAAGTGCTGTTTGATACAGGTATTAACAGGGTTTATTACCAGGAAATATTTCTACGTTTTATTTGCCCTAGTGCGGTGCAGTTATATGTTCTAAAGGGCTTATTAGCCGATGTGTGGTGAAGAGCGAAAATTACAGCCCTTTTTGTATTAGTGGCAAAAGTAAAATATATTTTCCGCTCAGTGGTGCACTTATCTGTTATTTTTCCTTTAACGAAAGAACTTTCGGTTGACTATTGGACAAAAATATAAACCCCATACGTGTCTTTACGGTGGTCACTAAGGGGTTTTGGCTGGGCAGTCTAAGTGCTGCACTGGTCCCCCGTGCAGCGGGGAGCAGGGACCCTGCTCTCACATGAGAGCCGTGGCCCTGCTATAAGAGCCCGGACCAGCAGGAGTGCCAAACTGGGCTGTTTAACACTTTACATGCTGTGGGTAATGGCGCCCGCCACATGTAAAGTGCTGACAGAGGGAGCGGACTCCCTCTGTCTCCTATCGGCACCCCGCAAATGCGATTGCGAGGTGCTGATGTGTGTGAAGGCTGGCTGTGGTCTCATATAAGTCCCAGACCATCCTTGAGTAACTTACAGCAGGCTGCGCCTCTTTGGTCAATGTCAGAATAGCATTGCCATTAAAATGCAATGCACTATAGGGAAATGCATTTTCAAAGCAATCAAATGCTGTCTGTTATAGTCCCCTTGTGGCCTATTAATTGGTAAAAAAAACGAGAAAAAAAAAACACATTTATTAAATAAATAAAAAAAATCCCAAAACCACTTTTCAATGAAAAAAATAATAATCTCCTCCATATTGGTATTGTCGCATCCGTAACGACCTGCACTACATAAATATCATGTAAATTATCCCCTGCGGTGAACGCTGCAAAAAAATTTATAAAAAAATTTCAGAATTGCTAATTTTTCTTAGTTGCCACCAAAAAAACTTAATAACAAGCGATCAAAAAGCGTAATTTACACAACTCCATAGAAATAAAAATAAAAAAAGTTATGGGTCTTGGGAAGCAGTAATGCAAAAAAAAAATTCCTTTAAAAAAAAAAAGGGATTTTATTGCAAAAAAGTTGTAAAATGTAAAAAAAAAATATGTATTTGGTATCACTGTAATCGTACTGACCCAGAGAATAAAGATATTATATTATTTATACTGGAAAATGAATGCAGTCAAACTTGTAATGTAAAAACACAGTGGCAGATTTGCTGCTTTTCCCATCTCCCTCCCAGAAAGACTTAATAAAAGTTATTCAGAAAGTTATGTGTACCCCAAAATGGCGCCATTAAAAACTACAACTTTGCCTGCAAAAAACAAGCCCTCATACATCTATACTAGCGAGAAAAATAAAAAAAAGTTATAGCTCTTGGAACTCAACGATGAAAAAAAGGAAGAAAAACGCTTGGTCGGTAAGGCCAAAAACAGGCTGGTCACTAAGGGGCTAATCCTCTTTTCAATAATAATGGTTTGTCATCTGTCAGTTAGTATGATTGTTTGTTGTTAAATTTAAACCGACAAACATTTGTTTTGGTTGAAATTGCCTATTTTGATCAACTTTAAACTGTGTATGACCATCTATAGGGACAGATTGAAAGGAATATGACTGCAGACTGGGTATGGTTTCCTTTTGGTTTGTTATCATGGAGACACGTAGGTCAGCATGGGAGCTGTATGTGCAAAGTTATTTTATTTTCTCTTTACAATCATACAATAAAAGTTGATTGGGAAAGTGAGCACGCCTTTAAACAACCTTATTGCATTGTAATAAAATCTGGAACTTTGTTATGTTTTTATCAATTATAGACAATGCAATTATCTTTTCATGTTATTTCTTGTTCTGTTCGTTTTGATATGCTTCCTCACTAGCGGTTTCCTGGAATATATTATTGTCTATACTAAGAATGGAATAAGTTAAGTATGAACTACATATATTTTAGCTGTCGCATAATATCTCATAATAGACACAATAATTAGTTGACTTTTTTGCAGTTACCTGAAACTGTATTTAAATAATTACTAAAAAGATGCAGGCGTTTGTCAAAGAGATTTTTTGTGTAAAGAACATCCATCATTTCCACAGTAAAAAGATCTGTGAAATTATTTTCTGAATAAACTGTTAAAAACTGACTAACATTTTAAGAAAACTCCAAATTAGGTCCTATTATATTCTGGCGAGGCAGAAACAATGGCACTGATTACCAAATTGTAAGGCAATCAAAGAGAGTCTAGCCTAAAATTAAGCTAAAATGTTAATAGTATATGAAAGGATAAAAGCAATATGTTAGATAAGCTCAAATGAAATGCTACATATGTTCAAAACCATTAATCTATTTCAATCTCTCTAGATGTAAGTGATGTATTGTCAAATGTGGGATTTTACTAATGGAAGACAATCTACAGCCATTAATTTGGTTCTGTGTTCTGTAAAGCATAAACATCTTTGTAGTGTACTACTGCCCCCTAGTGCAGCATCGGAGACAAAGAACCAAACAAATAATCTGCATCAAATGAAGGCATGAATGAATAAACTAAGGTTCTTCTTAAAAGTAGCAGCATTGAAATACAGTGAATAGAGAGAACGGTGCTTTTTAGTCACATACAGTTTTATATTATCTTCTTATCTATATATTGATTGTACATTATTCCCTGTATACAAATCCAAAAAATGGCACATGCCGAGAACACTTGTTTCTCTAAAAGCATTCAAAGGTGTACTTTGAAGCTCCTGAGACCCTATGCTAAATCTGTAAACAGAGGCTAATGTAAGATGTGCATTTGTAATACTGATATCTTATGTAGCAGAGGATCCTTTGGGCCTCCTTTCTGATCAGGCTGACGTATGACTGCAACCCCTAAATTCCATCCCGACAGGCCATGGGATGGAGTGTTACTGTAAAAGGCATATTATTTCTTCTCCATGATAAGGCCTTTTGGATCCTATCAATTGGTTTCACTGAACCCTTGTTATTTTTTTTGGTCCTAGCTAGGCAGAGTTTCCATTTACACGTATGTATGTGCAACAGAGGTGACTGTCTGCCCTGAAGACAACTTCATGCTCAACAAATGTTGCTCACTCTAGAGAAGATAGAAGCTATGTTGGAAACCTGCTTTCTTTTAGATAACTATATATATAAAGAAGGACGTATATATGTATGTATGTATGTTCCGCGATCACTCAAAAACACAACCATCGATGTCAACGAAACGTGGTATACACATCCATTGCTACCTGGAAAGAAATCTTGTGGGGTCACAGTTCTCTAGCACGTACCGTTCCTGAGATATTCCCAAAAAATGCAAATATGGCACATCACATGACCTACATTTGCCAATAGAAGTCTTGAGGTCTTTCTCTTCATATCCCAGCTGATATACACTGTCACATGACCCTTATCAGCCAATAGAGGCTCGTAGGTCCTTAGTCTCCACATACACACAGTTTTACTCCAGGATTCCATAACAACTCAGCCATTTTTCGTCAATGCTCTAGGTCAGCTTTAAAGGGGCAGGGCGCTGTGGATGACACTGTTAATAGGAGCAGAGTGCTGTGGAGGTGACAGTTCAGCGGGCAGGTAGGGTGGTCATTCAGGCCACCCTCAAAAGACAGACTTGAAAACCCTGCCCCTAGGACCCGCTAAGTCACTCCCCCAATCTGGCTAGCCAATAGAAGCCTTGTCACATGAACCTTATCAGCCAATAGAATCTGTGTGTATGTGTTATTCTCCACATACACACAGTTTTACACCAGGTTTCCATAACAACCCAGCCATTTTTCTTCACTGCTGTAGGTCAGCTTTAAAGGGGCAGGGCACTGTAGATGTCACTGATAGTCGATATTGTCGATATCTTTTAATTACATACACAAACATTAAATGAAATAGATGAAATATACCCATGCGAAGCCGGGTCCTTCTGCTAGTTAGGAATAATGATATGCATACAAAAACATAATGGAAGTAGCCCGTGAGCAGATACCCTTTGAGATCTTTCTTTATACATTATGGACCATGGGATCAAACATAGATTATGCAATTTAAATAGCATTAAGCTGCACACCTTCGTAAATCTAAATTGTGGCATGTATGAACGAAGAAGAATTCATAGTTCACACAAACCTCTTCCTTTTCCAGATTTGTTTTTGGCTCTTGGCATTAAACATGTCATTTTTCAGTCAGCAGGTAGATAGTCAGGAAGAAGCTGTTCAATCTTTCACAGCTTTTGACATGCCAGAAGACAAAATCAATGCAAATTTCATCTGTATACAGGATCTGATTTGTTTTTGAGAACATGTTATATTCCTTGGGTACAAGTGCATTACCTCCTGAGCGATGCTCTTACAGCAAATGTAATATGAACACATTGTAAAGCCCAATTAAAAAGGTTCTACAGAAAAAAATGAAAACTTGTAGGATATAACATAATGTTCTGAATGTACTTGTATTATTGATTTTGTTCTTTCCTCTATCAACAGTCCTGTACTAAGCCATCATTAGGATGATGTAATGCCATTCACAGAGTTCCACTGAGAACTGCTATGGTTATGCGGCATGAAACAATATGCATTTTTTCATTTTAGACTACGCAAAGCCAACAGTACAGGATCAATGAGAGGTCTCTTTATTATAATCAGATGATCACAGGCGCTGTACCATCAATAAACCATGGAACAGATGTGCCCAGTCAGCAGGTATACCTTAGGAGCGACTGGAAAGGAAGTTATTTTTGTGGCTGCAACATGTTCTCATTTAGCAACATAACTGAACCCTTTTCTGCATATTTAATGTTAAATTATTGTCAGGAGAAAATTCAAAGATTAATATATAAAAATTAGAAATATGGACTTTGACTATGCTGTGGAATATGTTGGCCCTATATAAAGATTGAAATTATTACTGACCATTTATTACCAAAAAATTCAATGATAAATGCATTTAATTTAGCATATATCATGTAGGTGTATTTGACATATTCATCTGCCTGTGGTTACCTTACGAGCACGTCACTGCTCTACTTGGTGGCAGACCATTTTACTGCTATGGGGCCCAGCACTGAACTTCCTCTCTTCCACACTTAAAAGCACTGCATTTTTATCCACCTGTCACTAGAGGGAGCTAAATGCAAAGAGACTTTTATAGCAACTGTATCAATTCCTCTGCACTGAGCTCCCCCTAGTGGTGGCTGTAGGTAGTTTATTAATATATTATATGAAGGGAAGCATTGATTTAGAGCTATATGGAGAAATGTATCAATGGAATTATACCAGTTGTATGATGTAAATACATTGAGAAATATGCTGCTCAGAATGAGTGCCATTTTTATGAAGCTTCTTTTCCACTTTTCTGACGTAGAAATAGGATAAAGTGGATGAGGCAGAAGGCTACTTTTTTAAAAAAAATGTCCCCCACTCAAAATAATTAAAAAAAATCTGAAATCTGAGGCGTCGTGCTTTGCATTCTGCATTGCCTGGAAGAGTTGTACTGGCAAACTGGGTAGGTGTCACCGCCACTTCTGTGAGAAGGTCTGTTAGATGTTCTTCTCTACCTGCATGAAGTTCTTTGTTTTGGTTTCACTTTGTCATCTCCTTTCCTTCTCCCAGCTGTCACCTATTTACACTTATTGTCTCCCTTTATATTCCCTCCCATACTGCCTCACTTTGCGGTTTATACTTCTTCTTGGATTGTGTTCACTGCTGGATGCTGATTCTGCTGATTCCTCAGATAAGTCTGTTTCCTTTATTTGTTTTTCCTTCCTGGCTTGATTCTAGGTGACCCTGACTCCGTCCGTATTAAGTGCAGGGAGCCGGTGGTCGTGTCCCCTCACTATTATAGGGTTTTCAGGTGTCACATAGTATGAGGTACGTGGATATGCAATCGTCTACCATAAAGACCTTTGCATGGGCATAGCAGTCAGGGAGAGCTCTAGGGGTTTTATAGGGATCACCCATATGCTCCTTAGTTTGGGATCAAGCCAGTCGGATGTTTATTTATAAGTTCCAGCTTTCTGCAACAGCATCCATGACATTAGGTCAAGGCCACCCATATACATTTTGCTATGGGGCAAAAGGAGAGTTGTGTATGCCCCTGGCTCTGCCAGTATTAATACTGATCCAACAACTTTATAATTGTCATTCCATGAAGTTAATTTTAAAATTAGAGCCTAATATGCCTTTTCTTTTTACAAGGAACATTGTAGTAGTCTATTTTTCAACAAACTCAAACTGACAATGTATTATGACTCAGTTTATCTTTTGACTTCATCACTATTTTTACTACATAAAGCCGAGTCTTAACTTTTTAAACAGAAAAATTTGTACAAGTCACTGCCTTATACAATATAATGTACAAGCATCTCCTCCAGTAAACTGCTGTGGTAAACGCTCTATTGACCTGCAGGTTGTTCACTCTATGGGTATCATAACCAAGCAAGAGGCCATGGCTGAGGATTATTAAAGGAGATTTCATGACACCTTAATACAATACAATGCATAGTGCCTAACAAGTTTCCAAATGCTGCAGGTCAAAACAAAATAGATCAATTGCACATGTTTGGTTCTCAGCGTGTCCTGACTGTTTATACACAGTAATTGACCTGTTTCTATGGACAGGATATGTAGTTTGTCCAGGATCAGTAGTGCCAAACAAACTATCATGAAATACTACAAGTTAACATCTTATTTTAAAATGTATTGTAAATTCAGTTATGTCAGTTGCAGTTTTCTGAATGCCCAATCAGGACTTGGCAGAACAGTATGGGTGCTCTTGTAGACAGTGGTGTGCCAAGCACTAAAGGCTAGGGAACAGTGTATGTCATTATCAATGGATGCAATCAAAGACCACTTATGTGAAATATTGGGTACATCTGGAGAGCCATAATAATAGAAAAAATTATGGAATAATGGAATGTGAATATACTGTAACAAAAGGGATTTAGGAGGTACCTTTTTATATCTGGACTTCTAAAAGCTAAAAGACCTCTTTAAGTACTAGGATCTAAACAAACACAAAACACTGAAGTACACTGCATTTCAAGGTAGATAGAAGCTTAAAGTGGCGCTACAACATATTCAGGAAAAATAGATAGGCTTTATTCACCCATAAAACAGTAGTGAGATTTCAGTCCCACAATAAAGTCATTCTCAAGCAATCTTTTTTGTTGAATTTGTTGGAAAGCCGCTTCAAACTACTATATTTCTTTGGATTTGGGTTCAGGGGGCTCCAGAGTTGACCTGACAGGAGTTAATTCCTACACAATGCTGCCCTATCCTGATTTTATTTGTTGCACTCTTGTGACAAAATTTGTTGGTATTATGATGTCGCTGAAGTTGAGAAGTTGCTGGATCCATGCTTTCTTTGTTATATATGTTTAACCACTGTAAAGTGCATTATTAAATTTGATATTTCATATAATCATGAGAAGATATAATGAACTCCAAGAGCTAAAAAGTGCACATTTAGTTGCTTTTCACAGAACAATTTAAGCCCTGGAGGATAACTTGATCTTCACACATCCTCAGAAATGTCAATTACTCTCCAGTATATGCCTTTTTAACTATCCAGGCATATTTGATGGAGTGAAGTACATTTACAGGTATAAAACTAATTTAGGATATAATGGAGGCTTCAGCTAAATTAATAATGTTAATGTCCAGTTAATTTAGGACATAGATTTGAATGACAGTGGACAGAAAAGTCTACCTTACATCTTAATGACACAACAAGCTACAAAACAGCTTTAGTCTAACATACATACTTGTACACACTTTTCAAAAGTAGGAGCAGACACCAAACATTACAGGTGCGGGACAAACCAGGTCACTAACACAAGAAATATATTTAGCCATGTCACAAGTTTAAAGGGAGTTTGTCATCTCATTTTAACTTATCACGCTTCTGGAAGTGTCCTGCTGGACACCAAAACAGCATTCTAAACATATCTTTATTAGCATTTGTGTGGGTTGTTTACAGCATAAAACATTCTTTATTTGTTATGCACAGTAAGTCCCAAGCTCAAGCCTTCCCCACCTAAAGGTTCCCAGCTCCTCCTCTCTCCAAAGCCATTACCCTCTCCCTGCAACATCATTCAACCCCCTTTCTTGAAATGCTGTCTGTCCAGCTGTGGTGATGGGCATCAGGTTCACAGCTTCTAATGTGCATGCACAGTCAAGCAGCAGACCAGGCCTGTTAGCAGAAGAAAAGGATCTGTGAAGCGTATGCCCACAGTTACAACTCTTTTTCCAGTGGGTCTGTTGCGCATTGTTTGATGGTGCATGAGCGTTACAAGTTGTGAAGCCGAAGACCACAGCGATATTTGTAATGTGCAGATACCAGACAGAAGCCCCACCGGAAAAAGAGAAGGAGCTGTGAGTATCGACTTCATAGCTCCTCTTATTCTTCCAGCAATGCGCAGGCACTGGACAGTATTTTATTGAGGAGGGTGAATGATGTCCCAAGGAGAGGGGAAGGGCATTACAGAGGAGAGTGGATGACTGTGAATGTTTAGGACAGGAGGGCTTGGGCACATGCACAATGGATGAAGCCCTTCTAGTCACTTGGGCAAAATTTTCATAACAAATAGGTAGTTTAATGATGCGAGTAACTCACACAAATGCTAATAAAGGTATGTTTAGAAGGCTGTTTTGGTGTACAGCAAAACACTTCCAGAAGTATAATAAATGACAATGAGATGACAGACTCCCTTTAAGTCTGCAAATAAACTTTTCACACTTTAGCAGTAATATAAGTAAATTTGCTGCATATGCAAAGGCAATAGAGCAATCTGAATGCAATGACATAGATTTTGGCACAGGTAGTATGACCAGAATACATATATTTTGTGATAGGACTATTTATAGAGGCGGACAAAATGTTTGGCTGAATATTCAACAGATATTAAATCCAGCATCTGTGTAGAAATGTTAAGACACAAGTCCATTAGGTATAACCCTACTTCATTAATCCAGAGAAATGCAGAAAATCTCTATGATGCCGTTGCAAATGGTCTCATATTAGGTGGAAACTTCTTTCCCAAATTTAAATATGAATATACATTCCTGGATAAAAGACCCAACTCCAATAATCTTGTATCCATAACTGGTGGCACAACGTACTATATTGTAAGAAATTCATCCAGCATCACAAATCAGCAACCACACCATCTTGTGGCACTAGCAGTCTCAATGCTATTACAATAAGGTGAAACCTTCCTTCCTCTAGATGCAGATAATACCCTCTTGTCATGGTTACAGGCCTATCTATAAAAAGTGTATTAGAAAGATTACTGTACCGTTGATTCATATATTTGTACATTATTATTAGGACATCCCTTTGCAAACTGTGTAACCCCAAGTACTTGGGTACTGCAATTTACCATTTCACTTAAAGGGGTTGTGCAGTACTATAATATTGATCACCTATCTGCAAGATAGGTAATCAATATTACATTAGTGGGGGTCCAACTCTTGGCACCCCCATCAATAAATTGTTTGCAGGGGTCATAGAGTTTGTGTGAGAGCTGCTTCCTCTTCCTTGTTAAACCTGCACACCGTCTCCCTTGTAGAGGTAGTGCAGTGTAATTACAACTGCAAGTGAATAGGATAAGTAGTTGTAGTTACACTACACCACCGCTACCAGGGAGACAGTGTGCAGTTAAACAATGAAAAGGATGCAGTATTTGCACGAGCGCCATGACCCCTTTAAACAGCTGATTGGTGGGGTCCTTGGATTCTGACCTCCATCAATCTGATATTGATTACCTGCTCTGAGGATAATATCAAAGCACTGTGCAGCCCCTTTAATTACTTTGGTCACACTCGTCTGCAACCTCTTCAATTCAGCTATATAAACATTTTACACATATTTGCACAAAACTGCACACAATATTCCATGTGTAGTTTGTGTACTGATTTTTATGAAAGTAAAACTATGGTATTACCATGGGCATCTATGCTTTTCTCTTTTGATGTATCCCATGATGTTATTTGCCTAGGAGTAGCTGTCCACCAACATCCTTGAGTCCATTAGGGTATCAATTTTACCTAATTTTGATTAATATAGCGAGTATCATCTACAAATACTACAATTTTCTTCTGTAATTCCACTACAAAGTCATTAATAGATATATTGAAAACAAGATATTCAATTCTGACCACCGTGGTACATTACTGAAAACCGTGGCCCATATTGCTACATGGAAACTACTAGCTGTGCTATGTTCGCTAGCGATTGTTTTATCGATTTAACTACAAGTGTTAGGATGGGTTATATACAGCATATGTAAAAAATGGGATCATTAGGCTAGATTCATAGCCTAACCAAAGCCAGGAGTGCATCATACAAGAAGGAAAGTATACAAGTGTCCTATTTTTGGATCCTGTGTTCGACAAAAAAAAAGTAAAAAAATAAATAAAAAAACTCTGTCCAAAACTGTAGATTTATCATTACACTTACATCTTACTCCATTTTTACATATGTCCAAAGTCACTTTTGGCTAAGTCAGATTTATTAATGGTCCTTTAATACTGTGATAAATGTGGTTTGACGGTAGCAGTTTATCCTTCAGTAAGTGGCTTTAAAAAAGTTGCACGTCTTTACGAAAAAGTTGCACGTTTATAGGTTTCTGACAGAAAAGTCGCAAGATTTACTTCATTATCAGTTGTACCTGAGAAAACATGGACCCATCTTTGATGACAGATCTTTTTTGATGATGAAAGAAGAATTTTACAGAAGAAAAAATATTAGTTGAAAAATATTAGTTGAAAATATTAGTTGAAAAAAACTGACACAGTTTATCATTCAGCTTTATAGCTGGGTGGTTAAAGCCCTTGCCTCTAATGTAAGAAGGTTGTGAGTTCAAATCCTGGCAGAAACTTTTCCGAAATAGAGGCTAAATTAGATTTAAATACACTGGGTGTCCCCAAGCACTGACTCTATATATGGACATAGCTATATATGGAGTCAGAGCAGGGACTCCTAAGCCACGGACTCACACTGGGTGATTCCCTCACTGTACAGCGATCTTCTGCATAGACCTCAGTGGGACCCAGCACCCTCCCTTCTTCAGAGCAGGGGGTGCCTGGTTTAATGCTCGGTTTCTCCCACTGACTTCCATTGTGCAGAGCACCCGAGCATTGCAAAGTGTTCTACCAGAGCACCCGAGGACTTTGGTGCTCGATCAACACTACCGCACAGGTCACAAATTATGTCTGTTAAAAGCACTCATACTAAGTCTGTCTGGAAGGGGACTATAAAATGTTATGTCTATTAAAAGCACCCATATTAAGTCCATCTGTAAGGAGCCTATAAAAAATACATTTTTGCAAGAAAAATTAAGTGAACTCTATAGGATTACCCGGGTGTCTGTACCGATTACCAATAAATGTGTACTGATTTTATCTGTCACAATTACTGTATGTAAAAAAGGACATTAACCCACCTGGACCCCAGTTATCTGCAATATAACGCATCCCCAAGCAAAACCAATTACACAGTCATTCTTCTCATTTTAAATTACAGCACAGACACTTCAGGATATTCACTGAAGTAGATTAATTTCATATGGAAAAAGTAATCCAAACTGCTGTCACATCATAGCTACTGCGCGATGCCCCGAATGCAAATAGATACTATTCAAAATTACAGTATATTTCACAACCACATTCCCCTTGGAGAAACGTGGCAAATATGTGCAGCCCAACTAACTGCGACAGGGACATTATCTCCTGTTTGTAATATAGCATGCGAATTAAGGTGCTAATCTCTTTCATCCTCCAACATGTTTACAGTCAGCCGCACCACTAATGTTCAATTAGAAACAGAATTTTATTATATAAAATGCAGGATTAAAATATGCACGGGAGGAAGGAGGGGGAGGTGAACCTTGTCCCGAAATAACAGATTTTTTAGTTATAAAAAAGCTATTTGCCAGGATTTCAAAAGCCATCTGTTTTCAAAGCCTACCTTCCTCGTTGTTTACTACAGGCTGTCTTGTCTGTTTTAACAACCTCCCGTGGGATCCTGTACACCTCATTATGCAAAACCACTGTATGTGTATTCACTTCAACACTTCCAGCTAATCTGCACACATAGCACCTTTTCTATTATATGCTACATCCTTGCGAGGCTGCACTTTACAGCCACTAACCATATGCAGCCCTCTTCTTTCCTCATATCGGAGTTCTACATGGGGCTCATTTAAAATTCTCCCTTTTGTGATCCAACTCCATAAAACATAAGAACTCCTAGTTGTACTATGAGGATGTCACGTGCTCTAGGAAGCACTCCAAACCCAGATAAAACCTTCCCAGATGTTTATGGCGCATGCAGAAACAATATTCATTCTCCCCATCTGTAACTTAAAACGTGTATTGTTGCACTCTCATCAACCGCGTTACTGGTGCTCTGGAATGTAGAAATGGGCCAATCAGCGACACATTAAAGAAAAGCAAATCATAACCGCACAGATGACTAGAGTCTCTGTGTGCTCTCGGCGGACGCACCTGCATGACTTAAGCTACGAATGCTGGGGTGAAAGGCAGGCTACATTCATTTAAAATGGAGCCATATTCATTAAACGTACACAGGAGATTTATAAGAAAAAATGATAACAACACAATCCATATCCAGCATATGAAATCCTTGCTACATGAAAAAATACAGTACGTACATACAGTATTTAGTTAATCTTCCTAATCACGCCAGAGCTTATAGTGCTCATTTTTCTTATGCTATTGATGGTTGGGGTTGGACAGATTGGAGGGGGTCCAACTATCGACACCCCCATGATCAGCTGTTTGAAGAGAACCCAGTGCTCGTTCACAGTTTACTTGCTCCTCCATCCCTATTCAATTCAATGAGAAGGAGCGGTTACACTTCATCTGTTCCTTCCCATAAGAATGAATGGGGATGGAGGAGCTGCAATTACACCTGCGCACTGCTGCAATGTCGAGCAGGTACACAGTGAAGAGAAGGCAGCGCTCATATGAGTTCTGCGTTCTCTTCAAACAGCTGATCGGCGTGGGTGCCAGGAGTCGGACCACAGCCAATCTGATATTGATGACCTATCCTGTGGATACGTCATCAATATAGGAAACTGGCTAACCCCTTCATACAAAACTGGCATAAATGAAGTGTCTTTGCATTCTAGTACAAATGCTTCACTTGTAAATGAAGACTAGGTTTTGCATTGACAGGCCAATTAAATGTTTGTTCCTTCTTTTATTATTAAAGGGGTTATCTCATGATTAATGTTATAGGACATGACAAGTGACAACCCCTTTCTTAAAAAGCTAGAACCAGCCCTGTACCTCACATGGATCCAGAGTTTACCCCATTCATCTCTCCAATTGCTCAGCTAGATTTAATTCAAGTTCAAAAGCTCAGGGGGCGTGTCATTTCTCAGGGGGTGTGTCCATTCTGCTACACCTCTCAACCTGTAACAGTAGCTAGAGCTGGAGACAGTTGAAGGATGGAACTTTAAAGGGGTTGTCTCATCTCAGACAATAGGGGTATATCGCTAGGATATGCCCCCATTATCTTATAGGTGCCGGACCCACACACCTGTCTCCTAAACAAAGCCCCGCTATGGTGGCTGGAGGACTCTGGTCTGGCCACCACAAAGCGCTTTCCCCATAGAAGTCAATGGGAGCGTACCACGCATGACTGGCCACTGCTCTCATTCACTTCTATGGGCCAGTCCGAAAGAGCCTGAACCAGCCCCATAGAAATGAATGGAGGGCGATTGCACATGTTCAGGCCTCCATTCTTGATGTAGGTGCAGGTCCCAGACATGGGCACTTATCAGAAAATGAGGGCACATCCTAGCAATATGCCCCCATTGTCTGAGATGAGACAACCCCTTTAAGGTCCAGGAAAAAGGAAAGTGCTTTCTCTCTAGTATTTCATTGTGAGTATACAAATGGTCCCTCAAGATACAATGGCCTCAGGATACAATATTTTCAACATACAGTGGTCTTTTCTGGCCCATCCTAAGTTGAAACTAGACTCAACAGACTGTACAATGCCTCAGACTCAGATCCAACCAATCAAGGCCACTTCTCTGGTACAACAGGTGTAATAATTGCTAGTTAGCAGCTATTCCTGATGTTAAATGTTTTATCTGTCTTATTTATCTGCTTATTTTTTCTTAAATCTTCATTTTCTTTTATCTTGGATGACACTCGGGGACTTTGGAACCGATTACTCACCTTACAATGGTTTCAACATACAATGGTTGTCCTGGAACCAATTAATATTGCACCTTGAGGGACCACTGTACTTTTTTGACTTCACATGCTGCAGATTTTGTTGCAGAAATTTCTGAATGGGGTTGTATTTACCCCATTTAGATGAATGGAACTGATTTCCAGTAACAACTAAATCTGCCTGTAACAGCGGCTGCTGTGCACTGCTGTTCCCCTGCTTACAGCCGCGATCCCAGCGGCCGTGTTCAGCGACTGAACCCGGACATACCCTTATTTTCACACCGACATCCCCCCTGTGGCTAGCATCGGAGGACCTCATGCTCCAATGCGCTCCCTTGCCCTGTGCTAGATCGCACAGGGCACAGGCTCTTTTGTTTATCATAACACACTGCCGGGCGGAAGCTTCCGCTCGGCAGTGTGTTCGTTGATGTCACCGGCACTGATGGGCGGGCTTTAGCGCTACCCTAGCCCTTTTACTGGCTAGGGCAGTGCTAAAGCCTGCCCATCAGTACGTCACCGGGCTTCCTGGCAGCCCCATGGATAGCCCCAGTATGTCACCGGAACTTCTAAAAATGCCTTTGCCCTGCGCAATTTAGCACAGGGCAAAGGAGAGCATCAGAGCATAAACTGCTCCAATGCTCAAGTCAGGGGGGCTGCCTGGGTGAAAATGGGGATATGTCCGGGTTCAGCTCTGAACCCTTTAAGGGCCGGTGCTCGTCACTTCCTGGGCTTTATGGGTTTGGTCATGTGGCTTTGCTGACCTATCATAGCCCTCCTTCACATATACTGTATAAGTGGCTCAGCCCCCTTCCCAGATGCCTCAGTGTCAAGGTCCAGGACCAGGTTCCTGGTTTCAGCTTGTAGTGTTGTGTTCCTGACTCGTATCTGTATTCCTGGACTCTGCTACCTGTTATATCCCTACCTGCTTGCCTTGACTCTCCCGTTGCTGACTTGGATTGCCTGACCTGTACCGGTGCCGCCTGCCCTGACCTTTTGCCCATCTGACTACACCTCTGCCTCATACTTCGGTTATGCACCTCTAGTACCTTTCTCAGGTATCTCCTGGTCTACCTGGGCCAGCTGCCTCTTATGCCTATCCTCCTCAAGAGGTAGCGATCTGGTGTTCCCCTGTCACGACCCTTGGTCATGGTCGTGACTCCTGTAACCGCATGCAGTTGCCTGCGGTCTTGGTGTTGTTGTCAATCACAGGTGAGGGCTATAGTATGTTGCCTCACCTGTGGTTGCCGCTGGCAACATTGTGTTTGTGGCAGCAGAGCAGCCTGAGCGGTGCTAGGCAGCTTGCTGCAATAGGCATGCAGTTGAACCTGGCAACCTCTCTTTATAGGTGTGCCTTTTATCGGTGTGCACGGGGTGTTATATGTGTTGTGTGCACTTCCCCTTTTAGTTGATGTCTTCCCTTCCCTGGTATTGGAAGGGTTAACTTCCCTCCTAGTGTGTGTGTGCACTGGGTGTGTCTGACTGGGTGTGGCTACTTGGCCCTATAAAGCCTCAGTGGAAGGCAATCGGATCGCGGCAGTGAAAAAATGCCGATTTCAGGCTCTGATCTGCGCTCTGCAGATCAGAGCCTGAAATCACAGTGTCCTCGTGCCCTCCCCCCGATCCGTGCAGCCCCCCCCGATCCGTGCAGCCCCCCCGATATGTGCAGCCCCCCATCTGTGCCCCCTCCATCTGTGCCCCATCTTGTATCCACAGTGCCACCTCCTTGAGTCCGCCCCCTCCATTCCTTCTGCTGGCGTGACGCGTGACACCCTCCCTCCCCCCCCCCCTTCCAGCACTGCCCCCCCGCTCGGTCTGCCCCCCTGCTGTGTTTGATGGCGGCGGCTCCATTCCTGAGCCGCCACCATCATCAGAGTGTCAGCTCTATGCTGACACTCTGTTGTAAGTTCTGTAACCCCATAGATGCCGCAGCAACGGCATCCATGGGGTTACTAGAGGGAGGGGGCTCCCTCTCTCTACCATCGGGGCTGCTGCGCTGTGATGGCAGCCCCGATGGTTGCCCTGGCAAGCGTCCGCTGTTGCCACCTACAGGGCATCTGAATGTATTACACTTTGCAATGCAAGAGCATTGCAAAGTATAGTACAGCCCCACTGGATCTTCAAGATCCAAGAGGGACTTGATAAAAAAAATGTGAAAAAAAAATAAAAGTAAAAATAAATAAATAAAAATTTAAAAAATAAATTGCCTTTTCCTATAAAAAATGAAAAATAAAAAAACTACACATATTAGGTATCACCGCGTCCGTAACGACCGTCTCTATAAAAATATCACATGATAGACCCCGTCTGATAAACACCATAAAAAATAAAAATTGTGTAAAAAAAAAGCTATTTTTGTCACCTTACATTACAAAAAGTGCAACAGCAAGCGATCAAAAAGGCGTATGACCCCCAATCAAACCGCCACCTCGTCCCGCAAAAAATGATACCCTATTTAAGACAATCGCCCAAAAAATAAAAAAGCTATGGCTCTCAGACTATGGCTCTCAGACCATGATTTCAGAAATGCTATTATTGTGTAAAACTTAAATAAATAAGAAAAAGTATACATATAAGGTATTGCCACGTCTGTAACGATCTTCTCTATAAAACTATCACATGACCTAACTCCTCAGATGAACGCTGTAAAAATAAATAAATGAAAATTGTTCCAAAACAGCCAATGTTTGGGTCACCTTGCCCCATAAAGTGTAATAATGAATGATCAAAAAATCCTATGTACCCAAAAATGGTACCAATAAAAACCTCAACACTTTCTGCAAAAAACGAGCCCCTGCACAAGACGATCGGCAGAAAAATAAAAAACATATGGCGTTCAGAAAACCAATCCAGCACAATCTGCCTTCCAAAAACCGTATGGCATTCCTTTCCTTCTGCGCCCTGCCGTGTGCCCATACAGCAGTTTACGACCACATGTGGGGTGTTTATGTAAACCGCGGAATCAGGGTAATAAATATTGAGTTTTGTTTGGCTGTTAACCCTCAATGTGTTAAAGAAAAAAAATGAATAAAATGGAAAAAAAGTGAAATTTAGAAATGTCATCTCCATTTTCCTTTAATTCTTGTGGAACGCTTAAAGATTTTATCACTGGACAACCCCTTTAAACAAACTGGGTCCAAAACATATCACCTGTGCTAAATGTAAAGTTCTAAATATACATCCATGTTTGACCGAAAACATATATGTAACACGGGCAGATAATAAAAAAGACAAATAGGACAAAAACTATAGATTTCACATGGGTGTTTAGGATCTAATGAGTTAAAGCAGATTATTTCCCTAAATGCTAAATTTCTCGAGTAAATGGTCCAAGCTTGGAGTGGCAGTCACGGTCTATCTGATATATGGATGTTAAAATCTAATAGACACATGTCTGCACATTGGCAGCCTTTATTATTTGCCACAGTTGCTTTGTTCAGTCAGCGCCCTAGCATTTTCTCGGCTAACTTATTCCTAAACACTGGGTAGCATGTCTCCAGGACAAACACAATGGCTCATTACAAGGAATTGAGAAGTGGTCAGCAGCTGCACACTATTAACTCAGCTTGAGCCTGGTCTTCGAGCAGCATTTTCTACCATGTCTATAATTATATCCAAGATGTTCCTTTGAGTGACTGTATATCAGAAGTAATTTTCTGTTTAAAGACTCTATGTGTTGAATTTCCTAGATCATTATTTATTTGGATGTAGAATCTATGGTGTAAAATGTGCCAAGTATCTGCTCTGTGTTTTGATGGTAAGCTCCCATTCTGGTTGTTAAATGTTATCCCCTGTCCACATGATATACGCATAACTAAACATTAGTATGAACCACAGACCATAATACAGGTGGTATTTGAACATGAATTTCCTCTTTTATAGACTGTACCATTGGGGTTTACTGCAGAGATCATCATGGTAGCCAAAAGCAAAAGTCTCAGGGTATGGCCACATAGTCAGGTTTCCTGATACAGTTTTGGAAGCCAAAAGCAGAAGTGGATCATAAATAGAGAGGATTTATAAAGGACAGATACAACTTCTCCTCTATTTTGAATTCACTCTTGGTTTTGGCGTGAAAAATCGAATGGGGAAACCTGTTTGTTAGTGCATGATTCTTTAAAAGCCATCACTTTTTTTATGTTTGGTTGTGTAAATCATTTTTGTGCTAAATAGGACTTGATTATATTTATGTAATTTTTTTAATGCCTTTATATTTTATACCCAGGAAAATGTAAAAAAAAAAAAAAAAAAAAGGATTTTGCACAAAGTACAAATATAATATATTATTTTTTTTATATATATATATTATTTTTTTTTAGTTTGTCTTTACTTTATTTTTACATTTATTTTACATGGGGGATAAGGTCATACAAAACCTTTTAGGGAGGCTTTTAAAATTTTAAAACATTTTACTACAAATTTCTCCTGTAACTGGGGGTGACATACTAGCCCCAGTTATAGGAGAAATGCAGGTTGTAATTAGCAATAATAGCAAAAGAAAGAAGAAAGAAACATGTTCATAAGGTAGAAATATTTAAGATTTGCAAGGTCCACTGTGACCTGCAATAGTACCACACTCACCTTCAACCAATGTTGTGAAAATCTGTAATGATCATATGTATTAGTGGGTGCTGCTGACTAGCCCTCTACAATTTGTTGCCAGCCACATGAAGGTAAAGGATCAGGGGATGATGCTGTGAGCTTCCATCAACAAGAAACTTCAGACTGTGGGACACTGATAGGTGCAAACCACCTTCTGGGAATTTTCTTGTTGATGGGAGCTTGCAGTATCATCCCTGAGGTTGTAATTAGGCATAATTAGGCAGCTGGGCCTTCACTGCAGAGCTGAACAGGATCTGCTAAGATCCAGCAGCTTCTGCACATACCCAGCCCCCAGAAATCACTTGATCACTAGGACCAGAACTTCTGTATATACAGAAGTGGTCACTGAGAAGGACTCATTCCGGATAATTGGCTTAATATAAAATTGACCATAGTGTGTATGCTTGTGAAAGGGAAAATGCATGTGAGCCAACATTAAATAAATCACCAGTAAGGTTATGGTGTTCTTATATGAATGGAACGTAGGCAGCCACTGACTTCCCAGGGAGATGCCCTAGCCATAAAACTATCCCTATGCTTTAGTCACAGTGAGAAAACTGCATAAAAAATGTTTGTCATTGTCATAGAATCTGTTCACATCTGCACTGGAGATTCTATTTGGAGCCTCTGTCACAGATTCTGCCATAAATTCCAGAAAAACAGTCCTATTTCTTTCCAGTAAAATGTCACACGCCATGATGGTAACTCAACATCCCCCTTATAAGTCAATGGAGTCAGTGTATTATAATATCAGATGTGCACTACTGCCTTACTGTAATCTACTGAACGGTACTTATAAAAATACATTTACCTTCAGTCTCTTTTGCATATTCACCGTGATTCATTGTTTCAAAGACTGGACCATCGGTTTCATAATCACTCAAAGGTGGAGCTGCCACTGGAGCATCTTCATGAACAATGCCACCCTTCATCTAAGAATTGAGAAAGAGTAACTGATTATTCAGATACTTCAAGTATGAAAGTTGTAGGCTTAAATAAATTCTCACTGAACAATAGGATTATAACTAGTTTTATTAGGATACCCAGTAATTTTCTAAAAATGCATAATTTGTAGACTATGATCATTGTATGGGGCTCAATTTTTTCTACATGAAATCAAAACTGACCTAAAAATGATCAGTTGTCACTAGAGATGATCGAATTTCATATTTAGAAATTTGTTCACGCTTCGTTTACTGGTAAAAGGTGAATTGCGTTATGGATTCCGTTACCATGGACCATAACGCAATTCTATGATGGAATGCATAACGGAATGCCTTTAGAGGAATCCATAACGCAATTAGCTTTTTACCAGTAAACAAATTGCAATCAAATTTCATATCCGGAAATTAGCTCATGTCATTTTTTTCTCAGATTCTATAGATGGTTTTTGAAAAAATGTGCATTATTACACTGAAGTACATGGGACAAGAAATAAAAAAAATTCACTGGCTGCAAGGCCACATTCATCATTGCCATTTTACCTATCATTTGTCCCATGAATTTTTGTAACAAATTTTAATATGATGTTCCTAATGCCCTGATAAAACTTTTTCTAATATACTTTATTAATCAATTTTGTATTTTGCTTAGCCTTTTCCCTACCTAAAATGCCGTATTCCCTGTGCGCTTAAAGGGAACCTGTAACCGGGATTTTGTGTATAGAGCTGAGGACATGGGTTGCTAGATGGCCGCTAGCACATATGCAATACCCAGTCCCCATAGCTCTGTATGCTTTTATTGTGTAAAAAAAACAATTTGATACATATGCAAATTAACCTGACACTCAGAGCTATGGGGACTCGGTATTGTGGATGTGCTAGCGTCCACCTAGCAACCCATTTCCTTAGCTCTATACACAAAATCCCGGTGACAGGTTCCCTTTAAAACTCAGTTCTCTGTAGACTGCTGACAGCTCAGCGGTGTACAGAGTACCGGCTGTGAAATGTATAAATTGGGTCGCAACAGCGCAGGGAGTACGGGCAGGAGTGCCTATTGCTGCTCCTGCCCGTGCTCTCCGGAGGTTTACTAACACCTGGCATAGCACATGGGTACCCTCTACACAAGTACTATGCCAGGATTAGCTGAGCGGACCGGGCTCCTGCTTCTGTCTGCTCCGCTAAGCTAAGAGAACGGTTTTCATCCCTAAATTCAAAGAAAAATTCCGCTGACTGAGACAATTAGAGCTTTTCTATGGAACTTTTTTCTAATAAATAGGCAACTATTGGAATTGCTGGTCACATAACAAGCCAGTGTTCAATATAATCAATAAACCTGCTGTTTTGAGAGAGCAGCACAAGGGGATATAGATTTCAGTGGTTTGCTAGCATGGAGAAGTTACTTGTCAGGTAACACAAGAATCTTGGCGCACAACTTAATGCCATCTTATGTCCATAAGGTAGCATAACCATCAATAGATGACATTTTGCTCCTGTAACAGATCTGTATATATCACAAGTGCATTGCAGAAAAGAATCAGAGTTATGCTCTGTAAAGATCCAGTATAAAAAAAAAAGAATGACATCGTCCTATCCAGCTGAATGTACCCATAATGGCCAAGACATCCGAGCAACAGAAGCACTATCACATTTCCAAATCACTTAGGTCCTTTCACCAAGTTGAAAAAAACTGCTTGTTTTTCATATTTTTTTCATTTTTTAATAGCTCAATGTGCAGCTAAATACTTTTTTTAAATATGTCCTCCTTTTCATAACAGTCATTTTCATATAAGAAATGTAAAAAGTTTGGTAGTCACAGGATGGAAAGAAACCCTGTGGTGTGTAGGCGTGCCCCCCTATAAGGTCATACAAAACATTTGGCAGGGCATTTAACATTATGGGGGGCATGTATTAACAGATATATGACACAATAGTGGCATATTTAAGTAGCAGAATTTGTTGCACACCATTTTGCTGCAAAATCTGCAACTTTTCCCTACTCACTGCATTTTTTCAAAGTGGCAAGAAAAAGGGGCACAGCATGGGTGGGAAAGTGGGCGGGACAGCAGGCTTGGCTCATTTAGCTTTTGCCTTGCTTCTTTAGGTGTGGAAAATGGCTTAAATCTAAGCCAGCAAGAAAACTGGTGTAGATTCAAGTTTGTTGCATATGTGCTAGAGGAAGCGCCAAACTTATATAGAGGCCTGTGCCTCTACATCATTTTGGCACTTCCTCCTGCAGCACAGAGGTACTTAAGACTGGCATGGAAAACACTTGTTTTAATAAATGTCCCCCTATACATTTTTATAGTTGAATTCTCCTGTCACTGGGGCTGGCATATTAGCCCTTGCAGGCCTTGAGCCTTACTGCTGAGCTGATCTGGGTTTGCTAAGACCTAACAGCTTGTGCAGACACCTGGTCCCCAACAATCACATGACTGCTAGGACCAGAGCAGGAAGTGGATGCAGGGTGTTTCATGTGCTCACTGCCTTAATTTTAAACATAAAGTATTATCAATGTTTTCTTCATCTGTATTTGTCCTTTTTTAATAATTTTTTATTTTCTTTCACAGAGCCATAAAATCATGTATAAAGACGGATCTTAGCTTTGTTATACTGCATTTCTCATACACTACATTAATTCCAGCTGAGGTAAAAATTTAAAAACAAACAAAAAAAAAAACATATGTGCCATACCTGTGTATCTTTACTTGTTTCAATAGCGGAGTCAAATAGCTTCAGGAAGAAATCTAAGGTAAAGCAATATTCATCAGCAAGAGTCTGTAGAGACTGCAAAATGGAATAAAATAGGGCTCCTCTCCGTGCCAAGGGGTACAGTTCATCTCTCTTTTTCAGCAGGTCATTATGACATGATTTAGCCCTTTCAAGTTCTTCTGAAACCTTAAAATCACACATGGTAGCCAAAGTGAGGAGATGAGATTAAAGTTGCTTTTCCACAAACAACACCACTGTTTGTCCACGGCTCATGCCCAAACACTTGAAATAGATTAATCTGCGATAACAGACCATCTATACACAAGAGAGGGGGTGTTTATCAGCAAGCATAATAATGGTCTATTCACAACTTGCTGACTAAGGCCTGTAACACCAACAGGTTATCTGACAGACTTTCTGACCAATCATTGGTCAGATGTCAATTTACACACACAGATCTTTTGTTATACACACTAATTATTGCTCTGATTGGACAGACATTGGTCAGATAATCTGTTGGTGTAATACAGCCATTACTCTGTGTAGTAAATTACATGCAGAACGTATGGCTTACTTTATTCTTCTCTTCGAAAAGTGTAATAATATGGACGTCATCATGCCCACTGTTTAATTCTGAGGAGAGTAAACATTCTCTACTTTTCTTTTCCAGTTCCTTTATGCTTTGCTGGTGTTTCAAGATAATGTTTCCCATTTCCTGTAAAAATAAAGTTATATACATTGACATTTAACAACTTTGCTCTAGTTTAGTGTATGTTTAGTATACTGTATTTCTGCACCAAAACCTATTTTACATTGGCGATCAATAAAGTGTTAGGCTGAAATATTGGCCATCTTTATATTTTTCTGGCTACCAATTCAAGACCATGCCATTTATTCCCCCTCATGACCAGAAATTTGCATTTTTTTAAGTGCAACTAGCTACAAAAGCCATTATGCTTTTTTTTTTTGTTTTGTTTTTGGTGATAATATAGATTTATTTTTATGGTATTTAAAAAAAAAATGGTTTTAATTTTAATACCTGTGAAAATTAAACATTTGAAAAAAATTATCTGCATCACATTTTACATTTTTTTTTACCTCTTAATCTTTTACGTTTTTAAATTTTTGTTTACTGCCTTCCCAGATCTATAACTTTTTTATTTTTCTGTTCACAGCAGCAAGCACCCACCACACAATGTACAGAGCTGCGCAGTTCTGATGGGACAGCAGATATCGATGGTCTATCCTAAGGCCATCAATAGTAAAATATGGGAATAACCCTTCAAATCTATGTTAGAAAATTGGCGGATTTTCCTTTCATTAAGCAAAACAACCAATTCTCATTTAATGTAAATCCTTTTGCTACAGTTGGTTTGACATTTCTGGTTTAGTAAATACTATTATTCCCCATAATGTAACATTTCAGGAGGAACTTATCTCAGAATTGGGTGGTTATGCCCACCAGAAATGTATGAATAAATGGACTGCTGGGTGTTACCAGCTAAGAATGAGTCTGGCACTGTTAAATCAGTTCTCACTGTGCAAGACTTGTAGGGACACACCATTTGACAAGGGAAAGGTAACACCCAATTATCAATTTGCTCACAAATGTCTAGTACAAATAAGAAAGGAATAGCACAGCACAGGAGGTATGAGTAAACACGCTCCAGAATTGTCATCTTATGGAAAATACAAGTACGATATTTCATAAAACATACATATCAGGGTAGCCGACGGGTTCTCTTTATGAATCAGGCAGATAACGTATCTCTATAGCCGCTGACAACTTACAACAAACTGGTTCCACAGATTAGGATGGAGTTTTACAAATGCTCTTCTAATAAGCAATTCAAGCAGACTTCCTTTAGATAAGTTGTAATTTATAATGGTTGTTCCTGAATTTATGGTAGTGTTGAGATGGGGCTTCAGTTCACAGGCAGTTAAGTAGAGCTTGAAGTCATCAGAACAGAGAAGTCTATGTCCATTAAATGAGATTATTGAGGAAGACCCTAAAAAAGAAAACATCAATGGTCCAATAAATATTCAGCAACAGTAAAGACAAAACATATTTTCCTTTTAAAGGAGTGTGTGTTCATTTCTTGGTAAATTAAGTTTAACAGATAACAAGGTACTTGTAGCATGAGGGTCTACTGTTACTGTATAGAGAAAATAAGCAAATTGAAGCAGATAGGTCATCAATATAAGATCAGTGGGGGGTTTGACATCTGTCACCTTCACCGATCATCTGTTCTGGACTACTGCAGTGCCAGAAACTATACAGTGTATGGAACTGGAGGCAGACAGCGCAATACACTGTGTAGTAGTATTGCACGGGTACTGCAGCTCATTGTCACGGTCTCTCCAGTGACAGGGGTGAGAAGATCTAAGAGACTGGTTGCACGTGATGTGATCTGACAGCCTCTTTGGTTTCACTTGTTGCTGTGTTGTTGCTGGGTAGGACCACACCTCTTGTTTCAGGTATAGCTTAAGTGGTCATTCCAACTCCTCTATTTAGTCTGGTCTTAGCCATCGTGCTATGCGGTTGATAGCACCTATATGGTTGTGGAAGTGCTGGTGTTTGGTTCTCCTCTGAGTTCCTGCTCGTCCGCGTACTTCAGAGTTAAGTGTCTTTTCACTATTTCTTGTTTGTTGTATTCCCCTATATTTGGTATTAGGCCTGAGGGAGTCTCCTGTTCCTTCAGCTGGGAAGGGACAGGTCATCTTTTGTCATGACACTATTTCCAGGGCCCTTTAGGGTCAGATAGGGCTCTAGGTTCCTGCGTATGAACATTCCTACCATCGAGGTCTGTTCATACTGATAGTAGTCAGGGCTCGGTTTAGGGATTCACTAGGTGGTGACCTTTCCCTAGTTTCCAGGCCTAGTACCTTTTCCCTTCTCTCTTGTGTTCGGTGTGGCGTTTACTACCCACACCGTGTCGTGACACTCATCTCCCATCCCATTCATATTAATGGCAGTTGAGATTTAAAACATAGGCGCTAAAAACTACACAGTGTACAGAGCCTTCTGCTTCGACTCTCTAAACCGCTAACGTCCGATGAAACGTGGGAGCTCTGGGTTTCGACCCTTAACAATGTGACATTGGTGACGTATTCAGAGGATAGGTCATCAATATCTGTAACTCAGATAGCCCCTTTAAGTTCACACTAGATTTTTAAAAGACACTTTTTAATTAATCCAAATATACTGTAGAGTTATATGTTCACAATCCTACTGTTTCCCGTTTATTCCTTATTCCTAGCAAACCTTCTTATTATTAGTAGAGTGAGAGCGTGTAGAAACCTCATGGGGAGAAACACATTCTACATTACAAGGAACTGTTTTGTGTGGTTCAAATTATATATATAAAGATACCGTTATGTCACTAAGAACCTGCACAATCCAGGACACTGTAAACTGCAGCAAAACACTATTTGAAGTAACTCTGATTTTGCACATTAAAGAAGCATGTCTGAAAAGTTGTAACGCATATTAGGTCATCAAAATGTAATCATTGCAATAAAGATGATGTAGCTCCCTACTAGATTTTTACTTCCTAAATATCTGCTTTTATGTCATTTACACTGCAGTGCCAACAATTTCTTGAAACAGGAAATATGGAGAGACAGTTGTCTCCAAAAGGAATGGTGTTTGCCACACTGCCAGGATGCAGAATATATCATCAGACACATTGGGTACTTAGTCATGAAAATGTTTAAATTTAAAATGATATGTACAGACGTGGACAAAATTGTTGGTACCCTTTGGTCAATGAAAGAAAAAGTCACAATGGTCACAGAAATAACTTTAATCTGACAAAAGTAATAATAAATTAAAATTCTATAAATGTTAACCAATGAAAGTCAGACATTGTTTTTCAACCATGCTTCAACAGAATTATGTAAAAAAATAAACTCATGAAACAGGCATGGACAAAAATGATGGTACCCCTAACTTAATATTTTGTTGCGCAACCTTTTGAGGCAATCACTGCAATCAAACGCTTCCTGTAACTGTCAATGAGACATCTGCACCTCTCAGCAGGTATTTTGGCCCACTCCTCATGAGCAAACTGCTCCAGTTGTGTCCGGTTTGAAGGGTGCCTTTTCCAGACTGCATGTTTCAGCTCCTTCCAAAGATGCTCAATAGGATTGAGGTCAGGGCTCATAGAAGGCCACTTTAGAATAGTCCAATTTTTTCCTCTTAGCCATTCTTGGGTGTTTTTAGCGGTGTGTTTTGGGTCATTGTCCTGTTGCAAGACCCATGACCTGCGACTGAGACCAAGCTTTCTGACACTGGCTAGTACATTTCTCTCTAGAATTCCTTGATAGTCTTGAGATTTCATTGTACCCTGCACAGATTCAAGACACCCTGTGCCAGACGCAGCAAAGCAGCCCCAGAACATAACAGAGCCTCCTCCATGTTTCACAGTAGGGACAGTGTTCTTTTCTTGATATGCTTCATTTTTTCGTCTGTGAACATACAGCTGATGTGCCTTGGCAAAAACTTCGATTTTTGTCTCATCTGTCCACAGGACATTCTCCCAGAAGCTTTGTGGCTTGTCAACATGTAGTTTGGCATATTCCAGTCTTGCTTTTTTATGATTCGTTTTCAACAATGGTGTCCTCCTTGGTCGTCTCCCATGTAGTCCACTTTGGCTCAAACAACGACGGATGGTGCGATCTGACACTGATGTTCCTTGAGCATGAAGTTCACCTTGAATCTCTTTAGAAGTCTTTCTAGGCTCTTTTGTTACCATTCGGATTATCCGTCTCTTAGATTTGTCATCAATTTTCCTCCTGCGGCCACGTCCAGGGAGGTTGGCTACAGTCCCATGGATCTTAAACTTATGAATAATATGTGCAACTGTACTCACAGGAACATCTAGTTGCTTGGAGATGGTCTTATAGCCTTTACCTTTAACATGCTTGTCTATAATTTTCTTTCTGATCTCTTGAGACAGCTCTTTCCTTTGCTTCCTCTGGTCCATGTCGAGTGTGGTACACACCATATCACCAAACAACACAGTGATTACCTGGAGCCATATATATAGGCCCAATGGCTGATTACAAGGTTGTAGACACCTGTGATGCTAATTAGTGGACACACCTTGAATTAACATGTCCCTTTGGTCACATTATGTTCTGTGTTTTCTAGGGGTACCATCATTTTTGTCCATGCCTGTTTCATGAGTTTATTTTTTTACATAATTCTGTTGAAGCATGGTTGAAAAACAATGTCTGACTTTCATTGGTTAACATTTATAGAATTTTAATTTATTATTACTTTTGTCAGATTAAAGTTATTTCTGTGACCATTGTGACTTTTTCTTTCATTGACCAAAGGGTACCAACAATTTTGTCCACGTCTGTAAGTGTACAGAGATATAAATTATACCAAATAGATAGTATATAAGCTAAGGCTAGGTTTCCAGAGCGACAGCGAAAATGCAGGAGAAAATAGCGCAGCAAGCTGTACTATTTTGTCTGGCAGAATGATGAGATGATCCCAATTATAGCCAATGGTGTCTGTGGGGTGCACTTTTACTTGCATCCTAAATTATGCTGTTGGGATTGTCTACAAGGTTATGTCATTACTAAACCCTGATAAGCTATTTGTCAATCCACAAGAACTGTCCCTTGCAGCTCGCTGCATCCTCATCATCTTCAACTGTGTCTTGAGGTGGATCCTTGGGGCATTATTGAGTAGGAAATAGGGCCCAATGGAAGATCCTCTGGTTCTCTGGTGAGCCAATTCAATCTTGAAGGCTGGCTCACGTGCGCACCAATATTTCAAGCCAAAATGTCCTTTATTTGGCAAATATTTTTAACATGTCTATTTAAGGTACAATTCTCTAAAGCTGTCATAGTAAAAGTTGTTGTAAAATGTTTTTTAAATGCATTTAATGCAACGTAAGTTGTCTCCACACTATTTTGCCTATTGCACTTTGCATTTTTCGATCCTATTTTAAGCATCTATTTATATTGGTTTCTAGACTTCAGTGTTAGAGCTTACCTTGTTGACTGCTTTTGTCATTAGCTGCGTAACAGTGGTCAATGAGAGGCATCATTAAGTCATCCCACTTGCTGCAGTAGTTGCTTAAAATCAATGGGCCACCAGAAGAAATTGTCTTCTCAATTGGTGCCAAAACATTGCTTCCTTGACTTCTGAAAAATAAAGGTGGAAAGTGAAAATAGAAAATAAAGAAATAGAAATATAGAAAAATATATAACAATTTACAAAAAGTCTTAAAATCCAATTCATTAGCTCAAAATAACATGTATTCTATGTATTTCATAATTACTCTGTTACTCACCTGTCCCAATTCGGGCACTGCATGCTACCTTGCTGCCCTCCTTGGTTGCTCCTCCTGAAAGTTGGGTTGCCTTGGCAACCTAGCATGCAGCAATGACATCATCCAGCCAGTGATTTATAACCATCTCAGGAAGTGGGAGGCCCCCTGACTATTCAGGAAGTTGAGCATCCCTGCTAAAAAGTCTACTACTCCGGCCTGCTATTTCCAGCTCTGCTCCATCATTCCTGCCACTACTACAGCCTGCTACGTCCAGCTCTGCTCCATCATTCCTGCCACTACTACAGCCTGCTACGTCCAGCTCTGCTCCATCATTCCTGCCACTACTACAGCCTGCTACGTCCAGCTCTGCTCCATCATTCCTGCCACTACTACAGCCTGCTATGTTCAGCTCTGCGCCATCATTCCTGCCACTACTACAGCCTGCTATGTTCAGCTCTGCACCATCATTCTTACTACTACTCCAGCCTGCTTCATCCAACTCTACTCTATTGGTCCTATCACTTCTCCAGTCCTACTTCATTTAGCTCTGCTCCATTGATCCTTCCACTACTCTAACTGTACTCAACTTGCTATATCATTACCTCAACTCTACTACATCACAACATCAACAATGTTACGCTACATCATGACTTTTGCTACTTCACTGTATCAATTCTACTACATCAGAGCATCAACTTACCACTGTTACCACTATACCACAGCATTCACTCTGCTACAATGCTGCATCAAAGCTGTTACTTTGCATCATGAACTCTGCTACATCACTGGATCAACTCCACTAAAGTGCAACCTCAACTCCACAACTTTTACTCCACTCTACTGAATCAGGTCTAGATTCCGACCGACAGTTCTCTGGCACTGCTATATCTGCACCAGCACTGCCTATCTGTGAGGCTCAAGACTTGCTATTCTGGACAAGCGACTAAGAGGACCCACCTCACCAGGTGTGAACACAACATCTGTGAATCCTCCTGAATGTAGCCCTACAAACCTTGTTTCAGATATGGCAAGATGGTTGTTCTTTGTAAAATACAAAAGTTAAAGGGTTTGTCTCACTTCAATAATGACAATTATAATGTAGAGAAAGTTAATATACACCACTCCCTAATGTATTGTGATTATACATATTGCCCCCTTTCCTGGCTGGATTCATTTTTGCCACCACATTATATACTGCTCATTTCCATGGTTAGGACCACCCTGCAATCCAGCAGCAATGGCCATGCTTGCACGCTATAGAAAAAAGTGCTGCACCATGGGCACTCCCACAGTCCCAGCCATTAGATAGACCTGCGCTTTTTCCCTATATTGTGCAAGCACGGCCACCACTGCTGGATTACTGGGTAGTAGTAACCATGGAAATGAGCAGAGTATAATGTGATGGAAAAATGAATCCAGACAGTAAAGGAAGCAATATGGATAATAACAATACATTAGTAAGTGTCTTATATTAACTTTCTCTACATGATAAATGCCATTTGCTGAAGTGAGACAATCCTTTTAATAATAAATGATTATTATGGCATATCTACTGGGCACACCGTAAAAGTAAAATCCCAACCACTCAGCATTTTCCTCATCAGGTCAGTGCACATATGACCATTTTCCAGTTTTTGGGATCAGTGTACACCCCTTATTACCATCACTAATGTACTTTATATAGCCCATCCAGTGGATAATTTTATAAGTAATTTGTCTGAAAACCCCTATAATATTACTATTCTAACGTCTGTAGCTTAAAAGGTTAAAAGAGGCTTCAATAGAACAAGTGTTTTTCCATTACTGCTCTAAGAAATCCATTTTCCCTAGGGAAATTTGTTTTAATAATGAAACTAAACGCATTGTAAGTATTGCTATTGTTGAAATTTTTCTTTACTCAAATAGCTGCATTTTACCGTGTTTGGAGATTTATGGAAGATAATGGCTTTGCTAGGGATGTCCTAAGGATCTCCTGAACCCACATCTCTCCACTGAAACATGGATCTATCAATATAAACGGACGCTGCCAAGAAAAGTAAAGTATAGCTGCATTTTCCATCTGCTGAGGAGTCCAGTCTGCAGGAGAAAAACATATTTGTGTTGAGCTGAGGTCCGATAAAAACTATTCTGCCCATATTCTGCATCAGAAGCAAGATCACCACCTGTCCAATGACAAGGTGAACCAAGCACAATAATGATATGCAGACTTCTAATTTAATTAAATTTATTTTTTGTACATCATAAAAGGGGTTGAAAGCTGAACCCGGACATACCTCCATTTTCACCCAGGCAGCCCATCTGACTTGAGCATCGGAGCAGTTCATGCTCTGATGCTCTCTTTTGCCCCGCCCATCAGAGCCGGTGACGTCACCGAACACACTGCCGGGCGGAAGTTTCCGCCCGGCAGTGTGTTATGATAAACAAAAGAGCCCTTGCCCTGCGCGATCTAATGCAGGGCAAGGGAGCGCATCGGAGCATGAGATGCTCCGATGCTAGCCTCAGGGATGCTGCCGGGGTGAAAATGGAGGTATGTCCGGATTCGGCTCTGAACCCGGACAACCCCTTTAAAAGGGTAACCATTTAGCTTGAGCTGAAGTTAACAACATTCAAGGATATGATTTGCAGCAGTCACATGGACCAAATGAACTTGTATTTTCAGGCATGCACTGTGACTATTGTTAGAATACCTAAAATAGAAAAAAACTAGGTAACATAAAAACAAAAAAAAAACTCCAACAATTATTAAAACTGTAACATAAAACATGATGTTATCAGTAAGTAATTTTATGATTTCTAATGAAATATTCCCTTTAAGCTTTATACAGTATATGCTCTATTATTACAAAACCATGTCAATGATTTTAGGTCAATGTGCCAACCTACTTTTGTATAACAATAAAGAGTAATATCATTTAATTCCAAGTCTTTAAAGGGGTTCTCCAACACCAGAAACCCTTCTGCTCCACTTCCGGTCCCCACTGAACTGGAACTGTGTTGTGCTTTCTACATGCACTTCACCACCAATGGCCCCTCAGCAGTGATGGCGGTCATGTTCCATGCCTGCACACATCACCACTGAAGCCACTGATTGGCTGCAGTTACAAGCGTATGGATGGAACGTCTTACCTCCGGTCCAGTGGAAGAGAAGTGAGCTCAGTGCTGGTAGACTAGCACTGCTGGCATGTACGTTTTTTTTAATTTATTTTTTTTGTACCACCTGCATCTTGCCCGTTAAAATGAAAAGTAAAGTTATGCAAGGCTCTGGTACTAGTCTGCAAGCAGCATATTTACTGCTGAGCAAATGGCAATGTGAAGATGATTTACCTTTTGCGGACCATTTTTGAAGGTCATCAGCTTTTACAATTCTCATTATTAGAGCTTTTACAAAGTCCATATAAAGCTCATCAGTAATAATGGGTGAACATTGTCTGTGCAATGACAATTGATTTGAAGAGACTTGGTCTGTACGATTGTTACCATTCTCCACACTGACATTATGTTTCCCTGTGGAACAAAAATACTATTACTATTAAGGTCAGAAGAAAAACATACAAAAAACATAATAAGATTTAAAAAAAATTAACATTTGTATGATTGAACTATACAGCTTTCAGGTTTCACGAGTGTACATCTATCAAATGGCATACACAGTAGAGGGATCAAAGGGGATCAAGTTAGAGTACTGTGTGCTGATATATAGGGTTTATCAAGTCTGGAGTGGATAGTTGTGAGTAATATGGATTATTATTTACTGCCAGCCATGTTCCCACACCAACCATCTGCTGAAAGGTAGCAGAGGTAGTGAGCTCTCAGGGCGGGCCTGCTTCAAAGCCAGCCAGATGGCAGAGAGCCTCTAGAAGTCCACCTTAGTTTACATTTCTCACTTCCATTTAGCCAGCCAGGAACCCAGCTAATGGAACAGGAAAAACTTCCCTGCAGGGGGTCTAGGCCATTCCCCAGTTCAATGAACATTATCAGACATCATGGAATCGACGGCCCGTCTATCACAGACATAAACTAGATACATATTTGTGTCCCTGTGGCCACGATGAACAGACCCATGGTCATAGTTTGGTGGTAGGATGCCAGGGAGAGAAGATATACATATCTCCCCACATAAACCAAATAACGGTACCATGCTTGGACTCTACTGGTAGCTGGAACCCAGGCAGATCCATTGGTCCCAGAACTACCTCCTTGCGACATTGTGATCTGGAGCCATGAGCCCTAATCGGTTTCTGCCAGCCAAGCAGAGAGGGGAATGGCCCCCTACCAGAGGCTGGGAGGGGAGGGGCCAGATACAGGTTAAAAAGCTTGTGCCAGCGAGCGGGCGTGTCTTTTCTATGAAGGGAGGTCACATCGTGCCATGTGTTTAGAGGGACCTGCAACCTGCTGACATCACTGCTTCCCATGTGAACACAGCTAAGAACTCATCACAACCCAAAGGACTCATATACCTGGTAAACTGACTTTTGTTCTGCTTAACCCTGTTGTACCCTATCAACTGTATTTGTAACCTCAGACCACTGCATATATTCTTTGTGTGTATAGTGTTAGTTCTAGTGAACCATTAAGGCAATTAAATACAGTACAGACCAAAAGTTTGGACACACCTTCTCATTCAAAGAGTTTTCTTTATTTTCATGACTATGAAAATTGTAGATTCACACTGAAGGCATCAAAACTATCAATTAACACATGTGGAATTATATACATAACAAAAAAATGTGAAACAACTGAAAATATGTAATATTCTAGGTTCTTCAAAGTAGCCACCTTTTGCTTTGATTACTGCTTTGCACACTCTTGGCATTCTCTTGATTGTGGGGTTTCGCTCTGGTAGAGAGGATTAGCGGGCGCAGTATAGAGGCAACAACAAGTTCTTTGGATCAAACAGTTCGGTGTTTTATTCACACTTGCGGTGTTGGTGGTAATTCACACCATGCGGCAATTCTGCCTCAAAGAGTCCTTGAGCATAGCAGCACCAACCTGTTTTCATGCTAAACAGGTAGCAAGCCTTCATCCAGATACAAGGCTCCCAGATCCCAACACAGAGACCTTGCTTCTGAGCCCAGCTGCCTATTTAAGGACAGCCAGGTGCTGCCAAAACCCGGACCGGCACATAAAATCCGGTCCGGTAGTTGACCTCACCTGGCTGTAAATCAGCCCAGCAGCACATGCTGGGAGAAAAATACCTGTTTTCCCAGACCAAACCTCTCACTGTGTCACTATAAATATATATATATATATATATATATATATATATATCCTTTACCATGGAAATCTTGTTTGTTTACAACTTACTCTGATTGGTGTTATTTTTTTCCAATAAATTCCAGGGGGATGGATTAAGGCCCCATTCACAAGACCCTAGTTTTGATCTGCATCTGATCTGCATTTTTTTGCAGATCGGATGCAGATCCATTAAGTTGGGACGGAAAAATTAAAGACAGCGCACACTGTGTGCTGTCCGCATTCGTATGTCCATTCCACAGCCCTGAAAAAAATGATAGAACATGTCCTATTCTTGTCTGTTTTATGGACAAGAATACAAGAATATCCATTGTTACAATGGGTCAGCAAAAAAAATAAAAAATGGATGCAACACGGACATCACACAATCGGCATCCGTAATTTTTGTGTATCTGCATTTTGTGGGCTGCCGAAATACATACGGTCGTGTAAATGCACCCTAAGGGGTAGTCTATTGCTCTAGCTGAAGTGTTAAAGAATTTCTACAATATCTGTCTGAATTTAAGACTTGTAGGAGGGCGTTGTTTGAAGTTTCGATAGTAGAGCAATAATCCTTGATGTCATTGAGCTGTAAGTGATGAACTGTGACATATCTTTCTATTGATAGGGAAAGCTCTCCAGCTTTCTGGCAATGAGTTATTATTCTAAAAGGTATACAAGATTTCTACCCATTCCATTTGTTTGCTAGTGCAAAGAAGGATTTTGGAATAACTATTGGTATGGATAGTAACAAATAATTTAGGCATTAAAAATATCTTGAAAGAGGCTATTCTGCTGAGCCAAGATATTGTAAATTTTGAGTAATTTTGTACTTCTAATAGTAGAGAGTAGAGAATTTTGTTGGAATAGGTAATTGATAGGTGTAAGCTAGATACCTGAGTATCATATCTCCAGTGTTTGCCAACATAAGTTATATTTTGGTTTTCAATATGCAAAGTTCTTTTATAAGGAGGATTTGTGCCTGTCTAGTGACTGCCTCTTGCGAATTATGTACCATTGGTAAATTTTACAAATGATTGTAAATGCATAACATTTGTGTATGCGGGCCCCTAAACTCGAATTTTGATAACATTGAGAAGGTGTAGTCCAAGGGTAGTGAAAGGGTTAAAGAGAAAATAGTCTTTGACAGCTGTTTTAATCTCTTTTGAGTAATTAGCATAGGAAATTATGTATGACTGCTCGCTATATGAAATAATTTGTTTTAAGCAAGTTTTCAGAAATAACTATTAAAACAGGCCCGTGATATGGCCAATAGAGATATTTGTGTTTTGGTAATTCTGTCTAGTGGGTTCTCTATCAGCATAAGATCTACAAACAGCAATCCAGTAGGTGCAACGTTTAGGCTCTTTTCAAACATGTTGTTTATGAATTAAATTGTTCACTCTCTTTTTTTACCTTTTTTGCTAACACGAGTGTTGCCTCTTTTCAGATTTTCTATGGGGCATAAGAGCCATACAGGATCTGACCCAAAGTGCATCTCTTTGTAACTTTGACTAGGGAGTGCTGTATTGCCTTTTTTCTTTTAGCATAAGATTAGAGATGAACAAAGTGAGCTTCAGATGTTACATCGTAAGTTGCTTTGTTCAAAACTTTGGATTAATACTGTACTGAGATGGTGATGGACGAACATTGGCCCGGACGGTTCGCGAACGAGAATGCGCGTTCGCGCTCAAATGTTCGCAGCGGGCCCCATAGACTTGAATGGCAGGCAAACCTTAAAAACTTCAGGTCATATTTGCAGCCACCAAATAATTACTAGAAGTGCACAAATAGTCCCACAACATGGACAATGACATACCAGATGACTATCCAAATCCACTAGATAGAAAGTATATTATTGGTATATAACACCCCTGCTTCAATCAATTTTTTGGGGGGGCAAGTGGTAAATCACACCAGTAGAAATTATTGGTTCCAATAGTGTTTGTCACCCTGTGTAGATGCGGTAACGCAGCAAAACTGCAAACAAATGCTGCACTACCCAAATGCACTAGATAGAAAGTATATTATTGGTATATAACACCCCTGCTTCAATAAAAAATTTTGGGGGGCAACTGGTAAATCACACCAGTAGAAATTATTGGTTCCAATAGTGTTTGTCACTCTGTGTAGCTGCAGTAACGCAGCAAAACCGCACACAACTGCTGCACAATACAATTGCACTTTGAGGGGTGCAATAATAAACTTTCTATGTTAGAAAGTATACTATAAGTATATTGCACCCCTCAGTATGGCACACCTATACCAGTCCTTAAAAGGACTTTTGTGGCCCTATTAGCTAGCGTTTAGTGCCCCTAACAGTCTGTCACTGGTCCACACAGCAACCTCTCCCTACACTGGCAAAAGACTGAATGTAAAATGGCGGCCGGATCAGGTTCACTTATAAGGTAGGGGGTATGTCCATGTGCTGAAACTTCTCAAATTGGCTGTCCTGTACCACCTGATGGATGTGTCATGAGTCAAAGTTCTTCACAATGTAAAAGAATAAGGCTGGCGTGAATATCGCCATATTATAGCATGTCCGGCGAATCGCGAATGCGCAAAGTTCGCCGCAAAACGACCGCTGGGCGAACCGCAAGGCCATCTCTATGCGGAGATCTGTCTTTAGAATGCATTGGCTCTGATTACCTGGCCATAAAATCCGTTTTTATAAACATTTGTGAAATAATAGGTCGCTCCAACGAGCTCACTAAATTCACACTAAATGTGGTACTGTAATAGAATACCACCATTAAAACTAGTCAGTTTATTCACTACTAAATATTCCACGATCAATTCTGTGATATTATTGCAAATTGGAATCATTGGCAGACCACATAAAGTTACAGAGTTCAGTCACCTACTGGTGAAGCACATCATACATAACAGTCACTAACGCTCTGCTGTCGCACTCCTCTTGCAATAACAGCACAAAAGCTGTTTATTGTGAACTTAATGGCACGGGTTTCCATGGCTGAGTAGCTGCATGCAAGACTTACATAACCAAGCATAATGCTAAGTTTGGTTGAAGTGGTATAAAACAAACCACCACTCGGCTCTGGAATAATGGAAACGATCTGTGGAATGACAAACATGCTTCTCTATCGGCCAGTCTGATGGACGAGTCTGGGTTTTGTGAATGACAGGAGAACATTACTTGCCTGACTTCATTGTGCCAACTGTAAAGTTTGGTGGTGGAGGGATATTGCTATGGCGGTTGCTTTTCAGGGGTTGGCCAAGGCCCCTTAGTTCCAGCGAAGGGAAAATGGAATGCTCTAGAATACCAAGACATTTTGGACAATTGTGGGAATAGTTTGGAGAATGCCCTTCTCTGTTCTAAGATAAGTGAGCACCAGTAAGCAAAGCAAGGTCCATAAAGGTATGGTTGAGCGAGTTTGGTGTAGAACAACTTGGCTGGCCCACACATACGTATCTCTGACCTCAACCTCACTGAACACCGTTGGGATGAACTAGAATGAACACTGTGAGCCAGGCCTTCATGTCCAACATCAGTGTCTGACCATACAAATGCATGGATAAAAATGGATGAAAGGGCAAAAATGTTCACAGGCACACACCAAAATATTGCCGAAAGCCTTTCCAGAAAAGTGGAAGCTGTTTTTGGTGCATGGGGAGGGGGAGGAAGCGACACCTTACTAATTCCTAAGGATTTAGAACACAATGTCATTAAAGGTCCTGCAGGTGTAATACCTGTATGTAGGCTTCCCAATACTTTGGTCCCTATAGTGTATTTGTGAGTAAAACATACATTGGCAAGTAGAAGAAAAATTCTTACTCTTTGCATGTTGGGCTAGCTTCTTGCCCAACTTGCACTACTTTAAAAGGGGAATTAAATCCCCTGATGTTTATTGACGTTCATTGTAGAGGCTGCCATACACATTCAATAGTTATCACCTAAATTATTGTTCAGCTGTCAGCTATCACTCCCAACTTCTTTTAGAATCCCCCATACACATACTGTACATGTTCAGTTTTGCCCTAATGTTTTCAATGGGAAGAAAGCCACTGCCAGACTGTGCTGGTGACTGCTTATCTCCCAGAAGAACAAAAGGATAGGGTGAAAATATTCACTTCACTCAATCCTTCTCTCCTCTAACATCATCTGTTGTGGGAGAGTTGGAAGCTCCCCACACACATTAGACCGTCAGTCAGACCTGCTCTTCTTGGCGGGTTCAGCCGACAAAACGCTAATGTGTACGGCAGCCTTAAGAGCTGTGAAGACAAAGGCAATTGTACATAACAAATGCATAATATGGATGAGAATTGAAAGCAAACCATTACATACTATTATTTCCACTGCAGTCACAATATCTAGGCAGCAATATCTTCAATATAAAAGTCTTGACAAGTACATAAACATCAGTAATTCCAAGGTCATTCAGTATCATATTCTGAACTGACCTCTTGTATCGAAACAAAATCAGATGGAAACATGAAATAGTATACAGCATACAAATCATGCACTCATAGTATGCAAGGTTCCTTTATAAATTAAGTATAGTTAATCCTTAAGGCATTTTTCACTGGCTGGTGATGACTTGGATACAGGAGGTGGTGATGCACTGGGGGAGATGTCTGAAGCATCAGATATACTTGCAGTAGGCAGAGTGTCGTGGCTCACCTCATTTGTAGGGGAAGAGTTGTGAAGTTTTTCTCTCTGTTTAAAATGGCTGATTAAAAGCTATGGACACCATAGTGGGCAATTTTTTTTTAATTATTGCATTGTACTTATTTTGAGCTAAAATAATTTTTTCAGTTGGTCGTTATTAAAATTATGGAATCCTTTTTTTCTGTACAGAGTTGACATGCGCTAGCAGCAGCCTGTGGATTTTTTGTCATTTCCGTCATCTGGGGATCAGACGGACTTCTTATCTCTGCTCTCTCACATTATAAACACTTATTAAAGCTCAGTTCTTATCTTACTGATAAGAATCTGGCTTCAATAAATGTTTATGACCTCTTAGGGTACTTTCACACTTGCGGCAGAGGATTCGGGCAGGCAGTTCCGTCGCCAGAACTGCCTGCCAGATCCGTCAAAACGCATGCAAACTGATGGCATTTGTCAGACGGATCAGGATCCTGATCCGTGTGACAAATGCATTGAGATGCTGCATCCATCTCTCTGGTGTCATCCAGAAAAACGGATCTGGCAATGCCGGATCCGTTTTGCCAGAACGCTTGGGGCCGGATCCGGCATTAATTTATAGTATGATTTTTAGCCAAAAATGAGTAAATTCAATCATAAAAAATATTGCCTCCAAAGGTATACATAGCCTTTAAAGGAAACACCGAGTCCATGTCTGAGTATGTAGAAGTTTAGTGCCCTGGAGCAAGGGTACTTAGGTGTATAGACGTTTGTGGACATTTGCCCCTGTTGCTATTATACAAAGCCATCAACTCCCTACTTTATCGCACTTTGAAAGGTTAACTTGCATGTGATTTATGCTGTTTTATATTGTTGAACCGCATATTATGAGTTAGGCTACTTTCACATCTGCATTTTTGTTGGATCTGTCATGGATCAGCAAAAACGCTTCTGTTATAAAAATACAACCATCTGCATCCATTATGCACAGATCCGTTTGTATTATCTCTAAAATAGCCATGACGGATCTGTCTCTAAAACCATTGTAAGTCAATGGGGGATGGATCCGTTTTCTTTTGTGTCAGAGAAAACGGATCCATCACCATTGACTTACATTGTGAGTCATGACGGATCCGTCTTGCTGTGCATCCCAGGACGCACTCAGAAACGCTGCTTGCATCGCTTGTGTGTGCGTCATGGGAACTCAAAGAAATGGAATGGAATGCATTCTGGTGCACTCCGTTCCCTTCAGTTCTGTTTCCATTGACAAGGAATGGGAACAAAACTGAAGCGTTTTCCTCCACTATTGAGATCCTATGACGGAGATCAATAGTGGAAAGGAAAAGCGCAGATGTGAAAGTAGCCTTAGTTGTAATATAGCTTGTTCATTTTCATTGTTATTGCATTGTATTTGCATTGCACACTGGTTTAATACACAGCCAGATAATAGTTAGAGACGACTTTGGGACATTCTATCTATGCATCTCCACAGTGACAATAAGTGAATATGTAGAGTCAAAGGGGTTGTGCCACAACTAATATTCTACAATTTAAAAAACAGCATTTGGATCTATATATAATGTAATTAAAAATTTTGTATTCAATAAAATGTAACTGTATAGCATCCCCTGCTGTTTGTTCTTTTCCTAATTTCTTGTCCACTTCCCTTTGGTGGTCGCATACACTCAGTTTAAATCGTCAACTGTCACCGGCTATATCTTCTGCTAGAAGCTGTGTCAGTTACAGGGAAAGAACTGCAGCAGAATGAACACACTCCCTGAACTGCCAGCTTGAAATAAATCTAGCAGAGCACCTGGAGCAATGAATGGGGAGATCCATGGTTCTAGCTTTGTTAGAAAGTGGTTGTCATCATGTACTATATGATGTCTGATTGTCATTTTTACATCCATTTTGGCATAAGCCCTTTAATTTTTGGAGGCAAAAAAATAGACACAGTAAACTTTTTACTGTCTGATTAAGCTTTGTTTAGACTATTGTTTACATCTAAAAACTGCTTAGTCATCCCCATTGTGGTGGCAAAAGCAATCTGATTTGTACCTACTGTATATGAAACCTGTAATGTACGTACAACATAGCATGGTAGATCCCTGATTACTTTCTACCAGTTTACTTCAAAGACTAGTCATACAAAGCAAGATTAGTCACTGCCAGCCTTAAAGGGGTTATCCAATCCCATAAAAAGCCACCCAATATGCCGGGCCACCCACACTGAATATACTTACCTGGGTCACAGGTGACGCTAGGGGGGCTTGTCCCCATCCCCGCCTGCCATTGGCTGCTCCCCCCGACACTGGATGTTTTCATCAGTGTACGGGGAGAAGCAGCAGCGTCAGTGCGGAGACCAGGAGCGGTGCAGGGAGTGGGGACCCAGGTAAGTATATTCAGTGTGGGGGGCCTGGCATATGGGGGGGATTTTTATAGGATTGGATAACCCCCTTAAAGACAGTAGTGGCAATGCTGCAGCTGGGGTAAGGAAACATGCCTTCTGTTCCATAATATCTTTCAAATAAATTTAATGGAGCAATTTCTAAAATTAGCTTGTTTTCTTTATTATAACAAAATGTGTAACTAGCTTTCCTTTCTATAGTTTGTTATAATGCATAACATACCTTCATCTTCTTGTTGCCCACCACTTGAAGTGCTTTCCAAATTATCCACTGGAGATCCACAGGCGAATATAACTGAGAACTCAATCACACGTCCTATATAACAATATAAAACTAAACTGTAAGACTGATAAGTGACAAAAGGTTAAATACATCAGGATGACAAAAAGTTCTCTAGTACTGTAGTTCCAGAAGGAGGTCCATACGTTATATGGTTTCTTGTATCTAATACTGTGATCACCACAAGCCCATAAAATGCTCATTATTGTTTATTTTGCCCCATTCAAAGGGAGTTTATTCAAAACAGTATTTGTGAGGAATAAATGAAGCATGACCAATGCTGAGATATATAATCAAAACCTTTATGTGTACAGTGTGCATGGACATTACCAGCCGAATACATTCTCACAATGAAGTGAATCATTTGGTTTATGCTATGAGAAATTGTCTACCCTGTTGTATTTTGACTGTTATTGCAACTGCCACTGCTCGGTTATCTTTTTAGTTTCTAAAAGAGGTTGTCCGGTCCATGTGCTTTTTAGGACATATTTAGGGCATATGGACACTTCTTGAAGCTCCACTGCATGGGACTGCGTCTTATTAGCCATGGTGGAAAGTTGCTGCAAAATTTATATTTCCCTTGTGGGGTTATTTAGATGTTGGCAGCTAACCTGAGAAATAACAGCTAATGACTGATGTTCCATATTTTTCTTCAATTTTTTTTAAACTATATTTTATTTTTTTGTCTTTTTTATTTTATTTTGATTGTAGCTGCTAGAAGCATAGAATGCTACATTTCCTGCCCAATCTTGGGCCCAGCTGTTAACAAGTTGTTATAGAATGGCACTGATTTTTATGGGGTGATAGGGTGAATTGGAAATGCATAGTAAGGGACAACAATGCATTTCCTTCTCCTTTCTTATTCTTTTTTTTATTTAAGGAAATGTGTCAGCAAAAATGTAATCTGCCAATTAACACTAGACAGCAACACATTCTTTTTTCCCGTTTAATTAGGTAGTGACCACAGCACTCATCCTAATGGCTTTTTCTAGGTGCACGTCAACAGATGGATATAAAGCACAGTTGTAGACAGCACACCAACAAGATTTTTTAATAATGCTTTTTTTTATTAATTTATTTAATTCAGCCGTTAAAGAGGCAGATATCTGAATAATGCTACCTTTCGGGCCCTTTGTGGAGGAAGCTCTTTATCAAGCCGTTCTGATGCACTCGTTTGTCTATGTCCATGCTGCACTTAACTGCTCATTTGCATATGGATTTAAAGCAGTTTTTCACTCAAATAAAGCATCCCCAAACAAAATGAAAGGTATGATTATTTTACACTGAGCTAGCCCTACATAATATTGTGCCTGGTTTAAATGAGCATTTCCTGCATACATGTTCCACTCTCCGTAACACAAAGAAACATTTTCAGTATGGGCAGAAGCATTTATTAACGTACAAATGTTGTAAAAGCTACAAGAATAATGGAAAAATACAATTACAGACAGAAAAATGGGCAATATTCTACAATAGATGCAATTTCTGCAATATGTAGTCCTAAATAGAATCCCATGACTTCCAGGTTTTACTCAACCATGAAACATATATTTTAGGGCACATATATACCTCATTAGATTTATATTACCTTTGTCTGGATCAATCGAGTCTATCATTAACGGAAAACCTCTCTCTTTTACAGCCATGGGCCATTCCACTGTTAGCATGAGCTGTCGAAAGTGGTGCTCGTAAGTACCAAGGTACGACACTAATCCTGCTGCCAGGGCTGTACTTCCAGGGATCCCACTGAGCCTGTCTGGAAGGGAGCTTACAATAGCAGTGTATCTCTTATTCTCCTCGTCAAGAAGCTTCAAAGAGATTAAAGATATTATAGACAGTTAAATTGAGTTGTCAAGTTATATGTCACTTCATAGGATTGAGCTTGGAGTGGGTTATCTAAAGGACTGGAATCTTTACAGGCGGCTTCTATATTGTTATTTTCTTAGCCTTAGAACATCACTCATCTCCAGCTCGCAGATCTGCGTGGCAGTAAACCAAAAGCTAAATCATCCTTTTTTTATGCAGCTTATAAAAACTTGTTTTGGATGTGCCTAAGAGAAGGCAGTGTTCAAACCTTTTATCCTATATTTTTGTATGAAATATTTACACTGCTATATTATTTCAATTTGTTCTATATCAATCAACACAATAACAGTTTCAGTAGCAGCTAGCACCATTTACCTTATGACAATGGCTGCACAGTCAAAAATCACTGCACTTGAAATCGCACAGAAACTTTCAAAAATGTATTATTGTAGAAAGTTAAAAGATTCAATGACTGTTCCCATGTGGCCATGATAATGAGTTTACAAAGATTGCTACATGTCTCAAATATGTAACTCCTCTGCATGTGTTTGACCACCTTATAATACAATATCATATAAGATAAAGGAAAGTAGCTATGCTGAACAACTCCAAGCTCTTTATATATCCTTTTAATTGAGGTGCTGTGCAGCCTGTCCGGTCATCTCTCTGCATCCATTAGCCAGGAGGGATGCCCTACTATACATATAACTTGCCCTCTGTCCCCTCTGATCAAGACTTTAGGGGATATTTACTATATACAGACTCATTCACTAGGGTCTTTGCATAATCTTATAGCTACCCTAATATAAGGATTGCTTTTGCAATGGGGGGAAATGATTTTCCCCTCTAAAGCTCTCAGAAACGTGTTAATCCAGTCATATCAGAAGAACAGACTGATATCAATAACATATTTTTTAAAACGTGTTTGTCAGCCAGTGTGTCCACATCAACTAGTCTTCGTTTATTTCAGATGATTCGGGTCTTTAGTTAAAGAATTAATATTAAGCATAGAAAGACAAGGGGTAAAGACACTTGGCCCAAGCCTCAACTCATTTAAAGAAGCACTCCTACGTAAATTTTTATTCTCTGAACTGTTAGAAAGACACATGATGTAAACTGCTGTGAAGGTAATTTTCTTACCAGCCGAATGTATTTGTGAGTTATAACCTCCCTTTTGATCCTCAGCTCTGTCATGTGACCAACACTCTGATGTTCAACTGCCAGAGGACAGGAAGTTAGTTATTTCTCTATTCATTCCTATGAGAGTGACATTGAAGCTCCCATAGGAATACATAGATAAACTGACTTCCTGTCCACACATAAGATGCTGTGTTTTAAGAATATTGTGTTATATTTCTGCCTCTATATATTTATATGAAACATACTTGAGCTATTTTTGCTGCTCGATCCAGCTTCTGGGCTATTTCCATAGTTCTTTGTTGTTGCTGGTTTTTATGCATGGTTGCTTCTTCAAAGCCTTTCTCCAGGTCAGCCAGTCTTAAAAGAAGCGACTTCTTTCTCTGCTGTAAAGTTGTCATTTTCTGTTCTGCTTCTTCTAAGGCAAGAGTCATTTCTGACACCTTGCTTTGTAACGGTTTTACCTGAAATATATTATACATTGAGATTGGTCAAGAGTCCAGAGACTGATAAATATTGGTAAATGTAATACAAGTACTGGTATTATCAAACAATGAATGCAGAAAATAAAAAATTCATGTTCACAATAAAGATTAAACAGACATTTTAGGGAATTTCCTTTGGTATCTGTGACACTAGACAATATAGCTGTATCAGCAGGAGTGGTCAGAATGAAAAAGTCTTTACTTCCTCTTCCTTGCCAAACTCTATTCAGTGGTCAGCAGAGGAAGATAACATACAGAGAGCAGTGGATTTACTACACACTTAAGATTAGTAGCCAGTGGCAATAGTAGCAGACAAAGTGAACAAAGGAGCTCATAGTGTATGTTTAAAAATGTATTATACAGATAAGTTGTAGTATCAAGTAGGCTCACCTTCATATGTTGAGCGTAATTAGGCACAACACTAATGAATAGAGATGAGCGAAGTATAAAAAAATTTGATTCGCCTGCTTTGCCAAATTTTACAAAAAAATTTACTTTGTGATTAATTACGTTGTCACAAAGCACATTTCTTTGTAAGTAGTGGGTGCAATGACAGGGGGCAGCGATTACCATCATTGTACCCCTCAGATGCCTTTTTCATAGCCGATCGTGGCATCTGACATTAATATTAGTGTAATAATGAAAAAATAAATAAACTACCGTCAATCATATTTATCTCATCTATTTGATTGCGAAGAGGCAGCCACCACCATCCTGATTGAAGATCTAGCGCAAAATCTCCTGCGGCCTGTGGTGACATCACCGCGCACAGGATTTTGTGCGAGATCTTCAATCAAGATAGGGCGGACAGTTGTTTGCGCTCAAACTGATGAGGTAAGTATGATTTTTTTGTATTTTTTTACTGCCATTCGGGCAAAATTGATTTGCTACCACGAAGCACGAGGAAATTAGGCTTCGTGGCAAATCAAATTTTCCTTAAAATTCGGATTGAAGTCCACCTTGTGGACTTCAATTCGTTCAATACTACTAATGAACCTTTGAGGATATTAGTAGATGCTGCGGGTGTCCAGATCTTACGATGGTTGTGCGGCACATGCATAGGTCACTGTTCAACTTCAGATGTGAGACACCATGGAGGGTGCAAACTACCAAAAATGCACTTTGGAAAAATATGTTCAGAGCTCCTTTTTCAAATAACAGATAAAATGGAGTGGTGTAGAGCAAAGCAGGAGTGTGGATGCACAATGCTGGTGGTAGCATGCCTTGAGTAAATGGGCACTGTAGCTATGAGGAATATTCATGGCATTATGGGGCATGGTGACTGTGAGCACTATGGCTATGAGCATTATGGTTGGTACTGTGGCTTCTGACATTATGGGTACTAGTACTGTGGAAATTATGGCTTTGGGCTCGATTTGGTATTATGATACACAATGATCAGTATTTACTACGGTTGTGAGTAGTGTTGAGCGAAGCTAAGCATTCAAAGTGGAATTAAATCCAAAGATTAGGGAAACTTCCATTTGCAATAAATCCGAATTTCCTCACGCTTCGTACATGGAGCTAAGGAGAAGGCCTGTTTCAAGAAATGGAAGGGAGATTCCACTTCAGCTGTCCAATTCTTAGGATTCACTCCTTTGCAGGCCAAGGCAGAGATGGGAACTGTCAAAGAAGAGAAGTGTGGAATGAATTGGCAGTAGTAATTTGCGAACCCCAGAAAACATTGAATTGCCTTCAGATAAGAAGGACGAGGTCACTTTAGAATCACAGTTTCTTGGGATTCATTTTCAGGCCAGTATCCAAAATTATGTATCCAAGGAAAGGAAGCGAGGATGGTTCAAAGATGCACTTCTCTAACTTGGCGTACAGATGATTCTCTTTAAGTCTTTTTAGGACCAGGTGGACTTGTCTTCAGTGGAAGACCAGATCTGAGGAAAAGATCAGAATATCTTCAAGGTAAACTGTAGCACTGGAATGGAGCAGGACTCGGAAGATGTCATTGATGAATTCTGAAATATGGCAGGGGCATTACTTAGCCCGAAAGGCATTACTAGGTACTCATAGTGACCATCACGAGTATTAAATGCAGTCTTCCACTTGTCTCCCTGACAAATACGGATCAAGTTGTATGCACCGCTTAGGTCCAGCTTTAAAAAGATTTTAGCCCGTCTTAAGCGATAAAACAACTCTGGAATAAGTAGTAGAGGGTATTTATTCTTGATTTAGATTTTATTGAGACTCCTGTAATCCATACAAGGATGGAGTATTCCATCCTTTTTCTTCACAAAGAAGAAGCCAGCACCAGTCGGAGAGCTGGATTCCATGATGAACCCCTTGTCTAGGTTTTCTTTAATACACTCCGACATGGCTTGAGTCTATGCTGGCAACAGGGGATAAATACACCCACGAGGAGGTGTAGAGCCAGGAGCTAGGTCAATTGGACAATCAAACAGCCTGTGTGGAGGTAATGTCTCAGCCTCCTTTTTATCAAAGACTTCCGCAAAAGAGGGATAAGCAGCAGGCAGATCTTGAAGATTTGGTGGTACCCGAGGTGACCGAGCAGGCTAAACAGGAGAAAGACATTTTCCAAGACAGGACTATCCCCAACAAAGTACCTCTTGGGACTTCCAATCAAGAACAGGTTCATGGATACAGAGCCATGGTAGTCCCAAAAGGAGAGTATGAGACAGACTTGGAAGAATCAAGAACAAACTCTCTTTAGTACAGAGAGCTTGCAGTTTCACAGGTTCAGTGGTAACTTGTATGGACTTAGATAGAGCCCTTCCATCAATGGATGACACCATCAATGATCTCTGTAAGTGTCGGACTGGAATACGATATCGATCCATTATGCTTGTTACAGGAAGTTTCCTGCCAATCCGGAATTCAGAAGCACTGCCTCCATGAATCAATTATGCCTAAAAGACAAATTTGTCGGCAGAGTCTGGGGTGAAGAGGAATTATCTTCACCTAAAGTCGCCTCTCCAACTGACCCTAGGCTCGGGATTTTCCCAGCTTCAGGGGGCAAGAATGTGGGAAAGGATTGACACTACCACAATAAAAACAAAGTACTATTGTACGGCGGTTGTCACAGTCCTGTTCAGTCAGCCTGACTCGGTAAACCTGCATGGGCTCTGGAGCAACAGAATAAGTGTAAGGCTGAGGGGTTGGAGCTTGCTGGGAAGAAGATACCAGATGAAAAGATCTCTTTTCACGCACTACCTCTCTGGCACGTTCTTGAAACCGCAAATTGATCCGAGTGGCCAGAGAGATGAGGTCATTCAGAGAGGAAGGAACATCCCATCCGGCAAGCTCATCCTTAATTCTCCCAGAGAAGCCCTCCCAGAAGGGGGCCATGAGTGCCTTGTTGTTCAAGCCCAGTTTAGAGGTCAGCATATGAAATTGGACTATATACTGACCCACGGACTGACTCCCTTGACGCAACTTTAGTATAGAGAATGTGGCTGAAGTGGTGCGTCCTGGCTCATCGAACACCCTGCTGAAGGCCTCCAGGAATGCCTGAAGATCCATGATGACTGGGTCATTCCTCTCCCAGAGTGGATTGATCCAGGCCACTTTCTTTACAGTGAGGTGAGACATGAGGAACCCCACTTTGGCTCGGTCTGAGGCAAATTCATTAGACAAAAGTTCGAAATGCAGGGTGCATTGATTTATGAACCCCCGACACTGCTTAGGGTCACCATTGAAGCATGGAGGGGCTGATAGGTGAGTCCATATCTTGGCACATAGAGAGATGGCTGAGCAGGGTCCGGGTTAGCCGCTGCAGCAGGAGCTGGTGTAGCAGGGTTGGTGGACATCAAGTCATTTAGGAGCACATTTACATTACGCAGATAAGCTAAGATCTGATCAGCAGGTGTAAACCGGTTGTCTCACATGACGAAATTCCTCTGAATTCTATGACTAATTGCACCCCCTGTTCTTCACAATACCTCTGATGGTGAGGATAGACTTTCCCAAGGGGTACACCAGGTGCTATCTCTGAGGAGGGCTATAACACGAGGGAACCGAAAAAGGATGTGGACCCATTGGGCTGACCTTCAGATGGTACGGTACACCCCGAGGGTGCTGGGAGGCCAGAGGCTGATCCAGCGGTGGCAAGGTCAGTGAACAAGGTCAGGGCTGGCGGCAGTATTGCATAGTCTATAAATGAAGTACAAGGTCAGGGGCAGGCAGCAGACAGGCAGAGTCGATTAAACAAGATGCAAGGTCTGGTACACAGTAATGATAATACTCAAAGAAACACTTTTGCTAAACAGGAACTAAACTAGGCTAGGTACCAAAGTTGCTCAGGCACCTTCCTGTAGAAGGAGGCGCCTTTAAATACATCCTGTTGACCAGCCACAGGCTGGGAAAGATAGGAGGCATGCAAGTGCTGCCTCACATAAGGAGAAGGGACACACTTGCACACACCCTATATGCACACAAGGAACTCTGAGCCAGAGCGCAAGCTCTGCTCAGAGCCAGGAAGGGGATGCCAGCGGCAGATGCACAGACCACAGCTAAGAACCCTACAACCTGCACCTTTTAGAATGGCATGCAGCAGCAGGAAGGAGCGAGGAAGGCCGACACCTGTACCTGCATGTTGGGACAAAATCAAAGGCTTGGGGAGCTGGGTTAACAGCCGATCACATGTGGGAGTCGGGTAAAGAGGGGGCATCATCATCATCATCAGGGGACAAGGGTGGCAGCATGCCCATGAAACAGCAGTGTGGAAGCAGTGAGAGATCTGGAGCCAAATGCGGGAAGGGTACACCATCTGCTAATTGTGAGACCACCTGTGAGGAACACACTGGTGGGCATCATGCAGTAGTGGAGGGAAAATGCCATACTCGACAGTGTGGGGATTTTTCACCAGGCCACTGGGGGATGTTAACATAACAGTATGCAGGCTGTCGGACAGAAGGTGAGGCACTGCCAGGGTGCTAATGCTGGCATGATGGCCCTGTGTCAACGCATGAAGCGTCAACATAAAGTGGCGTGGGAAAACCGTGCCACTTATTTAGTGTTACAGCCTAATGCAGCAACCGCTGTATCTCCCACCAGCCCACAACCACTCTCCATTAGTCAAGGCTCGTCAACATCAGCAGAAGGAAGCTGTAATTCCTTCCCATCAACTTCAATGTCGTCTGTTGCTTCTGATGCTCATCCTACTTCTCGTCACTTGTTTCAACAGCAATCGATCATAAAGTAGATTACAAAAAGACAACAGTATGTGTGCACATATCCAAGGTGCAGAATCTGAACGTGCACCTGGCCAAGTTGCTGGTGCTACAGTCCCACCCTTTCCATATTGTGGACTCTGAGCATTTCAGAGACCTGATGGCTTGCACCCATCCAAGGTGGAGAGTTCCAAGCCGACCTTACTTTTCCAAAAAAGCTGTACCAGCCCTGCCATGTACGTTGAGCCAAAGTTGGGCCAGTTTTTGGGCCTCTCAGTTTCTGGTAGAGTTCACGCTAGCACTGACGTATGGAGTTGTAAGTATGGTCAAGGACAATATATGCCATTCACAGTGCCACACCGCGGAAGAACTGCTCGGCATCATGAATAAAAAAAATCCAATACTGGCTGTCTCCTCGTCAAATGGAGATAGGAACCATGGTTACTGATAACAAGAAGAACAATTTGTCTGCACTGCGTCAGGGAGGCCTGACCCATGCTCCCTGCATTGCGCACATCTTCAATCTCATTGTCACCCGGTTCCTCAAGTCTTCCACTGAACTGCAAGAGATGTTAAAAATGTCCAGGAAACTGTGTATGCACTTCAGCCACTCCTACTGTGTAAAGCCCTCCTTGAGCTGCAAAGGCAAAATGCTCTTCTGCAACAGAGTAGAGGAGCAAGAGGAACATGATGAGCTGGAGGGCGACAACAAAGATTACCCCCAACAGACCATGGCAGTATGCAGTGGAGATGGAGGCAGGGAGGCCCTCCGAGTTCCTTGCACAAATGGCCAGATGCATGCTTTCTTGTTTCTATAGTGACAGCCACATTGTCAGAATTCGGCAGAGGGATGACTACTGGCTATCCACATTGCTAGACCTTCTGAAAGGGATGCAAAACTGGAGTACTACAGAGAAATGCTGTGTAGTCGGTTGGTCGCTGCCTATAAGCGCCATCACCGATCCTTACGAAGGTCTGACCAGTGGACCCTTTGCACTCCACTGCCATGACTGGGGGGTGGCAGGAGCAGCAGCAGCTCAATAAGCAGCAAATTAAGTTTGGAGTTTCTGATGAGCAGTGTTCTTGAGCTGACTTCTGAAGAAACCATCCAGCAGCAGCAGCAGTGGGACATGCAGGAGAACCCCAACCAGCAGATAGTGGCATACTTGGACTGCACCCAACCACCCATGATCCAAGATCCCCTGAACTACTGGTCATGCAGACTGGAACTGTGGCCACAACTGGCTGAGTTTGCCATGGGCATGCTTTCCTGCATGGCCAGCAGTGTGGCATCAGATCGGGTGTTCAGTGCAGCGGTGAACATAGTTACCCCTAAGAAAACTCTCCTTTCCTCCCAAAATGTTGAGAGACTAACCTTCATAAAGATGACTCAGGCGTGGATTAACCAGGATTTCCAGATATCGGTGCCTGGTGCAACAGAATAGATTATTCTGCCACTAATGATCATACTATGTGTGCTGGCACGCTGGAATATTGTGCAAAATGGGACGCTGCTTCTGGCAACATGTTGCTGCCACCATGTGCCTGCTGCCTCTTCTGCAATTCCTACAAAGAGGCTTCTTGGCTTACTGACATATACCCATTTTACATTTTTACAAGATATGCATATCACTGGCCCTTGCTATTACACCACTGTTGTTGGGTTCTGCTACTACTATGATCTGCCACCATCTTATGCTGTATGCCACTGCTGCTGCCCCCACTCTCTGTCATGGAACCATGAACCAGACGTACAACAAGAGATAGGTGGAAAATAAGAAGGCTTTATTGAAAAGCAAGCCGTAAGCAAAAGTCCAAACGGATGGCTAAACCGAAGCAGGGTCTTGCGTAGACAGAGGTCAGGAACCAGAAGGGTAGTCAGACGAAGCCTGGATCAGGAACCAGCAGGGTAGTCAGACGAAGCCAGGATCAGGAACCAACGGGGTAGTCAGACGAAGCCAGGATCAGGAACCAACGGGGTAGTCAGACGAGGCCAGGATCAGGAACCAGAAGCAGCAGCAGTCTTAGAAGCATGTGAACACAGGAGGACCAAGCAAGGAACTGAAGCCACAGACCTCCTATATATATGAGCTAGGCAGCCAGCTCCTCCCAGTGGGAAGGAGAAGCCGCAGGGTGGGAGGCTACAAGAAACCCAGAAACCAAGATGGCCGCCAGCACATGTCAAACGAGGGAGAACAGTAAGAAGGTAAGACCATGACAGTACCTCCCCCTCAAGGGCCCCTCCTCCGCGGAGTAAGGAACGGTTTCTGAGGGAAGCGTGCGTGGAAGGCTCGGAGCAAAGCAGGAGCATGGACATCTGCGGAGGGAACCCAGGAACGCTCCTCTGGACCATAACCACGCCAATGGACCAAAAACTGTAACCGACCGCGGACCAGGCGTGAGTCCAGGATATTGCTCACCTCATATTCCTCACGATTGCCCACTTGGACCGGACGGGGCCGAGGAACCGAGGAAGTGAAACGATTACACACCAATGGCTTCAACAGGGAGACATGAAACACGTTGGAGATCCGCATGCCAGGAGGAAGCGCACAGTCCTGACCTCAGTATCTGAGGAAAGGGATTTAGGAGTAATTATTTCAGAAGACTTAAAGGTGGGAAGACAATGTAATAAAGCAGCACGAAATGCAAGCAGAATGCTTGGATGTATAGGGAGAGGTATAAGCAGTAGAAAGAGTGAAGTGCTTATGCCGCTGTACAGATCACTAGTGAGACCTCACTTGGAGTATTGTGCGCAGTACTGGAGGCCATATCTCCAGAAGGATATAGATACTCTAGAGAGAGTTCAGAGAAGAGCTACTAAACTAGTACATGGATTGCAGGATAAAACTTACCAGGAAAGGTTAAAAGACCTTAATATGTATAGCTTGGAAGAAAGAAGAGACCGAGGGGATATGATAGAAACTTTTAAATACATAAAGGGAATCAACTCGGTAAAGGAGGAGAGCATATTTAAAAGAAGAAAAACTACCACAAGAGGACACAGTTTTAAATTAGAGGGGCAAAGGTTTAAAAGTAATATAAGGAAGTATTACTTTACTGAGAGGGTAGTGGATGCATGGAATAGCCTTCCTGCAGAAGTGGTAGCTGCAAATACAGTGAAGGAGTTTAAGCATGCATGGGATAGGCATAAGGCCATCCTTCATATAAGATAGGGCCGGGGCTATTCATAGGATTCAGATATATTGGGCAGACTAGATGGGCCAAATGGTTCTTATCTGCCGACACATTCTATGTTTCTATGTTTCTATCCCCAGGTGTGACCATGGGCGCTCCCCGGTGGCTATGGGTTGCAAAAGGCCCAACGGAAGGTGCCGAGGGGACTTACTCTGGGCACAAACGGAGCATGCCGCTACATATGCGGCGATGTCGGAACGTAGAGAAGGCCACCAGAACAGACGTGAAACAGCCCAGGACAGCTGATTCTTTCCAGGATGCCCCGCGGCCTTGGAGTTATGGTAGGTTCGCAACAACCGAATGCGCAACTCCTCAGGCACAAAACACCTGCCGTTGGGTCTCCCAGAGGGAGCACCAGATTGAGCCGCCAAAATCTGCTCACCCAGGGGAGAGGTCAGGCTGGTGCGAATGGCGGCCAGGATCTGATTCGGAGGTATGACCGAAGTCGGAATCGACTCCTCCCCGGACAGCTCGGAGTACTGCCGTGATAAGGCATCCGCTCTGATGTTCTTGGAACCGGGTAGGTAGGAGACCACGTAATTAAAACGTGACAAGAACAGAGCCCATCTGGCCTGACGTGGTGTCAATCTCTTGGCCTCAGAAAGGTAGGTCAGATTCTTGTGGTCCGTCAGGATGAGAACCGGAACCACCGAACCCTCGAGCAAGTGCCTCCATTCTTTAAGGGCTTGCACGATGGCCAATAACTCCCTGTCACCAATCTGATAGTTGCACTCCGCGGAAGACAGTTTCCGGGAGTAAAACCCACAAGGAAGCAGAGGACCCTCTGGTGTTCTACGCTGAGACAGGAGGGCGCCTACTCCCGTCTCAGACGCGTCCACCTCGAGGACAAAGGGCAACCCAGGGTTGGGATGCGACAGAATCGGAGCCGACACAAAGGCGGACTTTAGAGCCTCAAACGCTCGGATGGCCTCGAGCGGCCAGACCTGGAAATTACTGCCCTTCCTGGTCAGATCCGTGAGCGGCTTGGCTAGCATAGAAAAGTCCCTGATGAACTTCCGATAATAATTGGCGAAGCCCAAAAAGCGCTGCAGGGCACGGAGACCACTGGGCTGGGGCCACTGTAAGACAGCCGAAACCTTCTCAGGATCCATGGAGAACCCCTCAGCGGAAATGATGTAACCTAAGAAGGTTACCTGGGATCGGTGAAATTCGCATTTCTCAAGCTTACCGAACAGCCTGTTCTCTCGTAACCGTTGCAACACTCGTCTGACATCCATAATGTGGGCCTCCATGGATTCAGAATATACCAAGATGTCATCCAAATAGACCACCACACACTGCTGCAACAGGTCACGGAAAACATCGTTGATGAATTCCTGGAAGACTGCGGGCGCATTGCACAACCCAAAGGGCATAACCAAGGATTCATAATGACCGGTCCTGGTGTTAAACGCGTTCTTCCACTAATCGCCCGCCTTGATCCTTACCAGGTTATATGCCGCCCTCAGGTCGAGTTTGGTAAAGACCGTGGCCCCTTTGAGGCGATCGAACAGCTCGGAAATCAAGGGTATCGGGTAAGCGTTCTTGATCGTGATGCGATTGAGACCCCTGTAATCGATGCAAGGCCTCAACTCACCGCCCTTCTTTTTCACAAAGAAAAATCCAGCCCCTGCCGGGGACGAGGATTTGCGAATGTGTCCGTGTGAAAGCGCCTCCCTCACGTACTCCTCCATGGCCTCATTCTCCGCTACCGACAGTGGATAGACTTTGCCATGAGGAGGAACGGCACCAGATTGTAACTCTATGGCACAATCGTATGGGCGGTGCGGAGGTAGGGCAACCGCGCGCACCTTATCGAATACATCCCGGTACTCTTCGTATTCAGGAGGCAACAGAGAGTCCGAGGAAGTACACAGCAACTTGACAGGCCCATGGATGCAACTAGCCCCACACTGCGGTGACCACGAGAGGATCTCGGCCGATCTCCAATCGAAAGTCGGATTATGCTTCTGGAGCCAGGGGTACCCCAAGACCACCGAGTAGTGTGGAGACGAAATCACCTGGAAACAGACCGACTCTCTGTGAACGGCACCAATGGCTATCCCCACTGGAAGGGTCTCATGAGTCACGTGTGGCGGCAGAAGGGGTCTGCCGTCTATCGCCTCAAGAGCCAGTGGGGAACCTCGAGGCTGCAGAGGAATGGAATTGGCGGCAGCGAACCCACTATCAATGAACAAACCACCAGCACCAGAGTCCACCAACGCCTGGGTCGTCACCGAGCCCCCGACCCAGGAGAGGACAACAGTGATCAGTGGTTTGTCAACACGGGAAACCGGGGACGAGGAGACTCCACCCAAGATCTGCCCCCGACAGGATCTCAGGTGCGAGCGTTTCCCGGACGGTTCGGACATGCCAACCGAAAATGCCCACCGAGACCACAGTACATGCATCGGCCCTCGCGTCTCCGGAGTACCCTCTCCCCCTCGGACAGGCGAGCAAACCCCAGCTGCATGGGTTCACCCCCAGACAAGTCATCCCCAGGAGGCGTGGGAGGAGAGGGAGGCACGGGTGGGACAACAAACGTAGGCGCCAATCTGTTAGAAGACCTCCGCAGGCTCTCCTTAAAGGAAGGTCTCTCCCTGAGTCTGGTGTCAATCAAAATCAGGAAAGAAATAAGAGACTCAAGCTCCACTGGTAGGTCCTTAGCTGCAACCTCATCCTTCAAGGCATCCGAAAGACCATGAGAGAAAGCAGCGACCAGAGCCTCATTATTCCAGCCCACCTCTGCTGCCAGGGTACGAAACTCGATGGCGTATTCAGCTACGGATCGTGAACCCTGTCTGATGGACATAAGGAGCTTCGCAGCAGAGGCAGCACGAGCCGGCACATCGAATACCTTCCGAAGAGAAGCAACAAAACCGGAAAACTCGGCAACCACCGGATTGTTGTTCTCCCATAAAGGGCTGGCCCAGGCCAAGGCCTTGTCCGAGAGCAGCGAGATCAAGAAGCCCACCTTTGATCTCTCAGTAGGAAAGGCATGTGGCAGCAACTCGAAATAAATGCCCACCTGGTTAAGGAAACCTCGGCACTGAGTTGGCTCTCCCCCAAAGCGCTGTGGAAGGGGGGCAGAACCGGTCATACCCCGAGACACCGCAGGCGCAGCAACAGGTGTCGGGGTAGACTCTGGCGCAACAACCGGAGCGGCAGTAGGAACGGGCCCAGGAGCGACAACCGACCCATCGGCAACGGAAGCGAAATGAGCCGTGCGTTCAAGCAGGGTTTGCAACGCCACAGCGAACCGACCCAACAGGTGATCCTGCTGATCAAGTCTGGCAACCAGCGTAGGTAGCGAGGATGGCCCTGTACCGTCAGAATTCATGGCTTGGTCCTAATGTCATGGAACCATGAACCAGACGTACAACAAGAGATAGGTGGAAAATAAGAAGGCTTTATTGAAAAGCAAGCCGTAAGCAAAAGTCCAAACGGATGGCTAAACCGAAGCAGGGTCTTGCGTAGACAGAGGTCAGGAACCAGAAGGGTAGTCAGACGAAGCCTGGATCAGGAACCAGCAGGGTAGTCAGACGAAGCCAGGATCAGGAACCAACGGGGTAGTCAGACGAAGCCAGGATCAGGAACCAACGGGGTAGTCAGACGAGGCCAGGATCAGGAACCAGAAGCAGCAGCAGTCTTAGAAGCATGTGAACACAGGAGGACCAAGCAAGGAACTGAAGCCACAGACCTCCTATATATATGAGCTAGGCAGCCAGCTCCTCCCAGTGGGAAGGAGAAGCCGCAGGGTAGGAGGCTACAAGAAACCCAGAAACCAAGATGGCCGCCAGCACATGTCAAACGAGGGAGAACAGTAAGAAGGTAAGACCATAACACTCTCACCACTCTGTCATGGGGCCACTATTGTCAATGTTACTGCCACTGCTGCCACCCTCCCCACTCATGGGGTCACTACTTGAATATTGGTACACTGCACAGTTTGTACATGGCGATAAATTGTAGCAGAGTCTGTAGTTCAGCAGTCTCTTCTTGCACTGTGATAGCTCATAGTGACTCTCTGGAACAAAAAAGGAAAATGCAGGGCTTTTCTTTAGGATAGCCACAAAAGTGGAGAGCCCCTGTTCAAGAACAGTATATGAGCTCCTTGATGTCCAATAGCTCATCATAAAAAACCTTCTTACATTTCTGTAACAATCTATAGATCATTGTAAGCCATGAAACTCATTAGCTCAACCCCTTACATTCGATCTAACAGACACAAGGAAATTGTCTTTAGGGTCTTGGCATTGGGTCTCCTTACCAACTCGGCCTCTCTGGAGCTGCACAGATTGTGTGTATATGTATATATATATATATATATATATATATATATATATATATACAGTACAGACCAAAAGTTTGGACACACCTCCTCATTCAAAGAGTTTTCTTTATTTTCATGACTATGAAAATTGTAGATTCACACTGAAGGCATCAAAATTATGAATTAACACATGTGGAATTATATACATAACAAAAAAGTGTGAAACAACTGAAAATATGTCATATTCTAGGTTCTTCAAAGTAGCCACCTTTTGCTTTGATTACTGCTTTGCACACTCTTGGCATTCTCTTGATGAGCTTCAAGAGGTAGTCACCTGAAATGGTATTCCAACAGTCTTGAAGGAGTTCACAGAGATGCTTAGCACTTGTTGGCCCTTTTGCCTTCACTCTGCGGTCCAGCTCACCGCAAACCATCTCGATTGGGTTCAGATCCAGTGACTGTGGAGGCCAGGTCATCTGGCGCAGCACCCCATCACTCACCTTCATGGTAAAATCGCCCTTACACAGCCTGGAGGTGTGTTTGGGGTCATTGTCCTGTTGAAAAATAAATGATGGTCCAACTAAATGCAAACTGGATGGAATAGCATGCCGCTGCAAGATGCTGTGGTAGCCATGCTGGTTCAGTATGCCTTCAATTTTGAATAAATCCCCAACAGTGTCACCAGCAGAGCACCCCCACACCATAACACCTCCTCCTCCATGCTTCGCGGTGGGAACCAGGCATGTAGAGTCCATCCGTTCACCTTTTCTGCGTTGCACAAAGACACGGTGGTTGGAACCAAAGATCTCAAATTTGGACTCATCAGACCAAAGCACAGATTTCCACTGGTCTAATGTCCATTCCTTGTGTTCTTTAGCCCAAAAGAGTCTCTTCTGCTTGTTGCCTGTCCTTAGCAGTGGTTTCCTAGCAGATATTCTACCATGAAGGCCTGATTCACACAGTCTCCTCTTAACAGTTGTTCTAGAGATGTGTCTGCTGATAGAACTCTGTGTTGCATTGACCTGGTCTCTAATCTGAGCTGCTGTTAACCTGCGATTTCTGAGGCTGGTGACTTGGATGAACTTATCCTCCGCAGCAGAGGTGACTCTTGGTCTTCCTTTCCTGCGGCGGTCCGCATGTGAGACAGTTTCTTTGTAGCGCTTGATGGTTTTTGTGACTGCACTTGGGGACACTTTCAATGTTTTCCCAATTTTTCGGACTGACTGACCTTCATTTTTTAAAGTAATGATGGCCACTCGTTTTTCTTTACTTAGCTGCTTTTTTCTTGCCATAATACAAATTCTAACAGTCTATTCAGTAGGACTATCAGCTGTGTATCCACCTGACTTCTCCACAACACAACTGATGGTCCCAACCCCATTTATAAGGCAAGGAATCCCACTTATTAAACCTGACAGGGCACACCTGTGAAGTAAAAACCATTTCAGGTGACTACCTCTTGAAGCTCCTCAAGAGAATGCCAAGAGTGTGCAAAGCAGTAATCAAAGCAAAAGGTGGCTACTTTGAAGAACCTAGAATATGACATATTTTCAGTTGTTTCACACTTTTTTGTTATGTATATAATGCCACATGTGTTAATTCATAGTTTTGATGCCTTCAGTGTGAATCTACAATTTTCATAGTCATGAAAATAAAGAAAACTCTTTGAATGAGAAGGTGTGTCCAAACTTTTGGTCTGTACTGTATATAACATGCCCACCCTTGGGTAGCCATCTGACACATGTCTTCCGACCCCCAAGTTATACTTTCATATATCCTGTAGTCTTGGAGATTTATTGGGTTTTTAAGGAAACATTAGATCTTCAGAATGGGCAGGTACTAAATAAGTACGACTGGGGGTGGGGGTTCCCTTCACTATAGGATGTTTCTTTATCTTTTCTCTGGAGGGTATCTTTAAGATTGTAAAAAAAATTGCATAAAGCTGTATGGGAAAACCATGCACATGAAATAGATTACTGTGTGTTTTGCCACATGGCAAATCTCTCTGATTCTTTGATAGACTCATCTACATCTGTACATGGCCTATTCTTATAGCTCTGCAGCGGTGTTAACTTTCTCAGCCAGTTGGGTAATTGCAGTAATACTTTGTCCAATAGCCAAGGAGTTAAATGAAATACCAGTTTCAACCAGTACCAATACGGCTCTTCATAAATTGCACCAAGGAAATCCATATGCATTAGTTATATATCTGGGCACCAATTCGAACTGACAGTTGTTTGGAGAACGAATGGCAACAAGTGGTAAATGTCTATTGCGTCGATTGAATTAAGGAATAAAGAGTGTTAACAACTATTACTGCTGACGTGAGGAATGTAGATGCAATTTCCATCCTTTACATTTGACAACGATCAGGGGCATTAAGCAAATCATTTTACAGATCATTCATGTTTACATCCACATGACACACAACATTTCTTTTGTCCTAATTCCAAGTAAATAAGCACAGTCTCTTTCAATATCAATTAACTGGAGGGAGATTTATTTAGGTAGCTGACAGGAACTATTTGGGGGATTAATGATCACTAATTTATGAATATTGAGCAGCATTTTATAATCTAGACAGAATAATCACTTATATCTCAAGCCAGCTTTCTGAACCATTATACTCTCCAGAAATCACTCAAAGGAAGTTAAATGGTTCTGATTTATAACCTTAACCTACAGGGCCCAGAACATTTGCTCTATCAGTGTATAAATTCTACAAATGCAATTCTCGCCACCTCTAGAGAACCAATTTAAGTCAACATTATGCATGAGCTGAGCATGCTGGAATTCTCCACTCTCTTATTTAACTCATTAAATTTGCACTGAACATCTTGCAATTAAAATTTCACATATATTTCTTCTTATGATTGACATTTGGCCTTGGTAAAATTTAGTTTAAATTGGTTTCTTTGAACACATTAAGGAACTGAGATAGATTCCGGAATGTGTTTCTCCTTAGATAATGTGTATTAGTTCTTTGAACCTGATGACTTCCTAATAGATATCTTAAAGCGAGATTTACAAACCATTTAAAGTTAATGTCTGTAAAATGTTTAAGTAATATAGGGGAGAGCTAAGGGAGTAATTTATTAAGACCAGCGCCGGTCTTAATAACCCCTGCACTGGCTGTGGATCCGCCAAAGTTATGTAGGGGCGCCGCCCTCTATATAACTTCGGGTCATCCACCGCTGGTCTAAATCTACGCCAGCTTCCTTGTCTACACCTAAAACAAGGGTAGAAAATTATCTGCGACAGATATACTCCAGAAAACTGGCATATATCAGTTCATAGTTGCCCCCCTAAGTCTTTACTTGCCTCACAGTAACAAATAGATAAAAATGTATGCTGCTACAGAATCAAATAGCATCACTAGAAAATAAAACAATAGGGGGAGATTTATCAAATTTGATGTAAAGGAGAACTGGCCTAGTTACCCATAGCAACCAATAAGCTTCCACCTTTCATTTCCTAAAGGAGCTGTGAACAATTAATGGTGGAATCTGATTGCTTGATGGGAAACTAAACCACTTTTCCTTTACACCAGTTTTGATAAATTTACCCAAAGAAGTACAGTGGATATACAAAGTCTACACACCCCTGATAAAATGTCAGGTTTCTGTGCTGTAAAAAAATTAGACAAAGATAATTCATTTCAGAACTTTTTCCACCTTTAACATGACCTATAAACTGTACCACTCAATTGAAAAACAAACTTAAATCTTTTAGGTGGAGGGAAGAAAAAAAACAAAACTAAACTAATGTGGTTGCATAAGTGTGCACACCCTCTTATAACTGGGGATGTAGCTGTGTTCAGAATTAAGCAATCACATTCAAAATCATGTTAAATAGGAGTCAGCATACAGCTGTCATCATTTAAAGTGCCTCTGATTAACCCTAAATAAAGTTCAGCTGCTCTAGTTGGTCTTTCCTGAAATGTTCTTAGTCGCATGCCACAGCAAAAGCCATGGTCCACAGAGAGCTTCCAAAGCATCAGAGGGATCTCATTGTTATAAGGTATCAGTCAGGAGAAGGGTACAAAAGAATTTCCAAGGCATTAGATATACAATGGAACACAGTGAAGACAGTCATCATCAAGTGGAGAAAATATGGCACAACAATGACATTACCAAGAACTGGATGTCCCTCCAAAATTGATTAAAAGATGAGAAGAAAGCTGGTCTGGGAGGCTACCAAGAGGCCTACAGCAACATTAAAGGAGCTACTTTCACACTAGCGTTCGCTGGTCCGCTCGTGAGCTCCGTTTGAAGGAGCTCACGAGCGGACCCGAACGCAGCCGTCCAGCCCTGATGCAGTCTGAATGGAGCGGATCCGCTCAGACTGCATCAGTCTGGCGGCGTTCAGCCTCCGCTCCGCTCGCCTCCGCACGGACAGGCGGACAGCTGAACGCTGCTTGCAGCGTTCGGGTGTCCGCCTGGCCGTGCGGAGGCGTGCGGATCCGTGCGGATCCGTCCAGACTTACAATGTAAGTCAATGGGGACGGATCCGTTTGAAGATGCCACAATGTGGCTCAATCTTCAAGCGGATCCGTCCCCCATTGACTTTACATTGAAAGTCTGGACGGATCCGTACGAGGCTATTTTCACACTTAGCTGTTATATGCTAAAAATAATGCAGACGGATCCGTTCTGAACGGAGCCTCCGTCTGCATTATTATGAGCGGATCCGTTCAGAACGGATCCGCCCGAACGCTAGTGTGAAAGTAGCCTTAGTCGCATCCCACAGCAAAAGCCATGGTCCACAGAGAGCTTCCAAAGCATCAGAGGGATCTCATTGTTATAAGGTATCAGTCAGGAGAAGGGTACAAAAGAATTTCCAAGGCATTAGATATACAATGGAACACAGTGAAGACAGTCATCATCAAGTGGAGAAAATATGGCACAACAGTGACATTACCAAGAACTGGACGTCCCTTCAAAATTTTTGAAAAGACGAGAAGAAAACTGGTCTGGGAGGCTACCAAGATGCCTACAGCAACATTAAAGGAGCTGCAGGAATATCTGGCAAGTACTTGCTGTGTGGTACATGTGACAACAATCTCCCGTATTCTTCATATGTCTGGGCTATGGGGTAGAGTGGCAAGACGAAAGCCTTTTCTTACGAAGAAAAACATCCAAGCCAGGCTAAATTTTGCAAAAACACATCTGAAGTCTCCCAAAAGCATGTGGGAAAAGGTGTTATGGTCTGATGAAACCAAGGTTGAACTTTTTGGCCATAATTCCAAAAGATATGTTTAGCCCAAAAACAACACTGCAGATCATCAAAAGAACACCATACCCACAGTGAAGAATGGTTGTGGGCCTTAGTTAAGCTGGAGGGAATTATGAACAGTTCCAAATACCAGTCAATATTGGCACAAAACCTTCAGGCTTCTGCTAGAAAGCTGAGCATGAAGAGGAACTTCATCTTTCAGCATGACAACGACCCAAAGCATACATCCAAATCAACAAAGGGATGGCTTCACCAGAAGAAGATTAAAGTTTTGGAATGGCCCAGCCAGAGCCCAGATCTGAATCCGATTTAAAATCTGTGGGGTGATCTGAAGAGGGCTGTGCACAGGAGATGCCCTCGCAATCTGACAGATTTGGAGTGTTTTTTGCAAAGAAGAGTGGGCAAATCTTGCCAAGTCAAAATGTGCCATGCTGATAGAGTCATACCCAATAAGACTGAGTGCTGTAATAAAATCAAAAGGTGCTTCAACAAAGTATTAGTTTAAGAGTGTGCACACTTATGCAAACATATTATTTTATTTTTATATTGTTTCTTCCCTCTGCCTAAAAGGTTTCAGTTTGTTTTTCAATTAAGTTGTACAGTTTATAGTTCACATTAAAGGTGGAAAAAGTTCTGAAATGATGTATCTTTGTATAATTTTTTTATATCACAGAAACTTGACATTTTAACAGGGGTGTGTAGACTTTTTATATCCACTGTATATCATATCATATATCATTAATACTAGTGTCGAGCAAATTGAAGCCAAACAAATTGACTTTGATCGAAATTTAAGGAAAAATTTGATTCATCGCAACACCAAATTTACTTGCGTTTCGTTGTAATGAATCTATTTTTTCTAAAATGGTATTAAAAAATGATTTTGCTCGGTGTCTTCAATCAAGATGGCCGCGACGGCCTCTGTGTGAGCAAATAGATATGGTGAGTTTTTGTTTTTTGTTTTTTTACCCTGATTATGGTGGGCCAAGCGATCGCCATTTCCCATCATTGCGCCTGCTACATACAAAGGAATGCGCTTGGTGATGAAGTAATTTGTCACAAATCAAATTACCATGTAAGATTCTGAATCAAATTTTCCAGAACTTCGCTCATCTCTAATTAATACTTATCCCCTTAGTGACCAGCCTGTTTTGGGCCTTTTACTGACCGATTTTTTTTCATTGTCGCCTTCTAAGACAATGTCGCCTTCCGTCTATGTAACCATAGGGAGCTTGTTTTTTTGAGTTGTGGTTTTTAATCGTGCCATTTTAGGGTAATCTAACTTACTGATTAATGTTTATTAACTTTTTCTGGGAGGGGGATAGGAAAGAACAGATATACTGCCACTGAATTTTTACGTTATACATTTTACGGTGTTTACTAGGGATGAACGAATCGACTTCGGATGAAACATCCTAAGTCGATTCACATAAAACTTCATTTCAATATTGTATGAAGTGAGCACTCCGTACAGTATTAGAATGTATTGGCTCCGAAGAGCCAAAGTTATTACTTTGCGAAGTCTCGTGAGATTTTGCATAATAACTTCAGAAATTGATTTATACTGTAAAAAACCATTTCCCGAACTCGGGTTAGGTTCCAAGGTACCACCTTATATGCAAGCAGGTGCTATTGCTCACGACATGCGCTCTGGCTGGTTTAGGTCATTAGAGCAAGAGCACGGCTCTCATTTGAGACCGAGCCCCCTCTCTCCACTGCATGGGAGATCTGTGCAGTGCTTAGACTGCGATCCACCAGGTCAGTTACCTCCACGCAAGCAAGCACCTCCTATTCAATATGTCAACTCATCTTCCTCACCCTAGACACCCATCCCACCCTGGCCCCCACCATCTCAGTTACCATTTATTCACCCAAACTTTATCTATTTTACTCATCATACCTCCCCATTACCCTTTGCTCTTTCCACACATACCTATTGACATATACACATTTTTACCCTCAGCCACCCTTTGCCAATACCATTTTTACACCTTATATGTCACCATATCCCCCCCCCCTTTTTTACCAAGTGTTCCCCCCTCTCCAATATTCCTCCTGCGCCTCCCCTACGACCAAAATGCACCTTACACACGGCCAAAATTATGCCACTATGGCCACAAATTCTTGACACCAGAAACATAACATTCTTAGTAGATAACTAACTATGGGCACATATTCCAATGCAAACGTCCAAGGTACCTCCAACGGATCCCCTAGAGACTACCGTACTTTTATTATTATATTATTATCATATTCTTTTACCATGCCTGTATACATATATATATATATATATATATATATATATATATATCTTTTATCAGTAAGTGTTCCCATGAAATATGTATGTTTTTAATATCCTCTATTCCATCTAATTTAATTCATTATTCGAATGCAGAATTCACGCATCTACTCTTTTATACCTTTTTATACATGTGTATGCATATTTACTATCGCTACGGTTCATTATCCAAACTTATCTATTATTCACCAAAGTCAATGTATGTGATCGATACATTTCTTTCTGTAGACTTGATAAAGGGGTCATGCACCCCGAAACGCGTTGTCCTGAATAAACCAATTTGTTTTCTACCATTGGTTGTGGATTTGCGCCTGTTACTCTGTCCGTTTTTCTTGGACTTTCTTGGTCCACCAAACCTACAGTTCCAGTGCTTAGACTGGGCAGCCGTAAAAAGGCAGTGGCCCAGCCTAAGGCACCTAAGTGACCGCCGTAAAAAGGCATATGGGTGGCCACTAAGAGGTTAATAAAATAGTCTGGTTAATTGTCTGGTTAATTATACATAAAGTAACCAGAATTATGTTAAAGTGATTGTCTAGAAATAGAAAAAAAATATTTTCTTTCCAGAACGTGCACCACTATTGTCCGTGGGATGTATCTGGTATAGCAGGTCTGACCCATTTATTTCCAATTAGGAAGATCGACATTGCCAGCGAAGTGCCGTTTATGGGGAAAAGCAAACCCATTTTTTCTAATCATGGAAATTATTTACATTCTTGAGGCAAAATATAAATAGCTACTAACACAAGCACCAAATCAGATTAGGGTGTGGGCTTTGCTTTTAATCTACTAATCTTCAGCAGTCACCCATATGCATACATTTTACAATACAAAGGTGTGATTCTTACAGGAATACAAAAACGTAGTATAGTCATTTTATTCCTTTGCTAATTGAATAATTACAGTTAATCTACAATACTAATTAATACTCAATTTTCCAGGAAAACAAGGAAGTATTTATTTCATGGATCGATGACGACAATGGAATGTGATGGCTAAAATCTGTATCATATGCTCAGAAAAAAAACAATAGAACCCAGGACAGAACCAGATGAGTTCTAGTCAGGGTCTTACACACATAAGAATATACATGGTACCACAGCTATAATACTAGTTTTAGTTCCAATAAAAATACAAATTACAATAAAACATATTTTTTTCAGACTAATTTTTCAGTAGTAAAATAATGTCTATATATTCTGAAACTGAAAATTATTTTGTTCATGGTTAGAGGATGTCCCGGATTTTGATATTGATTTCCTAACTTCAGGATAGGCCATCAATATCCTTTCTGACACCCAGCCAATCAGCTGTTGCTGGAACTACACATCTCCAACTACTGTGTAGTGGACTGAGTTGGTAACTGCAGGAACGCTTCTACTAAAATTAATGTCAACAGCACTGCAGTTACCAGCTCTGTCCAATACACAATGGACAGAGCTGTGTAGTTCTAGTGCTGGCTCCAGGCATCGAAGCTACAAGGCAAGAGCTGATCAACTGGGGTGTGGGATGTCGGACCCCCATCAATCTAATATTCAGGACCTATCCTGAGGATAGGCCATCAATATCAAAATCCTGGACAACCCCTTTAAGCTTCTGCTTACTATCTGTTGCCCTTCCCCTTGGCACAGTGTTGATCTCTTAATATTTATAGGCATACACATTTATTTATTTCCTATAATTAAAAATAAAACCTACCTTAGAAGTCAGAATCCTGTAATACTGCACTGCACCTTGGAGCCATCTCATAAGACTCCCTGCTGCTGCATTACCAGCTGTCTTCCTCTCCATGTTCTCAGGCGTAAACTGGATTTTCTTTGTGTTTGTGTCAAGGAGCTCCAATGTAGACTGAGATAGCTAAAAATCACAATGGGCATGCCATCAAAAAGAATCCCATACAAAATACAGTAAATAATGTCAAATAGGTCATCACAAAAGCCACATATATTTCACCTGTGAAGTGTGGAAAGTAGACAGTTCATTCAGGAAGCGATCTATATTGGCCATCTGCCTCTTAGCTCCCTTTGCCCATGTCAGATCAGCATTAGGTGACTTCAAAATTATAATGATAGATGCCATCAGCTCTTCAAGGTCTACGCCTGGCTTCTGCATTGCACGCAATTCTCCTGCAAGTAAGATGATGGCATCAAAAGATTTTCTTACTGTCCTTACGTTGCCTAATTTCTCTAAAATATACACCACCATTCTCCCACATAGTTGCTATAGCCATTGGAAGACTCTGCTCATTAGTCCTTACCTAAAGCTGTTATATTGATGTTTTGCACTAGTTCCTTACTATTTTCTATTAAAGCAGAGCATTTGAATTCAGATTTCTCTAGTGCAACTTGATACTCTGGGAGCAGCAATTTGAACTTTTTGATCTTTTCTAACTGTCGATACACAACATGAATCTTCTGTTCCACCACAGCCTTGTCCTGAGCAATCTGGTGTAATATTTTCAATGTTACTTCTTTGTGTTGTTCAAGTACATTCTTTTCATGTGTCAGTTCATCAGTCAGTTTTTCATACGTTTTAAGTTTTTTGTCAATGCAGCTGAGAGTTTCCACAGCCATCTTATGCTCCTTCTTTATTAAGACATACTGATCTTGTAGAAGGGCTCTGAAACACTGAACAAATTTCTCAAAGTTTGCATTAGTTAGATTTCCATAATTTTTGTCGGTTGACCTGGCATGCTCAGTGACAGAAAGATGCATGGATGATAAGAGATGACACACATTTTCAATTTCCTGCTTGGACAACATGCTCAAATCTTGAATATGATAGCTTGCATGTTCTACTAGGTCTTCTCTAAAAGACAAATGGGATACATTAGGACACATTTATCTTAGAACATAAGAGTAAAAGGATATGGATTTCAAATTCCTGTTGTTATTTTGCCAATCCATCTGCTGAATATAAGTTTCCAATTACAGCAACCTGTAATCCATCAATAGAAGCTCTTATAAAACACTGTTGACAGGTTCACGAGGTAACACATGGGAATTTCAGACTCTATGTAGTCATGTACTATATGTTATTACTAGGAAAGACTCACAATGTATACATTGTTTTTACTATTGGCAATATATAAGTGGCTACAGAATAGACATTTGAAATGAAAAATGAGAATCGAGATGCAGAGAGCAGGTAATTATGTTTCCCTCTGAGACCAGCAAGGGTCTAGAAGAAAGGCTCTCATAGCTAAACAATGCCTTTAACATGTAATTTTAGAATAGCAGACCACACCCCTGGATACAGAGCCTGACCCTCTCAACAAATACGGACCTATTAAAACAAATACAGACCCCACATTAAACCTCAGACGCTTACACAGTGGCTAACCTTCCTTCAGCACTTTTCTGTGGCTTGAGGACCTGTACAGACTGATCTAAGGTGCCTGAGGGCCCATACACTCAATGGATTCTGCTAGAAGCCTATACATTCTAGGCAGAACCATTGTGATTGTGCCCCCTCCCCTACCCCCGGTTTTACTAGTTAGTCTAGAGGCAAGGGAGGCAGTGGTGGACTACTGATATTACTAAGTGGCCATAACAGAAATTAGAGATTTACCAGAAAAACAAGTCAGGAAGCATATATGGCTGGAGTACAGAAAGAAATTCTGCCTGAGACGTGTACATGTTTGTAAAGATAAATGGTGCTATTATAAGCATCAATCTCAAGAGTCAGGCTGAAGTGTGAGATTTCCAATAAATGTCATATGAAGTTCTGCTCAGAAAATAAAACTAAATTACCCTCTTTCACTGCCTATTTCACAGCGGATTTCTTAAATTCTCACCAACAAGAAACTTGTACAACTAATTTAGTAAGCCTATTACAATACAACAATGAAACATATTTTAGTATTATTGCTATGCCAGTCAATCATGTGACCTGACCAAACGATTTTCCTTATTAATTATGGAGAAGACTGGCAGGTAACCAGGGTAACGCAGCTGCAGCCTGAACTGTGAATTTAATTTCTTAGCTTTCCCTATGGATTCCGTCTGGTCGATGGGTTTTGGAAGAGGGAGATCATATTGAGAATATTATGTGTATGTTTTTATTTCCCACTAGCTATTAAATAAAATAAAAGCTTATGCCTGAACACTTGTTTTTTTGTGTGTTTGTTTAGATAAAAAAATAAAATCTTGAGAGACCTGAAGCAAGAATCGTGTTTGCTTAGGCATTACAGCAGCGATGAATTTTATCTTGTATGGCATTTCTTCACTCTATATTTAGATGACTTTGAAGCAAATCACATCTGTACAACAGGATTTGCTGCTCTCTTCATGTTAGGCAGCAAATAATTAACCATGTGAAAAAAATTAATAAGCACCATAACTTAAGCAATAGGAAGGGGGAAGGGCATTGTTTCTTTTTGTGGAGAAGTGATGACTTTCTGCAGTCTATACTTAACCCCTTAAAGATCAGGCCTATTTTCATTTTTTTGCATTTTTGATTTTTCCTCCTCACGTTCCAATAGCCATAATTTTTTATTTATTTTTTCCATTCACATAGCCATATGAGGGCTTATTTTTTGCAGAACAAGATGCACCTTTTTGGGGTAAAATTAAATAAAAAAAACACAATTCTGCCAAGGTTTTTGTGGTTTTAAGATCATCGCATTCACTGTGCACTAAAAATGACATGATGTCCTTGTTCTGAAGCTCAACATGATAAGGCTATACCAAACTTGTATCGTTTTTATTTAGTTTTATTACATAAAAAAAACCTTTGAAAAAAAAAAATATTCTTTGCATCCCCATTTTCAGACAGCCATAACTTTTTTATATTTTGATGTGTAGAGCTGTATTAGGGCTTGTTTAGTTGCAGAACGAACTGTAGATTTTATTGGTACCATTTTAGTAGTATGTGCAACTTTTTATCACCGTTATCCATTTTTTTGGGGGGGGTGACAAAAAAATGGCGAATCATGTGTTTTTTTAATTGTTTTTCTTCCGTTACAGCATACACCGCACAGGAAATTTATTTTTATATTTTAATAGTTAAGACATTTTCAGATATCTGATACCTAATATATATTTTATTGTTTATATCAGGGGTCGGCAACCTGCGGCACGCGTGCTAGAAGTGGCACGCAAACCGCTATCTGCTGACATGCCAGCTGTCACCAAATGATGACAAGACTTTTCAGTCTTGTCGTCATTTGTTGGATGCCATGCCGCCGTGCTGTACCTCTGAACAAAGATCTTCAGATGCGTCAAGAACTACGCATCTGCTAGGCCCGCCCTTCGCGCTTCCTACCCCGGACTCCACAGAGGAGCAATAGCAGAGAGTAGCACTCTGCTACCCTACAGGCTGGATGCTACTGTACCCCGCTGCTGCACATCTCCTCCTCCTCAGGACTGCCAGAAATGCTGCCAGAGGTATTTAAATGTACTGAGAGTTTGTGTGTGACCAGATTGGGGGTGGGGAGATGAGGGGGAGATGGGTAAACCAGCATGTGACCTGATTGGGACTGGGGGCAGGAAGGTGAGCTTGGGAAGATGAGCATGTCACCAGATTGGGGGGTGTGCACTTGGGAGATGGGGGAATGAGCATTGTGACCAGATTGAGGGTGGGGGGAGGTTGGTGAGCCCCTTAGAAGGAGCAGTGACAATCTTTACTATCTATTTTTCTGAAAAGTTGTAAACCTCTTTAAGCCGTGCAGGTCAGGCAGTGTTGTTGAGAATTTTAGGACATAGCTAGTAAATACCTGGTTTATGTCACATATTTGTGTTATATTACTTTCCTGTATAGCTCGGCACACCTAGCGCTTCAGCTTTGATTTAATTTTTTTAATCGGCAATCCATACAAAAAAGGTTGCCGACCCCCCGGTTTATATATTTTTATATGTAAAATTGGGAAAGGAGTGATTTAAACTTTTGTTTAATTTTTTTACATTTTTCTCCCCTTTTTATTTAATAACTCTTAGGATGCTAGAACCTTGGATCTTTTGATCCCTTGTCCCATTCACCTAATAGAGATCTATTAGGGTGAATAGGATTTTGACATGCTCCCTGCTGAGCTGTGCCTCCTGTACAGCTTAGCAGGGAGGCGACAGCCTGGAAGCCTCAGCAGGCTTCAGGCTGTCATGGTAACTGATCGGAGCCCCATTATTTCACTGCAGGGGCTCCAATCGGAAGGCAAAAGGAGCTGCAACCATATGCCTTACTACACAGATGCTGCGATCGCCACATGCAACAGTTCACACAAGACACCGCAGCCAGCAGGCAGTCCCAATCAACCAGCATACAAAGGAGACAGTCAGCTTGCAGCCAGTACGTGAGAGGGCATGCAGCTAGCCTACACAGCCACAGCTGTCACAGTGAACCGCACTGTGACAGCCCCCCTAAGGGGGGCTTCAGGCTCTCTCTCGCGTACTGGCTGCAGGCTGACAACTGTGTATGCTGGTTACTTGTGGCTGCGGTGTTGTGTGTGAGCTGTGGCCTGTGTTTGTGGCTTCTGTGTCTATATCTCTGTGGTTCCTGTCACTGTTGCCGTGCAGGCTGGCTGCATGCACTTTGTGCACTGGCTGTGGGTGTTCCCATGTATGCTGGTTCTGCAATGCGTGCTGGCTGCGGACTTGTGTGCACACATGACCTGAGTATGGATGTCTGTTTGTATCACCGTGCGGTTCTGTTACTCGTTGTTGTGTAGGCTGGCTGCCTGTAACCTCGTACTGGCTACAGTTACCCTGTGTATGCTGGTTGTCGCTCGGGCGTGCTGGCTGCAGCATTCTTTGATTGTGTGAACTGACACTTATGATTATGTGTTCTGTACTTCTGGTACTCCTGGTTCTGGTGGGGTTAACATTGCCTGATCTGTTCCTAGGTGAGCCCTCGGCCCAGTTCATCCCTACCACCAGGTGCTCTGTGAAGAATGTGGCTTACTGGCTCCTCACCCACTGGGTTTTGCCTCTGGTCTGCAGGTACACTTGGTTCTGTGGTAGTGCTACCACTATTGCCTAAACTGCATATGCTACTGTCATTATCCTTTATTACATGTGTAATAAAGTACTCCGTTGGTCCCTGGTCTAAATCTTGCCTGTGTCCTGTTTGCAAGAAGTCCTGGAGGTCTGCCTTGGGCCCCTGGATCATGACAGGGGCCAGGTTTTAATGATGACTATCCTCATCTTTCACTGGCTTTACTTCCTAGAAAAGTCAGCAAGATGCACAGAGAGGAGGAGCTGTATGGTCCTGATGACATATTCTCATCGATATTAGATGATATGGAAAAGAAGGAAATGCAGATGGCAGAGGACAGGTTCTTACCTGTAAGGCAGGAGAGTGCTAGGGTTGGAGAAGTGGGTATGCCAGAATATTGTGCTCGTACCTAACCAGCCAAACCCCATACTAGCAACAGCCCCTGTTTAACCCCTTCTACCCCAGGCCAGTTTTTGCCCTTCTGCCCAGGTCATTTTTTGAAAATCTGACATGTGTCACTTTATGTGGTAATAACTTTGGAACACTTTTACTTATCCGAGCCATTCTGAGATTGTTTTCTCGTGAAACATTGTACTTTATGACAGTCATAAATTTGAGTCAATATATTTTACCTTTATTTATGAAAAATCCCAAATTTACCTAAAATTTCAAAAAATTCGCGATTTTCAAAGTTTCTATTTCTCTGCTTAAAACAGAAAGTGATACCTCATAAAATATTTATTACTTAACATTCTCCACATGTCTACTTTATGTTGACATCATTTTGTAAATGTCATTTTATGTTTATTTAGGACGTTAAAAGGCTTAGAAGTTTAGAAGCAAATCTTGAAATTTTTAAGAAAATTTCCAAAACCCACTTTTTAAGGACCATTTCAGGTCTGAAGTCACTTTGTGGGGCTTACATAGTAGAAAGCAACCCGTAAATGAGCCATTGTAGGAACTACACCCCTTAAGTTACTCAAAACGGATTTTACAAACTTTGTTAACCCTTTAGGTATTCCACAAGAGTTAAAGGAAAATGGAGATTACATTTCTAAATTTCACTTTTTTAGCAGATTTTCCATTTTAATCAATTTTTTTTCTTTGACACACCAAGGGTTAACAGCCAAACAAAACTCAATATTTATTACCCTGATTCTGCGGTTTACAGAAACACCCCAATGTGGTCATAAACTGATGTAAGGGCACACGGCAGGGTGTAGCAGAAAAGGAACGCCATATGGTTTTTGGAAGGCAGATTTTTCTGGACTGGTTTTTAGAAGCCATGTCCCATTTGAAGCCCCTCTGATGCACGCTTACAGTAGAAACTCCTTGGAAACTAGGGGATAAGGTGCCAGTTTTATTACTACCATTTTTGGGTACATATGATATTTTGATCCTGGGCACCCGTAGAAGGCAGGTCCCAATGCTGTGCAAGGCATTGGGCAGCCTCTGCACGGCATCAGGCTGCCTTGTCGCGCAGCAGGTCCCCGCCAAAGCAGAGTGGGGACTCTATGCGCTCCTTCAATCGCCGCAAACCACTACTATGTTGCGGTCAGCGCTGAACGCGGCATAGAAGGGGTTAATCCGCCGACATTACTGTAAACAGCAATGACGGTGGATACAGCAGAGGCCCGTCTACCAGGGACTGCTGGATCCTTGCAGTGATCAGGGTCACCGCTCAGGTGCCCGCCCGATCACCATGACATACTATTACTTCAAAATGCGGGAAGTTACTGACTTCCATGACGTAATAGTACATCACATGTCGGAAAGGGGTTAAAAGTGCATTAAAGGTGCCGCACAGCCATTAACAATGAAGACCAACTATACGGTGCGGTCTTCATTATTAAATGCAGCACAGCCGCTCTGTGTGGCCGTACCCTAAAGCACAGTGGCCTGGGTATACCTGATTTATAGTGATTTGTGTCAAATTAATTTGTCACAAATCAAATTTCTTGGGGAACATTGGCGAAGCTGCTGAATCAAATTTTTCAAAACTTTGCTCATCTCTACTTGTCAAGTAGTGCAGAGTCTTTTACATTCAAAATAAAAGATAAGCAGAGATACAGAATGAGAGCTAAAATCTAGTGTGCACTTACCGTAACCATTTAGGGACATAATAAACGCTCAGTGCATTAAAAAGTGATGAAAATTCAGTACACCATTTATAAAATGTAGAGCCTGTGTCACTCTGAATGAGAAGCCAGCGAATATTCAGCTGCACAGACTGCAAAAACAGGTTCCAAGCATTTTCTTTGGAGTATGTCAGCCCAGCATTAGTTATCTGGAAAACATGTCATGAAAACATTTCACATTTTTATTCTAAGGCAGTTCTGTTGACTTTAAAACAGTGCTTTAAAAGAATAATGTTGACTGATATTCTATGATACTGTATTTGTAGGGTATCACTCTCAGGATACATACAAGCTAAGGTCAATCGTTAACATTAGACAGCTGTCGGCTGAACACTAGTTTGGTCAATATCTATTCCTTTCGACAATCCATACACACGCAACGTCTGCAGAGTGCACTTGCATTCTCAATGCAGAGAGGTGGCCACTGCCAGACACCTCTGATAGTTGCTTAAAATTGCTTACTTCTCTTCAGACCAAAATGATTTGACAAAAATCTAATGGCTGGTTGGTCCATTGTGTGTGGCCATTTTTAGTATAACCTTCCATTTTACAAAAGCATCTTTAAAAAAAAAAATCAGGTGATATGAACAGTGTCTACTTTTTTATTCAAACGTTCAAGTGGAGATTTATTATAAACATATACTTTAAAGGACACATTTCTGTATAAGTTTTCACACTACATGGCCAAAAGTATACAGACAACCAGACGTGACATGCATATATATGTTTGTGGAACATCTCCTAAATCACTTGGAAATAATTTGCTTATAGTTTTACATCACAATAAACAATACCAGATCGCGCTTTGTGTAGCAAATATGTGTTTTTTTTGGGAAACAAATAATTCACTTATCCCAGAAGCCCAGCTCTCCAATATCTCCACTCCCCAATCACATCGCTTCAGCGATTCCCAACCAATGAGCAGCAAGGATCTCAATGTATCATACCTCCAAAAGAAGATTGACATAGCATGATCCACAAAAGCAAGTTCTACCAAGACACTTTATTAAATAGATTTCTTTGATTGCACATAAAATAAATCCCCATGTGTAATCAAAAAGATCTATCTTGTGAGTAAATAAAGTGTCTTGGTAGAACTTGCTTTTGCGGATCTATGCTATGTTCTTTTGGAGGCACAATACATAGCGATCCTTGCCGCTCGTTGGTTAGGAATCGCTAAAGTGGCGTGAAATTTATTATTCACAACTTCTTTTATGTTGCATACATGATCCAGTGGATGCCCATATATAAGAGTCACATTACATAGGTACCGCCTGTGGTCCAGCGCACCCGCCTGCCGTCACTGCCAGATCATATATACCGCTGTGGTACCTATGTAATGTGACTCTTATATATGGGCATCCACTGGGCCATGTATGCAACATAAAATAAGTTGTGAATAATAAATTTCACCGATTAATGGCAAATTGAATCAGCTGTGTGAAGCAATTTTTTTCTATTACAGACTAAGACTAACAAGTCTTTTGCGAGCACCAGTGACAGCGGTGTGCGGTGCTTCACTTTGTGATTACTGGAGCCTTCTCTGTCTTCAGCGCCGCCTTCCCTGTCTTCAGTGCCACCTTCTACAGCTCAGCGCCGCCTCCGCAATTCTCCCTGTCCCTCTGCCAGATCCTGTGCCTGCGCACTAGACTAAGCCAATCTGCAGGTCATATCAGGGTTGAGCGAAGTGCGCATCAGGCCGCTGCATGCGCACTTCGCTCAACTAAACCGCAGCCAGGAGTCCGCATAGGCGCATCAGGCTGAGCCTAGTGCGCAGGGGTGGTATCTGGCAGAGGGACGAGGAGGATTGCGGAGGCGGCGCTGAGCTGTAGAAGGCGGCGTTGGGTACCGGACGGCGAGGGGTGCGGCCGGGCACCCTGTATTAACGGACCTACCCTTGGGGACCTTAAGTAAGTGATTAACAGGTTATAAAAACCTGTTTTTTGGGCAAATGGAGCCACAGTGAGGTTTAATAAGGCCAGCTTAGGATTCTTCGTATTAGTCTGCACATGAGCATATGTTTAGGTTAGAGGGGTAAAATATAATGACAGAATCCCTTTAAAGGGGTTTCCTTAGAGCCTACAACCCCTAGGTACTTAATCTGTGCCCCTTAGTGTTGAAGCCCATATGACCGCTGAAGCCTGTGTTTGGCCACAGCGGTCACAAAGATAAGCTGCCTCCTGGTGTTATGGGACTGGAAGTGGCTGGACACAAAGCAGTGGCGGTACTGCAGACAGATGACAGTTTTTTTAAATGTTTTTTTAGGTCCTCACATAAGACATCTCCTTTATCAAAGCTATTATAAAGAAGGCATCACATCATGAAGAAGCTATGGTCTTGTCTATAATAATCGTCTATAATAAGATGAGGGCAGAAATTTTACATTTTGATGTTACTGCTAGCAATATGAAATGTACAATATTATCCGAAGGAAGTTGCTTAATTAGGAAACCTTTAAAACATTTCTAAAACCTGTGACACTGACAGCTATATTGAGCTATCTGAAGAGGCAAATTATATTGCTGCAAATAGCAAGTTTCCCTGGCTTGGACAGTTTTGAGATTTAAAGCAAATTTGTACCATTAAACATTATTTCATGGTTGGGTCTAAAAATCTGTGATGGTTAATATATACTCAAAGGTGTCACAGATCCATTTTACTTATACAGGGTTGAATATTCTCTGCTTCCTTTCACACATTTCTAAAGTTAAAGGGACACTGACAGGGCCAATAAGCATATTGAGGTATATATATGGCAGTACAGGTCTTATAATGGGTATTACAATCATATAAGTATCCCCCCTGTCTACATTATACATACAGTAAACTTAAGTTTTATAACCTGCTCCAACGGTCTTCAATCTGCCCAAGGGGCGGCGTTTCACCTCTCTTGCGCCCAGCCAGCCTCCCCCAACTGCCGCTTTGAAGCGCCGCCCAGCTCATGAATATTCAGTTTGCTGGGCGGCTTCTGCGGTCTCCGCTCTGAACCGCTGCGCTGAACAGTGCCCTGCACATGCGCCGGATCTTGTGAAGTCGGGGACAGTAAGCGCCGCCCAGCGAAGTGAATATTGATAAGCTGGGCGGCGCTTACTGTACCGGACTTCACAAGATCCGGCGCATGCGCCGGGCACTGTTAAGCGCAGCGCTTCAGAGCGGGGACCGCAGAAGCCGCCCAGCAAACTGAATATTCTTGAGCTGGGCGGCGCTTCAAAGCGGCAGTTGGGGGAGGCTGGCTGGGCGCAAGAGAGGTGAAACGCCGCCCCTTGGGCAGATTGAAGACCGTTGGAGCAGGTTATAAAACTTAAGTTTACTGTATGTATAATGTGGACAGGGGGGATACTTATATGATTGTAATACCTATTATAAGACCTGTACTGCCATATATATACCTCAATATGCTTATTGGCCCTGTCAGTGTCCCTTTAAAGAATCATTATTTGTGTCATTTTGTCCACCATAAATCAATAGTTCAAGTGGTGATAATAAGAAACCTTATAATATATCTAACTGCAGAACAATGCTTCTTTTCTCTTAATTTACTATATTTTCTGATTTATAAGATGCACTTTTTCCCCCTAAAAGTGGTGGGAAGATGTCAGTGCATCTTATAAAGCGAATACTAGTGAGTGCTTTCATTATGTAGGGAGGCGCAGGGAGTAATGAGTGATGTGCTGTACTCACCATTCTCGGGTCTTCCTCCGGTTGGCACGCTATTCTGTCTTGACTGCATACAGCGTCAGGACGTAGTGTGCACCCTGTGACCTGACATTGTATGCAGTCAGGTCACAGTGCAGAATTGGTCAGGAGAAAACTAAGTGTGACTGCTGGATCTGCAGAGTGGCCGCGGAGCAGGAGAGGTAAGTTAATGTATATATTTTATCTCAGATGGGGGTCTGATCTGAGGTCTGATGTGGTCTGATCTAATAAGAGGTCTGATCTGAGGTCTGACATGGGGGTCTGATCTGAGGTCTAACATTGGGGGTCTGATCTGAGCTCTGACATGGGGTCCTGATCTGAGCTCTGACATGGGGTCCTGATCTGAGCTCTGACATGGGGGTCTGATCTGATATGAGGATCTGATCTGAGGTCTGACGTGATATGGGTGTCTGCTATGATGTGAGGTCTGATCTTAGGTCTGATGAAAACTGAGGGTCTGTGCTGAGGAAAATATATATTTTTTATTTTCTCCTCTAAAACCTAGTGCATCTTATCATTAGGTGCATTTAACCCTATGGATAAGGGAAGTACTGGATTTTGTTTTAAAATGTGAAGATTCACTTTAATGTGCATTTAAAAACTATAAAATACTGAAAATTGTGCTGGGAGATAACTTATTTTTAATAATAATATACCCATTCTTATAAGCTAAAACATATAATTAAATCTCTCAATGCTGGTATCATCATTAAGGATATCACTCAAAAAATACAATATGTCACACTGTCCTGTTCTACATTTTAATAAAAGGACCTACATTACAGAGCATAGACATCCAGTAGGGGTTGGTTTGAACAGATTTATGACAGATTTGTAAAGCGTATAAGTATTGTTTGCAGGAACGTCAGAAAAACTGTTAGATTTAAACTAAAAAATAAAATAAAATAAAATAAAAACTTTTTTATCCCTATACTCTCTTGCTGTTTTTAATAAAAATCAAATGATGGCAGCCGGCTTTCTCACTGCGCCTGCGCCGAATACTGAACAGGACGGCGAGATTTACATGGCAGACGGAGCCAGCAGGAGAACCAACGCTGGCCTGGCCCTGTCAATCAAGACAGAAGGGCGTGGAAATGAGGTGGGTGAACGGAGCCTCTAGGTGCAGGTGCAACCCCCCCTCCTCCCAGAGGCTCATTTGCATATGATAAAAGTTAAAATTACACGACAACGGGGGCATACTTAAATAAAAGAAATACAGAGTTAAATTCAGGTGACATTTTCACATGCATAATGTCAAACTGTTTAATAGCTAAATTGGGATGACAGAAACCCTTTAAGCCTCATTTACACGTCAGTGTTTTGGTCAGCGATTTCCATCAGTGTTTTAGAGCTATAACAAGGATTGGAGGCTACACAGAGAAGGTATAAGGGTCCATTCACACGTCCGCAATTTCGTTCTGCATTTTGTGGAACGGAATTGTGGACCCATTCATTTCTATGGGGCAGCACGATGTGCTGCTCGGATACGGAATTGCAGACCCGCACTTCTGGGTCCGCAATCCCGTTCCCGAAAAAAATAGAACATGTCCTATTCTTGTCCGCAATTGCGGACAAGAATAGGCATGCATATTCTATAGTGCCGGCAATGTGCGGTCCGCAAAATGCGGAATGCACATTGCCGCTGTCTGTGTTTTGCGGATCCGTGGATCCGCAAAACACGTTAGGGACGTGTGAATGGACCCTTACCCTGGGTTCACACCTGAGCGTTTTACAGCGCGTTCAAACGCGCTGTAAAACGCTTAAGACATGAAAACCAATGCTTCCCTATGGGAAGGGTTCACACCTGGGCGTTTTACAGCGCGTACGAACGCGCTGTAAAACGCCCGACGCTCAAATAAGTACTTGAGCTTCTTTGGGGCGTTTTGACGCGCGTTTGTGGCCATAGGACACTGCAGTCAATGACACAAACGCGCGTCAAACGCGCGTTTACTAATACAAAAAACGCGCATAAAAACGCGCGACAAAAACGCGCGTAAAACGCGCGTTTGAGGAACGCTCAGGTGTGAACCCAGGGTAAGGGAAAGCTCTGCAACTGTTCTGTGTTTAGAGCAGCACCTGGTTTTGGCTCACAATCACTAATGGAAATCACTGACCTAACACTGACGTGTAAATGAGGCATAACATGGATTTTTTTTCGTGGATGTCAACCTATGCAATGCAAAGGGTGAAATCTGCTGTGAAATATGTGGTGAAAAACTGGAACACATTTCGACATGCTGCGGATTACAAATCCATACCAGAGGTCAGTTTGCATGTATAATGTTTTCCACAGCATGTGGATGAGATTTGGTGAAATGTTATCCACTTTGCTGCTACCACAAGATGCTGAGGATTTTTAATCCACACAATCCAGACAGAAAATCCACATTGTATAATCATTGATGGCTAACCCCTGGCACTCCAGCTGTGGCAAAACTATGACTCCCAGTATACTCCATTTGTTTCTATAGAGTTCTGAGAACAGCCAAGCAAGGGGGCATCTTGGGAGGCATAGTTATACCACAGCTGGAGTACAGGACATCAGCCCTAGATGAAGATAAAGGAGTAGTAATCCTCCACGGTATTTATGCTTGACATTTATGATTTTTCGATGAACCATACCTCGCTTCTCATGGCATTGGCTACTGTTGCCTGTTGCTCTAGTGTAAAAAGATGTGAGACAGATCCAAATACAACAAATTCTGTTACGTAAACTAGTGCTGTAGGGTCTATTTGCTCTTCTGTGAGAAGCAGGAGAGTCTTCTGGCCCTGGAAAGGTTAAGAATAAATATAAAGATTAGAGGTACCATACACAATTTTCTAGGATGAACTAATCTTATTTGAATCTTGGTCAAAATGCGATAATGCATTTGAAAAGCTGTGACTGGCGATATTCGCGAATGGCAGAAGTGCATACATTTTCTGTTTTAGTCCATATATTCATGTAGGCGATGAGGGCAGCAGTGTTGACATCTTTGGCATAATACCGGTAGACTCTCATACAAATCCTTGAACTATTACACAACAAAGTTGTCAGTGCCTGTACGTTGTAGGTAATAGCATCACCACCAAAAGGGAATTTTGCTATTGAATGTTTCATTTCAAGCTTTATTAACACTAGATTTAAAGGGCATCTGTCAGCAGATTTGTACCTATGAAACTGGCTGACCTGTTGCATGTGCGCTTGGCAGCTGAAGGCATCTGTGTTGTTCCTATGTTGTTCATATGTGCCCGCATTGCCGAGAAAAATTATGTTTTTAATATATGCAAATTAGCCTCTAGGAGCAATGGGGGTGACGCAGTTACTCCTCTCTCTGCAACTGCCGCACCCTCTGCCCTTTTATTGTCAGGGCCAGGCAGGCGTGATCACATTTTCACTGATTGGCCCTGTCAGAGGAAACGGCAGTTGTAGAGAGAGCTGAGCTTCTAGGTGTAATGACAACGCCCCCGTTGCTCCTAGAGGCTCATTTGCATATATTAAAACATCATTTTTCGCAGAAATGCGGGCACATATGAACATGGGACCAACACAGATGCCTTTTAGCTGCCAAGTGCAGATGCAAAAGAGATGCCCTTTAATCAAAACAAGATCAAATGCAACATTTAAAGACTTTGTCTCTCATGTATCTCACCTTTAATCCAGCTTTTATATACAAATCTACAAGTTGAGATTTGAGAATTTGACTTCTCTGTTCCTCATCCTCCATTTTAGTATGTGAGCCGAGCTGAATTAGATTGAATCCTGACAGGTGTCCTGCAAGCCGGGCAAGTGCATAGCTATACCGTGGACAGCCCTCTCCACAAAGTAGTGTATGGGCACTGCCGTGGAAACTCCAAAGATTACGTGCCATGCGGCACAGTAGATTAATTGCACACTGTAAAACAATTGGAAGAATGAATTCAATGTTATATGACAGCATATCATTTTTCACATGGCTGAAATACCAAGCAGCACTGAAGCACATCTCTAGTTCCTTCCTGCTTATTTTCTTTAGATTTAGCTTGCATATTAGGTCTATGTAGTATATAAAAATGAACAGAATATGTTTTTTACCATATCCAAATAATAAGCAAACCTATCCACTAGGCGATAATAAGATAAGATAAGATGCCTTTATTGTCACTGTACAATACAATGTAATACAATGAAATGTTGTTTGGAGCAATCCTAGATGCCATGGACAGAGGAACAAGAACTGACATTTAAACTAAAGCATTACACTAGAAAAAAACAAAACATTGCACTAGAAGGCATTACTATTCACAGTTCACAGCATATATATAGCAAGAGCAAAGTAGGAAGTGCTTGTGAGTATATATACACACTGATTCAGACACCACTGCAGACAAGAGGTCATCATGGGTTCATGAATGCAGGCAGCAGTCACTTTCAGTCTAATATAGGAAAGTGAAGCCCCATCCATAAACAAGCCTACATACATAGCACATTGTATACATAGGGAGGAATTTATCAAAGCCTGTACACCATACACCATTTTTTTTAAGTACAAAAGTTGCAAATGTTTTGGACAACCAAAAATATATATATATTTTTTTTCTGTGTTCTTGACACTTTTTAAAAAAGTGGGTGACACTTTACAGTTAGGCACATGATCGCGCAACTCTATACCATGATTTGCTTTTCTGGTGTGCCAATATTCAGGAGGCCGCCACCTGTTACAAAATTTGGTGCCTCTTATAGAGATGACCCAATTTATGAAAACTTTGATTCGTCTGATTCACAGAATTTTACAAAAAAATTTGCTTTGTGACGAATAACTTCATCACGAAGCGCATTATTTGTAAGTAGCAGGTGCAATGACAGGGAACAGCGATAGCGCCCCCCTATTCATTGTACCCCTCAGATGCTGCATTCATACATGATCGCGGCATCTGAGTGTAAAAACAGCTGGTCCAGCAAAATAAGCATACTCTTAAAATCTTAAAGTTTATTTAATCTTCTTTAAAATGGGCTAATATCCCGATAATTGATATATAAATTGGCCAATAATGTGATAATCTTAAAGACCAGACATACAAACAGTGATGTGGGATCTACCAGGTATAGGCAGGAGGAGGAGGGGATGAGGGGGAGAGGGAGGGTGGATCTAACAATCCTTCACTGACCCTATCTAACCCTCTGCCCAGGGACGACCCTGAATGGTAGGGACTCCATGTCCTCGTGCCTAGACTAAATGTACCCTGGTTGTCCTCAAACTAAACATATAGCAATAATAAACCCAATAACGACCTTAATGTGTTGTGGGTGTCCCCACTAAATACAACTGTAATGGCGGCTATCCAATACATGTAGGTAATACTCCTCGACGCGTTTCACCCTATATTACGGGTTCCTCAGGATGTAGTTCTAATGAGTCACTATCATATAACAAATAAGAATAAATTGATATCACAAAATCATGTTAACTGCAGCGAGTGGACACACTGGACGCGACGTCTTCCATTGACCGCAGGTTCTCTACCAACATCATCACAACCCTATAGGAAATTATATGGTGGAAGGTGATTGCAGTTTGTGTGAAACCACCATCTGACAGGTACGTCACACTGTGTGACCTACAGGCAGGGGTTATTATTATCTTGTTGTATGTGTACCCCTAGATCACTGTTTGGTTTCTGTTTGGTCTCTGTTTACAGGCCATCAAATTACAAGGAAGTGCATGTCCCTGGTGTATCTTTTGGAGGACGTGTTTATTGATGCCTGATTACCACTACTGCAGTTAATATCTTGGTTGAGTGTGAGATTTAGGAGATGATGTCCTCCACTTATAGCGGATCCTTCACTGGCACTGCCACAATTTATATTCAACCATTTTGTGGAGTGTAACACTGGGGAACCAGTATCCATTGGTTCATCACAGCGCCTTTCATCTGACATTATATGGAAGGCTATTTGTTTTGAGTAATCTCTGGTAGACGTGCATAAGATTCATGATTGCCACCGCTGCAGTTAACATGATTTTGTGATATCAATTTATTCTTATTTGTTATATGATAGTGACTATCGGGTGAAACGCATCAAGGTATTACCTACATGTATTGGATAGCCCCCGTTACAGTTGTATTCAGCAGGGACACCCACAACACAATAAGGTCATTATTGGGTTTATTATTGCTATATGTTTAGTATAGGGACAACGAGGGTACATTTAGTCTAGGCACGAGGACAGGGAGTCCCTACCATTCAGGGTCGTCCCTGGGCAGAGGGTTAGGTAGGGTCAGTGAAGGGTTGGTTAGGTCCACCCTCCCTCTCTCCCTGCCTATACCTGGTAGATCCCACATCACTGTTTGTATGTCTGGTCTTTAAGATTATCACATTATTGGCCAATTTATATATCAATTATCGGGATATTATCCAATTTTAAAGAAGATTAAAATTAAAGATTAATTAAACTAAAGATTTTAAGTGTATGCTTATTTTGCTGGACCAGCTGTTTTGCTTCGAGTAACTCTATTACATCAACTGTATCATATGGCTGGATTTTCTGAGAGTAAAAACAGTGTGAAATTAACATAAATAAACAATTTAAATTAAACTTATTGCCTCCATTTGCTCGCGACGGGCTGGCCGCCGCAATCTTGATTGAAGATCTGGAATAAAATCTTGCGCGGCGAGAGATGACGTGATCACACCGGCCGGCGTGATGACGTATGATGCAAGGGATTTCGGCTGAGATAATTAATCAAGATGGAGGCTGACGGTCCATCATGAGCAAACGGAGGAGGCAAGATATGATTTTTTTTTGTTTTTTTCACTATTTCAGGTTAAATTGATTCGCTGACACGAAGCACAAGGAAATTAGGCTTCAAGGCGAATCAAATTTATCCTGAAATTCAGAGCACCTCTGATTAAGACTAGTGTAGGAAATGCCAGTTTTAATAAATTCCCCCCCAAATTGTTGCTTCAATTATTCAAATCCAGGACAGTCCCCTGTAGGTTTTCATTACACTCCATATTATAGGTTGCTGTAGCACAGACTATGGGGGAGATTTCTCAAACTGGAGTAAAGTAGAACTGGCTTAGTTGCCCATAGCAACCAATCATATTCCACTTTTCATTTTTCAGACCTCTTTTGGAAAATAAAATCTGTCTTTTCATTGGATGATAAGCCTGGTTCCCTTTACACCAGTTTGATAAATCTCCCCCTATGTGTGCTGAAAGTTCTCCCCATGCTGGATGGCTTAAACAGTGTGATTCATCAAATGTTATATTGCGTTAGACAAATTATATTTGTTTTGTATGGGTTCTATCAGCATTATTAAGCCAGGAACAATGCCTTGTAAAGCTAGCTAAGCATGATGCTGTTGCTTCATTCTGGAGAAAAAGTACTTTTAGTCCATATGTAAATGAGCAGTTACATGAACCAAAGGCAGGCCCAAACCACTCTGTGCACCCTTTCGTCCTCCTGCTTCCTTTGCAAACTCCTCCCGCAGTTTCTTGATTGACAGGGATGGGTTCCTGCATAGTCACCTTACCAGGCCCTACCAGGTCATTGTGCCTGGTTTACCTGTGAGTGTCCTGGTGACAGACTCCCTTTAAAGTTCAACAGAAGACTAAGTTTAACTCTCATGCACAATGGCTGATGGAGCATTTCCCCTTTAAAACTCAGCTGTTTATGCTGCCAACCTCTACACAACTTCAAAACTTGTATAGGCAATTAATAATGACATCCCATCTAATTCGCTGCAAACCTCCTTTGGAAATAATCACTATCCCCTACAGACAGTGTATTATTCATCGATTATCTGCATAAAGATCTTAGTCTATATACTAACGGTACTATCACACTTGCTGCAGAGGATTCTGGCAGGCAGTTCCGTCGGCAATCCGAACGCAAACTGATACCAGATCCGTCTCGCTGGTATCATCCGGAAAAACGGATCCGGTATTATATATATATTTTTTTTAATTTTTAAAGGTCTGCACATGCGCAGACCGGAATGCCGGTTCAGTTTTGCCGAATTTACTTCAATGTAAATTAATGCCGGATCCGGCAAGTGTTCAGTATTTTTGGCCGGAGAGAAAACTGCAGCATGCTGCGGTATTTTCTCCATCCAAAAAACGTAAGAGGGACTGAACTGAAGACATCCTGATGCATACTGAACGGAATGCCCTCCATTCAGAATGCATTAGGATAAAGCTGATTTTTTACAGTATGGAGCCCCTGTGACGGAACACAATGCCGGAAAAGAAAAACGCTAGTGTGAAAGTACCATAACAAAATATAATAATTAGCTGAGAAGAAAAAACATTAAAACACTTTACTTCAGCAAGAATTTTTTTTTTGAAATATCGTGCTAATACAAACATGTTGTAATGTACGGTAATTTCAAAGACTCTTACTAGAAAAGTGTGCATTTATTATTCCTTAACAGGTTATCGACCACCATGCCTGCTGGCAGAGAAGAGAGCGGAGCCCTACCACAGTTTTATTAGCACATGTTCCATCTGTTTGTCTCAAGAAATTAATATTAAAAATAGCCCACTATAGAAAGTGTCTTGAAATAACAGGAGATCCTGTGTGTCAGTTAAAATTTTACAAAATGAACTTTTTCGTAAAACGGACATTGAGTTATCAAATGCGTATACAAAAAGGCCTTGTGTCAATTACTGCCAAAGATTAACTGCTGGGAACAGAAAATCCACTTGAAATGAGCCTGTTCTTTCCACCAAGTTAATTCATTTAACAAAGTATTTTTGTAGGAGAAATAGATCAATATGTCTTTTGCTGACATTCGATGTTCTGTTCAGTGAGCACACAATGATCTCCTTAATAATTTATGAGACTATGAATGACAGCAGAACAAGTCGCAGCAACAGACCTGATAAAATGTGATGCTCAGTCTGGGATTCACTTTGTTGTATTCTCTCAGCGCCTCTGTTAGCAACTGCTTCACATGGACTAAATCAAACGTTTGCTGGTACCCATCTAGGACATGACTGGCGCTGCTGGCCTTCTCGCTTCGCCTCAATAAATTTGTGTCCTGCTGTCTAGCTACAGTAGTGATTAGCCCACCGTCATCCTCCACGATGTTACTGAAGAGGGGCTGCTGGGAACTTAGAATGATCCGAACCTGCAAACCATTGGAAGAAGCAATATAGCAACGGTTATTATTTCATAATATGTTTCATTTTTGTTCTGCATTTTTTTCAAGCAATACAATTACAGTATAGAAAGGAAGTATTTTTGAGTGGGAACCGGAAAACTGGCAACAACTGAATAGCAGCGAACGTACCACATGCTTTTTCTGGACTCTAAGGCCCCTTTCACACGGGCGAGTTTTCCGCGCGGGTGCAATACGTGAGGTGAACGCATTGCATCTGCACTGAATCCGGACCCATTTACTTCTATGGGGCTGTGCACATGAGCGTCGATTTTCACGCATCACTTGTGTGTTGGGGGAAAATTGCAGCAAGCTCTATATTGTGCGTTTTTCACGCAACGCAGGCCCCATAGAAGTGAATGGGGCTGCGTGAAAATCGCAAGCATCCACAAGCAAGTGCGGATGCGGTGCGATTTTCACTCATGGTTGCTAGGTGACGATCGGGCTGGGGACCCAATCTTTATTATTTTCCCTTATAACAAGAAAAGTCGGGCTGCGCGAACAAGTGGATTAAGGTGAGTTAAATTATTATTATTTTTTCTTTAACCCCTCCATCCCTATTTTACTAAGCATTCTGTATTACAAATGCTATTATTTTCCCTTATAACCATGTTATAAGGGGAAATAATAAAATATACAGAACACCTAACCCAAACCCGAACTTCTGTGAAGAAGTCCGGGTTTGGGTCTGGGTACCAAACATACAGATTTTTCTCATGCGCGTGCAAAACGCATTAAAACGCTTTGTACTCGCGGGGAAAAAAATTTGCATTTTCCCAAAACACACCTGCATCTATTCCCGCACGTCACCTGCAACGCCTGTGTGAACCCAGCCTAAGGCCTCTTTCACACTACCGTATGGCTATTTCAGTGTTTTGCAGTCCGTTTTTCAGTTTTTTTGTTTCCGTTGTGTTTGCGTTTCCGTTCCGTTTTTCCGTATGGCATATACAGTATACAGTAATTACATAGAAAAAATTGGGCTGGGCATAACATTTTCAATAGATGGTTCCGCAAAAACGGAACGGATACGCGGAAGACATACGGATGCATTTCCGTATGTGTTCAGTTTTTTTTGTGGACCCATTGACTTGAATGGAGCCACGGAACGTGATTTGCAGGCAATAATAGGACATGTTCTATCTTTCAATGGAACGAAAAAAACGGAAATACGGAAACGGAATGCATACACTCCGGTTTTTTTTTTGCGGAACCATTGAAATGAATGGTTCCGTATACGGCATGCAAAAAATGGCCCGCAAACCGGATAAAAAAACGCTAGTGTGAAAGAGGCCTAAGTCTTATGTCCACACCTGCTACTCAGGCCTTACCAGCTACAAAATGGTCATAATTGTGACTCACCACCAATGGTTAAAAATATTGTTTACTTTACCTTTTTGTCTCCTGAATCCAGTATACCATTCAACAAGCACAAAACGAGTCAATTAAATTGCTGAACCTAGCATTTACATCAACAGATTATCTGACCAATATCAGTCAAATCAGACCGATAGTTGGTGTGTGTAAACGGTCATGTGAGCAGTGATTGGTCAGAAAGTTGGTGTAAATGACCCCTGAGATTTCTGCAGTCAGAGAGAGACCTGTGCAGCATATCATTACTTCTATTAAAACTGCCTCCCCAGCTGCACCTCACCAACAACTGGTGTATGATTCACGAGTGCGACACATCTAAACCCTCGGACGTGTGATGTATCAGTGTTCTCCACGGACAGCACACGTCCCCATTCATTTTAATGTGTGTATTCACACATCAGTGTTTTAGCACGATCCGTGGGTCCGTGTTTTTTAGCACGGATGCATGCTCTATTTTGTCTGTTCACGGATTCATCACGTCCATTATAGTCTATGGGTCTGTGAAAGCCACTGATGACATCTGTGTTTCATGGATCATTAGGAAGAGATGCTTTGAAAATTAATTTCAGCTGTTCAGTTTTAGTGAAACACGGATGGCACACGGACAGCAAAAAACGAACACATGGACCGAACACGGATCTATCACAGACATCTTCAAGGAGGCATCCCTGACCACCGTTTCACGGATTTAAGCACGGACACAGATGTCTAAAGTGTAACTGTCATGTTTTTTTTTGCTAATGTGTAGGGACAGGGATAGGGAACATTTTTGTAATATACTTTATTTAGGGAAAACCTTTATTTATAGTAGAAAATTTTGGCAGAATTGGCCCAGCAGCTCCCATCCCAGCCCTTCTTCCTAGCCAGTACGGCACTGCTCTGATAGGAAGACAGGATGTCCCTTGGGACATTTCTGCCAAAGTTTTCTAGTATAAATAAACAGTTTCCATAAATAAAGTATATTAGAAAAAATGTTTTCTATCTCTGTCCCTACACATCTATTTGACAGTTTCACTTTAGGGCTGAGTTCACACTTGACTGATTAGCCGCGGATTTGCGCTGCAAATCCTCAGCGTTGTACAGTAGGAGCAAAGTGGATGAGAATTTCAGAATTCTCATCCACAGTGCTTTGTAAAAAAAAAGAAAAAAGCTACGATATGGCGGATTTGAAATCTGCAGCATGTAAATTTATATTGTGGATTTCACTGTTTTCAATGCAAAGAATGACACTGCATCTAATCTGCAGCTTTTCTGCTACAAAATACGCATCTTGTACATCCACCATTCGATGCCCTTTTTCTGGTACAGATTTTTGATTAGCGATTATCTGGCTGGTGCTCGGCCAGTGTAAAGGAGCCTTTGGAAGCACTGCCATAGAGTATAGGGTTGGTACACCTACACTAACACCTATACTAACAGCAACTTAGAACTGAAATAATGGATTCTAATTAGCAAAAAAATAAAAAAAATTGTGAACACAAGGACAGTGAATATCGCTAACCATTACCTAATACTATTTATATAAATACAAAAAGGATTGGTACGGCGCTCTTCTGAGGTAGTGAGTTTAGCACAGAAATTGCCAAAATGCATATTTACAGTACATGCACATGGCTGTGAAATTTATGAAACTTTTCCTGAACAGATTTTCACTTAGACTTTACTGCATAAGGCTACTTTCACACTAGCGTTCGGGCGGATCCGTTCTGAACGGATCCGCTCATAATAATGCAGACGGAGGCTCCGTTCAGAACGGATCCGTCTGCATTATTTTTAGCATAGAACAGCTAAGTGTGAAAATAGCCTAGTACGGATCCGTCCAGACTTTCAATGTAAAGTCAATGGGGGACGGATCCGCTTGAAGATTGAGCCACATTGTGGCATCTTCAAACGGATCCGTCCCCATTGACTTACATTGAAAGTCTGGACGGATCCGCACGGATCTGCACGCCTCCGCACGGCCAGGCGGACACCCGAACGCTGCAAGCAGCGTTCAGCTGTCCGCCTGTCCGTGCGGAGGCGAGCGGAGCGGAGGCTGAACGCCGCCAGACTGATGCAGTCTGAGCGGATCCGCCTCCATTCAGACTGCATCAGGGCTGGACGGCTGCGTTCGGGTCCGCTCGTGAGCTCCTTCAAACGGAGCTCACGAGCGGAAACCCGAATGCTAGTGTGAAAGTAGCCTTAAGGTGCTAAATCTGTACCAAAATTGGCATGTGATTTTGCAGTGGATTTGCTCCAGATCAGTGGCGTGCTAAGGGGGAAGAGGCGTGCGCACTGGGTGCCCACTTTTAGAGATGTGCCAGAGCCCAGAGGCAATAAGCGCTTCCATCAATACAAATGGAAGCGCTCATTGCTGGAGCGCTGGGTAGCTGCGGTCCTGTCACTCACTGACCGCTCAGGTCCCTGCGTTCCTTCATGTCGGCGCACTGAATGATGGAGCAGGAAGACTTCTCCCTACTCCACTATTTAGGCTGCAGGCACAGATTGCGCTACTTGCCTGTGTGGGATTAGCCTGCAGCCTGGGAATCTGCAGGGCTGCAGAGCGATCTGTGTCTGCAGGGGAGAGCTGGATCTGGGCTTCAGGAACGGGACAAGGTGAGTAGTTACTGTGTATTTGTTTTTTAACACAGAGGGGGCACAGAGAGCTTTACTACTACAAAGGGGGCATCATGGGTATTTCTATCATAAAGGGGGCACAGAGGGCTTTACTACTGTGGTGGGGGGGCACAATGGGCATTATTACAATAAGGGGGAAACAATGGGCATTAATACTATGAAGGGGACACAATGGGCATTATTACCATGAAGGGGGCACAATGGGGATTATTACTTGGAAGGGAGCACAGAGGGCATTACTACTATGAAGGGAGCAGAATGAGCATTACTACTATGAAGGGGACACAATGGGCATTACTACTATGAAGGGGGCACAATGGGCATTACTACTATGAAGGGGACACAGAGAGCATTACTACTGTGAAGGGGCACAGAAGGCATTATTACTGTGAAGGGGGCACAATGGGCGTTACTACTGTTATGGAGGCACAGTGAGGGAGAGCATTACTACTGTAAAAGGTGCACAGATAGGGCATAACTAATGTGAGGGAGCACAAATAGTACATTACAACTGTGAAGGGGGCACAGATAGGGTATTACTACTATGATGGGGCACAATGAGGGCATAATTACTTTGAAGGGGGCACAATAAAGGGATACATACTTTAAGAGGGCACAATGTGGGCATAACTACTGTGAAAGTTGTACAGTGAAGGCATAAATACTGTGAGGGGGCATAGTGTGGGCATAACTACCGTGAGTGGACACATATCTGGACAAAACTACTGTGAAGGTTGTACAATGAGGGATACACTACTGTGAGGGGGTACAATTTTTTTAAAGTAATTTGGGGGGGTGGGGGGTGCTAACAAACACCTTAGGCAAACACCTTAGGCATGCCACTGCTCCATTGCAAACATGAAATCTGCACTGAAAATCTGCACAAACAAATTATACACTGTAGATTTTAAAATGTTAGATCTAGGCTTTGCAAACACAATTAGTGCGGAAATGGAAAAATACCAAGGCAGAATTTGATGCCACCTCGTTTAAAGTGGATCTGTCAACTTAAAAGGGTTGTCCGGGTTCATAGCTGAACCCAGACATACCTCCATTTTCACCCAGGCAGCCAACCTGACTTGAGCATCGGAGCAGTTCATGCTCCGATGCTCTCCTTTGCCAAAGGCATTTTTAGGAGTTCCGGTGACGTACCGGGGCTCTCCATGGGGCTTCCAGGAAGCCCGGTGACATCACCGGCACTGATGGGCGGGCTTTAGCGCTGCCCCAGCCAGTAAAACGGCTAGAGCAGCACTAAAGTCCGCCCATCAGAGCTGGTGAAGTCACCGAACACACTGCCGGGCGAAAGTTTCCACCCGGCAGTGTGTTATGATAAACAAAAGAGCCCTTGCCCTGCGCGATCTAGTGCAGGGCAAGGGAGCGCATCGGAGCATAAGATGCTCCGATGCTAGCCTCAAGGATGCTGCCGGGGTGAAAATAAGTGTATGTCGGGTTCAGCTCTGAACCCGGACAACCCCTTTAATATAGAACTATAGATCCATGCTACTAGCAGCCTTAGGCCCCATGCACACGGCCGTGTTTCACAGCCGTGTGCGGGCCGTGGAACCGCGGCCTGGATCCCTCCTGAGAGCAGGAGCGCACGGCGTCACTGGTTGCTATGACGCCATGCGCTCCCTGCTGCCACCGCAATAAAGTAATACACTGGTATAGATCATACCAGTGTATTACTGTACTGTGCCGGCAGCAGGGAGCGCACGGCGTCATAGCAACCAGTGACGCCGTGCGCTCCTGCTCTCAGGAGGGATCCAGGCCGCGGTTCCACGGCCCGCACACGGCTGTGAAACACGGCCGTGTGCATGGGGCCTTAACAGCACACTGTGCTGAAAGAACTCACAACAGCATCATAGTATAAGCCCACTGTATCCATAAACAGAACGCATTTCTGCACTATTACTGCATGAATTTACAGTACAGAAAATTTAAAATGCCATCATAAAAAGAAAGAATCTGCCATAACATGTCTTACCTCTTCTTCAATTACAAAAACTTTCTGTACTGTTATGGTCAGCTCCTGCACATATCTGCTATAATCCACTGCAGTAGACATCCTGTGGCCATATACCCAATCACATTCATGTCTCCAAAGGCTCAGAAGCTTTTCCTTTGTGGTCCTTCCATCCAAAGACAAGCAGATATTTCTGTAAAATATACATATGCTCTTATTCTCCTTACACTAATTAATAATACACAATGACAAATTTCCATTTGTATAGTATTGGGAGGAGAATATTAAATCTACACGCTCATAACAGCAAATTGTTGTGATACTTTCAGGAATGTTACAACTGTGTACACCTTTTTTTGGTTAATAATAAACGGTAAAGAGTACCCTGGAATACCACCAGCAATTCAATCAGAAGGTCCTCCATGCTTTATCACAATGGGGGTCATTTAAGAATGGCACTACACCTGTTTTGATGTTTAAAAAGTCACAAGCCCATATTTGTGACTTTTTTTTAGTGCCGTGTTCGACACTTGGGAGGGGTGACAGGAGCAGGGGCCAGGACATCACCCCAAAATCTTTTTGGGGTGAAAATGAGAAGAAAAACATAATTCCACCATTGTTATTTGTCTTAGGACTTATTTTTTTTGTGGGGTGAACTGTACTTTCTATTGGTACCATTTTGGGGTACATGCAACTTTTTATCACTTTTCGATAAATCTTTTGTGGGGGATAAGTGACCAAAAACTGTGGATTCAGCCATTTCAATGTTTTTTCTATTACGGCTTTGACTGTATTGGATAAATACTATAATTAAATATTTCTGACAAATTTCTGACTTGGCGATGTCAATTATGGTTACTTTTGCATAGGTTATTTTTATATGAAAAACTGCTATTGATTGCAGCACTTGAGAGGTTAAATGACTGGGATCAGAATTATCTCTGATCCTGGTCACTGTCAGCAGGTGGCAGCTGTATTACACAGTTGGCACCAACCATATATGGAGCAATCTCAACTGGTAAGTTTGCCCCATACATACTCCATGCGGGCTAAAAGTTGCCATACACATTAGACTATTGTTGGCAAACCATTCAGTGGGTATGGGGCCCTCCTGACTCTCCCATGATGGCAGATGTCATACAAAGTCATACATACTGCATAGTTAATATTTTTTCTTTCAGTGACAATGCTCATCTACAGTTTTAATTTGCGCAAATGAATGTAGCTTTCACTTAACCTTCTACCCCCAAAAAATAAATTATACAGTAAGACACGTAGTTGCCTTTTAGAAAAATAAAAAAAACATTAGGATTTTATTTGTCTGCAGTTTTATTACTATGCTCACCATGTGCATCGACTAACATAATACATTTTTTGTAATGCCAGCAAAAAGTACATCAAGTCTAACTCTAGTTAAAACAATGAAAATATACGAGCTCATCATTCCTACACAAAAGGGCTGAGCGCTTGGCAATGAAACAAGGACATTTGGACAGAACTAAACTAACAAGGGGAAAAAGTGCATGTTCATCTCAAAATCGTGGTGATTGATCATGGGTCTGAAATACAGAGAATAGGGCAGACAAGCTCAGGTCAGCCTTTTCCAGTCACTGTCACACATAGCCATGGGACTGACTTTTTCCCTTATAGTGAGACTGGCATCTCTTACCTTTATGCATCACAGTCTATCATGACATGCCGTCACTGAGCAGTTCCTAAACAGCTTTTACAAGTAGCACAAAGAGCTGACACAGCAATACCTGTTCCTGGAAGTGAACCGATGGTCCTTTTAAATGAGTCCAACAAAGATGTAACATCTTTTCCTCTCCGTTACCTGAATATTTTTGCAAGGTCTCGAAGTGTAAATATGTAGTGGCATCGCTGAGACGTCCCCAAGAACACAGTCCTCAGTCTTTCCTGTAGCTCTACTGAAACTTTTGTAATGGCTAAAATTAATTCCTGGAGGTGATCAGTAGACACAGCGCCTGAACTGTCAACCTAAAATCACAAAGAAAATGGGTCAATGCCAACCCAGATGAGAGAAAAAAAAAAATCAATAGACACTTCGAATAGGAGCGCGTTGAAAGAAATGTGAAATGTTAAACACGATGCTGATAAGCGTATCCTTGGCAATTAGTGCAATGACTAGTGGCATAATAAAAATGACTTCCTGAACATAAAAATAAAACAAATGAGACAAACCACAAAAGGAAACTGGCAGTCGAGAGATTTCTCTATAATTGTCTCTCCTTGATGTATAGATATTAAATTGTTACTTTTAAAGAGTGCTTGGATTGTGGTAAATCCTAAATGTGTCACTAAATTTTACAGCCACTTGTGAAGCACCGCAATTATTTCATTATGACAGGCCATTAACTAATAAGTGGTAGGCTACAAGCTTACAATGAGCACACAATTAGCTGAGCTGCTGCGACGCTGTTCATGTTCCTTAACATTCCAGTAATGAAGGAGAGAAGACAGGTACCTTGTGTTCTGTTACTCCTGGCACAAAGTGACCATTCAGTAGGCTGCTGAATATCCCAAGCTGTTCACTTTGACTGCAAGAATGAGAAATTAGACAAATCAATCCACCTTTCTCTTCACATTCTAGTTATATTTTTGAGGCCTTTAACTAGTTTTAAAAAATTCGATTCGACCGCTTCACCAAACTTAGACCAGAAATTTGATTTGTTACAAAGTACTTTGTCACCAATCACATTCCATTGTTTGTAGCGGGCGCAATGACCGGGAATGGCGATTGCGCTACCCTGTCATTGATCCCCCTCAGATGCCATGTTCAACGCTGATCACAGTATCTGAGAGTCACATTGAGGCCTTTCAGGGGTTAATCAGGGATAAAAAAAAAAGTACATTCTCACCTTATCCACTTGATCACGGAGAGGCCATCACAGCCATCTTGACTGAAGAAAATGTGCCAAATCTTGCGTGAACTGATGAGATGACGTCACCACACTGGATGGATGCAATGATTTCATCACTGAAGATATCATCGTGTCTGGCCAGCGTGATCACGTGGTGAGGTTACGTGTCAGCACGCACAAGATTTGGTGCGTTTTCTTCAATGAAGATGGCCCCAACAGCCTCTCTGCAATCAAATAGATGAGGTAAGGTTTATTGGTGGGTTTTTACCGCCATTTCAGGCAAAAAAGGATTAGTTACCACAAAGCTCATGGAAACTCGCCTTCGTGACGAATCGAATGTTTCCTGAAATTCAGATCAAAGTCCCCTGTGTTAACTTGGATTCGCTCAACACTACATTTAACAACACAAGTATTAATATGTTGAACACTCAGCTTTATGATAACAGGTGAAACGTGAAAAATTAGAATATCGTGCAAAGTTCATTTATTTCAGTTATGCAACTTAAAAGGTGAAACTAACATATAAGATAGACTCATTACATGCAAAGCGAGATATTTCAAGCCCTTTTTTTTTCGTATAATTTGGATAATTATGGCTTACAGCTTATGAAACCCCAAAGTCACAATCTCAGGTCCCCTTTGCTCAGGGGTATGGATTAATTAGCTGACTAGAGTGTGACACTTTGAGCCTAGAATATTGAACCTTTTCACAAAATTATAATTTTAAGTTGCATTACTGAAATAAATTTTTTCAAGTTTCACCTGTATATACGATAAATTGTCCTTAGTCATGGAATCAGTGAGGCTGTCATTGATGAAGAGCGTATACTGTATAGGTCTATAGAGTATTCAATTGGAAACAGCCAAATCTGTGAAAACTTGCTTTGTAGGTGTTTTGCTGGCAGTTAGTTTTCTACTAAAGCACCATATTTCCAAATTATTTGACAATGGAGGCCTGAAAAAAAATTCTGTCTCGATTGATGAGAATCTCCAATACATGAGAAAATACAACTATGTAATAGAAAATTCTTCCATTCACTTACCTCTAGAAATAATAACGTACATGTCACGGCTGAGGATGGGGAAAACCCTCAGCCGTGCAATGCCAGAAGATGGCCAGGAGCACAGGATCAAAACGTTGCCACGGGCAGCCACAAGTGAAGGGAATTGTCACAGTGCACACCTACATAAACCTCATGCACACCAGACAAGGAAAGTGCACACAAACACACAATCGTACTTGAGACAAACAACTAAGTGCCCCCAGCTGCGGTTGACACAACACCCAGACCGCGGGCAACTGCATGCGGCTCCCAAGGAGTCACGACCATAACCATGGGCGTGACACTCCCACCCCTTAAAGCCCCCCCACAAAAAAAAGGGAGTAAACTAGTGAGGGACCCATCAAGAGGATAGGAGAAGGGGAATCAGCGTCATAACATGCGCGTCTCCCCAGGACTGCTGCCGGCCCCTGGAGCAACACACAGGAACTAGGAGCCGAATGCCAGGCTCCAGAGCAACACACAGGAACCGGAGACCAGCAAAGAAACAGCCCGGGGAGACCGCACTGACACTGCGTTCATTCTCCACTCACGTCCCCACTCCAGTCGCTGCCAGCAGACACTTCTAACCAGCACGCAGCCGGAACACTAACGGAATGCTGCCAGCAGACGCCCAGAGATAGGAACATGGAGAGGGACGAGAGATCACCAACACGGACACGGAAGGTAAGGTGGCGGGGAATAAGCCACCAACCGTGCTGTTAACGGTGATCCCCAAAACGCTCTCCCTCCGGAGGACGCGCATGCACCCCACAAGATATGGTGATGCATGCTGCACCCTCTTTCGAAGGTCAACGCAAGATAAGGAGCCACTGGGGTCATACTGTCACGGCTGAGGATGGGGAAAACCCTCAGCCGTGCGATGCCAGAAAATGTTAGTCACCACTTGGCCAGGAGCACAGGATCAAAACGTTGCCATGGACAGCCACAAGTGAAGAGAATTGTCACAGTGCACACCTACATAAACCTCGTGCACACCAGACAAGGAAAGTGCACACAAACACACACACAAAGCCAGAGGCAACCGCACGCATACCTGTTGTCCGCGGCAATCGCACTTGAGGCAAACAACTAAGTGCCCCCAGCTGCGGTTGACACAACACCCAGACCACGGGCAACTGCATGCAGCTCCCAAGGAGTCACGACCATAACCATGGACGTGACAGTACATGAGTATGAATTACATTAGACATTTCTATAAACTTCCATTTCAAAACTGAAAACTAATTACTGGTACTTTTTCACCCTGTAAGATGCACATTTGTACCCCAAAAGTATGTGTATGTGCGTGTGTGTGTGTGAAGGGGGATGGCAGTGTATCTTTCTTATATGGCAAATACTACTTATTAATGTACTAATAATTAAGTAGTATTAAGTAGGATTTGGGAGCGGTGAGTAGAGTGCTCCTAGTGCTTGCAGTAGTCACTGCTCCCTGGTCTTCTCCTGCCGGTGCTGCACTCTGTGCTGTGACCTGCACACAGCGTGTGGACGCAAGCACGCTTTGTGACCTCACTCTGTGCAGGGCCGGCGCTACCATAAGGCAGACCAAGCGGCTGCCTTAGGGCGCGCCCTGCGCAGGGCGGAAGAACGGAAGAATGAATGAATGCCGTTTTTTTTTTTTGTTTTTTTTTTGCACTTGCTTGTGCTGCAGCGCCGCCACCGTCAGTGAACCTGCCCGCCCCCAGCCTGCGTGTGCCGGCCGGCAGCCGCGGCGCTCGTCATAGTCAGGGCAACATTACCACCCGTCCCCAGCCTGCGTGCGTCGGCCGGCGGCGCTCATCGTAGTCAGGGCAACAGTACACAACACAGTCACCTGCAGAGGGGGCGTGACTGGTGTGAGAGCGGCACGGCGGCGGCGGGTAGCGCAGGTACCATAGGCGAGGCTCGAGCTAACTGATTGTGTCTGAGTCAGACACAGGCAGCCGCGCCCGCCAGTAAGATGAGAGCAGATGATTCAGACGCACACTGGCCCTCTGGCCCTCTGGCAGCCAGCAGCAGCAGGAGACGTGGTCAGGACAGGACAGGTCAGGACTTGTTAGGGTAGGCGTAGGTCTGAATTGAATTTTTAATGCTATTTTATAAAGAGTCACACCAGTTTAAAATTAATTCAAAATGATGAGATGAGCGCCCATGAGCAAAAAGCGCTAGGCTAGCGCACACACTGACTAGCGCCAGAGCAGAGGCGCTCAGGCTTAGCATGGCATCAATGATGTGTTTAAAAAAATTTATTACAAAACAATCATTAATATTGGGGGGGTCACACACCCCGCCCCCCCCCCTAATATTAATTATTGTTGTTTTGTAATTAATTTTTTTAAACACATCATTGATGCCATGCTAAGCCTGAGCGCCTCTGCTCTGGCGCTAGTTTGTGTGACCGTGACATGATGGAGGGAGGGCAGGGGGGACAATGTAAATGTCTGTACTCTGAGTATGCCACTGTATGTGACATGGGAATGGGGCCAGGCCGCCAGGAAGGGTCGGCCGGGGGGGGGGGAATGATGTTCCATGGGGGGGTAAAATGTGACACAATAGGGGGTAATGATGTGATCATGGATGGGGCCAGAGCCGTCCGTCAGGGGGGGGATTAAGTGCCATGGGGGGGGAGAAATGTGACACAATAGCCTATTGTGTGTCACATTTCTCCCCCCCATGGCACATCATTCCCACCCCTCCCGCCCGGTCGGCCCTGGCCCCGGCCCCATCCATGATCACATCATTACCCCCTATTGTCAATAGGGGGTAATGATGTGATCAGGATGGGGCCAGGGCCGTCTGGGCGGGGGTTAATGATGTGATCATGGATGGGGCGCGGGAAAGGGGGGGGGGGGGCGCTAAAATGTAGCTTCGCTTGTGTTGGCAAAAATCCTTGCACCGGCCCTGACTCTGTGTGATCTCTGGAGTCGCATAGCAGTCAGGAGCAGGAGAGCTGAGTTCATTTTTATTTTTTGGTCTGATCTGAGGTCTAAACTGAGGGGACTGGACAGGAGCATCTTATAGAGAGAAAAATATGGGAATTAAAAGTGAGTAGTGCTGATAAATTTTTTATGTGAAAATTTAAAAATGAATAAGTTGTGGCAGGAAATTTCTCTGAATAAGTTGTCATGTGGGTGTACATGAGGAGTAACATTATTTTTAAACATTATATAACTTTTATCTGGTATTTCTTTACTGGTTTTCTCTCTGCAGTCTGACTACAATTCTAATTATTATTATTTTTTGGGCTAGCAGGTATTGTATCTGCACAAGCACAAGACATGGAGAGATAGGGGATCCTGCTTCCTAAAGCCTATATCAGACTGGCCAATTGTCTGCCAGTTCATTAATGAGCATTCGCGGGAATGCTCATGAGTGGTGATCTGACAGTCTAAGGCTGCTTTCACACTAGCGTTCGTTGGTCCGCTCGTGAGCTCCGTTTGAAGGAGCTCACGAGCGGACCCGAACGCCTCCGTCCAGCCCTGATGCAGTCTGAATGGATGCGGATCCGCTCAGACTGCATCAGTCTGGCGGCGTTCAGCCTCCGCTCTGCTCGCCTCCGCACGGACAGGCGAACAGCTGAACGCTGCTTGCAGCGTTCGGGTGTCCGCCTGGCCGTGCGGAGGCGTGCGGATCCGTTCAGACTTACAATGTAAGTCAATGGGAACGGATCCGCTTGAAGATGTCACCATAAGGCTCAATCTTCAAGCGGATCCGTCCCCCATTGACTTTACATTGAAAGTCTGAACGGATCCGCGCAGGCTACTTGCGCACTTGCGAATTTTTTTAAAGTTATTAATGCAGACGGATCCGTACTGAACGGAGCCTCCGTCTGCATTAATATGATCGGATCAGTTCAGAACGGATCCGATCAAGCGCAAGTGTGAAAGTAGCCTAATACTGCCTCTGAGCAAACGCTCATTCATTGGGCAATCCAGATTTTTATGCATGCTTAAAAATCATTGTTTGCTGGCAGAAGATTGTGCTGTCTAATCAAGATCTGCTGCCGGCAAACAACTAGACAGCATGGGGATAAGCAATGGCATAACGATCGCTCCTCCCCATGCTGTGGAGGTGATTGCTGCATGTAATAGTTTCCTCTGCTAACGAGCATGTGATTCCCGGGAAGGAACGCTTCTCTCCCGACAATCGCCTGTCTGATCTGGCTGTCTAATACAGCTTTAACTCTCTGTAGCACACCTTTAAAAGCTGCAGCAGTAATGAAGGGCATTACACAGCAGAACCAAGCAATTTAGATGCAAATCCAACAGTTCATAACGAAAATAAATCACTTACAAATCAGCAGTAGTCTCCCTGTCTGTCTCTCTGTCTCTGACTGTCTGCAGCAGCCCCACTCTTCTACTCCCCCCCAGCCTGCTCTTCATACACTTCTACAAAATCTAATCTTTCGATGAGCAAGCAGCCTATTCTGACTGAAAATGGAGAAGCACCTTTTTTTCTGATAAGATATATTACAAACTTTCTATATTTACTTAATTAAATATCAGTTACTCATTATTTGTTTACTTTTTAATTGTGGATACAAATTGGAGAATTGCTTAGTAATGCACACTTCCTCCCTGTATTGTCTGTATAGAAAGTGCAGCTGGATGTGTGGGCTTTATGGTTGCTAAAATCAATGGATATTAATTGCCAGACGAACATCACATATTTTTTCAGTCTCCAGAAAGTGATCAAACACAGTCCTTTATCCAAGAAACTAAGGTAGATGCATTTAGAAAATTATTTACATTTATATTGTTGCTATTTTTCCTTATCTAGACCTCCAGCAGTACAAAGGAGCTGTAATTAAAGGTGACTTCATACGTGCAGAGGTGAACAACTGGCTGCTCATTCAGTGGGGGTGAAGCGCTGCATTTACATGCAGCGATCATCTTCGCAGTATGAGAACAAGTGATGGTTGGTGTGTAGACAGCACGATCTGCTGCTCAGAAGTGATATTTACTTGCAAGCACTAACAAGAGTTTCACCCAATAAAATTGTACCTTAACACGGGCAGATTGTCGGGAATAGCATTCGCAGGAATGTTCATTCCCGATAATCTAACTGATCGGTCCATGTAAATCCAGCTTAACTTATGCTTGCCAACTTTCTGGCAGATGTGACTGGGAAATTTGGGTGTGTGGCACACAAGTTAAAAGTTTTTTATTTATTTTGCTGTTTGATAAATTTGACACATCTTTACAAATAACAGTTTAGTTATTCCATTTTTTGCACCTATTAGTTAACCACACCCATTTTTACCCACTTTTCAAAAGTCGCAAAAGTGGTGCATACACGCAAAAAGTCAAAATTTTTGGGCCAACATTTTTTATGGCAGAAAACTGGCATACAGGGCTTCCTAATTTCCCCCTGTGTGGATCCAACTCAATATGTAGACATTAGGTCACTACATAACAGACTGAAATCAGAAAAGTATCAAGGAAACACACATCTACATTATGAATTTCTTTTGGGAGGTCTCATTTAGTCCTATTGAGAACTGAATTAGTTTGACATGGCAAAAATTTTTTTACAAAGTAACAAAACACAAAAGTAGTACAGAAATTCCAAACCTTGGGTATTTGCAGTGAAAGGAACAGAAATGTCTGAGGAGACGACTTTGCTCTGGTGAACTGGCAACTTTTGCTGTGTTCCAAGTTGCCAGGTATATTATGCCTTCTATGGTTTTCCATTGCAAAGTGGTGGGATCAAATATTCTTTTTTGGTCAAGAAGCTGCCGAACAAACTCACAAGCTGGCTGATAACCATCCTCATTGACCTATGAACACACATTAAAAACACGCAGTTCTGTTACAATCTCGCCCCATACCTGCTCTTCATGTATTTTACTAATCAGAATTGTCTCTACTTAGTAATTTGCCAGACTCTGTGAACAATCTGACCTCTAGTTATCTGTCTTCCATGATGAAAGCTGTAGTACTGGCTAATATACAAATGCATGGAAGCACCAAACATGGCTGTGCAACTGTAACCCTGCACGTACAGCAGATTACTTTATTGGGAAATTGTGACAGCACACAGTGGCAAGAAGAGCTCTGGATCTAAGGAGCAGAGGCGTCAGCATCCAGAGCAGAAGAGGTGAGTTGAGTTGATGTCTGATTTACATGGGGGTCTTATTAACATGGGGGTCTGAGCTGATGTCTGATTGGGGGTCTTATAAACATTGGGGGTCTGATCTGAAGTCTGATTTGGGGTCTTATTAACACTGGTGGTTTGATTGGGGTCTTATTAACACTGGGGGTCTGAGCTGAGGTCTGATTGAAGGTCTTATAATCATTGGGGGTCTGATCTGAAGTCTGATTTGGGTCTTATTAACATTGGGGGTCTGAGCTAAGGTCTGATTTGGGGTCTTATTAACACTGGTAGCCTGATCTGAGATCTGATTGGTGACTTATTAACATTGGGGGTCTGATCTGAGGTCTGAGGAGAAATATTTTTTTCTTTATTTTCTTCCTCTAAACCAAAAGGTGCTTCTTTTGGGCAGCTGTATCTTATAGGGCAAAAAATACGGTAGAAAAAAGTATAATGATATATGATTTGCATTGGTTTCGGCTAACAAAATAATGACCAAATACTGATGGTGTAAAAGTGGCCTTCACATGTGTTACAGAAAGTTTCTGCAGCTAAAAGTCTGTTCCTTTCATCTCAACGGTGTTGTTTTGGTGAGAAACACATGCACTTCTGCAAGCTCCATTTAAATGAATGGAATTTATTTTCAGTCGCTGAAATTTTGCAAAATGTGCCACATGTGACAATAATTCTGGAACATCTATTATTATGGCTCTATGTTCTTCCATTCCTTTATTATTTCTACTATAAGGGCTCGTTCACACGACCTTATGAAGCCCATGCCCGTATTGCGGACCGCATTTGCGGATCCGCAATACACGGGTCCCGTTCCATGGCCATTCCATCCCATTGAATCCGGAGTCGCAGAACGTTGCGGAACAGAACAGAACACTACAGAAGCACTACGGAGTGCTTTCTGAGGTTCCATTCTGTGCTTCCGCACCGCAAAATGATAGAGCTTGCTCTATCTTTTTGCGGAAACGGAGGGATTGCGGACCCATGCAAGTGGGGCCGCGATCCCTATGCGGCTGCCACACGGCAGGTGCCCGTGCTTAGCGGACCACAATTTGCGGTCCACAGCACGGGCTTCACACGGTCGTGTGAACAAACCCTAAGTTATGAATGAATTGCTAGCAGTCTGCAGTAAGGGTAAAGAGGGATGGTAACCAGTTGGGGGTGTCCCTGCACAGTCTGAAAATGTCAGCACTGATTGGATAGAGTGAGACTGTTCAGGTACATTCCCCCAACTGGTTACCTCCCCTCTGTACCCTTACTGCAGACTGCTAGCAATTCATTCATAACTTCTAGTAGAAATAATAAAGGAATGGCACAACATACAGGGAGTGCAGAATTATTAGGCAAGTTGTATTTTTGAGGATTAATTTTATTATTGAACAACAACCATGTTCTCAATTAACCCAAAAAACTCATTAATATCAAAGCTGAATATTTTTGGAAGTAGCTTTTAGTTTGTTTTTAGTTTTAGCTATTTTAGGGGGATATCTGTGTGTGCAGGTGACTATTACTGTACATAATTATTAGGCAACTTAACAAAAAACAAATATATACCCATTTCAATTATTTATTTTTTACCAGTGAAACCAATATAACATCTCAACATTCACAAATATACATTTCTGACATTCAAAAACAAAACAAAAACAAATCAGTGACCAATATAGCCACCTTTCTTTGCAAGGACACTCAAAAGCCTGCCATCCATGGATTCTGTCAGTGTTTTGATCTGTTCACCATCAACATTGCGTGCAGCAGCAACCACAGCCTCCCAGACACTGTTCAGAGAGGTGTACTGTTTTCCCTCCTTGTAAATCTCACATTTGATGATGGACCACAGGTTCTCAATGGGGTTCAGATCAGGTGAACAAGGAGGCCATGTCATTAGATTTTCTTCTTTTATACCCTTTCTTGCCAGCCACGTTGTGGAGTACTTGGACGCGTGTGATGGAGCATTGTCCTGCATGAAAATCATGTTTTTCTTACCTTGCAGACTTCTTCCTGTACCACTGCTTGAAGAAGGTGTCTTCCAGAAACTGGGAGTAGGACTGGGAGTTGAGCTCGACTCCATCCTCAACCCAAAAAGGCCCCACAAGCTCATCTTTGATGATACCAGCCCAAACCAGTACTCCACCTCCACCTTGCTGGCGTCTGAGTCGGACTGGAGCTCTCTGCCCTTTACCAATCCAGCCATCTGGCCCATCAAGACTCACTCTCATTTCATCAGTCCATAAAACCTTTGAAAAATCAGTCTTGAGATATTTCTTGGCCCAGTCTTGACGTTTCAGCTTGTGTGTCTTGTTCAGTGGTGGTCGTCTTTCAGCCTTTCTTACCTTGGCCATGTCTCTGAGTATTGCACACCTTGTGCTTTTGGGCACTCCAGTGATGTTGCAGCTCTGAAATATGGCCAAACTGGTGGCAAGTGGCATCTTGGCAGCTGCATGCTTGACTTTTCTCAGTTCATGGGCAGTTATTTTGCGCCTTGGTTTTTCCACACGCTTCTTGCGACCCTGTTGACTATTTTGAATGAAACGCTTGATTGTTCGATGATCACGCTTCAGAAGCTTTGCAATTTTAAGAGTGCTGCATCCCTCTGCAAGATATCTCACTATTTTTGACTTTTCTGAGCCTGTCAAGTCCTTCTTTTGACCCATTTTGCCAAAGGAAAGGAAGTTGCCTCATAATTATGCACACCTGATATAGGGTGTTGATGTCATTAGACCACACCCCTTCTCATTACAGAGATGCACATCACCTAATATGCTTAATTGGTAGTAGGCTTTTGAGCCTATACAGCTTGGAGTGAGACAACATGCATAAAGAGGATGATGTGGTCAAAATACTCATTTGCCTAATAATTCTGCACGTAGTGTAGAGACATAAGAATAGATGTTCCACAATTGTTATTACATGGGGAACACATGAAGCTATTAAAACAGGTATGTCAGGAGCGGTGACAGGTCCTCTTTAAGGAGGAGACCAGAGAGTCAACAAGGTGTTCACTCATTGTATTTTATACTATGCCAGAAGACTTTAAATGTAACTTTCTCTTCTTTAAAAATTATGTGTTCTTAAATTATAGTTGAGGCTTTATTATTTAATTCCCAAATACATTATTCTTTTATCATTATACTGGAATCAATGTATGTACCTGATTCCAAAAGATATAAATACATTAGCTGTACAGGGTGACATTCAAGCTAAGCTTTCGAACCTCCTACAATTAATGCATTCCAATGCACTTAGCCTTAAGTCACCTACTGTACATGCTGCGCACAGTGTTTAACCTTGCAAGCACCACATTTATAAAATGTGCTTTTGATTTGCCACAGCAAGACAGGTCTTCCAAACTAATTTGCAATAATAGGCAGCCTAGTCTAGTCTCCTGAGAATAAAGTAATCACCTTAGCAAGGTTGAGGTCATCAAGCAAACATAACAATTTCTTGTTTCCTGCTGGTGTATGCAATGTGCCATGTCGCCATTCTAATCGGTCTTTTAAACATCCCCATAGTCTCCGAGGATCCGTAGAACTAGAAAATAAATATGCAAAGTACAAGGATATGTCTGCAATTACAACAATGTCTAATAAGCCAGCAATTATCAGCAGTCTATCATTCCTGAAAGTACATTTGCATGATTTACAGACTTTTCGGGATCATGCGAAATTTAATCTACACATTTTCTTTTTTTTTTATTTCTAAGATCTCACTAAGGAAATATTAAATGTTTCAGTGGTACAAAAAAACTAAATGATAAATATATAAGTCCGGACCCATTCACTTCTATGGTGCTGTGCACATAAGCGGTGATTTTCACGCATCACTTGTGTATTGTGTGAAAATCTCAGCATGCTCTATATTGTGCGTTTATCACGCAACGCAGGCCCCATAGAAGTGAATGGGGCTGCGTGAAAATCGCAAGCATCCGAAAGCAAGTGCGGATGCGGTGTGATTTTCACACATGGCTGCTAAGATGAAAGTCTATTCACCGTATTATTTTCCCTTATAACATAGTTATAAGGGAAAATAATAGCATTCTTTAATACAGAATGCTTAGTAGAAGTTCAATTGAGGGTTAAAAAATAAAAATAAATTAACTCACCTCCTCCTCTTGATCGCGTAGTTGCCGATCTCTTCTTACTACTTTAATCATGAGCTGCCGGCTAAAGGACCTGTGGTGACGTCACGTCACATGGTCCAATCACATGGTCCATCACCATGGTGATGGACCATGTGATTGGACCATGTGATGAGCTTAGTGACATCACCACAGGTCTTTTGACAGGTCCTAAAGAAAGAACAGGAGACCAGCAGCTACGCGATCAATTGGAGGAGGTGAGCTTTAACCCTCAATTGACCTTGTACTAAGCATTCTGTATTAAAGAATGCTATTATTTTCCCTTATAAACATGTTATAAGGGAAAATAATTACATCTACACAACACCAAACCCAAACCTGAACTTCAGTGAAGAAGTTCGGGTTCGGGTACCACATTCAGTTTTTTATCAAGCGCGTACTAAACGCATTGCACCCGCGCAATAAAAACTGAACAACGGAACGCAAATCGCAGTCATAACTGACTGCAATTGCATAACTAATCGCACGGGTTTGCCGCTTTGCACCTGGGACACATCCGGAGCCAAAACATGACCCTCGTGTGAACCCTTATGGTACTGGCCACGTTATTACAAAAGTATGTTTAACGTGTTTGTATGTTTTCGGCACTCTTTTGTTGATGCTGTTTGCAGAGTGTCCTTCTACTGGAATCCTGAGTGGCCCATTTATCTAATTACCCTGCAGCACCTCCACAGTGTAAAAAGAGTAATACCCACTGGCTAGTGAAATTAAATGGTTATCAATCTCTGTTTTGGCTGATCTATAGGAGCCCAAAACAAACCACCCACATTCTGAAATTGGATCTTTCTAAATGGGTGTCTAAAGCAGACGCCCCCTTAACCCCTTCCCGACCATCCAATGTAAATATATGTCGGGACACACCCCCCATACTGCTCTGCCTGCAGCTGCTACTCCTACAACTCCTGTGTCCATCTTTCTGCACACAGACATGAATCTACTTCTCACTCAGTGTCTAAATCCCATCACTGACCGTCCACAGGCTCTTCTCTCACCATCTCCAGAGTGTAATAAACAGCTGGAAGCAGCAAACACACCCAAACACATCTGTATCTAATCCTATCCTGTGTGATACAGCCTGCTGAGCTGTGTATCTAAACTCATCACTGACCGTCCACGGGCTCTTCTCTTACCATCTCCAGAGTGTGATAAACAGCTGGAAGCAGCAAGCACGCCCAAACACATCTGTATCTAATTCTATCCTGTGTGATACAGCCTGCTGAGCTGTGTATCTAAACTCATCACTGACTGTCCACAGGCTCTTCCCTTAGCATCTCCAGAGTGTAATAAATAGCTGGAAGCAGCAAACACATCCAAACACATCTGTATCTAATCCTATCCTGTGTGATACAGCCTGCTGAGCTGTGTATCTAAACTCATCACTGACCGTCCACAGGCTCTTCCCTTACAATCTCCCGAGTGTAATAAACAGCTGGAAGCAGCAAACACATCTGTATCTAATCCTATCCTGTGTGATACAGCCTGCTGAGCTGTGTATCTAAACTCATCACTGACCGTCCACAGGCTCTTCCCTTACAATCTCCAGAGTGTAATAAACAGCTGGAAGCAGCAAACACATCTGTATCTAATCCTATCCTGTGTGATACAGCCTGCTGAGCTGTGTATCTAAACTCATCACTGACCGTCCATGGGCTCTTCCCTCACCATCTCCAGAGTGTGATAAACAGCTGGAATCGGCAAGCATGTTCAAACACATCTGTATCTAATCCTAACATGTATGTGTTCCTGATACAGAGCCTGTTGTGTGCGATACAGCCTGCTGAGCTGTGTATCTAATCCCATTTTGTATCATACAACCTGCTGAGCTGTGTATCTAAACCTTTATGCACACGACCGTATTCATTTTGCGATCCACATTGGGTATCTAAAGCAGACGCCCCCTTAACCCCTTCCCGGCCATCCAATGTAAATATTGTCGGGTGTCATGTATTTAAAGATGGCACTTATGCCCATGCTGTTAAAACTGTGGTGTAGTTTTATAATTTCACACTGTGTGAAAAATAAAAAAATCCCGCCTCCCACTTTTGAAGTACAACTTGTCCCACAAAAACGAGCCCTCATACGGCTATGTGAATGGAAAACATTTTTTTTAATTTTTTTTTTTGCAATTTACATCAAAATCTAAATACACCCACATTAGTAAATGTGGGCCATTCTCTTCCAGAATCTTAAAAAAAAAAAAAAATTAACATTTGCAACTCTTATTCTATGTAAAAAAAAAAAATGAAAAACAATCATAATGTCACTTTCATTGTTCCATGTCTCCAGATAATATGTTTAGAAAATGGGCTGTGAACAACATTTACATTATACTGAGATTGTGCAAACATCCCTGATGCCTTTATGATCTCTTAGTAGGCTCATCTGTAAAAACTGTGCGGCTTTTGAACACAGTGAGACAATTATAATTCAATTACATAGTGCTGTAGTGCTAAGAGGTTGTCCAGTCCCAAAATCAAAATTCTTTTTATGTGCTCCTAACACCCCTCTCCATGCCTACATATGCTCCCAATATAATTTTTCATGTCTGAGCTTTCCTTTCCCCCTGGCAGACATCACATTATCCTGGCAGATCTGTTTACTTTCTCCCCTTCTTGTTTTGCTGAATACATAACTTTATTAGTACACAAGCCTGGCTGCACTGCACAGTGATGAGTCACAGGTTGGCCACGCCCCCACACTGCTCTGCCTGCAGCAGCTCCTCCATCTATAACTCCTGTCTCCATCTTTCTGCACACAGACATGATTCTACTTCTCACTCAGTGTCTAAATCCCATCACTGACCGTCCACAGGCTCTTCTCTTACCATCTCCAGAGTGTAATAAACAGCTGGAAGCAGCAAACACACCCAAACACTTCTGTATCTAATCCTGTGTGATACAGCCTGCTGAGCTGTGTATCTAAACTCATCACTGACCGTCCACAGGCTCTTCCCTCACCATCTCCAGAGTGTAATAAACCGCTGGAAGCAGCAAACACACCCAAACACATCTGTATCTAATCCTATCCTGTGTGATACAGCCTGCTGAGCTGTGTATCTAAACTCATCACTGACCGTCCACAGGCTCTTCTCTCACCATCTCCAGAGTGTAATAAACCGCTGGAAGCAGCAAGCACATCCAAACAGATCTGTATCTAATCCTATCCTGTGTCATACAGCCTGCTGAGCTGTGTATCTAAACTCATCACTGACCGTCCACAGGCTCTTCTCTCACCATCTCCAGAGTGTAATAAACCGCTGGAAGCAGCAAGCACGCCCAAACAGATCTGTATCTAATCCTATCCTGTGTCATACAGCCTGCTGAGCTGTGTATCTAAACTCATCACTGACCGTCCACAGGCTCTTTTCTCACCATCTCCAGAGTGTAATAAACCGCTGGAAGCAGCAAGCACGCCCAAACACATCTGTATCTAATCCTATCCTGTGTGATACAGCCTGCTGAGCTGTGTATCTAAACTCATCACTGACCGTTCACAGGCTCTTCCCTTACAATCTCCAGAGTGTAATAAACCGCTGGAAGCAGCAAGCACATCCAAACAGATCTGTATCTAATCCTATCCTGTGTCATACAGCCTGCTGAGCTGTGTATCTAAACTCATCACTGACCGTCCACGGGCTCTTCTCTCGCCATCTCCAGAGTGTGATAAACAGCCGGAATCGGCAAGCACGTCCAAACACATCCGTATCTAATCCTAACATGTATGTGTGCCTGATACAGAGCCTGTTGTGTGTGAGACTGCCTGCTGAAGTGTGTATGTAATCCCATCTTCTATGATACAGCCTGCTGAGCTGTGTATCTAATCCCATTTTGTATCATACAACCTGCTGAGCTGTGTATCTAAACCTTTATGCACACAACCGTATTAATTTTGCGATCCACATTTTTTGCAGTCCCATTGAAGTCTATGGATTTGAGGTCCTCATTTTGAGGACCAGAATAGGACATGTTCTGTCTTTACTGGAACTGACATACTGACGTAAAAAACACACTGATGACGTCCATGTGCTTTCCACATCCGTATGTCAGTTCTGCGAAAGATAGAACATGTCCTATTCTGGTCCTCATAATGCAGATCTAAAACCCATACAACTCAATGGGATTGCAAAATAAAATGTGAATCGCACACGGACACTATCCTTATTTAGTGGATCCGCAACTTGCAGACCGCAAAAACGAAAAAGCCCTATCACTTTAGAGCCCATAACAATGACATCCACAGTGCCGCCATAACAGTGACATCCCCAGCGCCCCCATAACAGTGACGACCACGGTGCCACTCTTAACAGTGACGTCCACAGTGCTCCCATAAGTGTCATCCAAACTGCCCCCATCACAGTGACATCCACAGTATTTCCATACCAGTGACATCCACAGTATTCCCATAACAGTGTCATCCACAGTGTTCCCATAACAGAGACATCCACAGTGCCCCCAAAACAGTGACATCCACAGTTCCCCCATAATAGTGCCATCCACACTGCCCCCATACCAGTGCTATCCACAGTGCGTCCATAACAGTGCCATCCACAGTGCGTCCATAACAGTGCCATCCACAGTGCGTCCATAACAGTGCCATCCACAGTGCATCCATAACAGTGATGTCCACACTGCACCATAACAGTGCCCAATATAGTATAAGTAGAGCAGCACAACAATACCTTTAGATATGGAATATCAGGAATGCATTAGCCAGTCCAATTCCCCTGATCCATGGGGGTTATAACGATATAAACCACAAAAGATATGACGGCAGCATCTCCAATTCAATAAGGCTTTATTCACACACGGTGCATGAGACAGTACACGCAGCAACGTTTCGGCTACATAGTAGCCTTTATTAAGCTTGCTAAAGGCTACAATGTAGCCGAAACATTGCTGTAACTGGACCGTGTGTACTGTCTCATGCACCGTGTTTGAATAAAGGCTTATTGGATTGGAGATGCTGCCGTCATATCTTTTGCGGTTTATATCCCCATAACAGTGCCATGCACAGTGTTCCCATAACAATGACATCCACGGCGCCCCTATAACAGTCACATCCGGGGTGCCCCCATAACAGTGATGTCCAAAGTGCTCCCATAAGTGACATCCCAACTGCCCCCATATCAATGACATCCACAGTATTCATATAACAGTGACATCCACAGCGTTCCCATAACAGTGACGTCCACAGTTCCCCCATAACAGCGACATCCACAGTGCTCCCATAAGTGACATCCACACTGCCCCATAACAGTGCCATCCACAGTATTCCTATAACAGTGCCATCCACAGTGTTCCCATAACAGTGCCATCCACACTTCCCCCATAACAGTGCCATGCACACTGCTCCATAACAGTGCCATCCACACTGCCCCTATAACAGTGCCATCCACAGTGCGTCCATTACAGTGCCATCCACAGTGCGTCCATTACAGTGCCATCCACAGTGCGCCCATAACAGTGCCATCCACAGTGCATCCAAGACAGTGCCATCCACAGTACCCCAATTCTGCCATCCATTGCCCCCTTGTGCCATCCAGTGCCCTCTTGTTTGCCATCCAGTGCCCCTGTATGCCATCCAGTGCCCCCTGTTTGCCATCCAGTGCCCCCTGATTGCCATCCATTGCCCCTTGTGGCATCCATTGCCCCGTTTGCCATCCAGTGCCCCCTTGTGCCATCCAGTGCCCCTTTGTGCCATCCATTGCCCTCTTGTTACAATTGCTCCCATTGTGTCATCCAGTGCCCCCTGTTGGCCATCCAGTGCTCCTTGTGCCATCCATTGCCCCCTTGTGCCATCCATTGCCCTAATTGTGCCATCCAGTGCCCCGTTTGCCATCCAGTGCCCCCTTTTTGCCATCCAGTGCCCCCTGTTTGCCATCCAGTCCCCCCTGATTGCCAACCAGTCCCCCCTGATTGCCAACCAGTGCCCCCTGATTGCCATCCAGTCCCCCCTGATTGCCATCCAGTACCCCCTGATTGCCATCAAAAGTGTCCCCTGGGACATGCACAGCATAGCGATCAGCCTCTGTGGCTGATCGCTATGCTGTCACTCCTGCACAGCGCTTACATCGCGCTGTGCAGGAGTTTAGTACAGGCTTCACATAGAAGCCTGTACGATACAGACGGCAATCCCGCGCATGCGCACTAGCATTCAGCATAGTGTGCTTGCTTGGTGAGTGAGGACGGTCGGGCAGAGCTTTCTTTTGCAGGAGGCGGTGACGTCATTCATGACGCTCCGTCTCCTGCTCAAGGCAGGAAGAGAAGACCGGAAGACAAGGAGACGGATTTTGCCCGGAAGAACAGAAAATCCATCTGGAGGGACCACGTGACCAGTAGACAGATCTCAGGAACGGCTACACTGTGGAAGGTAAGTATGTCACCAATAATCTTTACTCCACAGGTTAGAAGTTATGACCAAAAAAAAGGTTTAGGCCGGAGAACCCCTTTAAGGTCTGTGTTACAATTAAAGATTTTGCAGGCGATTGTCGGAAAGGAAGCGTTCCTTCCCTGCGATTGCCTGCTCATCAGTGGAGGAAACCGCCGCTACTACCTGCAGCTTTCTCCTCCACTGTATGGGGAGGAGCAATCACTAACGCCATCGCTTGTCCCCATACAAAATAATTATTTGCTAGCAGCAGACCATGATTAGACCATGGCATCTGCTGCCATCAAACAATAATTTTTAAACCAGCTTAACTGGAGTGACTGGAGCAAATAAGCCCAAAAAGACTCAAAGCCCAATTTTTTGACTTTTTAAAGCCAGATACTTTCTCCCCAGTATGTCTTGAACATGGAGATGTTCTACTGCTTAACCTATGCTTGCTTACAGAATGCCGTCTTTGGTTTTGGTCAGATTACAGGATCCACGTGCATTTGACTTAGACCAAATACTTCAAGTGAAGGCTGAATGTATTTACTACTGAGACAATTCAGGACATGATCCAATGATGATGCTGCACATCCTTACTTCTTAACAGAGGTCTACCTCAGACCAGACACAGAAGAAGGCTCAGCATATTACATGATGTTCTGCTTATTAGTTGTTTTATACCCGATGTGCATATCATCAAGAACAATGTGAGCGTTGCCATTATTCCTATGCATTAAAACATCAGCTGTGCATAATACAATCTGTTAGACATTTTATTTTTGGACTACAGTGTTTCTTAAATATAGATTAATGTCTAAAAAATAAAAATAGGGAATATAATGTATAATTCTGTGTACCCCTTAGTGTTCTCCTGCAGCCAGATGTGAGTTTTTTCAGAAACATATGAAAATTCTTATTTTCATTTGTAAATTTACTATTTTACCTGTTGATGGGAAGTCTTAGCTCAGACATCTCTGCAACATCACCCAAGCATAGACCATTCAGTAGCTCCTGACTGATAGCGGATTTGCCACATCCTCCATCTCCAGCAAATAGAACAGGGCAACCAGATGTAATCAACAAGCTTGAAAGGTACAGGAGTTGCTGCAATGAAAAGTAATTTGTCTTCATTTACATTTTAAAATCTAGTTTTATAATTATTGTCTTTTGTCACTCTTAAACTGATATTATATGAAAACAGTCAAGTATTTGCAAAGAAAAATGTTTAAATGTCAGCTGAAATACTCAAAGATAAAGTAAACCTGCATCATGACCATACAGCTGGATTACCTCTGTGTTTAGTATACAGCCATAATAGGGTCTGCATAATGAGCCCTTCCTTGTACAGTACCTCAGTATGACTCCTATTTCATTCAAACATATACAGAGGCTTCCTGATGTCTCACAGGAGCGTATTTGTCTTTGCAATATGCACTTGGAGGTGTGGATGTCTCCAGTCTAGTCATGCACTCCTGACTAAACCATCTTTTCCACAAGCTGATATTAATTAAAGGGGTTGTCCCACAAAAGATACTCTAATATTCTACAGTTTTCAAACCAGCACCTGGATCTGAATACTTTTGTAATTGCATGTAATTAAAAATTTAGCATAGCCACTGAGTTATTCAAAAAAAGGTATCTGTATAGCGCCAACTGATGCTTGTTTTTTTCTTAATTCTTTGACCTGCATACTGGGATGGCCGCACATGCTCAGTTTCATCCTTCAACTAGCTCCTGAGCCGTGATAGGGAGAGCTGAGACACGCCCCTTACCTGCAGGAGAAAAGACACTCCTCTTCAGCTTTCAGCTTGATATAAATCTAGCAGAACAATGAATGAGGAGACCTCTGCATCCATGTGAGGTACAGGGCTGGATCTAACTTTGTTAGAAAGAGTGTGCCATGTACTATATGATGTCTGATTTTCATTTTTTACATTAGTCATGGGAAAACCCCTTTAAGTGTAGTATAGAGCTGGAACCTGCTCTTCCTGTATTCATTGGAGGCTTGCTAGCACCAGGGAGGGTAGCATGCAGAGTAGGTCCCAAACATACTGCATGTGGAATCTGCTTGCCCTGAATTCATTGGAGGCCAGTTGGTCATCAATATGTACTGGCTGCGCAACCTGTTCCATAGAAATGGTGCCTAGGAAACACCATATTTATATTCAAAAAACTTTTTTTTTTTTTTGGTCCACAGTATTCAATTAGGCTCTATCTGTCATCCTTTCCTTTGAATAATTACTGTAGCCTGTAGCTTTTCCTTTGCACTACAATGCTCCATCTCCCCACTGATAGATATATAATTATATATATATATATATATATATATATACTCATAGTTTATACACCATACATTTATGCATTATGCACTCTTTTCAAACCTTTGTTTCAGCCAACAGTTCTTAGTATTTTTATTTAAATCATAGTATAAAAAATAAGTGCTGCACCAATTGTTACCTCACTGTGTACTGTGTGAACGAACGCCTCAGAGGCCACACTTTGCCCATGACTAACGGCGTAAGAGGACAGTATGTCATGCCATCTGACAAAATGTCTCGTCTCAGTGTCAATATGATAGTCCCAGACCTGCAGCAAAAGGAATACGGATTGTCAGCAACAAACGTTTGATTGGGATTAAATATTTATGCTCCTGAGTAGTGATGACAGGTCCTGACACTTATTCGCAGGCACATCATTTCAACATGATCAGGCCTTGCCAGAAGAAAAGCAGTGCCAAGTTGTATTGTCTCTTCTAAAGATGATGCTTGTCTGCTAAGGAAGATGGCTCATTAACTCTTACAATGCATTCGTTCTTTAATGCACACTCACACACAAATTTTAAACAAAATTCAAGTTTCTCCCAATCATTCTGAACTCCATACCCCATAAAGACAAAGTGAATTTATTGAAAAGGAAAAATTTTAATATTACATTGGTATAAGTATTCAGACCCTTTATTCAGTATTGAGTTAAAGAACCTTTGGCAGCGATTGCATCCTCTAGTCTTCTTGGGTAGGATGCCACAAGGATTGCACACCTGAATTTGGGAAACCGCTGACTTTGTTCTCTGCTGATCCTCTCAAGCTCTGTCAGGTTGAATGGAGACCGTCGATGGACAGCCATTTTCAGGTCTTTCCAGAGATGTTCAATTGGGTTCAAGTCAGGGCTCTGGCTGGGCCACTCACGCACATTCACAGAGTTGTCCCTAAACCACTCCTGTGTTGTCTTGGCTATGTGCGAAGGGTCATTGTCTTGTTGGAAGGTGAAACTTTGACCTAGTCTGAGGTCCAGAGCATTCTTGATCACTTTTTATTAAGAATATCTCTGTATTTTGCTCCATTTAGCTTTCCATCAACTCGGACCAGTTTACCTGTTCCAGCTGCTTACATTTTTTTTCCCCACAGCATGATACTGGCACCACTATGCCTCACTACAGAGATGTATTGGGTAGGTGATGAGCAGTGCCTGGTTTCTTCCAAACATAATTGAGGACAAAAAGTTAAATGTTAGGTTTCATCAGACAAGAGAATCTTGTTTTTGACTGAAAGGTGCTTCTGGAAGTTTCTTCAAGCTGCACACAGGGGGCCAGATTTAGCATTAGCTCAAGTCAGAATAATGGAGTGAAAAAGTCGCAAATTTTTGCGTAATCGCTAAAACTGCGCAAAAATTTGCGACTTTTTTCTGCTCTGCACTATGCTCGCCAGTTTTCTGAAAGTGGGCGTGTTTTCTTATGTAAATGAATCTCTAGACAGATTTACTATTGCGACTATTTAAAAAGTCGCAAAAAAGTTCCAATGAGGTCCAGTGAGGACCATGCTTATCTTATGAGACTTTTTAATAGAACATGCGACTTCTTCGTAAAGACGTGCGACTTTTGTTAAGCTGCTTACTGAAGGATAAACTGCTATCGTCAAACCACATTTATTACAGTCTTAAAGGGCCGATCATAAATTTGACTTAGCTAAAACTGACTTTAGCCATATGGAGTGGAGTGAGCTGTCAGAGTAATGATAAATCTGGCCCAGGATCTTTGCGGTTCAACCAAGGGACCATTGGGTTCTTGGTCACCCCTCTCGGTCCTTATTCCCCTAGATTGCTTAGTTTGGTGGGGAAGCCAACTCAAGGAAGTTTGCTGGATGTTCCAAACTTCTTTCATTTAGGAATTATGGAAGCCACTGTGCTCTTGTCAGTGTAGCAGAAACTTTTTTGTACCCTTCTCCAGATCTGTGCCTCCACAGAATCCTGTCTCTGAGCACAACAGGCAGTTCTTTCCTCCTCATGGCCTGGTTTTTGTTCTCATATGCATTGTCAGCTGAGAGACCTTATCGAGACATGAGTATGTCTTTTCAAATTATATCCAATCAACTGAATTTACCACAGGTAAACTCCAATCAAGGAGTAGAAATATCTTAAAAATTCAAAGGGTCTGAATACTTAGGTCCAAGTGAAATTAAAGTTTTAGCTTTTTTAAAAAATTTCAAAAATGTTTAGGTATTTTGTGCTGCGATCTGTGACATTTCCTCGCTCAAGAACGAAAAATATGGGCGCAGCGTGAGCAGGGAAGGGGATGGGCCGGCAGGCCTGTCTCATTTACATTTTTCTACACCTGGTTTAGGCATAGAAAATAGTCTAAATGTAAGACAGCAAGGAAGCTGTCTTACATTTAGAAGTGGCGATGGATCTAAACGTCTGAAGCAGCCTTCAACAGAGAAAATAAAAATTAAATGTATCCTTTTAGTATATATAATACAATATCTAGCTTTCGCTTTACTTCGCCTTCTGCAGGAAATGTTGCATGGCTCCTGAATGTCCTTCTCCACCAGTTGCTAAATAAAGTTCTTTCATTCGAGTCCAACCATCCTCCAAAAGACCATATGCAGGAGAATATGAAATACTTCTTGATATCTTCAACCAGCATATCAGGAACTTGTTGTGCCAAAGCCTATAATACAAGGCATGGATAAAAGCATAAAGGACATTATATTATGTTTAGCTTCAAATCTGAAAAACTGAACAATGACAATGTATAACATACCAAATACATAAAGACGTTTAAAATACTATTCTGCAAAGAATCTGCAGTCCTACTTTCTACACTTTAAAATGGCACCTGGGCACCACATTTTCTATTAAAACTGAAGAAATATATTTATTTTTTTATCAGAGGCAATCCCTTACATACTGCAGGCACCACATTAAAGTACAAGTGTAAAGGCTACACTTCCCAGAAAGTGAATCTCCAGAGTACTTGGGCAACCAAGGAACAGTAGAAGAGTTCAGCTTTGAAGCCTTCTGAATTGTGAATGCAGTTCTGGATTATAATACAGACTGTAGATTAGGACCAGTACAATTAATAATGGAACAGTGTGGGGAAAGTTACTGTACTTTATGTGGATTTACTATAAACTGTATGTAAAACAGAATATTACAGTTTCCTGTGTGTGACCCCAAAAATTATATCACTTCCTTTCTTGTTGACCATATTGAATCTAGTATTCTAACAAACTTAAATTTATCCATTGAAGAAAATAAATGAAGGTCCTGGGAGAGGACAATGAGATTCCACACAAGAAGACGGACACAGTAATAGAAGATGATTCCTAGTCCTGCAATACGTTTGGAGGACACATGCTTGAACTATTAGAAAAAATTACAATAAACTCTACACAGATATAAGTAATAATAGGTCAGATCAACTAGACTTGTATTTTATATTAAAGATGTCTCTCTCATTATCTGACTGGCCTTTAGTGGAATTAGGAATTCGTGTATTAGGCTTTAAGTACCGATGATGTAACTGAAATTATTTGGAAACCCTATGAGATTTCATCATCATTACATTTACAAGAACACCCCTCTCTGAACAGACTTAAGATTATGAGATCTTGATTGCTCCCCTAGAGCATCATAAATGCCTGAGAGTGGTCATACTGCATTAATAATAAATACAATGTTAATACAGCATACTTTACCTTATTATGTGAAATATTTAGGACATTTTCCGACATTATCTAGATTGTATTATAAATACATTTCCTTCTACTTACTTAAAACCATTAAAATTATTGATTATTGTACTTTATCCAAAAGAAATAAAGCTTTTAGACTGAAAGATGGTAGTAATATAGAGACTGCCTGAGTATAAAATGTTGCTTTTGGCCTAATAAGATGTAGTAGAAGGAAATCTTATGTCATTTGTTGAATAATTTTCACACATTAATTGGCAGCTAAATGAACCATCTGCACAGGGAAGAACGAAGAGAGCATGCTAATATGGAATAAAAATTCACTGTATATTAATGGTACTGCCTCTAGATATCTCTTAGACCACCTTGTGTAGAGTAAATTGATGCAAAAAAAATGTGTCTTTTTTTCAGTATATGGTTTGCATTCATAAGTACAACACTATTTGAATGGTGACTCTCAACAATACTGTACATCACATCTTGAAATGAAAGTGAAGTGCAAATGACATGGATTGCTTCATAGATATGAGAACACTAACAATATGTTCCTTGCAGACTTAAACAGGTATTCTGCAGTTATGGTACATCCACAGGCATTTATGGCATATCCAACTCTAGTACTTTCACATATCTCGAGAACAGGTGTCTATCAACTACCAACACACATGCTGGAGTGGCTGCTGCAAGTGCAAGGTGGTTGGGAATATGGAAATAACTAAGCTTGCTGATCATTTCCGTAATGCTGACACTTCTATGGGATTTACGATAACATCACAGCAAGCTTAGTTGTTCTTTTAATCGCAGCTCCATCTCTATTCACAATGCCTGCTTTAGCAGCTGGGGAGAAGGAGTTATCCAAGAAAAGATATTAATGACTTAATCTCAGGATAGGTCATCAGTATCAGATCTATCGGGGTGCGACATCCAGGACACCCGCCGATCAGCTGTTAAAGGAGGCCTTGAGCGCCACAACCTCTTCCTAGGCCAGTGACATCACTGTACATTGGTCACACTGCCTAGTTGCAGCTCAGCCCCATTCAAGCCAAAAGGGCTGAGATGCAATACCAAGCACTGCCACTATACGATGTATGGCACTGTCCTTGGAAAGCTGTCGGGAGCCTGCATCGCTTACCAGAACTTCAATGGGTAAGTAACTGGCTCAGTGATAGAAAACAGTGGGTGGTTATTAATGGTACACACTCAGATTGGGTCACTGTCACTAGTTGGGGTACCACAGGGGTAAGCATTGGGCCAAAATATATTTAATATATTAATTCATGATCTTGTAGAAGGCTTGCACAGTAAAATATGATTTTTTGCAGACGATACTAAACTGTGTAAAGTAATTAACATGGAAGAGGACACTATACTGCTACAGAGGGATCTGGATAGATTGGAGGCTTGGGCAGATAAGTGGCAGATGAGGTTTAACACTGACAAATGTAAGGTTATGCACATGGGAAGGAAAAAATTCAAGTCACCCATACATACTAAATGGTAAAACACTGGGTAACACTGACATGGAAAAGGACTTTTAGTGGACAGCAAACTTAACTGTAGACACCAGTGTCAGGCAGCTGCTGCCAAGGCCAATAAAATGATGGGTTGCATCAAAAGGGGCATAGATGCACAGGATGAGAACATAGTCCTGCCACAAATCACTAGTCAGACCACACATGGATAACTGTGTACAATTCTGGGCTTCTGTGAACAAGGCAGACATAGCAGAGCTGGATAGAGTTCAGAGAAGGGCAACTAAAGTAATAACTGGAATGGGGCAACTACAGTACCCTGAAAGATTATCAAAATTAGGGTTATTTCGTTTAGAAAAAAGATAACTAAGGGGAGATCTAATAACTATGTATAAATACATCAGGGGTCAGTACAGAGATATCTCCCATCATCTATTTGACTGTGACCAGTGGACATCCTCTTTAGGAAAGAAGGTTTGTACACAAACATAGAAAAGGATTCTTTACGGTAAGAGCAGTGAGACTATGGAACTCTCTACCTGAGGAGGTGGTGATGGTGAGGTCACTAAAAGAGTTCAAGAGGGGCCCGGACGTATTTCTGGAGTGTAATAATGTTACAGGTTATAGTTACTAGAGAAGGATGTTATTCTGATTGCCTGATTGGAGACGGAAGGAATTTTTTCCCCTAAAGTGGGGAAAATTGGCTTCTGCCTCACATTATTTTTTTTTGCTTCCTCTGGATCAACTTGCAGGATAACAGGCTGAACTGGATGGACAAATGTCTTTTTTAAACCTTACAAACTATGTTACTATGTAATTTATATGTATTCCAAAATGGCACCAATAAAAACTACGACTTGCAAAGAACAAGCCCTCCCAAAAAAAAATAAGGTTATAGCTCTTAGAAGGCGACGATCAAAAACTGAAACTAATTGCTTGGTCGCTAAGCCCTAAAATGCACACAGGAGGAAGGGGTTAAGCTCTATTTACATAAGTCAAACAAATGATGAATTACCTCAGAGACCCTACAGAATGTCTTTAGTACATTTGCTTCACAAAGGAAAACATCTCTTTGTGTCCCGCTGCTTCCATTTTCAAGTTTATGAAAAATGTTGTGATCTCGGAGAAACTGCAAGCTGGGCTCTAGAATATAACAGAAAAAATATGAAAATATTTGTAATTTTCTAAATTTGAATTCCGCTGCTTTTAAGAAAGACAATATGTCATAAAATAGTTATTAATTAACATTTATCACATGTCTACTTTATGTAGCATAAAATGTCATTTTATTGTTGTAGAATGTTAGAAGGCTTAGAATTTTACAGGCAATTTTTCATATTTTTAAGAAAATGTCCAAAACTGACATTTTTTTTAAGGACCAATTCATCTCTGTGAGTGACTTTGAGGGGCTTACATAATAGATACTACCCATAAATTATTTAAAACTGATTTTACAAACTTTGTTAACCCTTAAGGTGTTCCACAGGAATTAAAGCAAAATGGAGGTGAAATTTTAATATTTCACTTTTTTTTGAAGATTTTCCGTATTAATCGATTTTTTCCTGTAACATAGCAAGGGTTAACAGCAACACAAACCTCATTATTTGTTACTCTGATTCTGCACCTCATATGCGGCCTTAAACTGATGTATGAACATACCATAGGGTTCAGAAGGGAAGGAGTACCATATGGGCAGATTTTGCTGGAGTGGTTTTTGGGTGCCATGTGACATTTGAAGAGACTCTGAGGTACCCCTACAGTGAAAATCTCAAATCTCCCAAAAAGTGACACTATTTTGGAAACTTCACCTCTCATGGATTTTATCGAGCTGTGAACTGAGTGCTTTTATCCCACAGGCGTTTCATAAAATTTAAAAACATTTGCCCATGAAAATGAAAGTAAACTAATTTCTTCTAATAAATTGTCATTTTCACAAAGGGTAATAGGAGATAAACACGTCACAATTTGTTATGCAATTTCTCCTGTATACAGAAGCACCCTGTGGCGAAACCAACCTCGCCACTGGGTTTTGGAGGGGCCTGGTTGCCAGCCTCTTGAGCCAGAATTATGGACCATACTAACTTTGAAGGAGAAGACAGACCGGCCGCACAGCTTAAATCTGTGGAACTGTTTTGGGCAGGAAAGCCATGCTTGCGGCCGGCCAAATGTGACTTCCATGGAATTCAGGAACCCCTGCCTGGATCTGGGTGATTTTAGGATATGTTGTTCGCACCCATTTCAGAGCTATCCATGGATGTATACATTATGGGGATGTGCAGGGTTTTGAGGTGTTTTCTGTGTGTTGGGAAAAATGTGTTTTCTGTCTGTGAGTGATTAAGTTAGCCCATTACGTTTGGTAATTGTATTTTGTTGAATGCGTCTTAGACAATGCCAGTGTGTTAGTTAATTGCGTCTCAGACAATGCCAATGTGTTAGTTAATTGCGTCAAAGACAATGCTCATTGTATTTTGTTGATTGCGTTACAGACAGAGGGAAGGGGGTTTTGTGTACAATTGCTGGGAAGGTTTCAATACTGTAAATGCATGTGATTGGCTAAAATATAAACTGTCACAGTCTTCTACAAGGGCCCCAGGGGGAGTGTCCCTTGCTAGGAGACCTGCATAAAATGCTTGAAAATAACCCATTAAAGAGTTGCTGTTTTACATTCAACATAGAGCCTCGTCTCGTGTGTGGCGATTGCTATACGTGTATACTCCCCTGGCTATTACTCCTAGCTCTTGTAAGAGCTGTTCCTGTCTCCTGTGGTGGTTTTGGTGTAGAGCCGAGTACTTGAAGTCCTCGGGAAGCACTGGGAGCATCCATCAACAGAGGTACCCGGTCGGGGTGCTAGGAGATCCGTTACACACCCCATATGTGGTTATAAACTACTACTGTATAGGCTCATTTCAGGGCTCAGAAGGGAAGGAGCTCAAAAGTGAATTCACAGCAGGTGTGAATGTGAAAGTGAAAATTGCAATTTTTACTCAGATATAGCATTTCAGTACCCAATATTTTGTGTCCAGCATGTGACAGTGTGAAAAGTAAGTCCTCTCATTATTATGCTGTGCTTCCTAGTTTTAGGAAAACCCAAATCTTTTACCTGAATGTATAAGAGGGCTCAGGAGTATAAGAGCACTTGCATCGTGAACTCCGTAAAAAAGAAATTAGATAAACTTTGCCAGAATTGATTTTATTTTGCTTATTCACCACAAAAAAAGGAATAAAAAGACTTATGTATCCCAAAATAGTACCAATGAAAACGACAAGTTGTCCCACAAAAAACTAGTTCTCACAAAGTTCCGTAGAAAGAAAAACACAAAAGTTGAGTCTTGGGATGTGGCAATACAAAAACATTTTATTTTATGTGTTTTTTTGTGTGCAATTAATTGGTAAAACATAAAAAACTATATATCTTTCTTATAGTTATACTCATACTGACCCAGAGAATAAAGTAATCATGTTAATTATGCCACAAAGTGAACGTTGTAATGTTTACAAAAACACTTGGCGGAATTAAAGTTTTTTTCCTATCCCTCACCAGAAATAGGTGCCATTAAAAACTACCTCTTGTTTTTCCCAAAAAAAAAAAAAAAAAAAGCCTTGTACAGCTACATCGATGGAAAAATAAAATAGTTATAGCTCTCGGAATGATACAATTAAAAAAATTAAGAAAAAAACCCTGCTTTGTCACTAAGATCTGGTCACTGACAGGTTAAACTACAATTATAATGATGGAGATTATCAATATTATGTGTGACAGTTTAACATGTCCAAAAATAGGTCATTTGATCCCAAATGTTATATTTTTCAATATATTTATGCTATAGAACTGCCATAAATACACTGATTAATCTTCCTCAGTGAACGCCATATCCCATTGAAAATTATAACGTTCTGGACTCTTGCAGCCACCACTAAGGCTGGGTTCACACCTGCGTTCCTACGCGCTGTAAAACGCTCAACAGGCAAGAACCAATGATTCCCTATGGGCATGGTTCTCACCTGAGCGTTTTACAGAGCGTACGAACGCGCTGTAAAACGCCCTAAGCCCCAAGAAGTACTGGAGCTCCTTTGGGGTGTAATGTCGCACGTTCCCGCACATAGACTTCCGGGGACGCGTGACAGTGGATGTTTGCTTGTTTCCGGAGCCGCGTATGTAAACGCCCAATAAAATCGCGCATTCAGAGTACGCTCAGGTGTGAACCCAGCGTAAGGGGAGCTCGGTATATATGAATTTATACAGGTACAATAAAACACAATAGGAAATCAGGCTTTTGTATACATCTCTATGTAGTGAGCTCCTCCTAGTGGCAGCTGCAGGAGATTCATTTGACTAGGCTGGGAAAGTGCAAAGCCAGATCAGTGCTGTGTCCCCCTTCCACCATGGGGCCCATAGCCAGCCGTCGCGTGGTATATCTCCATTGAAAGTACGCCACTGTTAACGTTGCCCAAGTTCACAATAGAAAATAATTTATTATGATTGCACTTTACAATATCTCATCAAAATCCATGCACTGCAGAAAGATCAGGCTGTCAATATGATGTACAGCCCACAACGAGTTCTGTAAAGCAAGCTAAATTGCCTGAGTCATGAGCAATGATAGTGTAATTCTACAGAAAATTGGAAATCTATTCCTGTCATTGCAACATAAAATTCCTTTATCAAGGTTCCAGTTCACCAATGTAATGCAGCCTTTGGTGGCAATCACACCAATTTTACTCAATAAACGGAAACCATGTTTTAGTTACTGTGCTGAAGAAAATTCTCATCTAATACAATTTCCTTCTCAAATTAAGTTGCTACTTTTTATCAACAATGAAAAATAATGCATTGTCTAAATTGGCACTCTGTACTCAGAATGAATGGGCAGACTTGAGCAGATCTTCATGGGGTATCTTCACAAAACCAAATATTAGCTTTTGGCAGCAATAGCTAAATGTATTTTAAAGTAGCAGGATATTACACCTACTCAATTGCTCTGATCAACATCTGTACAGGGGACCTTGGAAGCCACAAAAATAAGAAAAACCTTTGCGAAGATATTCGTTATTAGGCCCCTTGCAGAAGAGCATTTATCACACTGCGAGTACGCAGTGCAGCTCCTGGCCAGGGTGGCATAGCATTATACTGATTTATGATGCTATGTAACCCTTACAGTTCTAGAATGTATTAGATAACACTGGCAGCATTATGTCAATGTTATCCAATCAATTCCAGAACTGTAAGGGTTACATAGCATCATAAATCAATATAATGCTATGTGACCCCGACAGCGCTGAGAGTTCAGGCCGGGAGCTGCGCTGCAGACTCGCAGAGTGACAAACACTAGTCTGCAAGTGGCCTTACAGTTTAATAATGATATAAATCAGGCATTGTTGTTAACAAAAAAAAATCCTTTTCAATAATAAGTGTTATTTGCCACGTCTGGGTGAATTTTGATAAACTAAAAGCATTATGGTCTTAAGTTCCTAGAGTCAGAGCTGACTTTTAAAAAACAGTGCCAGATGCCCAAATTCCCTACACACTACTAGTTAAATGATAAAAATTTTAATACCTACAGCTAACACTAGGGGCAGCTTACTGAAGACAAAAAAATACAACTCTTGTCAAACTCAATAATAACTGTTCAGTAACTTCCAAGCTCATGTGATATCTTTGCAAAAAACGTCTGTCTGAAAACTATTAAAACAATTAAATATTTTGGTAGGTGCACACATTTTTGATCACAGCTCTGAACATTGTAGGCTTAGGTTAGGCCAAGGAGAGGGAGTTCTGTTAGTGTTAGGTATCTATCTGCAGAAGCCAACTTGACATTGGTAGAGGGGCATGACACACGCTTGATCAAAAGATGTGAGCAAAGAGCATCTATTTTTCATGTATAGTAGGTATAGTACCAGTTTAATCCAAAATCATCTCTAATCCTTAGTTCTATTGTTTGCATGTATAACAGTGTCCTGCCATATTTTGCTTGCTGTTTGTTCGTTAGCTTTATAGATGTGCACCTGTGACTTTCGATGTGCTAGTCTAAATTTTCTTACAGTGTTTTTGGAGGGTAGCTGCCTCCTTTTAGATTGAGCACTCCCCAGCCATCTGGCCCATAGCTTCTGAGCAGAGTATAAATCTAGCTGGTTCTTACACTGCCCTGAACATTGTAGGCTTAGGTTAGGCCCAGGAGAGGCAGTTCTCCTATTGTTAGGTACCCATCTGTAGAAGCCACCTTGACACCGGTAGATGGGCCCAACACACGTTTGATCAAAAATGTGTGCAAAGCGCTTCCATTTTTCATGTATAGTAGGTACAGTACCACTTTAATCCAGAATAATCCCTAATCCTTAGTTCTGTTGTTTTCATGTGTAATGGTGTGCTGCCATACGTTTTTTTGTTTGCTGTCTGCATGCTAACTTTATGGATGTGCACCTGTGAATTCTGGTGTGCTAGTCTAAATTTTCTTGTAGTATGTTTGGACAGTAGCTCCCTCCTTTTGATTGAGCATTCCCCGGGAATTTGCCCAGGGTTTCTAAGCAGAGTATAAATATAGCTGGTTCCTACACCGCCCTGAACATTGTGGGCTTAGGTTAGGCCCAGGAGAGGCAGTTCTGTTAGTGTTAGGTGCCCATCTGCAGAAGCCACTGTGACGTTGGTAGATGGGCCTGACACAGGTTTGATCAAAAATGTGCACAAAGAGCTTCCATTTTTCATGTATAGTAGGTATAGTACCACTTTAATCCAGAATAATCCCTATTCCCTAGTTCTATTGTTTGCATGTATAACAGTATACTGGCATAGATATACATTATGGTTAAATTATATAATGTAGGTGAAAAGGCTGTCATTATTATGGATGAACTTGATTTCTGTGTGCACTACCACTGACACTATTACATATGCACTAATACTGATACTATGTGTACTACAACTCTACAACTCACAGTTATTTAAGGAATCTGTATCTAATACAGAAAGACTATGACAGATATATTATGAGCATGTGATCCTCTGGTATATGTGAACTCTGGTAATATTATGGTATATATGGTTAGTGGTAATATACAGTGCTATTCCAATGCTTTATTGCAGGGGCTGTAGTCCTATGAAAACTAAAACATGATATCCCATTGAGCAATGAGAGTTTAAGACATCCCTAGAGTTAAAAATAAAAAAACTTACAGCACTATTAGAACCTCATGTGCAGTCCCTGTACAGTAGATGTTATACCTTCCACTGCAAATTTCAGCTGTTTGTGCTGCAGAGCTCTCCATCTAACAGGATTTTGTTATCATTGTCTGCCTTGTTACAGTTACAGTTCAGCTGCAGCCCGGTCATGGTCACTGTTTATAAAAAACCTGCTAAGTCAGAACTCATTCCTTCTGCTCTCACACTGTAGAGGGAGAGACTACCTGCTTGAATCAGTGCTAATGCTGCTGTGATCACATGTCTTTATTAGCTTGCAAGTTTCACATACAAAAACTGTTTGTAATTAGTATTTGCAATTGATATTCAAGTTATTTTAGATCATATATCTAGTGCTTTGTCTATTTAGCTATCTATCACACCAGGAGGAAGAGAACAGTCACAGTAATGTCAGGCTCCTCCTACATTGCCCTCTGCCCTATACTGAAATGGATAAGATAAAACGCTACAATTTAATTATAGATTGGAAACTTGAATTTTCACCCTGAGGTGTACTCTATATCCACATAGGTTTCCAAGTGGATCACTGGATGGACAGGATCAACTTGACCTGTTACTCTTTCAAATTGTTCAGTAATAAAAGCAATAACAAAAATGTATTTGATGTAAATTTGATTTAAAGGTAAGTGATGCCTTGACGTGTAGACTTGAGTGATAAGGAGAAGGAACTTAATTACCTAAGTATGTCTCAGTAAGCTGGAGTAGATGCAACTGACGGTCTTCCGCATGGGTTTTCATCCACATTTTGAGAGGCAATTTCCAATCTATATCATCACTTGTCATAGCCAGGATACCCACACAGCACAAAACCGAAGGACTCACATTAGCTAATGTTTCAAGCTAAAAAAAAGTGGAAAAGAGATGATATGGTATCTTTAACAAAACAACTGATCTTGGGTCTTGGTTGTGCATGTTTCATGTGACCACAGTGCCACCCACTGTTCAGTTTCTAATTCAAAAGTGTTCAAATCACATTATTTCATTTAGCAGGATCTAAGTTCCAAATAGAAATACGGCAAATAGAAACGAGTCAAAATCTTCTTTACATCTTGTTTTGTAATTCTTAATTAAAGTGGGTGAGCTTCAATCAACTAAATTTCAATTGATAATATTTACTATAGTACAATTAGCTTCTTCAAAAACTACATCAAATTCTAAAATAAAAAGCAACATATATGAGAAATATCTGAAAAGGCAGAGCTTATTGTTATTGTTTTAATAAAGAGAGCATGAAAAAAAAAGTTTTGCTTACCTCCCAGAAAACAAGAACTGAGTCGGAGATCCTTATCTGCTCATTGTTTGCTGAGATAAAAAATTCTGATAAAACAGAGCAAATGTTTGTTAATTTCTCTCAAACACATTAATGTTTAGCTGTACCCCAGAAAGGACCAGGCTCATGTTGGATGAAGCCATGAGCAGTACTATGTTGCCCCCTACCCTCACACACAATATACAATACAGTATACTTTCATACAGTGCAGAAATAACCATGTTATACAGGACCCAAATAAGAGCACCAAATGTAGACGAAAGAGCTTTACATACAAAATGCTAACTATAGAAAACTAAATAACACCATAAACTGCCACACAATGCTTTAGTAAGCACCATAAAAGCAATGCTAATTTATTTTCACAATGTGTGAATGGGGCTGAGTGAATATAACTCTACAAGTATGTAAAAAGTTATTTATAATCATTACAATTACTACATACAAAATGATTAAAAGCATAACATGGATAGACAGCACATCAGCATATATGAATAAAAAAATTCAAGTCAACCTGAATTCTGACCACTTAAGAATATTATAGGAGAAGTCCTCAGGACAAGGCATCAATGTTTGATTGCTGGGGGTCTGAATCCAGAACCCCGCCAAATGTGGCTGCAGCTGCAACTGCAGTACCAGGCAAAGCAGCCTGTTCAGATGCGATGCTGTGCTTGTGTATATAATGAAGGGGACATGGTGCTCCCAGGAGCACCACAGCCTCATGATTGTGATATTATATGGGGGTCTAGAGGTCAGAACTTCACAAATGAAACAATGATAACCTATCCTGACATCAGTCCTAGCATTAATCAAACCTGGCAAAGATTTCCTTAAGGACTCTTTCACACTTGCGTTCTTTTCTTCCGGCATGGAGTTCCGTCGTCGGGGCTCTATGCCGGAAGAATCCTGATCAGTTTTATCCTAATGCATTCTGAATGGAGAGAAATCCGTTCAGGATGCATCAGGATGTCTTCAGTTCCGGACCGGAACGTTTTTTGGCCGGAGAAAATACAGCAGCATGCTGCGCTTTTTGCTCCGGCCAAAAATCCTGAAGACTTGCCGCAAGGCCGGATCCGGAATTAATGCCCATTGAAAGGCATTAATCCGGATCCGGCCTTAAGCTAAACGTTGTTTCGGCGCATTGCCGGATCCGACATTTAGCTTTTTCTGAATGGTTACCATGGCTGCCGGGACGCTAAAGCCCTGGCAGCCATGGTAAAGTGTAGTGGGGAGCGAGAGAGCAGTATACTTACCATCTGTGCGGCTCCCGGGGCGCTCCAGAGTGACGTCAGGGCGCCCCACGCGCATGGATGACGTGATCACATGGCACGTCATCCATGCGCATGGGGCGCTCTGACGTCATTCTGGAGCGCCCCGGGAGCCGCACGGACTGTAAGACTACTACTATGGCAACCAGGACTTTAATAGCGTCCTGGCTTCCATAGTAACACTGAACTCATTTTAAAGACGGATCCGTCTTCGAATGCTTTCAGTTCACTTGCGTTTTTCCGGATCCGGCGTGTAATTCCGGCAAGTGGAGTACACGCCGGATCCGGACAACGCAAGTGTAAAAGAGCCCTAAGTCACTTGCTGTTGGAGTTGCAAAAAAACTGAGAAAAGATTGAGTCTTTAAAGTGTAATTGTAATTTCAACAAAAAATAAGTATAGAGACAGTTGTTTAAATAACTTTTGTAATATACAGTACTTTACTAGAGAAAGGTGTGTAATTTTATTAAAAACTGTCTTTAACCACTTCAACCCCGCTAGCTGAAACACCCTTAATGACCAGGCCACTTTTTACACTTCTGCACTACACTACTTTCACCGTTTATTGCCCAGTCATGCAACTTACCACCCAAATGAATTTTACCTCCTTTTCTTCTCACTAATAGAGCTTTCATTTGGTGGTATTTAATTGCTGCTGACATTTTAACTTTTTATGTTATTAATCGAAATTTAACAAAATTTTTGCAAAAAAATGACATTTTTCACTTTCAGTTGTAATTTTTTTTTTTTTTAAATGACATCTATATATACATTTTTCACTAAATTTATTGTTTTACATGTCTTTGATAAAAAAAAATGTTTGGGTATAAAAAAATGGTTTGGGTAAAAGTTATATGGAAATCACGTAATGATCACAGCCGGCATGGCCGACCATCCATGCATACGCAACTAGCCTGATGAAGGGCATGCTTTTTGCCCGAAACGTTGCCTCAGTTCATTAATCTAATACTGGAGTGCTGTCTAAATTGTTTAAATTGGGTAAAAGTTATAGCGTTTACAAACTATGGTACAAAAATGTGAATTTCCGCTTTTTGAAGCAGCTCTCAATTTCTGAGCACCTGTCATGTTTCCTGAGGTTCTACAATGCCCAGACAGTAGAAAAACCCCACAAATGACCACATTTCGGAAAGTAGACACCCTAAGGTATTCGCTGATGGGCATAGTGAGTTCATAGAACTTTTTATTTTTTCTCACAAGTTAGCGGAAAATGATGAATTTTTTTATTTTATTTTTTTCCTTACAAAGTCTCATATTCCACTAACTTGTGACAAAAAATAAAAACTTCCATGAACTCACTATGCCCATCATGAAATACCTTGAGGTGTCTTCTTTCCAAAATGGGGTCACTTGTGGGGTAGTTATACTGCCCTGGCATTTTAGGGGCCCAAATGCGTGCAAAGTAGTTTGAAATCAAAATCTGTAAAAAATGGCCGATTAAATCCGAAATGTGGGCCCCTTTGCCCACCTAGGCTGCAAAAAAAGTGTCACACATGTGGTATCGCCGTACTCAGGAGAAGTAGGGCAATGTGTTTTGGGGTGTCATTTTACATATACCCATGCTGGGTGAGATAAATATCTTGGTCAAATGCCAACTTTGTATAAAAAAAATGGGAAAAGTTGTCTTTTGCCGAGATATTTCTCTCACCCAGCATGGGTATATGTAAAATGACACCCCAAAACATATTCCCCAACTTCTCCTGAGTACGGCGATACCACATGTGTGACACTTTTTTGCAGCTTAGGTGGGCAAAGGGGCCCACATTCCAAAGAGCACCTATCGGATTTCACCGGCTATTTTTTACAAATTTTGATTTCAAACTACTTTGCACGCATTTGGGCCCCTAAAATGCCAGGGCAGTATAACTACCCCACAAGTGACCCCATTTTGGAAAGAAGACACCCCAAGGTATTTCGTGATGGGCATACTGAGTTCATGGAAGTTTTTATTTTTTGTCACAAAATAGTGGAATATGAGACTCTGTAAGAAAATTTTTTTTTATAATTTTCCGCTAACTTGTGACAAAAAATAAAAAATTCTAGGAACTCGCCATGCCCCTCACGGAATACCTTGGGGTCTTCTTTCCAAAATGGGGGCACTTGTGGGGTAGTTATACTGCCCTGGCATTTTAGGGGCCCAAATGCGTGAGAAGTAGTTTGGAATCAAAATCTGTAAAAAATGCCCTGTGAAATCCAAAAGGTGCTCTTTGGAATGTGGGCCCATTTGCCCACCTAGGCTGCAAAAAAGTGTCACACATCTGGTATTGCCATACTCAGGAGAAGTTGGGGAATGTGTTTTGGGGTGTCATTTTACATATACCCATGCTGGGTGTAAGAAATATCTCGGCAAAAGACAACTTTTCCCATTTTTTTATACAAAGTTGGCATTTGACCAAGATATTTATCTCACCCAGCATGGGTATATGTAAAATGACACCCCAAAACACATTCCCCAACTTCTCCTGAGTACGGCGATACCACATGTGTGACACTTTTTTGCAGCCTAGATGCGCAAAGGTGCCCAAATTCCTTTTAGGAGGGCATTTTTAGACATTTGGATCCCAGACTTCTTCTCACGCTTTAGGGCCCCTAAAAAGCCAGGGCAGTATAAATACCCCACATGTGACCCCATTTTAGAAAGTAGACACCCCAAAGTATTCAATGAGGGGCATGGCGAGTTCATAGAAATTATATTTTTTTTTGGCACAAGTTAGTGGAAATTGATTTTTTATTTATTTTTTCTCACAAAGTCTCCCTTTCCGCTAACTTGGGACAAAAATGTAAATCTTTCATGGACTCAATATGCCCCTCATGGAATACCTTGGGGTGTCTTCTTTCTGAAATGGGGTCACATGTGGGGTATTTATACTGCCCTGGCATTTTAGGGGCCCTAAAGCGTGAGAAGAAGTCTGGAATATAAATGTCTAAAAAATGTTATGCATTTGGATTCCGTGAGGGGTATGGTGAGTTCATGTGAGATTTTATTTTTTGACATAAGTTAGTGGAATATGAGACTTTGTAAGAAAAATAAATAAATAAATAAATTTCCGCTAACTTGTGCCAAAAAATGTCTGAGCCTTACAGGGGGGTGATCAATGACAGGGGGGTGATCAGGGAGTCTATATGGGCTGATCACCCCCCTGTCATTGATCACCCCCCCTGTAAGGCTCCATTCAGATGTCCGTATGTGTTTTGCGGATCCGATCCATGGATGCGTGGATCCGCAAAACACATACGGACCTCTGAATGGAGCCTTACAGGGGGGTGATCAATGACAGGGGGTGATCAGGGAGTGTATATGGGGTGATCACCCCCCTGTTATTGATCACTTCCCTGTAAGGCTCCATTCAGATGTCCGTATGTGTTTTGCGGATCCGATCCATGGATGCGTGGATCCGCAAAACACATACGGACCTCTAAATGGAGCCTTACAGGGGGGTGATCAATGACAGGGGGTGATCAGGGAGTGTATATGGGGTGATTACCCCCCTGTCATTGATCACCCCCCTGTAAGGCTCCATTCAGACGTCCGTATGTGTTTTGCGGATCCGATCCATGGATGCGTGGATCCGCAAAACACATACGGACCTCTGAATGGAGCCTTACAAGGGGGTGATCAATGACAGGGGGGTGATCAATGACAGGGGGTGATCAGGGAGTGTATATGGGGTGATCACCCCCCTGTCATTGATCACCCCCCTGTAAGGCTCCATTCAGACGTCTGTATGTGTTTTGCGGATCCGATCCATGGATGCGTGGATCCGCAAAACACATACGGACCTCTGAATGGAGCCTTACAGGGGGGTGATCAATGACAGGGGGTGATCAGGGAGTGTATATGGGGTGATCACCCCCCTGTCATTGATCACCCCCCTGTAAGGCTCCATTCAGACGTCCGTATGTGTTTTGCGGATCCGATCCATGGATGAGTGGATCCGCAAAACACATACGGACCTCTGAATGGAGCCTGACAGGGGGGTGATTAATGACAGGGGGGTGATCAATGACAGGGAAGTGATCAGGGAGTCTATATGGGCTGATCACCCCCCTGTAAGGCTCCATTCAGACGTCCGTATGCGTTTTGCGGATCCGATCCATGGATGCGTGGATCCGTAAAACACATACGGACATCTGAATGGAGCCTTACAGGGGGGTGATCAATGACAGGGGGGTGATCAGGGAGTCTATATGGGGTGATCAGGGGTTCATAAGGGGTTAATAAGTGACAGGGGGTGTGTAGTGTAGTGTAGTGGTGCTTGGTGCTACTTTACTGAGCTACCTGTGTCCTCTGGTGGTCGATCCAAGCAAAAGGGACCACCAGAGGACCAGGTAGCAGGTATATTAGATGCTGTTATCAAAACAGCGTCTAATATACCTGTTAGGGGTTAAAAAAGATCCTGTCTCCTACCTTCCGTTCCTGTGAACGCGCGCGCCTGTGTGCGCGCGTTCACAGGAAGTCTTGCCTCTCGTGAGATGACGCACGGATGCGTCCAGGAGGAATGAATCGACCACCTCCAGGACGCATCCGTGCATTAGCTGGTCCGGAGGCGGTTAAAGTGTCCCCTTAGCAACACCAAGTTTACTAAGAAGAATCCATCTTCAGCATTCTACTGAATACAGCTTAAAGGGGTTGTGTCTCTTCAGCAAGTGGCATTTCATGTGGAGAAAGGTAATACAAGCCACTTACTAATATATTATTAAAATCTATATTGCTTCCTTTGCTGGCTTGATTTATTTTTCCATCACTTTATACACTGCTTGTTTCTATAGTTATGACCACCCTGTAATCCATTAATGGTGGTTGTGCTTATATACTATAGGAAAAACTTCTGGCCTCTCTTGTGGCCAGAACTGTGGAAGCTCACATAGGCTGGTGTGTTTTTTCTATAGTGTGGAAGCACGACCAAAAGGAACCTGAACACTTTTCTCGAGTGTAATAACCTTATAAGCTACTAGTTCAATGGAGATGGGTTGTTGATTCGGGGAGTTATTTAGATCAGCAGATTAATTCTCATCAGCAGTCGTACTTGCACTAGAATTAACTGACAGACCTTGGTGACACGTGAGAGTAAGTAATTATGGGACTGCTAAAACCAACTATCTGGTTACTGTGATGATTTAGGCATTTCATTGTAACAGACCTGAATAGTTATATATCCAATTTATTTAGGTTTAATTAATGTAACGAGTATGTCTTAGCAATTTGACGGTATACAGTCAAAGCCTAATTAAATCCACTACGAAAAAAAGTTGTTACACAATTAAAAATGAAAAGTCCCAGGAAGGTGAGAAGCACTTTGTACAAACAGAGAGTATGTACACCTTACATAATCACACGGTAAAACATGGTAGCGAGATGTAATTATCTTCTTATCTGCTCATCTTGCTGACCACAGTATAATTATAATGTGTGGCAGAGAAAGATAAATAATTGCTATAATTATACTTCGTTTTGTTGTACAGACATGCAGCATATTTTAAACATATTAATTACCATTAATTACCTAACTATTTTGGTGCGTAAACAACTCTGATTAACACTGAAAGATTAAAAGTGTTCACTGCTGGACCTGATATGCTAATTACTTCATGCTAAATCACTAAATACATAGGACTTTTTACAGCCCATTTTAAATGGGATTTGCAGAATAACCTGCAATTCAAGCAAATGTCAGAGCTGCTAATCCAAGTAGATGGCATTATTTCACTTAACTTTCACTTCCTAATCCTAACATGATGAACCTTCAAATCCAAACAACATGCCATGGCAAGTTGTCTTTCCATATAGCACTAAGGGGTGTTCTGCCATGCTGAATTCACTTGGGCACACAAATCATCAAGATCCACTGCTGGCAGCTTTCTTTGCAACTACCGACCAATGACATCCCAGATATGCTCAATGGGAGATAAGTCCATAGATGCTGCAGGTCATGGTACCACATTTAGGTGACATAGGCTGTCCTGTTGACAAACGGTTTCTGAAAAACTGTGGAGAAATGACTCTACCACTACTGATTCATCAACCAAATCTATGTAATGCTGAGCTGTTAGTATACCTAAAATGGAGTCAAAAGGAAACTCTTTTGGCCTCCATCAGGTGAATGGACACCTATGGATAGATAGGTTTGATATATGCAATGGCAATTTCCACATACAACGCAAAGGCAGCGTGAATTCAGCATTAGTTATGCTGTTGTTCACAAGCATAAATGGTATTTTGGGAAGTGTATCTTCATTGTGTCTTGAGCTCCATTTGGAGCTACAATGAAAACATTATGGCTCCCAACAGTTACCCCTAGAGGGGGCTTTTCAGCTAACTGAGGCTGTACCTGTCACCAGATCTTATAGACCTGATGAAGCTGGTGTAATTACTTTAAAATTTCATGTCAGAATGTTTGTGTAATTATTTTTTTAAAGTTTTCCCTCCTCATGTACTAATAAGCATTACAGCTCTAGACTCACAAGTTCAAGTGTATTTATGAGCTTAAAGGGATTTTGCAGTGTCATGATACTGATGACCTATCCTCAGGATAGGTCATCAAGATTAGAACTGTGGGAGTCCGATGCCCCCACTGATCAGCTGTTTAATGTGGCTAAAGCACTCATGCAGGTGTTGCGTCCTCTTCAATGTTTACCTAAAAGCCATCTGGATTGTTGCATTGTAATTACAGGTTCTTGTCCAATTCACTTGGCCCCATCAAACAGCTGATCAGTGGGGATACTGCTGCCAATCTCATATTAATTACCCATCCTGATCATAGGTCATCAATATAATGACACTGCACAACCCCTTTAACTCAGCCTCCACCCACCTTTCTCACTCTCTAGCTGCATTCATCACATGTTGATTTTAATATCAGGTGCAGAAACTTTCAGAAGAAGATTACACAGCCATTCTGGCATGTATTTTCAAAGTAAGTGTGCCAGCCTCACCTGGACGCATCTGTGACCATAGCTCCTTTCAAATGGGGGAGAATGGGTCCCCATTCTCAAGATCAGTTGGGGCCCCAGTGGTCAGACCCCCACCAGTCAGACACATACCTTATCCTGTGGATAGGGGATAAGTTGTCTTAATGGTAAAGCCCCTTTAATTAAGAAATTAATTAGTACAGAATGTGGACCTTCTATGATATGCACTCTGAAAAGAAAAAGCTTAAAACATGAAGGTCAAAAAGTCCAATAACAGTACTAACAGTTCGAAGTGTTTGCAATTTCCATAAAACAACGTGGGGTTAAAAGGTGGATATGAATATTATATTTGTAATGACTTACCTTCTCCACAGAATAAGTTCTGCATAATCTCCATTTCCGCACCATTTACCTGGACAAATATAACATAACTGATTAAGGTCAAAGCCATTCTGTGTCGCATTATTATTCCTAAAGAAGTTGTCCAGGACTAAAAAACATATGGTTCTTCTAAAAAACAAAGCTACATCTGAACATGGGCTGTTGTTGATATTGCACCTCAGCTTTACTGAAGTGTATGGTGCTGAGGCGCATTACCACATACAACCAGTAGACAGGAGTGGAGTTTCTAGAAGAAGGCAGCCATGTTTTATTAATCCTGTACAATCTCTTTAAGCTATTATAGCTATTTATATATCTTTTTTTTTTGCATTATGTATATAATGTATATTTCCAAATAAATCCGATTTTATATTCTGTCTACTTGCTAGGGCACAGAATGTTTTTCTGATTAAAGGTACTAGCAGTTCTTTTAAGAACATATCAATGCAACTTTTATATTATACTAATCAAATAAAGTCACGTAGAGCTTAAAAAGAATCAATTAATTAACTGCAAGTATGATATGATGTTACGCTGGTAGCTTTCTGAGAACATGATATACCAACCTAACAAGCCATTCAAGCACGTACTTTATTATCACCTATTTGTAATAAAAACAACTTCAGCTACATGACATGGTAGGTGTTATCCTCACCTCTCCATCCAAGTGCAGAATGCTCATTTGCTTAGTATCAGTTACTGTACAAGGTTTACAGCATGTTCTTAACAACTGCGGTAACAACCCATCATTCCACCTGAAAGATAAAAAATTGTGTTTGTTAGGTTTAACAGTATCATTATTTTAACAGTATCAGTATTTATTATTTAGCAATGTGACTTCTAGCTTTCAGCACAGAATAAAGCTGTTATATGTATGTTTGCACCATTTATTAATTGCAGTAATTGGAGTAAATGTTAGAAGAAATCTTTAGAAATATACCTGACTACTTAAAAAAATCCAAATATTTAAGATTTACCTACCACTAGTAGCTTTGTAGAAGAAAGAATACAATGGAACAGACACTATCTACATTTTTGTATATATTTGTCTTAAGATTTTGTTTCTTTCTTTTTTTTTACTTTTTTAAATCTGAACTCCAATCTGCTATACCTGTGCAAAAAACCACAATGACCTGCTTCGGCTCTGCTCAGTTACTACTGCTCCCTTCAATAGTCTTCTGGCCCCTGTCCTGCAGACTTCCAGACAGACAGGGTTACGGGCACCACTGCACCCAATGAGTAGCCTCAGCGGTGACATCCCCAAGCAGCATATGACCTAGCAGTGACTTTCCACTTCCATACTGAAGCTAAAAGGATGGGGACCAGAAGGCCAGTGAAGAGAGCCAAGGAGACAGAATGGAGGCGGTGAGCAGATGAGTATGTTGATACAGCATGCTGGGGTTGAAATTTAAAAAGGTAAAAAGCTGAACAACACCTTTAAAAAGTAAAATGTATTATGCAGTCTTATACCTGGAAACGCAAAATGAGATAAAATAAAAGTAAAAATTATAACAGCATTAATAAAATTTGTCCCTTTACAGCTTTGTCCCTTTACAACTCGGAATTTGCCTGACATGCCTAGATTTTAAGTTATACATGCAAAGCCTATTAGCATTATATTGGAGATATTGCAATAGACATGTCCAGACCTGTTCGGATGCACTCAGGCTGATGTCAGTAATAAGTATATAAGGCAAGCTGCACAGATTTTGATAAAGTGATCTGTTATAGTGCTATCAGTTTTGAAACTTAAGGTGGATAAACGCAAATATGTTAACGATCCAGACAATTTCTGTTACATATGTGGCAAATACACTACTAATGATCAGCGCAAGAATCTGACAAAGCGAGTGCATCTGCAGCTTGGGATGCATTTGTGCTAGTAGTGCAGAACTTCCTTGGGAACAGACGAGCTGCAAACTATGCTGAATTAGTAGACAATATGCTTACAGCATATGAACAACTTGGCTGCCGAATGTCATTGAAAGTGCATTTCTTGCATTCCCATCTTGACTTTTTCCCACCCAATTTGGGACACATAAGTGACAAACATGGAGAGCGGTTCCATTATGATATTTCTACAATGGAGAACAGGTATCAAGGCCGCTGGAATTTCAACATGATAAGGGACTACTGCAGGTTTTTGCAACGGGAAAATATGACCGTTCACAAACACAAAAGCAGATGCCTGAAGTACTTTTAACAGTACAGGCCTTGCTCAAGGAGACTTTTAAACTGAAAAACAAGACTTTTTGAAATTTTGTTATTCCATTACATTTTCATACACTGTTTACTATGCAAACTTTGATGTAGATCAGGTAACTGTTGGAATAAAATTCGTTCTGTTCAAAATTATTCAATGCTCTCCAAGTGCTTAATTCATTTAGGCATACTTATGTATAGCAAAATTTTTGACGTGTTACAACAATTCTGACTTTGGATTTGTAATCTGCACACTCGATTTAGTATAGGACAAATGTTTTTAGCCCAGTAGAAAACGAATTTTTTTTTTTGTTGCGTGCTGTTATCATCAGTAAGACCAGGGAGGAATAGAGGTCTCGATTAGAGCACCACACGCTATCCCAGTAGTGTGGCAGGTCAGTGCCTCTCAGATTACAACTATCAATGCACTGCTACTCTATTTGCATATTTATCTAGGTCTATCAAATAAAAAACAGAGTTGTCATTGTGTCAGTCATTTCAATCCTTCACCAACTATTTTAATCTGGATTACTCTGCAGGTAATATATTTCCTGTGCAGCAGTGTTGTAAACCGAGATGAATATGTTGTCTAATTCAGGACTTTTATCTCTCTGATACTACTGCTACAGAAGAACCTTATTATGTATTTTATTTTCATTGGCATAGTACTGGCGAAATGAAAAATGAAAAAAAAATAATAATAATCTAAAAGAAATATGTTCTATGAATATTTAGTTTAAAAAAAATACTGTAACCCATTCTGATGTCAGCTTCCCTTTAATTCCAAGTGTCCCTCTATTCCAAGTTACTTGGATAAATAATTTCATTACTTGCATGCAACCAAAAAATATTTGATACTTTATTACCAATGTGACAAGTCAAATGCTGAAACCAGCATTTGTAGTGCACGCCATGAAAAAATGCATTATAAACAGGGACATCAGCAATGTAAACATAAAGTGGGTGTTAAGGATGCTCATTATGCACTGTAGCCCCTCCAATCAAAGATATGACAAATGCAGAGAGTTTCAGCTAAACTGGTTAGCTGGGCAGTCTGATCTAGGAGAATCAATGCTTAGGTCACAAGAACACCATGCTAGCCCATTTATCTGTAGTGTGACTATTAGTGTTCAGAGAATCGAAGCAGCCGAAGCGTAATTCGGAAGTTTAGGAGAAAGTTTATTTGCCGCAAAGCTGAATTTCCTTGTGCGTCATGGTAATGGATCATTTTTCCTAAAATGGCAGCTAGAGTTGTCTTAGAAAGAACGAAAAAAAAAATACCCCTTTCACTTGCTCATGCACAGGCAGTCCGCTGCTCTCTTGAGTGAAAAAGACCTGCAGAAGGACCTGCGCTGAGCGTGATGATGTCACCTTTCCAAAGTGATCATGTGGTGACGTCAACAGTTAATGACATCACCAAGTGATCACACTGGGAGCGTGCGTTGATGTCATCACACTCAGTGCAGGTCTTTTTCACTCAAGAGAGGAGCGGACTGCCTGTGCACGAGCAAGTGGGTGAGGTGAGTGATTTTTTTTATTTTTTTTAAACCCAAAAGCATATTACCGTTTTTAACGGCCATTAGATGGGTGCACTTCTGTCTAAGCGGCTGATAAAAACAGTCCCATTTATTGATAGGCTGGATAGGGTTTTAACATAGCGATTCGTAACAAATCGAATTTCTTGTCAAAATTTGGCAGAGCTGCCAAATTGAATTTTCCAAAACTTCGCTCATCTCTAATGACTAGCTCATTCATGTTCATTTAAACCTAATTTAAAACAATTACTCAGATATAGAGATTCATTAGTCAGTACTACACAAATCAACCGCCATGTTATCAGTTATAGAAGAAATACAAGTAGGGTATTATCTAGATATGAAATACATCATAATTGCAATGAAACATTTACCATTTGCCCCAGTCCATATACAACAATACAATAAAGCTGATTACTTATGCACCCCAATCAATTACAGACACTTACCCATTGACTTTATTTATAAACCCCAATAAGTGGCCAGTCTGAAGAGCTTTGGTGTAAACCGTATCTGCCTTAACAATCTTGCCTTGCATGGAGAGTGTTTCCATGAACATTTTGATACATGTAGTCTTCCCACAGCCAGCGGGCCCTGTCACTGCCACCTGGGTACAAAAAGGAAAAAGAATTGTGAGCCATATTTTCTACTGTTTAGTATTCATCTCAGGCATCTGTAATACTGCATAATCTAGGTGATACCATTAACACTCCGTGCAGTGGGCATTATTGCATCTATAAAGTGATAATAAACTGAGAATGTAACTGAAAAGCTTATTAATTAAATTACTTGGCATGAAAATGTACAATTTGCATTGGCATCAAAATTAAGATTAAAGGTGTTACATATTACATGTTATCCAAAAGGAGAATTAACTAAGGAAAATCTGGAGCTTTTGTTACTGTAGCTCCAGCATGCCACTGTTTATAAGGCTTTGCTAGCTCAGGGATGGCGGTAACATGGTTTACCAGGCATCTGTACTTTATGGATATGTAGCCTGCAGCAAGCACAATCTTTCCAATAACTTTGATGATGCATTCAAATTAGTCATTATGAGCTACATCTGTACTTACTGTTTGGTATTTTGGTGCCAGCTGAACCAGATGGGAAACTTTGGATACAAATGTGTTACTGGGAAAAATATGACATTTTTCTGCAGCTTTTATTATGGCACTCGGGACGCTGGTTTCTTCTGTACGTTCAGATGAGGGAACCTGCTGTCCAGGACCATATTTTCCAGCAATGACTGCAGGGATCAGACCATCTGGAGCCAAAGACATAACAGATTTAGTAGTAGAAAATAGTTTACACTGCTATACACTAAAAAAAAAATATAATTTACAGAGAAGAGCCCCTGCTTTTTATGTGTGCATTTACTGTAAGTATATTAATTGCTACAGTTATGAAAAGCCATATGGTGTTAAAATATAGAACAGCTCCTAACAAATTTGTGAAAACGCATAAATGCATGACTCTAAAACTTTAAACAACAAAAAATACACATTTGGGAAATCAAAAATAAGTCACCTGATGGATAATACACGAAACACATGAAAATTGAAAAAATGCACTTTCTATTTTCCATGTGATAATTTTTTTTTTTATATCTTTAATACAGTTTGTGGGAAAATACAGGTTTATATAACCATCTTAAAGTCAATTGAGAGGAAGTTCATCATCCTGGGTTTCCAGAAGGAGAGATGCTCTAGAACAGTGTTTCCCAACCAGTGTGCCTCCGGCTGTTGCAAAACTACAACTCCCAGCATGCCTGGAAAGCCTTTGGCTGTGCGGGCATGCTGGGAGTTGTAGTTTTTCAACAGCTGGAGGCACACTGGTTTGGAAACACTGCTCTAGAAGCCACTCACATAAAGAAGGAACCCCTTCCCCCTCTTTTAACACAGAAGTCCTCAATAGAGCAGTTGAAAAAGTTTTCTAAACCAGGCAATCTGAGACAGATGCTGGGGGCATGTTGCCCGACATAAACATAAAAAAACTGTAGTAACTGTGGTTGTTAAGGAGGTATGTCATGACTGATGTAAAAAATAAATATCAGACATCATGTAGTACATGACAATCTATTTCTAAAAAGACAGAACCAGCCTTGTACTGCACATAGGTCAATATATTTCCGCAATCATTGTTCTGCTAGATTATCTTCAGTATGGCAGCTCAGGGGGTGTGCTGCCTTTACAGGCTAATAAGTAATAGTTATCTATATAGGCTGTGTAGTTTATCGCTGCCATCTAGTGGCAAAAGTGAGTGGCAGCCTTACCCAAGTTATGTAAATCACTCGGGCAGGAAGTGACCCTTGGTTTAGGAAGTGTCTTCAGTCATTTTAGATTGCTATTCTCTATGGATGCATAGGGGCTTGAGACATCATCACCTGTAAGTGCCTTTCTGTTGTGTTATCTGTTATTTATGCTATACTAGTTTATTCTATGTATACCGATATGTTGTTATCGTATTGTATTTCAGTTTCACAAAATAAAAGAAAGTTGGATTCCTTCTGTAGACAACACAAACAGCGGGCTTCTGTTTACTGGAGTCTCGGACAAGTGTTTAGCTGTCCGTTTAGAACCACGCATAGTCAGTGTTTTGAGAGCGGAACAGTGAAAACAACAAGGAGATAGGCGTCACTGCACAGACAGAATGAGTCTAAGATCAGGAAGACAGTATAAGGCCTCCTGCATACAAACGTTTTTTTTTTTTTCGTTTACGGGCTGTTTTTTGCGTTACATATACGGTCCGTATACGGAACCATTCATTTCATTGGTTAAAAAAAACGAAATATACTCCATATGCATTCCGTTTCCGTATTCCCCTTTTTTCCGTTTTGTTCTATTATTGCCCGCAAATCACGTTCCGTGCCTTTATTCAAGTCAATGGGTCCGCAAAAAAAAGGAACACATACGGAATGTACTCTGTATGTCTTCCGTATCCGTTCCATTTTTGCAGAACTATGTATTGAAAATGTTATGCCCAGCTCAAATTCTTCTATATAATTACTATATACTGTATATGCCCTACGGAAAAACGGAACAGAAAAACACAACGGAAGCAAAAAAACGGAACAACGGATCCATAAAAAACAGACTGCAAAACACTGAAAAAGCCATACGGTCGTGTGCAGGAGGCCTAAGGCTGAAGATCAGCTACCCGGGACACATCAAGGCAGGGAGAGCATGCCAAGTGTACAGCAAGATAATACACGCTCACACCCGTCTAGATCATCAAGGCCCAGTCAGATTTAATCAGCAAGTGCCCTTTTAGTCAGGGCTCGCGCCAAAGCAGAAGCAGCTCGTGTTCAGCTAGAATTTGCTGAGAAAGAGGTCGCCATTATGAAAGAAAAATCAGAACAGGAAGCAAGGTTGCATATTCTTCAGCGTCAGTGTGCAGCCGCCGCTACAGCGGCAGAGGCCACAGCTTATGCTGAAATTGAGCGGTCTGGAAGTGGGTCTGTCTACGAAGGCCCAGATGTGCCTGAGAAACCCCTTTCCTCAGTAGAACACCCAAGGGAGTATGTCTAAGAACTTTCAAGCAGCAATGCTACAAAACAGTTCCCCAATCCAGTCAGCTGAATTTAAACCAAAACCAGCAGAATCCCTGAGTGTACGAAAACAAACCCATGAGGTCAGCAGTACCAGAGTGATTAAAGATGAATCTCACTACAGCAATCCAAACACCAGAGTACACAAGATCACTAAATATCTTATCCGTAAAGAAATGGTTAATTCAGGGTTTCTCAAGTTTGATGACTGGCCCGAGAATTACTGGGCATGGAAGTCTTTTTTTTCTGAATCCAGTCAAAGACTTAGACTTATCAGCAGCTGAGATGCTAGACCTGATGATAAAATGGTATTTAACCCTTCAGCAGGACTTGATATGGCCTGGCATAAGCTAGAGGAAAGATATGGATCACCAGAGGTAATTGAAGGTGCTCTAATGAAAAGACTTGAGTCTTTCCCCAAGCTAAACAGCAAAGACAATTTAAAACTGCAAAAGCTGGGTTATATTCTTTGGGAAGTCCAGTGTGCCAAAGAAGAAGGCTATTTAAGAAGACTTGCACATTTAGATGCCGCCAACAGTACTAAGCCTATAGTGGAGAAACTACCTCACAACCTGCAAGAAAAATGTGGAGCCAAATACAAAGAAGAACATGATGTCCCCTTCCCCCCTTTCCTTGTGTTTTCTAGACTTGTACAGCAGCAAGCTAAGATCAGGTGTGTCAGTCAACTGCTGAAGGCAGAAAAGCCACCTAGGTCCTACAGTAGGACTTCAGTGATCGCCCACAAGACAATGGTTCCCTCTGAGGACCCAGACTGTCTAAGCAGCTACAAGGTAAACACCTTTGAAGGCCCTGACAGACTTTGCCCACTTCATAAAAAGCCCCATCCTCTAAACAAGTGCAAAGGGTTCAAAAGTAAACTTATCAAGGAGGCTATACAGAGAAACTTTTTTGAAAAGCTCAATGGCTATACTCATTTTTTTATATTACATGCAATTCCAAAACTATTCTGATCCAGGTGCTGGTTTGAAAAATGTAGAAAACATTTTGTGGCACAACCCCTTTAGCCACTGTATCTCTAGAGATTGGCCAGTAGTGAACAAAGCAGATTGTGCAGCCATATAAATCAGAAAGGAAATCACAATTTATATTACAGTTTCTTTATTATGAATATTCTGTATAGAGAGTGTCAGCACATATTTGCTATCTTAATTAGTTCATGTTTTACATGATCCATATAGCATTTACTGTTCCCATGTAACTGAAATTGACAGGAAAATTTGATTTGTCACACATCTGCAATGTTATCATGGAATTTAAGAAATTGTAATGAACTCATTAATCTGCTCTTACAGTATCCATGTCTTTGGTTATAATGACTCAATAGAAGGTTACCAGGACGGTGACTTGCTCTCAGGGGCGTAGCTAATCACTCATGAACCTGGTGCAAGAGTTCAGCTTTTGCCCCCTGTCCCTCAGTCCTTTGTGGCCATGGGCAGGGGAGCACATTGCCTTTCTGCCTGAGATAAAAATTTAAATGGCACCCCCCATGCCAAATTCTCAACCTAATTCCGTGGTTATAATGACTCAATAGAAGGTTACCAGGACGGTGACTTGCTCTCAGGGGCGTAGCTAATCGCTCATGGGCCTGGTGCCCTACTGTTGAAGATATACTTGGAGAACATTACCTACAGCTGTACGAAACATACAGTGTAAGGGCTCATGCACATGACGATATGTAATTTGCGATCCGCAAAAAATACAGATGACATCCGGGTGCATTCCGTATTTTGCGGAACGGAACAGATAGCCTTTCAAAGAACAGTACTATCCTTGTCCGTAATGCGGACAATAGGACATGTTCTATTTTTTTGCGAAAGGGAAATAAGGACATAAGGAAACGGAATGCACACAGAGCAACTTCCATATTTTTTTGCGGGCCCATTGAAGTGAATGGTTCCGCATACGGTCCGCAAAAAAAACAGAAGGACAAGGAAAGAAAATATGTTCGTGTGTATGAGCCCTAATAGAGCAGTTGAGGAAAGCTTGATGGACCAAAACACATCCTTTTTATCTTTTATCTTCTGAAATAAAGAAAACACCTTATTGAAACACTGAGCGTTTGCTTGGATTCTTCTGACATAGACCCCATATCAGACCTCAGATCTAACCCTCATTAGACAGCCATGTCAGACCGCCACACCAGACCTCAGATCAGCTCCCCCTTGAGACCTCAATGTCAACCTCCACATCAGACCTCAGATCATGTCTCCATGTCAGACCCCCCATATCAGACCTCAGATCAGACCCTCATTAGACCTCCATGTCAGATGCCCATATCAGATCAGACTCTGGGGGGCGGAGTTTATCTAATAATTGTGACCTGCATTTCTGGGTGTTGATCTTACAGTGGCAATGTGACCTGCAGGCACATAAGAAATCAGATGGTGGCTGTGGCCGCCGAACAATCTGCTTGCTGATGACCAATACAGTGTAATACTACATGTTTATATACAGAACACAGAGCACTGACAGGTTCATAACCTCACTTAGGCTTTTATAGTGTAACTGTTATTCATGTTTTTTTTTTCTTAAATGTGTAGGGCTAGTCAAGTGATTCTGAATATTTTTACCACATACTTTGTTTTATACACTGTCAGTGGTGAGCGCTCACAGAGTATGGGCTCATTCACACAGCCGTTGCCCCTCCGTTGCCATATTGCGGCCCGCATAAGGCGGGTCCGCAATATACGGGGCATCGGCCGCGTGCATTCCGCATCACAGATGCGGACCCATTCACTTGAATTGGTCTGCAAATCCGGAGATGCGGTGTGGAACGGAAGCATGGAACGGAACCCTACGGAGTGCTTCCATGGGCTCCGTTCCGTGCCTCCACACTGCAAAAAGATAGAACTTGCTCTATCTTTTTGCGCAACGGCCATATAAATGGGGTCGTGATCCGCATGCGGTAGCCCCACAGCCGATGCCTGTGCATTGCGGACTGCAATTTGTGGTCCGCAGCCCGGGCACGGAGGGGCAACAGTCGTTTGAACAAGCCCTATGTGTGATCTGTATTGCTGACTAATCACACAACCATATTTTTTTTATCTGCATCCAATCCAAATTTTTTTGCCAATGAGATGTGGAACAATTCATTTCAATTGGGCTGCAAAAAATGCGAACAGCAAATCCCTTTGTCCATACCAAAGTTCCGCAAAAATATAGAACATGTCCTATTATTGTTCATTTTGTGGACAAGAATAGGCGTTGCTACAATGGGTCTGGGGGGAAAACGGATGCAACATGGACGTCACACAGATGTCATCTGTATCTTCTGTAGATCTGCATTTTGCAGATTGCAAAATACATACGGTCGTGTGAATGCACCCTAATTAGCTCCCAGGAGAAGCATGAGATCACTGTCTGATCTCCTGCATTTCCTGGACAGATCACACATATCGTACACTGTCAGCGCCCACCACAGACGATGTACTGATGTCAGCCAGACAGGGCAGAATATGTATAGTATATATGGCCAGAGATATAGGAGGGAGGCAGTAGGTGCATCAACAGTGAGCCACGGGGGTCTTCACTAATCAGAATCACTTGACTTGCCCTACACATTTATGAAAAAAGACACCAATAAAGTTTTAAAAACGCCTATAATACACATGAGGAAGGTTGTAGTGTGGGAATACAGTATTTTTTGCCTTGAGGGCCAATTTGAGAGATGGGAACAAGTGGATAAATCCTTGAAACCATACTATTCCTGATTACTCTACTGAGGTCACAAGCTTAAATACATACATGCAGACACACCTCATGAGAAGCCACACATGCCTCCCCTTCTCCTGTGTCATCTGTAGTCTGCTGTCAGCTTGCTTCCTCAGACTTCTCTTCTAGTTCTGATTTAGATGGAGACTCCCTGCCCAGGCCGAGCTGCATGCAGCGACAGGAGACTAGCAGACCTGTCAGGCTCCAGCTAACAGCTGGTAAGTCAGCCAACAGTCTTTCAATGTTGAGGGTTCCTGCTCTGAAAAGTTATGCTGGGAGTCGGGGATAGGCGCAACTACTGGAGCTCAGAAGCAGAGGAGGAGGGGGCAAGGTAACAGCTGCTATAAAAGAGGAGACTAAAGCGCGCGGGACTAGCTGCAGACATCCTCATTGGTAGCTAATGTCTTCTTTTACAGAGCATCCAGTCCTCCAGCCCGTATTTATCGGGTTTGGTGCACCCTTAAGGGGAAAATGTGATGCGCACTGTGCAGTCCTACAGCCCAAAGCCACCTCCCCCCCTGCAATGCATCTTGGCTGCGTGCCACTGGCAAGGAGGGCCCTGTGGGCCCCCCTGGCTTAGGGGCCCGGTATCAATTGTGACCACTGCGACCCCTATAGTTACGCCACCGCTTGCTCTTGCTTAACATACATTCATTTCATCAGTAAACATTTCAGTTTTTTAGTTTGAAAAGAATATAAAAGCCAGAGCTGGTCTCACTGACCTCCACAATGTGATGAATAGGTGAATATAAGTAGTGCACAGTAGTATGAATTGCTTTTGAGTCTTACCCTTTTTTACTATTTATTATATTGCACATCAAATATATATGACATATTTAGCATTTCAAGTTATTTCTATTAAAATAAATTGTACAAATCTTTAAATTGAATAACAAGTTAAATTGGAAGGCAAATATGTTATAAAAATTAATTTGATCTAGAAATATATGAATTATTCTAACTGATTATAATATTTATGTGAACAGGAAAAAATATGTTAAAAAGTCCTTTCACCAACTTACCTGGTTCATTATTAAACATAACAGTGTTACATGAGTCATTCAGGAAATTCAGGATCCTGGGCCACTCTGCACTCATAAATGACCTTAAAGCACTTGCTTCATTATTCGATAATTTTGATAACCAGCAATTCTGTATTGCAGAGACCACTGCTCTATCCTCAAGGGTCTGCTTGACATTTTCTTGCATACTTTGCAAGTCTTTACCTGAAATAAAATAAGAATATCATTGAAAAGTTAAAAAATGTTCTCAGAAAGAGATGTGGTGTCATTATGAACCATGTCATGAAAAGGTCCAGAAAGTCCACGTCTATATTTATAAAAAAATAAAATGACTTAAAGATTCAGGATGATAAATACCCATCACAAATTTTTCAGATTTTATACATTGATGTCATTAAAATAAAAACAATGCAGTTTCTGAAAATCTTGGAGTCTTCAGACGCTGTGGAGGAACCCCCTGATGCCACCATCTCCACTGCACTCAGACCGGCTGGGGGCTCTTCTGCTCGAGTCCCAACCATATATGTACCCAAGTCTGACAGTCTAAGCACAGTGGAGATGGTCGCATTGGGTGGCAACGGAGGAGCAAGTACACACGAAACAATCTTTCCTTCACTGGATCAGAATTTTGAGAAAAGCCCAGGGAACCCCTGTAATCTAAATCATAATTTTATTTTTGTTAAAGCCAAATGTAACCTATTGGAATTTTACAAACCAGCTTTTTGGTCCCATATTGTTTACAGAAATTACAATAGCCTCACATAAAAGAAAGCAGAGGGCAGAGTCATTACTTGGTGACTAACCACATTTCTAGAATGGGAGCAAGAGCTCCTCTGTAAGAAGGGAGACAGGCGATGTTGTGGTAATTGTCATATGTTATGTAAGAAATAGGTAGTGGCCTGGCGAATTTCTCAGTGACACAGGCAGATCACACAAGACGATAGAGATCTTATATTGTCACCCAATAGTGGATATATTATATAGAAAGACATTACAAAACAACTCTAGTTCCAGACAAGTTTTAGTAAGTAATATTAGTAAGCTAAACCTGCTTTGAAATCTTTAAAGGGGATACCCAGGACTACAAGATTAATGGCCTATTCTTATTAATCATCAAAATCAGATCAGTTTAGAAGGGGCGTTGTTCAACTGATTAAAGGCACCGTCTACTTTACTGTTTACCAGGCACAGGTCTGTGCATTTGGTAGTGCTGTCAATGGTATCAAATGGGCCTAAGCTGCTGTGAGATGCAGTACCAGGCACAGCCACTAAATAAAGTATGGAGTGCCTCAGCACCTTCAATCAGCTGGAGATGGACAAGCACTGTACTCAGCCTGCCCAGTGAGTAGGGCAGTGTGTATACATGCAAACTGTCGCTTATTTTTATACAGAGGACTCTGGGACCTCTACTTTCATGATCAGTCAGGGTCCCAGCAGTAAGACCCCCAGGGATCATACATTTATCACCCATAGTTAGTAGGTGATAAATGTTGTTTGTTGGCCAAATCCTTTAAGATAAAAGTCAATACATTATAACTTTGCAATTCTCAAAATAACTAAAAATGTAAGACAGTGGTAAATGGAATTTATATTTTAGGGTAGTAAGGTACACAAAGGTGAGAAGGAGATAAAGACAAAGCAGAGTTTAAGATACATTTAGTAAGTGATAGTCAACCTGGATAAAATATAGCAAACATTTATCAAGACTGGAGTACCCATATACCGTCTTGATCACCCTGAACTGGAGTGAGATGTGCCTAATTTATTAAGAGGCAGATACCTCACAATCAGGCGTATCTCTGCCCTGTTGTGTGCCTGAAACTAAAGTCTATGCCAGCCAGGGGCTAGTGCAGACTTCAGCTATAACTTCCGTCACTTTCTGCTGACAGTTATAGTAAATAAGCTAAGCTAGCTCCATGTGCAGCAGGTACCAACTGTGTAATGCAGCTGACACCCAGCTGCAATGACCAGGATCAAAGATACCTCTGATCCTGGTCATTTAAACCCTCAGATGCTGCTGCCAATAGTGACTATGGCATCTAAGAGGTCTCTGTCCTTCAATCGGAGTCCTTGGCAAAATCGCAGGGTTCTGACAGGTTACTATGGCAGCCTGGGGCCTTGTGAAGGCTCCTAGGCTTGCCATAGGAAACTGCCTATTAAGCTCTGCCTACAGGAGGGCTCAGTAGGCTGCCAGTAAAAATCCCTTAGACTAAAATGGTATACTATGCAGTCTATGGTAATTGCAATCGAATGATCACAGCATCAAGTCCCCTGAAGGGACAAAAATATGATGTAAAAAATGCAAAAAAAAAAACCATAAAAACGTTCAAAATGTAATCACTCCCTTTCCCCAACTTTAGATATAATAAATAAAAAATATAAATAGAGCTGGTAATTTTTGTCTCCTTGCCCCCTCCAAAAAATGAATTAAATGTGATAAAAAGTCGTATGTACTCCATACTAATACCAATAGAAAATAAAGCTTGCCCCACTAAAAAAAATAATCCCTTAATCCCTATGTAGACAAGCAATGAAAAAAAAAATATTAAATTTTTTTTTTTTTGTAAAACATAACAAAAATTATATACATTTGTTTTTGCTTTAATCATAATGACCCACAGAAAAAGGCTGTCCTTTTATTTTTTATGAACAGTGAAAGTCGTAAAAGAAAAACCCAAAAAACAATTGCAGAATTGTGATTTTATTTTATTTTTATTTCACCCCACAAATAATTTTTTTCCATTTTTCAATAAAAGACACGGTAACTTAAGTGATGCCATTACAAAATACAACTTGTTCTGCAAAACACAAGCTCTCATATGGCCCTGTGAGTGGAAGGCAGAAACTAAAAAAAACTGGCCCTTATGGGGTTAACAACTTTTCTGTAGGTGACATAATAGTAGTGAAACTATGAGCTCCCTCTCACAATGGAAAACTGATTAACTGGATATTTATCTGAAGAGATTTATCTAACTATTGCACCAGCATTAATCCATCCTCTGATTTCAGCTCAAGTCAGGCCAGAACAGACAGAACGCATAAGGCCGAATGCACACGGCTGTTGTTCACGGCCGTGAGCGGTCCGTGGAACCGCGGCCTGGATTCCTCCTGAGAGCAGGAGCGCACGGCGTCATGGGTTGCTATGACGCCGTGCGCTCCCTGCTGCCGCCGCAATACAGTAACACACTGGTATGATCTATACCAGTGTGTTACTGTACTGTGGCGGCAGCAGGGAGCGCACGGCGTCATAGCAACCAATGACGCCATGAGCTCCTGCTCTCAGGAAGAATCCAGGCCACGGTTCCACGGACCGCTCATGGCCGCGAACAACGGCCGTGTGCATTTGGCCTAAGGCCTCTTTTACACGGGCGTCAGTTTTTAAGAGGCGGGTGCGTTGCGGGAAAATGCGCGTTTTTTCCGTGCGAGTGCAAAACATTGTAATGCGTTTTGCACTCGCGTGAGAAAAATCGCGCATGTTTGGTACCCAAACCCGAACTTCTTCACAGAAGTTCAGGCTTGGGATTGATGTTCTGAAGATTGTATTATTTTCCCTTATAACATGGTTAACTCACCTTCTCCTCTTGATCGCGTAGTTCCCGGTCTCTTTACTTCTTGAATGAGCTATGGGCTAAATGACCTTTGGTGACATCAGATCACATGCTCCAATCACATGGTCCATCACCGTGGTGATGGAGCATGTGATCTGACGTCACCACAGGTCCTTTAGCCCACAGCTCATTCAAGAAGTAAAGAGACCGGGAACTACGCGATCAAGAGGAGAAGGTGAGCTAACTTTTTTTTATTTTTTTTAACCCCTCCAGCCCTATTATACTATGCATTCTGTATTCAGAATGCTATTATTTTCCCTTATAACCATGTTATAAGGGAAAATAATACAGTGAATGGACTGTCACCTAGCAACCATGCATGAAAATCGCACCGCATCCGCACTTGCTTGCGGATGCTATGCGATTTTCACGCACCCTATTCACTCCTATGGGACCTGCGTCGTGTGAAAATCGCACAATATAGAGCATGCTGCGATTTTCACTCAACGCACAAGTGATGCGTGAAAATCACCGCTCATGTGCACAGCCCCATAGAAATGAATGGGTCCGGATTCAGTGCGGGTGCAATACGTTTACCGCACGCATCGCACCCGCACGGAAAACTCGCCTGTGTGAAAGGGGCCTAAAAGTCTAAAAGACACATATTCTTTTCTAGCAGGTGAGAGACTACTAAATCAATGGCATTTTTTGCAAACATGGAAACAAAATTGAAAATGCATGCAAACTTAGGGGAACTAAACATTGTGTGTGTTTCCCTTTTCGTCCTCGGCAGCACATGAAGGGTTAAAGGAAACCTGTCACCAGGATTTGATGTATAGAGCTGAGGACATGGGTTGCTAGATGGCCGCTAGCACATCTGCAATACCCAGTCCCCATAGCTCTGTGTGCTTTTATTGTGGGAAAAAAGCGATTTGATCCATATGCAAATTACCCTGAGATGTGTCCTGTACGTGAGATGAGTCCAGCGTGAAGGAGCCCAGCACCTCCCCGCATTCTCAGAATCTCCTCTTTGCTCCCCGACGTCAGAAAGCCAGAGCATCATAATCTCACGAGTTCCACAATAAAAGCACACAGAGCTATGGGGACTGGGTATTGCGGATGTGCTAGCGGCCATCTAGCAACCCATGTTCTCAGCTCTATACATCAAATCCCGGTGACAGGTTCCCTTTAATTTTGCCTCATTCTCCCCACTAGGACCGCCCACCTAGATTAAACATATGATTAGTATAATGACTTAGATAGTATATAAACACACCCCCAACAACCATACTCTGTGTATGGTTGTTGGGGGCGTGTTTATATACTATCTTAGGCTACTTTCACACTTGTGGCAGAGGATTCTGGCAGGCAGTTACGTCACCAGAACTGCCTGCCGGATCCGGAAATCCGGACGCAAACGGATACATTTGTCAGAAGGATCCGGATGCAGAGCCCTTTGACAAATGCATTGCAATGCCGGATCCGTCTTTCTGGTTGTCATCCGTAAAAACGGATCCGGTATTAATTTTTTTCAAATTTTTAAAGGTCTGCGCATGCACGGACCGAAAGAACGAATCCATCAATGCAGCAATTTTATGGAAATTAATGCCGGATCAGGCATTCAGGCAAGGGTTCAGGATTTTTGAATTAACTAGTGGTTCACAATAGCATTTACGTACTAGCTCAAAGTATATCTTTTTACTGCCTAAATAAAGTACGTTAAAATTATTTTTATTAAATTATATATTAAGATATCTGCAACACATTAGGCTTGGTAGGGTGAAAAGGGATATCACAGACTGATGATGCTGATCCCTATAATCATCACTACCACTAGAGCTCCAAAATATAAGGAGCCAATGATATATGGCGTGTTCCTTAATTTATCTGGGGTGTAATGGTAGCTTCTATACATAGGCACCTGATTGAAACAGTGGGTGAATGTGACAGGTCTCTAGTAAGAGAGACTCTGCACACCACACAGTGTCAGGTAGCACTACTAGGATAGCCCAAACCCCACTCGATAAAAGTATAGGAACAGGCCGTAGGCTTCTGCAGTCAGCAAATCAATCTGTAGTTGTTGCCACAGAAAGTGATTGCTCGACGCGTTTCTCTTGTCCAACCTGTTAGTTGGTTCATCAGGAGCAAATAACTGAAGCCTCTGTTTTCACCGCATGTCACCCTCTCACACCGGGTGCATTACAGAGTAACAAGAGGTCTCAGAGATCATCTGACTAAAAGAAGAACTATATGCAGTTGGTATAATGCATATAGTCCTCTCTTACACATCAAGCTCACTGTCACCGTTTTAATATCATTCCCCTTACACTGGGGATAACGGTTATTAATGAACTGGGTGTTTTCACAGAATGTGCTGGACGCCACTGATGACGTGCGTGCAGCAAAGAGCCTTCGGCAATGTGGCTTTCAGGATTTTTGGCCAGAGAGAAAAATGCAGCATGCTGCGGTATTTTCCCTGGCCAAAAAACGTAAGAGGGACTGAACTGATGCATCCTGATGCATACTGAACGGAATGCTCTAAAATTCCAGGTCAACAATTTTCCCTATCTAGCAGGCGAGAGACTACTAAATCAATGGCATTTCTTAACCATGGAAACAGAATTGTAAATGCATACGCACTTAGGGGAACTAAACGCGCAGAACAGATACAATGAATGATTCTGCCAGTAACATGGTTAAGGTTTGAAAACCACCTTGTGCATCATGATCCTCTGAAGGTCTGATCCATCTGCTGAGCCAATATCCAATACTACTTCATTATGTTGCCCTTCTTGTTTTGTGGTGATGTGATTTACTTAATGTCCTCAGTGTCTCAACATTTGAGTTCTAATTCAACACACATATTTTTCCATCTAATTTCTGGATCACAAAGAAATTGGTCAGATTTCAAAATGTCAGTATCTGGTTAGCAATTCAAATGAAAGCAGCAGTAATTATGGCTTTTCATATTCTGGCATGCCGCACTGCATCAAAACTGACACAAATTCTGGGTTCCCTAATACCAGAGTGAGAAAATTAGTGTCCAAAATGATATGGAAATATACTGCTCAGAGATTAATAACTGCTCTTCCAGAAAGAAAGATGGTCCTTTCAGTAGGTCTATTAAAGTGTGTGAAAGAATACGGAAAATAGCTGAGATGCCATGTCTCCTGGAGGCAGCCAGCTCTGCATTATTACTCACAAGCTGTAATCACGGCTGTCACTTGTATTTTGATGTATAGAGAGAGAGACACATAAGTTGTGCATTACTCCAATATGCCATCTCTTTCAGAAAACACTATAGTTATCCTGCACTGAAGTCTTCAGCATTAGCTGTTTATACATTTCCTCTGAGAAATTGATCCCATACATTTAGCAGCTTAAACCTTCAAGGGAATATTGATCCATGGTGCAAAGAAAATGTCAATAACATTTTTAAATGAATGGTTTATATAAAAAGGCAAAATTTGGCCAACTAAAAGGCACGTAACGATTGTCGTCTTTATCACTGGGGACTTGGCAGCAAATTGAAATGTACATGTATAGCACAGCAATGCTAACATTCACTGGATGTGATACTTTGACGTGAAGTATTATTGTAAAAATTTCAGTCCAATGATTTATATAATATGCTATTTAGCCTTTTTTTTGGGGGGGGGGGGAGTAGGGGTTGTTACTTTAAACAACTGCAAATTACTATAATTAGTAAGCCATATGATATAAACTGAACCAAATGGTGGTTATGGAGGATCTGTGAATGATGTACTGTTATGGGATCTGTGAATGGCACACTGTTATGGGGGATCTGTAGATGACACTGTTAGGGTCCATTCACACGTCCGTTGTTTGTTTCCTGATCTGTTCAGTTTTTTGCTGAACAGATCTGGACCAGATCTGGACCCATTCATTGTCAATGGGTCCTGAAAAAAAACGGACAGCACAATGTCAGATTTTTTTTCAGGACCCATTGAAAATGAATGGGTCCAGATCTAGTCCAGATCTGTTCAGCAAAAAACGGAACAGATCAGGAAAGAAACAACGGACGTGTGAATGGACCCTTAGGGTCCATTCACACGTCCGTTGTTTCTTTCCTGATCTGTTCCGTTTTTTGCTGAACAGATCTGGACCAGATCTGGACCCATTCATTTTCAATGGGTCCTGAAAACCTGAAAAAAAAAAAATCTGACATTGTGCTGTCCGTTTTTTTTCAGGACCCATTGAAAATGAATGGGTCCAGATCTGGTCCAGATCTGTTCAGCAAAAAACGGAACAGATCAGGAAACAAACAACGGACGTGTGAATGAACCCTTATGGGGCGATCTGTAGATCATACTGTTAAGGGGCGATCTGTGGATGACGCACTGTTATAGGGATCTGTGAGTGACACACTGTTATGGGCGATCTCTCGATTACACTGTTTTGGGGGGGGCATCTGTGGCTGACGCTCTTTTGGTTGGATATGTGAATGACACTCTTTTAGGGGGATCTGTGGAAGACACTGTTTTGGGGGAACTGTGGAAGATTGTATTTTGGCAGGATGTGTGGATGACACTGTTTAGGGGGGATCTATTAGACCTCTAAAAGTCCGTGTACAGGAACACATAAGAAACATAAAAAAAGGTCTTGAAAGTCATGGAGTATCGGCTCATTATAAAAAATACCACCCAAAAAATCCAGAAGGTCTAAAGTTTATGGGAGTAGAATCCGTACAAAATCATTGGAGGGGAGGCAGTCTTTTGGAAAAAATTAATAAACAAGAAACCAAGTGGATATATACGAATTAGGTACACTACAGCCGGGAGGTCTAAACGTTGATTTCGACCTACAAGCTGTATTGAATTAGAGTAAAAAAAATATATAAAAAAAGCATGCTCATGTGAATGGGGACTTAATAGCATCCGTCTTCTTCCCCCTGGGGATGAGGAGATTCCAGTATAGGGTTAACAGCAGGATAGGAAAACACTGTGGAGGAACACATCTGACTCCTGATTAATTGCAATGGACAAATAAGAAGGAGGGGGAGGGTGAAATCAAGTGTGCCCCTGACGAAGCTCTAGGAGTGAAACCCGGGTCGGGCAGAAGCAGCAGACGCTGGGAATTTTATGCGTTTTAAAAATTGTCTTTAAAGAGAGTTGTCTTGTAAGTACGGACAAATAAAAAGTTTTAAACAAATATATGTGGAGCTTCACTATTGCAGAAGCCATTCTTGTCCACAGAAATTTTGCAGGAATCTGAAGAAAAGGAATACAGATTTGTCCGAGGTATACATCATTTGAGTCCGTGTGGGGATCTAACCAGATTGCATAGAAACGTGGCTGTTCCGACAGAACAAGAACAACCTACCACGGAGGGATTGCATTCACGCCCTGTTTTTTTTCTCGCATTTTGTGAGTATAATCAGTGCAATGCAGGTTACTTTTACATACGGACTCACACTATTATAATTCCATTGGTTGCAGGATATCTATTTGAGGGATATTTGCAGCCCTCGGCTCTCTCTGTAAACGAGGAAGTAAGAAGGATTAAGAACTTGCACACTGACCTGGACCAGAAGCGCGGTCCGAACCCCATATATTGTACCAGTTCAGGAAGTGGGACTCCTACACTCATAAAGCCTATGCACTAAGTGAAAGGACTGCCAAAAATTATAAGGAACCGGCACTCCAAAACACCCTTTTTTACACATAAGGGAAGGCATCATACACACCCTTGAAAAAATATGAATGATGGCCTGCTGGTGACCCTCAAAAACATTTGGAGCAAGGGCCTGCTGATCTGACCATCTAAAACATTAGGGGGCGAGGGTCTGCTGCCGCATTGGTGACTCTAGGTAACCTCTGGGCAATTGCATGTCCCCTTGACGGCGATGATCCATTCGGATGCCTGCCCTGTCAACTTTCGATGTTCTTTTATGTGCCTGCCATAGTGATCACGGGCAATCAGGGTTAGATGCCTTAGAGGGAGCCTGAGAAAGGGCTACCACATCCAAGGAAGGTCAATGGCTGAAATCTGATTGGCTGTTGTTGCCTTGCCCCTTTTTTTTCCTAATTATGAACCATCCAGAGAGGGTGGGTCAAGTTATTAAAGCACAAGCATCCAAAGAAGGCAGCAGGCATGCAGCAATTACCCACTCCCGAATCGGGGAGGTAGTGACATAACTAGCAATACAGCAGTCCTAGGCGGCTCTGTTATTGGAATGAGTACACTTTCCGTTAACGAGGATCTATTTGAGGGCATGTCTGGTGCCAGCAGCCAACTTGCGCCCAACCTCCACGACGTTCACCCAGTGTGCCATCATGGTGAGGATTGTGTTGACCAGACTCTTGGCTACTGAGACTGGACTTGTAGGTGAGGGCCTGCTGCCATTTTGTTGACTCTGGATAACTTCAAGTATAGCACCTTCTAGTATAGGACCTTCTGGTATAGCACCGTTTTGCTTGTCCTCTCCACCAGAGGAATAAGAGATGATAAGTTCTCTTTGTAGCGGGGGTCGAGACGAGTGAACAACCAGTCATCCGCGTTGTCTAAAATGGGAATAACGCTCGGGTCATGGGAAAGGCAGTCTAATATGAAGTCAGCCATGTGTGCCAGAGTACCAACAGGCAAGACTTTGCTGTCATCATCAGAAGGTGAGCTGACCCTGTGAAACATTATATGCGAGGGCCTGCAGTTGAGCTGACACTGTAAAACATTATATGCGAGGGCTTGCAGTTGTGCTGACCCTGTAAAACATTATATGCGAGGGCCTGCAGTTGTGCTGACCCTGTAAAACATTATATGCGAGGGCCTGCAGTTGAGATGACCCTGTAAAACATTATATGCGAGGGCCTGCATTTGAGCTGACCCTGTAAAACATTATATGCAAGGGCCTGCAGTTGAGCTGACCTTGTAAAACATTATATGCGAGGGCCTGCAGTTGAGATGACCCTGTAAAACATTATATGCTAGCGCCTGCAGTTGAGCTGACCCTGTAAAAGATTCTAGGTGAAGGCCTGCAGTTGAGCTCACCCTGTAAAACATTATATGCGAGGGCCTGCAGTTCAGCTGACCCTGTAAAACATTATATGCGAGGGCCTGCAGTCGAAATGACCCTGTAAAACATTATATGCGAGGGCCTGCAGTTGAGCTGACCCTGTAAAACATTATATGCGAGGGCCTGCAGTTGAGCTGACCCTGTAAAACATTATATGCGAGGGCCTGCAGTTGAGCTGACAATGTAAAACATTATTTGTGGGCCTGCAGTTGAGCTGACCCTGTAAAAAATTATATGCAAGGGCATATATGCTAGGGTATTATATGCGACTAATAAGCATGTTGATATGATGAAAGAGGAGGATGAGAAAAGGAAGATGTAACCATATACCCTTTTTTGTGGTGGAAGGGGTGCATGGGAATACAGTGTATTGAGTACAATAAACAACACATTTAAAGTGCCTTTGTTCATCCGCATTCCTCTATTGGAGTCAAGAAGTCTGGGGCAAACCAGGCCTTGTTAATTTTCATTTGACAGGCGGATACGCTTATCTGTTATAATGCCACCAGCATAACTAAATACCCGCTCAGACAAAACGCTGGCGGCAGGGCAGGCCAGCACCTCCAAGGCGTAGAGTGCGAGTTTGTGCCATGTGTCCAGCTTGGACACCCAGTAGTTGTAAGGCACTGAAGGATCACTGAGTATGCTGACACGGTCTGCTACGTACTCCACCATCTTCCAAAACGTTTCCCTCCTTGTGACACTAATCTGCACATCAGGGTGAGGGTGCTGGCGGGGTGTCATGAATCTGTCCCAGGCCTTGGAGAGTGTTTCCCTGCCTCTGTTGGAACTGCTGTGTGTTCCCCTTGTCTCCACTCCTCGGTTGGCCAAGGAACTATGGACTCTGCCGCCCGCGTTCTCAATTTTTCAACAAGGACCTTCTGGTATTGCACCGTTTTGCTTGTCCTCTCCACCACAGGAATGAGAGATGAGAAGTACTCTTTGTAGCGGGGGTCGAGAAGGGTGAATACCTAGTAATCCGTGTTGTCTAAAATGCATATAGTGTGCGGGTCGCGGGAAAGGCAGCCTAACATGAAGTCAGCCATGTGTGCCAAAGTACCAACAGGCAAGACTTTGCTGTCGTCATCAGGAGGATCACTCTCAATCTCCTCATCCTCTTCCTCCTCTTTTGCCCACCCACCCTGAACAGATGGAATTAAAATTCCATGGGTACTACCCTCTGTAGCGGAGGCAACCATCTCCTGCTCCTCCTCCTCCTCTTCATCGTCTAATTTGCGCTGAGAAGACGGACGGAGGGTGGTCTGGATATCACCCTGTGTAATGTCTTCTTCCCCCATTACCACCCTTTCCACATGCAAAGCGTTGTCCTTAATTGTAAGCAGCGAGCGTTTGAGTAGACACAGAAGTGGCATGGTGACGCTGATAATAGCGTTATCACCGCTCACCATCTGTGTTGATTCCTCAAAGTTTCTTAAAACCTCACAGAGGTCAGACATCCATGCCCACTCCTCGCTTCTGATTAGCGGAAGCTGACTGGAAAGGCGACGACTATGTTGCAGCTGGTATTCCACTACTGCCCTCTGCTGCTCACAAAGCCTGGCCAACATGTGGAGCTCCAGCGCTTGTTCACGTTGCACAACAGCCTGTGAGATGGCAATTTCAATTGCTGCTGCAGCGTTGACAGACCAGCTGAAGCTGTCGATGACTTGCGGAAATGTGCACACACGCGGCGCACCTTCACCAGTAGCTCAGGCAAATTGGGGTAGGTTTTGAGAAACTGCTGAACCACTAAGTTTAAGACGTGAGCTAGGCATGGGATGTGTGTGAGCTTGCCGAGCTCCAAAGCCGCCACCAAGTTACGGCCATTATCAGACACAACCATGCCTGGTTGTAGGTTGAGTGGCGAGAGCCACAGCTCAATCTTGTCTCTTATTCCCTGCAACAGCTCTGTGGCGGTGTGCTGTTTGTCCCCTAAGCATCAGCTTCTGCACGGCCTGCTGACGCTTCCCCATTGCATTGCTGCACTGCTTCCAGCTACCGGCTGATGGCTGACTGGTGCTGCATACGGATAATTCGGAGGTGGAAGTGGAGGAGGAGAAGTGGGGATTGGAGCCATTAATGTAGGTGCTGGCGGAAACCCTGAAGGAATTAGGGCCTGCAATCTTCGGCGTCGGAAGCACCTGTGCCATCCCAGGGTACAACTTGCTCCCGTCCTCCACAATGTTCACCCAGTGTGCCGTAGGGTTGGGCGATATCAAAAATATTCAGACGATAACGATATTAAGAAATTTATCGGGATAACGATATATATTGTGATAAATACCTGTTTAAAGGAAAAAAACACAAGGAGACATTATACTGTATGGGGCAGCCACAAGGAGACATTATACTGTATGGGGGCAGCCACAAGGAGACACTATACTGTATGGGGGCAGCCACAAGGAGACGTTATACTGTATGGGGTCACCCACAAGGAGACACTATACTGTATGGGATCAGCCACAATGAGACGTTATACTGTATGGGGGCAGCCACAAGGAGACATTATACTGTATGGGGTCAGCCACAAGGAGACACTATACTGTATGGTATCAGCCACAAGGAGACGTTATACTGTATGGGGGCAGCCACAAGGAGACATTATACTGTATGGGGTCAGCCACAAGGAGACGTTATACTGTATGGGGGCCACAAGGAGACGTTATACTGTATGGGGGCCACAAGGAGACATTATACTGTATGAGGGCCACAAGGAGATATTATACTGTATGGGGTCCACAAGGAGACGTTATACTGTATAAGGGCCACAAGGAGATATTATACTGTATGGGGGGCCATATGGAGACATTACACTGTATGGGGGGTCACAAGGAGACGTTATACTGTATGGGGGGCCACAAGGAGACGTTACACTGTATGGGGGCCACAAGGAGATGTTATACTGTAGGAGGCAGGGGGCCACAAGTAGATGTTATAATAAAGTCTTGTGGCCACAGGCCACCATACATACAGTAATGTCTGCTTGTTGCTCATGTTTGGGGGACTCATGTGACTCATTATTCCCTAATGTCTGCTATTATAGATCAATGTGCTGACACTATTCTATGCTTTTTAGGGTCTCTCACTCACTCCTGTTCCTCTGCCTGGACACTCCTCGGAGGCCAGGAGTCAGGCGAAGTGGCAAACTCTTCTGCGGAGGGAGTCTGAATAGACTTTTCCCACGGCTGCTTTGCTTGTGTGCTCTGATTCTGACATCAGATGTCGGTGGGCAGAGATTTGAATATGGGAGCAAGGAGGAGGGAGAGCCAGGGGTGGACCGCTGCGGGAAGTAATACGTTTGCAATTTCGTCATTAGAGCACACGAGCAAGGCAGCCACAGGAAAAGTCCCTCCAGAGACACCCTACTCACACAGAGTTCGCCACATACAATAGAACCGGCACGGGTGGGTGACGGGCGGTGATGTCAGATGGTGGGTGGAGTCTGGAGACTTGAATAAGGGAGGCGGAGCAAGAAGGAGCCAGAAGCGAGTGGTGGGAGGGGAAGTAAACGTACTCAGCACTATGCAAGGTGCAGGGGTGGCGGACGCATATTTAGAAGCGGTCAGCGCACATGACCGCTTCGATGACATCACAAAATACCGCGGTAAATAGGAAACAGCGATATCGCCATATCGCCGTTTTTTTAATACCGCGGTATATCGTGAACACCGGTATACTTCTCAACCCTAGTGTGCAGTCAGGTATAGCATCCCTGGCCAAATGCACTTGTCCATGTGTCCGTGGTTGAGTAGACCTTCCCAGTAACTGCAGTGGTTAGGGCACGTGTGACGTTTCGGGACACATGTTGGTGTAAGGTGGGCACGGCACACCTCGAAAAATTGTGGTGGCTGGGGACAGTACTGTGGTACAGCTGCTGACATCAGGCTGCGGAAGGCCTCAGTGTCAACAAGCCTAAATGGCAACATTTCCAGGGCCAGTCATTTTGAAAGGTGTGCATTTAGTGCTATGGCTTGTGGGTGGGTGGTTGGGTATTTGCGCTTGCGTTCAAATGCCTGGGGTAATGACATTTGGATGCTGCACTGGGACAGAAAAGTGGATGTGGTCGCTGATGGTGCTTGCGAAGGTCCAGGTGCAGGGCAGGAGGCATCCTTGCCTGCGCCTTCGACAGGCGATTGGCCAGAACATACCATGGGGAAGAGGAGGCAGTGGTGTGACTCGCAGACACAGATTGTGGACCCAGTGCTTGGATGCCATGTGGCGGATCATGCTGGTGGTGATGAGATTGCTAGTGTTCATGCCCCGGCTCATTTTGGTGTGGCACAGGTTGCAAACTACTATTCTTTTGTCATCCGCACTTTCCTCAAAAAAGTGCCATACTGCAGAACACCTACCCCTTGGCAAGAGAGATTTACACAAGGGGGTGCTCCGTGAAACAGTTGTGGGCAAGTGTGGTGTGGTCTGCCTTCTCCCTTTTACCACCCCCCTGCCTCTTCCAGCCTGTTGCGGTGCTGCAGATCCTTCCCCCTCTGTACTGCTGTCCTCGCTCGGCTTTCGGCTTTCCACCTTCCCAGGTTGGGTCAGTGACCTCATTGTCCACCACCTCCTCTTCCACTTCCTCACTCTGATCATCCTCTTGATTTGTTGACCTAACCACAACCTCAGTGATTGACAACTGTGTCTCATCCTCTTCATCAACCTCTTAAGTAATTGCAGTTGACTCATTGGCAACTGTGTCTCATCATCATCCACCTCATTAAACACTAATTTCCGTTCCCCACCGTCATGTTCTTGTGACTGTCAATGCTCAAGAGGTTGGGAATCAGGGCACAAGATCTCATGTCCCTCTTCAAGCATGCTTGGCGAGAGGGCCAAATCAAGTAATGACGATGAAAAGAGCTCCTCGGAATTTCCGAGTGTGGGATCACTTGTTTGGCCAGACTCTCCATGGGGGGAGGGGGGAGGATCAGGGAGAGGATTCTGTTGACCAGACTCTTGGCTACTGAGACTGGATGTCACAGTTCACAGCATGAGTGTATGACAGCATCTAACAGTCAGAGCTAATAACAGCGAAAGTGAGACAGCTAGAGCTAATGTGTTCATAGCCAGCAGTATAGTTTAGTTGGTGGGGAAAATCTTTGGAGGTGAGCAGTCGAAAAGGAAGCGTGTGTGACAGGCCATTGTCTACTAACTGAATGTGAATAGTATCAGTGACATACTGAGGTCAAGGCACACATTAGGCAATAGTGTTATTATACACTTAATGTGGTGAGGAATTATTGGACATCCTTTGCCGTCTGGTCTGTTCATATATTCCTCTTCCCCCACATAAACTTTGTCCCCAGGGAGATAGCAGTGCCTGCAAGTTGGCTGGCTATCCCCCTGGTGAATTATCCCTGAGAAATTAGGGGGATTGGACTACATTCTATGTTAATAATCTTCCCCAATCATTTTAATATATATCCAATAAAAGTTATATTTTAGCGACACCTATTTATTTAGTTCTGGCACGAGTAGTCGCCAAATGAATTACATGATCTCTGGGTTAATCCTCACTGTGCTTCTCACCTGTGTAGAAAATGCTCCCTAACATACAGCTTCAGTGATTCCAGTAGTAAATATGACTACTATAGTAGTAGCAACCCCCCCCCCCATTTCCTTCCGCACTGTCTAGAAATATAGCCATATAATTTTTATTAATTGAGAAGCGCTCTCACTATGAGATCACTACACAAGTACTAAGAGAAGGAAGGTGGTGGCAAAGCCGCAGTACATTTACACACTCGATTACACTAATGAATGCATGAGAAGTTGGACCAGAATTTTGTCATTTTGTCCTCAGAAGAAACGGTAGGGGGCACTAACCTACTTTTATTCCATATATATTGCATCCATTATTAACTTGCAATTCCATATTGATTGCATAGTAATCCTTTGAATATCTAATTAATTATGATGGCGTGTTAGTGTTGCATGTGTACCTGTCATGGTCTTACCTTCTCACTGTTCTCCTTCGTTTGACATGTGCTGGCGGCCATCTTGGTTTCTGGGTTTCTTGTAGCCTCCCACCCTGCGGCTCCTCCTTCCCACTGGGAGGAGCTGGATGCCTAGCTCATATATATAGAAGGTCTGTGGCTTCAGTTCCTTGCTTGGTCCTCCTGTGTGCACATGCTTCAAAGACTGCTGCTGCTTCTGGTTCCTGATCCTGGCCTCGTCTGACTACCCCGTTGGTTCCCGATCCTGGCTTCGTCTGACTACCCCGTTGGTTCCTGATCCTGGCTACGTCTGACTACCCTCCTGGTTCCTGACCTCCGTCTACGCAAGACCCTGCTTCAGTTTAGCCATCCGTTTGGACTTTAGCTACGGCTTGATTTTCAATAAAGCCTTCTTATTCCACCTATCTCTGTTGTACGTCTGGTTCATGGTTCCATGACATTAGGACCAAGCCATGAATTCTGACGGTACAGGGCCATCCTCGCTACCTACGCTGGTTGCCAGACTTGATCAGCAGGATCACCTGTTGGGTCGGTTCGCTGTGGCGTTACAAACCCTGCTTGAACGCACGGCTCATTTAGCTTCCGTTGCCGATGGGTCAGTTGTCGCTCCTGGGCCCGCTCCTACTGCCGCTCCGGTTGTTGCGCCAGAGTCTACCCCGACACCTGTTGCTGCACCTGCGGTGTTTCGGGGTATGACCGGTTCTGCCCCCCTTCCACAGCGCTTTGGGGGAGAGCCAACTCAGTGCCGAGGTTTCCTTAACCAGGTGGCCATTTATTTCGAGTTGCTGCCACATGCCTTTCCTACTGAGAGATCAAAGGTGGGCTTCTTGATCTCGCTGCTCTCGGACAAGGCCTTGGCCTGGGCCAGCCCTTTATGGGAGAACAACAATCCGGTGGTTGCCGAGTTTTCCGGTTTTGTTGCTTCTCTTCGGAAGGTATTCGATGTGCCGGCTCGTGCTGCCTCTGCTGCGAAGCTCCTTATGTCCATCAGACAGGGTTCACGATCCGTAGCTGAATACGCCATTGAGTTTCGTACCCTGGCAGCAGAGGTGGGCTGGAATAATGAGGCTCTGGTTGCTGCTTTCTCTCATGGTCTCTCGGATGCCTTGAAGGATGAGATTGCAGCCAAGGACCTACCAGTGGAGCTCGAGTCCCTTATTTCTTTCCTGATTTTGATTGACACCAGACTCAGGGAGAGACCTTCCTTTAAGGAGAGCCTGCGGAGGCCTTCTAACAGATTGGCGCCTACGTTTGCTGTCCCACCCGTGCCTCCCTCTCCTCCCACGCCTCCTGGGGATGACTGGTCTGGGGGTCAACCCATGCAGCTGGGGGTTGCTCGCCTGTCCGAGGGGGAGAGGGTACTCCGGAGACGCGAGGGCCGATGCATGTACTGTGGTCTCGGTGGGCATTTTCGGTTGGCATGCCCGAACCGTCCGGGAAACGCTCGCACCTGAGATCCTGTCGGGGGCAGATCTTGGGTGGAGTCTCCTCGTCCCCGGTTTCCCGTGTTGACAAACCACTGATTACTGTTGTCCTCTCCTGGGTCGGGGGCTCGGTGACGACCCAGGCGTTGGTGGACTCTGGTGCTGGTGGCTTGTTCATTGATAGTGTGTTCGCCGCCGCCAATTCCATTCCTCTGCAGCCTCGAGGTTCCCCACTGGCTCTTGAGGCGATAGACGGCAGACCCCTTCTGCCGCCACACGTGACTCAGGAGACCCTTCCAGTGGGGATGGCCATTGGTGCCGTTCACAGAGAGTCGGTCTGTCTCCAGGTTATTTCGTCTCCACACTACTCGGTGGTCTTGGGGTACCCCTGGCTCCAGAAGCATAATCCGACTTTCGATTGGAGATCGGCCGAGATCCTCTCGTGGTCACCGCAGTGTGGGGCTAGTTGCATCCATGGGCCTGTCAAGTTGCTGTGTACTTCCTCGGACTCTCTGTTGCCTCCTGAATACGAGGAGTACCGGGATGTATTCGATAAGGTGCGTGCGGTTGCCCTACCTCCGCACCGCCCATACGATTGTGCCATAGAGTTACAATCTGGTGCCGTTCCTCCTCGTGGCAAAGTCTATCCACTGTCGGTACCGGAGAATGAGGCCATGGAGGAGTACGTGAGGGAGGCGCTTTCACGCGGACACATTCGCAAATCCTCGTCCCCGGCAGGGGCTGGATTTTTCTTTGTGAAAAAGAAGGGCGGTGAGTTGAGGCCTTGCATCGACTACAGGGGTCTCAATCGCATCACGATCAAGAACGCTTACCCGATACCCTTGATTTCCGAGCTGTTCGATCGCCTCAAAGGGGCCACGGTCTTTACCAAACTCGACCTGAGGGCGGCATATAACCTGGTAAGGATCAAGGCGGGCGATGAGTGGAAGACCGCGTTTAACACCAGGACCGGTCATTATGAATCCTTGGTTATGCCCTTTGGGTTGTGCAATGCGCCCGCAGTCTTCCAGGAATTCATCAACGATGTTTTCCGTGACCTGTTGCAGCAGTGTGTGGTGGTCTATTTGGATGACATCTTGGTATATTCTGCATCCATGGAGGCCCACATTCTGGATGTCAGACGAGTGTTGCAACGCTTACGAGAGAACAAGCTGTTCGGTAAGCTTGAGAAATGCGAATTTCACCGATCCCAGGTAACCTTCTTAGGTTACATCATTTCCGCTGAGGGGTTCTCCATGGATCCTGAGAAGGTTTCGGCTGTCTTACAGTGGCCCCAGCCCAGTGGGCTTCGTGCCCTGCAGCGCTTTTTGGGCTTCGCCAATTATTATCGGAAGTTCATCAGGGACTTTTCCATGCTAGCCAAGCCTCTCACGGATCTGACCAGGAAGGGCAGTAATCCTCAGGTCTGGCCGCTCGAGGCCATCCGAGCTTTTGAGGCTCTAAAGTCCGCCTTTGTGTCGGCTCCGATTCTGTCGCATCCCAACCCTGGGTTGCCTTTTGTCCTCGAGGTGGACGCGTCTGAGACGGGAGTAGGCGCCCTCCTGTCTCAGCGTAGAACACCAGAGGGTCCTCTGCTTCCTTGTGGGTTTTACTCCCGGAAACTGTCTTCCGCGGAGTGCAACTATCAGATTGGTGACAGGGAGTTATTGGCCATCGTGCAGGCCCTTAAAGAATGGAGGCACTTGCTCGAGGGCTCGGTGGTTCCGGTTCTCATCCTGACGGACCACAAGAATCTGACCTACCTCTCTGAGGCCAAGAGATTGACACCACGTCAGGCCAGATGGGCTCTGTTCTTGTCACGTTTTAATTACGTGGTCTCCTACCTACCCGGCTCCAAGAACATCAGAGCGGATGCCTTATCACGGCAGTACTCCGAGCTGTCCGGGGAGGAGTCGATTCCGACTACGGTCATACCCCCGAATCAGATCCTGGCTGCTATTCGCACCAGCCTGACCTCTCCTCTGGGTGAGCAGATTTTGGCGGCTCAATCTGGTGCTCCCTCTGGGAGACCCAACGGCAGATGTTTTGTGCCTGAGGAGTTGCGCACTCGGTTGTTGCGAACCTACCATAACTCCAAGGCCGCGGGGCACCCTGGAAAGAATCAGCTGTCCTGGGCGGTTTCACGTCTGTTCTGGTGGCCTTCTCTACGTTCCGACATCGCCGCATATGTAGCGGCATGCTCCGTTTGTGCCCAGAGTAAGTCCCCTCGGCACCTTCCGTTGGGCCTTTTGCAACCCATAGCCACCGGGGAGCGTCCATGGTCACACCTGGGGATGGATTTCATTGTGGACCTTCCTGCATCCCGAGGCCATACGGTCATTCTCATGATTGTGGATCGGTTTTCCAAAATGTGCCACTGTGTTCCTCTCAAGAAGTTACCCTCTGCACAAGAGTTGGCCTCGATTTTTGCCAGGGAGGTCTTCCGGTTGCACGGTTTGCCCAAGGAGATTGTGTCGGATCGGGGGAGTCAGTTTGTGTCCAGGTTCTGGCGCGCCTTTTGCTCCCAGTTGGGGATTCATCTCTCTTTCTCCTCGGCCTACCACCCTCAGTCCAATGGGGCCGCAGAACGATCCAATCAGGCCTTGGAGCAATTCCTTCGTTGCTATGTCTCCGATCACCAAGACAATTGGGTTGACCTCCTGCCTTGGGCTGAGTTTGCCAGGAACACGGCGGTGAACTCTTCCTCTGGGACGTCTCCCTTCATGGCCAATTATGGGTTCCAACCTGCCGTGTTACCGGAGGTATTCTCTCCCCAGGATACTCCGGCTGTGGAGGATCACCTTTCCGTCCTACGTACTTCTTGGGTACAGATCCAGAGGTCCCTTGAGGTCTCTGCGCAACGCCAGAGACTCCAGGCTAATCGCAGACGAGCGCCCGCTCCTTCCTACCAGGTCGGAGACCGTGTATGGTTGTCCACCCGCAACCTCAACCTTCGAGTGCCCACTCCCAAGCTGGCGCCTCGCTTTGTTGGTCCCTTCCGAGTGCTTCACAGGGTAAACCCGGTAGCCTATGCCCTTGCGCTTCCTCCTGGCATGCGGATCTCCAACGTGTTTCATGTCTCCCTGTTGAAGCCATTGGTGTGTAATCGTTTCACTTCCTCGGTTCCTCGGCCCCGTCCGGTCCAAGTGGGCAATCGTGAGGAATATGAGGTGAGCAATATCCTGGACTCACGCCTGGTCCGCGGTCGGTTGCAGTTTTTGGTCCATTGGCGTGGTTATGGTCCAGAGGAGCGTTCCTGGGTTCCCTCCACAGATGTCCATGCTCCTGCGTTGCTCCGAGCCTTCCACGCACGCTTCCCTCTGAAACCGTTCCTTACTCCGCGGAGGAGGGGCTCTTGAGGGGGAGGTACTGTCATGGTCTTACCTTCTCACTGTTCTCCTTCGTTTGACATGTGCTGGCGGCCATCTTGGTTTCTGGGTTTCTTGTAGCCTCCCACCCTGCGGCTCCTCCTTCCCACTGGGAGGAGCTGGATGCCTAGCTCATATATATAGAAGGTCTGTGGCTTCAGTTCCTTGCTTGGTCCTCCTGTGTGCACATGCTTCAAAGACTGCTGCTGCTTCTGGTTCCTGATCCTGGCCTCGTCTGACTACCCCGTTGGTTCCCGATCCTGGCTTCGTCTGACTACCCCGTTGGTTCCTGATCCTGGCTACGTCTGACTACCCTCCTGGTTCCTGACCTCCGTCTACGCAAGACCCTGCTTCAGTTTAGCCATCCGTTTGGACTTTAGCTACGGCTTGATTTTCAATAAAGCCTTCTTATTCCACCTATCTCTGTTGTACGTCTGGTTCATGGTTCCATGACAGTACCTGCATGATAGTTACACTAAAGTAGATGAACGTGTAGTCAATATAGCTTGGAGTAATAGAAATTTATGATCTAAAAGAAGTACTATTGATCATGGTGGTTCCAAAACACAGGTCTCAATGATATTATCATAGAGACATGTTCTCCTTAAAGGGTCACTGATACTACCCATATTAAAGTTTACATTTACATTTAAAGATGTTTATAATTTGTAAGGCTGGAAAAGACATATGTCCATCTAGTTCAGACTGTTATCCTGCAAAGTTGATCCAGAAAAAATCGAAAAACTCCATGAGTTAGAAGACAATTTTCCTTAATTTAGGGCGAAAAAATCCTTCCCAACTACAGTTAGGCAATGAACAAATGTTTGATGGGATGAGAAATATCAAAGGCAGGCTTCTGGATTGACTAAAAAAACTGGTAGTTTATTAAAAACATACATAGTAAAATAAAGATAAAAGGCTAGCTATGCATTTCAGTGGCGGGCCTACATTAGTTGCCCTCCTCTGAACCCTCTCCAGCTCTGCTATGTCTGCCTTGTTCACAGAAGCCCAGAACTGTACACAGTACTCCATGTGTGGTCTGACTAGTGATGCCTGACACTGTTTGCTACAATCAATCGAGTTTATTGTCAACTAAAATTTCTAAGTCCTTTTCATGTCAGTGTTACCAGTGTTTTACCATTTAGTATATATTTCTTACATCACTTCACAGAGAGATACGTGTTTAGTTTTTCCTGCTAAGACAATAGACCCAGATACAGCAATACAAACAAGCAATTATTTAGCTGTAAGGAAAAGTGTTTTGTGACTCATTGGAGGCAAAGAGAGATTCATCCGAGCATGAAGTTATGTAGCAATGTGTCATCTGCAAAGATATACCTCTGGTTCATCAAGAACAAAGTCAATGGTCAAAGCAGAACATAAATATGTCACATAATATCCTTAAAGCTTTTTTGATGTAGTCTCTAGGAAATGTGCACTGAGATATAAACAAGTCACCAATGCCGGTATTTCTTTTTCTGGCAGATACATTACAGAGATATACAGTAAGCCTATATCTGTAAATCATCCTGCCGTAGTACAATACTTCTTTCTCTATATAAAAATGATAAATTCTCTTCATGTATCATTTGCTTTCAATTGTCTCTAGTAGACCTCCTAGTCAGAAACTACAGGCTTTCTTGGTATCCTTATCAAAGGTTTGATATTAGAGTCAATAGTAATGAAAAAAGTATAAAACGGTTGCGGCATTGCCACGAAAAAAGATTTTTATTCCTTTAGTGCACTAATGGCCAGCACTGGAAAGCTGAGTAGCTGAGGTGCACTGAGGAGATAGTCCTTGCCCCTTTGTGTTCTGAAGCCCTTGTTTGCATTAGGAATAAAGTTTTTTTTTCTCAGGAACTCTGCAAATAATTTTCACAAGGTATCATTGCAATCAGCAGGATCGACCTTACCGGATAAACACCTCCTCAGTATAAAGTTTTCAGTATGCAGAAAAATATGTTTCCAAAAAATAGCAAACATTAAAATATACAGATATCTTAATGTATATTGCTTGCATATCTTTAATTACTATACTTAGCATGATCCACTTTATAGTATAAACTTCTTTAAGAACAGTTTAAATACTAAACATCAAAACAGCTTTATTATTTTGGAAATACATTTTATGGTTTGTTTTATTTGCTTGTTTTCCAGGTTTACAGAAAATCAAGGTAGATCTAGAGATGAGCAAATTTTTAAAAAATTCGATTTGCCGGTTCCTGGCTGCAGAGAGCCTTTCTAGTAAAGTAAAACACTGTGCCAGCTTTTTTTGGGGTGAGAGGTATGTCACACCCGTTGAAAATAGTTGTTCCAATAACGCTTGTCCCTCTATATATCTGCGGTATCGCAGCAGAACCGCACACAACTGCTGCACAATACAAATGCACTATAATATACTTTCTATGTTAGAAAGTATATTATAGGTATATCACACCCCTCAGTATATCACACCTATCGATAGCACACCTATACCAGTTCTTAAAAGGACTTTTGTGGCCCTATTAGCTAGCGTTTGGTGTCCCTAACAGTCTGTCCCTACTCCACACAGCAACCTCTCCCTACACTGGCAAATTTGGATCTGGCAGCCACAGCAGGAGGATACCACAAAGTGGCAAAGTGACATAATGTGGATATGGCAGCAGCAGTAGCAGCAGGGGGATACCACAGAGTGTCAAGGGGACATAGTGTGGAGATGGCAGTAGCAGCAGCAGAATCAGGAGACCACAAAGTAAACCAGTAACAGAGTGGGGCAGTGGGTGGCAAAACCAGTGCCCGCTAATGAAGGAACGGCTGAAAGAAGGAGCACTTGGCATCAGATGTGTGGCATCAGGCAGGTGGCAGTAACAGAGTAGTAGCTGAGGCAGGTAGTAATTAGAAACCAGTCTCTAATCAAAGTGTTGGTGTGGCACCATGGATGATCTAGTCTGATCCATCAGGAATTGGTGGTTGGAAATCCTGGCTGATCCACGCCTGATTCATCCTGACAAAGGTCAGTCTCTCCACATTTTGGGCGGACAGGCGAGTTCTCCTTGGGGTAGCTATGGCCCCCACTGCACTAAACACCGGCTCTGATACCACACTATTGGCCAGGCAGGAGAGCTTTTCCATATCAAATTCTGCTAGTTGTGGCCACAAATCCAGTTTGGCTATGCAGTAGTCCAGCGGATCTTCAATGTGGGGTGGCAGGGTACTGTCTAAGTATGCCAACACCTGCTAGTTCAGGTCCTGCTCCAGGTCTACCTGCTGCTGCTGGTGAGTAGTTTCTTCATTATGCGGGTTTAGAAAGCTACTCATCAGCGACTGTAGACTCAGGCTGCTGCTGATGGAGCTGGTACTGCTCCTGCCACCCCACCCCTCTCCAGCAGCCATGGAGACTGGCCCACCTTCTGTTCTACATATTTGTGCAGCGCTGGTACTGCCTTTTTCAAAAAGAAATGACGACTTAGGACTCTCCACCTCGGCTCGGCACAAGCCATCAGTTCTCTGAAAAGTGCAGAGTCCACCACTTGTATAGGGAGGGACTGCAGCACCAGCAACTTGGACAGGAACACGTATAGCTTCTGCGCCGTTGGATGCATCTCTTGGCAATCGCTTTGGTTATCGATTGCTGACGGAATGACTGACGAGGAGTAGGAGCAGGAGCATCTGGACCAGCAGAAGAAGGGAATGACAGCTCCCTTCGGCTGAGGTGGTGGAGCCTTGACTGTCTGAAACCGGATGAGTGCCACTGGGTGATGCAGTGGTCGCCACGGTTCTCCCAGGCCACTTTATGGTGACACTGCATATGTTAACGCAGGGCTGTGGTGCCAACATTGGCACCCTGGCCACGCTTCACCTTCTGCCCACATATTCTACATATGGCCATTTTGACCTCCTCCGGCGGCTTCACAAAAAAACTGTCACACCGTCTAGTTTCCACCTAACAGTCCGCACTGAGTGACTGCTACCTTGCTGGCTCAGCCACTGTCTCACGGGCAAGCTACCACCCTCTTCTTCTGATGATAATGAAGCCCCTTCTGCACCCGGCTCCCAAGTGCGATCGGCTTCATCATCATAAAGTAGTGTCTGCACGTCCCGGATGTCCTCCTCAATGGTCTCTGGGTCAGGAGCCTGACCGCTCGCAACACCACCTCCCAAGCCACTCTCCTCATCACTACTTGCCCGCCTAGCGGAGGAAGCGGCGGATGTCTCCTCCAGATCTTGGGTGGCCAGTAGCTGCTGACTGTCCTCTAGTAGTTCTTCCTCACTGAAAAGTGGAGCTGAGCCCACAGCATGTAGTACTTCTTGCGGTGAGGGAACAGAAAAGGCCAGAGGCAGGTTGAGGACAGGTGAGGGCACAGGGCCTGCTCCCGGGCCATGCCAACTAAGGGTTGTGTCTGACGAACCCACCGACTCTTGGCTGGGGGTGTCTGATGTCACTTTGGATGATGTGGATGACCGTGCTAACCAATCAAGAACCTCAGGGTTGCTGGTCAAGACACGACCGCTAGATGACACTGGGAGCTCAGGCCTCTCACTGTGACTCCTGCTGCCACGCCCCCTTAATCTGCTGCGACCTCTGCTTGTGCCAAATACATTTAGGCCTCTGCCAATCCTCTGTGCATGGCCTGGCACTTCTTTGCCTGACATACTTGCAGCTGAACTAAACAAATTTAAACGGAAATGAAAACACCCCTAAAAGCGACAAATATATATATTTTTTTTTACTGAAATAGGCCACTAAAAACTTTCACCACAAAACTGCAGAAGTGACCCATAAAAAACTTAAAGAGTGAAGTGTGTATACACTTTAATTTTTTTACAGTATAATCCCCCATACGCTTTCACCAGAAAAAACTGCAACAGTGCAGTGCGTATATATTTATCTTTTTTTATGAAATACACTCATAGACGCTTTCACCAGAAATAACAGTGCGGTGAGTATAAATTATTGTTTTTTTCACTGTAATACACCACTATACGCTTTCAACAGAAATAACTGCAACAATGCAGTGCGTATATATTTTTCTTTTTTTACTGTGATACGCACCTATATGCTTTCAACAGAAATAACTGCAACAGTGCAGTGTGTAAATTTTTTTTTTTTTACTGTAATACGCCTGTATACGCTTTCACCAGAAAAAACTGCAACAGTGCAGTGCATATATATTTTCCTTATTTTACAGTATTACACCACTATACGCTTTCAACAGAAATAACTGCAACAATGCAGTGCGTATTGTAAGAAGGTACAAGGAATCATCGTGGATGATAGGTACGTGTCACCGAGGTTCCTGGCCTTGATGGAGTAAGGTTTTTATGTGTCAGCAGCAGTTGCTGTTTGACATCTTGGTACTTGGCAATGGCTGTAATAGCTGATCCGGGATGGCTCTTACTGGGAGTAGTCAAAGTGCTGGGTGGGTGACTACTCCCCACGTTCCAGGATGGATTTTGCCAGGCATAAAACCAGCCAGCACTGCCAGGTGGAGAGGATTAATTCCGTCTGAAAGTGGAGCTCAGGAGGTCTGTGTGCTGGGATCTGAGGCCTGTACTGGGCTGGAGAGTGGAGACTCATGTGTCAGGGGAACAGGCCGTCTAAAGCCTGTGTTTGAACTTTCTGAGGCAGAACTGCCACCAAGGTGGCTTTTCTTATATTAACTTGCCATTGGGTGTGAAATAACACCAACACTGTAAAAGTGAAGTTCTGTTTTTGGCATCATGTGTGAATAAACACTGAAGTTTGAATTACGAACTTGTATTTTGCCTCTATACTGGGTCCGCTTAGCCTAACTACCAGAGCGAATCCCCACAGTATATATTTTTGTTGTTTTACAGTAATACACCTCTATATACTTTCAAAAAAAAAACTGCAACAGTGCAGTGCGTATATATTTTTCTTATTTTACTGTAATACGCCCCTATACGCTTTAAACATAAATAACTGCAACAGTGCGTATATATTTTCATTTTTTTACTGTAATATGCCCCTATAGGTTTTCACCAGAAATAACTGCAATAACTGCGTCTCTCCCTTCACTAAGATGCTGTGAAATTATTCCTCCCTATCCTTTCCCTGCACTTATAAATATTTTTTTCTGTCTTTTTTTTCCACAATAGTTTTTCCAATTGCTGTCCCTAGTGCCTTCACACATCTGTCCCTGCACTCTGAACACTGGAAAATGTCTGACTCTAAGATAGCTGCCGTATTTATAGGGCTGTGACATCACAGGGCTGGCTGGCTACTGATTGGCTGCATGCAGGCATGTCAATCTGGTTGATCCCACCTTCCCAGAGTTCCTTGCCCCATGTCCTCAGTCCTCACACCTGTAGCCGCCATTTTAGAAAAAATGCAGTTCATTACCACAAAGCGCAAGGAAATTCGCATTCGCTGCAAATCGAATTTTTCCTGAAATTCTAAACGAATTCCACTTTGTCAACTTCGATTTGCTTATCTCTAATTACTACACGGTCAAGTAAAAAATTTGTAAAGCATCAATTACCTTGGTTCTCCGAGTGGCATTTACACAGATACTTTAGAGTATGACTGGCCTCATTAAGGAGATTGTTGAGCTCAGAAATTGAAAAGCCAATTTTTTTTCCTAATAATAAAATAAATAAGCACAGGGGAAAATATTATTAATTCAGCAAAATGGAAAAACAAACTACATAACAAACTGTAACTTTATTGTGTATACTGTACTTTATAATGCCTACCATTTATAGATGAATCAAATCCCATCACATCTGCATTATATAATTTTGAGAAAGAATCCAATATGGCACAGAGTTTTTGAGCCAAACCCGCAACATTTGAAAATCCTGTAACGGTGCGAGAAGAGATCATTTAAATCAGTCATCTTACATATTGGTATAGTCTTATTAGTACTGCTGACAGTCCTCGTTCTACATACAACCGCTACTTATAAATATATATTAGCAGCAAACAGTAGTGCCTATCTTATCATTTAAAGTGTAGGGTGCTAAAGTCCTAGTTATTGTTTATGTGTTCAGATTAGGTGTATAGTGTATAGTGGTCACAAGGTGGTATAGGTTCAGTATGATCAGCTCTGGTGGAGGGTCCTTTGAGCTAGACAGCCAGCCTACACTTTTTCAGGGACTACTTAGTTTGGCATTCGGTAATAAATAACTACTGTCAGATTCTTACCTTGAAGTAGCTGACACCTACCAGTGCAAAATGTGTAACAGGCCTGACACCTACCAATGTAAAATGTGTAACGGGCCTGACACCTACCAATGCAAAATGTGTAACAGGCCTGACACTTACCATGTACCATTTATGCTGCAGCCTTTTTATGTGGCAGAGGGGCTTTTTGGCCCCTCATGAAGGATTTACCCCAGGAAGACAAACCCTATCCATATATCCTATTAGGGAATATGGGCATCATACAGAGGGTCTCCTGTTTGGGACCCCTTTAAGAGCCAGAACAGAGTTTGTCATTCATTTGCCACCAACTAATACTACATTTCCCTTGCAGAGACCGCTGCAAGGTAAATGCCTGGTTGACAGACTGATTTAGCCAAGGGTGCCAACAGCAAGAACTACGGTGATCAGCTAATAGACCCGGTGGTTGCACTGTAAAAGGGGTGTGCAAACATGGAAGGAATATCTTATTCTAATCAAAGTGCAGTGGATATAAAAAGTCTACACACCCCTGTTAAAATGTCAGGTTTCTGTGACGTAAAAAAATTAGACAAAGATAAATAATTTCAGAACTTTTTTCACCTTTAATGTGACCTATAAACTGTACCAGTCAATTGAAAAACAAACTAAAATCTTTTAGGTAGAGGGAAGAAAAATATAAAAATAAAATAATATGGTTGCATATGTGTGCACACCCTTAAACTAATACTTTGCTGAAGCACCTTTTGATTTTATTACAGCACTCAGTCTTTTTGGGTATGAGTCTATCAGCATGGCACATTTTGACTTGGCAAGATTTGCCCACTCTTCTTTGCAAAAACACTCCGAATCTGTCAGATTGCGAGGGCATCTCCTGTGCACAGCCCTCTTCAGATCACCCCATAGATTTTCAATCGGATTCAGGTCTGGGCTCTGGCTGGGCCATTCCAAAACTTTAATCTTCTTCTGGTGAAGCCATCCCTTTGTTGATTTGGATGTATGCTTTGGGTCGTTGTCATGCTGTTCATAATTCCCTCTAGCTTAACTAAGGCCCCAGTTCCAGCTAAAGAAAAACAGCTCTGAAGCATGATGCCGCCACCACCATGCTTCACTGTGGGTATGGTGTTCTTTTAGTGATGTGCAGTGTTGTTTTTGCGCCAAACATATCTTTTGGAATTATGGCCCAAAAGTTCAACCTTGGTTTCATCAGACCATAACCATGTTTTTCTTCTTAAGAAAAGGCTTTCGTCTTGCCGCTCTACCCCACAGTCCAGACATATGAAGGATACGGGAGATTGTTGTCACATGTACCACACAGCCAGTACTTGACAGATATTCCTGCAGCTCCTTTAATGTTGCTGTAGGCCTCTTGGTAGCTTCCCAGATCTCGTATTTTTATCAATTTTGGAGGGACGTCCAGTTCTTGGTAATGTCACTGTTGGGCCATATTTTCTCCACTTGATGATGACTGTCTTCACTGTGTTCCATGGTATATCTAATGCCTTGGAAATTATTTTGTACCCTTCTCCTGACTGATACCTTTTAACAATGAGATCCCTCTGATGCTTTGGAAGCTCTCTGTGGACCATGGCTTTTGTTGTGGGATGCAACTAAGAAGATTTCAGGAAAGACCAACTAGAGCAGCTGAACTTTATTTGGGGTTAATCAGAGGCACTTTAAATGATGGCAGGTGTATGCTGACTCCTATTTAACATGATTTTGAATGTGATTGTTTAATTCTGAACACAGCTACATCCCCAGTTATAAGAGGGTGTGCACACTTATGCAACCACATTATTATAATTTTTTTCTTTTTTTTCTTCCTTCCACCTAAGGCCTCTTTCACACGGGCGTCATGTTTTTTGCCCGGATAAGAGGCGGGTGCGTTGCGGGAAAATGCGCGATTTTTCCGCGCGAGTGCAAAACATTGTCATGCGTTTTGCACTCGCCTGAGAAAAATCACGCATGTTTGGTACCCAGACCCGAACTTCTGTGGATTGATGTTCTGAAGATTGTATTATTTTCCCTTATAACATGGTTATAAGGGAAAATAATAGCATTCTGACTACAGAATGCTTAGTATAATAGTGCTGGAAGGGTTAAAAATAATAAAAAAGTTAACTCACCTTATCCTCTTGTTCGCGTAGATCCCGGTCTGTTCTTTAGCTGTGGACTGAATGACCTGAGGTGATGTCAGATCACATGCTCCAATCACATGGTCCATCACCATGGTGATGGAGCATGTGATCTGACGTCATCAAAGGTCCTTCAGCCACAGCTAAAGAACAGACCGGCCTCTACGCGAACAAGAGGAGAAGGTGAGTTAACTTTTTTATTATTTTTAACCCTTCCAGCACTATTATACTAAGCATTCTGTAGTCAGAATGCTATTATTTTCCCTTATAACCATGTTATAAGGGAAAATAATACAGGGAATAGACTGTCACCTAGAACCCATGCGTGAAAATCGCACCGCATCCGCACTTGCTTGCGGATGCATGCGATTTTCATGCAACCCCATTCATTTCTATAGGGCCTGCGTTACGTGAAAAACGCACAAAGAGGAGCATGCTGCGATTTTCACGCAACGCATAAGTGATGCGTGAAAATCACCGCTCGTGTGCACAGCCCCATAGTAATGAATGGGTCAGGATTCAGTGCGGGTGCAGTGCGTTCACCGCACGCATCGCACCCGCACGGAAAACTCGCCCGTGTGAAAGGGGCCTAAAAGATTTCAGTTTGTTTTTCAATTGAGTTGTGCAGTTTATAGGTCACATTAAAGGTGGAAAAAGTTCAGAAATGTATCTTTGTCTCATTTTTTTACATCACAGAAACCTGACATTTTAACAGCAGTGTGTAGACTTTTTATATCCACTGTACATACAATTCTGCCAATTTAGGCTGAGTTCACACGAGCGTGACAGATTAGGTCCGGATGCGTTCAGGGTGCGTTCAGTTAAACTCGCACCATTTTGCAAGCAAGTTCAGTCAGTTTTGGCTGCAATTGCGTTTAGTTGTTCAGTTTTTTCCGCGCGGGTGCAATGCGTTTTGATGCGTTTTTCACGCGCGTGATAAAAAAACTGAAGGTTTACAAACAACATCTCCTAGCAACCATCAGTGAAAAACGCATCGCACCCGCACTTGCTTGCAGATGCAATGCGTTATTAACGCAGCCCCATTCACTTCTATGGGGCCAGGGCTGCGTGAAAAACGCAGAATATAGAACATGCTGCGATTTTAAAGCATTGCAGAAGTGATGCATGAAAAAAAAGCTCATGTACACAGCCCCATTGAAATGAATGGTCAGGATTCAGTGCAGGTGCAATGCGTTCACCTACTGCATTGCACCCGCGCGGAAATCACGCCCGTGTGAACGCAGCCTTAGAAAGCATATATATGGGCATAACTTGCTTGATTCTGTTCATAGATTCAGACACATTTGGGCGCAAGAACAGCAAAAACAAACACCCCTCTGAAATACAGTATGTCTGAATCACGTTCTATAAACAACATCAATAGAAGCAACAGTCTAAATTATAATAATTACCCATCTTTGTAGACTAATTATTTTATCTCATGCTGGACGAGAACATAACACATTTGCTAATAGAGTTTTGAAGATTTATGATTCTATGCCAAGATGAGTTTCCTTTCATACAGAGATACCAGAAGAACTGGTATCTTACAAAAAACCCATTCTCTCGGCACATTTCGTGCAGAAGAAAATTACAAGCACTGATAAGTTTATTTCAAGTTTCTTAATGCTTTACAATATATAATAATGGATGTACTTATCCACGAAGCATGGTGATAGATCTGTGTAATTAAAAGCCACTAAGATTTGGGGAAATGGAAACCATGCATACCCTAATGATGATTTGCAATTATATGTAAGGATGTATTCATATATTTATCTATTCCTAAGAAATTAGGGTAATAAGACTGGATGGTAAAACAAGACTGCGGTATTTTCAGCTAAATAAATTGCAATACTTCAGATTACTAACAATGAGGATTCAGAGCAAATAACCTGAAGCACTAAAGGCCACACTCATTTGTAATCTTTTCTCCGCCATTGTAATGTATATAAAATAAATCTATGAGATCTTGGTGGTTGTGCAGGAATTGTATGCCTTTTGTAGACAGAATTTTAATACAGTAAATATCCCGCTATCTGATGACATTTGGCTATGCATGTGAATGTCATTTTTTATGTCCTAGCAGTAGTAGCTTGGTAATATCTGGAAATAGGCTTCCGCAAATTTCCTGATGCAAATGGACAGTTGAAGATTCCCAGATTATACCTCATCCCAACAATACAGTAACAGCATGTGGACAAAAAGTGGGAGTACTAAATGCAGATGGTGGCTACCTATGGGTTAAAAGGGTTATACAGTTTTGTAAAATTGCTGGCCTGTTCGTTGAATTGGATAAAGCTGCAATACACAGAACAGCTTCTACAAAAAGTACAGCATTCTGAGAAAGCACCAGCCTGCAAACAGATGTAACCATTGAAAAGGCTCCTTTAAAAAGGTGGTTGGCAGGCTGCAGATCCTTCTAATATTAATGGCCTGTTCTAATGATAGACATGAATTTAATAAAATGGGATAATAAATTTAAAGGGATTTTCCAACTTTTTTATACTGATGACCTCTCCTCAGGATTGAATGTCAGTTTCTGATCCCAGGTTTCGGACCCCTGCCAATCAGCTTTTTGAGGAGACCACAGTTTACCAGGCACAGTATGTACGTTGTATAGTGGCTGTGCTTGGTATCGCAGCTCAGCCCCATTCACTTGAATGGGACTGAGCTATGCCTAAGCCACGTTACCGATGACATCACTGGCCTAGGCTAAGCTGCGAGAAGGCTGAAACACTCACAGGAGTTCTGCAGCCTGCTCAAACAGCTGACCAGTGGGGGTCCAGGGTGTGTCGGACATCCAAAGATCAGATACCGAAGACCTATTTGGAGGATAGGTCACATCAGTATAAAAAAAGTTGGAAAACCCCTTTAAGCTCTTAGCTATTTCCTTCAGTCTCATAGAGAGTGAATGGAGCATTACTACTCATGTCACACAGAGAACAAACAGTGAATTTCACCCTACCTATTGCAGCAAAAATCCACAGAATTGAGATCCTGTGGATTTAAAATCCAAACTGCAAATTAATTTACACATGGAAATATTTCTTGTTAAACTCTCATGCACTTTGCTGCAACTATATTCCATAGTGGATTTTCCACGTGCAAATCCGTGCAATCCTTATGTCATTTTAATGTAAAGAAATATATAAAAATACATTTACATGTGATGACACATTGTCCATGCAGTTAATCCAACGTGATGAGGAATGGAGACAGCCCTCCTCTATGCATGATTGGCATAAAGGAGTGCTGTCTCCATTCTTTATCACTTCAGATTTTTCATTGCTTGGGGGCATTGAAACTTATGCATGGGAGGCACACACCCACATTTTCCACTGCCTGGAGTGCTGTCCAAATCGATAACTATATACATTTGCCTGACCCTTTGTATGCAAAATCCTGAGATGTACAGTCATTGTTTAAACTGTCTAATATTTATCAATCTTGGTATTTGATAATTCACTGGTTTCCTTTAAAGAGTTTGGCTGCTTTAGGACTTATGTTGAACAATGTTTACTTTTATGCATCCCGATGTACATGTACGTCAGAGCTGCGAGAAGGATGCATGAAGTGGATACAGGAACTTAGCCTACTCCATACACCGCGGGTGCCGGCTGTGTTATACATTTGAAACCCGCCTGTTGTGGCCAGGATAACTCTCATCCTGGATGTTTATCCCCTCAGATGCCAAAGTAAATAGCGACCGTAGCATTTAAGTGGTAAGTAAAAAGGACAGGGCTCCCTCTTTCCCTCAATCCTCTCTGGAAGGGCGAGGGCTCCCTCTGTCCCTCAGCTGTCCTCTGGCAGGGTGTAATAAAATGGCAGTAAAATCATCATACACCACATTATCGCAGTATTGCAGTGTATGGTACAAGCAATCGAGCGTCTGACCTACTAAAATATCATTATATTTACCTTGTGTGGTGAATGTTATCAATAAAACTCCAACACCAGAATTGTGGATTTTTTGTGACCTCCTCAATAAAATGGAATAATAAAATGATAAAAAATCTGCATTTTCCCCAAAGGTTTGCCAATAAAAACTACAGCTCAGCCCACAAAAAATAAGTTTACACACCTTTGTCCACAGGAAAAATAAATAGAGTAACGGGTGGCAGAATATGACGACACAAAACAATTATAATTTTCTTTTTGTAAAACATAATACAAAAAATATATATTTGGTATCAGCATAATCGTACTGACATGCAGAATAAAGTCATTGTGTAAATTTTTACCCCATAGTGAAAAGTGCAAAAACAAAACCCAAACAAGAATGGCAGAATTGAGTGTTTTCTTTTTCACCCCAACATTAAATGGTGTTGTTAAAAAAAAAACTTACAATTTGCCCTGCAAATAAAACAAGCCCTCATACGACTGTAGCAATGGAAAAATAAAATAAAAATATGGTTCTTAGAAGGCAAGGAGGACATTTTTTTTATTGTAATTGTCAAAATTGGTATGGTCCTGAAGGGCTTAAGAACCATACATTCTACTTGTTTTTCTGTGCCATTTGCCAGGGTGATGCCCAGTGTCCTTGGTTGGCAAGCCTCTGCCCTCTACCTGCTGCACTGGTCCATAAAATGGCTGCAAATGGAGGGGCATGTGACCAGACACGTCTCTTTACATTCTCCATAGTAATGCGGTGCACATAGGAAACTAGCACCGACACAGTAGAAGAGGATTAGTGATGTGAATGGTCACATGCCTCTCCATCTGCAGCCTTTTTATGGATGGGAATGATGGCTTGTCAACCAATGACATGGCTATATTGTAGGTATAGCTAACTGTCAATCTGAAGCAACCAGCTTGGTGAGTGTTTTCGCCTCATCCGTTGGCTTGGACTGCTCTCCACAATACGCACATTAGAGGTACATTTATATGTTCTATTGGCTTAATGTACTACCATCCATCTGTTATGGCGGCTTACAGGCTGTTTGCTGTCTGAGACTGCCAAATGCAGTTCTTTTTGTTATTTCTGTCTCGTATAACTGCCAAGAATGAACTGCAATTAAAAATAGTTTACAGATCTTTTCAGCTGTACATTTTCAACACTAACTCCAAGAACCACATAAAGTCTGTTCTTCAATTTGCCAGCAATTTACAGCAAGTAATGTGTAATTTATCACAAATAAATGATTTCTGGAGCAGCATCGTCCTTTTTATACTTTTAAGATGCTCAGTAAAATAAAATCATAATAATAACCTGCCATTCAATATTATATAGAATAAGAAATATTTCAAATATACTGTAAGACAAGTAAAACTCTAATTATACATGGTGAATGCAACTCAGAATACTGCTATGTTTCTGTTGCGCTAGCAAATGTGTTTTAAATACCTTTTAGAAGGAGTTTTGCCTCAAGAATGAACCTGACAGGAAATTCACCAACTCCGACTATTCGAAAACAATTCAGAAACTTATCAGGTAGATATGAGTTACAGTAGTTGTTTGTAGGCAAAGTGGCCCAAGAAGACCTAGATTTATATAAAACAGAATGCAACAAAAGTAAGTTACACTTCTATGATGACTAAGGGTCCATTCCCATGTCTACAAGTGTTTTGCGGTCCGCAAATTGCAGATCCGAAAAACACGGACACCGGCCATGTGCGGTCCACATTTTGCCTATTCTTTTCGGTGGCTGCTGACAAGAATAAGACAAGCTCTATCCTTTTTGCGGGGCCACGGAACAGAAGTCACCATGTGCTGTCCACATCTTTTGCGTCCCCATTAAAATGAATGGGTCGTGTGCGGACATGTGAATGGACCCTAACACATATGTTAAAAAAGTGCAATACTATCATCATTATAACGACTGTAAATGTACACCGAAGTGGTGGTTTTCAGGTTGTTGTTTGTAGAGAGTAATTTTGGAAAATTCTACGTTTGTTACCAGTGGGTGTTCTTTTCATGGACAATAGATTTAATTATATCTTTATATATAGTAGACTAGAGAATCAAATCTCTGCTACATAACACTGGAAACAGTTAGCCTTAGCCTACATTCACACAACCGTATGAATGCGTTTGCATCCGTTTCAGAACTTTGCAAAATGGGTGTGGACCCATTCATTTTAATGGGGGCCGCAAAAGGTGCTGTCCACATCCGTAGTTAAGTTCCGCAGCCCCGCAAAAAAGATAGAGCATGTCCTTTTCTTGTCTGCAATGGCAGACAAGAATAGGCATTTTCTATGGTAGTGGCCGGTATGTGCGGTCCGCACACTTCGGTCATGTGAATGTAGCCTTAAAAGGTATTCCATCAAATATGGAAAACGTGGGAATTAGACAGTGCCAAATCAGGGCTCTATGCAGGAACATTTCTACAATATATAACCATATGTGAACCAAACCTGCTGTTTAGGGTGCATTCACATCATCGTTTAGGCTAGTTTCACACTAGCGGCAGGGGACTCCGGCAGGCTGTTCACCCGCCAGAACAGCCTGCCGGAGTCCCCTGCCACTAATGTGAAAGTACCCTTAGCTTTCCGTTCTTCTGATCCATCAGAAGAAGAGAGAGATAAAAAAAAACAGGATCCATTAAAAAAACTGATCCTGTTTCATCAGTTGTCATCCGTTTGAGCCATTTCTGTCTGAGATCCGTTTTTTACATTGGAAAAAACTGTATGCAGTACTTTTGTTTCCATCTAAAAAAACAGATCTCAGACAGAAATGGCTCAAACGGACGACAACTGATGCAAAAGGATTCGTTTTTTACTAGATTCTGTAAGAAAACGGATCCTATGCAATCCTATGCATAAGGGTGGGTTCACATCTGCGCCCTGGATTCCGTTATGGCTTTCAGTTATAAAATGGTTATAACGGAAAATAACGGAATCCATAAGATGGAAGTCAAAACGGAAGCCTTTAGAGGCATTCCATTTTGATCCGTCTTAATAGAAGTCTATGCGGAATAATAACGGATCCGTCTGTGTCCCGTTATGCAAGACAGGAAACAAAGTCCTGTCGACAGGACTTTTTCTCCGTTCTGCATAGCAGAAACCAGACAGATCCGTTATGCTTCCCCATAGACTTCTATTAAGACGGAAAGCAAAACGTAATGCTTTAAAGGCTTCCGTTTTGCATTCCGTCATAATACAAGTCTATGGGCAGCATAAGGGACCCGTCCTTCCGTCTTATGGATTCCGTTATTTTCCGTTATAACCATGTTATAACGGAAAGCCATAACGGAATCCAGAAGGCAGATGTGAACCCAACAAGATCCGTTTTTTTTTTTACAGGATCCTTTTTTTTTTTTTTTCTCTCTCCTTCTGACTGATCAGAAGAATGGAAAGCTAAACGGTGATGTGAACGCACCCTTACTCACAAAAAAGCGTCTGCATATTGGACTTCTTTTGTGCAACTGAACAGCATGGCTGCAATTGTTAAAGACAATATTGTTGCTGTTGATAAGGCAGGGTTCACTTTTGCTAAAATAATTTCTTTTTTTTCAATCATAGGAACAGAAAAATGGAATTCAATGCTGCAATTGGTCCATGCCTGAAGGGTTCCCTTTGACTTCTCACATGTTCCGTCAGGTTCTATTATAGTGTCCATCATTTAGTGTCCGTCCATCATGCTGCACTAATCTTTTTCCAGCAAACTTGACAGAAACTGAGGTGGAAAACAGAATCTCCAACGCAGATGTAAACCTAACCTTAACAACAGGTAGCCTGAGTGTTCAGATGTTCCTACCATTTGTTGGTAAAATACTATGTAATACAGTTATGCAAACAACACATTTAGAGAATTGAATGGTCAACAAAAGTTAATAGCAGTATGAGTCAGTGTTCAGCAAAGTAATTGCCAAATATATATATATGTCTGTGAGAATTCTACAATTAGCCCAATTATCATACCTATCAAGGGTACCATACCTTTTAATGATTGCAATGCATGCACCTGCTGGGCTTAAAGGGACTTCTTCCAACTGTAAAGTCACTGCTTCTTTCCCAAAATGTCTTGCTGATTGAATTTGTGTTAGAAACTGTGCTAGCAACATCATGCTTGGTTTAGGTAGCTGTTCAATTCCATTTATGCAAACCCAGGCTCCTGAAAACAAATATAGAAATTGGTAAATACTCCAAGTTACGAAATTGCATTCCTCTAACCATTTTTTCATATTATAAATGGTATATATTGAGAAAAGCTCTACCAGCAAACTACTGGAGCACAGCCTGTCAGTAACCAACTGAAAAAGAGCAAATAATAATAATATAGGCTGGCTCACAATATTTTTGCATACAAATTTATTGATACACTAAATAAAACAAACACCAACTTAGTGTCGACATATCAACATAAATACATAAAATAGGTATATAGAGTGCGGAGCTCACGCACAAAACCTAAAAAGCTGGAGTACTCCAAAATAAATAAGACCTTGTGACTAGGGTGTAACTGCAAGAATCATTCAATTGTATCACTCAAATATCCATAGAATTGTATGCCGATTTACCAGCTTGTAGGAACCGTATGGTTCAGGGAATGTCCTTACTGCAAACTCCTACAACGAAAAAGTGCCGTTCAGCAGTAGTACTTACACCGCTTTCAATCAATAGCGCTCCACTTGATTTTTTCTTCTTACGGAGCAAGCTTCCGACCTGTTCTCACAGCGTCCCACGTGACCGGCTAGATAGGTAATTCGTTGGTTGATGACGTAGGCGCTTGGAGCCGTCAGGTTAGCAGAAGCTGATGTAGCTGAGCTCAAACAACCACGAACTCAGCTACATCAGCTTCCGCTAACCTGACAGCTCCAAGCGCCTACGTCATCAACCAGCGAATTACCATCTACGCCGGTCACGTGGGACGCTGTGTGAACAGGTCAGAAGCTTGCTCCGTAAGAAGAAAAAATCCAGTGCAGCACTATTGATTGAAAGCGGTGTAAGTACTACTGCTGAACGGCACTTGAGAACAGAGCTTTCGTTGTAGGAGTTTGCAGTAAGGACATTCCCTGAACCATACGGTTCCTACAAGCTGGTAAATCGGCATACAATTCTATGGATATTTGAGTGATACAATTGAATGATTCTTGCAGTTACACCCTAGTCGCAAGGTCTTATTTATTTTGGAGTACTCCAGCTTTTTAGGTTTTGTGCGTGAGCTCCGCACTCTATATACCTATTTAATGTATTTATGCTGATATGTCGACACTAAGTTGGTGTTTGTTTTATTAAGTGTATCAATAAATTTGTATGCAAAAATATTGTGAGCCAGCCTATATTATTATTATTTTTTCATATTACTTTTTTCATATGTGCTGGGTATCTGATCTTATCAGTGGTTGGGTTGGAGCCGCTGGGAATAAATCTCACCAAAAATACAGCCTACATTTGTAATTCAAACATAAGGTAGGGTTAACTGATGCTCACTGTCATACAAACTATATTAGATGAATTATATTAGCATGCTAACATACAGGGGGGAATTTACTAAGACCTGCATTTTATATACCACCCATGGTCCACACTGTGTTGAATTAAGCTAAAACAAATTTTTTAAAGGGGTTCTCCAGGAATGTTAAACCTGTCCTAGAATATGAGCAGGACTGGTTGCCACCACTTGCAGAGCTGCCGGGGGGAAGGGGAGCTCACTACACACTGCTCTACAATAAATGGAAATTATGGAATCCTGTCTATGATATGCCATCGTGGCTGAGCAGCCTGACAGACTCAAGAATATGTAGTATATGCAAATGCAAAAGCGTAGTGTGGCGCAACCCCCTCACCTGCCCAGGCAGCTCTGCAAGTGGCACCAACCAGTCCTGCCCACATTCTAGTACAGGTTGCTTGTGGTCATTTTAAATCCTTTCCAGAGAGTCCCTTTAAGAGGCAAAATGTTTTTCACATCCTGTGACAGACATTCCAATCTTCAGCAGCCTTGAGCAGGTGTAGAACTGCACTATATGCTAGGCTCTGGCATAAATTAGGGTAAATCTGTCGAGCAGTAGGAGGCCTTGTCCTTCTACCAAGCCCTGCACGCATTTTAAAAAAAAAGCTGCCATTTTTTAAAACAGATTTGCACCAAAATGACAACGAATCCCGTTATCGAATATTATCGATAACGTTGATTAATCGTTGCAGCCCTAGTGTGTACTATTGTGTAACACTTTCTTTGGCAAATAAAAAAGACAATTACTAATGTCACTGTATAAACTTTCTGGAATGGGTTAGGTCAGGTTGGAATAATTAATAACCTTTTATTACTTCCTTTTTGGATTTAGCATGTATTTTTTAAAGTTACACAGTATATGCTAGTTAGGCTAAAATACATTCATTTGACCCCTTATCTTAAAGCATACTAGAATTTGGAAACTAAAAGGCAATTAGGATTTAATTGCTAGATTGTAAATGATTTTTAAATAACACCAATTTACAATGTCTCCTGGTGTAAATGTAATAAAGCATCACCACCTCTGATCAATGAATCCTAGTGACAATCAAAGGCATGTTTAAATTACCATCTGCTTTTCTTGTGTGCTTCCATGATAATCAGATATGCACTGTACACAATTAGCATGACATAGCCCCCGTGTTCAATCTAAAATGTTATTTTATTATGAAAAAAATTAATCTGCACTCTCGCTCCACAGCTGCCAACATGTCCACAAGACTTATTTGTAGTTCTGTAACAGCTAATTGAAATTGTATTACTGTAATGGAAAGGATTCCCTTTAACATTAAATCACTGTAGCAGGAGAATTTACAAATTAGCCCATTGACATGGCCCTAGCTGGAAAAACGTCCTACATAGAATAATGCAATCTTTCATTTTAGCAATGGCAGGACTGTTACAAAAGATTTACTGCTGCAGGCAATTAGGTTTTTAAGCCATCTATTTTTGCCTAGAAAACCGTTCAAGGGGTTGTCCCACTACATAGACTTATTCCATTCAAACAGGTGAATATACGGTCCCTGTTCTCCTATTTGAATACAAGAAGGGTCATCCTTCGGCGCAAAAACGGACAGGCCAGTTGGAGTTCTCTTATTTGGCAAGGCTCTAGCAGTCTGACCCCTGCCGGTCAGACACACACCTGTTTACCCGGCTGCCCGTGCCTGTGATTCTATCCCCACACGCAAGTACAGGCACTGGACTTCCTCACTCCTCTCCACTGCTGCACGCAGTGCTGACAGGCGTGGGCAGCAAGGTTCTTAGCTGTGGTCTGTACTCCTGCCACTGGGATCTCCCTCCTGGCTCTGAGCAGAGTTTGCACTCTGGCTCAAAGTTCCTTGTGTGCATTAATGGTGTGTGCGGGTATGTCTCTCCTGCTTATGTGAGTCAGCATGCGCACGCCTCCAATCTTCCCCAGCCTATGGCTAGTCTGCAGGAGGTATTTAAAGGTGCCTCCTTCTACAGGAAGGCACCTGAGCAACTATGGTTCCTACCCTTGTCTAATTCCCGTGAGCAAAGGTGTTTGTGATTTCTGCCATTACTGTGTTCCGGACCCTGCATCTTGTTTAACAGATTTTGCCTTTCTGCCGCCTGTCCTGACCTTGTATCTTGTCTTATGCCTGCCCTGACCTCGTTTACGGACTTTGCCATATTGCTGCCTGCCCTGACCTCGGACTCTGTATCCCGACCTTGCCTTCCCTCCACTCTGATCAGCCTATGGCCCTCTAGCACATTCTGGGTGTCCTGTACCATCTGGAGGTCAGTCCAGTGGGTCCACACCCAGGTTCTCATTTCCTTGTGTTCCAGCCCGCCCTCAGAGGTAGGGCATGGTGTACCCCTTGGGAAAGTCTATCCTCACCATCAGAGGTATTGTAAAAAACGAGGGGTACACTTAGTCATTCCCCTCTGAGGAGGTTGGTCACATAGGACAGTTGGTTCACACCCAATGACAATTACAACACTGTATCCTGTGAATAGGAGATAAGTGTTTGCAAAGGGACAACCCCAAGGGGTAAATGATAATTTGCACAAATGCTGCCCTTGATGGGAGCTTTCCACTTAGATAGGATTAAGGAAAAACTCACTTAGCAACATAATCAACAAATGATAATACTATCTTTTTTTAAAGTGGTAATATAGTTATATTAAATTATCCCCTATCCTGTGGTTAGGGGATAACTATTAGATTGGTGGGGGTCCTACCACTGAGACCCCCACAGATCACAAGAACAGCGGCCTCGTACCCCATGGAGCCCCACAAAATGAACTGAGTGGCCAGTCAGGCAAGGGTGTGGCTGCTCCATTTATTTCTTTGGACATTTCAGAGATAGTGGAGTGCTGTACTCCGCGCATGCCCAACTGGCTGCTATGTTCATTTGAACGGGCTGCATGGGGTACTGGTCCCTGTTCTTGTGAACAGTTGGGGTCCCAAGGGTAGAACCCCCACCGATTTAATAGTTAGCCCCTATCCTGTGGAGTGCGTACTTTGATTTATTGCTCAATCATACTACTTTATTGTGGCTTTGTATAACCTCAAAGTTGTACACAGCCATAACATTGAACCCCCAGAAGTCTATAGGGCTTTTCTGTGTCTCTATATGCCCCTAATTTTATATGGAGGAATAAAGAGAATTAGATTTATCACATACAAATCTGCCTTAGAGTCTGTCTAATTAAAGGGGTTGTCTCATAAAGACGATTTGTGCATATGTACCCAGACCATTCACGCAAACCATTCCTATACAGCGGTCAACCAAGGTAGATATGACTCCCAGAGTGATAACAGTGATAACAGTGAATATTGGGGGTTTAACATGTCAGACAATGAGAAAAACTAGTACCCGAGGAAGCTAGTCCTTTGCAGATGTCTTTCAAAATGCTGTGATCTGAGTTCTTTGTGCAATGAAAGCTGAACAGAGGTTTTCCCAGTGCGAGAGATAATTCTTGGATGGTAGACTTTTTCCCAGAGGCCTAACAAACAAAAAATTAAGAGTACAGTCAAAGACAAAGAAACTTGCAATATTGGTACATACATGCCTTGTAATAATATGTTTAAGGGTATACACTGAATTAACTGTCAAAAATCATTTGATTGAATACCCTCTTCTAGAGGGATGTATCCCACAACTATGGACCATTACAGTCATCCATCATAAGATGAAATAACTTCTCTAATGTGTTCACATTTCAAGGTGCATTATATCACTATCCCTTACAACAACTGTTATACTCCCTCTATTGTGTACAAACACTACATATAATAACATTACTACCTTCCTAGGAAAATGGGTTACTTTCAGTGAATCTTACCTGTGGTCCAATACACATGGCATCAATTCCAGCAGACACTGCACCCATAACACTTAGAAAGATCCGTTCAGTCAGTGGTGTGATGAACATATGCTCAGCTGACCCTTGGTACTCATAACCATAATGAAGTTTAATATCCCCAATCTGAATATTAGTAGAATATAAAAATAAATGTTTAATAAAGGAGTAAATTAACACAAACGGTAAATCAAAATGATTTATAAAAAAGCTAACTTTCAAGTAGTATTTTTAACAATGTTGAGTTTTAGCTGAACGGGTGCCTCCTATTTACCGTATTTTTAGCCCCATAAGATGCATTGCCTCCCCCCCCAAAAGTGGGGGGAAAATGCCCCTGTGTTTTATGGGGCAAATACTAATGAGCGCTTCCATTATGGAAGCGCTCATTAGTATGGGAGGACCAGGAAGCGGTGAAGGCTCAGTACTCACCGCTTCCTGGTCCTCGGCTGTCGGCTGTGCAGTGGCTGCGCACAGCGTGAGGGCGCTCTGTGACCTCACGCTGTGCGCGTCAGATCACAGCACAGCCGACAGCAGGATGAAGAGGATCGCGCTGTGGGTGAGGAGTGGCAGTGTCCGGAGCAGGAGAGGTAAGTGTTTTTTTTATTTTAAGTTTTCTGTGGCATGGGAGCTGCTAAGAGGCATGGAGGCTCATATAGGGGCTGCTAAGAGGCATGGGGGCTCATATGAGGGCTTCTAAGAGGTATGGGGCTCATATGGGGGCTGCTAAGAGGCATGGGGCTCATATGGGGGCTGCTAAGAGGCATGGGGGCTTCTATGGGGGCTGCTAAGAGGCATGGAGGCTCCTTTGGGAGCTGCTAAGGGGAATGGAGAATCATATGGGGCTGCTAAGAGGCATGGGGGCTCATATAGGGGCTGCTAACAGGCATGGGGGCTCATATGGGGGCTGAGAAGAGGCATGGCAGTTCATATGGTGGCTGATCAGAGGCATGAGGGCTCATATGGGGGCTGATTAGAGGCATGGGGGGCTCATATAGGGGTGATGAGAGACATGAAGGCTCATATGGGGGCTGATGAGAGGTATAGGGACTGATGAGAGGTATATGGGGTCTGATATGAGGCAATGGGAGCTGATGAGAAGCATATGGGGGCTGATGAAAGGCATGAGGCTCTTATCTGAGGTCTAATTGGGGGTCATTCACATTGGGGTATGATCTGAGGTCTTATTGTTATTAACATTGGGGGTCTGATAAGGGCTGTAAGCTGAGGTCTGATTACATAGAAACATAGTAACATAGTACATAAGGCCGAAAAAAATACATTTGTCCATCCAGTTCGGCCTGTTATCCGGCAAGTTGATCCAAAGGAAGGCACCAAAAAAAAATCATTAACATTGATGTTCTGACTGCTGGTCTGACCTAAGGTCTAATAAAAAAAAAAAAAATCTTATTGTTCTCCCCCAAAAACCTAGGTGAGTCTTATGGGCCGATGAGTCTTATAGGACAAAAAATATGGTATAATGTTTTCTAATGTGAGGGGATCATTACTGTACATTCTAGAACATACAGTATATGACCACATATGAAATAAATCCTTTAGGACAAAAGTAGTGGCCTTTCGTCAGGGTAAGCAGAATTTATGAACTATGGTCAGAATAGGTCATCAATATCTGCACGGCAGAGTCAGTCCTAATTACACTGCCCATCGTCTCAGAAGCTTCGATAGTGCAGTGTAATGACAAATACTTGCTCCATTCACTTTAATGGAGAGCGTACTTGTAATTACACTACGCCAATGCTCCAGAGGAGACACTGAAGCCTCCTCTAAAAACAACTGATTGGCAGGGGTGCTGAGTGTCAGGCATCAGAAATTGAAGACATATCCTGACCATAGGTTATCAATATATATGGCCTGCACAACCCCTTTAGGGCTAATTTCAGACAAGAATGTTCACTCCGTGAAACACATTCCATGTGGAGCGTAATTTCCCATAGTAACCTCTGCTTCGGTGATAGGACTGCAAGGCATTATAATTATTTATAATGCTGTGTGTCTCTAACCAACCTGGAAAATCACGCTCCCTCACAGGGCACGTTTACTGCAGTGGACATGCTCGTCTGAAAGTGTCCTAAAGTCGAAGTTTACATTATCTAACTACTAGACAGTATAAGAGAATCTACCTCACTTTTTTTTAAGGATTTGTAAAATATTACTGCCATACCTTATTACATAAAAGCCTACTTACCTTTACAGTAATGTCCTTAGTGGTATCATCCTGTTCATAACAAAGTGCCAGGCTTTGTTTCCCTACACATGTTGCTCCCAACTGTATTTCTTTTACAACATCACGCTATAATTACAGTCAAAAATATCACATTATCAATATAATTTCGGAACAATAGTTGTTGCCGTACACTATTGTAAACACACAAGAAGATCACTGGGAAGTCTAAGCCAACTACCGCAGTCCACATTCTAAAATGACCATCTAGAATCTCAGTATGGATGTTTTCATATTTCCATAAATCACTTTGATTTTCTATTAGTAAAAATTGACCTTTGTGTCATGCAGGGAGGGAACAGTATCTCACTGCATATTTCAGTCAGAGATGCATAATACATGCATTCAGTACTCTTATCTGAATGGGCTCTCACTAAGAGAAGTACTACTCCCCTCTCTCTCGTGTTTTCTATGACTTACATTTTTCTTTTTTTGAGAAAAAAATATGTAGTAGGAGAGCTTCTAATATACAAATTTTCAGTGAAATTGGAACATATTCGATTCAAGTAGAATTGAATTTGGACCTGAATTGAACTTTTTGAAAAATGTGCTAACTCAGGGAGGAAACAAATTTCAAGAGATTTGCTCATCTCTAATCTGCAGCGTGTACAAGGATCTTTCTAAGCCCCTTTAGAAAAAATTGGAGACTATTGGAGAAATCTTTGCAACATGGGCCGATGATGCAGGCAATTGTCGGAAAGGAAGCGTTCCTTCCTAACAAATGTCTGCTCATCAGTGGAGGTGAGGGGCTGCATTTACATGTAGTAATCCCCACCACAGTATGAGGTCGCTTGACCTCATACAGACTTTGGTTTTTTGTGCAGTATAGTGCCGTTTAGGCTAGGTTCACACCTGAGCATTTTACAGCGCGTTCCTACGCGCTGTAAAACGCTCAACAGGCAAAATCCAATGTTTCCATATGGACATGGTTCTCATCTGAGAATTTTAAAGCGCGTACGAACGAGCTGTAAAACGCACTACGCCTAAAGAAGTACAGGAGCTTCTTTGGGACGTATTGTGGCGCGTAACACCTCTGTTTTTCATTGTACGCCTCTGTGGTCAACAGCAAGAACGCGCGTACGATGCGCATTTCCAAAATACAAAAAACGCCTCAAAATACGCCTCAAAAACGCCCGATAAAAACTCCTGTAAACAGCGCATATCGAATACACTCAGGTGTGACCCCGGCTTTAGACAAACACAATCTGCTACTCAGAAATGAGAAGATAGGTGTTCACATGAATGATTGTTTCACCCGATGAACAAGCGATTCGATTGTTCATCTGGTGTTCGGCGGCACATTTACATGGACAGATATCGGGAACGATCTGCCCAACAATCAGGCAGTATCAAGCCACCTGCTTCATTAGAACTGCAAGATACACTTTTAAAAGGGGTTTTCCAGGATTTAATTTCTAATGACCTATTCTCAGCGAAAGAACACTTCCTTCCTGACAATCACCTGCTTCATTAGAACTGCAAGCCCAGCTTTTAAAAGGGGTTTTCCAGGAATTAAATTCTGATGACCTATCCTCAGGATTGGCTACCAATAACTGATAAAGCACCGCTGCCGATCAGTTGTTTGAGGGGCCACACTGCTTAGATGGGCATTGAAGCCTCTTCATAGTGTGCTTTGCACAGCACTATTGTAAAGTGGTTGTGCTGGTACTGCAATTCAAACCCTTTCATTTGAATGAGACTGAGTTGCACAAAAGCCATATGATCAATGGACTTGAAATCACAGACTGAGGAAGAGACTGAAGCTATACAGCTCCTTCTAAAAGCTGATCAGTGGAGGAGCCCGGAGTTATCCATATTTAAGTCAGATAAATCCTTTTTTATTCTTATAGAAACTTTCAAACAATATTCCCATTTTATACTTTATGTGAATACTATATGAGAAACTAGCTGAAGGACCCAGCTTCGCTCGGGTATATTTAATCTACTTAATTTAATGTTTGTGTGTGTTGTTAAAAGATATCAACACTGTCCACTATAACAGTGACATCTACAGCACCCCACCCCCAAAACAGTGACCTCCACAGCCCCCCACCCCCATAGTGCCCCTTCCCTCAAAATTGGACCTCCACAGCAGCCCACCCCCTTAACTTTGACCTTTACAGCAGCCTTCCCCTTTAACAGTGACTTTCACAGCATACCACCACCCCCTTGACAGTGACCTCCACAGGGGCCCGCCCCTTAACAGAGGCCTATTCTGGATCAGGGGCATGTCTTTTTGAACAGCTCACTCTAAGACAGCAACACTGTACTGTCTGAGTGTGAGCTGCAGGGAGAAAAAGTCACACTCCCTCCCACCTCTGCAGCTGACACAAGTTGATTTTACCTTAATTTTTTCAATCCCTGTCAGCTGTGGAGTGGAGGGGGCATGGCCTAACCAAATCAGGGTGTGGCTTAGTGGGACCTAGAAGTTGATTTTTAACTTCATTTTTTGAGTAGTGAGTAGTGGGAGGGGCGTGGCCTAATTGGATCAGGGGCATGGCTTAGACCTAGGGGTGGGGTTTTAAGTCTTTTGAGGGTTGACACATTGTGGCAGAGGGCGTATCTGGGCTCCTTCCTGCAAGAGTGACACCCCTCTGGGCACCTTACTGGCTCATTTGCATACCAAATAAACTGGATTTTCAAAGGATAAAAGCATCTATTGCTGTAACAAAGGCATATTTTGAAATAAGGTACTAAGTGCTATTAGGCCATGGCTTTACTTCAATAGCGATTATCCTGGTGATAGATTTCCTTTAAAGCTCACCTACAGCAGTGAAGAAAAATGGCTGGTTTGTTATGGAAACCTGGAGTAAAACTGTGTATGTGGAGGCTAACGGCCTGCGAGCTTCTATTGCCTGATAAGGGTCATGTGATCAAGCTTCTATTGGCTAATGCATTTTTTGAGAATATCTCAGGAACGGTACATCCTAGAGAGTTGAGACCTGGTCTAAAACCTTTCCAGACACCTGATGTACCTGTGTGCCAAATTTCGTGACTGTAAATGCAACGGTGCGGATTTCTTTAGCGGACATACATACACACACATACACTCAGCTTTATACAGTATATTAGATATATGTAAATTGTAATAGTCTATAAGGATTGCACAGGCATCTATAGTGTATAAGGATTACCTGATATAGTAGTAGCAGGATATGATTAGTGAGGTTCAATACATCCTTTGTAGACAATGAAGGCTTAAAAGAAACCAGGCCATCTTCTTGCTCATTGCCCAAGTTCATATCCCCAACTGTGAGACATACACATAAAGATAGGTACAAGCTATTACATGGATTGGCTCCTTAAATAAACAGTATGGAAGTTTGTATGTATTTTAGTGATTATGACTGGAAGTTGATGCTTGACACTAAAGTGGTCACCAGAAGAGTAGTCACTATGGGTTAGCATTTTCTAGTGAGCAATGAGTTCCAGTTACACAATTTGACATAATCTGCATTACATATGAATAAATTATGGTGGTGGAATTATTAGATATAATGTAAACAATATATTTATAAGGGGTTCTCTGAGCTTTCTTGAAAATCTTGCTGTGTAGTGACCTGTGGAGTAAATATAGTTTGCTCCGTACTTATCCCTTCGCTTCACAGCCAATTCCGCTGTCTCCACTGTGCTCATGTGACCATGGAGACTAGATGCGGGTTCTCCCACTCAGCACCCGCTGCAGAATCGGCAGTGCAGCAGAGTGGAAAGTACTGAGCCATCCTACCGTCACAGGTCAGAACTCGGACAGATTTTTACCAAAGTCAGGAGAACCCCTTTAAGGTGTATTTTTAACAAGACACTAACAAGGTCTTGTTTTTGAACCACTGATATGTGCATTCAACAAGGAAGGGAGGCTACATAAGCCTTGACTAGAAAGCATATAATCAGCTCTAAAGTGCTGGGTTAAGCAATTATTGATTCCTAAGCAAGAATAGATGAGCACTGAGCACAGGTTACATGGGTTTATAAAAAAAATCATGGCGGATCAATAGCTTTTTGCCTTTACTTATCCATCAAACCTGTTCATAAAAAACGCAAGTATACCGGCTTTTACTTTCTACAAAGGAATCGATATTTCCAATGCTGTAGAATATTATTACATTGCCCACAATGTAGATGACTGCACTTTAAATAGCACTTGTGAAAAGAGGGCTTCACTTATATCGTGCAGTAAGGAAACTGACTGTGAGACTCTATCCCAGCATGCTCCACAAAGTCAAACCAGCACTAACTCATTTCAGTCATACGCCTGCCATCAAACAGATCGGAGGACTTTGTGATCAATTTCCACGAACTTGAGGGCAAAAAGTAACACAAGGGTAAAAAAAAGTATAGCTCATGCACATGGCCTAGTGACTTACATAAGAAATAATTCATGGCACGTGTTAAGCCTTTACAAGCCAATTGCTTTCTTTTCAGATTATTCTCTAGTCATTTTATATCATTTCTGGGAAATAGCTGGATCACGGAAAATTCCAGTGTGTTTTAACACAAATGAACAATGGCACTTGCTAATGTTAAAAATGAACATACAGACCATTTTAAAAGACTTTTATAGATATCCAACTCTCAGAGGATCCTGGAGCAGATCAATGGACGCCAACCAAGACCATTAAGTATGACTTACCTTGCCCATTTCCTTTCCACTCTGCCTTTGAGGTCCTTTCAGAATGCAGCGGAATGTCTTTCTGGGGAATTTCATTTAATATCTTGGCAGCATGCTCAATTCCTTCTGTCAGAATCTTAAGGCAGGCCTATAAATATAGGGTAGAATATTTTATTGCTAGAGTCAGCAAAATGATTTTGTTCAATGAGCTCCTAACTCAAAGCACTTTATTATGCTTACCTCATTGGCAGCTGGTGAATTCTGAGCGTGTAATGTTCTCCACATGTCCCCAGCAGCACATGCATATGATCCTACTCACACTGTGGCCTCTGGCCACTATGGCCATCAGCCCACTCATACCGTAAACCAGTATACTTCCCTTTTCATTTTTATGAAGGGTCAATCATGCACATTCATACTGTTGGCAAAACCACTATTTTCTTCCACATAAACTGCAAATGGCTTATGGTATAATAGTGAAGTACACTAAGCTGAATGTTATATGCATCAGCCCAAACTCGAAATGCAGTTTCCCATCTAATGAAACAGCACCTTACAGGAATGACTTCAAGTCAAATGGCATTACTTGTCCTGAAAGCAGGCCGCACCAGTCTCCGTGGAGGAAGACCACACCACTGTTATGGGGCTTCCGGACATGAAATTACTGCATTTTACGCCACTGAGGGGTGCTCAGTGCAGAGAGATTTTTCAGCTTCTATTGAGTCCAATAGTAACTGTATACATCCCTATACGCTGAGCTCTCCCTAGTGGTAGCTGCAGGCAGCCAGTTTTATAATACAATGGGTAAAACTGGAATTAGGAGCTGTATGGGGAAGATTATCGATTATTTTTGCCAGTTCTCTGGTGTAAACACATTGAAAAATATGTGGGAAATTCATCAAGACCATTATATTCTATGCCGGTTTAGATATCTCCTGCTTTGCCATTGCACACCTCTTCAAAAATTAAGTGCATCCTGCGGCAGCCCGTACACCTATAACAAATCTAGCCTCGATTTTAGTCATCATTTGCGCCAATTTTCTGGTGTAAATGACAAATCTGCCAGGCCTATACCTCCTTTTCGGAAAGTGGCAAGTGTAGCGTAAAAATGGCATTTGCGCAATTTATTTTTGCAATGGCAAACACAGTCTATGGACATGGGTACATTATGTTTATAGAAGGAAGCATCCATGTTATTTTTTATGTCATATAAGCCTTTACTGCCACTTCCATAACTTACTTAATTAACACAAAAGTAACATAACACAACTGCCAGTGAAAACGATGCACATGAAACGTGGATACCATTATCTCCACCATCAATGCTGCCGTTGTGTTGACTCAGCATTTGGATCGCACACAAGTGTCTAAGTTTATTATGAAGCTTTTAGGTATACAGATTCAGGATGTGTAAAGTACTAAAATGAAATGTTAATATGTGAATTTTGTCCTGTGAGTATATGCATTGCAATGGTGCTAGATTTTCTCTCACTTATTAAACCATTTCTCAAACCAAATTATCCTACAGACGTGAAATATTTATCTCATATATAGGTTTAGGTGGATCAAGACAAAACAATAATTGTCCAGATTATCGGGAACAACCACTCCTGCAAACACTCGTTCCCAATAATCTGGCCATCTAAATGTGCTGCTGATCACCTGATGAATAAGCAAAACGCTTGTTAATCAAGTGATCCTCTGGGTCGTGCAGACACAACAATCATTGTTCCTGGTCATCAGATCGTGCAGTCTAAACAGTGATCTGATGCCCAGAAATAATGAATCTGTATGGGGACGAGGGACAGCTATTGCGATCCCTCGTCCTGATGCTGTGAAGGCGATTGCTGCATGCAAATACAGGGGTCTCCTTCACTGTTCCTTCCCGACAATCGGCCGCTCATTCGGCGCGTCCAAATCCGCCTTTAGCTATTATTAATTGATTTGTTACATGTATTACATGTGTTATTGCTGTGATATGGGAAACTACATTATTTTGTCAAAATTAATTTTGGGAAAAATCTTTAATTCGGTGAGGAGCTTATGAGAAAGTCACTAGATGACCAAAGGACACAATTTCCAGTAAACATGACAGATTTGCGTCTACAGTGATTGTGTTAAAGAGGGAGATCATATCTAAAATTCTAATTTATTAAACACAAATATGATGATAATATATGACCTGTGACCAACTTGCCTTAAATGTAGTTCTTTGCAGAGTCATAGTTTATTTGATGTTTGCAAATTAGAACCCATAATAAAAAGGGTTTTCCAACTTTTTTTTATGCTGATGACCTACCCTCAGGATAGGTTATCAGTATGTGATCTGCAGTGGTCCGACACCCGGGACCCCCACCAATCAGCTGTTTGAGAAGACAGTGGTGCTCCAGTGAGTGACACTGCTTCCTCACAGTTTACAAAGCACAGCGCCGTACATTGTATAGAAGCTGTTCTTGGTATGGCGCTCAGCCTCATTCACTGATTGAGCTGCACTTAGGCCACATGACCATTGTGTTTATCGTTACTGGCTTAGAGTAAGCTACGAGGAGGACTCGGGGCTCAAAAGACTCCGGGCCCTCATCAATTAGATACTGATTACCTAACCAAATAATAGGTTATCAGTAGAAAAAAAAGTCATAAACCCCTTTAAATTCATCACAAGTAGACTTGTGGGCCTTCTACATTAACTACATTTCAAAACAGTGTCTAGAACACATGTACTAAAACTTGACTCAATATCCCTCCCCTTGGATGGTGTGAGTCTATCCTGGATTCCTCTATTGCAACATTAACACATATAAACTGACTCAAATATTGTATTGTCCTCCTCTAAAGAGGTAAAAGGGATACTGGTCCTTGTCTCTTGAAAAAAATAATCACTTTAAAGAGGACCTTTTACCCCTCCTGACAGGCCTGTTTTAATAGTTTCATGCATTCTCCATGTAATAACAATTCTGGAGAATCTATTCTTATGTCTCTATGTTGTGTGATTCCTTTATTATTTCTACTAGAAGTTATGAATGAATTGCCAGCAGTTTGCAGTAAGGGTACAGAGGGGAGGTAACTAGTTGTGGGGGTGTTCCTGCACAGTTTGACAATGGCAGCACTGATTGGATAGAATCAGTCTGTGCAGGGACACCCCCAACTGGTTAATACCCTGCTGTGCCCTTACTGCAGACTGCTAGCAATTCATTCATAACTTCTAGTAGAAATAATAAAGAAATGGCACAACATACAGACATAGGAATAGATGTTCCCGAATTGTTATTACATGGGGAATGCATGAAGCTATTGAAACAGGCATGTCAGGAGGGGTGAACGGTTCTCTTTAACCATTACATATGTTTAAACCAAGCTTCAAAGCACAAACAGAAGAATACTAGTACCTGGACAGTGTCTTTACTATGTTCACTGTCTCCATTAAATTCTTGGCAGAATTTTATCTGAGTATAAAGGTATGCAACATCACTCAGTGTATTGAGGAGCCAATGCTTGGATTCCTGGTGTTCATCACCTTGAGATTTTATGGAAAGACTTTCTTCTTTCGGGGATAGACTCATTTCTGAAAAAGATAACGTTATTAAATACAAAAGAGTGCTAGGTGATTGTCACAGGAAATCGTATCCGGAAAAAATTACTTTAAAACCACATTGGTAATAAAACAAATATATTGTCCTATATGCAATAGCAACCTTGCCTATGAATCTGTCCCAATATTTTACTTCTTTCTTTTACGTCATCTATTATGCAATGCATCTTTATAACAGAATTAATAGTGTCCCTCTGCATTTATCATGAAGATACCATCCTGTAAAAAGGACCTTTCATTGGTTTGAGTATTACAAACTGGTATGCCTACCAGGCAGGAGAAAGCATACACATATCTATATAGTATACTGCTTGAAACCTGGGAAAATAATTTAGAAATAATAACTATTGCATACTTCTCTGCTCTTCTGCAGCTTCTTCTTTGGAGACAGTTTTGTTCATCACCACCCGCCGGGCCCCTGCACTGTGTATCTCTCTTCTCCTTGTTATAACTACATTTGAGTTCTCCATTGCTGCCCACAGATGATGTTGGAGAGATTCTTTTATGCTATTTACAAGCTGTGGAAGCCAGTTCTCCACAGGGCTGCTACATTCAAGGGGCTGCAATAACAAAGAAAGCAGGTTACCAGCTAGGCACCAGTCAGGAGGTTTTCCAAGCATCTCAGAACGCTTTTTGTAAGTTATTTGGAATCATATCAGCAACTTCTTTGATCAGCATAACGTTATCTCATAGAAGTGATGTCTTTAATAAAATATGTGCACTACACAGTGAAACTAGCAAAAGTTCTAAATACAAAGCTGCGGGAATATTGTCTGGGATTATTTGTACTGGAAATGGGTGCTTTGTTATAGCAGATCTTGTCTGTTAGGTCAGGCCTCCTGACTGCAGCAAGGTTTCCCAGTAGCGCCATAGCCTACAGTACTTATATAGCTAAGACTTTCATGGATCAATATTACAAACCAATATAGGAAACGTTGCATTAAATCTTAACGAAAAATTTGTTTTCTCCACTTATGAGCCACTTATTCTCCTCACACTACTTCCTGAACTGATCATTCATCCTCATTTCACAGTTTAAATCCATCCGGGGAGACAAAACTGAGGGATTAGGTTACATGCCGCCTATACATACAATACACTGGTGTGTATATAATTCATCTATGAGATTATCTAGTGGGGTTATCCTATCTTAATAGATATTATTGTTTTATAAGTATAATGATTACCGTAATTTGCCTCCTGTATCATTTGGTTTATTTTATCGGTGAATATCCACTGTGGAAACTAAGTGGATTGGTATTTGTACTCCATACACGCTGCCCAGGGCCGTTTGAAGGAATTTGGGGGCCCCAAGCAAAATAGACATGGAGGCCCCACCTCCACGCCCTCCCCACCTTATGAACGCAAAGACTACAGGAACCACAGTATAGCCATACAGTTTAAGTTCACCCACACTTTATATAAATAAAAAAGGAGGTTTACAGTGCAAATACTGCTGTTGCATTTAATGTGCATGAAATTTGAACATTTTCAACAAATGTCCTACTTACTCTCCCCCTCCCTTTGTTTGTTTTTTTTTACTCCCTACCCTACCTTAGATAAGTTCCTAAGTTAATTCAGTCCTCCGGCTCCTTCCCTGGACCCTGTAGCGTGGCCGAGCTCCTCGCTCTCTACCTCCAGTCCTGGCTGTCACTCAGTGCGGCTGGCAACCGCGTGGTACAGGTCAGGAGATTCAGTTTCCTGTTCCCGGCCGCGGCCGGACTAAAAGGAAGTGAGCACTCAGTGTACACGTCCTGTCAGTCCGGCCGGGAACAGGAAACCGAATCCCCTGTTCCTGTACCGCGCGGTACCTGGCCGGACTGAGTTACAGCCAGGAGGTAGAGGAGGAGAGCTCGGCCACGCTACAGAGCAGCAGTCAGCAGAGGAGGAACTCGGAAGGTAACCAGGAGTGCTGCAGCCGCCTGAGGCTCTCTATAGAGCGCTCAGGCGGCTGCAGCCTTAAAGGAAGCAAAACAAGCACCGGCAGTCGGGGGCTCTCTATAGAGCGCTCAGGCGGCTGCAGCCTTAAAGGAAGCAAAACAAGCACCGGCAGTCGGGGGCCCCGGGCCAGCTCGGGGCCCCAAGCAATTGCTTGTTTTGCCTGTCTGTTAGCGACGGGCCTGACGCTGCCCACAGCGGTTTATGGAGTGGGAAGGGGAAGGAGTGAGCTGCAGAGTGATACAAGGGCACAGACACAGAATCACTGTTGGTGTATAATGTGTATGGGAAACATCATAGCAGCTAGCCTCTGGCCGCTAACTCATGGGAAATTGGCAATTAGCAGTAGAGCTTGCACAGGGAAAAACTGTAAAATGCAGACTACAAGTCATATAATGACCAGAAATCATGCTACGTACACACATTGGAATTTTTAAGATTTAGTTATTATTTCTTCTGTAGCTTATACACATGAAAAACCTCAATACAATTGTAGAGATTTATGCGGATGTTTGATGCCACTATTAATTTGTCTAAATAGGCAAAATATGATGTCTAACTGCTTTTCTCTACTGAACAGGGGAGTAAGGTCACACAGTCTGGATGCTAGGGATAGACTGCCTAATGACCAAAAACCCTGTCTTGCTGCTCATCCGTAGCAATTATACTTTTCCACATCATTCAAGTTTATTTTCTCAGGTTAGAAGCACAACACAACACTCATGGCTGATGTCACTTTAAGTAGTACATTCTCTAGAAGAGGTACACAAGTCTTACAATGTGTCTCACACATGGTGGGCACGTTCTCTTGACTATTTCCCTGCCAAGGACATATCATATACATCCTTGCAGGGTGACATTTCAGTAGCAAAATACATATCTCATACCTCCCAGTTACTGATGGCCGTATCTCAGGCTGCTTAGCAGGTTTTAATATGAGTCCTGTCATATCTCTAAGGCGAGATACAGCCCGAGATACAGCCTTTATAAATGGGTCCAGTAAGAACTGCCTATACCTGTATATCTGATTGTATAGCTAGCACCATAAGATATACCAGTTATCACAACCACAGAATCACAGGAAATCCAGCATGAAGCAGCACAATTTATGGCAGCGATACACGTGGGGCTCAGTCCCACAGCACTTTGAAAGAGGTCTCTCTGCGATGTCACATTTTATTATGAGCTTTTTTAGTTTTTTTGTTTCATCTACTTATGAATGTTATGGGGTCTAAATAGTTTCCATTCTGTCACCTATTTCTGTAACTCCATTTGGAGCCTATATATGAAATCTCTTTAGTAAATACCGTACTATTTAATTTGGTGTATTGGACCTCTTTCTTAGGTGCTTGTGCTGAGGGGTGATGTTCTTACATATATACACTTTTGAGACCTCCTAGCTTATGTAGTGTATTTTTTTTATTTATTTTTTTTTATTGCCAATAAAGCTTTATTTTTATTTTTTACTTAACTGTGTTTTTGCCATGTAATTTCTTTCTTTTTGTGAAATAATCCAGCAGTGTCTAGGGTTGTGGTTACTTTTGAGCCACACTGTGACCACATTCAGTTCAATGTCTTTAATGCTACATAATCTTTAATTTCATGACAGGTGTCCCATCCAAGATCATCATGTATCATGTGTCTTAAGATCTTGTTTTTTTTCCCTTCCCCCTTTGTATCAATTGTGTTTTATATTTACATAGATTTTTTTTTCTCTATTATCTTTGGTAAATGTGTGGTGATGGAGAGCTGTGCTGTGTGTGCTCATCAATCTACCCTGCTGTTTCAGAACATTTACTGAGAGCCTATAGTGGAAAGGGGGACAATATATTTCTTGAAACTAAGGGCTTGTTCACACGAGCGTTGCCCCTCCCTGCCCGTGCTGTGGACCACGAATTGCGGTCCGCAATGCACGGGCACTCGCCGTGGGGCTGACCCGTGCAGATCGCGACCCAATTGACTTGAATGGGGTCAACAATCGGTCCGTTACGCAAAAAGATAGAGCAAGTTCTATCTTTTGGTGGTGCGGAGGCACGGAACGGAATCTCCCCGTAGTGCTTCCGAAGGGCAGCATCAGCAGATGCCAAAGAGTGCACCTGGTAAAACCTTGCAAAGGTATGTAAGGACTACCAGGTTGCCGCCTTACAAAGTTGCGATGCAGACGCTTGATTACGCCCAGCCCAGGAGGCCCCCATCCGGTAACCCCAGCTGGGGGAACTCTGCCATGGGAACAATACGCCATGGCAATAATTCACCGAGCCACAGTGACCTTGGAGGCCGCCAGGCCCTTACGAGGCCCTTCGGGAACCATGAAAAGGGAATCATGGAAGGGGGCAGTCACCGAAAGGTACACCCTCAAGGCACAGACAACGTCCAGGGAATGCAGAGCGCGCTCCTTGGGGTTCGCTGGAGAAGGGCAAAAATAGGGCAGGATTATGTCCTCATTAAGGTGGAAGGCGGAGACCACCTTGGGCAAAAAAGAAGGGACTGGGCGCAGTACCACCTTATCCTTGTGGAAGACCAAAAAGGGTTCCCTAGAGGAAAGAGCCGCCAACTCCTGATAGAGTGGAAAGACCACTTTCCAGGTAAGCAAAGTCAGGAAAATCTTTCTCAGGGGTTCAAAGGGAGTTGCCTGGAGGGAAGACAGAACCAGATTAAGATCCCAGGAGGGCAGAGGAGGAACATACGGAGGAACCGAATGCACCACCCCCTGCAAGAAGGTCCTCACAGGCCCTAGCAGAGCCAGGGACCGTTGAAAGAAAATGGTAAGAGCCGAAACTTGACCCTTTAGGGAGCTCAGGGACAATCCCATCTCTAGGCCCGACTGGAGAAAGGAGAGGACCACAGGAACAGAAAAACTAAGGGGACAAACCTCTAGTTTCTCGCAAAAGGCAAGAAAGGCCTTCCAGGTACGGTAGTATATCCTGGATGAAGCGGGTTTCCTGGCCTTGATCATGGTCTTCTCGATGGAGTCCGAGAAGCCCCTCTTCTTCAGGATGGCGGTCTCAACAGCAATGCCGTTAAACGAAGCAACCGTAAATTCTGGTGTAAGAGCGGTCCTTGAAACAGCAGGTCCTGTCTAAGAGGAAGAGGCCACGGAACATCCGCCAGCATCCGAGCATCCACGGTGAGGCCAATCGGGAGCGATGAGGATGGCCGGAATCCCTTATACCGCGATCCTGCGAAGAACCTTTGGGAGTAACGGCAGCGGTGGAAAGACATAGAGGAGGGTGAATTCTTGCCACGGCGACACCAGAGCGTCCACCCCGTACGCTTCCGCATCCCGAGCTCGCGCCAGGAATGTGGGAACCTTGTTGTTGAGTCTGGACGCCATCAAGTCCACGTCCGGCTTGCCCCAACGACGACAAACGTCCTCGAATAAATCCGGGTGCAGAGACCACTCTCCCGGATCCACTTTGTCTCGACTGAGGAAGTCTGCCGCCCAGTTGTCGACCCCCGGGATGTACACTGCAGACAGAACTGGAATGTGAGTCTCCGCCCACTGAAGAATCCCCCTCACTTCCTGCATCACCATCCGACTTCGGGTCCCGCCCTGATTATTGATGTAAGCCACGGCTGTGGCATTGTCCGACTGGAACCTTACCGGGTGACCCGCCAGGAGAGAAGTCCAGTGAGAAATGGAGAGGAAAATTGCTCAGAGCTCCAGGATGTTGATCGGAAGGCAGGCCTCCACCGCTGACTAAACCCCCTGAACCGTCCGAGTCCGGAGAACGCCACCCCAACCCAGAAGACTGGCGTTGGTGGTGACGACCGTCCAGGAGATTGGAAGGAAGGACCTCCCTGATGTCAGGTTGCGAGAGGAGAGCCACGACTGCAGTTCCGCGCAAACCCGAGAAGGCAGGCAGATCCGAAAGTCCAGACCTCTCAATGTCTTGTCCGAGGAGGACAGGATCGCCTGCTGCAGAGGCCGAGTGTGAAACTGGGCAAAGGGGACGGCTTTGAAGGAGGCCACCTTCAGCCCCAGAGCCTGCATGCACTCCCGGATGGAGAGATACCGGGAGTGCAGAAGACGGGACACCGACTCCTGAATCCGAGAGGACTTGGCCTCCAGAAGGAATACCCGGGCTGCCGAGGTGTCCATAATCATCCCCAGGAAAATCACCCTCTGGGAAGGACGAAGAGAGGACTTCAGGAAGTTGATCAGCCAGACGAACTGTTCCAGAGTCTGGACAGTGATTAGGACACTGTCCCCTGCCTGAGGAAGGGAGGGAGCCTTTATCAGTATGTCGTCCAGGCAGGGCAACAGAGATATGCCCCTTGTACAGAGAAACGCCATGAGCGGCGCCAAGATCTTGGTAAATACTCGTGGAGCTGTTGCCAGTCCAAAGGCAAGCGTGACGAACTGATAATGATGTCCCCCAATGGCGAAGCGCAGGAATCTGAAGTGAGATTCTGCAATAGGGAGAGGAGGCGGAGGAGCATGATCCTGTCCCGAGGCAAGGCAACCACTACAGGCACCTGAGACAGATAGAGGCAAGCTGCAGACCTTGCAGGACCCCAGTGGGGCCTGAGGAGCCACCTTAGAAGACTTTTGGGGGGCCCCAGGTTTAGGCATGATGGCGACACCCAGAAAAATCTGAAGGGTCAGGGTCTCCTACCATTTTCAGCAGCAGATGGTAAGTAAAAAAAGGCGCCCTACCACGACCTGAAAGGAGCTGGAGTTGCAGCCACATAATGAGAAGCGCTGAGATGAGCGGAAGCGGTGAGCAGACGCCAGGCTCCACCCCCTAGTCGCGTCACTAATCGCGCGAAAATCGCGCGCGTGAAGTACAAGCTCCCGAAAATGGCAGCCGGAGAAAGGAAGTCCAGCGGAGCACTAAGCGGGGCAGGCAGCGTACCGCTGCAGCAGAATAAAGGTGCCGAGTTGCCAAAGCCCCAAGACAGGAAACTCACTCCCACCCTTGTCACTAACGCCTATCAGGCAGCCCTAAGTGTCACACAGGGACACCGAGTGTGGGGGGGGGGGGTGCAGGAGAGCGCATATAATTATCTGCGTCCTGCAGTCTTCACCCTCTGCTCCACACCAGCGGGGTATACCTCTTCAGTCAGCTGGCACAAGGAGTGGCAGTGAACTGGGTAGAGGGCAGGAGTAGGTGACCCTGGAACTGGTAGGCTGCCGGAGCTGCAGGTTGAGCCCGGTTCCACTTATCTTCTGGGGGGGTCTGGAGGTAGCCGGCGATGCCATTTCAACCCCGGCACTCACTCAGCTGAGAGACTAGGGCAGCCCCATGCTGCCCTGTGTCCTCTGTTGATAAAAAAACAAACATGAGTAGAAGAAACAGAAGTGTCAACCTCATTATCCGACGCTAAGCAAGAACTAAGGTCCTCCTGTGGGAGTCTGGGGGTATAGCCCGTGGAGGAGGAGCTTTCTTCTTTATTTGCATAGTGTCTCCTCCTGGTAATGGCCTAGGCCAGTGGTGGCGAACCTACGGCACGGATGCCAGAGGCGGCACTCAGAGCCCTCTCTGTGGGCACCCGCACCCTGGAAAAAGTCTATGGTGTACCAATGTCTTAGACTTTTCCTTCCATTCATCAGCGCAGGGCACACTGTGAACAACACAGGTCGTGCATTGAATGTAGGCCGGCTATTATAGCTAAATGATAAAGTACATGGAAGATGGACAGTAGTATTCAGGTTAAATTGCTGTGTTGGCACTTTGAGATTAATAAGTGGGTTTTGCAGTTTGAGCACTAGGTCTCTAAAAGGTTCGCCATCACTGGCCTAGGCTATACCCATGGTCTGTGTCCCCCAATGGAATGGGCGAGAAAAGACAAATTCTATTTGGATGCGGCAACCCCTAGAGGGCCATAGGGTTTATCATATACTCTTCTATTATTGAGGACAATATACATGGTATGCAGTAAGCTTCCCCTAATGATAGGTGCTAGCAGAGATAATTTTACAACTGAACTATATGTCAATGCAGGCGATTTGGGGAAATGCAACCCCTTATCGGATCAAGGCAACAAAAAATCAATTTTAGAGTTAGAATTTAGTATTTATGGTGCATTAGTGGTAAAAAATTGTACAGTATCACTGCTGCCAAGGCAGGGTTTTATAACACATGTTTAAGACTACATTGCATGAGTGGAAGTAGCTCATTGTACAATCTGTCAAAACCACACTCAATAAAATAAAAAGTGATAAAGAAAGTTGTCACTGTAAAGCAACATAAATCATCTAGATAAGCCCTAACAAATGGATAATGCCTGCCAAGGAGAAATGACACCATCCAAGGAAGTATAGGCTGTTTTTGATTCATGTACACATCATATCGTATTACAGAAACAATTTTTGTTAAACTACAGTGATAGGCCTCATGCACACGACCGCTCCATTTTTTGCGGCTCGCAAAACACAAATCCGCAAAAAACGGAAGCCCCCGGGTGCATTCCGCAATTTGCGGAACGGAACGGGCGGCCCATTGTAGACATGCCTATTCTTGTCCGCAAAACGGACAAGAATAGGACATGCTATATTTTTTGGGCAGGGCCACGGAACGGAGCATCGGATGCGGACAGCACACGGAGTGCTGTCTGCATCTTCTGCGGCCCTGCACATGACCAACGGTTGTGTGCATGAGGCAATACTCTTTTACACTCAAATCTAAAATTGATAGCAAATGTTTACGCTGCTTACCTTGGTAAGATATAGCTCCTCTCCTAAAAAACTTCTTACACCCACAATCTGATGGCAACCTTCTTGAGAGTTTGTTTGATAAATAAGACTTTGCACATGCCTGAATATCTTCACAATATAGCCACTTATAACTTCCAGATCATATCCTGTCATAAATAGAGACAAATTAATTTGCATTACATGCACTGGGCAAATATGTTACGTGCATACAGCCTATATCTATACTTATGTGTGCTTATTAGGCTCTATTTTCACATGACTCTAATCCATCAGCTTTCATTTGTCCCTAAGGGGCAGAATGGTATGTTATTCTATCTAGTAAAAAAAAGAACGAGAACATGGTGGGCCCATTATATGTCAATGGGATCCATTAGTATCTATTATAAATATAGCAAAGCATAACTGTCATATCTATAATGGGTTTTGTGAAAACCCTTAATGAATTATGAACAAAACCTTAAATCAGGGAACAGCAACCTCCAGCACTCCAGTTGTTGTGAAACTACAACTCCCAGCATGCTCTGTTCACTTCTATAGGAGAGCAGCCAAGCAACTGTGCATGCTGGGAGTCATAGTTGCACCACCGCTTGGGTGACACAGGTTGCTGATCCCAGCCCAATTACATATTACATTATTATATGTTTTACTGTTCTTATTACTATAAAGATAAAATACAATATATAACATGTAGTCACATTTTACCATCAAACACATCACTTTCCAATTCTTTATTGATTCAAATTGAAACCACGAGTATTATTAGCCAAAAGTTTCATGGTTTGCTCTGGATCTGGCATCCTTTATAAAAATTTTTTTTTATATTTATAACTTGAATACGTAAAAAATTCAGCAATAATTCAGGTAATGTTATTACAATTAGCATATGTGGTACAATAATAACTATAGGTGGTACGGTCTGGTAAAGTCTCAGGAGTTTAAGGCCTCTTTCACACGGGCGTTGAAAATGCCTGTTTGGTACTGTGAGACTGACAGGTCTCAAGCAGGGTAGAGGCAAGGAAGGGGTGGATAGTTCGGTCCACACCCCTATTCCACCACAGGCGAGACCAGCTGGAAGTAATCAGGCTGGCACAAAGCACCTCCCAGAGTGTCAGAAAGGGGGGAGTGTGTTGCCTGTGGACAGAGGCCTGGAGGCTCTGTCAGTGTGTGGTCCAAGCCAGGAGGGCTGAGTGACCACGATTCCCCAAGAGACACTGGACTGGAGACAGTGGGCGTACTGTGCTCTGTACAGCCAGGAGGCTGTGGGACATTGGCTCAGAAAGCCGCACGTGTTCACAGGGTGTGAACAGGGTCTTAGGTGAGTCAGGGATCTATTTGTTTAGTTAGAGCCTAGCCGGGCAAGTGTTTGTTATTTTGTCATTTTGTTGTTGCTGGTGTTGCACAATAAATGCACTGTTTGGACATTATATCCGTGTCTGGTGAAGTAACCTGTGAGAATGACCCCCGAAGAAGAGCTAATCCCCCACAGTACCCAAACCCAAACTTCTTCACAGAAGTTTAGGCTTGGGATCGGTGTTCTGTAGATTGTATTATTTAACATGGTCAAGCAACCCTTTTCATTTCTATGGGGCCTGCGTTACGTGAAAAACGCTGAATATAGAGCATGCTGCGATTTTCACGCAACGCACAAGTGATGCGTGAAAATCACTGCTCATGTGAACAGCCCCATAGAAATTAATAGGTCGGGATTCAGTGCGGGTGCAATGCGTTCAACTCACGCATCGTATTCGCGCGGAATACTCGCCCGTGAAAGGGGCCTAATACATACATTTCCTCCATACTGGAAGAAGTGGAAATCAGACTGTAAAGCACAGAGAAAGGATTTCTGATTGGAAGCATACATTTGGCAGTCCTAGGAAACATGGCACAGCCACAGCAGTTTATCAGCTGTAAATAAGTACACTAAGATTATTTGGCCTCAAAAGTTTATAAAGTAATGTAATATAATTTGACTGCAGAGACATATGCCTTCCTCAAATTGTCATATTGTAATAAATCAGTTTAAACTGAATAATTATATAGTCAGCTCCATGCAGGTAGAAAATGAATAACACATGTTAAGTATAGCACCATCCCAACAGTAGCATACCCCATGATGTCCCATTGTTCCTAATAACATTACAAAGATGGAACAGTAACTGACAGAATCCCATTGCTGATAATGATATTAGATGGAAAGCTAGAGTATTGTGACTGACAGATCACCACTGTGAACACGCTGAAGCATTCTGAGGCCCCGCTGACACCATCAGCTGTTGTTTGTGCATATGCAGAGTTTGATGTTGGGATCCAACAGAAAAAGCTAGCGGGAATTTGCAGCAATGGCTGAGGAGGGAACATCCTGAACGACAAATTAACATATGTAACTCCAGAGTGACCCGAGATGCCTCTGATGCTTTATTTATGCTCATGCTTGAGATCGAGAAAGAATTAAATGCTGGGAAATCCCACAGAAGGAATAAAATATGTGCAGTTTTGATGAAGATCATGCTGCTCGGAACAATAAACCACTGATATTGGATCACAGGCAGATTGGCTTTATAGTCAGTTCAAATTCGGAAGCACCTGGTGGCTTGGGATATAAAGACTTCTTTCACTGATATGAGAGACTGATCATTCTGTCCAGAATACACAGGACTGAGATAAGACAACAAGCAAGTGCTGTCTTAAAACTGATATTTTACAGAATCGTCTGCATATTTAACAGATTTTCGCCTAGTTTCTATAGTAGACAGAACCGGTCACAGCAGAAAGCTTCCATTGGTTACTGAAGAGATGATCAGCACGGAGTAGCAATACTTCTACATAGTTCCAGGGTGCTTCGTGTAAGAATATGAGGTGTACTACGTCTTCGGAATTCACTATTCCACTAGATGATTCAGAGCAGGCCTGTAATTTACAGGACATATTGTACGTAGAATACTCACTTTCTCTTTTTATGTCTGTTCACACTTGATACATACTTTCCATTTCATATTCCGAACCATAAGGGTAGGCTCACAAGGAGTTTTTTGGAGGAGGTTTTGAGACAGATTTTCCTGCAGTCTTTTCAGCCAACATTAGAAGTGGATTTAAAAAAAAAATTGAAATATAAAAGGATGGGTATATTCTTCTCCTTACTGCTGGCTGGGGCTGTAAAAAACTGCAGGAAAATCTGACTTAAATCCTCCTCCAAAAAACTCCATATGAACCCACCCTGAAGCTCCTCTGAACCTGGAGAGAGATTCTTCAGAACATAGCAGATGCAGAAGGCTCTTTCAGATGACCTATTTGAAACTCATCCGTGTCCCAGCGTGTAAAAACAGCTATGTTTTTTAATTCGCCAAACACAGATGCCGTCTGTGTACTGTCCGTTTTTCTTGCAGACACATTCACTGCTCATATTACACATGTGAATTGGCCTATTGCATATAATGGGTCAGTGTTCAGACCGGGTACTAACCATACTACAAGAACACGAATTTATGACAGCAGAGATCATTCTGCCATATTTGAGGGTAGCATGAGATGGGAACATGCAACATGGGCAATACATTTTTAGAAATAAATATATTATACTTTATACACTGAGCCATGGCTGGTGTAACTTGCAAAGTTTGGAGCTGGGCCTCTTCCTCTACTCTGGTCCCTGGGGCTAAAATTTCTTCCCATCAATAGAATTCTCAGTAAACATACAAAACTGTTAAATTATGCTGGACCACGTAGGAAACATAGATGATACTCTTTCTTTAAAAAATAAAATAAAATAAAAAAGAGAATGGGTCAACTGGCTTTCTATGAAATTGGTCCGTGCATGTGGACAATCGTTACCACGAACATGTTGATTTTGCAAAAATACAGTAAATAAGTAAATAAAAATACTATAAATGACATGCATACATACCATAACACACAATGTTGAGAGTATCTTGCAAGGATAACAAAAAGAGTCTTGGAAAAACCTGTCGCTTTTGTTCCAAGTGAAGTCGAACAGCACGCTGACAGCGTTCAAGTTTATAGTTCAGCATCTCTAGCAGAGACTGCAACCCTGGTAAACAAAAATCATTATTTTATTATCTTTCAGTAGAGTTTGTCAGCAGCAAGCTAAACTGCTGACAGCACTAGGCAGGGGCTGGGGAAAGCAGTACAGACATTCTGAAGCACTTTTTTCATCAGGAGTAATGTGAATATGAAGTTCTAGTCTGCTTGCAGTGCCAAGGGCAGGTCTACACTGTGAAGTACTTTCTGTATTAACTGCTTCAGGCTAAAGTCACACAGCAAAATCAGCAGCAGAAAAACTAGTAGCAGGTCAGTTGCAGGTTACTAGCTGAAAACAGGTCATTTAGTGGAGTTTTTACAAGAGTATTAGAAAAGTATTGACTTCTACGAAATCCACAATCAAATCTGCTTCCAAGAGATAACACGCCACTTCTCAAGCGTTTTTTCAAATCAGCTACTGTGCACAAGGTGGAGTCTTTAACATTAAAGTCAATGGGAAAACTGCTGGTGAGTTATGGTTGTGGATTTAGCAGCTGAAAACACCCATTTTCAGCTGCTGAATCAGTGGCAGATTAGATTTTAGTCGTGTAAGCATACCCTTAAAAGAGTTAAACTTACTTGCTCTCCAAGCAGCATCCGACCCAGCAGTGACTTGCCGCTTGGTGACACATTACTACTGAGTCAACTCATTGGCTACAGTGACGCACATGACCCCTTCCATGCAAGACGTTTACAGGTGGGGACCAGAAGCCTGGTGCTGACAGCCTTGGAACTGAGACCTAGTCAGCTATAAGTATAATTCAAAGCCCCCAGACATGTTTCACCACACTACTGGCATCTTTAGGGGTTTATACATAACTGAGTTTTGTATATTTGCATTGTGCAATATATACTAGCTTGCACTTAGCCAGTTGGTGATGTTTTTTGCTGCCTTTTTTGTGTGCTTTTCAGGGGACCACAAATCCTGTGACTAAAAGTCTATAGTACAATATTGAAAAGATAAAAAAAAAAAAGCCCCCCAATATACTTAAACAATTAACAGCACCATTAGAAAAACTTAAAATGCTTTGCATTTTTTACATTTTAAAATACCGAACTGTGTGTGAAGGAGACCTTAGGGGTTGTCTAGTCTGTTCCTGAGTAGTTCCAATGCCACACTGAAGTGAATGCGACCAGTGCTGCAGTAACCAGCTCCATCTACTACACAATGAATGAAGCTGTACAGTTCCGGTACTGGAGCTACGCTGGAACAGCTGACCATGGGGGTGTGGAGTGCCGGCCCCCTCCAATTAGATACTTATAAGCCAATCCTTGATAGACCATTGATATAAAAACACAGGACAACCCCTTTAAAGAGTATGTGCACATAACACAGTTGGACAGATTATTTTTCCTGTATTAGTACCTGTGTTATCCTGATAAAAGACTATAATTGCCAGACTGCAAAGTACCAAAGAAAAGCTCTCTGCACGGCAGAACTGTGAATGAGCTGTGGACTATAATACAGGCTTATAACATTAGCTATTTCAATATGTAAATTATACACCAAATTTCAGAGGTGAAGACCTTTAGCACAAGTCTCTTCATGCAGTTCGACATGAAATAACTAACGGGCTCACCTCTTCGTGTGCAGTTCTGCAAGATGTTTGTATTCTCTTCAACCGATTTCATTAGCCGACAAAAATGGTGATGGACGTCAGCAAACAAATTGGCTTCTCTTGGCATGGCTACCCGGAATGCTAAGGTAGAGAAAACCTGAAGGGAGTAATATAAAAGAATGAAAAACACTGCAATGTACCGGTCTCCAACCTGTGGCTCAACAGCTGGTGTAAAACGAAAAAATTCCTGCATGCATATGAGCCACAGGTTGGAGACCGCATGTTAGGTGTATTCTGAGACTCTTGGTTAATTAGACTGCGAAACCATATTATTAAGCCAATAGTTATAGAGTATATTCATACGGTCACACATGTATCATTATGGATGTTATTTCATTTAAAGGGCATCTGTCAGCAATGGGGGCAACAGGGGTGATACAATTCCACCTAGAGACTGTGCTCTCTCTATAACTGCCATGCCCTCTGCACTTTGGTTGACAGGGCCAGGCATTACGAAGTTTACACTGCCTGGCCCTGTCAATTAAAGTACAGAGGGCACTGGCAGTTATAGAGAGAGCAGAGCCTCTAGGTGTAATGACAACACCCCCGTTGCTCCTAGGGGCTCATTTGCATAAATCAAAATATTTCTCTCAACAATGTGGACACATATGAACATGGGACCAACACAGATGTCTTCAGCTGCCAAATGCACATGTACCAGGTCAGCCAGTTTCATAGGTACAAACCTGCTGACAGATGCAAACCAATAGATCAAAACTCATTGTAGAGCATCTTCATACAAGCACACGTGTATCCTTATGGAAGCTCTTCCATTTAAAATCAGGTAACCTCAATTAAGGAGAATGATAGAATCAATGGATCAAAACTAATATTGCTATTAATAGAAATAATGAAAAAACCTCTTCCATCTGAGTCCACTTCTCCTGAACAGACAGCCACAGATGAACAGTTGTCTCAATGACTTGCAACTTCTTCTGCCACTTGGTCACATCATCCAGGAAGGATCCAGCTTCTGCATAGGGCTGTATGCTTGTCAACACCAACTGGTGATGTTCCAGTTCCTCGAATATAGAGTCTGCGTTTCTTATGAGCAGAACTTTACCAAACTCCTAGTGGTATAATTAGCACACAAATATACATGACAGGTTATTACACTAAGCGCCAGTACATTATTTGTCAATGAAAAGCAAGTGACTGTATGTTAAACCAATATAGCTACAAATGCTAAATGCTAGCTGGGATTATATAGTAACTCATAAATCACTTCACTGCTAAAATATGCACTCAGAATAATGCATATATATCAAATGAACTGTTACATACCGTATATCTACAGGGCACAATTAAAAATGAATCACTTATGCTGATGGCTTGTAAAAATTATATTCAGTTAGCTTCCAGAAGGCATCAAAGATACATGCATTAATTTAAGATTTGTTTTCCCTTTGTCCACCATTAGGATACATTCACAGTTAGTTGTGAATGCTTTTGCTATATTTTTGCTATTTAGTAATGTGATTGTCACACTATTATCACTAAGGAATAAGGCGCCCTTATGAGGTTCTATTAATCACGGCGGCAGAGTATTTGTTTCAATGGGTTTTATGCATTTTCAGGAAGGTATATAAAGAAAAAGAAACCATGAAGACAAATATATCTCACGTACACAAGATATAAGGGAGTTACATAATATCAAGTGCATAGTACATATGGATTACTGTTCCAGCCTGTGGGTGTAACTAATCCCCTGATATGGGACCGAGGGAAATGAGAATGACTGAAACAGAGAAGCAGAGGAAGAAGGACATGGGCAGGTCACCGCCTGCTCCCTAAAGGTGTTAGAATAAGGTGGAGAAGGAAGTCTTATGTCTGAACCTTAGGAAAAATGCACTACCATACACAAAAGTAATAGGCCTTTAAATCCTGTAAGCACCTAGTATTATGTCTATTAAAATAAACCCCCCAGTAGAATCTTTGAGTGCGAAACGTACAGCGGGATGTTCTGTGCTCCACTTTGGTCACTTATTAACTCTTAGCTATTACCTATTTGTTGGCCCCAGGATCAGTCCAGAGACCTCATTGTTGGTATGGTTGTGGGAATAGCCGGCGGGTTACCATATATTATTTAGTACCTTTTTGTCACTGTATTATTTTAGGTATGTCCACCTAATTTTAGATATGTTGTTTTAAGTGTATTTTATCATTTTTTTATCTAAAAAGTCATGATTTTATTTATTAATTGTTGGTCTACTGCATTATTTGTGGGTCTTCAAAAAATTGGTATGCATTTTACCAACTACGGTCACGGCCCTCCCATTAACTTATTTTTAAAGGGGTTGTTTACCTCTGGGGACCTTTTCTACAGACCAGTTAGTGTGGCCGGTCCTTACTTACCAGATCCTCAATGCTAGGTTCCAGCTCCTGCACTCGGTCCACTCCGCTCTGCTAATAGCCTGTAAACTACAATATGTATACTGTATACTATTAGCAGAGTGAAGCAGAGTAAGCGCAGGCGCTCACATAGTACATTGCACCATCTGCCTGTGCCGTGTCTACTTAAACAGGACCATTTATGGGTCCGAACATTTTAAGATAACTATCTGGACATGTAGAGAGGTACCCGGGGATCTCACTGCACTTACTATTATCCCTGGGCGCCGCTCCGTTCGGCCGCTGTGGCCCCGTTACCTTCTCCCGCGCTGTATGGTAATTGCTACTATTGGTTCACCAGGGAGGAGACTACCCTGTTTCTCCCTGGGCGTTCCTTCTCCCTGGCTGTAGTGCTGTCCAATCGCAGTGCAGAGCTCACAGCCAGGGAGAAAAATAAACTCCCAGGCTGTATTTTCATAAAGTGGAACTAAAAGCTTACGTACACTTTAAACAAGAGAATACCACCAACAGAATAATAAGTGACGTTAAAGGCAATGTGTCGCCTATAATTTTTTCTGCTAGTTAAAACCAGATAGTGAGACATATCCTTTTTTTCTAATGTGTTGTTTATTTGCAAATTTTGTTTATTCTACAGTATTTCCTAGACATGATTATTGGGCTGCCATCTTGCCTGAGCTGTCTAAAAAGATATGCGTTACAGCAGCCACTATGGGCCATGAACACAATGGACAGGAGGAGACCTCATTGACCTCTATGGGAGGGTTTTCTAGGCATGCTCTGTGACCTGTGCAGAGGTCATTGTATAAGGAAAAGAACAGATAAGCTTTGACAATCACATATTGTGCATGGTGGATTCTGTGTTATAGAGGTGACTGTCATTGGAATTCTGCCTATGATGATAATGGTGAAAAGTAATCTGTACAGACCAAGAAGTGGTGCCTATTATTACGCTCTTTACACTGCCTGATGTTTGGGCAGAGTATCACTAATGAGCCTTCATATGAATGCTGGTTAGCAATAATCTGCCTATGTAAAGGTGCCACCGATTACCTGATGAACAAGCAAATGTAATAGGATTGTCTGTGCAGACACCTAAATCATTGTTTTCTGGAAGCAGATTGTGCTGTCTAAACAGCCTCTGGCGGCAAACAATGATTCTGTATGGGTAGGAGGGACGGCATTAGCAATCGCTCCTCCTCATAGTGGAGGAAATCTCTGCATGTAATTGCATAGGTCTCCTCCACTGACTTCCTTCACCTTCAGGTCGGGGGCATTTAGTAGTCAGTGCAAAAACTGCAGGATTATTTTAAACATAGATAGTGACAAGAAAAATGAAAATGACATCACCAAAAGCTCTTTCAAATGTTTTTAACATAAAATGTAATTTAGCTCATTTTCTGATGACACATTCCCTTTAATTAACACAAAGCAGAATACCCTTCCTTACCTCTATATGTTTCAGAGACTCATATAAGGACAGCGTGCTTCCCCTGCCTGTCTTTCTGGAAAGGTGAAATCCACGGTCTGATTGCTTACTAAGCCTTCGGCTGCCTTTTCCAGTTGTTGTATTACGGTTTATTTCTCCTTTGGTGTAGTGACTACCAGAAATTGAACTGGTAAGTTCCTGGAATAGATCACATCTGTACTTGAGATTATGTGAATTTTTAAATCAAGAGCACAAGAATAAGAATACAAAAATTTAAGTTGAAGACAGAAAAAGGAAACATAACATTAAAATTTCTTCATGGTTTCCATAATATATTACTATACTTTCTGAATTTTAAAACAACAAAATGCACACTGGGGCAGATTTCCTAACAGTGTTTAAGATTTAGACAGTGTGGGGGTAATTTATCATGAGGGTAATGGTCAAGGAAGTCATTTTCTGGATTGTCTCGTTTTTTGTGCCAAATGTAAAAAATGTTGCACGCCTATTATTATTTTCCATCAGCTTCTATGTCAACTGAGGTGGACTTGTGACTTTTTTTGTGACATTTCAAATTGAAAAACCTGGCTTAAAATGTAACTTTGTACAAAAGACCATCACAGCCATTAGAAAACATAGAGTTACAAGAATGGTGCAAAATACATTAAAATGTCACAAATACTTTTTATATTTGCACATTTTGTACGTCACAGACAAACAGCTAAAGACATTTCACTTTTCTGGTTCAAAGACTTTCTTACATTACTCCCTGTAAATTTAGACTAAACTGCACCAGATTTATCACAGTGGATGATGCTGGATGATAAATCTGGCGCACCTTTAGGCTGTCTAGTCTTTTAGTTGGCCTGCTCTACACTAAAATAATGCTGCATACTTTTGGCTCATTTTTTGGCACAAACTGTCACATCTTAAGCCATGCCCTTTCAGGTGGGGCATGCATGCATGTTTACCGCTAAGTGACACCCCCATACCGTACAAGGCAGAAATTTTACAAATTTTTGGGTGCACTTTTAGTAAGTCTTCCCCACAATACTTTCTTATAGCCATGCATAAAATTTTTATACTACGTTATAAGATTGTAATGTTTTATAAACCTCTAAGGCCATGACGGGACGTGACTATAAGGAGACGCACCCAGCCCCGTTAGATGAGGGGACCCAAGTGCCCCTTTGCCACATAAGAAGGCACCAGTGATATACTTAGTGCGTGACAGATGCATGGCCATGTTAGAGATTTTGCATTAGGTCACCAGAGCTTTAAAGGGAACCTGTCACCAGTTTTATGGTGTCCTAACTAAGGGCAACATAAATAAGTGACTGATTCGCTTAGCAAAATGCTGGGTCACTTTCTTTAATTGACCCAGTCAATCTGCCAACATCTTGTATTGAAAAGCTCCAGCTGATAATGATGAGTCATGAATATTCATGAGCCCCTGACTCTCCCCGCCCACCTGCTGCTGAATGACATTTATTTTCCATATGAATCAGCACCAGGTGGGCAGGGGAGTGGCTATAGCTCTAAATGACATATACGCTGGACTCAATGACATCACGCTGGACTCCCATCAGCTCATTAGCATGCGGCATCTTTGTGTGTATATTATGAGGTAACCATCTGTCACACCAGTAAGTGAATAGATCTAAGGCACTTTTAGTAGTTAATTATTGTATATAATTAGTTAGATTATAATCAAATATCCACATGACAGGTTCCCTTTAAATCACACCTTTTCACAATCTACAGAGCATAGATATGATGTAGTTCTATTAATTTGTAAACCGTTTCATTTGGTGATAATTACTGTTGGTAAACTCCTCGCCCTTCATAAACTCCTTAAAAGCTGAGATGCATATCATATCATTTTGTGACTCTCTTCAGTCACATACCTCATTTTCCATTTTCCTGGGTGATAAGAGTCTGCTGTGAGGACTAAGGTCAAATATTCTACTTAGCCAGACTTCTTCACAGTTCTTCAAGGAGCTTTCAATTGTCACATCTCGAATGGCTCTCTGTACAGTTGTCCTTACATCTTCTGTGTGCTCTGATATAACATAAATTGCAATCAAACAGTCTGTTAGCCTTGATACAATACACCATTGTTAACATTTTAATCTCTCGGTGTCCAACTATACAGTGGAGCTGATAATTTGGAGAAATTAATTAAGCACAATTGTAAATCATAAACATATTTCTATGATTTAATCTTTTTTTTCTTTACAAACTACACTTTGTAGATTAATAGATTCCCATAAAGGATCAAGCCATAGTAGTTTATATCTTTGCCTAGATCACAGGCCATCAAGATGCAATAAAGTTGCTGGAATAGATTTAGCTGTATGTGCTGGAATGGAGAGGATGGGGTGCTGGTTAGAACAAAGAGCTTGCAGTTATTTTCCAGATTTCTTCAGACTGGCACATAATGCCGGCTACCAGTATGTAAAACTATCCAGGATGAAACCAGTATAATGGTTTGGCTGTGACTATAGCAGTCACAATCTTAAGCTGAAAATTACCTGAAGCCCAACCCTATTCATTAACAGAAACACTCACATAAAAAGTCTCCCTACTTTGGTGCAGCATGGCAGTTACTCTATTGCTCAAGTTCTCACCTATTTAGCAAGATAAATATATAGGGCAAATTAATTAGATTTTGGGCTCTTTTTATTGATAATATCATGGTATCATTGTATGTAATAAACTGGGAAATTTGGTCTTTTGAAAAAAACAAATCCCTTAAATGAACTTAACAAGACCAGTTATTTGTAAAACATACTCTGTAAGTCCATAGCAAGTAGATCACCCAGGGTCATTGCCTTTAGGCTATCGGCAGTAACTCGAAGCATGCCCCCAGTCTGGCGGACAAGTTGGTTCCAATGTCTTGTCCTCATTGTAGGATTACTGAGGTCTTCTATTAAAGGCAAGGTCATCTAGAATGATAAAAATCAAATGCTTTAGGTACGGTATAGACTGAATAGCAATCTAATAAAGACCACTTTCAATATATTATTGGGTCACCACTAAAAATGTACATCTTTTTTTGGAACTAGAGTCAATAATCAACTTACAGTATGGCACTGTATGCATACACAGTAGCAGATGACATGGTCTTCTGCTGGTATACATAAGGAAATCTTGCCGATGTATATCTCTAATGATAGACTCTAATACAGTCTGCACAGAGCCTTAGTATTACTTTAAAGGGGTTGTGCAAGAAATGGGGAGGGTAGGCAAACCCCCCTCCCCCACTTTGCAGGACCTGTAAATAGAAGTTAACTGAAAATATTACTGGTTCTGGCTCCCAGCTCATTTTCCTCCAAGCCTGCAATGCTTCACTGGGCTCCCTCGCTGTCAACATCCTGCTTGACATCGCTGCAGCCAATCACTGACCGCTGCAGAGACTGTGGCCATTTGTCATGAGGTAAGGGGATCCGGTCGCCACTGCAGCCTCTGATTGGCTGTGGCAATGTTAAACAGCATGTTGACAGGGAGGGAGCCCAGAGGAGCATCACAGGCTGGAAGGAAAAGCAGCGAGGGGCAGGGAAGCAGGCATGTATTCTTCCCCTTACAGGCCCTGCCAAGTGAGGGGGTTTGCCAACTCCTACCCCCCCCCCCCCCTTGCACAACCCCTTTAAATAATTAAGACCGGAATTTTAGACACCGGTCTAAGCTGGCGCTTGATGCGCCTAAGTTATGTAGAGGTGCCAGCCTCTACACAACTTAGGCACTGGCCGTGCAACTTGCATGGAGATTTAAGTAATTTTCTATACCAAAAACAGGCATAGAAAATGATAATTGAGGCTGGCAGGCCAGCCAGTCCACTTCCCCACCCACACCACACCGCCTTTTTCCGCCACCTCAGTAAAGTTGCGTGCGCAGGAAAAAGTGACAGATTCAGTTGCAAATGCCTTTTACAACTGAATCTGCGACAAAAGTATGCCAAAAAGTGCCGTATTTTGCTTCATAAATGACCCCCTTAAGTCCTATCCTGTGGGAGCTAGCTAAGTTGTTACAATGGGACAACCCGTTTAAAGCAGTTTGGATTATAATACATAGGATCCTCATATAAGAAAACACTACATTTATAAAAATGTCAGAAAAAAGAACTTACATGCATGATATTGACAACTTCCAACACTTTCTTGTAAACATCCCATTCTTGGATCTCTCCAGGAAAAGACTGCAAAAGAGCTAGATGATTTTTTGTCCTTTTGTAAATTTCATCTGTGTTCATATTCTGCCACAACTCCTTCTTCCATATGTCCTGCTCTTGAAGAATTGAATCTACATGTTTCCACACAAGGCTGAGTTTCTGCAGCAGGTCTTCACAGCTAAGACAGGTCCAAAAAATAATATCAGATGTAATCATGGCAGAAATGATAAGGGCTCATTCAGATGAATGATTTTCCTATCTGGGTAGTAAATGGGTCAATTCATATAACCAATTTTACATTCCGGTCCTTGCCAAGAAAATCACAGCATGCACAATCCAGCCCCAATTCTCCTTCAAGACTCATTCACTCACCATTAGGTCTGCAAAAACCCTGGACAGCTGACGTCATCTGAGTGAGGCCAGTTTCAAAACTTCATTGTGTTTAGTAGTCATATCATGGGAGGGTTTAACGGTGTCGGAATAAGCCTTGAGGGTGTTGGTACATGGAGCGGGTCCTGCCACAGTAACTGCATGCAGATTGCCGCCGCTACTTGCTGGGTTGCACCTGGTGGCAATCCACATGCAGTTACCAGAACCGGAATGATTCAGTATTAGATGTGAAAAAAAAAAAAATCTCTAACTGGACAACAGCAGTAGGCTGGTTTTCGAGGTTTTATAGTTTCAAGCTACAGCTGCAGTCAGATGACACGTTGAGTTGCTGTCCAAAAGTCTCCACATAGTTTAAGTCTAAAAATCTTACAATCTTTTATTTAAAAAAAAAACTAAGGAAATATGTAGATAACACATACTTGTTTAAAATGGAGAAATCAACCACCGTAGCCTCCAGAAGATCTTGAAGTTCTTTTAGGTCTTTTGCTTCGTTTTGCAAGATTTGAACCCGAGCGTTGAAATTATAAATGATTCTAAAGGCTTCCTGCGATGTGCATTCATAGTTGTATACCTCAGAAGTCTCAATATCAGAGCCCAGAACATCAAGCTTACGTTGAAACAGTTCTAAATCCTGTTACAAAAATCAAATAAATATACAGGAAAAATACATTTCAAAATGGAGCAAATGACAATGGGGGATATTAATCAAAACTGGTGTAAAGAAAGACTAGCCTAGTTGCCCATAGCAACCATAATTCACCTTTCATTTTCCAAAGGAGCTCTGACAAATAAATGTTGGAATCTGATTGGTTGCTACACTAAGTTTTACTTTGCACCACCTTTGAAATCTCCCCCATTGTTCAAATATTAACACCAAGATACTAACTCTCAGTTCTCTGAAGCCAAAACTGCTTTCCATCACTTCCCATACACACTTGCTGTAGCCAGCAGCTCCCTGCCAGCCAATTAGATTGGATTACTGAGAGACACGCCTCCTCACTCTGAAGCCTAATGCAGGCATGCAGTGTGAAGGACCGCCCCTCCGACTTCCTGTTTTCTTAGCCAGAGACAGACAAGCCATAGCAACTGTCTTTGAAGGGAGCAGTGGAAAGGGACAGGGGACATTAATGAAAGCTGTTATTATAAAGTAATTACAGATCTTTTGACAATCATTGACAGACTAACTCAGGTATACATGCCTAGCTCTAATAAACTAGCAAAAGACAATGGGGGCATATGGCTAGGATATGCCCACATTGTCTGATAGGTGCAGATCACAGAAGTGGAGCTAAGAATGTTACAGGGAAAGTGGTAGCTGGAGTACCCCGGGTTTCCTGGGGTCCGGCCACCAACAAGCGCTCTCCCCATACAAGTGAATGGGAGCGCACCACGCTTGCGCAGCCACCGCTCCCATTCATTTCTATGGGGCTAACGGAAATAGCCAAGCCAGCTCTCTGCTATTTTCAGCAGCCCCATAGAAATGAATGGAGGGCGGCTGCTTATTCGCAGTGCGCTCTCCACAACTTTCCGTTCTCAATGTAGGTGTGGGTCCCAGAGGTGGGGCCCACACCTATCAGACAATGGGGGCATATCCAAGCTAGCCAAGCAGAAAGTTAAAAAGAAAAAAAGTTTTTTTTTGTTGGGAGAATTCAATGGGGGGGACTTTCCCTGGGACCCATGCCGATCTTTTAATATTTGTGTACCAGTATGTGTTGGGTGTGATATTGTACAGTGTATGTATGCTCAGTAGCTCAGTCTAATGCATTGTTAAAAATCTTTTTTGTCGCTGTCTTTAAAAGGGGCTATCACATTTTAGTTTATACAAGCAGAAAAGCTCTTGTTTTTAAGCTCTAAAGAAAGCTATGTTTTTCTCAAGACATCAGTGGAAAATTATCATGTAATTTTCAGTGACACCACTTAACCTGCACAGAATAGCATACAAGTGAATACACTGGCTTGCAAGCAGTAGTTCAATTCAATAGTACTTTAGTAATTAAACTAGATTGACCTCCTCTGTCCATGTACATTTTAAATTAAAAAAACATCTGAATCTCTAAACCTTTAAGCTTCACTTATTAATTTTGACCCCTAAAAAGTAAAGTATTACAAGAAAAGGTTGCTATAGTCACTTTATTTGAAATAGAGAAAACTGAATCAGGCCTAGAGGATAAAATATTTCCCATCATGAAACATGACGGAATAGTGTTTCCACTATGCACATTGCTAACCAAATACAGTGTTTACCGCATTTGGAACCCACAGTAAGTCATTCCTCAAGTTTCTTATAATTTGTGTATGACCATTCTTGGGCTACACAGAAGCAGGAGGCATCCTGTCTACTCCACTCTAGGCGAAACAAGTATAAAACATATACAGTTTAAATTGTGGTGCCTCTTATATGCCATGAGACTGATACTCCTGGCAGAATGGGCATGACCAATCAACTGTTTATTGGCAATTGTAATGCTGAGCAGCCAGTTCCTCCCAGCTGATCAGTGGCCACACATCAGTTGGTTTCCTCTGGTACATACAAATGTGACTTCTGATCCTAACTTCAGTGACATGTTTATACAATGCTCACATAATTTTCATTAAAGAGGATCTTTAACCTAGAACTTACCTCAGCCACCTAATGAATCTATAATAATAAACTAGGCACTTCCTTAAATAATCAACCCAGTTTTTTTTTTTATTAACATAGAAACATAGAATGTGTCGGCAGATAAGAACCATTTGGCCCATCTAGTCTGCCCAATATACTGAATACTATGGATAGCCCCTGGCCCTATCTTATATGAAGGATGGCCTTATGCCTATCCCATGCATGCTTAAACTCCTTCGCTGTATTTGCAGCTACCACTTCTGCAGGAAGGCTATTCCATGCATCCACTACTCTCTCAGTAAAGTAATACTTCCTGATATTACTTTTAAACCTTTGCCCCTCTAATTTAAAACTATGTCCTCTTGTAGCAGTTTTTCTTTTTTTAAATATTCTCTCCTCTTTTACCTTGTTGATTCCCTTTATGTATTTAAAAGTTTCTATCATATCCCCTCTGTATCGTCTTTCTTTTAAGCTATACATGTTAAGGTCCTTTAATCTTTCCTGGTAAGTTTTATCCTGCAATCCATGTACCAGTTTAATAGCTCTTCTCTGAACTCTCTCCAAAGTACCAATATCCTTCTGGAAATATGGTCTCCAGTACCGAGCACAATACTCTAAATGAGGTCTCGCTAGTGCTCTGTAGAGCGGCATGAGCACCTCCCTCTTTCTACTGGTAATGCCTCTCCCTATACACCCAAGCATTCTGCTAGCATTTCCTGCTGCTCTATGACATTGTCTGCCTACCTTTAAGTCTTCTGAAATAATGACCCCTAAATCCCTTTCCTCAGATACTGAGGTTAGGACTGTATCACTGATTTTATATTCTGCTCTTGGGTTTTTACGTCCCAGGTGCATTATCTTGCACTTATCAACATTAAATTTTAGTTGCCAGATTTTTGACCATTCCTCTAGTTTTCCTAAATCCTTTTCCATTTGGTGTATCCCTCCAGGAACATCAACTTTGTTACAAATCTTTGTGTCATCAGCAAAGGCACACCTTACCATCAAAGCCTTCTGCAATTTCGCTGATAAAGATATTAAACAATATGGGTCCCAGAACAGATCCCTGAGGTACCCCACTGGTAACAAGACCATGGTCTGAATATACTCCATTGACTACAACCCTCTGTTGTCTGTCCCTCAGCCACTGCCTAATCCATTCAACAATATGGTAGTCCAATTACAAAGACTGCAATTTATTGATAAGCCTTCTATGTGGGGCAGTATCAAAAGCCTTACTAAAGTCTAGATAAGTGATGTCTACTGCACCTCCGCCATCTATTATTTTAGTCAAAAAATCAATAAGATTAGTTTGACATGATCTCCCTGAAGTAAACCCATGCTGTTTTTAATCTTTCAATCCATGGGATTTTAGATGTTCCACAATCCTCTCCTTAAGTATGGTTTCCATTAATTTCCCCACTATTGATGTCAGGCTGGTTGAGCTGCTGTACATTATCTAGCTAAATGTAGTACAGTTTTCTGTGCCACTTGCACAGGGGCCCACAGGGGAATTGCTATTTCCTGATCAAGTAACTATAAAGAAGTAATAGATTACAGCAGTGCAGTGGTTTCAGTAAAACAACTGTTCTGCTTCACAAATGTTTCTTGTACATGCAAATATGTATGAAACATTTTAATATTCATGCATTTGCACAACAGGTGGAAATTCAGTACCAAAATAAAACTGTGAGAAGGCAGCAAAAATATTTTAGCTAAATTAGCTTTGTAGAGGCCTTTCTAAGAGTTCTTACTTGAAAATACATAAAGATTATAATGCTTTCAGTAGTTGTAACAATCTTATATAGACTGTATTAAAATTAACGCAATCAATACAGGGATTATTGAGGATTAGTCAGAGAAATTACCCTGGTGACTATGTCAGCTTCGTGCTGTATCCTAGGACCCAGACGTTGCTTGGCAAGTGACACCTTGGTTTTCATACTGTTCCAGCGTGCAGGCATTGTCCTATAAAGAACGTCACTCTCTGCTGGAAGAGACATCAGATGCTTTCCTAAAAGAGTCACTGTTTTCTGCAACACAGCGAACTGCACCTCCATCTCCACTTGCTTGGAAGAAACCTTGTTTAGTAAAGAAATAAATACTTAGACATTACATAGACACATTAAAACAAATGCCTTATCACTAAATAGCTGTATATTTGGTATAGGCAATGCATATACCAGTAAAATATGTAAATGTCTGCACAGCTAAGGAATCGTACCTGTAGCTACAAAGAAGTGGTTTGTGGTCCATCTGACACCATTTTCTAAATTAAAATTTCTCAGCATTTAAGACATTCACCCCACTACCTGTCATTTTATTTTAGAAACTACACCCCTCACATTATTCAATAATTTAATTTCAAAATGTCATTTTTTGGGAGAGTTTCCAATTAAATCAAATTTTCCTGTAAAACAGCAGGAGTTAACAGCAAAACAAACCTCAATGTATATTACCCTGATTCTGCATTTTACAGAAACACCACATATGAAGTCATAAATGGCTGCATGGGAATGGCTGGGTTCAGAAGGGAAGGAGCGCCATATGGTTTTTGAAGGGCAGATTTTACTGGAATTTGGAATCATTTTTGTCACATTTTAAGAATCCCTGATGTAGAAAAACACCCCAAAAATGACCCAATTTTGGAAACTGCACCCTTCAAGAATTTTTTTGTTCGGTGCAGTGAGCACTTTGACCCAACAGGCATTTCATAGTACTTATAGACAAAATGAAAAGTTTCATTTCTTCCAATAAAATGTACTTTTTAGCCCTAATTTTTTCATATTCATAGGGGCTAACAGGAGAAAAAGCACCCCACAATTTGTTATGTATTTTTTCCTTAATATGGCAATAGCCCGAGCCCGGGCCAGAGAAAGCACTTAGGTACGAAACGGCCGTCGCCCATTCAGCTGGTTACATCACTGCATTTGTTGTCCGCTACCCACTGCCAATAAAAAGAAGTCCTGTATCAGCGCAAAAAAGGGGTGAGTGCCGTCCGTTTTTTCTATTATTACCTACCATAGCAATCATTGTCACCACATGATCGCATTGTGGGAAGTGATGTAAAGCGCTTAGGCTTTTAAGGGGTGAATACACCAGCATCTGTGAAAACTCTGAGGGTTACAGCATCAGCCTGGGCGTTATCGACAGCCAGGGCCCTGTCCCTGATCGGGCAAGCACTGCTCCTGTGCCCGCCTAATCAGCATGTTGTAACAGTAAGCCACTGGTCGTTAACCCCTTCCCGATGCGCTGTATATACAAACCGGATTCCAAAAGTTGGGACACTAAACAAATTGCAAATAAAAACTGAATGCAATGATGTGGAGATGGCAAATGTTAATATTTTATTTGTAATAGAACGTAGATGACAGATCAAATGTTTAATCTGAGTAAATGTATCATTTTAAAGGAAAAGTACGTTGATTCAAATTTTCACGGTGTCAACAAATCCCCAAAAAGTTGGGACAAGTAGCAATAAGAGGCTGGAAAAAGTAAATTTGAGCATAACAAAGAGCTGGAAGACCAATTAACACTAATTAGGTCAATTGGCAACATGATTGGGTATAAAAAGAGCTTCTCAGAGTGGCAGTGACTCTCAGAAGCCAAGATGGGTAGAGGATCACCAATTCCCACAATGTTGCGCAGAAAGATAGTGGAGCAATATCAGAAAGGTGTTACCCAGCGAAAAATTGCAATGACTTTGCATCTATCATCATCAACTGTGCATAACATCATCCGAAGATTCAGAGAATCTGGAACAATCTCTGTGCGTAAGGGTCAATGCCGTAAAACCATACTGGATGCCCGTGATCTCCGGGCCCTTAAACGACACTGCACCACAAACACAAATGCTACTGTAAAGGAAATCACAGAATGGGCTCAGGAATACTTCCAGAAACCATTGTCAGTGAACACAATCCACCGTGCCACCGTGGAAAGGCACCATCAATGCAGAAAAATATATTCAGGTTCTAGAACAACATATGCTCCCATCCAGACGTCATCTCTTTCAGGGAAGACCCTGCATTTTTCAACAAGATATTGCCAGACCACATTCTGCATCAATCACAACATCATGGCTGCGTAGGAGAAGGATCCGGGTACTGAAATGGCCAGTCTGCAGTCCAGATCTTTCACCTATAGAGAACATTTGGCGCATCATAAAGAGGAAGGTGCAACAAAGAAGGCCCAAGACGATTGAACAGTTAGAGGCCTGTATTAGACAAGAATGGGAGAGCATTCTTATTTCTAAACTTGAGAAACTGGTCTCCTCGGTCCCCAGACGTCTGTTGAGTGTTGTAAGAAGAAGGGGAGATGCCACACAGTGGTGAAAATGGCCTTGTCCCAACTTTTTGGGGATTTGTTGACACCATGAAATTCTGATTCAACATATTTTTCCCTTAAAATGGTACATTTTCTCAGTTTAAACTTTTGTTCCGTGATTTATGTTCTATTCTGAATAAAATATTAGAAGTTGGCACCTCCACATCATTGCATTCAGTTTTTATTCACGATTTGTATAGTATCCCAACTTTTTTGGAATCCGGTTTGTACATGTTGGGAAGGGGTTAATAAGAAAACAACATAGCCTACATTTAAATAAATATTTGAGTTTTGTAATATTGATGAGCTATCCACAGGATACGTCATCAATCATCAATACCAGATCGGTGAGGGGACAGCCCACAGCACTCTAATCTATCAGATGTTTGAAGGTGCTATACTACTTGTACGAGCACTGTGTCCTTTTCTATGTTTACATGCTGTCTACATTTAAATGGCAGTATAATCTAGACAGCGCGCTGGCAAACAATGAAGAGGACATAGGGCTTGTGCAAGCGACATGGCCCCTTCAAACAGCTTATCAGTGTGGTGCCAGGCATCAGACCTTTTCTTGCAATAAATAAAGTAGCTCTACACATAAAGCAAAAAAGGAGAAAAACTATCCTCACACATGAATGCACAAACAATATCTGTTTCAAAGATATTACCAGAAGTTGGATAAAATGCCATATTGCCCTAACCTTCAACGTATACATATATTTCCTCCTCCTCTCTTTTTTTTTTTTTCATAACGTTATTTGTTTTATTAAGATGTTTCTTAAAAAAGGCAAATATAATATTTTTACACCTTCAAACAAATATAACCATTAGCGTGAGCATATTCTGGACCAATCCTATCTTCCATTTTCCACAACTTCTCATGAGTTTCGAGTATATGGAGGCAGCTAAACTTATGTAATCTACCCCAAAAAAATAAAAAATCTGAGGATAAGTGGGAGTCTGTGAACTGGGACATCCACAGAAAGGGACACTAGAAAGGGACCTCTGGAGCTCTTTTTAGAAGACTGCACAAATACCTCATGCTGTAGATACTGAATTGTATGCAATACAACTCTGTACCATGTGTACTTATGGTTATTTCATAGCTCATTCGCCACAAAATTCATGTGCAAGTGTGCATGTCAAATAACCCTGACCTGGAGTGAAATAGTTGGACTAGCCACTCATGGGAACTGGCACAACCTCCCTGCATAAGGATTTATCTTCTAATTTATGTGTGCTGAGGGCAAGACTTGATGTATGACTGGACTAAAGGCCAGCCAGTAATAATTGTAGTCACATCCAGTTATGTTAAATAGGTCACATTAGCGGAAAACAGGTCAACAGAAAGGAACTCTTAAGCTCCTGCCAACAGAAATGATACCTCATTTGTTTAATTATAACAAAAATAAAGATGCTCCATCGAGCCGCTCTGCTCATAGCTTTATTGACACATCCTGGAAGGAATATTAGTTTAATATACAGAAGGATGAGTGGCAGGAATCCCATAATTATACTGAATAAGATATGTTGAGTGTCACAAGGTGTAACAACATCTAAAATATCAATAACCTTGTACAAATGCCGGTCTTGATAAATGACCCTCATTGACTGTACAAATCAATCCCTTGGCCTGTTTTTTTTTTTACAATTCATTATAGCAAGTAAAATGTATTATCCTTGAGTCAAGACTGCTTAGCTCATGGAGGATTCCCTGAATCGGATGTCACTGTAGCAAACTCTCAACTTTCATAAGTATTAGGGGGGTCAGTTAATATCAGAAATACACATATATTAGGCAGCAGCCCGTCTGATTCATAATTTCCAATGACCATAACAGTCAATGATCACTGTGTCTATGGCCCATGGGGTTGCCGTAAAGCAATTTATTTTTATGCTTTGTAAATGCTGTTAAGAACAGCTCAGGCAAGATGGCTGCAATCATAATAATGTTCAGGAAATAGAAAAAATACATCTGCAATCAGAAAATAAAATCTGATGGATATGTGCTGCTATCTGGTTTTAACTGGCAGATAAAAAATTGTATGGCACATTTCCTTTAAAACTTAAAGGGAACCTGTCACCTGGATTTTGGGTATAGAGCTGAGGACATGGGCTGCTAGATGGCCGCTAGCACATCCGCAATATCCAGTCCCCAAAGCTCTCTGTGCTTTTATTGTGTTAAAAAAAAACGATTTTATAGATATGTAAATGAACCTTAGATGAGTCCTGTCTCGTCCATGCTTCAGAGATGAGTCCAGAGTTCTCTGACTCTGAGCCTAGCCACGCCCACTGTGAAGGAGCCCAGCACCGCCCCGCATCCTCCGAATCTCCTCCTTGCTTCCCATCGTCACAAATCTAGAGCGCCGTAATCTTGCGATGCGTGAGCTAGCGCATGCGCAATTCGTTCCCTGAGGCTGATGCCAGCACAGGGAAGGAAGACTATGCCGACACTGCGCATGAGCTAGCTCGCGCATCGCGAGATTACGGTGCTCTAGCTTTGTGACGTCGGGGAGCAAGGAGGAGATTCGGAGTATGCGGGGCAGTGCTGGGCTCCTTCACAGTGGGAGTGGCTGGCCTCTGAAAACGTTAGTAGCCTCATTTACATATATATAAAATCGTTTTTTTGACACAATAAAAGCACACAGAGCTATGGGGAATGGATATTGCGGATGTGCTAGCAGCGATCTAGCATCCAATGTCCTCAGCTCTATACCCAAAATCCAGATGACAGGTTCCCTTTAATTAATGACGCCTAGATCAGTGAAGGCTTACCTCCGACACTCCAGCTGTGGTGAAACCACGACTCCCAGCATGCTCCATTCATTTCTATGAAATTCTGAGAAAAACCAAGCAAGCATACACCTTGGGAGTCATAGTTTTACCACAGCTGGAGTGCCGAAGGTCAGCCATCACAGCCCTAGGTCTTTATAAGTATTCCACCTCTGGATGTCAACAACAATCTTCCTAATTGCTGGCAATCTCAAAAAGTGTGAGAAACAGAGTCTTCCCACCACGAATACTTATCACATATGGTTAGGGTGAAGGAAAATTAGTAATATACTGTATGTGTAAAGGAAAGTGGTTACCTCATTAAAAAGGCGCATCATCTTCATGAAAGATCCTGTATCCCGTTCTTCCCCTGTTATACTTTCTATCTGAGGCTCAGTACTTCTCAAAAAAGAATCTAAGCTTTTTAATGTAGTAGTTGTCTACAATAAAGAAAATGTGATAAGAATAACTAGGTAGACTACTAAAAGACATTCAATTACTTTTTTATTTTCTTCTGCGTAAAGTTAGGCTATATGTGTTGTGAACTCAGACAGCCTTTTCTGGCAGAGGAACGGACTGCAGGAGTTCACCATATACGGTAATGTATGGCCGTGCACCCCCAGATCTCCACGGGCCATAGTGAGATCAGCCACTTTCTGGCATAAATGCCAGCTTTTGGTAGGACAAAAACTCCTGCATACATTATGGTCAATGGAGATCTAGCAGTGTGCATCTGTGTCCGACTGTGCCGATACGGTGAACTCCGGCAGTCTGTTCTGGAACACGCTACCAGAGTTCACCACACATATGTTAAATTAGCCATTGCTAGTTTTGTTCATACGATTTTATTGTTGTAAGAGGCATTATCTTTAAACCTTTTCACATTTAGAGATTTTAACCAAACTGAAACAAACTTTGCCTGGTTAGGAGATCTCAAGACAGCAGGTGTTTCATTTGCAAGTAACTGATATGTATATCATTTATCTGTGCTGATGGCAAGATTCAACATTTGGTATTTGCAATATCTGCATTACAATTAACACAACAGATCAGATGGGACCCTGGAATAAAATCTGAAAAGGGTAGACATCACAAGATATCTAACTGAAAATTTTGGCTAACATGTGAATAAGCAAAACTCCATGGTCTAATCACCAAAGCTATGTGTGTTTTCATTTTCTCCTTTTATCTTCTCTTGAATTTAAAGGAAGCCTTTCACCTGGAAATTCACTGTTAAACAAGGCATACTGTCTTGTAGGGCTAGCTCCGCTAATTGTAATAATACCTTTCACTTACTGATCCATTGATTCATGCTTTTTAAACCACGTGCATATGAGCAGTTAAGTGCACAACTGCCCGAGTCACTCTGTGCACCCATGCTCCTCTACTTTGCTCTGGCAGACTTTCCCTTTTCTACATCAGAAAGAAAAACATGGAGACCTTGCAGGGTGAGGGGACAGCAGTTCAGTGTCACTGGTCTGATATGGCTGCCCTTACACAGGACTCAGAGCAGTGCCTTGAGATGAGACTCCATCCCCTCTGTCTCTGCAAAGCCAGGTGTGTTGGGAAATGTAGGATGCATTGGGAAAACCATATCAAAGGGGAGGAAGGAATCAAGGAATCAAGATGGCAGACAACCCACACACTGAACATCAAATAAACCAGGTATACACAAGGCATACTCAAGAGCCTCTCTCCTGTTCTTTAATAATGGCCTATCATACACTATATAGGCCCAAACAAATCCTGGAGTGCTTCTTTAACTGTCCAAAATCCATATGTTGTCTGCCTTGTTTTGATGCACACAAGTTTAAAAAGGCAAACACACAAGAAAGTCCTTTGGTCAATTATGATGTACAGGAAACCACCATGCTAATATTCCAAGAGGCCATCTTCTAAATTTGCAGCTACACACTCTGCTACTTGTTAGGGAATATAACGCAAAGTCCTAATATACACCAATGTACACATATGTGATATCATTTGGATAATCCTTTCTACGTTCAGAGTAATAAGGCATCACCAATCATACCAAGAAAAGCAAGTCACCTGGTCTATGAGGTACTTTGTAAAGATCCACATCCACTGGAGGGCATAAGCACTAAGAACCTGTTTGATAGGACGAAAATCCACTAGAATCCATCTGCATTGCTGATGATCTGGAAGTATTTGAATGCTGTCTCTGGCATCCTGATATAAAGAAAATAACATTATAGGATATTTTGGCAATGTGTACTATAATGTGTATGGGAATATGCTGTGACTAATAATAAAACATACACAGAGGACATGGTTCCTTAGTGAATGAACAGTCTAGCTCTAGCCTAGGGATCAACTGACATTTTGGCAGAGAAAGGGCGGGTTGGTGTTAAAAACATTCCTCCACCCAACAGCCATTTCCAGAATGAGCCATATAACAATTAACGGGTCACTGACTTTTGGTAAAACTTTTGCTGTCATATAGACATATCAACAGTTTTGATCCCTAAGGGTTCTGAGCGCTGAGACTCCCACCCACTGCTAGAACAGGAAGAGAGAAGTGAGTGCATAGCGTATTCTCTCTCCTCACTCCAGAAAACAGGCTCAATAGAAGTCTAGCGGCCCATATCGATTTCGTCCTCTGCAGTGAGGAGAGAGAACACCATGTGTGAGCGCTTCTCCCTTGTCATTCTAGTGATAGGTGGAGTTCTCAGTGCTCAGACCTCCACTGATCAAAACCATTGATATGTCTCTATGGCATATAAAATGTTTTCTAAAACTCAGTGAAGCTTCAAGTAGCTACTGCATGAAAACCTTTCACATATAGGTTATAACTACGGAATGTAAATTTGATGACTACAAACCTTGTAAGCAGAGATTTTAGAGTCAAAGTCTTCTAACAGTGGTCCATCACTCTCTGCTGTAACTGCAGGCAGAATAAATGCTCTTTCTGCGGCTATCAATGAACTAGCGTGAGACTTTCTATCTGCAGAGCCATTGCTGCATGAGAAGAGGCAAACATTAGTAAAGATATGACAGCTATTTTGCATCTACTGCTCAAACCCGTGGGTCAAATAGTAAATAAAATAAAGTGTTCATTTAGAAGCTAAAATTTGCAGAAAATCACAATAAACTGGCTTAGTGATTAAATGCACCAAATGAGAAACATGTTTCCTGTGTGAAATTAAATTGTTATACTCTCTTATAAATGTACGTGGCAATGTTATTACATAGACATACAAGACAGGATATTCTATTTATTAGAAGATCCTCAGATTTCTACAGTCCCACAAAAATATTCTTTATAGTTAAGTTAAAGCCAGACCATAATTATGAACATTTTTGTATTTAAACTTATATCCCCAGATATTCAAGAAATAATGTTAGAATAGTGTCACGTGCTGTATCAATTAATCAACTTTTCTGTGTCTACCTCATTAAATATGCAGAGGTGGACGCACATGCTCAGTCCTGCTTTTCTCTTTACTTCTTCAGGTATGTGTGGGATTCCTGGTGTGGCAAGTCTGCTGCATCTAAAGCTGCAGAGCCTTCTCTGCTTGTCAGAAGAGTTACTGAGCAAGTACAATTACATTTACACCGTCTCACTCTTTTACTACTTTCTCAGTATCTCCTCTAACAAGTAGAGAAGATAGCTCCAGCTTTAGAAGCAGCCTGCTCATCAAACCAGGGATCTTTGCGTACCTGAAAAAGCAGAAAATTTACTGAAGTGGACACAAAAAGGCTATTTTATTGAAACCTCAGGTGACACTATTCTATATTCATGGAATATCTGGGGATATAAGCATTTTTAATAAGTGTAAATATACAGTGTTCATAATTATGGCTTGGATTTAACTATAAACTTTAAAGAAGTTGTTCGACCTGTAAGTTAAAGCCACTGACCTTTTACCTGTGTTCCGTTCCAGACGTGCTGCTGCTCCTGGTACCCTATGGACTGGAAGTGTACTATCCTGTTTATAACTGCAGCCATTCTTTGGCCTCAAGGGTCAAGTGCCACTTGGAGACGCGTCAACGCTCATGCCAAAGAATAGCTGCAGCAGTGCACATTATGACGGGCAGAGTGTTACTCTTCTGTCCACTGGGGACCAGAAGCAGTGGGGACAGGATCCTCAGAGCTGGAACAGAAGAGTGCTGGTGAACAAGTCAGTGGCTTCCTTTTTGTTATGTTAAACGCATTCCAGTTAATTTTACCTTGGTAATCAGACAACCCCTTTAAGCTTTGTAAGGCCTATTGCACACGACCGTATGCGTTTTTCAGTATTTTGCGGTCCGCAAAAAATACGGATGATGCCCGTGTGAATTCAGTTTTTTGCGGAATGGAACATCTGGCCCCTAATAGAACAGTACTATCCTTGTCCGTTATGCGGACAATAATAGGACATGTTCTATCTTTGAACGGGACGGAAAAACGGAAATACGGAAACGGAATGAATAGGGAGTACATTCCATTTTTTGCGGACTCTTGGAAATGAATGATTCTGTATACGGACCATATACAGAACACAAAAAAAGGAACATAAACGGAAAAAAACGTTGGTTTGCAAGAGGGCTAAGATTCATGGTACAGGTAAAGCAAAAATGTAAAGGTTACTGTTCTCTTCTCACGCATTGAAAGATAATGTTAGTGTTATGCGAAAAAGATGCATATTATTAAACACATGCATGCAGTTTTTCACTGACTTGTATGCAAATACTGTAATAATAATATAACTGGCACATTCGGAAGTTAGAAAACATCATATACAGTTTTTTGCTGTTACATGGGCACCATTTATCTCTCTCTACAGATGTATTAGTCACAGATTGCTCTTCTTGTGCCACGCTATGGTACAGGAAAAAGGGAAGGGAGGAGGTACACATAAGAAGCTGCTGACTGGCTACTCATATGGATGAGAACATCAGCAAGGGAAAGTGGCAGGTAAGTTTTTAGTTAGAGGGCACACTAATAGACTTGGTGGTTGAGATAATAGGGAATGAGATTGACACTTTACAAAGCAACTGTAGTTGGCACTGTTTCTACAGACTGACTGGCACTCTTTGGTGGAAAATGTGCCTGGCAATTTTTACTGGAAACTATGTCTGGGACTGTATAAAGGCATTCTGGCGATATGTGAGGCATTTTTGGCTGGCACTGTGTAAAGGCATTATGGCTGCATGTAGGGTATTTTTAGCTGACATTGTTACGGTAGTCACCTTGGCTGGCACTGTGACTGACCCTGCTTGTAGAGTGGTACTGTAGCTGGCACAGTTTGGATGGCATAATAGTGCCAGCCACTGTAAGGGGGTCACTGTACCTCCCAGTGTAATACACATGCCAGTGGCTACAGGCCTATTAAGAAGAATAGGGCAATTCATGGCATTCAAATAACTGCCATAAGGGTATGGTTGCTACCTATCACTTAGGTTCTGTGGCAGCTGAGTTAAGTGCCAGCAGGAATAAAGTACCACCTACTAAAGAGAGGAATAATATTAGAAGTTACCAAAAGGTTTTGTGATCTCTATACAAATAATGTAACTTTGGTCCGATACTTTTATATAGTCACTAAACTCCACCATGGCCACTAGGGTACATTGTTATTCTATATCATATATATATATATATATATATATATAAAGCTATCTATATATATATATATATATATATATATATATACACAGTTGCAAGAAAAAGTATGTGAACCCTTTGGAATGATATGGATTTCTGCACAAATTGGTCATAAAATGTGATCTGATCTTCATCTAAGTCACAACAATAGACAATCACAGTCTGCTTAAACTAATAACACACAAAGAATTACGTTACCATGTTTTTATTGAACACACCATGTAAACATTCACAGTGCAGGTGGAAAAAGTTTGTGAACCCTTGGATTTAATAACTGGTTGAACCTCCTTTGGCAGCAATAACTTCAACGAAATGTTTCCCGTAGTTGCAGATCAGACGTGCACAATTGTCAGGAGTAATTCTTGACAATTCCACTTTACAGAACTGTTTCAGTTCAGCAATATTCTTGGGATGTCTGGTGTGAATCGCTTTCTTGAGCTCATGCCACAGCATCTCAATCGGGTTGAGGTCAGGACTCTGACTGGGCCACTCCAGAAGGCATATTTTCTTCTGTTTAAGCCATTCTGTTGTTGATTTACTTATATGCTTTGGGTCGTTGTCCTGTTGCAACACCCATCTTCTGTTGAGCTTCAGCTGGTGGACAGATGGCCTTAAGTTCTCCTGCAAAATGTCTTGATAAATTTATTTTTCCTTCGAGAGCAATCCGTCCAGGCCCTGACGCAGCAAAGCAGCCCCAAACCATGATACCCCCCACCACCATACTTCATAGTTGGGATGAGGTTTTGATGTTAGTGTGCTGTGCCTCTTTTTCTCCACACATAGTGTTGTGTGTTTCTTCCAAACAACTCAACTTTGGTTTCATCTGTCCACAGAATATTTTGCCAGTACTGCTGTGGAACATCCAGGCGCTCTTTTGCAAACTGTATACGTGCAGCAATGTTTTTTTTGGACAGCAGTGGTTTCCTCTGTGGTATCCTCCCATGAAATCCATTCTTGTTTAGTGTTTTACGTATCGTAGCTACGCTAACAGGGATGTTCGCATATGCCAGAGACTTTTGTAAGTCTTTAGCTGACACTCTAGGATTCTTCTTAACCTTATTGAGCAGTCTGCGCTGTGCTCTTGCAGTCATCCTTACAGGACGGCCACTCCTAGGGAGAGTAGCAGCAGTGCTGAACTTTCTCCATTTATAGACAATTTATTTTACCGTGGACTGATGAACAGCAAGGCTTTTGGAGATACTTTTATAATCCTTTCCAGCTTTATGCAAGTAAACAATTCTTAATCGTAGGTCTTCTGAGAGCTCTTTTGTGCGAGGCATCATTCACATCAGGCAATGCTTCTTGTGAAAAGCAAACCCAGAACTGGTGTGTGTTTTTTATAGGGCAGGGCAGCTGTAACAAACACCTCCAATCTCATCTCATTGATTGGACTCCAGTTGGCTGACACCATACTCCAATTAGCTCTTGGAGATGTCATTAGTCTAGGGGTTCACATACTTTTTCCACCTGCACTGTGAATGTTTACATGGTGTGTTCAATAAAAACATGGTAACATTTAATTATTTGTGTGTTATTAGTTTAAGCAGTCTGTGATTGTCTATTGCTGTGACTTAGATGAAGATAAGATCACATTTTATGACCAATTTGTGCAGAAATCCATATCATTCCAAATGGTTCACATACTTTTTCTTGCAACTGTATATAGTGACACAGTGAGGGTTTTGTGTCTGGCAAGGCAGGTATTTTCCTCCCAGCATGTGCGGCTGGACTGGTTTACCAGCCAGGTGAGGTCAAATACCGGATGGGAATTTAAGTGTCGGTCCGGGTTTTGGCAGAACCTGGCTGTCCTTAAATAGGCAGCTGGGCTCAACAGAGATGTCTCTGTTTTGGGGATCTGAGGCTTTGTGCCGTGCTGGAGGGCTGAGAGCCGCACACTGGGGAAACAGGCCCCCTAAAGCCTGCTGTGGACTACTGGAGGCAGAACTGCCAGCAAGGTGACTTGTGTTAAATGAACTTTCCATTGTGTGTACATTAACACCAAGACTGCAAAGTTACGTGCTGTTTTGTGCCATTGCCTGAAGTGTGAATAAACACTGATGTTTTGAGTTAAGAACTTGTATTTTGCCTCTGTACTGGCCCGATTACCCTATCTACCAGAGCGAAACCCCACTAAATATATATATATATATATATATATATATAATAGAAGAAAGGGAAGCAGCACACAAAAAAGTGTGTGGGTGCAAAAAATCCTCCAACGAGACCTGTGACCAAGATCCCAAATGTAGATAGTATGAAGAAAAGAAGGCAGCACTCCAATTGATAGTGAAAAGTGGACGATTTATTCACTCATCAGCTCAGCGACGTTTCGGCTCTCACTATGGAGCCTTTTTCCAGCTGAGTAACATGTGCCAAATTACATCTATATATAGTGCAGGTAATTGATTTGATACAAATTGGTATAAAATATAATAAAGTGCAAATGCGTACATATTACAACCATATCGTCAAATTGATCAATGTGACAAGGTAATTCGGGATCACAGCATTATCGATACAGTAATAGACATTTCATAAAGTGAAAGAACGGTACAAAATCAAAAAAGACATCATAATTGTTAATTACAAGTGATCAGTGAACATATGTGTTAAATATAAAAATTAAAACCTTTGAATGTGTCACATCAGGCACGGTGAACATGGTGGGAGCTTGTTGGCGTCCGGAAAGGAACAAGGCGCATGCGCCGTTCCAACCACTATCGCGAGATTCACAGTGAAAGTATAGGAAGTAAAAACCACATCAAAGATGGCCACTTTAGAACATAACTTCAGGGCGCATGCGTGTGCCAAAACACCGCCCATATGGTTTTGACAGATACTATAGTACATGAGCGCCGCAGCAAATAGCAGAACGAGCTGGTCCAAACATCAGGGGCCGGCGGGTCAACGTCGGTCACCAATGGGATATCTGTATTTACATGATGGTACGGTTGCCACACCGTCATCATCAAGTAGTCCAGAATTACAGCTTATCCGCTCCATGGTCCTCATAGCAGTGTGGCGGAATCTGTATACACAAACCACCATCTGCCAGAGGGACACGGAAAGAACTGCATCAGGGCTCAAAATGTGTCAATATAATCAATGTCAATATAATAGGGCAGTGACTGTCAGCGCAGTGCAGCCCAAGTCCCAAAAGGGGCTAGGGTTGCACCACATTGCCGACAGCAACCGCCCCAGAACATCAATTGTAGATACTGTAGAGTACAAAGAAATAAACAAGTAGAAAGAGGTCGCCAACAAGATTCCTACAGTCATCGCCGTATGTGAACATTCGTATGTTGTATTTCAGAATCATATCCTACAGAAAAAGAAGGATATGTAGGATATGATTCTGAAATACAACATACGAATGTTCACATACGGCGATGACTGTAGGAATCTTGTTGGCGACCTCTTTCTACTTGTTTATTTCTTTGTACTCTACAGTATGTGATATAAATATTATATAAATATTACATTGATTATATTGACACATTTTGAGCCCTGATGCAGTTCTTTCCGTGTCCCTCTGGCAGATGGTGGTTTGTGTATACAGATTCCGCCACACTGCTATGAGGACCATGGAGCGGATAAGCTGTAATTCTGGACTACTTGATGATGACGGTGTGGCAACCGTACCATCATGTAAATACAGATATCCCATTGGTGACCGACGTTGACCCGCCGGCCCCTGATGTTTGGACCAGCTCGTTCTGCTATTTGCTGCGGCGCTCATGTACTATAGTATCTGTCAAAACCATATGGGCGGTGTTTTGGCACACGCATGCGCCCTGAAGTTATGTTCTAAAGTGGCCATCTTTGATGTGGTTTTTACTTCCTATACTTTCACTGTGAATCTCGCGATTGTGGTTGGAACGGCGCATGCGCCTTGTTCCTTTCCGGACGCCAACAAGCTCCCACCATGTTCACCGTGCCTGATGTGACACATTCAAAGGTTTTAATTTTTATATTTAACACATATGTTCACTGATCACTTGTAATTAACAATTATGATGTCTTTTTTGATTTTGTACCGTTCTTTCACTTTATGAAATGTCTATTACTGTATCGATAATGCTGTGATCCCGAATTACCTTGTCACATTGATCAATTTGACGATATGGTTGTAATATGTACGCATTTGCACTTTATTATATTTTATACCAATTTGTATCAAATCAATTACCTGCACTATATATAGATGTAATTTGGCACATGTTACTCAGCTGGAAAAAGGCTCCATAGTGAGAGCCGAAACGTCGCTGAGCTGATGAGTGAATAAATCGTCCACTTTTCACTATCAATTGGAGTGCTGCCTTCTTTTCTTCATACTATATATATATATATATATATATATATATATATATTCCACATTTGTAAAACCTCTCAGGTTCCTCCTGACTGCACATACTAGGGTTAGCTTCCCAACCTTACGCTGTAGAGTAATTGCTTACTGGTAATCAAATAAGAATATGCTTTGTTAAGCAGAATTTTACTATTATAGTCAGGAGAAGTAATAGATACTTACTTGTTTGTTAGTGGTAGCTCATTCCCAGCAAGTTCCTGTCCTGGTAATGTCTTAACTATTTGCTTTCCATGCAGGAAATCTTGGAATTGTTCATGAACATCCTTCTTCCATAAATAGGAATATTTGTTTAAACCCTTTAAAAATGCCTATAGAATATAACAGTTTGTTAAAAAAATGTAACCCTGTAATATGATCACCAAGTAAAATATAATGTAATTCGGGACATCCGATAACAGAAGTTGCGGGCATATTAAATGTGCAACCTAGAATAGCAGCTTTCAGTATAAAGCTCTTTATTCAGTTGGTCCAAGTTTGGCCAAACCCACCAAATTTGGCGGGACCAAATGACCATCTTATGTGTACTGGGTTTTCTAACAATGTTCGTTTGTCCTGTGTTGGAAAGAAAAATGGATCTTGAAATTCAACATGCAGGATCCTTTGTTCTTAAAGGAGATATGCTGCTGCCAAAAGTATCTGGTAGCAACTTACTCCCCTCTTCCAATTCAGTATACATGCACACTCCTCCAAACCAAGCATGTGTATGGGCAAGTTGGGGGAAATAGCTATCAGCTGACAGTTGTTGAATGTGTATGGCCACCTTAAAGGTGTTACCCCATGAACAGTATTACTATGGAATGAACAGGGGGACTTTAAATGAAATATTATTTTAATATACACACTATAAAAATGTAATGTTTTTTTATGTACATTACATTCTCTGGCAGCGCCCCCTGCTGTTTCTCACATGGCCGAAATTCGAATCTCCCTTCTTCTGCATTCAGAGTCGAACTAATAATGATCACATAGTGAAGCTGCCCAGACACTTTTCAGTCATTCATCCTTACTTCTAAATTCAACATATACAGCTATATCGTACAGTGGAGAAGGAAATTACATCCCGTTACACAGTGCTATTTATTACAGGAATCTCTGGTACTGTGTATGAGGGATTATTTTTTATGCATAAGGAAGAATGGGTTAACAAGAGCTGATTGCAATGCGCTCCTGGGGCTGCAGGTGCTTGACCGCTTGCTGTCCACCCATAGAAAGAGAGAAGTCCTTCAGATAATTTGAATGAAAAAAGAGAAAAAAATGAAAATCACATTGGAGAACAGCATCTTTGCATTAAAGATTTGCTGTGCACCATAGTTAGAATAATGGTGTGATTACTCCAGATATTTGTATTTTTCCTTTATTTCTGGGATAACGCCTTTAAGGAGGGTTGTGCTGCAAGTACACATTGGAGACCCAACCTCAGGATAGGTGATCAATATCTGATCGGCAGGGGTCCGACTCCTAGCATCCCTGTCGATCACATGTTGTAAGAGGAGCTGGTGCTCGTACAAGCACTGCTTCCTCTTCAAGATTACTCTGCATGTCGTCTCGCTTGCAGGGGCAGCACAATGTAATTACAAATACTTATCCCAATCACTTGAATGGAACAAGCACTTTTAATTACATTGTGCTGCCCCTGCAAGTGAGATGAAGTGCAGTGTAATCTTGAAGAGGAAGCAGCGCTTGTACAAGCACCACCTCCTCTTCAAACAGCTGATCAATGGGGGTGCCATCAGTTGGGGTAGGTCAACAACAGGTACCGCTGCGCAACCCCTTAAAGGGGTTTTTATTGTGCAAATGTATTGTGAGCGTAGAGCTAGGGCAGCCAAATTGTCACCAAATAGTTTGAGCAGTACAACATAGAGTTTGTATACTTTACAAACCCGAACTGTTTTATCAGCTACATTTCAGAATGAAAGTAAAAAGTGGCATAAATATTCTGATGAACCTAAAGCAGATTTCAGATTGTGTGGATACATATCTGTGTGGATATATTCAGGTTGCCTTCAGATTACATAGCATTTTTTTGTGACGGGATCTCTTTAAGGTGTCTCCGCAGAGAATGTAGTACAGTGCATGGCCAACTCTGCAAATTATAAAATCTCTAATTTCTAAGATTCTCAAGCCGCCCTGTATGGCATCAATAGTCCTGGTCTGCAATTACATGTCTCCCAATTCTAGAGATTTAAGCGATCATAAACTGTATTTTTTTTTAACCATTTTTGCAAGTTTTTATGCACAGCATTGGTGTCAGAAGAATGGCAGATTAGATATCTAATAAAGTATCCTACGAGTTTATAAAAAAACCTTCACAATACACAGACTTGACTCATAGCTAAAACCTGTATCTACAAAGATGGTTTAGGTGTGATAAATGTCAGCAGACTTCTATCGTTAATAACTTATGCTTGATTGTTCGATAATCCAAAAGAAAACTCCCCGCTTCTCTCAAGCAGACTAACGCCTCTCTAAGGCCCCTTGCAAACGAGCGTTCCTCTCGCAGCGAGTCTGCAACGCAGCTCCCGGCCTGACCTCCCAGCACTGACGGGATTCACATAGCATTATATTGATTTATGATGCTAGGTAACCCTTACAGTTCTGGAATGTATTGGATAACACTGGCAGCATTATGCCAGTGTTATCCAATACATTCCAGAACTGTAAAGGTTACATAGCATCATAAATCAATATAATGCTATTTGACCCCGGCAGCGATGGGAGGTCAGGCCGGGCGCTGCGTTGTGGACTCGCTGCGGGAGGAACGCTCGTCTGCAAGAGGCCTAAAAGTTTAACTTCCCTTGATGGTCCAAAATAATAGACAGTTGTCACTAATCTCAATGCTCTTCACCTTACCTCCTCTTTTAAAAATAATAACTTCTGTGAATAGATAATATCACATTCTGCCAGGTGAAATATTTCATAGTCCCTGAATACCTCTAATAGAGAATGAAATCTCTCCATTTCTCTGTCAGTCTAACCACCTATCCTCTTGAATCTATTCCCTTACATCTAGTTTCTACTCACTGATGCTTCAATTGACCAACATGTTCATCCTATAAGAACTCTACCGCTACCTATAGTACTTTCTTTTGGATGCCTAATAAAATGATTTGCATTCTTTCCACTGACAGAGCAATACACACCACATGATTTTTGGCTGAACCTGCAGATTTGTGCAGGATCGGGCAGCTATTTAACGTCTATGTGGGCATCATGACTTTTCCGGACAGTAGATGTTGGGAGGAAAGAGGGATTGAGCAACTGGATATTAACATGCCTGATCATTTTGTTCTCAAGGAAGATAAGCCGGTAAGAGCAGTGTCTGGCAGCATATTAAGGTGGGTTTAGATGGGCCCATGGTGTGGCCAAATGTCAGATAGGAGGCATTCCTTACCAACAGTCGGTTGCTCACTCAGTGAAGAAGACCCCTGTATTTACATGCAGTGATCTCCTTCACAGTATGACATTCATTGTTTCCAGGCAGCAGATCGCTGTTTAGATGGCACGAATTGCTGCCCAAAAATGATGACTGATGTTCCCGTATGAACGACAGCATTGCTTGTTCATCAGATGATTGGCGGCACATTTAGATGGCCAGGTTATCGGGAACGAGTTTAGGTCACTGAGTTTTAATATTGAACAGCAATAACCTAAATAAAGGAAAAATTCAGCTCAGCTATATATGCATCTGTATCAGTTGTGACTAGTTCATGCACTATTAGGGTACGACCAAATGGGGTGGTCATATCGTGGTTTCGATGCTACCATACTGTGATTGAGTACAGCTCAGCAATACAAGACTCAGCGAGCTTTAATTAAAGTATTTAGGACAACACTGTTTAGTCAGTCTGTATTGTTAATGGCTGTGCGGTATCGTGGGGTGTTGCAGGGCCATTAACAATGCAGACTGTCTTTACAGTGTGGTCCTCATCACTTCAATCAGAGCCCACTGCAGCTCGTATGACCTTGCCGTGTGATCGTACCCCAATGGACCAGATCTTCTCTCTGGTGCTTTCTTATTAGTAGTATCTGTTTTAACATTCATAAAAGTTTATGAAGACGATCTAAAATGAAGAAGAGCTGAAAGAAATTAGCAGAATACTTTTTGACTAATAAGTCCAATAAAGATTACCAAAAAATCTCATCAAGAATACTCAGCTTGTGCATTAGTTTACTGACAAGGGATACACAATTTAAATAATGTATCATCCATTATTATTTTGGTGAATATTATAATTGGACTTGCACATAGCATTGTTTATGTTAATATAATTAAATTGCTTTTTTTTAACTATGCAGTAGAGTGGGGATGCAATTCATGGAGCAATACTGCCACCTGGTGGCAAAAACATGGCTGTGCAGGTCATATTTATATCATTACATTTCTCACCTGACACTCAATAACACCATTGTCCACCTGCTGTAGTATGTGGCCAACTAACTCCAAAGCGTCATCATCTTCTGACACATATACTTGATATCCTCCCTGAAATACAGTCATGGTTTACTTTTACTACAATGAATAATTAATATACTGTATATTGGATAATAATGTTTAATTGCCACATACTAAAACATTTTTGTGATTAAAGGGAATAATGAAATGAGATCTAGAAACAGTTCATAGTATATGGCACATGGTGGACAGATCATGTCACCTGGTAGAAAACTATGATTTAAAATGTTCATCAATCTATGTGTCATATGGCCAGATGCATTTACATGATTGTACAGAATCTATCTGCATTCAGGTGAGAAAACATTCAGACAGAAGTAATATAATATGAGTGTATGAGAGCAGAATATTTAGTGCAAAGAATGGAATATAATTCCAGTAGGACAAAGTAGGCAAAACCTCCCGAAACAAAACCCTCCGGTTGCCATTAAGTATACAGCTGGATGTGGCCTTAATCATATCTTTTCTCTGTCGTTTTGTGTTACCTTAACTGTAGATGGAAGACCCTTTATATGTGACCCTCTAAGGAGAAACATTTTAAGCCATTCCTCTATATTCTCGATCACACTTGTATCAGAAGTGCTTTTATCAAGTGGTGGATTAAAGGCGACTTCCCCATTAATCAATTCAACGTCAATGCTAAGAGCAGGTACATACTGTGGGAGAGAAAGAACTTTTAGCTACATAATCATCCATCTAATAAATAAGCAACAGCATACCGTATGCATCTTCAGATCTTTTATTTCACTGGTTGTGGTAAGTGACTGGTCAAGTGGCCATTGAGAAAATGCCTCATTCATTACATGTTAATATTCACATAAGGAGTAAATATCTTAATACTACATGGCATGAATAGTGAGTCAATAACAGATCTGTCGATAACCCAGATGGCATCTTAAAGTAATCTCACTTCATGTAAACATTTAAAGTGGAATTAACTAAGGGTCCATTCACACGTCCGTTGTTTCTTTCCTGATCTGTTCCGTTTTTTGCGGAACAGATCTGGACCAGATCTGTACCCATTCATTTTCAATGGGTCCTGAAAAAAAATCAGACATTGTGCTGTCCGATTTTTTTCAGGACCCATTGAAAATGAATGGGTCCAGATCTGGTCCAGATCTGTTCCGCAAAAAACGGAACAGATCAGGAAAGAAACAACGGACGTGTGAATGGACCCTAAGACTACTTTCACATATGAGTCAAAGATATCTGGCTGGCTGTTCTGGCAGGGGAACTGCTGCCGGTGTTCACCATATAAAAAAATAGCCAGATACAGTACTGTCATTCACCGCAAGAGCCCATTGACTATATTGAGACCCAGAAGGGATCCGGCTAGTTTCCAGCATGAGTTGTATTGGAAGGGAGCAGTAGCAGTAGTGACTAATAAAAATTAACTTTTAATAAATAAATGGTAAAAAGCGTAAGGGAATAGCATCAAATGTCCCTAAAACATCAAGCCCCAAAAGAAAACCAAACAAAGAGTCCTAGTGGACCCAAAAAGCACCACGTACAAATGCTTGACCCTTAGTAGGGTGTATAGGGTGGACAGGTAAATCAGTAAGTAGTTCTTACCCGTCCGGAGCTTCAGTAGCGTATGGACGTGGCTTTGCATCGAAGTAGGTGTATAGTGGCTCTGTGGGACACTATACCTTTTTTGTCTTGTTTTAGTTATACTATATCATCTATTTTTTTTTGTTAGTTTTTCTTTGGTTTTTATGGTGGCAGTTTTTTTTAATGTATTTAGCACAGTTCTCTTTCCCTTTTAGCCTTACAGATTTTTGGTAAGTGATAGGGATGTGTAGGGTCCTGTAATAGGGTAAGGTTCCGGACGGGGGCACTCTTTTCAGGCCGATGACTCTGTATTAGGAGGTCATTAGGGTCCGTTAGCCGAAGTAGGGTGCACTAGGGTCAGTATAGTACCTGACTCTCTGTCTTTATCTGCCAGGTGTGGCGTCAAGAGTGAACACAACATCTACATTATCAAGATGATTGAATGACAACACATGCAAGTGGTTCCTGGGCCGTATCGATATCCTGCCAGCCAGATGGACTGATGTGCTGACAGAGGCACAACCTCAATAAGACAGAGCCACTATACACCTACACCTGCAGAGACACGTCCATACGCTACTAAAGCTCCGGACGGGTAAGAACTACTTACTGATTTACCTGTCCATCATATACACCCTACTAAGGGTCAAGCATTTGTACGTGGTGCTTTTTGGCTCCACTAGGACTCTTTTTTTTGGTTTTCTTTTGGGGCTTGATGTTTTAGGGACTTTTGATGCTATTCCCTTACACTTTTTACCATTTATTTATTAAAAGTTAAGGCTCCTTTCACACTAGCGTTCGCTGGTCCGCTCGTGAGCTCCGTTTGAAGGAGCTCACGAGCGGACCCGAACGCAGCCGTCCAGCCCTGATGCAGTCTGAATGGAGCGGATCCGCTCAGACTGCATCATTCTGGCGGCGTTCAGCCTCCGCTCCGCTCGCCTCCGCTTGCAGCGTTCGGGTGTCCGCCTGGCCGTGCGGAGGCGTGCGGATCCGTGCGGATCCATCCAGACTTACAATGTAAGTCAATGGGGACGGATCCATTTGAAGATGCCACAATGTGGCTCAATCTTCAAGCGGATCCGTCCCCCATTGACTTTACATTGAAAGTCTGGACGGATCCGTCCGAGGCTATTTTCACACTTAGCTTTTTTTTTGCCATTTTAATGCAGACGGATCCGTTCTGAACGGAGCCTCCGTCTGCATTATTATGAGCGGATCCGTTCAGAACGGATCCGCCCGAACGCTAGTGTGAAAGTAGCCTTAGTTTTATTAGTCACTACTGCTCCCTTCCAATACAATTGTTGATTACAGTGCGGTAGTCTGCGGGAGGTACACTCTGTACCACTGCAGATGGGCACAATTAGCAGATTTGTTATTTCCAGCATGAGTACAGTCATTTGGAGGGACATTAACTATTGCAAGTAATGGTTTTTGTAAAGTCGAATCACAACACTCATGGCGGAAACCGACTGGATCCCCACCAGGTCCCATTATAGTCAATGGAGTCTGGCGGTGCTCTGGCCCTATCCAGCTATGCTGGATACAATGAACTCTGGCAGACTGTTCCTCTCCAGAAACAGCCTGCCGGATTTACCGCATATGTGAAAGTAGCCTGACAGAGGGATGTTCAATAGAAGTAAGGACTCGTTGTGCCACAACAAAAAAAATTCTACATTTTACAAACCAGCACCTGGATCTGACTACTTTGTAATAGCATGTAATGAAAAACTTAGTATAGCCACTAAGGGCGTCATTTATCAGGCGTATTTCAGGCGCAGATTGAGGCGCAATGGTTAGTTGCTCTGCAATCTGGGACTTTTCCCCGCTCATGGCAGGTAAAAAATTGTGGGCATGGCGTGGGCCGGCCCGTCCCATTTACTATTTTCTACGCCTGTTTTAGGCATAGGAAATGTTCTAAATGTAATAAAGCAAGGAAGCTTTCTTATGTGAAGTTATGAAGAGGCCAGCGTCTCTTCATAATTTTGGCGGATCCACCACCAGCTTCAGGGTTTATTAAGACCGGCGTCTAAAACTCCGGTCTTAATAAATGTGCCCCTAAGTTATTAAATAAATTCTATCTGTATAGTACCACCTGCTGTTTTTTCTTTTCCCTATTTCTCTGTCCATCTCATTGAGGTGGACGCACATTCTCATTTTATCCTTCAACTGCCACCAGCCATATCTCCTGTTAGAAGCTGTGACAGTTACAAGTAGTGAGCACATATCCTCTGAGAAAGGACGCGCCCCTGACCTGTAGCAGAAAGGATACACACCCTCAGCTTTCAGCTTGAAATAAATCTAACAGAGCAATAGGATCATTAAAAGGAGATCTCTGGATCCATGTGAGGTACAGGGCTGAAGTGCTGATTCTAGCTATGTCGGAGATTTGTTGTGTGCTATATGATGTCTTAGTTTCATTTTTTTACATCAATCATAACATAACCCCTTTAATTCTTCTTACATGGTAGTCCAGCAATGTATTTAGCAGTGCAGCCAGGCTGGATATAGTAACTTTCTTTAGACCTTGCAGAACGATGGCATCAATGTGCATAATGAATTCCTGCCATGCAGGTGATGCTTCACTAATACAACACGCTGTAAAGGACTGCTGAACAAGGGTGTGAATCTTTTGTCCATCAGGAACGAGTAAAGCTTCCAGCTCAGACTCAATTTTTCTAAAAAGCACATAAAACAATTGATTGTCAACATAATTTATAATTTACGTAAACGTAAGATTTGTAAATGCTTTCACATATCAGTAGTATGATCGTGCCTATTTTGACACAGTAAGGGGTTGTGTCTGGCAAGGCAGGTATTTTCCTCCCAGCATGTGCTGCTGGGCTGATTTCCAGCCAGGTGAGGTCAAATACCAGACCGGAGTTTAAGTGCCGGTCTGGGTTTTGGCAGAACCTGGCTGTCCCTAAATAGGCAGCTGGGCTCAGCAGAGATGTCTCTGTTTTTTGGGATCTGAGGCTATGTGAGAGCTGGAGGGCTGAGAGCCGCATGCGGGGGAAACAGGCCCCCTAACGCTTGCTGTGGACTACTGGAGGCAGAACTGCCAGCAAGGTGACTTGTGTTATATGAACTTTCCATTGTGTGTGAATTAACACCAAGACTGCAAAGTTATGTGCTGTTTGGTGCAAATGCCTCAAATGTGAATAAACACTGACGTTTTTAGTTAAGAACTTGTATTTTGCCTCTGTACTGCGCCCGCTTACCCTGTCTACCAGAGCGAAACCCCACACTATATACAGCCACAAATTACTTCTCTTATGCAGAGACAGCCACTAGACAGTAGCATCCTGCTGTTTTTCACTTTTGGCATGGAGTTATATGACCTCCATGTGCTGTAGTATGATACTGTTCAAGATGATTCTATGAAAGAGTACCTTCAGACTATGATCACACTTTGGGGTACACACCAAGAAAACTTCTTGCGCATACCCTGAATGTAGACATAGACCCCTTTGGACTGTGGTACTATGCCCTGCCATACTTTTTTTTACTGTATAGAAAACAACAGACTGCACTTGCTTAGCGTAGAAACACATACAGCATGTGATATAGCATGCCACATTTTTTAAACTGCAGGCATACACAGACACAGGAAGCCCTATTACAACTTTATGCAACAAAGAACCATAATACGGCCATGTACATAAAGCCTTAAAGAGAGTGGCCCAGATTCAGGTAGATTTGCCCATTACTTACACCTGAGCCGCTCAGCTGAATTTCTCTGCGCTGGAGCAATTTTGCCAAATTGCCACCTGATTCAGGAATCGTTTGTTCATTTAATTTGCTCCTGTTTAAGGCAAAGCTGAGGGCGCAAGGCCGTGCAAGTCAAAGTGGGTGTGCCCCTATGTAAATGAGGAATTTTCGGCTCAGCAGAGGTTTGCTAGCATAATTTCAGGGCAAATCCTGCTCAGCTGCTTGCACTGAGCAAATAAATAGGAGCAGACTTGCGCAGGTTCTTTGCTGAATTTCATCCTGCTTTTTCCTACCCCCCCCCATAGCAAGGAAATTCAGCCCTTTTGCAAGACATGGCACCTCCCAAAGGGACCAAAATAAGGAAGGCCAACTTTGTGGCTGCAGAGATGGACATCCTGATTGCTGCACTCCAGCAGCATAAGGAAGTCCTATATGGTGCCCAGCGGGCAAACACCACCATTGCCCAAAGGAGGGCTATATATGAAGCCATTGCCCTGGACATCAATGCCCTGGGTAATGAAGTGCGTACCTGGGATGACATCCAGAAGAAATTAAATGATATGAGACATTTGGCCATCTTTTGCTAACTTGCCCCTGCTTTTAACAGGAGCAAGTTTGCCCAGGGAAAAAAGCTTGCACGCTTCCAGCGCAAGATGCGCATCACACGCGCATGTTTCTGAATCATCGGCAGTACCTAATTTGCATATTCGCTGAGGGAATTCCATGAAGGCGCAACTTACACCCCGCGCAAAATTGCACGAAACTTGCGCAGGAACAGCTAGGCTGCGTGCGCGGGAAAATGGCCGCTTTTCAGGCTTAACTGGTTTACAGAATCAGCCGCAAATTTGCATAGGAGCAAATCAGTACTTGCGCGGCGCAAATCACACTTGTTCCCGCGCAAGTGCTTCTTGAATCTGGGCCAGTGTATATGTGCCTTTCTATATCTGAATGTTAATCTGTCAATGCTGTTGTGATTTTGTTGGAACTATAGTTAATTATTATAGAAGTACTATATAAAGCACATGAACATTTTGTATATAAAGGTGACATACTTTTGCTCTGATATTAATTCACTGATAGAATAGCTCCTGTGGGATTCCCGGCATGTAAAAACATCAAGATTTGCTGTGCACCATGCTGCAGTGATCTCGCTAATGGATTTGTAATTATTTGTAACAATACTGAAGTTCTTATAGAGGTCTGTACAAATGTAGGAAGTTGCAAGTTCAGTATAATCCATGCTCTCATCCATGCTCCAAGTGAAAACGTTCATTCCATCTTTCAAAATCTACTGGGAAAAAACAACAATGGTGAAATTATAGTAACATAGTTTATAAGGCTGAAAAAATACATTTGTCCATCCAGTTCAGCCTGTTATCCTGCAAGTTGATCCAGAGGAAAGCAAAAAAAAAACAATTTTTTTTCACTTTAGGGGAAAAAAAATTCTTCCCGACTCCAATCAGGCAATCAGAATATCTGCAAGCACCAGTTTTTGTACAGTCGAATCCCGACGCTCATGGCGGAAACCGACTGGATCCCCACCAGGTCTCATTATAGCCAATGGGGTCTGGCGGTGCTTTGGCAAATTGGATACAATTGATCCACTTATCGTAGTAAAAGTAAAATTCATTTGTAAAAGGTTATGCTTTTCAGATCATCAGGCGGGGATTGTTTGCCTAGAGTACTATAGATACTAAAGGCCAACAAACCTCATGAAATATAAGGATTACCGCCACACAAGACAGATATTCTGCCGTGGACTTTGCTGTGATTCTTTGCCAGCCTATGTCAAATCAGCAACAAAATCTGCAAGTGTTAGACGCAGATTTAGGATTGATCTTGTTGTGGATTTTTGGTTTGCAAAGGGTGATATCTGCAGCATAAATTGATATCCTGTGGATTTAAAATCTGTACTGCGGGTCAATTTCTAATGCAGAATTTTTTATGTGGCATGTAGATAAGATTTTGGAAATTTGAAAATTATCTACTTTGCTGGTACTAAAATTGCGGGCAGAAAAATCTGCAGCATATCAGCCATGTGTGAATGTACCTTTATTCTTCAGCTGCTGAGAAGTCTCAGGATACCCTGTGACACTCCAGGATCTGGAGAGTCACAGATTCCAACAGCTCTTCTGATGTGGTTAATACCATAGCATGTACACACTATACCTCAGAGATCTTCAGTAATTTCTTCTCAAACAGCGCCCTCTGGTGATGAGAAATAGTTTTTAGCACTTCATTGTACTTGGATGCCACCATTTCCAAGCGAGTACAAAGCACTTTAAACCTGTTGTTATTCATATGGCTGATAAGACATCCAATTGATTCAGGGAGCTAAAAATAAAGAAGACAAAATATTGTTAAATGGTTCCAAATATTATATTTAATTTAGGAAAATATGAAAATTATCCTAACATTATGCGCCAACAGATCCTATGCAGACCTACGAGCCTCCATGGTTACAAACTAATAGCAAACCCAGTGTTTAGTGTGGTCCTGCTGTCAAGTGTTACTCGCTTTGTATTGCCCCCCTCCTCTACTGTCTGTAGGATAACAAGAAACAGGTCTGATGGAGGAGACTATAACACGCTGGATCAGATTACACACATGGTAATCATGGTGAACAGATATGCTTTGAACGTGTAACTCCAATTAGAAGTACGTAATGTCTCCTGAGAATGTATGAATTACAGATGGTTACATGAAGCCTGACTTGTTCTATACTAATATGAAAATTAAAGGGGGAATCCGGTTACATAGAAAGTTGTATGTTTTGTAAATGGAAATGAATAAATATAATATACAGATACCCCCCATACACATCAGAATGTTGAGTGATCCCTCCAAAATGAGTTTGTCCACACTGAAATTCTAATTAATGGATCCGATGACAGCCGGACACCGCTGAATGGCTTCCTCTATTAAAGACATATTTGCACACATAAAGTATAATTAATATTCTCTACCATCAACGTGAATGGAGGTTTCAGAAAGTACTCTGCCTCACGTAGGTACACCAGCAGATCGGAGTTAAGATTGACCTCTATTGTGTACAGATATTCTACAGGATCATGGCTTGAAGCAGAGGACTTCTGGAATACAAAATAAAGAAAATAAAACTAGTGCGCATACAACATAAAATAATGAAATATATAGGAGTTTAGCATAGTAATATATAGGTTTATGTGGAAACATTCAGTACAACTTGCAATTCATTTAGACCTGTGCTCTGGCTATGTTTAGGAGTCATGTGCTCAGTCCAGTCAGTGACTGACTGATAACTCTGCATGAATAAGCATACATTAAAGGGGTTGTACCTGGACATACCCAGAATTTCACCCAGGCAGCCCCCCTGACAAGAGCATCGGAGCAGTTCATGCAGTTCAAAGCATTTTGTGGCGTTCCTGTGACAAACCTTCAGGCTGCCAGGCGGAGGCTTCCGCCTAAAAGTGAGCCCGGTGACGTCACCGGCAGTGATGGGCGGGCTTTAATGCTGCCCTAGCCTGTAAAACGGCTAAAGCCCGCCCATCAGAGATGGTGACATCACAGAAAAACACACTGCCAGGTGGAAGCCTCCGCCCGGCAGTGTGTTATAGTCAATAAAAGAGCCCTTGCCCTGCATGATCCTGCTTGGGGCAAGGGAGAGCATCGGAGCATGAACTGCTCCAATGCTTAAGTCAAGGGGGGGCTGCCTAGGTGAGATTATGTGTATGTCCGGGTTCAGCTCTGAACCTGAACAACCCCTTTAAAGGCTCTCAATCACAGAGTTACACCGACTGCTTACAGGAATTCTAAGCAAAGCACGTGGAGAGGTTCAAATGAAAAAAATACATTTTTACTGAATCTCCCATAAAATTATAAATCAATCTGCTCAGCACCTCCTGCTCTATAATATGCTGCCTGCAGATTGCGCTGCATTTTCATTGTAACAGGTTCCCTTTAAAGCATTGATCTTTGAGACTAGACCCCTGGAACCCAGACTGATGCTGAGTGCAGGCTTGTTCTAGTCCCAGGCAATGGTGGGTAAGGACATACAAATGCATGAATGGGAGTTACATAAAGTGGAAAGCATCATAAAGGATCTTTTATGTGGGAACCTTAAGGCTAAGTTTGCATTGGCTTTGTGCTCTCTGTATTTCTGCCAGGAGAACAGAAAAATGAGAAGAAACAGATCGGCTTTATTTTCAGAATCCATTGTGCTCAGTTTTTGTCAGCTGCGCCATTTGTGCCAGATTATTTCTGACGGGTGAAAAACTACAACAGATGCTAGGTTCGCATATGTGGTGGAGGTTTCGGCAGGAGCCTCTGACATGGATACTGGCAACAATAAAAGGGACGAGACACCACTGCATGCAGCTGTATTTTGCCAGAATGTCAGTGTCAATGTTTGAAACCAGAGTCAATGGGATCCATCAGGTGCCAGCGGTGTTCGGCATACGCTGGATCTAGCAATTCCAGTTTTTTTTCCAGAAAAGAATACTGAAATTTCTACATATATGAACTTAGACAGGACTTGTAAAAATAACCGAAACCTAACAGAACTGACATAAACTGAACACAAATGATGGTCAAAATAATCCATTCAAACAAATGGGGATCAAAACGTGTGAGTTTATTTCCATTTTACTGCTCCTCCGGCAGATGAGACATACAGAAAACACTATACAGATGTGAACATAGCAGCAGAAGTTTCTGAAGATGTCATACTTACAAGTAATGGAAGTTTTAACGAGTCATTCAGTTCTTTGTTCACAGCAGACAGCCAAGAAGTCACCAGTTTGTTCTCAAATCTTTCACATTGACATAAGTAAAGGTAAAACAAAGGTTAAGACAGGACAGTGGTGAGCCTTTGTCACAATTTGCAATTTTCTTAAAGGGGTTGGCCACTCTCCATGTATTTGCTACTACTGTGTTTTCTATTATCTGAAGCCACGCCCCCTGAGCTGCAGCCGAATTTGTCCATGGCTGCACGCGACATGGAGGAGCTTCTGTTGCAGATTCTGTCGAAAGACCAGACAAAACATCCTTATATGCAGCACTTTTGTGTCTTGTAAAGAGACAGGATCCCGAACGGAAACTGAACGGATCCCATCATAGTCGGTGGAGTCTGTTCAGCTTCTTCCCTGTAGGGTGACAGGAGGAGGGGGAGCAGGGTCACTAGTGGGGTGACAGGAGGAGGGGGGAGCAGGGTCACTAGTGGGGTGACAGGAGGAGGAGGGAGCAGGGTTGCTAGTGGGGTGACAGGAGGAGAGGGGAGCAGGGTCACTAGTGGGGTGACAGGAGGAGGGGAGAGCAGGGTCACTAGTGGGGTGACAGGAGGAGAGGGAAGCAGGGTCACTAGTGAGGTGACAGGAGGAGGGGGGAGCAGGGTCACTAGTGAGGTGACAGGAGGAGGGGGGAGCAGGGTCACTAGTGGGGTGACAGGAGGAGGGGGGAGCAGGGTCACTAGTGGGGTGACAGGAGGAGAGGGGAGCAGGGTCACTAGTGGGGTGACAGGAGGAGAGGGAAGCAGGGTCACTAGTGAGGTGACAGGAGGAGGGGGGAGCAGGGTCACTAGTGAGGAGACAGGAGGAGGGGAAGCAGGGTCACTAGTGGGGTGACAGGAGGAGGGGGTAGCAGGGTCACTAGTGGGGTGACAGGAGGAGGGGGGAGCAGGGTCACTAGTGGGGTGACAGGAGGAGAGGGGAGCAGGGTCACTAGTGGGGTGACAGGAGGAGAGGGGAGCAGGGTCACTAGTGGGGTGACAGGAGGAGGGGGGAGCAGGGTCACTAGTGGGGTGACAGGAGGAGGGGGGAGCAGGGTCACTAGTGAGGTGACAGGAGGAGGGGGGAGCAGGGTCACTAGTGGGGTGACAGGAGGAGGGGGGAGCAGGGTCACTAGTGGGGTGACAGGAGGAGAGGGAAGCAGGGTCACTAGTGAGGTGACAGGAGGAGGGGGGAGCAGGGTCACTAGTGAGGAGACAGGAGGAGGGGGAAGCAGGGTCACTAGTGGGGTGACAGGAGGAGGGGAAGCAGGGTCACTAGTGAGGAGACAGGAGGGGGAAGCAAGGTCACTAGTGGGGTGACAGGAGGAGGGGGAAGCAGGGTCACTAGTGAGGAGACAGGAGGAGGGGAAGCAGGGTCACTAGTGGGGTGACAGGAGGAGAGGGAAGCAGGGTCACTAGTGAGGAGACAGGAGGAGGGGGAAGCAGGGTCACTAGTGGGCTGACAGGAGGAGGGGGAAGCAAGGTCACTAGTGAGGTGACAGGAGGAGGGGGAAGCAGGGTCACTAGTGAGGTGACAGGAGGAGGGGAAGCAGGGTCACTAGTGGGGTGACAGGAGGAGGGGGAAGCAGGGTCACTAGTGAGGTGACAGGAGGAGGGGAAGCAGGGTCACTAGTGAGGAGACAGGAGGAGGGGGGGCAGGGTCACTAGTGAGGTGACAGGAGGAGGGGAAGCAGGGTCACTAGTGAGGTGACAGGAGGAGGGGAAGCAGGGTCACTAGTGGGGTGACAGGAGGAGGGGGGAGCAGGGTCACTAGTGGGGTGACAGGAGGAGGGGGGGCAGGGTCACTAGTGAGGTGACATGAGGAGGGGGAGCAGGGTCACTAGTGAGGAGACAGGAGGAGGGGGAAGCAGGGTCACTAGTGAGGTGACAGGAGGAGGGGAAGCAGGATCACTAGTGGGGTGACAGGAGGAGGGGGGAGCAGGGTCACTAGTGGGGTGACAGGAGGAGAGGGAAGCAGGGTCACTAGTGAGGTGACAGGAGGAGGGGGGAGCAGGGTCACTAGTGGGGTGACAGGAGGAGAGGGAAGCAGGGTCACTAGTGAGGTGACAGGAGGAGGGGGGAGCAGGGTCACTAGTGGGGTGACAGGAGGAGGGGGGAGCAGGGTCACTAGTGGGGTGACAGGAGGAGGGGGAAGCAGGGTCACTAGTAGGGTGACAGGAGGAGAGGGAAGCAGGGTCACTAGTGTGGTGACAGGAAAAGAGGGAAGCAGGGTCACTAGTGGGGTGACAGGAGGAAGAGGGAGCAGGGTCACTAGTGAGGAGACAGGAGGAGGGGGAAGCAGGGTCACTAGTGAGGAGACAGGAGGAGGGGGAAGCAGGGTCACTAGTGAGGAGACAGGAGGAGGGGGGAGCAGGGTAACTAGTGGGGTGACAGGAGGAAGGGGGAGCAGGGTCACTAGTGGGGTGACAGGAGGAGGGGGTAGCAGGGTCACTAGTGGGGTGACAGGAGGAGGGGAAGCAGGGTCACTAGTGAGGAGACAGGAGGAGGGGGAAGCAGGGTCACTAGTGAGGAGACAGGAGGAGGGGGAAGCAGGGTCACTAGTGAGGAGACAGGAGGAGGGGGAAGCAGGGTCACTAGTGAGGTGACAGGAGGAGGGGGGAGCAGGGTCACTAGTGGGGTGACAGGAGGAGGGGGGAGCAGGGTCACTAGTGGGGTGACAGGAGGAGGGGAAGCAGGGTCACTAGTGAGGAGACAGGAGGAGGGGGAAGCAGGGTCACTAGTGAGGAGACAGGAGGAGGGGGAAGCAGAGTCACTAGTGTGGAGACAGGAGGAGGGGGGAGCAGGGTCACTAGTGGGGTGACAGGAGCAGGGGAAGCAGGGTCACTAGTGAGGAGACAGGAGGAGGGGGAAGCAGGGTCACTAGTGGGGTGACAGGAGGAGGGGGGAGCAGGGTCACTAGTGGGGTGACAGGAGCAGGGGAAGCAGGGTCACTAGTGAGGAGACAGGAGGAGGGGGGAGCAGGGTCACTAGTGGGGTGACAGGAGGAGGGGGAAGCAGGGTCACTAGTGGGGTGACAGGAGCAGGGGAAGCAGGGTCACTAGTGAGGAGACAGGAGGAGGGGGAAGCAGGGTCACTAGTGGGGTGACAGGAGGAGAGGGAAGCAGGGTCACTAGTGAGGAGACAGGAGGAGGGGGAAGCAGGGTCACTAGTGAGGAGAAAGGAGGAGGGGGAAGCAGGGTCACTAGTGAGGAGACAGGAGGAGGGGGGAGCAGGGTCACTAGTGGGGTGACAGGAGGAGGGGGGAGCAGGGTCACTAGTGGGGTGACAGGAGGAGGGGAAGCAGGGTCACTAGTGAGGAGACAGGAGGAGGGGGAAGCAGGGTCACTAGTGAGGAGACAGGAGGAGGGGGAAGCAGGGTCACTAGTGAGGAGACAGGAGGAGGGGGAAGCAGGGTCACTAGTGAGGAGACAGGAGGAGGGGGAAGCAGGGTCACTAGTGAGGTGACAGGAGGAGGGGGGAGCAGGGTCACTAGTGGGGTGACAGGAGGAGGGGGGAGCAGGGTCACTAGTGGGGTGACAGGAGGAGGGGGGAGCAGGGTCACTAGTGGGGTGACAGGAGGAGAGGGAAGCAGGGTCACTAGTGAGGAGACAGGAGGAGGGGGAAGCAGGGTCACTAGTGGGATGACAGGAGGAGGGGGAAGCAAGGTCACTAGTGAGGTGACAGGAGGAGGGGGAAGCAGGGTCACTAGTGAGGTGACAGGAGGAGGGGAAGCAGGGTCACTAGTGGGGTGACAGGAGGAGGGGGAAGCAGGGTCACTAGTGAGGTGACAGGAGGAGGGGAAGCAGGGTCACTAGTGAGGAGACAGGAGGAGGGGGGGCAGGGTCACTAGTGAGGTGACAGGAGGAGGGGAAGCAGGGTCACTAGTGAGGTGACAGGAGGAGGGGAAGCAGGGTCACTAGTGGGGTGACAGGAGGAGGGGGGAGCAGGGTCACTAGTGGGGTGACAGGAGGAGGGGGGGCAGGGTCACTAGTGAGGTGACATGAGGAGGGGGAGCAGGGTCACTAGTGAGGAGACAGGAGGAGGGGGAAGCAGGGTCACTAGTGAGGTGACAGGAGGAGGGGAAGCAGGATCACTAGTGGGGTGACAGGAGGAGGGGGGAGCAGGGTCACTAGTGGGGTGACAGGAGGAGAGGGAAGCAGGGTCACTAGTGAGGTGACAGGAGGAGGGGGGAGCAGGGTCACTAGTGGGGTGACAGGAGGAGAGGGAAGCAGGGTCACTAGTGAGGTGACAGGAGGAGGGGGGAGCAGGGTCACTAGTGGGGTGACAGGAGGAGGGGGGAGCAGGGTCACTAGTGGGGTGACAGGAGGAGGGGGAAGCAGGGTCACTAGTAGGGTGACAGGAGGAGAGGGAAGCAGGGTCACTAGTGTGGTGACAGGAAAAGAGGGAAGCAGGGTCACTAGTGGGGTGACAGGAGGAAGAGGGAGCAGGGTCACTAGTGAGGAGACAGGAGGAGGGGGAAGCAGGGTCACTAGTGAGGAGACAGGAGGAGGGGGAAGCAGGGTCACTAGTGAGGAGACAGGAGGAGGGGGGAGCAGGGTAACTAGTGGGGTGACAGGAGGAAGGGGGAGCAGGGTCACTAGTGGGGTGACAGGAGGAGGGGGTAGCAGGGTCACTAGTGGGGTGACAGGAGGAGGGGAAGCAGGGTCACTAGTGAGGAGACAGGAGGAGGGGGAAGCAGGGTCACTAGTGAGGAGACAGGAGGAGGGGGAAGCAGGGTCACTAGTGAGGAGACAGGAGGAGGGGGAAGCAGGGTCACTAGTGAGGTGACAGGAGGAGGGGGGAGCAGGGTCACTAGTGGGGTGACAGGAGGAGGGGGGAGCAGGGTCACTAGTGGGGTGACAGGAGGAGGGGAAGCAGGGTCACTAGTGAGGAGACAGGAGGAGGGGGAAGCAGGGTCACTAGTGAGGAGACAGGAGGAGGGGGAAGCAGAGTCACTAGTGTGGAGACAGGAGGAGGGGGGAGCAGGGTCACTAGTGGGGTGACAGGAGCAGGGGAAGCAGGGTCACTAGTGAGGAGACAGGAGGAGGGGGAAGCAGGGTCACTAGTGGGGTGACAGGAGGAGGGGGGAGCAGGGTCACTAGTGGGGTGACAGGAGCAGGGGAAGCAGGGTCACTAGTGAGGAGACAGGAGGAGGGGGAGCAGGGTCACTAGTGGGGTGACAGGAGGAGGGGGGAGCAGGGTCACTAGTGGGGTGACAGGAGCAGGGGAAGCAGGGTCACTAGTGAGGAGACAGGAGGAGGGGGAAGCAGGGTCACTAGTGGGGTGACAGGAGGAGAGGGAAGCAGGGTCACTAGTGAGGAGACAGGAGGAGGGGGAAGCAGGGTCACTAGTGAGGAGAAAGGAGGAGGGGGAAGCAGGGTCACTAGTGAGGAGACAGGAGGAGGGGGGAGCAGGGTCACTAGTGGGGTGACAGGAGGAGGGGGGAGCAGGGTCACTAGTGGGGTGACAGGAGGAGGGGAAGCAGGGTCACTAGTGAGGAGACAGGAGGAGGGGGAAGCAGGGTCACTAGTGAGGAGACAGGAGGAGGGGGAAGCAGGGTCACTAGTGAGGAGACAGGAGGAGGGGGAAGCAGGGTCACTAGTGAGGAGACAGGAGGAGGGGGAAGCAGGGTCACTAGTGAGGTGACAGGAGGAGGGGGGAGCAGGGTCACTAGTGGGGTGACAGGAGGAGGGGGGAGCAGGGTCACTAGTGGGGTGACAGGAGGAGGGGGGGAGCAGGGTCACTAGTGGGGTGACAGGAGGAGGGGAAGCAGGGTCACTAGTGAGGAGACAGGAGGAGGGGGAAGCAGGGTCACTAGTGAGGAGACAGGAGGAGGGGGAAGCAGGGTCACTAGTGAGGAGACAGGAGGAGGGGGGAGCAGGGTCACTAGTGGGGTGACAGGAGGAGGGGGGAGCAGGGTCACTAGTGGGGTGACAGGAGGAGGGGAAGCAGGGTCACTAGTGAGGAGACAGGAGGAGGGGGAAGCAGGGTCACTAGTGAGGAGACAGGAGGAGGGGGAAGCAGGGTCACTAGTGAGGAGACAGGAGGAGGGGGGAGCAGGGTCACTAGTGGGGTGACAGGAGGAGGTGGGAGCAGGGTCACTAGTGAGGAGACAGGAGGAGGGGGAAGCAGGGTCACTAGTGAGGAGACAGGAGGAGGGGGAAGCAGGGTCACTAGTGGGGTGACAGGAGGAGGGGGGAGCAGGGTCACTAGTGGGGTGACAGGAGGAGGGGGAAGCAGGGTCACTAGTGAGGAGACAGGAGGAGGGGGAAGCAGGGTCACTAGTGAGGTGACAGGAGGAGGGGGGAGCAGGGTCACTAGTGGGGTGACAGGAGGAGGGGGGAGTAGGGTCACTAGTGGGGTGACAGGAGGAGGGGGAAGCAGGGTCACTAGTGAGGAGACAGGAGGAGGGGGAAGCAGGGTCACTAGTGAGGAGACAGGAGGAGGGGGAAGCAGGGTCACTAGTGAGGAGACAGGAGGAGGGGGAAGCAGGGTCACTAGTGAGGAGACAGGAGGAGGGGGGAGCAGGGTCACTAGTGGGGTGACAGGAGGAGGTGGGAGCAGGGTCACTAGTGAGGAGACAGGAGGAGGGGGAAGCAGGGTCACTAGTGAGGAGACAGGAGGAGGGGGAAGCAGGGTCACTAGTGGGGTGACAGGAGGAGGGGGGAGTAGGGTCACTAGTGGGGTGACAGGAGGAGGGGGAAGCAGGGTCACTAGTGAGGAGACAGGAGGAGGGGGAAGCAGGGTCACTAGTGAGGAGACAGGAGGAGGGGGAAGCAGGGTCACTAGTGAGGTGACAGGAGGAGGGGGGAGCAGGGTCACTAGTGGGGTGACAGGAGGAGGGGGGAGTAGGGTCACTAGTGGGGTGACAGGAGGAGGGGGAAGCAGGGTCACTAGTGAGGAGACAGGAGGAGGGGGAAGCAGGGTCACTAGTGAGGAGACAGGAGGAGGGGGAAGCAGGGTCACTAGTGAGGAGACAGGAGGAGGGGGAAGCAGGGTCACTAGTGGGGTGACAGGAGGAGGGGGGAGCAGGGTCACTAGTGGGGTGACAGGAGGAGGGGGAAGCAGGGTCACTAGTGAGGAGACAGGAGGAGGGGGAAGCAGGGTCACTAGTGAGGTGACAGGAGGAGGGGGGAGCAGGGTCACTAGTGGGGTGACAGGAGGAGGGGGGAGCAGGGTCACTAGTGGGGTGACAGGAGGAGGGGGAAGCAGGGTCACTAGTGAGGAGACAGGAGGAGGGGGAAGCAGGGTCACTAGTGAGGAGACAGGAGGAGGGGGAAGCAGGGTCACTAGTGAGGAGACAGGAGGAGGGGGAAGCAGGGTCACTAGTGAGGTGACAGGAGGAGGGGGGAGCAGGTCGGGTAAAAATACTCCTCAATAATGGTCAGAGGAGTATTTTTACTCTTCTGCAAAAAATGTTGTGCGACTTCTGATAAGGATTATCCTGGTGACAGATTTCCTTTAAAGCTGACCTACAGCAGTGAAGAAAAATATCTGGGTTGCTACGGAAACCTGGTGTAAAGCTGTATGTGGAGACTAAGGGCCTTACTACGAGCTTCTATTGGCTAATAAGGGTCATGTGACCAGGCTTCTATTGCCTAATACATTTTTTGGGAATATCTCAGGAACAGTACGTGCTAGACAGTTGAGACCTGGTCTAAAACCTTCCCAGACACCTGATGTACCTGTGCCAAATTTCGTGATTGTAAATGCGACAGTGTGGATTCCTTTAGCGGACATACAAACACAAATACATACACTCAACTTTATATATTAGATATATATCTAACAAAGTATATAAATATACATACATGTGTTATATATTAACAGTATATACATATTTATATATATGTGTTTGTATATATATATATATATATATATATATATAGGCAAAAGAAGTATGACTGCACTCCGGAGTAGTGGTGAAATAATCAAGGCTTGAGGAAGGCTCTTGTGAGCCGAAACGTCGCAAGATTTGCCACATTATGGGTGATTAAAATCTTTTGTTTTCACCACTACTCCGGAGTGCAGTCCTACTTCTTTTGCCTATATTATTGGGGATTGCCGTTACCCCACGTTGGACCTTGCACCCACATCCTGGTTGGTGCTCCCGCTGGACTTTCTTTTTTCTCTCTCTATACATATATATATATACACACACACACACACATACACATACATATATATATATATATATATATATATATATATATAATTTTTCATTTATTTTTTAAATATTCAGATCCCCATTTCTGTTTTAGAAAAATGTCTACGTTGATGACTAAGGGCTCATTTTTTTGCGTTGTGATCTTTAGTTTTATTATTTATACCACTTTGGAGTGTGTGCGTGGCTGCGTTTTTGATCACTTTTTATTCTTTTTTTTTTTCAATGAAGCAATGAAAAAAAGTCAAAATTTGCCATTTAGATTTTTTTTCCGTTATACCCATACCGTTCACCCTATGGGATGCATATTTTAATAGTGATAGCTTTTTTGGAAAAGCGGCGGTGCCAAAGATCATTTATATTTTTATTTATATTTATTTTTATCTTTATTTTGGAGAAAGAGGGATCTGAACATGCAATCTTTAGATTGCTTCTCCTATAGACTGCTGTGGATTAGCATTTGCAGTCTAAGGGCTCATGCACAAGCATGTGTGCCCCGTGCCTGTATTGACATAAAACATCCGATTGACTTGAATGGGTCTGCAATCTGCAAGATACAGAGTGGTATGGAGCAGAGGCATGGAGCAGAAGCCCACAGAAGCACTACTTTTCTCCATGTCTCTGCACCGCAAAAAAATAGAACATGTACTAATCTTTTTGTGGTGCGGAACGTATCTTGCGGATCGCAGACCCATTGAACTGAATGGGTCCACATCTACAAACTGCCTGCACTCGGCTGGTACCTGTGCATTGCGGACCACTATTTGTGGCGCAGTACTCTTGGGGAAAGCCACCTCAGATGCCGTGTTTACAAAACACCATGGCATCTGTCTGCGATCGGCATTATGGTCAATCACAGATATTAGCCCTTAAAACAAAAACTCAGAACAGAATCTAAACTAACCTATCTCAGCAAACTACACTTTGCTCAAACCACTGCAGCTTTCTGGATTTCAGTTATCTCACCCAGCTGAGGTACACATTAGGCTACTTTCACACTTGCGTTCGGTGCGGATCCGTCTGGTATCTGCACAGACGGATCTGCACCTACAATGCAAACGATGGTATCCGTTCAGAACGGATCCATCTGCATAACAGCTTTTTCCAGATCGGAGTTTTCACATCATGAAAACTCAGATCCGACAGTATATTCTAACACAGAGGTGTTCCCAAAGTGATGGGGACGCTTCAAGTTAGAATATACTAAGAACTGTGTACATAACTTCCTCCTGCTGCCTGGCAGCACCCGATCTCTTACAGGGGGCTGTGATCCGCACAATTAACCCCTCAGGTGCCGCACCTGAGGGGTTAATTGTGCGTATCATAGCCCCCTGTAAGAGATCAGGTGCTGCCAGGCAACAGGAGGCCAGGCCCCCCTCCCTCCCCAGTTTTAAATTCATTGGTGGCCAATGCGGCCCCCCCCCTCCCCAGTATTAAATTCATTGGTGGCTATTGCGGCCCCCCCCCTCCTCAGTATTAAATTCATTGGTGGCCAGTGCGGCCCACCCTCGCTGGGGCTCCGATCGGTTACCATGGCAGTCAGGACGCTACTGCAGTCCTGGCTGCCATGGTTACTTAGCAATTTTAGAAGCATTATACTTACCTGCGCTGTCTGTGGCCGGCCGGTCGCTCCTCTTACTGGTATGTAAAAAGGTCTGTGCGGCGCATTGCTTATAGCACAGACCTGTCACTTATCAGTAGGAGGAGCGCCCGGCCGGCCACAGACAGAGCAGGTAAGTATAGTGCTTCTAAAATCGCTAAGTAACCATAGCAGCCAGGACTGCAGTAGCTTCCTGGCTGCCATGGTAACCGATCGGAGCCCCAGCGATTAAACTGGGACTCCGATCGGAACTCTTCGCTGCTACCAATGATGGGGGGGTGATTTTAATTAGGGGGGAGGAGAGGGGAGGCCGCACTGGCCACCAATGAATTTAATACTGGGGAGGGGGGGCCGCACTGGCCACCAATGAATTTAATACCGGGGAGGGAGGGGGGCCGCACTGGCCACCAATGAATTTAATACTGGGGAGGGAGGGGGGGCCGCACTGGCCACCAATGAATTTAATACTGGGGAGGGAGGGGGGGCCACACTGGCCACCAATGACTTTAAAACTGGGGAGGGAGGGCGGGTCGGCAGCACCTGATCTCTTACAGGGGACTATGATACGCACAATTAACCCCTCAGGTGCGGCACATGAGGGGTTAATTTTGCAGATTACAGCCCCCTGTAAGAGATCGGGTGCTGCCAGGCAGCAAGGGGCAGTCATGTACACAGTTCTTAGTATATTCTAACTTGAAGCGTCCCCATCACTATGGGAACGCCTCTGTGTTAGAATACACTGTCGGATCTGAGTTTTAACAATCTAACTGAAATCCGATGGTATATTCTAACAGAGGCGTTCCCAAGGTGATGGGGACGCTTCAAGTTAAAATATACCATCGGATTGGAGAAAACTCCAATCCGATGGTATATTAATAGGGACTCCTGACTTTACATTGAAAGTCAATGGGGGACGGATCCGCTTGCAATTGCACCATATTGTGTCAACGTCAAACGGATCCGTCCCCATTGACTTGCATTGTAAGTCAGGACGGATCCGTTTGGCTCCGCACGGCCAGGCAGACACCAAAACGCTGCAAGCTGCGTTTTGGTGTCCGCCTCCAGAGCGGAATGGAGGCGGAACGGAGCCAAACTGATGCATTCTGAACGGATCCTTATCCATTCAGAATGCATTGGGGATGAACTGATCAGTTCGGGGCCGCTTGTGAGAGCCCTCAAACGGATCTCACAAGCGGAACCACAAACGCAAGTGTGAAAGTAGCCTTACCACAGTAGATATAGATAGATATAGAGATGTAAATAGATACGGTAACGGCCTCATGCACACGGCCGTGCCGTTTTTTTGGGGGTCCGCAAACAACGGAAGCCGCCCGTGTTGCCTTCCGCAATTTTCGGAATGGAACGGGCGCCGGCAATATAAATGCCTATTCTTGTCCGCAAAGCGGAGCCACGGATGCGGACAGCACACGGAGTGCTGTCCGCATCTTTTGCGGCCACACTGAAGTGAATGGGTCCGCATCCGAGCCGCCAAAACGGCGGCTCGGATGCTGACCCAAACAACGGCCGTGTGCATGAGGCCAAACAATGATAAATATCTCTCGATCTTCACACACATATCATATATACACAAACACACACTCTGTACACATATAAACATATCCACACACATGTATGTATTTTATATATATATCATATTGTGGGAAAAGCAGTAACCTTCATTCAATGCTGGGAATGTAGGATTGCTATCATTATGTTGATATCTCTGTGTAGTTATTTCACTGGAGGACTGATGAGATGACACCTGAGGTGCTTGTTGTCATTATGGCATCACAAGTATTCAGAGATGTCATGCACTTCTGGAGATGCTTGCTGTGATGCATGCTGGGATTTTTACTTTCACTTTGCAGCTGCTCCTCCCGCACATGCTATGCTGAATGTGGTAGAAAAATTATATATACACAGTATATCTGTCATGAGACAAATACCTCTTGGCTTTAGTTATTGTCTGGGGCACTTTATTGTTTTTTATACTTATGGTGGCCAACCCCTTTAATTATCTAGTAAAATGTGCCTATGGAAGAACTTATGTAGATACCTCCATAGGAAAGTCAGTGCTACGAACACAAATGACATAAACATATCATAAGTATGTCACGTCCCTTAGTACGGATAGTTTCACATAAATAAAAATAAAAAACTCAAGTTTATAAGAGGAATTCATGACATCGTACTCGGCAGCAGTTGAATTTGTGGTGGCATGTTGTAATAACATATGTACCTTTCCAGTTCATCGGACAGTTCAGTATAGAGATGTCTTAGTTCCCAGCCATTGTCCCCTTCAAGAGTTAACGGTGACACTGTCCTCAACTTCACCATCGGATCCTCCAGTAAGGAAGACATTTGTCAATGTTTTATACAATTAAACACAACTGAAAGATTAAACAGACGCCAATAATCATATTTATAGAACAGAGCATGCCAGACAGGATTCCCTGGAACTCAGTCTAGCATTCCCTGACAGAAAGTCCCACTTTAACCCTTTAATGATCAGGAATTTTTCAAAAATTTTTGTTTGTTTTTTACTCCCAGCCCTCAAAAAGCCATAACATTTAGATGTTTTCATTCACATAACCCTACAATATATTACAGGCTATAGCTACTAGAGAAGGGGCCGTTGATCCAGGGAGTTATTCTGATTGCCTAATTGGAGTCGGGAAGGAATTTTTCCTCTAAAATGAGATAAATTCTTCTACCTCACGTTTTATTTTTTCCTTTCTCTGGATCAACTTGCAGGATAACAGGCAGAAGTTGATCGACAGATGTCTTTTTCAGTCTTATAAACTGAAGGACAAGATGCACTTTCTAACGTCACCATACACTGTTGCATAAAATGTGGTGGGAAGTGGGAAAAAAATTCCAAGTGGGGTGGAATTATAAAAAAAAATACATTCTGCCACAGTTTTATGGAGTTTCTTTTACACCGTTTCTTATGCGGTAAAACTGACCTGTTATTTTTATTCTCCAAGTCAGTACAATTACGGAGATACCACATATGTATAGTTTTTCTTGTGTTTTAATACAGTTTTTTTTTTTTTTTTTTCGTTTCATCGCCATGTTCTGACCCCTAACTTTTTTGTAGTTACACTACTCACAAAGAGTTACTTGGCTTTCGGGTGAAATTTATGGAAAACGTAAAAAGTTCACGCTACAGTGATAATATATCATGAAAGTAGGGCATTTAAGTAGAAGCATGCATTGGTGATTTCCTCATGTCAAACAATTTATTGAAGCAAAAGCCAACAACAGCTGTGGGTATACCCCTACAAAAATGTCAATGTCTCAATAACTTGTCATATAAGCTTGAGCATCAATTACAGCTTGACAAAGACGTCTCATGCTGTTCCCAAGTCGACTCATTGTTTGCTGAGACATGGCATCCCACTCTTCTTGAAAGGCATCCCTCAGGTCATTGAGGTTATGGGGTACAGAATTACGAGCCTTTACACAGTGACGGTTGATCCCATAGGTTTTCAATGGGATTCAGGTCTGGAGAAAGTGCAGGTCTCTCCATTTGAGGTACCCCAGTCTCCAGCAGCTGTTTCCTGATGATGCAACCTCGATGAGCTGGCGCATTGTCGTCCATGTAGATGAAATTAGGCCTGTGCTGTTCATGCAGAGGCACAATGACTGAATTAATGATGTAATTCAAGTAGCATGAGCTTGTCACTGTACCATTCACCAAGTGTGGGGTGTGGCCAAAGGACATCCACTTCTATGCCTTTCTGTGACTCTTCCAGTCTCTCTGTTGCAACCTGCTGATGGCACTCTGTAACACTCTAAACTCAGTGGCCACTTCCGTCTAAGAACATCCTGCTTGAAGCCTCACAATGGAGAGGTACTGTTGATGTTACTGTTTTTAATTGTTAGATGTCGTCCTGGTCTCATGATGTCAAAATGTGAACAGCATGATGAGGAGGACTGTTTAAATACCAATTATATTTGAACCAGGAAATAAATTGGGCAATTCAGGGATCAAACACTTGTTGTGCATTTTGCTGTTAAGCTCCTTGTTAGAGAATAGCAAATTGTGCAAAAAGTACTGAAACACTGAACAGTTGGACATTCGCAGTCAAATGTTTAGAGAAGGTCATGTTAAGTTCACCTGTAAAGGTTAGAGTGCATTTTAAGTTCATAAAATTTCACCCACAAGCAAATATCCCTAACTTTTTGTGAATAGTGTATGTGTACACAGCTGTGTGAGCGCTCATTTTTTGTAGGGCAATCTGCACTTTTCATTGATGCCATTTTGGTGGGGGGGGGGGGGGTGAAGTGACCAAAAAATTGCAAATCAGCCATTTTGACTTTTTTTCCGTTTTGCCGTTTTATATTTTAATAGTATGGGCATTTTCACACACAACGATGCCCATGATGTGTATTTTTTTTACTGTTTACTTATTTTTATTTACATTTTGCATAAGCATTGGAGTCAATGAGAATTTTACTATGTTCCTATGGAGCCATGCCACAGGCAGGGGCTTGAAAGAAACTAATATGCAGCAGCCTTCTGTCACACAGGAGGACAGGGGCTGCCGCATACATGCTCCGTCTCCCCTGATCCCCGCCAAGGGGAGCAAGAGCACACCCGGAAGTACACGATTCCAGGTTTTAGGGCATCCAGATGCCGTGGTCACATTTGACCACGGCATCTGAAGGGTTAAAAGTTCACAACCGGTGGTAATGTAATAGTGCCGGGTGTCTGCTGTATAAGCATCCGGCAGCTATTGCACCCACTGCCTGCACCAGCAGCTGCCATTTTGAAATGCCTGGCCGCTGACGTAAATTTACATTGGGTGGTTGGAAAAGGGTTAAATTGAAGGAATGATCTGTTTACCCTCAGCATATTCAAAAATGCTTAGCATAGGATGGCCGGAATATTTTACATGCCTGAGCAATGTGATGATTTTTGCCCTCACATCGGTAGTCTATGATAGTGGGTTTTCCAGGGGTTTCTTTGTGGTAAAGGTCACTGGCCTACAGCAAATTACTCCCACTGACAGCAGTTGTATATAGCTGTATAGCTGTCTTTGTGGGCAAATCACCTTCTTTTTTAATTTGAAAACTAGGAAAGCAATACAAGATCAACAAAAGTGGTTTATGCAATACTAAATACTTCAGTCCAACTGCTTCAACAGGCCAAAAAACCTATGCCATGTAGCTCACCCTAAAGAGAGGAGAATAGAATGGCGCAATGTAGTAGTTGTAGGTAAGGAAATATTTCTAAGTCCACCATTACTGTTATAATGTATACTACTGTAGGATAGCTTTAAAAGCAGCATATACTGTATCAACTTACAGAGATTCTTGCTCGAAGTCCCTTTATCCATAAGAGTTTACTGATAGTGGGAGTCACATTCAAATGCAAAGGTGGATTGCTTGCCATTGTTTGGTACATGTCTTTCACCTGTCTGAGTTCTTCTAGAAACATATTAAGTAAGCAGTGATCTTTATCCTTTAGATGATCCTGAAAAATATAAAAAAAAAGAGATTATTCTGATGAAATTTCTGTCAAATATACCGTATTTTGTATGGGTCTTTTTATCAAATAATTACTATTAACGAAACCTCTTCTGAACGGACAATATAAATCAAGCTGTACACATATATATTTTCATGTCAGAGAAGCTATGAAATGCAGCATAGCTACCGTACATAGCAGGACAAGCACTTCCAAATAAGCAATGGAAACACAGTAATTGAATATCAAGTTATAAGCCTTACCTTAACAACATCTCTTCTGGTGACTCCTTCAAACACCTCCAGCAGCTTAAGCTGGGAAGCCATAGTAGGACACTGATCAAGACTATTTCTAAGAATATTTCCAAGCTGATGTTCCAGGCTCTGTAGAAAGAAGAATGAACACAATTATACCACATTTGCCAGAGGGCCAATTTATAATGTGACCGAAAACTATGCTGGTTAAAAATGTAAATCATTGCATTTATTTCTGGCTCCAATTCATATTGCTGGCATTATATTTACAGTACTTTGATTCTGTAACCTTTGTTTTTTGGAACAGGCTACCATGATGTTGGTGTACATTTACTGCACACTAATATTATGAAAGCAAGCCTATCCAAGACGAATAAGCTTACATTAGTAGAATAAAATGTGACATACCTTTATTGTAGTTCTCAAGTCAAAAAATGCTTTCTGAAAAGTACTGTTTTTACCAGCAGTTAAAACATCTGTAACTTGATTCATAAAAGATTCTTTGGCCTGGCAATATGAGCTCCAGATTTCTTGTACCATGGCATCATAACTTGGGGTTCCTGCACCCCCTATCACAGCTACATCACTTAAAGCCTCAAAATGTTTCATTGTCTCCACCACATCAAGAACATCATTGCACCTAGAAGGAAATACACAAAAATAACAGAAGCACATTACTCTACAGTCATCACATATGCCCTAAGGGAAACAAATCTTCTTTCATACATCGATTTGAAACATCTCAAACACTAATCTAATATATCTATCAAAAGGTAGTACGTGGTTCTCTTGAACATTGTTCAACCACATGCCTAGAAAAAATGGTGAATTTGGTGAATGGTTAAATTGGTAAATGTCTTAATAGCCATTTAATTCTGGTCTTGCTCAAAGCTGAGGGTTTGCTAAATTTATACCTAATTTAGGCAGTTCTGGGTTAAATGGTTTGTTCAGCTTTAGCAGCCTTTCTGCCCTCCATCCCCCACCTCGCCAGACCAGCAGAGGGAAGCATACTTACCTGTTCCCCACCACTGAGTTACCGCTCCTTTGGCCCATCACTGCGGTTTTAGGGGGCACATCACCACTGTTGGCAGTCACTGGCTGCAGCGGCACATATGATCCCCGTCCGTACCAGAAGTTGACAAACGGGGACCAAAGCGATGAGATTGCAACAAAACCAAGGTCAAGCAAGGTTGGGGGGGGGCAGATAGAAAGGCTGCCAAACCTGGAAAACCCCTTTAAGTAAATCAGCAGCACAAAACTCTCTTCTGCCCCGACAGTGTGGTTAGAATGTATCACAAAACGGTGAGAAATATAAAGGTACCCATAAACAGAAGAGTAAAGTCGGCCAAATCTGTCAATTTCAGTTGGTCTAGTAGACTATCTAAAGTGTATGAGGGTGTGTTGACTCCCCATCGAGACAGGATGCATGTACGTTAAGCAGAGCCGAGGAGGCATGAGTATGGGGAATACGGAAAGAAGCATTTGACCGACAACTTTATGACTGTTGGGGCTTTCACCTATTATAAGTAACCAAGTAAATAAGAATGCCCTCAACGATGGCCACAAATATCTTGAAAATGGTGGGGCTGAAAGTCTATTAGAAACTTGCAGAATTTGTATGTGTACAGTGACTAACATATTTGCATAAAAGTCTCTTTAGGCTTCCTTCACATAGGCATATTTGGTCAGTATTTTGCAATATTAACAAGTTAACGATTGGTTCCAAAAGAAAGTATAAGTGTTAATACTGATGCATTGGTTTGTCATAAATTGATAACAGGTCTACGTGGACAGGTTCAGCATTGCTAGTAATTAACGTCCATTGCAACACGAGAAAGTATAAGTGAAATATGAAAAACACAATTATGAACAGTCGAGTACTGCAGAAGATATATACTATAATGTGTATAAATGCTATATACCAGATGTATGAACATAACATTGACAATAAAACGAATTTCAAACTCCTTCAGATTAAACATATTTTCAGAGAAGAAGCAGCACTCCAATATCTTGAAAAAAATAACAATTTATTCACCCAACGAACAACTCTTCATTAGGTGAATAAATCACTGGACTTTATCAAGATATTGGAGTGCTGCTTCTTCACTGGAGATATGTTTAATCTGAAGGAGTTTGCAATTCGCCCTTCTGAGGCTTGCACCCCACTTTAATTGCTGCTCCTGTAGCAATACAGTAAAACATTATCATTGTTAGAATTCCTGTATGATCACGATATTACCGTTCCATAAACATGTTCATATTCTGAAAACAGGGAGCATTGTGCAGAGGCCAGGGAGAATCTCTCCAAACAGAGTCATCATTTTCCAGCTTCTTATCATCAGAGAATTGGTCGCCTCCATACACCCATGGAGTTGGAACTTCATACATCTTAACGCTCTGAGATGCTTCCACTGACTTTTTGTTTCTGTGGCAAATACAATTACTTCAGTATAATTATTTAATCTCATGATACAGGGTCTTAAAGACCAGTTCAATCAAAGTTATACAATTATCAATATGTCTTACTTCTTCTCTGATAATCAGAGAAAACAAGCTTTCATGCATGTCAAAATTTAAAGGGAGCTTGTCACCATGAAAATGCAGTGTAGCCTACAGGGAGCGGTGTAATTTATACATTGAAATTTCTGCTCATTCTTGGCCTTGAAGTCAAGGATTCGGTCCTGTTAGTGATGACGGCCTTCCCTCTATGACTGTGTATACAGAGATAGCAGTCAGTCACTCATAGGACCGAATCCTTGACTTCAAAGCCCAGAATCAGCAGGAATTTAAATGAATAAATGACAGGTTATACTGAATCTTTTCCTACACAACTATATATTAATATATATATTTTCCCACAGAACTATATACAGCAGCTAATGCTGCTCTATAACTTGCTGCCTGCAGATTGCACTGCATTTCATGGTGACTGGTTCCCTTTAAGGTGTTTTGCCCAGCTAAGCTTGGGCAAAACAATTATGCAAAGCCTACCAAAATGTTGTCAATCTCATCTCAGGCAAGACTATCAAGTGACTAAAATGTTTTGGATACATAATCTATATAAATGTTTTACTATACTTGTTTAGAGAAGCAATTTCCTCCATCTTCTTCACATTGATTTCATCAGCCTTAATTTTTACATCAAGATAATTTCCGCGGAAAGTTGCACAGATTTTTAAAGCTTCCTTAAGCAAACTGTAAGCCTATAAAAATAAAATAAATAAAAACATTAAATGTTATGCAAAGAAAACAAAATTCTTGCAAGACTGGTACAGGAGAAGCTGCCTATGGGCAGAAAGCTACACAATCAGCCTAAGGGCTCATGCACACGAACGTATTTTCTTTCCGCTTCCGTTCCGTTTTTGTTGCGGACCATATGCAAAACCATTCACTTCAATGGGTCTGAAAAAACAACGGAAGATGGAGGAAAGTGTGCATTCCGTTTCCGTATTTCCGTTCTGCAATAAAGCAGTGCATGAACTATTATTGTCCGCAAATCAGGGTCCGAGGCCCCATTTAAGTTAATGGGTCTGCAAAAAATACGGAACGCACACGGAACACATCCATATGTCATCTGTATTTTATCCATATTTTGCAGATCCATATTGTAGAAATGCTATGCCCAGCCCATATTGCTCATGTGTTTGGTGATTAATAAGTTACTGTTTCCGTTCTGCAAAAAACGGATCAAATACGGAAACCATATGGATATGTTTTGTGCAATAACAAAACGGAAGAGGACTTAAATCAGAGAAAAAAAAAACTCTGATGCAGAACAACGGATCCGTGAAAAATGGACAGCAAAACAACAACGGTCGTGTGCATGAGCCCTAAGGGTACATTCACACGACCGTATGTGTTTTGCGGTCCTCAAATTGTGGATCCACAAGACACGGATACCGCTGCATTTTGCGGAACGAAATGGCCAGCCCAATGATAGAAATGATTATTCTTGTCCGCAATTACAGACAAAAATAGGACATGCTCTATCTTTTTTGTGGGGCCACGGAACAGATGTACGGCTGCAGGCGGTGTGCTGTCCGCACCTTTTGCAGACCCATTGAAATTAACGTGTCAACATCTGTTTCACAAAATTGCAGAACAGATGCGGACACATAAATACAGTGTGTACAGGAAAATGGGCCACAGCACTCTATTCGTAAAATGGCAAGGGTGGGTGCACGTCCAGGTTGTGTTCTAAAGCTCCACCTCCAGTACACTCACCAGTGCTAACCAATGCTCCGGTTCCCAGACCTCGTTCTGGTGACTGGGCCCACCCACCACCTGGACCACATGACCCCCTATCTACCTACCATAGGTCATTAAGGAGTATTAAAGATGGCGCGTCCCACATGTAATCAAGCGCCGGCTGTATACACAGTGTGGTCCTCAGAGTGGTAAGTTACTTATCTTAACTTAAATGTACGGCAGTCTACTTTGCTCCCTTATCCTAGTCCTCCCATTCCACTTACCTCTAGAAGTCTCTTCTATATCTTGAGGTTTAATTATGCACTCCTAGGAGTTTCACTTTTGTGTCTTTCCTATATACCGATTCATGTTGTCTCAGCCTTGTTGGATGGTGTGGCGCTTGGGGCTAACTTGTGGCGGTTTTCTGCCACAGGTGTGCCCTGACCGCCCCGCCTGCCAATATGAGCTTTTATATGTACTTATATGTCTTGCTGTCTTTGCAGAAAGTATATATATTATTGTCACAATATATGTTGGATGGTGTGGTGCTTGGGACTAACTTGTGGCGGTTCTCTGCCGCAGGTGTGCCCTGACCGCCCCGCCTGCCAATATGAGCTTTTATATGTACTTACAGACGTGGACAAAATTGTTGGTACCCTTTGGTCAATGAAAGAAAAAGTCACAATGGTCACAGAAATAACTTTAATCTGACAAAAGTAATAATAAATTAAAATTCTATAAATGTTAACCAATGAAAGTCAGACATTGTTTTTCAACCATGCTTCAACAGAATTATGTAAAAAAATAAACTCATGAAACAGGCATGGACAAAAATGATGGTACCCCTAGAAAACACAGAACATAATGTGACCAAAGGGACATGTTAATTCAAGGTGTGTCCACTAATTAGCATCACAGGTGTCTACAACCTTGTAATCAGCCATTGGGCCTATATATATGGCTCCAGGTAATCACTGTGTTGTTTGGTGATATGGTGTGTACCACACTCGACATGGACCAGAGGAAGCAAAGGAAAGAGCTGTCTCAAGAGATCAGAAAGAAAATTATAGACAAGCATGTTAAAGGTAAAGGCTATAAGACCATCTCCAAGCAACTAGATGTTCCTGTGAGTACAGTTGCACATATTATTCATAAGTTTAAGATCCATGGGACTGTAGCCAACCTCCCTGGACGTGGCCGCAGGAGGAAAATTGATGACAAATCTAAGAGACGGATAATCCGAATGGTAACAAAAGAGCCTAGAAAGACTTCTAAAGAGATTCAAGGTGAACTTCATGCTCAAGGAACATCAGTGTCAGATCGCACCATCCGTCGTTGTTTGAGCCAAAGTGGACTACATGGGAGACGACCAAGGAGGACACCATTGTTGAAAACGAATCATAAAAAAGCAAGACTGGAATATGCCAAACTACATGTTGACAAGCCACAAAGCTTCTGGGAGAATGTCCTGTGGACAGATGAGACAAAAATCGAAGTTTTTGCCAAGGCACATCAGCTGTATGTTCACAGACGAAAAAATGAAGCATATCAAGAAAAGAACACTGTCCCTACTGTGAAACATGGAGGAGGCTCTGTTATGTTCTGGGGCTGCTTTGCTGCGTCTGGCACAGGGTGTCTTGAATCTGTGCAGGGTACAATGAAATCTCAAGACTATCAAGGAATTCTAGAGAGAAATGTACTAGCCAGTGTCAGAAAGCTTGGTCTCAGTCGCAGGTCATGGGTCTTGCAACAGGACAATGACCCAAAACACACCGCTAAAAACACCCAAGAATGGCTAAGAGGAAAAAATTGGACTATTCTAAAGTGGCCTTCTATGAGCCCTGACCTCAATCCTATTGAGCATCTTTGGAAGGAGCTGAAACATGCAGTCTGGAAAAGGCACCCTTCAAACCGGACACAACTGGAGCAGTTTGCTCATGAGGAGTGGGCCAAAATACCTGCTGAGAGGTGCAGATGTCTCATTGACAGTTACAGGAAGCGTTTGATTGCAGTGATTGCCTCAAAAGGTTGCGCAACAAAATATTAAGTTAGGGGTACCATCATTTTTGTCCATGCCTGTTTCATGAGTTTATTTTTTTACATAATTCTGTTGAAGCATGGTTGAAAAACAATGTCTGACTTTCATTGGTTAACATTTATAGAATTTTAATTTATTATTACTTTTGTCAGATTAAAGTTATTTCTGTGACCATTGTGACTTTTTCTTTCATTGACCAAAGGGTACCAACAATTTTGTCCACGTCTGTATATGTCTTGCTGTCTTTGCAGAAAGTATATATATTATTGTCACAATATATGTTGGATGGTGTGGTGCTTGGGACTAACTTGTGGCGGTTCTCTGCCGCAGGTGTGCCCTGAACGCCCCGCCTGCCAATATGAGCTTTTATATGTACTTATATGACTTGCTGTCCTCGCAGAAAGTATATGTATTATTGTCACAATATATGTTGGATGGTGTGGTGCTTGGGACTAACTTGTGACCGTTCTCTGCCGCAGGTGTGCCCTGACTACCCCGCCTGCCAATACGAATATTTATATGTATTTATATAGCTTGCTGCCTTTACAGGTAGTTTATATATCATTGCCTTGATATATGTCCCTATGTGCTGGTGTACCCTGGGGCCATATGATCTTCCCTGGCCACAGTTTACACCACACATTAGCAATTATGTACTCAGCAACGCCTCTGCATATGTGACTGTAACATTATCATATGTATTCTCAATTTGAATTTTTCTTTCTGTATATTATAATTTTTTCTTTCTGTACATTATGTCTTGTCAGCCTGATGAAGGGCGGTTATTAAGCCTGAAACGTTGCAACTGACATACCACCTATTCCGGCTGAAATAACATGAAATAAAATCATTATCTTTCACTACCTAAGGAGTGCTGTCCTAATATTTGTGACATAAATACAGTGTGAATGCACCCTAATTCACATTATATCTGCACCTTATAGATCCAACCAACAAATACCATTTACCTTATCTTAAAAGTGCAAGTAAATATTAAAGTTAGTATTATACAGTAGTTACAAAATATCGATAAAGTTGTCCACAGCTATCCAACATGACAAGAATGAAATGATATTAGTGTCTAGTATAAAATGTGGTGTAACGATAGATTTACTATGACAGGTTTTCAGGTAGCTTTTATAATAAATGTGTAGTGGCAGGTTTGACCTTATCAGAATAAAACTTGCATAAGCTTTTAAGATTTAGAGGGTATTTTAAGAACCTAGAGAAGATGTGGTGTGTATCATTTATTCTACTTCTTAGCATCTGGATAGTTCTCTAATACTTACTGATACTGAATGACAAGGAATGCTTTAATCAAAAATATGATAGATGACAGATAGATAGATAGATAGATAGATAGATAATTAGACAGTGTAAGGGATCATCTCTTTTCAGGGGATCACACTCATAGATATCTCGCCAGACAACGGATTTTCATGCCCAAACTGTGCATTAATTTTGGCACTATTCTCATATAGGATAGTCCAGTTATACATCACTGGGTGGGGTGAGGTTCCCCCACCGCCAACCCCTTAAACACAAATAAACTCCTGCCCGTCTAGGCACTACCTAAACAAAATATGTCCCTACCTCACTCGTAGAGCACAGTTCACACATGAACATCATATGCGGCTTCCCTCAGCCAACATCAATCCAGCAGCCTCAAGGCTGTGGCAATTCCAGTTCCTTTTGGGGGATTGTGGTCCAGTAGTCCTCCTGACTCTGACCTAGTGATCCTTTTTCCGCAGGCGTCACTGCGTCCCCCAGACTTCAGGCTAAACGCTAGCCTTGTGGTCTCTCAGCCTTGCTAGCCGAGACCACACACCCAGAGTCTCAGCAGGACTCTACTTCACAAACACTCTTTCTCTCCCTCCTCAGACTGACACACTGGGAGGTGCTTTATGTTGGCCTGATTACAGCAGGCCTCACCTGCGATCACCTCAGGTGAGAGGAAAACATGCCCTAGAATGAGCGGGTAGATTGGGAGGTCCCACTGCCAAACCTACCATCCCAATCCAATAAAATCCAGCCCTGAACAAATAAAGAAAATAGCTTCAGCAACTAGGTTTGCTGAAGCCAGCGCCATCTTCATGGACTTTACTTATCTCACCTAGGTGACATATACACCCCTCCCAGGGCTTCACAGTACACATCACTATTCACATTGCCACAATAGATATAGACAAAACATATAAATACGGTAGATAGACACTTACCTGAGGACTGTCTAATATATTAGTTCCCAAGAGGCACTTTGCTATCTCACTCACTTCATTAGACATTAGCCTGAGAAGATTTGCAAATACCTTGGGTTGATGATAATATCTGTAGTACAGAAGGAAATAGAATGAAAATCATTTATCATAAAAAGAAGGTTAAATTAGATAAAGGTAAAATGAAGTGTTCACATACACATATGTGGGCCCCATGGTGTAGACGTTAGGTGTCTTTTTTAAAACACAATTGTACATTCAGTTTCTATTCAATAAGAGTATATCAATCTAAACCACTGTATGTTAACAGACACTGTGTGTCAGAATCTACACCATAAATAGGGAATAGGAAAGTCTTATTTTACCAAGATAAAAAGTGATCACAAAGTATTAAAAAATAACTTTCAGACAAGCAGACTGAGTTTCTATGCCAATTTTTAATTCTTTCTGCAAGATGTCCATAATTAGGCTACATGCACATGGCCGTATCTGTTTTGTGGTCCACAATCCAATATGATCCACAAAATACGGATACTTATGTTTTGCAATCTGCATTTTTCTCAGTCGCATTATTAGAAATGGTTATTCTTGTCCAAAAAGTGGACAAGAATAGGACATGTTCTATAGACATCAAGATGCTGTCCTTTTTTTTAATTTTTTTGCGGACCGTTAGAAATCAATGGACCCGTGTTTTACAAATAAAATACACAGATTCAAAATACGGTCATGTGCATGAGATCTTAGAAAAATAGTAGAAGGGGGCTGAAGACAACACAGATTTTTTTTAAATGATACACCTATATATGGCAACAATACTATTATATAATAACAAATACAATGCCTCAGAGACATGGTTTTTGATCCATGTAAAGACAAGTTAGTTACCTCAGTGATGAAGAAAATACTCACAAATATTATATGAGTAGTTTGAAACAGTAAAACACCCCGAAATAAACACTGCAGCACTACCCATAAAATGACAATACCTTGAATGTATCCAAACCAAGTATAAATTATGTAAGATTAGAAAGAAGCATTTCTTCTTCTCTTTGGGAGTCTCGGCAGACTTCAGCTCATCGTAACAATGAGTTAGGGTTTTCAAAAATGTCAAATTTTCTGTTGCTTCATAATGTGCCTAACATAAATATAAATTAGACAGTTATAAAAAAAACATCATGTACTGTATGCATTGTAAAGTAGGACCAATCAACAAAAGGCATCATATACAGTATATACCAGCAGTGGTGAACCTGCCACATTATGGGAGCCTTAGTTACGGCCTACTGACACATGCACATATCATTGAATCACATGTACCACCATATATGTATTAGCAGAAGGACCCGGCTTCTCATGGGTATATTTCATTGAATGTTTGTGTGTGTCGTTAAAAGATATCGACAGTATCTACTATAACAGTGACATCTACAGTACCCTGCTACTTTAACAGTGACCTTCACAGTACCCAGTCTTGTTAAGTGATTTCCAGAATAACCCGTCCCCTTAACAGTGACCTCTGCAGAGCTCTGTTTCCTTAAAATGTGACCCCCATAACACCCTGACCTCTACAGAACCCCGCCCCTTAACAATGACCTCTATAGCATACTGTCCCCTTAACTGTGACCTCCACAGTTCCCTGTCCCCTTAACAGAGACCTCGACAGCGCCCGCCCCTTTAACAGTGACCTCCACAGCAGCCCGCCCTTTTAATAGTGACCTCCACAGCGGCCGCCCCTTTATTAGTGACCTCCACAGTACCCCATCTCCTTAACAGTGATTTCCATAACACCCCATCCTCTTAACAATGGCCTCTACAGCAATCTGCCCTTAACACTAACCTCCATAGCGGACCATCCCCTTAACTGTGACCTCCACAGCAGCCTGCCCCTAGGGTGGCCAGAGGTCCGGTTTTAGGCCGGACAGTCCGGCTTTCAGACTCCCTGTCCTCCGTCCGGCGCAGGGCCTGGACGGACACAGGGATGTTCTTTTGAACAGCTCACTCGCAGACAGCAGCACTGTGCTGTCTGAGCGTGAGCTGCAGGGAGAAAGTCACCCTCCATCCCACCCCTGCAGCTGACAGAAGTTGATTTTTACCTTAATTTTTTTAAATCCCTGTTGGTGGCAAAGTGGGAGGGGGCATGGCTTAGCGGGACCTAGGGTCAGGGTTTTTAAGTCCATCTTTTGAGGGTGGCCACCCTACCTGCCCTCTGAACTGTGACCTCCACAGCACTCTGCTCCCTTAACAGTGTCATCCACAGCGCCCTGACCCTTTAAATCTGACCTGCAGCAGTGAAGAAAAATGTCTGGGTTGTTATGGAAACCTGGTGTAAAACTGTGTGTATGTGGTGACTAAGGACCTACGAGCTTCTATTGGCTGATAAGGAACATGTGTCCGTGTGTATGGCAGTTGGGATATGAAGAGAAAGACCTGCAGGCTTTTATTGGCTAATGTGTGTCATATTTGCATTTTTCGGGGGAATATCTCAGGAACGCTATGTGCTAGATAGCTGAGACCCGGTCTAAAGCCTTCCTGTACACAAGTCAAATTTCGTGACTGTAAATGCAACGGTGAGGATTCCTTAAGCAGACATACATACATACTGTAGGAAGGCGCATGGGTCCGTCATTGACGAGTATTTTCAGGTGTCAGCGGCAGCTAATGCTGATTGACACTTGGCTATTTTAGTAGCATTGCAGCATTTCAGCTCTTTCAATGGAGCCTTTGTCAATGGAGCCTTGACAAAGGCTCCATTGAGAGAGCTGAAATGCTGCATTGCTGTTGGGTGTAATAAAATTCACCTTTTTTCACCACAAGACCAGAGAGCTGCCCTCATTTCATCGATTATTTATATATATATAGATACATAAGTCTAGTCACAATATTATGACCACCAGCTAATGCCTAGAATAACCGCTGTGTGCGGCACGAACAGCAGCTAGATGGGCTGGGAATGACTCATTAAGGTCCTGGTAGGTTGTCACAGGTATCTGGAGCCATCCTGACTGCAGTGCATCCCACAGCTGTTGGAGGGTGCGTGGGGTAGGATCCATAGAGCAATCACGACGATCAAGGTGGTATCACAGATACTCAATTGGGTTCAAGTCTGGGAAATTATTGGGCCAGATTAGTACTTGAAAGTATTACAACCAATGTTGGACATTGCTAGCCATGTGACATGTTGCATTGTCTAGCTAAAAGATTCCATCCGCCCCAGGAAAGTCAATCAGTATGTATGGGTTTACATGAGCCACAAAAATGGATTCATACCCAAATCAGTTGAAAGTGCCTTCCACGTGAATGAGTGGGCTCAGAGAATGCTATGAAAACATTTCACAGACCATAAGGCTGCACCTACCGGCTTGTGTTCCTCCAGCAATGGTTGCAGGATGTCTCTCACCTGAAAAACTGGTGAAAATGCAAGCCTTTTCTATTTTGTTAGCTGAGGTGCAGTGACCATCACTGAACTGTTGTTTTAGACACACATATGATAGCCCCCTTGCTCATTTTGGCAGTGAGCTGCTCCACTGTAGAGTGTCACTCCACCGTTGTGCCCATTCTTAGCCGACGTCCACCTCTCACATCAATGGCACGTGGTGATCTGCAGTTTCCATGTCGCTTATTCACAATGGTGCCATTTGTCCACTCACAATACACTTTCGCCACAGTAGCATGAGAACAGTTAACAAACTGCACAGTTTCAGAAATATTGCCACCCTTCGCCTAAAAGCCAATAATCATCTCTTTTTGCAACGCTAATAAATTGCCGCTTTTAGCCATGAGAGGAAGGAGGGATATGTGTGCACGCAGCCTATCGCACACATTATATACCCACCAGGCCAGCTCAAGACACCTGACTTCCTTTATGAGCTACATGCTTCCGCCTTCTAAAGTAGAAGTGCTAATAACAATGTGACTCGACTGTGTATACATATACCATTTACATATCTCTGTACTGTAATGAAGGGGGATTGCAGATCTCTGCTAGAGATAGGGTTGAAATACCTTAACACTTACAGAAGATTATATTAATGCAATATAGATAAATATGCACTAAGTGTAAACTAATGATATTGAAGAAGTTTAACACAAAAATAAAACAGATCAAAGCTTATCTTCGCCTTAAAGGGTTTGTCTACTTTTTTATTTCGATGAACTATCCTCAGGTTAGATGATCAATATCGGATCGGCGGGTCGACCACAGGCACTCTCACTGATCAGATGTTTGAAGAGAAAGTAGAGCTTGTACAAGCGCTGTCTTCTCTACATAGTTAACCTGCTCACTGTTGGAACTGCATCAGTGAGAAGGCGTAACTATAACCTTGCCATCCGATTCACTTCAATAGGACGGCTCCTTCCTTTACAAAAAAGAAAAGCATACAACCCCTTAAATCTGGTGGCAGAAAAATATATATTTACCACACAGTCAACGCACACATCCATTGATCTGTGTAAATAAGACATTGTATAACTCTGTAACACAATTCAACATTTTATGAAAGACAGAAGAGCTTTCAGGGCAGCAAAGTGTGCACACGAAACAAAGGACACAGGAGGCAGTCTATGGTATGAGACTATATGGTCTATGGTATAAGACTATATATATGGTATTGCATTTTGTTAAAAATTCTAATAACCACCTTTCTCCATTTTAAAAATAAATAGGTAATAAAAAATAGACATCATTGGTATCACTGAGCCCAAAAATGTCTAAACTTTTACAACATAAACTTATTTACCCTATATGGTGAACGGTGTAGCATGAAAAAAAAATGGCTGAATCAGCATTTTTGGTCACATCGCCTTCCAAAAGAATTCACTTAAAAGTGATCGACACTTCATACATATCCCCAAAATGGTATCAATATAAACTGCAGATTATCATGCAAAAAATAAGCCCTCATACAGCTGTAGACTTACAGGTGAAACTTGAAAAATTAGAATATCATGCAAAAGTCCATTTATTTCAGTAATGCTAATTAAAAGGAACTTGTTCCGCAAAAGACAAGCTCTGATTTGGCCATGTGAACAGAAAAACAAAATAGCTATTGCTCCTGGAAGGCAGGGAGTAAAAAACAAAATTGAAACTATGGAAAATGGCTGTGCTAGGAAGGGGTAAATGTGTCAAATCACAGAAAATAAGTAAAAATGCATATTAAAATTTAAGGGGGCACTTCCATTAGAAAGGAGTATTTTTTGTAGAAAACACATTTTTTTAGAACTTTGTGTGCTTTTCCTTTAATCAGTACTAAATATTGTCCTTCTATAGCAGTCCACACAAATGATAAGATTTCCTATATAGATAGGTAATCGATTGTTAGACTACTGTTGCTGTGAGGGGAAGATGTTAAGTGTAATTCATGATAATAGTAGGTGAGGAATTGGCAGTATGATAGCTTTTCTGTTCTTTTCTGTTCTCCAAGATGCCCACAGGAAAGCATTGCACTTTTCAGTGTAATGTGTGATGCTCTATTTGAGTCACTACAATGGGTCTTCTCTGGTAGCATTGAGACTGTAATTAACCCTTTCATGACTGGGCGATTTTTCATTTTTCTTGGTTTTCGTTTTTTACTACCAGCCCTCCCAAAGCCATAACTTTTTGATTTTTCTATTCATATAGCTGTATGAGGGTTTGTTTTACGTGAGACAAGATGCCCTTTCTAACTGCACTATTGACGGTTGCATACAATGTGGTTGGAAAGTGGAAATAAAATATATAAATGGGGTACAATTGGTTAAAAAAACACAATTCCATTTGGGGTTTTGTTTTTATGATGTTCCCTATATCATAAAACTGACCAGTTAGTTTCATTCTCCAGGTCAGTACGAATCCGGAGATACCACATATGTATACTATTTATTGCGTTTATATACTGATAAAAAAATAAAAACCTTGAAAAGAATATATTTTTTCCATATTCTCCATATTCTGACCCCTATAACTTTTTTGTATTTATGTATGCGGAGCTATGTTAAGACTCATTTTTTGCTGGGCGATCTGTACTTTTCAGTGATACCATTTTGGGGAGTGTGTGACATTTTGATCACTTTTTATTTAATTTTATGTGGGAGGAGAAGCGACCAAAAACGACGAATCTGCCATTTTGACTTTTGGGTATGGGTTTACATTTTTTATATTTTAAGCTTGTAAGCCTGTCCTTGCCTGAACAAGCGCTAGACCCCAAAAAGAAAAATGATACTCCTAGAAGGCACAACTAGTTGTTTAGGAGGAAACAAATCCCATGAAGTTAGGATGCTTGTACTTACTTTCTTCACATCCTGAGTCACCGATGTAATGGATTTTCCATACATACTTTTTGCCTGCTCCAGATGGCAGACGATTTCTTTGGCTTCAGCAGAATTTAACTGCATTTTGATAGATTCTAGGTTGTGAATATGAACTTCCCACATTTCTTTTTCATGGTAAATCCCTGCAAATACCCCCTTGGACTTGATCTCTGCAAGGGGGTCATGTTTAAGTACAACCTGTTTAAAATATATGAATACATATTCTTGTCAGAAGACTGCAGTAGTTTGTCATTTTTAACTAGACCATGCATTCTGGTTAAATCCCATCCCAATGCTGTCAAAATGAACAATTGTATAGGCATATGCAGATGTCAGCCATAATTCCATGAACATGCCCTAGAAATCTCCTCATCTACATCAGTAGCTTATTGTAAAATGACGGGATTCAATGCTACAAATATAGTCATTATTCTGAATTCACAGGAAGCAAATGTAAAATCGTAAGGGTCAGAATATATTTATCTTTCTGGCAGCTCCTGGCAAACCTCTGGATCTCTGGTAACTAAGTTCATAAATTATACAACTATTTATTGGTGGAAAGTTTCTGCAAAGTGCAAAACTGTCTTCAATGTGTAATTGGTGTAATCAAAAACTAGTACTGATCGATCAGAAGAACGGAAAAATAACGGTGATGTGAACTCTCCATGACACAGTTTAAAGGGACATCCAGTTAAAATGATCCAATATTCTATAGATACACATGGGAAGATCTTACTGGTAAAGTCGACTGATTTCCCGAATGAAAGGACTCTACAAAGAACTTAAAGGGAACTTGTCATCAGGATTTTGGGCCCCAAACTGACATCAACCTGTTCCCAATGATAGGCAATCCCCTCTACATGCATACCCACTGATGAGACTTGAAAAAGGTCACCACGACCAAAACATCGTCATCATCATGTCATCATGTTCAGAAACGATTCTTTAAATCATGAATGTTCTCCCGTTCTTTTAATTTTTTGCTGAGACAACGGAAATTATGTACAAATATCTTGTTAAAGATTAAACAAGATATAATTTTGATCCACATTTGTTTGTGCACTGAATGTATATCAGACCTGAATTTGGTTGTAAAAGCCTTTTTGGTTGCACTGCACCCCACACATGGCGTGCTTCTCCAATATCGCTCCAGCTTCCCAATGATGCCATTGTATCTTGTGAGCGATTCAGCGTAAAAAAACAGCTTGACTGCTGTATTGTAATCCGTTTCAAGAAGTGAGTCAGTACTAGGCCTCAAGGTACTCCAGGAAAGTGTACGCTGCAGTAACGGACCACAGCTATCATTTTAAAAGTGTTAGCCCTAGCCTTAGATTCTGTAGAGAAAGATAGAAGGGGTACCACATTCTCAGACCTGATCTATACTACACAAACCCATTTAGGGAAACCTTTAGTGTGAATTTTTGGAATTGTGTTCTGAGACTGTTGGATGTACTGTGACCCTCATTTTGCACTTCAGTAAAACAAGACTTTTACTTTTCTGCATCTGGCCTGGTTACTGTCTTCAACACCACCCGCCGGCCACCTCACCAACATCTCCTGTCTATCACCCACACCAAAAACGTTAACACCAAGGGCATCCCCAACTATCTTTAGGAAGGAGTCCCAACATTAGAGCGTGCCCTGAGGAAAGGACAGGTGCGCCCAGCTTTTACTGCCCTGGCCCTATGGAGTGACAGTGTGAGGAGAGCCACTGTGATAGACTTTTGCAGCTAGAGCCACTACCACTCCCATCCTCCTCTCCGGCTCTTGAGGAGCTTGGGGCATGCCATGGATGCCACTAGAGGTCTACCAGGCCCACAGGACATCAATCAAGCCATGAGGGGGACCAGTCAGTGCAACTATTATAAGATGCAGCTCAGCAATCAAAAAGCCTTTTCTGACATGTCAAAATGCCATGAAGATAAAAGGACATAGTGGTGAAGCTGTCACCTCCTGGATAGCTGATTGCCGGCAGGCTGGGAAGGAAGGGGTGTGTAAATAATGATGACAGGTCGCCTTTTAAACATCTTTAGCTCAGTTTGGATTTTTCATTTACTAGATCGTTTACATTACATACTGCGAATATTGTCAGTGGTTTGTAACTTTTCTCAGAACACTGGGTCCGATTTTCAGTAACATAAATCTATGAAAAGCTCATCTATATTTCTCAAAGGGGCTGGCCACTTTCTGGCTACTGGTGGCCAATGCGTATGTATGATGACTACATGGAACTTAGTAATATAGCCGTTGTTGATATTCTGTGCCATTTGCTATATTTCATTAGCCATTGCCTCTTGTTAGGCAAATTATCTGTGCTGTCCACATAGAGGTCCTGTCCATAAGATGGCTGGTGAGGGTCATGTGACCAGACATATGACTTAGCCTCCCTTTATTCTAGCACACTGCACCTCTACTATACGCCAAACAATGCAAGTGCAGATGACAGGTGCAGTGTATGGGAATGGAGGAGACTTAGCATGCAGGTCATTGCCTGGTCACATGACCGTCTATCAGCAGCCATTTTATGAACAAGACCTTTGTGTGGACAGTACAAAAGACTCGGCAAACAAGGGGGCATATGTAATGAAATACAGAAAATAGTGCAGAATTTCAACAAAAGCTGTATTAGTAAGTGTTATATAGTCATGTTAGCAGCACAATGGCCAACAGTTGGCCAATCCCTTAAACTAATTTGGACTGTGGGTTTGCAGTGTGTTTCTTACCTTGATCTGCCTTATCCAACCAACTACTGTGCTTTCCATAATGTGTATTGCAGCTCCTTGTTTGTTGAGTAATGTTGTGTTTTGTAGCAGTTCAGTTGAGGGAATAGGAAGCACAATGGAGCCCTGTGGAAACATTTCCAAACAGAGACATATTAACACTGCATCAAATAAAATAGAGCATCAGTAAAATATAATTCTCCAGGTTTATGCTACCCTATCTGAGGGCAGTATAAAGTAGTGACAGGCACTTTGATTACAGCTATGTATCACTTAGAGCACATTCACAAGACAGTGGGGCTGCTGTGCCCGTGTTGCAGACCACAAACCACGGGTCTGCAAAACATGGGCACCGACTGTGTACACTCTGCATCGTGGTGCGTGATCAGCAAGATGCAGCGAAAGATAGGGCATGTCCGGCGTACGGTGAAACGTACGTTGGGGTGGTGTGTCTCCTGATCACTGGTTGGTATACGGACAGTTGTGTCCGTGTATGTGTATGCTATTAGGCTGCTCAAGAGTACTATTGTCTTCGGGACTTGTTGTCAGCATTTCCGGTCGTGGGTGCAGGCACTTGTCTCTACTACACAGTTAGGCATTGTGCCCTCTGAAATGGAGTGTTATTGATGGATGCTGGGTGGGTGTAGGATTCGGGCAGGGTTTGTTACTTAACCATGATGGTTATAATTTGATGTTATTGCCTTTGTGTCCTCACCAGTTCAGTGTAATCGGGGGACACACATTGTTTCCATATTCTCTCCTGCATAATCTGTCTCTTATGGGTTTTATTGTGTCTATAACGTAATTATGGTATATAATAAATTATGATATTTTGAATATGTGCGCTCTCAAATTGGTGCTTGTTGTTGCATTATCACACATTATTGGCTGCGATTTGTTTAATGTTGGAGTTGCATGTCCTATCTTTTGCAGCGCGGAAGCATGGATCCGGAAGCCCACGGAAACACATGGAGGCCTGGTCCATGCACCTGCACTGCAAAGAATAAAGGATATTCTATCTTTCAATGGGCGTGCGCCACGATGCGGAGTGCAAATGGCCAGTGCCTGTGTAACACGGGCACGGTGGCCCCACGGTCATATGCATAAGGCCTTGTTTTTCAACCAGGATACCTTGTGTTAATGAGCAGCAGGCCCCCCACCCCCACCCTCTCCTGAATGCCAGCGTTCTGCCTATGACTGTACATGACAAAAAGAAATTCCGCAGCACTTCCAAAGCGTAAAATGAAAAAATAGTACTTTATTTACCAGACAGCAACGTTTCGATCCTTCTCTCTGGGATCTTTCTCAAGCAGTGTACTGTACATGGTTAGAAAGCTGTCAATCATTGGCTGATGGGTAGCAGAAATATTGAGGACTCCAGAGAACACATCATTAAAGGGGTTGTCTCACTTCAGCAAATGGCAATTATCATGTAAAGAAAGTTAATACAAGGCACTTACTAATGTGTTGTGATTGTCCACATTGCTTCCTTTACTATCTGGATTCATTTTTCCATCACATTACACACTGCTCGTTTCCATTGTTACAGACCACCCTACAGTGGTGCTGTAAGTGATGTAGGCTCCTGCGGTCCCGGCCACCAGAGAGGCTGGCAGTTTTTCCTATAGTGTGCAAGCACGGCCACTACTGTTGGATTGCAGGGTGGTCATAACCATGGATACGAGAAGTTTATAATGTGATGGAAAAATGAATCCAGCCAGCAAAGGAGGCAAAATGGATAATAATAATACATAAGTAAGTGCCTGGTATTAACTTTCTCTACATGATACATGTCATTTGCTGAAGTGAGACAACCCCTTTTAGATTCCAACACTGCACCTGATAAGCTGTGAATGTTATTCAATCACTGCAAAAAAAAAATCAAGTGGCACCCAGCTATAATCAGGGAGTCTGTGACCACATTATGCTGCCTGGTAACATCACTTGGGTGTCTTGAGTAGAACGTACATGTTAAAACTGCCTTGATCTGTAAATCCCCCAGTGCTTATATAACTTACCTCTGCATGGCCTGCTATAACTTCCAGGTTTCCAGTGAACCTATGCACAATTTCAATAATCTTATCAGTGCTATGTGATTCAACTGTAATACTGTCGTTGCTGAGGAGTGGCAGGAAGACTTGATGGAGAACCGAGTCAAAGTACCTTAGAGGAAATTTAGCACAGTCCACAGATATCACTTGATTACCTAAAGTAATTCAGAACACAGAATATTAATATACAGTCATATACAGTAATATAAACATGGCCTTGTGACTTTTTAACCAGTATAAGTACATCGTTATACTTTTAACCCGCTCCATGGAGCACTCATATTCCGCTGTTTTAAGAATACGATCACTACTAGCACTTACCTATGTTTTCAGTTGTGAGTTTAATTGCAGATGCCAGCTTGACAAAGCATATGCATTTACTCTGTAATGTCGAAGGAGGTTGAATCGAGGCTGCAAGAGATGCCTTTTCAAGCTTGAAAAAAATATACAATGTGTGGACATCTTCATTCTTCAGAAATTCACAGAGGTTGTTCCTAAGGAAGAAGAATTTAAGGCATTAAGAAAAAAGACATTGGATATTTCTTTCTGTAGTGTACTGCATTAGATATACAACTATTTCTTTGCTTCGTCCTGTTGTATCTTATAGGCAGCTTCTCGTAGTTTAGCTCAAGCTTCAGCTGCTCAGATACTACTTGGGTGGAATCGAAAAGAAAGATTATTTTAGGGCTACGTTTTTGCATTTAATAGGGCACATCAATGAGTTTTCTATTTTCTCCAATTATTTTGTGGAAAGGTGAATTAAAGCCAGTCATTTGGCTATTAGTGTTGATGATCAATTACCACTTATGCGACAGATTTGACTGCCAGCAATTTCATTTTGCTAACAAGTGTAAAGGAACCCATGCACCAGGGGTGGCCAACCTGAGGCTCTCCAGCTGTTGCAAAACTACAACTCCCAGCATGGTCACACTGCCTATAGCTATCTGTCTACAGCAAAGCATGGTGGGAGTTGTAGTTTTACAACAGCTGGAGAGCCACAGATTGGCCATCCCTGCCATACACATTAGAATATGATCAGATGAACCTCCCGATCTTGGCAAGAGTGGGTGACCATCTAATGAGTATTTGCTGCTCAGACGAAGTTCATTTGGCAGATGTTTGAGAAAAAAAATAATCAGACATGTTGAAGTGGTGGTGGCTTACTCCCCTCTCCCGATTCACAACATATGCACACTCAACTGAACTGTGCATGTATATGGGGAGGTCGAGAGGAAAAGCTTTCAGTCAAGAGTTATTAAGGTTATAAGGCCCAGGATTTTAATATTGATGGCTTAAGGCCCCTTTTACATGGGCGAGAATTCCATGCGGGTGCAATGCGTGAGGTGAATGCATTGCACCCGCACTGAATCCGGACCCATTCACTGCAATGGGGCTGTGCAGATGAGCAGTGATTTTCAAGCATCACTTGTGCGTTGTGTAAAAATCGCAGCATGTTCTATATTCTGCGTTTTTCACGCAACGCAGGCCCCATCGAAGTGAATAAGGTTGCATGAAAATCGCAAGCATCCGCAAGCAAGTGCGGATGCAATGCGATTTTCACGCATGGATGCTAGGAGATGATGTTAGTAAATTGATTAAAGTCAATCTACTGTATTATTTTCCCTTATAACATGGTTATAAAGGAAAATAATAGCATTCTTAATACAGAATGTTTAGTAAAATGTTGCTTGAGGGGTTAAAAAATAAAAAAAATTAACTCACCTGACCCACTTGATCGCGCAGCCGGCATCCTCTTCTTGCTTCTTCTTTCAGGACCTGCAAAAGGACATTTGATGACGTAATCGTGCTCACCACGTGGTGAGCGTGGTGACGTCAGCGCAGGCCCTGCTGAATGAAGATAGAATGAAGCGCGATTACGTCATCAAAGGTCCTTTTGCAGGTCCTGAAAGATAAAGAAAGAAGACGATGCCAGCTGTGCGATCAAGTAGATGAGGTAAATTATTCTTATATTTTTTTTAACCCCTCAAGCAACATTTTACTAAGCATTCTGTATTTAGAATGCTATTATTTTCCTTTATAACCATGTTAAAAGGGAAAATAATTACATCTACACAACACCTAACCCAAGCCCGAAGTTAGGGTCTGGGCACCACATTCAGTTTTTTATCACGCGCGTGAAAAACGCATTGCACCCGCGCGTGAAAAACTGAAGAATGCAACACAATCGCAGTCAAAACTGACTGAAATTGTGTGCGCACTCGCGCGGGTTTCCTGCAATGCACCCGGGACGCTTTCGGAGAAAATCCGGGATGCCCGTCTGAAAGAGGCCTCACACTATCTGATCAGCAGGGGTGCAACACCCTACCCCCGGCTGAGTGTTCCAAGAAAATCCTGGAACACTCATTTAAGAGTACAGAAAGATGGTTGTGAAAAGACAATATAGAACAGAGGACCACCAGAAGACCCCACACGGCTGTACATTGTGTGTAAACAAAGTTAACAACACTATTTTTCCCTAAGGATTAAAATTTCCCATTTTCAGGAATATTCAGACCTCAAAAAGCCGTAATACAATGCATACATTGGTGATGTTAATACCTGTATGTGCGATCTAGAAGCAGAGCTTTCAGGTCATCAGCCCGTGGTCTCAAAGATGACATCACCCTGATTTCAATCCAATGAAGTAGTTCATCCATTCTTGCAACAACTGCAAACAAATGTTTTTCTATTAAACATGCAATATGAACGGGGAATGCACATAAACACGTACGGGCATATTATCAACTAATACAATGCAATTCATTCCACAATCATTAGAACAGCCAATCACCATGGGGTTTAGAAGCCAGACCTGCAGCGATCAGCTGATTGCTGGGCCTCTTCCTTCTAAGAAAAGAACAGCCTAGTAAAAACTACTCCTTTAAAGGGGTTGTGTCACTTCAGTAAGTAGCATTTATCATGTACAGACCGTTAGTACAAGGCACTTACTAATATATTGTTATTGTCCAAATTGCCTCCTTTGCTGGCTGGATTCATTTTTCCATCACATTATACACTGCTCGTTTCCATGGTAACAGACCACCCTGCAATCAATCAGTGGTGGTCGTGCTTGCACACTATATGAAAAAGCACCAGCCTATGTGCGCTCCCATGGTCCTGGCCACCAGAGAGGATGGCACTTTTTCTTGTAGCATGCAAGTACAACCACCACTGCTGGGTGGCGGGGTGGTCGTTATCATGGAAACGAGCAGTGTATAATGTGATGGGAAAATGAATCCAGCCAGCAAAGGAGGCAATATGGACAATCACAATACATTAGTAAGTGGCTTGTATTAACTGTGTCCACATGATAAATGGCACTTGCTGAAGTGACCCAACCCCTTTAAGAGGGTTTGCCGAACTTTCAACCCCGCAAAATAAATAAGTTACTCACCTCACGAAAACACCTCCGTTCCACTGCCAAACATCGCATCCCTGCTGCTTCTGTACCTAGCAGACTAGAAGTCCGATGTCTCATCCGTGGTTACGAGCACTGTGGCAGCTGTTCATTGACCTCAGCAGTGACATGTCCCCAAGTGGCACATGACAACAGGGCTGAGGTCAGTGAATGGCTGCAGCGGTACCTGTGACAATGGATGGGACGTCACACTTACGGTCTGCCTGGGACCAGATGGGACCATTGATGCTGGAATGGAGCTGCTTACAAGTAGTGAGCGGTTTTTCCATTTATTTTGCATATATTCCGAGGGTCAATAATTTTATTTTGGGGGACAGACAACCCCTTATATACCCCTGCGCGTTCAGCATATATACTGGAAAATGGCCTGGAACGTGTGCTACAAGTAACAATGGAATTAAGAAAACCAAGATTTCACACTTTTATTACAATTCTGAGGCCCCTACATTAGCATAAAAATCAAAGGAGTTCCCGATTTCGTTTTTAAATGTACTATTTTGCTTAAACTAAGTAAAATAAAAACTTGGACAGCCCCTTTTAAGAAATTGCATTATCAAACACAACTTTTTAATCTGAGACCTGCCACAGAAACCTGTTGTGGGCCTGGCTTTTAACACCCGGGTTGATTTAGCAGGATAACTGCCCGGAGCTGCAGTAGAAGAAATTAAAGGGGTATTCTAGAATTTGCTCAGCTCTCTCCACCCCCGCCGAATAGCTGTTTCTGAGTAGCTCCATTGCCAGACCTTCCATTGCGTACTGGGCAGAGATGGTCTTAATATTGCTCAGCAATGTGGGCACATATGAATACGGGACCAACACCGATGTCTTCAGCTGCCAGGAACCAGGTTAGCCAGTTCTAGAGGTACAAATCTGCCCTTTTCAGGCTACTTTCACACTTGCAGTAGCCCTTCCCAGCTGGCTGTTCTGGCAGGGAAGCAGCCTGCCGGATCCGTGCTAACCGCAGCGTGCTGTAGTTTTATTCTGGCCGCGCCTCTCGGCATGTTTGCCGTGCTGCAGCCGGACCTCCAGCCCGCCCACATTATAGTGAATGGGGCCAAAGCGGACTTCCGGCGGCATGGTGGACTCGCGGTAGCATGGATCCAGCAGGATCCAACCGCAAGTGTAAAAGTAGCCTAAGAAAAGTATCAGAACTCAACAACAGCATTAATCAGCTGAACCACAGCTATGTGTCTATGCAAACAGTTTCCTTTTAAATCTCAATTGCAAAAATTGCAGTAAGAAATAAATGAAATACGCAAATGAAATATTAGATCTTGGTTTCCCGTAGGTGCAGTTCTAGGGACATTTTTACTATAACTGATGTAAAAGACAAAACAAAATGACCAGAGCAGCAAGAGAACCTCATCCAGAAGTCCAATCCAATACCTTCCTGCCGATGACACGTGGTTCTTCCGTGAGGATTTTGTGCAGAAAAACGGCAGCGTAACACAGTACCAGCATAGTGTATGAGATTAGACAAATTTCATGTACATTTAGCTTTTTTCTTAGGTGGGGACCTGCTGTGCGGATTGTGAAATCTGCAGCATATCAATTGTGTTTTTCTCGTGTGTACAGGTCCTTCTCAAATAATTAGCATATTGTGATAAAATTCATTATTTTCTGTAATGTACTGATAAACATTAGACTTTCATATATTTTAGATTCATTACACACCAACTGAAGTAGTTCAAGCCTTTTATTGTTTTAATATTGATGATTTTGGCATACAGCTCATGAAAACCCAAATTTCCTATCTCAAAAAATTAGCATATTTCATCCGACCAATAAAAGAAAAGTGTTTTTAATACAAAAAAAGTCAACCTTCAAATAATTATGTTCAGTTATGCACTCAATACTTGGTCGGTAATCCTTTTGCAGAAATGACGGCTTCAATGCGGCGTGGCATGGAGGCAATCAGCCTGTGGCACTGCTGAGGTGTTATGGAGGCCCAGGATGCTTCGATAGCGGCCTTAAGCTCATCCAGAGTGTTGGGTTTTGCGTCTCTCAACTTTCTCTTCCCAATATCCCACAGATTCTCTATGGGGTTCAGGTCAGGAGAGTTGGCAGGCCAATTGAGCACAGTAATACCATAGTCAGTAAACCATTTACCAGTGGTTGTGGCACTGTGAGCAGGTGCCAGGTCGTGCTGAAAAATGAAATCTTCATCTCCATAAAGCTTTTCAGCAGATGGAAGCATGAAGTGCTCCAAAATCTCCTGATAGCTAGCTGCATTGACCCTGCCCTTGATAAAACACAGTGGACCAACACCAGCAGCTGACATGGCACCCCAGACCATCACTGACTGTGGGTACTTGACACTGGACTTCAGGCATTTTGGCATTTCCATCTCCCCAGTCTTCCTCCAGACTCTGGCACCTTGATTTCCGAATGACATGCAAAATTTGATTTCATCCGAAAAAAGTACTTTGGACCACTGAGCAACAGTCCAGTGCTGCTTCTCTGTAGCCCAGGTCAGGCGCTTCTGCCGCTGTTTCTGGTTCAAAAGTGGCTTGACCTGGGGAATACGGGACCTGTAGCCCATTTCCTGCACACGCCTGTGGATGTTTCTACTCCAGACTCAGTCCACTGCTTCCGCAGGTCCCCCAAGGTCTGGAATCGGTCCTTCTCCACAATCTTCCTCAGGATCCGGTCACCTCTTCTCGTTGTGCAGCGTTTTCTGCCACACTTTTTCCTTCCCACAGACTTCCCACTGAGGTGCCTTGATACAGCACTCTGGGAACAGCCTATTCGTTCAGAAATTTCTTTCTGTGTCTTACCCTCTTGCTTGAGGGTGTCAATGATGGCCTTCTGGACAGCAGTCAGGTCGGCTGTCTTACCCATGATTGCGGTTTTGAGTAATGAACCAGGCTGGGAGTTTTTAAAAGCCTCAGGAATCTTTTGCAGGTGTTTAGAGTTAATTAGTTGATTCAGATGATTAGGTTAATAGCTCGTTTAGAGAACCTTTTCATGATATGCTAATTTTTTTAGATAGGAATTTGGGGTTTTCATGAGCTGTATGCCAAAATCATCAATATTAAAACAATAAAAGGCTTGAACTACTTCAGTTGTGTGTAATGAATCTAAAATATATGAAAGCCTAATGTTTATCAGTACATTACAGAAAATAATGAACTTTATCACAATATGCTAATTTTTTTAGAAGGACCTGTATTTCATCCTTTTCAATGGAAGGGTGAGATCTGCAGAAAATCCACATCACATCTGCACTAAAAGATGCACTAAAAACATACCAAACATGCGATAAATAGTGCTGATTTATGTGCGTTTTTTTTTTTGCGCGTGGGCTGCGTGTGCATCCACCGGGGACTCTATCACCAGCTGAAATATGTGAAGTAGAGAGGGACATCCTGATTATAGCAGTGTCACATAATATTAGCTTGAGTGCTCCAGGAGTCCTTGTATTCATGAGTGGCGGATCTGCCATTGTACCACTGATTCTGTGCACAGGCAGAAGGCTCTCAATCAGCAGCACGTGGGTGGGCGACCCAGTAGATCATGGATAACGAGGGCTCCACAGTCTGAAACCATTTGTTGCCCCAACTGGAGTAAAGTTCTGTTCCTTTCAATTCTGCTGTGTTTGCATCAGTTTGGCCTCATGCACACGACCGTAGTTTTGGTCCGCATCAGATATGCATTTTTTGCGGATTAAATCTGGACCTATTTGTTTCAATGGGGCCGCAAAAGACACTGTGTGCTGTCCGCTTCCGTATGTCCGTTCCGTGGCCCTGCAAAAAGGATAGAACATGTCCTATTCTTGTCCGTATTTGCAGACAGAAGGAGTCTCTATCATGGAGTAGGACGTTCCGATCCACCGAACACGGCCTGGATGCGTGTTTTACGGATCAGCGATTTGTGAACCTCAACAATAAATATGGCTGTGTGCATGAGGCCTTACTGTGATATCCTTAATTGAATGGGGTACCATATCACGGTCAAGGGCCACGCACACAAAAACTTAGAATAACGGAAGTGGCATCGTGACAATGATTGTGCTCTGACTTTTGGCTACCATGTAGCCCTAGCCTAAGGGTAGCGGCACTCGGGTGCAGGTTTACTAACAGGAAATGCAAACAGGTTTCCATGCGTTTTCAGTTCATTTCCACACCAAAAACCTGAAAAGGGTGAAATCCACACAATCCGCTACAAGCTAATGACAGTTTAATCAAAGGACGCTGTTAGATCAATAAGGCTAGGGCTACACGGCGACATATGTCGCATGACTTCTTGTCGCAGAAAAGTTGCGGGCCCTTTTTTATAATGCAGTGCGACACCCTTAAAGGGAACCTGTCACCGGGATTTTAGGTATAGAGCTGAGGACATGGGTTGCTAGAGGGCCACTAGCACATCCGCAATATCCAGTCCCCATAGCTCTGTGTGCTTTTATTGTTTTTAAAAAACGATTTGATACATATGCAAATTAACATAAAAGAGTCATATCTTACTTGTGTGACCAGAGAAGAGTCATATTTTCAAGCTCTGACTCATCTCAGGTTAATTTGCATATGCATCAAATCGTTGGTTTTTTTTACACAATAAAAGCACACAGAGCTATGAGGACTGGGTATTGCGGATGTGCTAGTGGCCATCTAGCAACCCATGTCCTCAGCTCTATACACATAATCCCGGTGACAGGTTCCCTTTAACTATCATTATAAAAATGATGTTGCGCGACAGGAGTGTCTTGTGACACATGTCACAGTGTAGTTGGGAGACTTACTGTTGCCACATAGCCCTAGCCTAACTGAACTGCTGCAGGATGAAAATCAATGAACTCCAAAAATGTACCCCACTGCCCTACAGTAACATCCAGGAAAACAAATAACCTGTCGGTCCGGTTTTTATATACTAAATGCCACTGAAAAAAAAAAGAAACATCCGCATTCCCTACTGAATTCTATATGCACGTAGCCACATATTAAAGGCAGTCTGTCATTGAGCACGAATATTCGAAAAGCAAATTTTTATTGCGAATATCGCCACTTCGAGAATTTGTGAATATTTAGAATATAGTGCTATATATTCGTTTTTTAGAATATTCGTAATTTTTTCCATCTGAAGTCTTGATTCCTCCCTGCTTCTTCCTTGTGGGGCTTCCTTAGGGCTCGTTCACACGAACGTTTTTGCGTTCCATATACGGTCCGTATACGAAACCATTCATTTCTATGGGTCCGCAAAAAATAATGTATGTACTCTGTGAGCATTCCGTTTCCGTATGTCCGCATTTCCGTTCCGCTACATTTTGAGTCTTGTCCTATTATTGTCGCAAATCACGTTCCGTGGCTCCATTCAAGTCAATGGGTTCGCAAAAAACGGAAAACATACAGAAATGCATCCGTATGTATTCCGTATCCGTTCCGTTTTTGCGGAACCATCTATTGAAAATGTTATGCCCAGACCAATTTTTTCTATGTAATTACTGTATATGCCATACAGAAAAACGGAACGGAAAAACAGAACCGAAACAGAAACACAATGGAAACAAAAAAACAGAACAACGGATCCGGAAAAAACAGCCCGCAAAACATTGAAAAAGCCATACGGTCGTGTGAAAGAGGCCTTAAGCAGGGAGGAATCCTGACTTCAGATGGAAAAAATTACATATATTCTAAAAAAACTAATATATAGCACTATATTCTATAGTGCTATATATTAGTTTTTGACCCACGCCTGTATTGATTGCGTAATAGTTGCTTTTTTATAATACACTGCTGGGCGGAAGCCTCCACCTGGCAGCCCGCAGGAGAGTCGGTACGTTACTGGATCTCCTGAAAATGCCTTCGCCCTGCGCTAAACTGCTCCGATGCGCAAGTCAGGGGGGCTGCCTGGGTGAAAATGGGGATATGTCCGGGTTTAGCTCTGAACCCGGACAACCCCTTTAAGAGGTGTATGCCTCTTAAGTATTGTGGAGCATCTGTGCAGGTCTGTGCACCAGATCTGAAATCTACACCAGCAAGGGAGCCGGGATACACTTCAGGTATACTCTACACCAGCTTGATGGCATATAGACTATAGTACAGATATGCCAGGCCGGCCATGCCCAGCCCTGCACTGTCCACTGTCAGTCGATGAGCAGGGTGCAACACCCTCAAATGGGTAGAAAATTGTGTGCAATCGGAGCTTCCCCCAAACTTTGTGAACATTTGAGGCAGGTTTTCTGGAATACAGGGGTAGATAAATGTCCCTGTACGTATTTTAGCGCAGATTTGGGCACTCGTAGTGGGAGAACAGGGGGCAGTATGAAAATAAACATCCTGCTCTGGATTCCTTATCTGCAGCACCACTCATACATGATCAATGCAGTCCGGATCCAAGGGGTCTTTAAAGCCAATTGCACGTCTCCATGTGCACATTATCCCCCTTGAAGTCAATGCCATGGCAGAACTATGCAAGTTTTATGTATGAATCTGTGTACACATGTATACACTTATATATATATATGTGTGTACGAGATACACATGTACACGGATATATACACTTCCATGACTTTATGCAAACCCAAACTTATACACACATGTATGTACATATGTATTTATATACACATGTATGAAGTCATATAAACAGGTATATAGCTATATGCACGTATATATTTATACACATGTGCATGGTGTTATACCTACATCTATACAGTTATATACCCACATGCATGAAGCAATAACAAGATGTATAGAGTTATATACATACATGTATGCAGGTGCACTTATATACACATACACGATGTTATGTATACCTATGAATGCCGTTATAAGCACACTTTTATGAAGTTCTAATCATGTATACCTTTATATATAGATATGTATGAAATGATACAACCTATATACATGCAGATATATATATATATATATAGTATAGGTTACATACACCTATATACAGCTAGTTACACATGTATGAGATGATATAATACACAGACATCAGGTGATACATATATGTATGCAGTTTAGTACACAGAGATGCAGCACACATATTTAGTCACCTACATGTGAATGTTTGAGGATTTACACACAATACTATCTACACATACAGAAAAGGACTATGTACCTGGTATAAACAGAAATGGACCCACAGCAGCAACACGGCGCCCCTCACCTCAGCAGTTTCACCTCAGGCACAGCGTCAGTGTTGTATTCTGGTTGCCTGGCACCAGCATGTAGTCTGGCGCCACCTACAGGTGAAAGGGAGGAGGTGCACATTGCACAGCAGCCTGGCTTCCTCACCTGCTGCACTGAGGAGATTCATACAGGTCCTTCTCAAATAATTAGCATATTGTGATAAAATTCATTATTTTCTGTAATGTACTGATAAACATTAGACTTTTATATATTTTAGATTCATTACACACCAACTGAAGTAGTTCAAGCCTTTTATTGTTTTAATATTGATGATTTTGGCATACAGCTCATGAAAACCCAAATTTCCTATCTCAAAAAATTAGCATATTTCATCCGACCAATAAAAGAAAAGTGTTTTTAATACAAAAAAAGTCAACCTTCAAATAATTATGTTCAGTTCTGCACTCAATACTTGGTCGGGAATCCTTTTGCAGAAATGACTGCTTCAATGCGGCGTGGCATGGAGGCAATCAGCCTGTGGCACTGCTGAGGTGTTATGGAGGCCCAGGATGCTTCGATAGCGGCCTTAAGCTCATCCAGAGTGTTGGGTTTTGCGTCTCTCAACTTTCTCTTCCCAATATCCCACAGATTCTCTATGGGGTTCAGGTCAGGAGAGTTGGCAGGCCAATTGAGCACAGTAATACCATGGTCAGTAAACCATTTACCGGTGGTTTTGGCACTGTGAGCAGGTGCCAGGTTGTGCTGAAAAATGAAATCTTTATCTCCATAAAGCTTTTCAGCAGATGGAAGCATGAAGTGCTCCAAAATCTCCTGATAGCTAGCTGCATTGACCCTGCCCTTGATAAAACACAGTGGACCAACACCAGCAGCTGACATGGCACCCCAGACCATCACTGACTGTGGGTACTTGACACTGGACTTCAGGCATTTTGGCATTTCCCTCTCCCCAGTCTTCCTCCAGACTCTGGCACCTTGATTTCCGAATGACATGCAAAATTTGCTTTCATCCGAAAAAAGTACTTTGGACCACTGAGCAACAGTCCAGTGCTGCTTCTCTGTAGCCCAGGTCAGGCGCTTCTGCCGCTGTTTCTGGTTCAAAAGTGGCTTGACCTGGGGTATGCGGCACCTGTAGCCCATTTCCTGCACACGCCTGTGGATGTTTCTACTCCAGACTCAGTCCACTGCTTCCGCAGGTCCCCCAAGGTCTGGAATCGGTCCTTCTCCACAATCTTCCTCAGGGTCCGGTCACCTCTTCTCGTTGTGCAGCGTTTTCTGCCACACTTTTTCCTTCCCACAGACTTCCCACTGAGGTGCCTTTATACAGCACTCTGGGAACAGACTATTCGTTCAGAAATTTCTTTCTGTGTCTTACCCTCTTGCTTGAGGGTGTCAATGATGGCCTTCTGGACAGCAGTCAGGTCGGCAGTCTTACCCATGATTGCGGTTTTGAGTAATGAACCAGGCTGGGAGTTTTTAAAAGCCTCAGGAATCTTTTGCAGGTGTTTAGAGTTAATTAGTTGATTCAGATGATTAGGTTAATAGCTCGTTTAGAGAACCTTTTCATGATATGCTAATTTTTTTAGATAGGAATTTTGGGTTTTCATGAGCTGTATGCCAAAATCATCAATATTAAAACAATAAAAGGCTTGAACTACTTCAGTTGGTGTGTAATGAATCTAAAATATATGAAAGTCTAATGTTTATCAGTACATTACAGAAAATAATGAACTTTATCACAATATGCTAATTTTTTTAGAAGGACCTGTATACCAGAGTTGTCAGCCCAACTTTGCCATAAACAGTTTTCCTTTTTTATTTTTACCTCCTTTTACCTTCCAAAATCTACAACTTTTTTTTTTACTTTTCCGTTCACGTGTTCCAATAGGGGATTTTTTTTTTCCCCTGGTCAAGTTGTATTGTTAATGGCAATGTTTAGTTTGCCATGTCATGTACTAGAAAAAGGGAGAAAAAATTATCTCTGGGTGAAATTAAAAAACTCAATTCTGACATCATTTTTGGGGTTTTGTTTTTGCAAAGTTGACTGTGCCCTACTTGTGTTATGAGTCTGTATGATGACAGTGATACAACATTCGCTTTCCTTATGCTTCACTCGTTTTGGAGGGTAGTTTAAATGTTTTTCCCCTTCAGTATCAGCCGATTTTCCATTTTCGTTTTTTACTCCCTGCTTTCCCGGAGCCATAGATTTTTTTATTTTTCCGTTCACTTAGCTGTATGAGGGTTTTTTTGTTTTTTTTGCAAGACAAGTTGTACCTTCTAATGGCACCATTTAATCTTAGCAATATATGTGTGTTGTCCAGTGGCTCAAACCTCACTTCAACACAGTACGGCGCACGACACCCCTATGTCTTTGTATAGAAAAAATATCGTAAACTATGGCTGCTTGGCACTGAATATTTGGAGTGGCATAGATCACTCCGTTTATAGTCCTAAAATTATTTATTTGTTAAAACTGTATGCATTCATAAACAATATAATATAAAACAGGATATCCAATACGGCGCAGTATTCAATGTCACCACCAGGTGTCACTTAAAAACAATCACAATATTAAAAATAGTCCTCCATTAGTAGGCTCCTTGTAATTTAGGGTCCATGATCTCTCATTAATGGTCAGCAGCATGGTTTAAGAGTCAGTTAGTATTGTTAATCTCCTTATTACATACAAAGTACATATGGATGTGTATCATGGTAATTGGATGATATGTTGTATTGATGTATATATATATACATATGTTGGCTTTTGACTGAGATAATCAGTGTTTTTTTCTTTATGGGAGGCACTCTGTTATATCGCTATGCTGGTGCCCCGATTCCTCCTCCTCCTGTGTGATGCATGCGCGCGTCATCCAGCACCGCCTCCGGCGCCCCGCGTCCTCACGCCGTTGCCATCCGATCATGTGATTTTCTCACATGATGTGGGCGTGTCGGCAGGACGCCGTTCGTGGGGCGGCTGGACGCGGTTTTGCTGGTTGTTTTGCGCGCTAATGGACATACACACCTGGGGATGAGTAAGTATCGATCTTCCCATTGGTTGAGAGAGACCTTAAATATTCGATTCACAGTGATGACGTTACCCCCTGACGAAGGCACGCAGAAAGGCGCGTTGGGGTAGCGCCATCCTGGGTAATCCAGCACACGGTCTCTGTTAGGTGAGCTCTGGTCCTCTTGTCACTCCCCTTCTTTGGCAATTATGACCTTGGTGTCGACCACACCTGGTCTTTATGTTTGGTCTGTTATTTACTCTTATTACAATTGATTAACATACCATTTTCCACTGCCTTGTGGGGGGTGCTTATACTGACCACTGTCTCACCTACATACATGTTTTACTGTTCGCTTTCATAGGTGGGGCATCGTTCCCAGTATTATCCTATGATCTACATTTAGATTGTACTGTTGACCTGTGTGTTTTCCCAGGGTGGCGCTCTTTCTTGTTTGTCCTCTGCTCTTATGTTATCCTGTTAATGGCATCACATTTTTTGCTTTCATTCCTGTAAATTTTATCATGTCCTAATAAATCTATATTTTCATATTCTGGTACTATGCGCTCCATTTTCTTGTGTACCTGTCTGTATTCTCGGGAGCTTGTACCGAGTTACCCTTGTAAAGTGTCCTTTGTGGTTACATTGGGTGGGCACTGTCCCTTACCTTCCCGTGGGACACTTTGGGTCGCCTTTTTTGTTTCTCTGATACAAAGTACATAGTGCAGAAAGTGCAGGAAGTGCTTTAGGACACACTTGTTTGATTCAGCAGCTCTATCAGACACATGGGTACCTTGGCAGCCGGTTAATACTGTTAGACTTTTATTATATTCACAGTATAAAAGTGTCCGGTACGTTCCCCACCCCTGTGTCTGTGCCGCTGTCCTCTCGGCCGACGCTGCAATCTCCTCTCTCACTCCGCTAGCTGTGCTGGATGCGTCTCAGCGGCTATTAGGCCTCTTTCACACGAGCGAGTTTTCCCGCTCGGGTGCAATGCGTGACGTGAACGCATAGCACCCGCACTGAATCCGGACCCATTAACTTCAATGGGTCTGTGTACATGAGCGTTGTTTTTCACGCATCAGTTCTGCGTTGCGTGAGAATCGCAGCATGTTCTATATTCTGCGTTTTTCACTTATGGTTGCTAAGAGATGTTGTTTGTAAACCTTCAGTTTTTTATCACGAGCGTGTAAAACACATCAAAACGCATTGCACCCGCGCGGAAAAAAACTGAACAACTGAACGCAATCATAGACAAAACTGACTGAACTTGCTTGCAAAATAGTGCGAGTTTCACTGAACGCAACCTGAACGCATCCGGACCTAATCCGTCACCCTCGTGTGAAAGGGGCCTTAGGTTTCCCACGTGATCAGGAAATTGGTTGTATATTATCACCGCTCGGTCCTAGAGCGAGTTAGAGGAGTAGCTGTTGCAGTGATTGCAAAAATAGCGATATTATCAATCTTCCATATTTATGTTGGTGATTATTATTGCTGTATTAACCCAAACGCGTTTCGGAGATCATTTCTCCTTCCTCAGTGGTACTACAGCAATGGCGGTTCCTCCTTTTATATGGTCGGAGTTTAATTGCTATCAAAGATGGTAGTAAAGGTCGCAATGGACTACTATGGATTCTATCAAATCAAATCTTCCTTTCCTTCTTAGAAATAAACATATTAAATGCTTTCTTAATTGTAGTGCATATTACTATAAATGGAGTATTAAAAATTGCACATCACAACTAATTAAATAAGGCATATGTATATCATCAGTGCATTACTTACATTACTGTTCAATGATGTTATTTTTTTTTCAATATCACAATTTATAAAAAAACGCACGTGTTTTCAATGCGTTTTATGTGTGTTTTTTATATAGATCAACTGTATCACTCCCCAATATTACATACATCTTCATTTTCACTTGCATACATCAGTGTTCTTCCTATCATTCTCAACCGTTAATCCAACCTTAACATTTCATGCATAAATCATATGATGACCGTGTGTATTTTGTGGTCCGCAAAAGATACGGATGACATCCGTGTGCATTTCATATTTTGGGGAACGGAGCAGCTGGCCCCTAATAGAACAGTACTATCCGTGTCCATAATGCGGACAATAATAGGACATGTTATATTTTGTTGCGGAACGGAAATACGGACATACAGAAACAGAATGTACACGGAGTAACTTCCATTTTTTTGTGGACCCATTGAAATGAATGGTTCCGCATACGGTCCGCAAAAAAACAAAACGGACATGGAAAGAAAATACGTTCGTGTGCATGAGCCCTAATACTGAAAAAAAAAATATATTTTTTCTTCTTTTCATTGCCATATTCTGACCCCCATAACATTTTAATATTTATGTATATGTGAGAGGTCATTTTTTTCCGGGGTAATCTGTACTGTTTAGTGATACTATTTTGGGCAGTGTATAACTTTTTGGTCACTTTTTATACATTTTTTCGTGGAAGGTGAAGTGAGGAAAAAAATGGTGATTACAAACCAGTGTGCACGATGCGGTCACTCACAAATCACGCTGCTGAGCTGTGTAGGAGGAGTGTGCAAGTCCAGGAATCCATCTGTGTGCCCCTCCTTCACAGCCTAGCAAGAGCAGTGTGTGATCGCATAGTATTTCCCTTCTTTTTAATTTTAATAACAGGGGGGGGGACACTACTAAAAAGTGGGCATAACTGCTGTGAGGGCACAATGTGTGCATATCTACAGTGAAAGGGGCACAATGTGGGCATAACTATTTTTAGGGGGCACAAGGTGTGCATTGAGGGCATTACTACTGTGTGGGTGTGCATTGAGGGCATTACTACTGTGTGGGTGTGCATTGAGGGCATTACTACTGGGAGGGGTAACAATGTGGGCATTACTACTGTGAGGGGGCACAATGTGGGCATTACTACTGTAAGGGGGCACAATGTGGGCATTACTACTGTAAGGGGGCACAATATGGGCATTACTACTGTGAAGGGGCAAAATGTGGGTATAATTGCTGTAAAGGGGGCACAATGTAGGTATGACTTCTGTGTGGGTGTACTAAGGAGCCTGGGTGGGATTGGGTGTATATAGATATGCACCGGGTGGAGTTAGAAGCATGACTTGTCCCTCTTTGTGATTTTCAAAGGTTGGGCGGTATGTTAATAGATTAATACTGCAGGTTATATGATTCTGTGGTTTACCTATAGTAAGTCCTGCCAAAGGTGATTATGCCTCAGGGGAACGGTTGGAGGTGAGATGGGCAGTCACTATTAATTCCGGCATCTGAGGAGTTAAATAACCAGAGTTCGTAGTTAGCTACAACCACAGTCACTGTGGACTCCCAGGACCCCACTGATCAGCTGTTTGAAGAGGCTGCTGCGCTCTGGTGAGTGCTGTGGCCTATGTGCAGTTCTATGTGGGCCTAAGCTCCAATACCAAACACTGCAGCTATACAATTGATGACATCATACTTGATAAGCTCCAATACCAAACACTGCAGCTATACAATGGATGACATCATACTTGGTAAGCTGTGAGGAGGTTGCAGTGCTCACCGGAGTGCTGCACCCTTTTCAAACAGCTAATCATTGGGAGTGCAGGTAGTTGGACCACCACCTATCAGATATTGATGACCTATTCTGAGGATAGGTCATCAATATTAAAATCTTGGACAACTTGTGTAAATTCCCCTAATACACTAATTAATTGTGTCTTTGTTTAAAGGGGTTTTCCGAAATGTTGATATTGATGGCCCAGCCTCAGGATAGGTCATCAATATCAGATTGGAGGGTGTCTGACTCTAGGCCTCTTCCTAAGCTAGTGATGTCACGTTCATCAGTCACGTGGCCTAGGCGCAGCTCAGTCCCATTCAAGTGAATCGGGCTGAGCTGCAATACCAAGCACAGCTGCAATACGATGTACCTATGAGGAGGCCACGGCGCACACCAGATCATGGCAGCCTTCTCAAACAGCTGATCGGCGGGGGTGGCCAGAGTCGGTGCATGCTGATTTTTCCTTTGACTTGGGATATAATAGTAATAGTACAGGGGGAATACAGCCCCCTGAGAGGTTGTACAAGGATGTACAACCTCAGTGAAGAACTGATTTGGGTCTGCTAACTTACATGACCGCTGGGACCGGAGCAGGAAGTGGCATTACCACTTCCTGGTCTCCCCATATACAGCGCTCATTGAGGGAAGGCAGGGGCAGTGAAAAAACGTCGCTGCCTCCTTCATGGAAAGCACGGACAGCCTGCTACCTGCTCCTACAGCTGCACTATTAGGCCCCTTGCAGACGAGTGTGTCCGCCGCGCAGCTCCCGGCCTGAACTCCCAGCACTGCCGGGGGTCACATAGCATTATACTGATTTATGATGCTATGTAACCCTTACAGTTCTGGAATGTATTGGATAACACTGGCAGCGTTCTGTACTGTAAGGGGCCTTAGAGTGCAGTTGCAATCCTTGCAGAGATGAAGGAAGATGTATATAGTCAACGGGCAGTAGGGAATGGGTTAAATTAGTAAAGAATGCAGGAGGAGGGGATCTGCTTTGCACATTTTTACAAAAAATTAGGTCTTAACAGTGTCGTCTGGGCAGTAAAGTCATTTTGATACGACAAATTTAGTTTGGGGTCACTTGAACAATGGCATCCTTTAGGATAATGTCATCACACAGGATTTTGAGGAAAGATTTTGACCCAAAGCCAGAAGTGGATTCAGTAGGAAGAAGAAATATGAGGGATCCTTCACAGCTTGTAGATTTTGTTGCAGAAATTTTTCTGTAACTGAATATCAGTTTCATGCATCTGGATGGGGCTTGCAGAAATACATGTGCCTCCCGCTAAAAAAAAACCTCATTCAGATTAAAAGGAACTGATTTACAGTCACCGAAAATTTTCTGCAACAGAATCTGCCGCATGTGAAGATGCCCTAAGGCCCCTTTCACACGAGCGGGGTGGATTAGGTCTGGATGCGTTCAGTGAAACTCGCACCATTTTGCAAGCAAGTTCAGTCAGTTTTGGCTGCAATTGCGTTTAGTTGTTCAGTTTTTTCCGCGCGGGTGCAATGCGTTTTGATGCGTTTTTCACACGCGTGATAAAAAACTGAAGGTTTACAAACAACATCTCTTAGCAACCATCAGTGAAAAACGCATCGCACCCGCTTGCGGATGCAATGCGTTTTTCACGCAGCCCCATTCACTTCTATGGGGCCAGGGCTGCGTGAAAAACGCAGAATATAGAACATGCTGCATTTTTCACGCAACGCAGAACTGATGCATGAAAACACAAACACATTGAAATGAATGGGTCCGAATTCAGTGCGGGTGCTATGTGTTCACATCACGCATTGCACCCGCGCTGAAAACTCGCTCGTGTGAAAGGGGCCTAAGTCTTTCCTTTGCATTTCTCATTCCTACCAATCCACTTATGCCTTTAGCTCAAAAATTGCATCAAAAACTGCCACAAAAAGCTGTTAGTGTGACACCACCCTTACTAGGCTATTGATTCTTATCATTTATATTTGTGCATTTTACTACTTTAGTATTTGATTATTTTATATGCATTTACTAATGTGAGTGCACCTAGAAGTTGTAAATTGCATGAAAATATGGTGCATTTTTAGGGGAAATTGCCATATCTAGTTTTATAAAAAATACACTCTGCCTAGCATTACAATGGAGTGTGGCTTAACAGAAAAGGGCAGTTGCATAGCGGGAAAGGGTGTGACCTAATAGTGCCACAATTCTGTTGCAAAGTAAGCCAACCAATATCTGGTATAAAGTTAGATAAAAGTTAAACCAAACTGCACCAATTTACCATATAGCATGAACAACTGTGATAACTTTTGTCCATATCTAGACAGCCCGTCTAAGAAAGTAACGTAACAAAGGTCTACCAACTTCAAGTCACATATTTTGATGCAAGTCCTGTTCGCAACTTTTTGCTGCCTTTTTACGCAACTTTTTAAAAGTACAAGGGAAAGTGGACATTGTTTACATTGGTAATTTGTTTCACTCTAGATAAATCAATGCAATGTTTCTAAAAAGCAAAGTAATTTTTTATTTTAGACAAATAGCATAGTTTATCATGAGGCTAATTTCTTAAATCAGTTTTTCTTTAATCTGCATTGAAAGAATTTGTGTTAAATTGATGAAATGTTGTTTCATAAGTTAGGATGCACCCTTAAACAGTACACTTTTATCTAGCTGTTACTCTAGTTAAGGGATCGGCACTCCAGCTGCTGTAGAGCTACAAGGTTTCAGTCTGGTGGACAAGTCTGGGTTTGGCGAATGCCAGGAGAACATTATCTGCCTGTCTACACTGTGCCAATGGTAAAGTTTAGTAGAGGAGAGATAATGTAATTGGCTTGTTTTTCAGGGGTTGGCCTAGGGCTCCAGTAAGGCCAAATGCACACGGCCGTGAGCATGAGCCCTAAACAAAATGAAGCGCTACCTGTCAGTCATTGAAATCAATCTAGCTAATGGAGGTCAACCCAAAAATCCCCCACTACTATTGAACATTTATATGTGCTTATAAAGTGTATAGAAAACAATCCATCTATGCCACTACACAATCCAGCAAACACCCTGCTTACATCTACTGGATGAAAGAAAATTTCTACTTATCACTCTGCTCTAGAATAACCAGCACCTCAGTCAGATTATAATGTTCATCACTGAGTCCAAGAGTAATGTAATAGGCCAGTTTCAGACAAGCGTGTTCACTGCATGTAACCTGCTCCGTGTGGGATTGTGAATCCCATAGTGAAGTCTGCTCCTCTGAGAAGTCTGCACGACATTATGAAGATTGTCTAAAACTGGCCATAGGCCGCTTTCAGGCGAGAGAGTGTCATGCTCCGGACTTGCAGCGCAGCACCCGTCCTGAACTTCCAGCACTGCCGGAGTCACATAGCATTATATTGATTTATGATGTTATGTAACCCTTACAGTTCTGGAATGTATTGGATAACACTGACAGCATTATTAAGGATAACATAGCATTATAAATCAATCTGCTGGAAGTTCAGGGCGGGTGCTGCGCTGAGAGTACAGAACGTGACACTCGCTCGTCTGAAAGCAGCCATAGGAATAGATTCAAGGGCCTGTCTACCAAGCCAAGGGTCCATCTTCACTATTGATAGTAGTGTCATGTTTAGACAATCCCTTTTTTTTCTATATTTTTTTTTTTTCAGAAGGGTCCCCTGATTAAAAAAAAAACATATCACATCGAGTCCCACCTCCGAGATCCCCAACAATCAGTTTCAATCTATGAGAATGCTGGTAGTAGTTACTCAAACCCTGTGCAAAAGGATAGATTTTCTAATACAAGACATCTGATTTAGGATTAATGCACACAAGTGACTTATTTATGGATATCAACTGGCCTGGTAGCGGACCCCACCATTCAACCTTCTCTCCTAACTTGCACTCAGCCCAACATCAAGGGCACTCCAACCACACCAGGCAGGACCCACGAACCCCAGTGTGCTCCCTCCAGTCACTGCATTTCTACATTCTCCACAGTGATGGGAGTCCCAAAAGTGAATCTGCTAGCTCAAGGGACATAGGTTTCATAATGTCATTTTTGGGGGCCCAAAATAAACACATCCAAAACCACCTGACTTGTGCAGCATCTTTGGTAATTTCTCGTGTGTTTGAGCGCACTGCCTTTTATTTTTTTGCAGGCCTTGCTTTTTATATAAGAAAGTATGTAGACCCTGTACTTTCACATGCCCTCTAGACAGTATGGGAAAAATACATTGTTACAAAAAAAATAAATATGGATGCCTATGGGACAAAATAAAAAACACACCCAAAGCATGCTGCAATAATACAAAAAAAAAAAAGAAGATGCAATTGACCCAAAAGACACCTACAAATTTTGGTGCTAGTTGTCTATGAGAAACAAGTAACCTGGGGCACACAAGCATTTTTTTTTGCTACTGCCATTTCTGGGTCTCTAATATTTGTTTAATAATGCAGCATGTCAAGCTCTCCAGCTAGTTTTTCTGGCCTTTTGACATCTCTACAGTAATAAAACGCCAGGGGAAAAAAAGGTGTTCACGCAATTGTTCAAAAAAAAAAAAAAACATCTGTAAGTTTATGTTAAGAATTTGGTGTGGATCCACTTCTAAATATATTTTTATAGTAAAAAGCGCTTTCATTTTCCAATGCAGAGCCACAAATCCCCCAAATAGTCATAGATTTATGACATAATGCAGCCACCTCTAGAGGGTGCTCCCTCAAATGACAGCTGCAGACAGCCTTAACTGTCTATGTAGGGCAGGGATGGTCAACCTGAGGCTCTCCAGATGCTGCAAAACGACAACTCCCAGTATTCCCAGCCTGCCTACAGCAGGGCACGGTGGGAATTGTAGTTTTACAACAGCTGGAGAGCCATGGGTTGGCCATGCCTAATGTAGGGGATTGACAGCTCAGTTTTTTTTTAAAGCTTCAAAGAAATTGAGCATAGAATTTTGGATTTAAAAAAACATTGTTCTAGAAGGTGGATATTCACATTGGAGTGATGTGGGATTTTTACCGCTTCTCATCCACCAGCAAGTCCAAAAATGTTGCAGCATGTGGGTGAATTTGATTGCCAACAGATGTGTATTACTACTGAAGATGCCCATACAAGACTAATGTGGTGATCATTCATACATTCAGTAGGGAAGGAGAAAAAAAAACAAAAAAAAACACACAAGTCAATAACACCAACAGAGCAACATAGCACTGATGAACATGATCAGCACAATCTCTGTATCTTTAATAGTTCAGAAAAACTAATTACATTTCTTACCGCTACAAAGCAATGCTTCTAATAGAGTGGTGTCACACACAGCTTTTTGGGACAGTTTTTGGAAGGATTTCTGCTACTTCTTCAGTTGGACTGGGGTTCCTTGGGCTCACCAGGGGAAATTATTCTGGAGGCCCTACCCCAATATCATCAATAAAGTCTTAGGGCTGTTTCACACGAGCGAGTCCATTGCGGGAATCACGTTCCGTGTGTGAGTGTGATCCTCCGCTCTGGACTTGCAGCAGTGCACGGCATTATCATGATTTAGAATGCTATGTGCCTCTGCTTGTTCTTATTGCTACAGAATCACAGTGACACAAGGCTGTCAGTATGATTCTGTAGAAAAAAGGCCATGCAGAGACACATAGCATTATAAATCATGATAATGCCGTGCACTGCTGCAAGTCCAGAGCGGAGGATCACACACACACGGAGCGCGATTCCCGCAACAAACTCGTTCGTGTGAAACAGCCCTCATAGATTTTGAATCAATAAACAGACCCTAGTAGAAATTGATTGCCTCCTGAGGCAAGCAAAAGTTTTTTCTTCTCCTGGACCTTTGGGGCCCACTATAGTATCAGGGCCTGTGACCACTGGAGGCTTTGGTGCTCTGGAGGGCCAATCCAACTCTGTCTGCTGGATACACTTTTTAATTACACAAAAAAAAAAAAACCTGCATCAAAATCTGACACTACCCTTACCATTATCAAAAATGCCCCTGGTGGGACAGATAACACAGGCTGCGGTTTTAAAACGGCCCAGCATCCGCCACTTCTCAGTTCCCTCTTTCAGTGCAGTCTGCTCAGAAACCATGTACTCATAGCAGTTAATAATTTAATAAAAAAAAAAACAATTTGAACATTAACTAGGCATTTTAAATACGACCAAAACATTTAGCCTTTGTCAGTCCACATTAACTTTTCTTCATGTGCCGATTTTTTTTTTCTTTGCCAGTTTTTCTTGCTGGGTACTTGGCAGTTCACAATGAAGGCACTGTTCTCCTGAAACATAGGAAAAAATGTCAGTAAGCACCAGAAAGCCACATTGCAGCTAAATGCCGCGGTTCTGCAATGTAGTAGCTGTCCACGTGGTTTTTACAGGTGAAACATTTAATATGCTTTCAACTGGAAAAACAGCATTGCAAAACCGTGCAAACTGTAAAATAGCATGCAGTTTTCACAATGCATTTTATTTTTAAAATTTTTTATGATGACTGTTCTACAACGTGTAAACCCAGTCTAACAGGTTACAAATGGCTGGAATTTAAAGGGTTTCTATCATCAGAAAAATCGTTATGTAGCTGGCTGACATTAGTGATGTGCTAATGTCAGCAGAACATAACTGTATGATTGTTAACTCCCTGCCTGCCACCGTTCCCTCAAAATAAAGACTTTTATAATATGCTAATGAGCCTCCAGGTGCTAGTGGGGTGTTGCTGCAGCACCTAGAGGCTCCGTCCTCTCACCGTTTGGCACGCCCTTGTAAAGGTGATTGACATCCTCGGTCTCCTCCGTGCCCCGCAAATCCCACGCCATCCATCTTAGCATTAGGCACAGTGAGTGAAGGACGGCAGCAGGCGAGCGTCCTTCACTCACTGCGCCTGCGCCCAATACTAAAATGGACGGCAAAGGCGCGGGATTTGCAGGGGGAACAGAGGAGACCGCGTGCCAAACTGTGAGAGGATGGAGCCTCTAGGTGCTGCAGCAACGCCCCAGTAGCACCTAGAGGCTCATTCGCATATTATAAATGTCATTATTTAGCGCAAACGGCGGCAGGCAGGGAGTTATAGGTCATACAGTTATGTTCTGCTAACATTAGCACATCGCTAATGTCAGACAGCTATATAACCATTTTTTTTTTTTTAAGACAGAAACCCTTTAATTAAAACTTATTGCTAATCAAAATGAGCACACAGTTGGGGTATTAACTAGAGACTCATTTCACACATCAGTCTTATGGCCCCTTTCTACTTTTCCATTGAGCAGGCAATTGTCTGGAAGGAAGCACTGTATGGGAAGGAGGAAACGCCAACGCCATCACTCGTCCACATACAGAACTATTGCTCGTCAGCGGCAGAGCGTATTTACGCAGGACGATCTCCCGACAACAAACAATGATTTAGGTGCCTGCAGAACGGACACATGGATGTGGAAAGCACACAAGGCCAACTGCAGTACGGGGGTATTGGCAAAGGGCAGGGCATTATGCTACATGTGACGCGTTAAACCCCCATGTATTCCTCTTTTTTCATCATCGCAGTCCAAGAGCTATAATATTTGTATTTTTCCATCGATACAGCCGTATGAGGACATTTTTGAATACACATAATTACTGGTAAAGGAAATGTGTCACCAAAAATGTTATCTACCAGTTAAAACCATCATTATGGTTGCAGCCTTCTTGCCTGAGCTCTTCTTCACAGCATTAAAGTAAATGCTTTATGGCAGCCCCATGGGCCATAGAAGCAATGGTCAGGACTCAGGAGCTGACCCTATTGACTTACACGGGAGAGTTTTCTAGGCATGCTCTGTCACCTGTGCAGAGGTCACTGTACAAGGGAAGAATAGAAAAGCTTTGACAATCGCCTATTGTGAATGGTGGATCCTGTCTTATCTGTACATAGAGGTGATATCATTCAAGGCAGGATTAGAATGAGTTAACTGCTGTAAAGTGATCTGTACCCATCATCTATTTATCCCCAGGACTGTGACGAGGGGACATCCTCTGAGTCTGGAGGAAAGAAGGTTTGTACACAAACATAGAAGAGGATTCTTTACGGTAAGAGCAGTGAGACTATGGAACTCTCTGCCTGAGGAGGTGGTGATGGTGAGTACAGTAAAAGAGTTCAAGAGGGGCCTGGATGTATTTCTGGAGTGTAATAATATTACAGGCTATAGCTACTAGAGAGGGAGTTATTCTGATTGCCTGATTGGAGTCGGGAAGGAATTTTTTTCCCCCCTAAGTTTTCCACGCGGGTGCAATGCGTGACATGAACACATAGCGCCCGCACTGAATCCTGGACCCATTAATTTCAATGGGTCTTTGTACATGAGCGTTTTTTTCACCCATCAGTTCTGCGTTGTGCGAGAATCGCAGCATGTTCTATATTCTGCGTTTTTCATGCAGCCCTGGCCCCATAGAAGTGAATGGGGCTTCAGTGAAAAACACACTGTATCCGATAGCAAGTGAGGATGCAATGCGTTTTTCACTGATGGTTGCCAAGAGATGTTGTTTGTAAACCTTCAGTTTTTTATCACCCGCGTGTAAAACTCATCAATGTATTGCACCAGCACGGAAAAAGCTGAACAACTGAATGCAATCGCACACAAAACTGACTGAACTTGCTTGCAAAATGGTGCAAGTTTGCCTGAACGGACCCTGAACGCATCCGGACCTAATTCGTCATGCTCGTGTTAAAGTGGCCTAAAGTGGAGAAAATTGGCTTGTACCTCACAGTTTTTTTTGCCTTCCTCTGGATCAACTTGCAGGATGACAGGCCGAACTGGGTGGACAGATGTCTTTTTTTCTGCCTTATATACTATGTTACTATGTACAAAGCAAGAAGTGGCGCCAATTATTAGTTATAGTGGCCAATTCAAAAACTGCAGGATTTCTGGTTTTAGTTTAACCAGTACAGGACTGCCGCACGCAGGATTGCCCTGCAATTCTTCCTGGACGTGCCGGCGCGTCCTCTCGCGAGATTTCCTGTGAACGCGCGCACACAGGCGCGCGCGTTCACAGGATCGGCAGGTAAACGAGTGCATCTACAGCCTGCCAGCGGCGATAGTTCGCTGGCAGGCTGGAGATGCGATTTTTTTAACCCCTAAAAGGTATATTAGACGCTGTTTTCATAACAGCACCTAATATACCTGCTACCTGGTCCTCTGGTGGTCCCTTTTGCTTGGATTGACCACCAGAGGACACTCTGTAAAGTAGCACCAAGCACCACTACACTACACCCCCCCCCCCCCCCGTCACTTATTAACCCCTAATCACCCCATATAGACTCCCTGATCACCCCCCTGTCATTGAACACCCCCCCTGTAAGGCTCCATTCAGACGTCCGTATGCGTTTTGCGGATCCGCGAATCCACAAAACACGGACACCGGCAATGTGCTTTCCGCATTTTGCGGATCCGCACATTGCCAGAACTATATAGAAAATGCCTTTTCTTGTCTGCAATTGCGGACAACAATGAGACATGTTCTATAGGCTCAACAAAAAACGCAGTGTTCGCCCGATCAGACCTGATCTTGTGCGCACACTTGCGTTCAGTCCGTCCCATCGCAGTCACAGAATTTTTTTTTTCTGATCACTGCAAAAACACCGTAAAATCGCTGCGGCGCTATAAAAAGATCACTTTTGAGGGGCATGGCGAGTTCATAGAAGATTTATTTATTTTTTTGGCACAAGTTAGCGGAATTTTATTTTTATTTTTCTTACAAAGTCTAATATTCCACTAACTTGTGACAAAAAATTAAATCTCACATGAACTCGCCGTACCCCTCGCGTAATTTTTTTTTGACATTTATATTCCAGACTTCTTCTCACGCTTTACGGCCCAACAAATGCCAGGGCAGTATAAATACCCCACAAATTACCCCATTTCGGAAAGAAGACACCCCAAGGTATTCGCTGAGGGGCATAGCGAGTCCATGAAAGATTAAATTTTTTGTCACAAGTTAGCGGAAAGGGAGACAGAGGAAAAAAAATAAAAATAATCAATTTCCGCTAACTTGTGTAAAAAAACCAAAAAAAAAAACTTCTATGAACTCGCCATGCCCCTCAGAATACCTTGGGGTGTCTTCTTTCCAAAATGGGGTCACATGTGGGGCATTTATACTGCCCTGGCATTTTAGGGGCCCTAAAGCGTGAGAAGAAGTCTGGAATCCAAATGTCTAAAAATGCCCATCTAAAAGGGAATTGGGCCCCTTTGCGCATCTTGGCTGCAAACAAGTGTCACATGTGGTATCGCCGTACTCAGGAGAAGTTGGGCAATGTGTTTTGGGGTGTCTTTTTACATATAACCATGCTGGGTGAGAAAAATCTCTCTACAATGACAACTTTGTATAAAAAACCAAAATGGGAAAAGTTGACTTTTAGAGAGATATTTCTCTCACCCAGCATGGGTATATGTAAAAATACACCACAAAACACATTTCCCTACTTCTTCTGAGTACGGCAATACCACATGTGTGACACTTTTTTGCAGCCAAGATGGGCAAAGGGGCCCAATTTCCAATGAGTACTTTCAGCATTTCACAGGGCATTTTTACGAATTTGGATTTCAAACTACTTCTCATGCTTTAGGGCCCCTAGAATGCCAGGGCAGTACAAATACCCCACAAGTGACCCCCATTTTGGAAGGAAGACACCCCAAGGTATTTCGTGAGGGGTATGGTTAGTTCATGTAAAATTTTATTTTTAACTTGTGACAAAAAATAAAAAGTTCTATGAACTCGCTATGCCCATCAGCGAATACTTTAGGGTGTCTACTTTCCGAAATGGGGTCATTTGTGGGGTGTTTCTACTGTCTGGGCATTGTAGAACCTCAGGAAACATGGCAGGTGCTCAGAAAGTCAGAGCTGCTTCAAAATGCGGAAATTCACATTTTTGCACCATAGTTTATAAACGCTATAACTTTTACCCAAACCAATAAATATACACTTATTGCATTTTTTTTTATTTTTATCAAAGACATGTAGAACAATAAATTCAGAGAAAATTTCAAAAATTTCGATTAATATCAAAAAAAGTTAAAATGTCAGCAGCAATGAAATACCACCAAATGAAAGCTCTATTAGTGAGAAGAAAAGGAGGTAAAATTCATTTGGGTGGTAAGTTGCATGACCGAGCAATAAACCGTGAAAATAGTGTTGTGCAGAATTGTAAAAAGTGGTCTGGTCATTAAGGGGGTTTAAGCTAGGGGGGCTGAAGTGGTTAAATATTAAAAGTGACAAAAAAAATTAAAACATTAAAAATATTTAACAATATGTTAAACATAAAAAAGTGATTTAAACAACAGGTCATTTTCTGATGGCCCATTCCCTCTTAACTCTTTTTTAGGTGGATGGGAAGAAAAACAGCAATACTGCCACTGAGTTTTTACATTGTAAATTTTGCTATGTTCACTTTGCGTCATAAATATTTTCTGAGTCATTTCAATGACAGCGATTATATATATATATATATATATATATATATATATATATATATATATATATATATATATACACACACACATATACACACACACTTTTTTGTACTACAAACCTCTTTGTAAGGGCTTAATTTTTAATGGGACAACTTGTACATTTCATTGGTACCATTTTAAGGCACATACTTTTTGATCTCTTTTTATTCTGTTATTGGTGGGAAATAAGCAAAAAACAGCAATAGTCCTGATAGCATATACTGCAGAGAGACCTGGGGCCTTCATTAGGCTCCCAGCTGCAGCGTACAGACACCAGCACCCTGCAGACAGATGGAGCTCCTTTCCTCTTAATGCAGGCACTTTTATGAGAGTCAAGCTCCTGCTCATCGCAGCACTGGTAACCCATGCAGCGCTTTTTTTCTAGGTTGCCGCAAAAAGGCAACAGTCTAGCATAATGCGCATTAATGATTGCCCCAAAATACGTATCAGTGGTCATTAGTGGGATATGCTAGTTATGGATGGGATACTAACTAGTTATGCAAGAAATAGTTACTTTGACCTACATCATTTTGGCACTGTCTGCTAAGGAGTAGGGGGCAATACAGTGATTTTTCTAAGAATAAGGATGCTTGTCCCACAGATACTTATTAACCAAACAGGATATGCCATAAATGTCTCAGAGATGGCAGTGCCACCTCCTGGACCCCCAACCTCACCCAAAAGGTACAAAAAGCTCTTTAAACGAGCTCTGCCATTGTCATTTCTGTTTAGTAATCAAATTGCGCAATATCCATATCATCTATTTTATTTTCCGGCATGGTCATGTAGATTACACGCTCAAGACCTAAATCTCAGGAACATGGACTTTTAACTGCTCAAGGAGTAGTTTCAAGTGAGGCACACTGGCACTGTCCTGGTGAGACAGACCATCAAGGACACTCACCACAACTTTTACTTCTTCCTCCGCTTCGTCTTCATTAAGGTTTTCCCTAGAATTAATGTAAATATGTTACCAAAAACACTGTTTGATAAAATACAGTTTTCCCGGGAAAAAAAACAAACACATTACCATGAAAATGCAATGCAATTAACAAGGCCAGGCATGATGACATTTTTACTGCTTGGCCTTGTTAATGAAAGTGCAGAGGGTGCGGCAGTTGCATCAACTTGCAGGATGACAGGCCGAACTGCATGGACAAATGTCTTTTTTCGGCCTTATGTACTATGTTACTCTATTCAAGTCATTGGGTCAGTGAAGAAAAAAAAAAAGAAAAAAAACAAACACGATATCAGTGTATGGTCTATTTTTCATGGACTAAGTGCGTTTTTTTTTTTTCTTTTTTAACGGACATATTGATGCCATACAGATGGAAAAAAAATTGACAAATGAAACACAGTTGAAGACTATGCCGATTCACTACAAATGGAAAATAGTTTTAGCAGACAGCACATGGATGAGTTTTACATTGCTTGTATGAATAAACCCTTTGGGAAATTGTGGTTACTAAGTGCTTCTGAAATATATGGCCACTGTAATAATTCCAAATAGTATGGACAAGGAGGCTTCAACCAAGAGGGTTTTGGAGGATGGATGGGAGGTGGGTACTGGTTTACATTGAAGAGGCCAAGCTGGTGTATGGACACTCAATTACGCACAATCCTCGGTCATAAGGAAAAAACATACCTGTCATTGCAGGTGACCTTCAGAAAAAGCAGTTGTGTGTACACGTGGAGTCGCACTGTAGCCATTATATGACTTGGATCTTACATTTGTCACCGGTTTTCTCCTCTGCAGGCTTTTGTCTCTTCTAGGGCTGCAACGATTACTCGATGTAATCGACACAAAAAAATCCTCGATGCAGTTTTCCTGCATCGAGGATTCGTTTTGATCACGTGACCACGGAGCATGAGTAAAGTAAAGCCGGCTATCACTCACCGCTCCGTGGTCTCCTGACGGCACAGTGTTGAACTGTCCTGGACCTGGCGTGCACACATCAGCGTGCGCTGCCTGGCGCTCTGCGACGTCAGGTCCCAGTGCACGTTGGGAAGATGACGCTGCGGTCCTTCTCCTGCGAACTCCATATCGGCCAGCCACGAACCGTGCCAGGAAAGGTAAGTATTACAGGGGAGGGGGGGGGGGGGGGGGGGGGGGCTTGGAGGGGCTGATGGCACTGGGGGAGTGGGGACATGATGGCATGGAGGGAATTTAGACTAGAACCTTCTGAATCACAGGTGCATATCCATGAAGCAAACATACTTGCAAAAAACTAAATGGCTGCACACCGTTATATATACAAACAATAGAGCTAAGAAATGGGGGTCATTCTAGATAAAAGTGGTACAATGCCGACTATAAATGAGTTAATGGAAGCTCTTAGCGCACATATTTGATCAAACGTGTGTCGAGCCCATCTTCCAAATATGTGCACTAAGAGCTTCCATTAACTCATTTATAGTCGGTATTGTACCACTTTTATTTAGAATGATCCCCATATCTTAGCTCTATTGTTTTTATGTATAATGATGTGCAGCCATTTTATTTATTATAATCATGTTTGCTTCATGGATATGCACCTGTGATTCTGAAGGTTCTAGGCTAAATTTTCTTGTAGTATATATTGAGGGTAGCGCCTCTTTTAGACTGAACACGCCTATCTCCCTGGGGCTTCTGAGCAGAGTACGTATGTGGCTGGTTCCTACACTGCCCTGAATATTATAGTCTTAGGTAAGTCCAAAGAGAGGCAGTATATTTAGTGTTAGGGACCCATCTGTGGAAGCCACCTTGACGCCTGGTAGATGGGCCCGACAAGAGCTTTCATTGACCTTTTTATAGTAGGTATTGTACCACTTTTATTTAGAATGACCCCCATTTCTTAGCTCTATTGTTTGTATGTATAATGGTGTGCAGCCATTTTATTTTTTATAATGATGGCATGGAGGGGTTGATGGCACTGGGGGACATGATGGCATGGAGGGGCTGATGGCACTGGGGGGTGCTGATGGTACAGAGGACTGGTGGCACTGGGAGGGTGCTGATGGTACAGAGGACTGATGGCACTGGGAGGGTGCTGATGGTACAGAGGACTGATGGCACTGGGAGGGTGCTGATGGTACAGAGGACTGATGGCACTGGGGGGGTGCTGATGGTACAGAGGACTGATGGCACTGGGGGGGGTGCTGATGGTACAGAGGACTGATGGCACTGGGGGGGGGGGGGTGCTGATGGTACAGAGGACTGATGGCACTGGGGGGGGGTGCTGATGGTACAGAGGACTGATGGCACTGGGGGGGGTGCTGATGGTACAGAGGACTGATGGCACTGGGGGGGGGTGCTGATGGTACAGAGGACTGATGGCACTGGGGGGGGGTGCTGATGGTACAGAGGACTGATGGCACTGGGGGGGGGGGTGCTGATGGTACAGAGGACCGATGGCACTGGAGGGGTGCTGATGGTACAGAGGACCGATGGCACTGGGGGGGGGGGGTGCTGATGGTACAGAGGACCAATGGCACTGGGGGGGGGTGCTGATGGTACAGAGGACCAATGGCACTGGGGGGGGGTGCTGATGGTACAGAGGACCAATGGCACTGGGGGGGGGGGGTGCTGATGGTACAGAGGACCGATGGCACTGGGGGGGGGGTGCTGATGGTACAGAGGACTGATGGCACGGGGGGGGGGTGCTGATGGTACAGAGGACTGATGGCACTGGGGGGGTGCTGATGGTACAGAGGACTGATGGCACTGGGGGGGGGTGCTGATGGTACAGAGGACTGATGGCACTGGGGGGGGGGTGCTGATGGTACAGAGGACTGATGGCACTGGGGGGGGGGTGCTGATGGTACAGAGGACCGATGGCACTGGGGGGGGGGTGCTGATGGTACAGAGGACTGATGGCACGGGGGGGGGGTGCTGATGGTACAGAGGACTGATGGCACTGGGGGGGTGCTGATGGTACAGAGGACTGATGGCACTGGGGGGGGGTGCTGATGGTACAGAGGACTGATGGCACTGGGGGGGGGGTGCTGATGGTACAGAGGACTGATGGCACTGGGGGGGGGGTGCTGATGGTACAGAGGACTGATGGCACTGGGGGGGGTGCTGATGGTACAGAGGACTGATGGCACTGGGGGGGGGGTGCTGATGGTACAGAGGACTGATGGCACTGGGGGGGGGGGTGCTGATGGTACAGAGGACTGATGGCACTGGGGGGGGGGGGGGTGCTGATGGTACAGAGGACTGATGGCACTGGGGGGGGGTGCTGATGGTACAGAGGACTGATGGCACTGGGGGGGGGTGCTGATGGTACAGAGGACTGATGGCACTGGGGGGGGGGTGCTGATGGTACAGAGGACTGATGGCACTGGGGAGGGGTGCTGATGGCGCTGAGGACTGAAGGCACGGGGGGGGGGGGCTGATGAGTTTTTATAAGGGAAAATGTTCTTTTAATTAGTTTTTTTTCTTATTAGAGTACTCGATTAATCGTTGGATAGAATACTTGATTACTAGAATAAATCGATAGCTGCAGCCCTAGTCTCTACTTGTCATTTTTCCCAGAAAGAGTTGGTGAAAAAAAAGCTATGATATCTCCCATACACTGCACTCAGAACAGGAGATTATGTTCTTCTGACTTTGTGGGAGTAGCAGCATGGTGGAACACAGAGAAGTACTGAGCAGTGTAGCTATGAAACCAGTACTGAGGCGAGATAGAAAACTTAAAAGGTAATCGGTCACCACATACCTTGAAATAAATCCAGCTAACATGGGAGATGCAAACTTGTCAGAATATTCTAATGCCATTTGTCCCATGTTGATACATGGCCGAAATCCAGAGAAATACATTTATTTTATGCAAATTACCCCCTCGGTGCAATAAGCACGTTGCTGTTGCATCCGAGGCTCTGCTCATTTTCTTTGCTGGAGATGCCAACCACTTTGACTGACAGGGTGCATGCATAGCCGTGAGAATTCAGGTCAAGATGGGATTATGTTTATATTGCCAGGCCCTGTTAGACAAGGCAGTGGGGGTGCAACTGGCAAAGAAAATGTAATCAGCTACACCCTTGCTGCTCCAAGGGTCTAATTTGCATAAATGTAAAAGGCTTACCCCTCTGAATCTGGGCCATGTATCAACATGGAACCAAGAGCATTAGAATCTGCTGACAGCTCCCATGCCAGCTGGATTTATTTCAAGGTGTGGAGAAAGATTCTAGCAGCTCCTCCTTCCACTCCCTTAACTATCCAAAGACTTCTATGGGCAGCATATAACCAGATCTCTCAGTGAGCTTATAATCAGTCTTGTCTCTCAAAATGGACTTTATTTGTGTGAATGATCAGTCCTGGAGATGGGGTGGGGGAAGATATCCGAGTGCTTGTGGCAGTCCCAGAGAGATAAATGTATGGACAGGGCTCATGTGTGCCAGCCGTCCCATTCATATGGGGGAACATGAAGTTATCTCTGGGACCCCCACCGATCTTATAGTCTACCGCTGGCACACAAAAACTGAACTTATGTCCCCCAATATGAATGGAGAGGCTGTCACACGTGAGCACTGTCCCTCCATTCAACTTTATAGGATTGCCAGAGACAGAATACAGGCACTCAGCTATCTTCCCCCACCCCATCTCCAGGACTGAACATTCACAGCTAAAGTCCATCTTGATAGACAAGACTGATTACCCATTTAATAGCAGTTAAATGGTTATGTAGAAGCTAGTCACACACATTAGATAATGTTGCCTGAGCTTGCCAATTCCAGTAAGACCAGTCAACTATTTCAACTGCCCAATCCTTTTTTTCTGGGGGAGACACTGTCATAAGAGTCTGTCAGAGGCGTTCTCTCTCTCCTCTTAGAACACATTATCAGCTATCAATTGTGTATGGCCAGCAGCCTAGAAACACATGTGGAAAAAATAATTCATAATATATAATAATTAGGGATGAGCGAATTTGTGTTCTCAAGTTCGGCGTACAAGGTTCGTGTTATCTAAGGATTCCGCTACCACGGACCATAAGTTATGGCCCATGGTAGCGGAATCCATAATGGAATTCTTAGATAACCTGAATCTCAGGAATGGCCCAACACTAATAATAATATATAGTTTGCGCAAGAGGATCTAGAGAAGACAACACAGGAATTATGCTTACCCAGGATCAGAAATGGGCGATAGAGACTCATCTTCATCCAAATAGGAGTATTCCCTTATTCCGAAGTTCTCATTCTTCAAATTTTCATCTTCTTCAATGTTCTTCAGAGACTGCTTTAAGGAACGCTCGTATTTAAGTTTTTTTACACGGTTTAAGAATCCACCCAAAACGAATTGCTGCATGGAAGAAATCACTGCATGAGTAAATAATAATTAGGAGACAAAACAGTACAGGTTTAGCCTGAGCCAAGCTACCACTATCATTTGATGATAACCTAAATACATAATTCATGCCGTCATTAAAGCCAGTGACACCCATAGCAAATGCTGACATGTATTTTACATAGAATAATAGCAGACACTTAGATTTCTAACACAGTCTGTCAAAGAGGCAAATCCGCAGCTTTTCATCTGGAAAATGACGCAAGTTCCACACATTTCTTACGCTGCATATGAAAGAGATGAATGAAATTACACTGGATTTGGAAAGTTTTTTGGTAAGATTCTGGTACAAAACCTGAGCCCATGCCCGCATTATATAGGACTATTCTGGTCTATACCATTCTACTGCACCGATTCGTAAAGTAGCAGAACGGCACAAAGCAGAGTGATAAGTAAAGCCCGCTTTACACTGCCCGATTTTCGGCAGATAATCACTAACGAGCGTTTGCAGTGTAATTCTACCACCGATTGCCCAATAAACGAGCAAATTTTTTGTCAGGTTAAAAAAATTATTGTTTCCAGGCGGATTGTGGTGTCTAAAAACAATCTGCCACCGGCACACCACTATACAGCATGGGGACAGGTGACGGCATAGCATGTAATAGCAGCAGTCTCCTCCGCTAGCGAGCAGGTAATTGTCAGGGACATCACATTCATCGGTCACATGGCCTAGGCTCGTCTCAGATCCATTTAAGTCATGCCAGAAGTCAGACCACCACCAATCGCATATTGATGAGCTATCCTGAGAATAGGCCATCAATATGAAAATCCAAGAAAACCCCTTTAGAGGAGACCTATCGCCATTCCTGACTATTTTGTTTTCTTTTGCATTCTCCATGAATAAGCAATTCTGGAGCATCCTTACTCATAACTTGGCTTTGTTCCTCTGGTCTATCTCCTAGAAACTTATAAATAAATTGGTAACTAGGTGTTACCACTCCATATGTCACACATTGTGGAGTCCACACATTGTGGGCACTCCACAACTGTATTCATAACTTACTAACAGGAATAACAAAGGAACTGCATAAACACAAAGTTCTAGGAAAACAAGTTCCATAATTGTCATATCAGGGGGAATACAAGTATTTACTAGAACAGACATGTCAGGATAACTTACTGTCCCTCTCTATGGCATGTGGGCATCGCAGAAGGGATATCCTGCTTGGGGACCCACTCTGCACCAGAGCAAAGAGTTGCTAGAAAGAGGAGCTCTCACACTGTTGGACTAGGGACGACCATTCATCACACAGTTACCCAATTCATTTAAAGGAGTATTCCAACAGAAAGGGGCATTTACTAAAGAGTTTACGCCAGAATTGTGGCTTAAAAAGTCGCAACTTATGGCACACGCCATATTTAAGACCTTTTGAGCTTCTCGTCACTTTTCCAAAGTGGCCAGGGAAGAGGTGGCCTGGCCCTTACAACTTTCACCAGAAACTTGAGCAAGTTAAAGCTTAAGTACTGTATTATGCCAGTGCCTAGGTGGCGTAGACTTCATGGCAAAGATACTCCTAAGGCCTCATGCACACGACCGTTTTTTTTTTAAGGTCCGCAAAAACGGGGTCCGTAGGTCCGTGACCGTTTTTTTGTCCGTGGGTCTTCCTTGTTTTTTGGAGGATCCACGGACATGAAAAATGAAAAAAAAAATCTAAGTCAAGTTTGCCATTGAAATGATAGGAAAAAACGGACACAGATCACGGACACGGATCACAATCTTGTGTGCATCCGTGATTTTTTACGGACCCATTGACTTGAATGGGTCCGTGAACCGTTGGCCATGAAAAAAATAGGACAGGTCATATTTTTTTCACGGCCAGGAAACACGGATCACGGATGCGGCTGCCAAAAGGTGCATTTTCCGATTTTTCCACGGACCCATTGAAAGTCAATGGGTCAGTGAAAAAAAACGGAAAACGGCACAACGGCCACGGATGCACACAACGGTCGTGTGCATGAGGCCTAATTTAAAGAGGCAATGATGAAACCAAGATAGGTAACCCACTGTCAGTTTACTGTTGCTTTGAGATGAACTATTATCTTATTTGAAGGGTAATAGTACATGTAGAATTGGGATGATAGTTTGACAGCTTTATTGTTCTCTTGATAAGCCTAGAAAAAGATGCCCACAGAAGAGCACTGCATTGATTAGGCCCCATGCATACAACCATATCCATTTTGCGATCCGCAAAACATGGATACCGGCTGTATGTGGCCTACATTTTACCCATTCCGCACTTACCGCCCTATGTAAAAAAAAAAACATCCTTGTCCGCAAAACGAACATATGGAAGCGGACAGCACACGGTGCGCTCCACACATTTTTTGCAGCCCAATTGAAATGAATGGGTCTGCATAGGATCTACAAAAAAATGCAGATCAGTTGCAGACCAAAAATAGTTGTGTGCGTGTGAGGCCTTAGTGTAATATTTGATTCTCTAATTGAGTCACCCATTCCCCTGCCCCTGAGTTCTGAGAGACTGCCTGCTATGCTAGCGGTCCAAACAAAAAGGAAGTAAAAAATCCTGTCAGGAAGCAGTGTACATGGAGTGTCCTTAAAATTATATCCAGAAAATCCTTCACCTATTTTTTTAATTAAAAACTAAATTAGATAGAACAGTCATACAGTTGGTAATATGTGATGGAAGTGTCCCTTTTAGTGGTCACCATATCATACTACATTTCCCCTGCAGCTTCCACCAGTGACAGCAACTGATTTCCGGGACTTAAGCCCTATGCTCATGACTATTTTTGGTCTGCATCCAGTCCACATTTTTTTGGGCGGATCAGATGTGGACCCATTTATTTGGTCTGCTCTGCATCCATACGTCAGTTTCGCTGTCCCCCAAAAAAAAAAAAAAAAGATAGAACATGTCCCAAGGCTCGAGTCCTGCGGGAACGCCAGGCAAAAGGACCAGGAAGCGGTGAAGGCTTTGTACTCACCGCTTCCTGGTCCTCTGTAGGTAACGCTTGAAGTTAAAATATACCATCGGATTGGAGAAAACTGTAAGTATAATGCTGCTGACTAACTGACCATGGCGATCGTGAAAACTCAGATCTGAAAAAGCTAACAGTATTATTTTCCGTTATAACTGGGGGCTGATGGAGAGGCTTCTGGGGGCTGCTATGAGGGATGGGGCTCTTATCTGAGGTCTGATAGGGGGTCATTCATATTGGGGTCTGAGCTGAGGTGTGATCTGAGGTCTTATTAACATTGGGGATTTTATTGGGGCTGTGAGCTGAGGTCTGATTAACATTGGGGGTCTGATTGGTGGTCTGACCTGAGGTGTAATTCATTTCTTTTTTTTTTCCGGAGCAGCTTGGAGAAAAAAGGCCTCACAGTCTCCCACACTCCTTCTGCCCGGCCAAGCCAGCCAGCACCCCTGAGGCCAAGCCAGCCAGAACCCCTGAGGCAGCACCCCTGAGGCCAAGCCAGCCAGCACCCGAGTCTTCAGAACTGTAAGTAAATTATACATAAGGGGAGCTTATAATATGAAAGAGACGAATTACGCCTGAACAGACATATAGCGCAAATTCCAGTTTTTGTTTAGGTTTTATGTTGCACTAAATTTTCTGCGAAATATATATATTTTTTTTTTTTTGGGGGGGAAGGGGGTCGGGGTGGCAGTGGATCTTGGTTTTTTTTCCCCAGGACTTGACCCCTGACATGTAGAGATGAGCGAACTTCTGTTTTAAGTTCGGCGTCTAAAGTTCGGCTTCCGGTTAGCGGAGAATCCCGATCTGGATCCGGATATGGATTCAGACTTCCGTTGTGGTCCGTGGTAGCGGAATCAATAATCGGCCATTATTGATTCCGCTACCACGGACCACAACGGAAGTCGGAATCCATATCCGGAACCATATCGGGATTCTCCGCTAACCGGAAGCCGAACTTTAGACGCCGAACTTAAAACAGAAGTTCGCTCATCTCTACTGACATGTCCTATTCTTGTCCATTTTGCTGACAAAAAAAGCATTTGTAAGAGAGTGGTAAACGTGGAACGGGAAAGAAAACATGGGATGCACATAACCAGTATATCAGTGTTTTGCTTACCGCAAAATTGATATGGTCGTGCGCATGGGGCATTAAAGAAACGGCAATCAATTTTTTCTCTCTCTCCAAAATCTCCACTTTTTGAAAGGAGATATAGGCACACGACCGTGATCGGTCCGGGAAACATGGCCTGGCGTCTCCCAGGCCAACTTATTTATACTACAGTCAGTTCCTATCTGATGGTGGGGCTAGCGCAGTGTGCTCACTTGAAGATTAAAGTACTCTACACTAGCCCCGCAATCAAACAGAGGCTGACTGTTTCATAAATTACTATGATGCAGTCAGTTCGGGTCAGGGGAGCCGCAGCCGGCCCGAGAGGTGTGGCCAACACATGGCACGTGTTTCCCAAGCCGATCACAGTCGTCAGCATGAACCCTAAGAAACAGAGAGTGCATGTGTAGAGCCAGTGCTTTACCTCATATGTAAAATACAGCTTCAATGGAAGATACTTGAGTGGTGTAAAAGGAAATTTTATTCCTTTATCAAACAGTCGGTGCCTTCTTTCTTCCAAGGGAACAGAATATTGTTTATGTTTGGTAGCGGTTTTCCTTCTCCGTGGCCTTTTACCTTTCACCAAAGACCTAATCTTTCTTGTCTTACTTTGTTTCCATCTCCTCCAGTTACGGAAGGGATGTTTAACAAACTCCGAGATTTCCGTCTTCAACGATAGAGAAGTGTTGTCAGAAGATGAATTCGAGGCAGATGAAGACTTCAATTTCTGTTTTTGACCTCTTCGTATTCTTGTTCTCCTAAGAGGATAACTAACTGCATCCTGGAACAAACTAGCGCAATAAAAAAAAAAAGTTTATTTTTTTTTGCCAACCGTTTTGAAATAAAAAATAAATTAAAAAAGTTAAAATAATGAAACATACATAAATTAAAAGGCAGGGAGAGAGGAAAAAACGCACATGGAGTTGTCTAAGAGGGCATATATGGAGAATGACGGTAACGAGGCATTGTTTTCAGTGAGCAGGAGACTCCATAAGGGTCAATGCTGATTTTGTCTCTTTTCTGAGACCACATAAAACGTTAAACTTTTGCAATCAGTTCACTGTGCAGAGACGCATGGTAGCTGTGGGTTGGTGTGGACCAGTGCCAAGTGGCTTTGGCCTGATAGGGAAGCTGAAGGCTGCCAGGTCTCACCACCTGTATACATTGTGTTGCAGTAGTTACCATGTGATGCTAGACTAAATCAGTGTAAGGTCCTGCTCGATGTGGTGAGTAGGCCTATACATACAAATAGCCTTGTGTTGTGCTTAGCAGCAATACATAGCATGGGCATGTGTGACCCAAGTTTTTCTCACATGCTGAATGGCACCTGCAGTGTGCCAAGTGGTCTAGTACCATGGTGCTAAAACTGCATGCACTTTCCCATGGCATTTGGGCACAGCGTCCACCGGTGAAACAAGTTGAAAGCACTTGTTTCACGTGCACGAGCCACGCATTTCAGAGCCATCTAGGTTTTTCAACATTGCTTACTTCTGATGCAATCCAGCATACGAGAAAAACAGGGCCGACCAATCACGTTTATGGTGTCCTACGAGGACCATGAAGGGTTCTACTAAAATCATTTCCTTTTAGTAACAACTAGGATGAGGAAAACTGTAAATGAATGAGAAGGTCCTACCAGTTTTCGTCGGTTTCACTTGTGGAGGAGAGGTTTTCCCTTTCAGGTCTATGTTCTGAATCAGGGATAAGCGGCACACTGCACCCCGCTGATCCGCTGTCCAGCTCACCCTCAACCTCAGAACGATCCATTGGAGAACTGCAGGACTCCGACTATCAGCCTGGGCAAACAACACAGAAACATAAGTAAGGCTTCCTTCACACAGACTATGTTTTTGAGAGGTGAATCATGGGATTGGTTGGATACAGCAACAAGAAGTGCTACATACAGGATGGAAACATGGTGAAAACAGGTCATAAGAGTCCAAATTAAAAAGGAGGTAAGAAACTACACGACTAGGTCTGTTAAAAAAACATAGTAACCCTGGAAAAACCCTTAAAAAGGTTCTCAGGCTTTTCTGAAAATCCCAGAGCCTTCAGACCCTGTGGAGTAAAGATGGTTTCCTGTGTACTTGCCCCTGATGCACCATGTCCCATTGGCTGTGGGCTTTTCCACTTGGGTCCTGAGTAGAAGAGCAGCTGAACAGGAAGACTCAGGAGGACCCACAGCCAGCCTGGCAACATCGGGGTGTGATGGAGTTGTAAGTACAGAGGAAACCATACTTCCGTCACAGGGTCTGAACACTCTGGGATTCTCAGAAATGTCTGGAGAACCCCTTTCAGCTCTGTTCACATGACTCCCAGATCTGCTTTGGAATGGATCCTGATTAGTGATGAGCGAACTTCTGTTTTAAGTTCGGCGTCTAAAGTTCGGCTTCCGGTTAGCGGAGAATCCCGATATGGTTCCCGATATGGATTCCGACTTCCGTTGTGGTCCGTGGTAGCGGAATCAATAATGGCCGATTATTGATTCCGCTACCACGGACCACAACGGAAGTCGGAATCCATATCGGGAACCATATCTGGATTCTCCGCTAACCGGAAGCCGAACTTTAGACGCCGAACTTAAAACAGAAGTTCGCTCATCACTAATCCTGATTAATACTGACTGGGACTATGCTATTTGGAAAGCTAAAGAACAGGAGTAGTGTTGAGCAAACTTGTGTTTTAAGTTCGGCGTCTAAAGTTCGGGTTATTGAAGAATAGCGTTATAGATTCCGCTACCACAGACCGTAACGGAATTTAGAATCCATAACGCGATTCTTCGATAACCCGAACTTTAGACGCCGAACTTACAACACACGTTTGCTCAACACTAAACAGGACCATTATACCAGGGTGATCACAGCGTAACCCACCTCATAGAAGCACAGGTCAGCAGCCCCTACAAGTCTCATCTAAGACTCGGTTCACATTTGCCCTGTGGTCTCCATTTAGAAAGGATACTTCTTGAACCCAACAGACCCCATTGATTTACAGTGGGTCCGCCATGCTTCCTGTTATATTTAGAGTCTGTTACAGAGTACACCTACTAAATGGTCCTCTCCATTGCTCTGTCAGAGAGGCCTACAACAGGAGTATCTCCCATCCTACAGGTCTGAGGTATGCAGATTAATAAATCCCCCCTAATGGAACTTGAGCCCACCTAGACAGCTGAAAGGGTGCATTCACGCAGGCTGTTCTGGTGCAGTTTTCATAGCCTAAACTGGGATAGATAGGTATAGGCCCCCCTCCCTTTACTTCAGCTCCATACTTCGTCTTCATAGGGTAGGACCATGAACGGAAAGGACCTTCTGGCGTCACGGAGGCACGTGACATACTGAAATCACGTGACCGCAAAGCGCACGCATCCTGATTCAGATTGATAGCACGGAACTTCAGGCCGCTCTTGGCTTCCGGCTTCCGGCTTCCGCGCAGGAGACATTTTCTTGTAGACCAAAGAGGCCTTGTCATGTGGGGACCAGCTGATGCCTGTCACATGACTGCGGGTGGGCGGGGTTTAGAAGTGTACTGTACTTCGGTGTACCTGGCTGCAGGAGCTCAGGTAGGGAGGTCCGTGCCTTATCCGTAGGCTGAAGACGGCTCTATGTGCTAATAATGCATTGTGCTGTGCACGGGGGCGAGGGGTCCTGGGATGGCAGGCGCTCGCTGGAGTCACACGTGACTTTTTGTATGAAACCTCTTGATAATTTGTGGAAGTAAGCCAGGGAGGATAGGGGTAAAGGGAAAGTGATGCTGTGCCCGTACAGGATTTATGTGTGAGTCACCTCGGGGACCGGTTCAGCACCATCCTGAGAGGCATGCACTATCAACTGAAAACTTATATATATATATATATATTTTTTATATTTTTTATTTTTTTTGGGGGGGGGGGGGGGGGGGTTTTGAGTAGCAAAGTAAAAAACGCTCCACTGCAGTTCTTCTTCTGGGCTGTTTTTACAGTGTTCGCCATGTGATATAAACGATAGGTTATTTATTCTGCAAGTAATTATCATTAAGGCGACACAAATTATACCAAAAGGTGAATGGCTCCTCGCCTGTAATCATAGTGGTGCCAGTTTTGTGTAGATATCATTGTTAGAGTTATCACCTATCCACAGGACAGTGGATAACTAACTGACCGCTGGGGGTCGAACCACTGAACCCTCCACCAATCCAGAGAACGGGGTCCATGGAGCCGCAGTGTGTTTCAGCATTATACCGGTGACATGCGAACAGTTGGACAGCGGATGGAGGATAGCTGCTTGGGACCAAAGTATCCCTGTAATGGATTATACGACCTGTTATACAAAAACCTCAAAAGTCAAATATTAACAAAACCGTTAATGTCACATCCGTGGCTGACAGCAGGGGGTTTTGTAGAGTTAGGACATATACCGTAAAATATAAGTAATAATTTAACTCTTTACTGACTGATCTGTTGTGTACCTGTCATTTCAGTTTGTGTAGGGACAGGGATGCTAAACATTTCTCTAATATACTTTATTAGGGAAAGAGGTTTCTTTCTACTAGAGTGTAAAGAGTTTTCTGCTAAGGCTACTTTCACACTAGGGTTATTCCTTTCCGGCATAGAGTTCCGTCCTAGGGGCTCAATACCGGAAAATAACTGCTCAGGCATATCCCCATGCATTCTGAATGGAGAGCAATCCGATCAGGATGCATCAGGATGTCTTCAGTTCAGTCTTTTTGACTGATCAGGACGGAGATAATACCGTAGCATGCTACGGTTTTATCTCCAGCCCAAAAAAACTAAAGACTTGCCTAAATGCCGGATCCGGCATTATTCCCCATAGGAATGTATTAGTGCCGGATCCGACATTCAAAATACCGGAATGCCGGATCCGTCCTTCCAGTCTGTGCATGCACAGACCGAAAAAAAAGGTGAAAAGAATAAATGCCGGATCTGTTTTGCCGGATGACACCGGAAAGACGGATCCGGCATTTCAATTCATTTTTCTGACTGATCAGGCATTTTGCAGGATCCTGATCAGTCTTACAAATGCCATCAGTTCATATACGTTTTTCCGGATCCGGCAGGCAGTTCCGGCGACAGAACTACTTGCCGGATCACTCTGCCGCAAGTGTGAAAGTAGCCTAAGGCTGAGTTCACGCTAGCACTTCTCAGATCCGGCAGGGAACGGAAGCCTCAGTGGGGGAGATTGTAAAGGAAACCTGGTTTATAGCAACCAATCAGATCCTCCATTTTATTTTCTAAAGGAGCTCTGAAAAATGAAAGGTGAAATCTGATTGGTTGCTATGGGAAACTAAGCCAGTGTGCCTTTGCACCAGTTTTGATAAATCTCCCCCTGTATGTTACATACAGGTAATGTTCTCACAGTTAGGCTCCATTCACACGTCCGCAACGTGTTTTGCAGAGCCGCGGATCCGAAAAACACTGAAAGCGGCAATGTGCGTTCCGCACATTGCCGGCACTAATAGAATATGCCTGTTCCGTTCCACAATTGCGGACAAGAAGTGCGGACCCGGAAGTGCTTATCCACAATTCCGTGTCCGGGCAGCACATTGTGCTGCCCCATAGAAATAAATGGGTCCGCAATTCCGTTCCGCAAAATGTGGAACGAAATTGCGGACGTGTGAATGGAGCCTTGGGGTCCATTCACACATCCATGTGTGTTTTGAGGATCCGCAAAACACTGAAACCGGCAATGTGCATTCTGCATTTTGCGGACCGCACATCGCCGGCACTAATAGAATATGCCTATTCTTATCCACTATTGCGGACAAGAATATGACATGTTCTATTTTTTTTTTCGGGATCGGAATTGCGGACCCGGAAGTGCGGGTCCGCAATTCCGGATCCGGACCGCACATCATGCGGCCCCATAGAAATGAATGGGTCTGCAATTCCGTTCCGCAAAATGCAAAACGGAATTGCGGATGTGTGAATGGAGCATTAAGGCTATGTTCACATGGCAGAATCAGCGGCAGATAAATCAGTAGCAGATTACTAGCTGAAGCAGGTCATTTTGGTGGCAGATTTCTAATTTGTTGGAGGTTTTAGAGGAGTTTATACAAGAGTATTAGTACAGTATTTGGTTGAGGTTTCTCTTTTTCCCCATTGACTTCTATGAAATCCATAATCAAATCTGCTTCCAACAACTAACATGTCACTTCTCAAGCATTATTCAAATCGGCTACTGAAAAATCCTCTACCATTCTACACTGGGTGCACAAGGTGGAGTTTTTAACATTAAAGAGGACCTTTCACCACTCCTGCCACACATGCCTGTTTTAATAGCTTCATGCATTACCTGTGTAATAAAAATTCTGGGGCATCTATTCCTACTAGACATTAAGCCCGTTACAAAAACGGGCACTAGAACAGTAGCGCATAAACATTAGTAGGAACAGTCTATATTAAATGGCAAGGGAATTTGACCACATTGTAAAATAATACTAAAAATAAAATGGAAACGTATATATATCACAATACAGTAAGTATAATTATTATTGTCTTAGTGTAAAACTTTGTAACAATCTGCAATATACAATATCTGAAGCAGATATTCAGGGAAAATGTATTTTTTTTACCTCTTGAAAGTTTTCCATAAAGTTTCTTTATAGACAACATTTCTTGTAAATATTCTGTCTGAATGTGGCAACAGTTTGCCTTGTTCAGGACCGTCTACATCTACAACCTTTACAACTACACCTGAAAAAGTTCTAACTCTTGAATCCTGGTTCTGGCAAGTAAATGCCGACTTTTTCTGAGGTTTGCCCCTGAGCTTTATTAATTGTCATGGCAAAGGCTAATGTAACTGGAAATTATTGCTCCCTTTTTAAGGTTCAGTTTATGCCTCGGCATTCCTGTTGGAGTTAGCTCATTAAGAAAGGATAGTTCTACATATCTTCCTCAGCTGAGTCATCAATTGAGTTGTCACAGTATCTCCTTCCAAAATGTTTAGCACCTCTTCATTTATGCTATCAACATCAGAGTTCTGTGGGCAAATAATACATTTTTTTGTTATCTTTGAGACATCAGCAACTGAAATTCTTTCTCCAAATAAGTCTTTGACAATATTTTCTGTACATAAAATTTTTGAAGGGATTTCAATTATGTCTTCGGGCAAACCGTCAATGTGTGGTGTATCACCATTGCCAACATGGATCAACCAATTGCTGAATTCAGTGTCAACTGAACGGATATTGTTTGTAAGGTTAAGTATTTGGAAGTTTTGCCACAGTTTATTCTACTTTATACATGCTTCTACAATTTTTGTCCGGTCACCATGAGGAACCACTGGAAGTGTTTGCCGAAAATCTCCACCAAGTAATAAAACTTTTCCTCCAAAGGGTTTGTGGTTATAGTATATAAGTAACATAGTATATAAGGCCGAAAAAAGACATTTGTTCATCCAGTTCGGCCTGTTATCCTGCAAGTCGATCCAGAGGAGGGCAAAAAAAAAACTGTGAGGTAGAAGCCAATTTACCCCACTTAAGGGGAAAAGAAAAAAATTCCTTCCCGACTCCAAGCATGCAATCACAATAACTCCCTGGATCAACGACCCCTCTCTAGTAGCTATAGCCTGTAATATTATTACCCTCCAGAAATACATCCAGGCCCCTCTTGAACTCTTTTAGTGAACTCGCCATCACCACCTCCTCAGGCAGAGAGTTCCATAGTCTCACTGCTCTTACCGTAAAGAATCCTCTTCTATGTTTGTGTACAAACCTTCATTCCTCCAGACTCAGAGGATGTCCCCTCGTCACAGTCCTGGGGATAAATAGATGATGGGATAGATCTCTGTACTGACCCCTGATATATTTATACATAGTAATTAGATCTCCCCTCAGTCGTCTTTTTTCTAAAGTGAATTACACTAATGTTGATAATCTTTGAGGGTACTGTAGTCCCCCCATCCCAGTTATTACTTTAGTTGCCCTCCTCTGTACCCTCTCCAGCTCTGCTATGCCTGTCTTGTTTACAGAAGCCCAGAACTGTACACAGTCCTCCATGTGTGGTCTGACTAGTGATTTGTAAAGTGGTAGGACTATGTTCTCATCATGGGCATCTATGCCCCTTTTGATGCAACCCGTTATCTTATTGGCCTTGGCAGCAGCTGCCTGACACTGGTTTCTACAGCTTAGTTTGCTGTTCACTAAAATTCCTAGGTCCTTTTCCATGTGAGTGTTACCCAGTGTTTCACCATTTAGTATGTACAGGTGAGGCTGCTTTCACACTAGCGTTCGGTATTCCGTTCGTGAGCTCCGTTTGAAGGAGCTCACGAGCGGACCCGAACGCAGCCGTCCACCCCTGATGCAGTCTGAATGGAGGCGGATCCGCTCAGACTGCATCAGTCTGGTGGCGTTCAGCCTCCGCTCCGCTCGCCTCCGCACGGACAGGCGGACAGCTGAACGCTGCTTGCAGCGTTCGGGTGTCCGCCTGGCCGTGCGGAGGCGTGCGGATCCGTCCAGACTTACAATGTAAGTCAATGGGGACGGATCCGTTTGAAGATGCCACAATGTGGCTCAATCTTCAAGCGGATCCGTCCCCCATTGACTTTACATTGAAAGTCTGGACGGATCCGTCCCAGGCTATTTCCACACTTAGCTTTTTTTTGCTAAAATAATGCAGACGGATCCGTACTGAACGGAGCCTCCGTCTGCATTATTATGGGCGGATCCGTTCTGAACGGATCCGCCCGAACGCTAGTGTGAAAGTAGCCTGACTTGCATTATTCCTTCCCATGTGCATAACCTTACATTTGTCAGTGTTAAACCTCATCTGCCACTTATCTGCCCAAGCCTCCAATTTATCCAGATCCATCTGTATGTCCTCTTCCGTGTTAATTACTTTACACAGTTTAGTGTCACCTGCGAAAATTGATACTTTACTATGCAAGCCTTCTACAACAAAATCATTAATAAATATATTGAAGAGAATAGGGCCCAATACTGACCCCTGAGGTACTCCACTAGTGAGTGACCCAATCTGAGTGTGTACCGTTAATAACCACCCTCTGTTTTCTATCACTGAGCCAGTTACTTACCCACATACAGACATTTTCTCCCAGTCCAAGCCTTCTCATTTTATATACTAACCTTTTATGCGGTACAGTGTCAATACTTTGGAGAAGTCCAGATATACGACATTCATTGATTCGCCGCTGTCAAGTCTAGAACTTACCTCCTTTATAGAAACTGATTAAATTAGTTTGACATGAATATTTGCTTATTTTCCTTGAGGTACTCCAAGATAGCATTTCTTAGAAAACCTTCAAACAGTTTACCCACGACAGATGTTAAACTTACCGGCCTATAGTTTCCAGGTTCTGTTTTTGGACCCTTTTTGAATATTGGCACTACATTTGCTATGCGCCAATCCTGTGGAACACTCCCTGTCAGTATAGCGTCCTTAAATATCAGAAATAAGGGTCAGGCTATGGCATTACGTAATTCTCTTAGGATACATGGGTGTATGCCATCTGGTCCTGGCAATTTGTCTATTTTAATCTTTTTAAGACACTGCTGTACTTCTTCTTCGGTCAGACAGGGCACTTTTAATGGGAAATTTACTTTTACATTCTGCATTTCATCTTGCAGCTTATTTTCTTCAGTGAATACAGTGGATAACATTTTTTTTTAATAGCTTTGCTTTCTCCTCATAGCTCTCTGCAACTCCCCCCTCATTACTCTGTAGAGGGCCGACACCTTCAGATTTATACTTTTTACCATTTATATAATTTTAAAACCATTTTAGGGTTAGTTTTGCTCTCTTTGGCAATTTATCTCTCGGTCTTTAGTTTGGCTTGTTTTTTACATATTCTATTTTTTTCCTTATAGTTTTTCAATGCTTCCTCGCTACCCTCCTGTTTTAGTGATTTAAATGCTTTATTTTTGTCATTTATGGCTTTCTTTACAGTTTTATTTACCCAGTATTTCTTTTGGCAGTTTGTCGATCGCTGTAAGAGCAATATACAGGGCCACTGTACACTCATCCCAAATGAGTACTGTAGATGATCTCAAATTTTCAGCAGCAGCTGAATTGAGACGCATATTTGATATTGAGTTCTCAACTATCGGAACTTATAATTTGAACTGAGAGTGGTATGTTCTTCTACCCTCAAGAAGATTGGCTGCTATACCTGTTGAGGCTACAGGGAGTGCAATGTTACCTTCTCCACAAACTGTGCTGAGAAGGGTTTTTGTAAAGATAGGTTTTACCACTACCTCCTGGACCATCTAATAAAAAACAACGGTTGCAAAGGTTGTCAGTTTTGCTTGCAGAAAATATTTTTTCTGAAGCTATATTTTGTTCTCTGTTTAATGTTTTCTCAATTTCTTCAGCTGTGTAGTTTTGTAATTCCTTGTCATACATATTCCAAAGTAGATCAGTAGTTGGCATTGTGGAAGACAATCAAAAATCTTCACAGGTTTTGCCATGTAGTACCAGAATGTTGGCTATTTATTTAAGTAACTCCAACATTAAACAAATCGTAGCCAATAATGTGTGCTAAAGCAACAACAAACACCAATTTGAGAGCACACATATTCAAAATATAAAATTTTATTATTTACCATAATTACACTGTAGACACAATAAAACCCATAAGGGACAGATTATGCAGGAGAGAATATGGAAACAATGTGTGTCCCGATTACACTGAACTGGTGAGGACACAAAGGCAATAACATCAAATTATAACCATCATGGTTAAGTAACAAACCCTGCCCGAATCCTACACCCATCCAGCATCCATCAATAACACTCCATCTCAGAGGGCACAATGCCTAACTGTGTAGTAGAGACAAGTGCCTGCACCCCCGACCGGGAATGCTGACAAGTCCCCGAGACAATAGTACTCTTGAGCAGCCTAATAACATATACATACACGGACACAACTGTGGGGATACCAACCAGCAATCGGGAGACACACCACCCCAACGTACGTTCCTCCGTCGCTTCCTCTTGGGGGCATGTCTCAAGAGCTACCACCTCCTCTTAATATAGTACCCATGATAGGTCATAAACTATGATTGACAATTCAAACTGCCTATCAGCCTCACTTGCTGTTGTAATCCCCTCCTACTCATAATGTGACAACATACCCATGATGCCTCCTGTTCCCTGTATCGCCTGCGATATTCTGATGTGAAAGCAGTGCCTCTGAGCACTCCCTCCCCTAATGCGTCATGTGCTTCGCCTATCACATGACCGCAGGTCCTGCATCCACCACAGTGTATACAACAGAGATGATAAATAGATATATCTATATATGGTTATATCTAATGTAAATGTATAAATAGATAGATAGACGTGGACACAACAACACTATAATTACATTGAAAGGATCGATACATTAAACGGTGTCAATACTAAAATCTGCATACAGCCATGAATCCTATCCAGACAAACATCTGTGAAAATACATGAAATACACAAAGTACCCAATAAATGATATATACCTAGATATATAATATATATAATAAATATTCATAAAAACCAATAAAATACCAAGTCATGTACATTTATGTGTCAGCGTTTGCTGATCTACAGTGCTGAGTGTGCAAAAGTGATAAGTGCCAAACCCAATGTGCAAAAAAGTGAGGAATAAGTAACATGAATTGTGAAAAAAGAAGAGAGAGAAAGAAAAAGAGGAACCCGTGCCACGTGCAAGTGCAGAAGTGCAACTCCTATATGATTAAGTATTATGTATCTTATACTGTACCCACAACACATAATGTATCACAGCTAATGCATATAAATACAATACCCTATATTGATGGCTGTAGCAAGTGTCCACATCACCTCTAAGAACTATAACTAAACAAACATACATGTTACACTAGATAACCATAGATATTGTGTCCCTATTGATTGAGGCCGAGGGTCACCCCCTGGGGGTACAGGACACCACTTCCTCCGGGGTCCACCAGGAACTGTTATAAACGATGAGAGCTACAATCATCTTAGGAGGGTCGTATGATCCAAAATGAAATCTGAACCGTCCAGGTTTGGTCACATGACTGGAAATCCATATTGTCAACGACGCTTTCAGCGATCAGGAGACACAATCATCTTAGGAGGGTCGTATGATCAAAATGAAATCTATAATTAGATCAACAGATATTAGTGAGGATATTTCTTTAAGTGCGATCTTAACACATATTGTGCAATTATTGTGTTGTTTATGTTTGTGAACCAAATCGTCAATGAGATATTGCTCATATTTTAGAAAAAGGGTATTTATATTTTGTAATGATTCTTTTCGGGTTTTTGGTCTGTATCTGGCTCAACATCTAAAATTTAATAAAATAATTTGTTTCGCAAAAAAAAAGAAGCAATTCTGACATTGTTTGTTTATTTATTGTACAGCATTCAGCAGGATAAATAATGTGATAATTTTATAGAAATATTTGCATAAACCCTTTAAGGTCCTTACACAGACATTTTCTTTAGTTAGCAGTAATCCTCAGGTACCCTCAGGCCAATAGGCACACACTTTAAGATAATACCTCTGTAAATCCCACTATGTCCAGGTTCACATAAAGAAAAGCATCTGTTAGGCTACATGCACATGACCGTCTGTATGTCATCCGTTTTTTTTTTTTTTTTTTGAGGATCCATTGTAACAATGCCTATCCTTGTCCGCAAAACGGACAAGTATAGGACATGTTCTTTTTTTTTTTTTGCGGGCTACGGAACGGACATACTGATGCGGACAGCACATGAAATGAATGAGTTTGCATCCTATCTGCAAAAAAAAACAAAAACGGAACGGACATGGAAACAAAATACGTTCATGTGAATGTAGCTTTGTGCACATTTGGCATCTGTTTTAGCCATTTCCTTTTGAGATCTGTTATTTTGCATGCAGGACTTGTACGCAGGTGTTGACACTTTTCTTCCCCATAGGCTAACATAGGGGATGTTTTTATGGTGCAGATTTTGTTACGGAAAATTCTGCAATGTGTGAAGGCACCATTATGGTACTGCCACACGATATTATACTTGTATGCTTTGTTAATTTCAGGGACCCAAACAAAACCACATTTTCTGATGTTTCATTTTTTTAATCATTAATTACATTCTTTCACAGTTGCCTGAACTTTGGTCTTTTCTGGAACCGTCTTCTATTAAATATTCCAGTTTGCTGCCCCAGTGTAGAAAAATGGCAGATACTGAAAGCTGTCCTCTTTATTATCCGGCTCTAAAAGAAATTGCTGGTGGTGAGTTATCATTACATCCTTTTCCCCACGTATAGGCTAATTTTAAACGTGCGTGTTCACGAATGGAAACGCGCTCCGCATGGAAGCGTTTATTTCTGGTTTTAGACACTGCTCCTTTCACAGGACCGCATAACAGTATAATGATTTAGGATACCTGCACACAATGCGGATTGCCTGTTTTACTGTGTGGATTTACATGCAGAAAACCCACAACGTAGTACAGTACCAGCAGAGTCTATGGGATTAGACAATTCTCATGTACAATTAGCTTTTTTTTTTCCTGTGTGGAAATTGAACTGCTGTGCATGTCAGCATATCAATTGTTTGTGCAATTTTTTTAAATTTTTGGGGGGATTTCACCCTTTCCAAAACAAGGGTGAGATCTGCAGAAAATCGGTATCAAATCTGCACTAAAAACCGCACACAACACATGCTGTTTTTGGTGTGGATACATACAGAAATCTGCATGAAAAAACACATGGACTCGTGTGCAGGTACCATTATAATGCTAAAACACAAAATGCAATCGCACTCTGCAACCAGCACTCTGCCCTGCCTTTATGCTGGATGTTGAATAAGGCATTGGTGTACATTTTGGCCAAAGCGTAATAAGCCACTCACCACGTCAAGGTCGCCTTAATGAGTTGTCCCTAACACTAGTTCTACATTTTATGGGCCATGACAGCCACACAAAGTCCAGGGAGCGCAGGTACAGCATGCACGCCAAGCACACTCTGCTTTTAACCCCATCCGGTGCCATTACAGCTTTCATCGGATCCAGGGATGCAAGTACTAATGGCTACTGGTAGGTGCTATATAAGCAGACTCCGTTTTATACTGACTTTAAAACCAGCCTCCAGGGCATACTAACTGGTCAGGTGTGCATGACTGCTTGGAGATCGCCACGCCTCCAATATATACTACAAAGAAAAAATATGGGGGATTCAGCCCGCACAACCCCTAGCATTATAATGCTGTGTGTCCCAGTCTTGCCTTGTATCTACTGAATTGTAGTGACTGCATTATGTCAGCACAATTCAGTAGATGCAAGGTCGGACAGAGATACACAGCGTTATAAATCATTATAATGCTTCGCAGTTCTGTGAAAGAAGCAGTGATTGTCTCGATACCAAAATTTTTATTCGGTTTCAATACCATAAAAAGGTATTGCAATACTCGATACCACGCAAAAAAACAACAACAAAAAAGCTCGGTACATTCCGCATTTTATGGAACGTCCAGCCTATAATAGAACAGTCCAACCCTTTTTTTGGTGGGGACAAGTTGACAAAAAAAATGGCGAATTGTGCTTTTTAAAATTTTTATTTTTATTTCTTTTACTTTTTATTTACTAACTATTCGCCCCATTAGGGACTACAAACTTTGTCCTATTCACCCTAATAGAGCTCTATTAGGGTGAATAGGACTTCACACTGTCCCTGCTGCCTTATGCATAGTACACACAGCACCAGGGAGGTTACCATGGCAGCCAGGGCTTTAGTAGCGTCCTGGCTGCTATGGTAACCGATCAGAGCCCCACAATTTTACTGCTAGGGCACCTATCAAAAGCTGCCACTGAACCACCAATGACTTTTTAATACTGGGATTGGAGGGGGGAGGGCGCACTGCGCCACCAATGTATTTAATACTGGCGTTGGGGGGGGGCACTGCGCCACCATTGAAGATAACTCGCCCATTAATTTAAAGAGGCGGGCACTGGCTGCAGAATCATATAGCTGGCAACCGACCTCTATGAGAGGTAGCTGCGATCTGTGGCAGATAACCCCTCTGGTGCTGCACCTGAGGGGTTAACTGCCGTGGATCGCAGCTCCCTGTCATTAATTGTATTTGAATTAATGGGCGATTTATCGTCATTGGTGGCGCAGTGGCCACAGCCCCTCCCCTCCTCTTCCACTCTCTCCTCATTGGTGGCAGCAGCACAGGGGGGAGGGAGGGACTGTGTCCTTCTCCCTGTGCTGCTGAGGGAACATGGTGCGCTCCATGTTCTCTGATATTAGGCTGCTCAGTAGCGCAGCCTAGTATCAGTAAATGGCAAATCCCGGTATCGAACTGATACCGGGACAAAAGTATCAATTGGGTATCGATAATTCGATACCCGAGATAACCCTATTCATAATAGAAAATCACGCTTCCATGCAGAGCATGTTTCCCGCAGTGGACACGCTCATCTGAAATAGGTCACACTCTATAGGACTGTGATGGCTAACCTCCGGCACTCCAGCTGTGATAAAACTACAACTCCCAAGATGTACACTTGCTAGGCTTTTGTCAGAACTCCATAGAAATGAATAGAGAATGCTGGGAGTCGTAGTTTCACCACAGCTGGAGTGACGGAGGTTAGCAATCACTGCTATAGGTAACTATTTGAGCGCTGCCTGCACTATGGCCAATTAGACAAAGTCGCACTTCTGCCAATGGAAACCAAGTGCTTCATTCAGTGTAAGGACTTCTGTGGAAGGAACCTCTATTTATGTCAAAACATTTTCTTTTCTCTGAAATGATCCATAGGAGTTTATTGTCATAGGTTGTATGGTTAGCGGAAATAGAACTTAAAGGCTATGTACACCTTTGGGGGGCAGTATTTATCTATATACAAGTGTATAGGAAGGAGCCGTCCCATAGAAGTAAATGGGATGGCTTCTTGTAATTACACCTGCTCCCCACTGCAATGTCGACAGCGAGGGGGTAGACCATGAAGGGAAGGCTGTGCTCACACAGAGAGCGGCCTTCTCTTCAACCAGCTGATCGGCGGGGGTGCAGGGTGTTGAACCCCCGCCGATCTGATATTGATGACCTATCTTGAGGATAGGTCATCAATATTAAAATCCTAGAAAACCCCTTTAAGAATGCTTAGTGTAAGATTAGACGGTCTTACTTTTTGACAGTATTAGAGAATCTGCCCCAACAGATTTTCTTTTATGTCAGCTGGCTCAACCCCTGGTCAGAACAGTCATGTCAAAACAGACTTATCACTGCTGACTGCTGTAGTCGACACCTTGGAGGATCCAATGTGCATAGCCATTTTCATCCCTTTCACAGGTAGCTCCACTTAGCCATGTACATGAATACAAATTCAATACTTTTCCAGAGAACATCTCTGTGTTATAACAAAGATTTCCAACCTTAAAGGGGTTCTCCGGGCTACGGATATTCATGACGTATCCTAAGGCTAGGTGACCGATAAAAGATCAGTCGGGGTCCAACACCCTGCACCCTATCTAATCAGCTGTTATGGGCTGCCATGGTGCCAGAAACTATAGAGCATGGAACTGGTGGCAAACGGCACCCTACACTGTGTACTGGCCGTGACTGGGTACTGCAGGTCAGCTCTGCTGGTGTTAGAAATCACACGGTGATTGTAGCCTTCTGCTCCATACACATTCAGTGTCCGGCACCCATAACAGCTGATCTGTAGGCCTCCCACCAATCTGATATTGATGACCCAGCCCAAGGATAGGTCGTCAATAACTGTAACCAGGAAAACCCCTTCAATGCTATATTAAACCTTATGAGTATGTTTCCCCTTTTCCATTCCACATGTGAAATTCCTTCTCCTACAACAAAGAAGTTTGTATAGGGGCAGGTAAAGCATCCTATAATTCATGCCTAGCACTATTTTTTTTGCAGAGATGCGTTGATCGCAGCCAGCAAGGGTTCCTGTGTAAGGAAACAATATGTGCTCCTTGTTTTCCAACGACTTGGGGTGCTTACTGGTTCACCACTTACTTGACTCTGCAGCCAATATTGTACTAGTCTGCCAATTCGCCATCAGCTATTCTGCAGTAGCTCTTGTGCTGGAACTAGACAGCTCCATCTACGTTGGCTTGGTGCTGAGAGTCTGACCCCTGCCAATCGGATATTAACCACTTCAGCCCCCCTACCTTAAACACCCTTAATGACTAGACCACTTTTTACACTTCTGCACTACACTACTTTCACCGTTTATTGCTCGGTCATGCAACTTACCACCCAAATGAATTTTACCTCCTTTTCTTCTCACTAATAGAGCTTTCATTTGGTGGTATTTTATTGCTGCTGACATTTTTTACTTTTTTTGTTATTAATCGAAATTTAACTACATTTTTGCAAAACAAAATGACATTTTTCACTTTCAGTTGTAAATTTTTTTTTAAAAACCGACATCCATATAAAAAATTTTCGCTAAATTTATTGTTCTACATGTCTTTGATAAAAAAAATGTTTGGGTAAAAAAAAAATTGTTTGGGTAAAAGTTATAACATTTACAAACTATGGTACAAAAATGTGAATTTCCGCTTTTTGAAGCAGCTCTGACTTTCTGAGCACCTGTCATGTTTCCTGAGGTTCTACAATGCCCAAACAGTAGACACACCCCACAAATGACCATTTCGGAAAGTAGACACCCTAAGGTATTCACTGATGGGCATAGTGAGTTCATAGAACTTTTTATTTTTTGTCACAAGTTAGCGGAAAATGATGATTTTTTTATTTATTTATTTTTCCTTACAAAGTCTCATATTCCACTAACTTGTGACAAAAAATAAAAACTTCCATGAACTCACTATGCCCATCATGAAATACCTTGGGGTGTCTTCTTTCCAAAATGGGGTCACTTGTGGGGTAGTTATACTGCCCTGGCATTTTAGGGGCCCAGATGCGTGAGAAGTAGTTTGAAATCAAAATCTGTAAAAAATGCCCTGTGAAATCAGAAAGGTGCTCTTTGGAATTTGGGCCCATTTGCCCACCTAGGCTGCAAAAAAGTGTCACACATGTGGTATCGCCGTACTCAGGAGAAGTTGGGCAATGTGTTTTGAGGTGTCATTTTACATATACCCATGCTGGGTGAGAGAAATATCTCGGCAAAAGACAACTTTTCCAATTTTTTTATACAAAGTTGGCATTTGACCAAGATATTTATCTAACCCAGCATGGGTATATGTAAAATGACACCCCAAAACACATTGCCCAACTTCTCCTGAGTACGGCGATACCAGATGTGTGACACTTTTTTGCAGCCTAGGTGGGCAAAGGGGCCCACATTCCAAAGAGCACCTTTCGGATTTCACAGGGCATTTTTTTTACAGATTTTGATTTCAAACTACTTTGCACGCATATAGATGTCGTTTTAAAAAAAAATAAAAATTATAACTGAAAGTGAAAAATTTCATTGTTTTGAATTTTTTTATTTTATTTCGATTAATAACAAAAAAAGTAAAAATGTCAGCAGCAATGAAATACCACCAAATGAAAGCTCTATTAGTGAGAAGAAAAGGAGGTAAAATTCATTTGGGTGGTAAGTTGCATGACCGAGCAATAAACGGTGAAAGTAGTGTAGTGCAGAAGTGTAAAAAGTGGCCTGGTCATTAAGGGTGTTTAAGCTAGGGGGGCTGAGGTGGTTAAGGTACTGGAAAATCCCTTTAGGGTTTAGACTGACCATACACATGAGATAAAAACCTCAGCTGTTATTCACACAATGTTATTTATTTATTTATTTTTTGCTCTAGTTCTGGAACATGGATTGAAAAAGAATTATGCAGAAGTCCATGTTGAGGTTGTAGATTGCCCTGATCTTACACAGTATCCATTTGGATTTCCAGTAAAAGGTACCTAATTCTTGTATGGTAACAAGATTTTGTTAGTTATTTTTAATAATATTTTACCAAGATACCACAATAAAATAGTAGGTTAATTTAAATAATAGAGCTCCATAACCTACCATTGTTTGGATGGGGGGCACACTGTTACATTGTTCCACCTACATAGAAGTGCCCACAGGTGTTCCATACACAATAATACCTGTAGTACAACACATTTATCATTTCAATAGTGGCTACAAACATACATTAACTCCTTTCCACTCTGTGATGTACTAATACGTCACAGAGCGTTGGTAAATAATGGTTTGTGCCGTCACCATGTACAATGCCAACTGTCTGCTCAAGTGATGTAAAGGCCCTTTTCTTATTTCAAAATGAAAACAGCGACAAACTCAAATAGGTGTGATGGTCAGGTACTATTGTCCATATGGTGTATGTTTGGCAATGATAAGCCAGGAGCTCAAAAATGATATGTAAGTCTGTCCCCACAGAGACTGTGGTGTTGTCTCTTCATTTAAAGGGGTTGTCCTATTACAATAACTTGGTTGGAGATAAGCATCTGATTGACGTGGGTCTGACTGCTGGGACCCACAGCGATCACTAAAACGGGAGCCCATGTTCCCCCATTTGAATGGACTGGTAGACACACATGCATGCTGTCATCCTATGCAACTCTATGGTGCTGCTGGAGATAGCAAGGAGCACATGTCTAAGACATAATAAATGTGGGCACAGCATTTGCACCAGTGATTTGGCATATTACAAGTCTGAATTCTGCTATAATGATTTACTGCTAAGTCATGTAGTTTATTGAAGCTATGTGGGGCACATCAGGGGCGGACCGGGAACTTAAAGTGGCACTTGTAAATAACCTGAAAGTGGCCCCAAGTTGTAGTCCAAATTGACAGAAGGTGGGGCAACACAAATAGGAGGGGATAGCAATACCATAGTGCAGCACAAATTACCACCCCAGCAAAACCAAATACCACAGTGCAGCATAAAATACTGCCCTATCGTCATACTGAGGATGGTGATACAGTAGAATTCAGGAGGGCACTTGTGGCTGCTGGCCAGATGCATAAGATCCTAGCATTAATGCTGAGAGCATCAGATTATGTTCTTAGCCAATGGCCATGAGAGGGGTTCAGGCAAATTTTTCTGTAGAGTATATGGCCAGTCTGCCACTGGGGCACATGTATTTAGTTTGAACATCCAAAAAAGACTCCCTGTTCAGGAGGTTCCTAAGATGATCCCCTCCTCTTGCTGGAGCTGTAAGGATACAGTCATAGAGAGCGCTTTGTGACAAAGTGGATTCAGCAAGATGGAGAAGTAGAAGTCCTTCATTTATATTTCCGATTCCTTTCGAATCGATCTGCTTCAAAACCTCGTCCAACAAACTCCCTGTGACCCTTACAGCTCCAGCAAAAGGAGGGGATCATCGCAGGAAGCTCCTGAAGGAGTCTTTCTGGATGTTCCAGCTTAATACATGTGCACCACATGGCATCAATAAATGACACGATTTAAATTTACATATTGATTATAGGTTTATGTTTGTTCCCAGTCTTGGGCAACAGTTTTATTCATGTATATGTTCATTATGATATACTGTATGTGTATTCTACTTTTGCCATACTGTATATGATCCGGTCCATGTGTTTTGGAATTACTAATGATGCATGCTTATTGGCTGTGCCTGACTATATAGGTATGTTGTTTCATATGCAGCATATGTCATGAGTAAGGGTCTGATGTGGTGACCTGAAACGCGTAGCTGCTGCTTGGCTTCTTTATTTGGCTTTTACGGTATATTCTTGCCAAAATAAAGTTACATTTTATGGAAGCTGGAGTTCCTCCTTTTCACATGTTTTTATATGCCTTAGGCCTCCTGCACACGACCCTTTTTTCCCCCCGTTTACTGGCCGTTTTTTGCGTTCCGTATATGGTCCGTATACGGAACCATTCATTTCAATGGTTCCGCAAAAAAAACTGAATGTACTCTGTATGCATTCCGTTTCCGTATTTCCGTTTTTCCGTTCCGTTTAAAGATAGAACATGTCCTATTATTGCCCGCAAATCACGTTCCCTGGCTCCATTGGTCAATGGATCCACAAAAAAACGAACACATACGGAAATGCATCCGTATGTCTTCCATTTCCGTTCTGTTTTTTGCGGAACCATCTATTGAAAATGTTATGCCAAGCCCAATTTTATCTATGTAATTACTGTATACTGTATATGCCGAACAGAAAAACGGAACAGAAACGGAAACACAACGGAAACAAACAACGGATCTGTGAAAAAACGGACCGCAATACACTGAAAAAGCCATACGGTCGTGTGCAGGAGGCCTTAGCCTGATCCAGGTCATTTCATGCTTTCAAGTGCCTTCGGGTGAGCTGCACTGATGCTGTTAACTACTCTTAGATTGTTTGTAAAACTTACAGGTCTATGTGGGAAGACAAGAATTGCAGACGTCGGAGGCGTTCCATACTTGGTGCCCATTGCACAGCCTGATAAAGTATGTGATGAATGGAGAGATTTTATTTTTTAAATGCTTTAATAACACCCATTAATTCTACAGTATACAAATATTACAGATGTGTTGCTCATGTTCATGCTCAGATATTTGCCTCAAATTAGTAACACAGCAATAACCGCTATCATGCCCCATAGTTTAGCCTATAAATTTGTGTCCTTCAGAGGTTTTCTAGATAAAATTGTACCAATGTGTAATGCCCACTTTTTGGGCACAATAATGGCCTGTCAAGAAATATTGTAAACATAGATTTCCCCTTATAGTTAGGTAATTTACATTGTAAATATGTATTACATTTATAATTTTTTATGTTTGGTTTGAAGGTTTATAGCATCAACACTGTAGCAAAGGAGATTGAGCTACCTGGAGCCTACATGCTAGGTGCTGGGGCATCTTCATATAAATGTGTTGGGGTGAATGCTGAGGTTGGTAAATCTTAATCATTTTTATTTTTTTACCCTCTATAAGGTTCTATGCAAACAAAGTAAAATACAAAACTATTGAACAGAAGCATGCTGCTGTGGTCATCTGCCCCTACAAGGCGACCTCTGTACACTAAACAGACTAGGCTCTTTTGAGCCTAGGGCACCAAAATGATCTCAGAACATGTAGGACCCAGCTATATTCATTGATCAAAAATATTGTTAACCCCTTCCCGACCTATGACGTACTACTACTTCATGGGAACTTTCCCGCAATTTGACGTAATAGTACGTCGCAGTGATTGCGCGGGCACCGGAGCGGAGCGCGCGCGCGATCACTGCAGGGGCCCGGCAGTCTGTGGTAGCCGGGCCCCTGCTGTATCCGCTTGCATTGCTGTAAAAGCTGTTGCCGGCGGATTAACCCCTTGTATGCTGCGGTCCGCGCTGACCGCGACATAGAAGGGGTTTGTGTCGGGTGAGTGATCGCATCGAGTCCCCGCGCTTTTGTGGAGGGGACCCGATGCGACACAAGGCAGCCCGATACCGTTCAGAGGCAGCCCAATGCCTTGCACGGCATCTGGATTTGCCTTCTACGGGTGACGGGGAGATCCAGCCTCAGGCTGGGTCTCATAGGCAACCTGTTAGTGTATTGCTCAGTGTCATACACGAACAGCCAATGCAATACAGATGTATTGTAATGCATTGCAGAGGGGATCAGACCTCCAAAAGTGAATGTCATAAATAAAGTAAAGAAAAAAAGTAAAAAAAAGTGTTTTTAATAAAGTGATAAAATTAATAAAGTAAAAAAGAAAAAAAATGCCCCTTTCTCCTTATTTTACAATAAAAAACTGAAAAAAAACACTAAACCCACACATATTAGGTATCGCCGCGTCCGTAATGACCGGCTCTATAAATATATCACATGATCCACTCTGTCCGATAAACACCATAAAAAAATAATAAAAACGGTGTAAAAGAAAGCAATTTTTGTAACGTTACATCACAAAAAGTGCAACACCAAGCGATCAAAAAGGCGTATGTCCCACAAAATGGTATCAATAAAACCGTCACCTCATCCCACAAAAAATGAGCCCCTACCTAAGACAATCGCCCAAAAAAATAAATAAACTATAGCTCTCAGAACATGGAGACACTAAAACATCATTTTTTTTCTTTAAAACTGCTATTATTGTGCTAAAATGAAATGCATAAAAAAAAATATACATATTAGGTATCGCCATGTCCGTAACAACCAGCTCTATAAAAATATCACATGACCTAACCCCTCAGGTGAACACCATAAAGATAAATAAAAAAAAGCCATTTTTGTCACATTACATCACAAAAATTGCAACAGCAAGTGATCAAAAAGGCGTATGCCCCCAAAATAGTACCACTCAGACCGTCACCTCATCCCGCAAAAAAAATGAGACCCTACCTAAAAAGATTTGGTCGAAAAATATAAAAGCTATTACTCTCAGACAATGGAGACACTAAAATATTATTATTTTTTGCTTCAAAACTGCTATTATTGTGCTAAAGTGAAGAAAATATAAAAAGTATACATATTAGGTATCGCCACATCCATAACAACCAGCTCTTTAAAAATATCACATGACCTAACCACTCGGGTGAGCACGGTCAAAAAATAAAAAAGCTATGGCTCTCAGACTATGGAGACACTAAAATATCATTATTTTGGTTTAACAAATGCTATTATTGTGTAAAACTTTAATAAATAAGAAAAAGTAGACATATTAGGTATTGCCACGTGCATAACGATCTGCTCTATAAAAAAGTCAGATGACCTAATCCCTCAGGTAAACGCTGTAAAAAAAAAAAAAAAAAGTGCCAAAACATACATTTTTTGGTTACCTTGCCTCACAAAAAACGTAATATAGAGCAATTAAAAATCATATGTACCCCAAAATGGTACCAATAAAACTGGCACCTTATCCCGTAGTTTCCAAAATGTGGTCACTTTTTTTTAGTTTCTACTGTAGGGGTGCATCAGGGGGGCTTCAAATGGGACATGGCATCTAAAATCCAGTTCAGCTAAATTTGCCAAAAACCATATGGCGTTCCTTTCCTACTGCGCCCTGCTGTGTGCCCGTACAGCAGTTTACGATCACATGTTGGGTGTTTCTGTAAACCGTAGAGTCAGGGTAATAAATATTGATTTTTTTTTTGGGCTGTTAACCCTTGCTTTGCTACTGGAAAAAATTGATTAAAATGTAAAATCTGCCCAAAAAGTGAAATTCTGAAATTTCATCTCCATTTTCCATTAATTCTTGTGGAACACCTAAAGGGTTAACAAAGTTTGTCAAATCAGTTTTGTATACCTTGAGGGGTGAAGTTTCTAAAATCTGATTATTTTTGGGTGGTTTCTATTATGTAAGCCTCACAAAGTGACTTCAGACCTGAACTGGTCCTTAAAAAGTGGGTTTTGGAAATTTTTCGAAAAATTTCAAGATTTGCTTTCAACCTTCTAAGCCTTCTAACGTCCCCAAAAAATAAAATGTAATTTTCAAAATGATCCAAACATGAAGTAGACATATGGGGAATGTAAAGTAATTACTATTTTTGGAGGTATTACTTTCTATTTTAACCGCCTAACGCAGATTCGCGTTCCGGAGGTGGCAGCCCTGCGCACAGTCACGCATATATGCGTCATCTCGCGAGACGCGAGATTTCCTGTGAATGCGCACACACAGGCGCGCGCGCTCACAGGAACGGAAGGTAAGCAAGTGGATCTCCAGCCTGCCAGCGGCGATCGCTCGCTGGCAGGCTGGAGATCCGAATTTTTTAACCCCTAACAGGTATATTAGACGCTGTTTTCATAACAGCGTCTAATATACCTCCTACCTGGTCCTCTGGTGGTCCCTTTTGTTAGGATCGACCACCAGAGGACTCAGGTAGGTCAGTACAGTCGCACCAAACACCACACTACACTACACTACACTACACCCCCCCCCGTCACTTATTAACCCCTTATAAACCCCTGATCACCCATGATCACCCCATATAAACTCCCTGATCACCCCCCTGTCATTGATCACCGCCCTGTCATTGATCACCCCCCTGTCAGGCTCCGTTCAGACGTCCGTATGATTTTTACGGATCCACGGGTACATGGATCGGATCCGCAAAACGCATACGGACGTCTAAATGGAGCCTTACAGGGGGGTGATCAATGACAGGCGGGTGATCACCCATATACACTCCCTGATCACCCCCTGTCATTGATCACCCCCCTGTCATTGATCACCCCCCTGTAAGGCTCCATTCAGACGTCCGCATGATTTTTACGGATCCATGGATACATGGATCGGATCCGCAAAACACATGCGGACGTCTGAATGGAGCCTTACAGGGGGGTGATCAATGACAGGCGGGTGATCACCCATATACACTCCCTGATCACCCCCTGTCATTGATCACCCCCCTGTCATTGATCACCCCCCTGTAAGGCTCCATTCAGACGTCCGCATGATTTTTACGGATCCATGGATACATGGATCGGATCCGCAAAACACATGCGGACGTCTGAATGGAGCCTTACAGGGGGTGATCAATGACAGGCGGGTGATCACCCATATACACTCCCTGATCACCCCCCTGTCATTGATCACCCCCCTGTAAGGCTCCATTCAGACGTCCGCATGTGTTTTGTGGATCCGATCCATGTATCCATGGATCCGTAAAAATCATGCGGATGTCTGAATGGAGCCTTACAGGGGGGGGTGATCAGTGACAGGGGGGTGATCACCCTGATCACCCCCTGTCATTGATAACCCCCCTGTAAGGCTCCATTCAGACGTCCGCATGTGTTTTGTGGATCCGATCCATGTATCCATGTATCCGTAAAAAATCATGCGGATGTCTGAATGGAGCCTTACAGGGGGGGTGATCAGTGACAGGGGGGTGATCACCCTGATCACCCCCTGTCATTGATAACCCCCCTGTAAGGCTCCATTCAGACGTCCGCATGTGTTTTGTGGATCCGATCCATGGATCCGTAAAAAATCATGCGGATGTCTGAATGGAGCCTTACAGGGGGGGTGATCAGTGACAGGGGGGTGATCCGGGAGTCTATATGGGTGATTACCCCCCTGTCATTGATCACCCCCCTGTCATTGATTACCCCCCCCTGTCATTGATCACCCCCCCCCCCCCCCCCCTGTAAGGCTCCATTCAGACATTTTTTTTGGCACAAGTTAGCGGAAATTTTTTGTTTGTTTTTGTTTTTTCTTACTAAGTCTCATATTCTACTAACTTGTGTCAAAAAATAAAATCTCACATGGACGCACCATACCCCTCACGGAATCCAAATGCGTAAACATTTTTAGACATTTATATTCCAGACTTCTTCTCACGCTTTAGGGCCCCTAAAAAGCCAGGGCAGTATAAATACCCCACATGTGACCCCATTTCGGAAAGAAGACACCCCAAGGTATTCGCTGAGGGGCATATTGAGTCCATGAAAGATTGAAATTTTTGTCCTAAGTTAGCGGAAAGTGAGACTTTGTGAGAAAAAAACCAAAAAAATCAATTTCCGCTAACTTATGCAAAAAATAAAAAATTTCTAGGAACTCGCCAGGCCCCTCATTGAATACCTTGGGGTGTCTTCTTTCCAAAGTGGGGTCACATGTGGGGTATTTATACTGCCCTGGCTTTTTAGGGGCCCGAAAGTGTGAGAAGAAGTCTGGGATCCAAATGTCTAAAAATGCCCTCCTAAAAGGAATTTGGGCCCCTTTGCGCATCTAGGCTGCAAAAAAGTGTCACACATCTGGTATCGCCGTACTCAGGAGAAGTTGGGGAATGTGTTTTGGGGTGTCATTTTACATATACCCATGCTGGGTGAGAAAAATATCTTGGTCAAATGCCAACTTTGTATAAAAAAATAGGAAAAGTTGTCTTTTGCCAAGATATTTCTCTCACCCAGCATGGTTATATGTAAAATGGCACCCCAAAACACATTCCCCAACTTCTCCTGAGTACGGCGATACCAGATGTGTCACACTTTTTTGCTGCCAAGGTGGGCAAAGGGGCACATATTCCAAAGTGCACCTTTCAGATTTTGCAGGCCATTTTTTACACATTTTGATTGCAAGGTACTTCTCACACATTTGGGCCCCTAAATTGCCAGGGCAGTATAACTACGCCACAAGTGACCCCATTTTGGAAAGAAGACACCCCAAGGTATTCCGTGAGGGGCACGGCGAGTTCCTAGAATTTTTTATTTTTTGTCACAAGTTAGCGGAAAATGATGATTTTTCTTTTTTTTTCTTTTTTCCTTACAAAGTCTCATATTCCACTAACTTGCGACAAAAAATAAAAAATTCTAGGAACTCGCCATGCCCCTCACGGAATACCTTGGGGTGTCTTCTTTCCAAAATGGGGTCACTTGTGGCGTAGTTATACTGCCCTGGCAATTTAGGGGCCCAAATGTGTAAGAAGTACCTTGCAATCAAAATGTGTAAAAAATGGCCTGCAAAATCTGAAAGGTGCACTTTGGAATATGTGCCCCTTTGCCCACCTTGGCTGCAAAAAAGTGTGACACATCTGGTATCGCCGTACTCAGGAGAAGTTGGGGAATGTGTTTTGGGGTGTCATTTTACATATACCCATGCTGGATGAGAGAAATATCTTGGCAAAAGACAACTTTTCCCCTTTTTTTATACAAAGTTGGCATTTGACCAAGATATTTTTCTCACCCAGCATGGGTATATGTAAAATGACACCCCAAAACACATTCCCCAACTTCTCCTGAGTACGGCGATACCAGATGTGTGACACTTTTTTGCTGCCAAGGTGGGCAAAGGGGCACATATTCCAAAGTGCACCTTTTGGATTTCACCGGTCATTTTTTACACATTTTGATTGCAAAGTTCTTCTCACACATTTGGGCCCCTAAATTGCCAGGGCAGTATAACTACGCAACAAGTGACCCCATTTTGGAAAGAAGACACCCCAAGGTATTCCGTAAGGGGCATGGCGAGTTCCTAGAATTTTTTATTTTTTGTCGCAAGTTAGTGGAATATGAGACTTTGTAAGAAAAAAATAAAAAAATAAAATCATCATCATTTTCCGCTAACTTGTGACAAAAAATAAAAAGTTCTATGAACTCACTATGCCCATCAGCGAATACCTTAGGGTGTCTACTTTCCGAAATGGGGTCATTTGTGGGGGTTTTCTACTGTTTGGGCATTGTAGAACCTCAGGAAACATGACAGGTGCTTTGAAAGTCAGAGCTGTTTCAAAAAGCGGAAATTCACATTTTTGTACCATAGTTTGTAAATGCTATAACTTTTACCCAAACCATTTTTTTTTTTTGCCCAAACATTTTTTTTTTATCAAAGACATGTAGAACAATAAATTTGGCGAAAAATTTATATATGGATGTCGTTTTTTTTGCAAAATTTTACAGCTGAAAGTGAAAAATGTCATTTTTTTGCAAAAAAATCGTTACATTTTGATTAATAACAAAAAAAGTAAAAATGTCAGCAGCAATAAAATACCACCAAATTAAAGCTCCATTAGTGAGAAGAAAAGGAGGTAAAATTCATTTGGGTGGTAAGTTGCATGACCGAGCGATAAACGGTGAAAGGAGTGTAGTGCCGAAGTGTAAAAAGTGGCCTGGTCATGAAGGGGGTTTAACCTAGCGGGGCTGAAGTGGATAAAAGTAGAGAAATTGAAATTTGCAAATTTTTTTAACTTTTGGTAAATTTGGTATTTTTTTATGAATAAAAATGATTTATATATTTTTTTTACTCATTTTTACCTGAAGTTTACCATGAAGTGTGATATGTGATGAGAAAAAAATCTCAGAATGGCCTGTATAAGTAAAAGCGTTTTAAAGTTATCACCACATAAAGTGACACATGTCAGATTTGCAAAAAATGGCCTGGGCAGGAAGGTTAAAACAGGCCCGGGGTTGAAGGGGTTAAAGGGGTTTCTCTGGGAATTTCACAAAATGAAAATGCTTAATTATTACTTTACTATAGATATATTCCCAAATACCTTTCATTTCATTATAATAGCTCATTATGTCTAGGGAGCAAACATTAGGAGAAATAAAATGGCCACCGTCCTATTAGTACACACAAAATCTGTCCTAATCACACAACAGGACAAGTTACTTATCAGGGATTACGGATGATAAGATATTTAGCTAAATCTCTGTGGGAATGGAGTTCATGAGAAGATATGAAGTACAGACCTGTGGTAATATGTTGCTGTGGTAATGGAGACTGCATACAAGTGCTGCTGCTCATTAACCACACTCCACCCTTATGTCTCCTCCTGAACTCCATTCCTGCAGAGATTCAGCTGAAGAACATATTAAAATGTATTCAGGATCATAATCCTTGACAAGTAGGAGAGGAGGATATGGCAGCTCTTTAGTTCAGTGTTCTGAAGTAACTTGTCCTGTGTGATTGGGACAAGTTTTTTGTGTGCTAATAGGATGGTGGCCATTTTATTTCTCCTAATGATTGCTCCCCAGACAGAAAAAAACATTATAACTAATAAAAGATATTTGGGAATGTATTTAAAATAAAGTAACATTTAAGTATTTTCATTTTCTTTATTCACAGAGAACCCATTTAAAGTGTACCTCCAGTTTCAGAAGGTCATGGTGACATGTCAGAAGTTCTGATTCCTGGGGTCCAGGTGTTGATACCTTTACAAACACTGACACAAAGTAGACAAAGCTGAGCGTTGTACCTATTTGACTGTGATTGGATTTCCCTGGAGAGCTAAGCAGAGTGTATTCATATACTTTCAATATTGCAAAGAAAAGTAAAATCTTTATTTTATGGATGGTAGCAGATATCACTGGATCATACCATTGACAAAAGATGATGGGACTGCTCACCCCCTTTTGCCTCACCAGTTACTGCACATGTCACAGAGCATGCCCATAAGGACTCATGCAAATGGCTGTGTGTGTTTTGTGGTTCGCAAATCTCGGATACCGGCCGACTGTATGCCAACATTTTTTTTTTACTCCTGCAAAAATTTCCTATCCTTGTCCACAAAGCTGATAAGAATAGGATATGTTATAATTTTTGCGGGGCTGATTCTATATTATCAGAAAACTAAAGCAGACTAAAAAGAAGCGTACATGCCCTTTAACCCTTTCCATGGACATATGTCATACGTCCTGGGTAGGGTGGCAATTCAGTACCCAAAGACGTACCTTATAGGTCCTTGCTACTGTTGGCTGGATCTCGGGTTGTATAACAGCTAGTCATTAAAGCCAGGCAGTCTCCTAGATCTTCTGACCCTGTCATGGGTGGGATTGTGACAGACGGGTCTTGGTGAAAGCTGAATTTACCATCATCTTTCCTTCCCAAACCAATTTCTAAGTGCTCTACCTTGCAATATATCATGACTAGAGACTTGAACTTGGTTTTATAGTAAAACAAGACCACCATTAATCTCTAGCTGTTACATAGCCTGAGCTATACCAGCAGAAAGTGCTCCTCCCCCTTTAGCCAGCTGAGATGTCGCCCAGCCTGGAGGTTGGGGCAGCAGGGGGAGAAGAGATGACAGGCTGCATTGGGAGAGGCATAGCTTGTCTCTTCCTATCAAACTGTATATGTCCCCAGGGGGAGAATAGCATAGACCTCTGTGCATGCTATCAATCCCCCCTCCCCTATCAATCGGAGGGCATACTTGCTCTCTGATTATCACATATTGGGGAGTCTGGAGACTTTTTTCCAGAAAAGTGAGAAGATTAGCACTTCCACATAAACATCCAGCTCCTCTTGCATCACCTGACCATTGGGCATGACACAAAGAGAGCCGGACACCGCTGTGGTCTGTGATTGTCTGCCACAATGTCAAACCAGATGTTTATATCGATGGAGCCCAGCTGGCACAAGCAAGCAAGTAAGTCATCTTCCGTGGGATGCTTCATTCTTGCACAATCCCTTTAAAGAGGACCTGTCACCACAAGATGCATTACAATCTGAAAGCACCATGTTATAGAGCAGGAGAAGCTGAGTGGATTGATATATAGTTTTATGGGAAAAGGTTAAATAAAACCTGTACTTTATACCTTTATATCTTTGCTTTGTCCATCTCCTGTGGACAGCTGTACGTACAGGGACCAGGGGTTATCAGTGACTGATAGAATTGTGTGTATGTGTGCATACAGACGTAGCTGTCAGTCACTTATGATACCTACTCCCTGTACCAAAAGTTGTTCACAGGAGGGGGAAAAAGCAACTATATAAATGTTTAAAATTGCAAAAATAGAATATTAATTCAAAAATGCACTGTATATATGGGATAGGACCAACATTTTACTGAATCTTTTTCCACAAAAATATCTATCAATCTGCTCAACTTTTCTTGCTCTGTAAAGGTCCATTCACACAACCGTATTTTTTATCTGCATCCGATCCACATTTTTAAATGATCAAATGCGGAAGCATTAATTTCAATGGGGATAGTACACCGTGTGCTGTCTACATCTGTGTGTCCCTTCCACAGCCCTGCGAAAGAGAGAAAACATGTCCTATTCTTGTAAAAATGATGGCCCAGAATAGGTATTTCTATTATAGGGCATTCAGATTGCATTGCATTTTGTGATGACAAGTCTTCTTTAAAACCAGATTTCTTGTCTTTTCTGTTCTGGTGCTTTTATGAAGATATGTGTTGGGGCAAAAACCCCAATGCCAGATGAGTGGTGGACCATGAATTTGAAGTTATGGGTACCCATAGAGAAAAAACAACATAGGCATAGAGCTATCAAGAGTTTATAAACTTTATTAAAGAAAGCAGAGGTTAATAAAGTGATTTTCTGGATCATTTCGAACTGAAGACGTATTTAAACATTTACGTCATTAACTCATTAAAAACACAATCTGAAATTAGCATCTTCTTGGCTATACGCCTAGAACGTCTCCTTAATCTTAAATGTGGGTGCTAGCCACATACTAGTACTCCTAATGCTTGTTAAGATTCCTTTCTAACAAGCATTGGTAGGGGCTAGGAGTGACCTTGAAGTTATAGTAACTTTCCACAAGAAGCTCACAGTTCATTACACAAAAAATGGCAGTATGAAATACAAACATGGAGGCTGAGGACACAACATGGAGTCTTAACCCTCGCAGGTGTCTGCTTTCAGAAAATATATAGTTATGAGATTTAGCGTGATTTTTTATTTTGTAATATAGGTTTTATTTGTACATGTCAAATGTGTGAATAAAATTTGTTCTGGCTACCGGCAGAGAAACTGTTAAATCTTACAGAAATGAGATTGGATGGGTGAACAAATGCCAGGCTGTGGTGGCACTTACTGTAAATTTGAAAGAAGAGAGATCATATTTGTGACCTATCAGACTTAGCCAGTCTAGTTTTCCCCTGAGAGGGGATGCAAGAAGTGTTCACACATTCCACAACCAGAAGGATCCTCCTCCACTTCTAGGATCAAGCTTGACTTATGAACATTGTAGTATGGTGCTGTAACGTAAATACCCTTACAATACAGGTGCTTTTACACTTGACGATTCAGGAGCCATAATGCCCTGATTGTTGAGCAGAGGGGAGAGCTACACTTATATATCACACGTGATTACTACTGCGTTCACTCTTCCCCATACAGATTAATTTCTTGTGGGCAGCAGACCAAGTAAAACAGGGCAATGTGCTGCCCAGAAGACACAAGCAGCCTATGAATGAGTGCCTATATGTGTGGTGATTAGTGGTACCTTCACACGAGTTCCTAGGATAATTCCTGATAATCTGCCCATATAAAAGGGCCTTTAGGGTGCTGCCACACGTGGTGGCTGTGCTGCGTTTTGGGCATGGCAAATAAACAATAAAAAAAAAACTGATGTGGTATTTGCAACAACATACCTGTATTTATGCTGCATCTCCTTCCAGCAAGGGTACAGCAAACTCAAATTACATTGAGAATGTAACTCTATTTTGTAATGAATGTAGTTTTGTGTACTTTGCTGGAAGGAAAAGCGGCATAAACACAGATCTATTGTTACAAAAACTGCATGTTTTTTTAATGCGTTTTTTGCTGAATCCAAAACACAGAACGACGTGTGGCAGCACCATTAGACGGGTGAAAGTATTATATAAAGGTCAACCGCTTTGCACAGGATTGTAAAACTCTATATGTGAGCTGCACTATAAAACAGAATAATGGGGAACCTTAGTTTCATGTTGCAAAAGGCTCTAGTGCTGAGCCGAAACGTTGCACCGCACGGGTGAATAAAGGAGTTATGTTTTATCATCTAAAGGAGTGCCGTTCACTTTCTGGACTATTATTGGGGTAAGAAGTCTCTTTCCTTGAGAAGGTGCACCCACATTTTTCTTATTTAGCTGGTGCTGCCATTTTTCTCAATTTTATATATATATACACACATACATACACAGTATATGAGATATTTGTCCTATGCTTACTTTGCAGATGATATTTTCTATAAAAGCAGAAAGCCCAACTTCACCTGCTGTGAATGGAAATTATCTGGCCAGCATCAACCCTGCAGACAACAGCTGTCTTTTGGAGAAATACAGGGAAAAGTACAGTGACCATGACTTTGGGCTTCTGTCAAACCTGTTTGCCACTGAGGGGAACCCAGGAAAGGTAAGTAGTAACTTGAAACATCTTATGCTCTGATGCTCATATCAGGGGGGTTGGGCTGGAGGAGTGAAGATGGGGATATGTCCGGGTTCAGCTCTGAACTCGGACAACCCCTTTAAGGCCCGAGGTCTGGTCCAGGATTCTGTGTAATTCTTTAAATTCTGCATTCTGCTTCTTCTATTTGAGGTTTTCTGCATGCCATTGTTCTGTAGAGGAGCTATATAACTAGAGCAGAAATCATCCCTGGAATTTTCAAAATAATACTTCTGCCACAATCAGACCGTTGGCACAAAAACAATGAAAGTGCATGCCCAGTGAAGGAAATAACTTGATATAAGAAGGTGAATTTTTATGCTCAGTTAAATAGATTTTTCAGGGAGATAATTATTTAGAAAAGAAAAGAGCCAGAATCCACCAATCTCCCCCTTATAGCTGCTGTGCTGCTCCAGTCCACGCTGCTCTCCACTTCCTGTCCTGGGGCTTGACATGGTAAAAATGCCAGGAAAGGCCCGCTCAGTCAACCTTTGGCCTCAGTAGTGACCCACCTCAGCCACTGATTGGCTGAGAGGGTCTTTCCTGTCACGTTAAAGGGCTTCTGTCACCCCCCTAAAGTCATTATTTTTGTTTTGGCTACTTAAAATCCTTATACAGCAATATATCACTATATAGTGCTCTTACTCATTTTCGTTCAGTAGTTTATTTAAAAAAACTGACTTTTATATTATGTAAATTACCTCCCTACCAACAAGTAGGGTGGCTACTTGCTGGTAGCAGCCGCATCCTCCTTTCATAAAGACGCCCCCTCCTCATGTTGATTCACAGGGCCAGCGAACGCGATCGTCCTCTGGGTGGCCCTGTCTGCGTTCAAATTTTCGCACCTGCGCCGTACCGGTCTTCAGTCGGCGCAGGTGCACTGAGAGGAGGACGCTCGCTCGCCGCTCCTTCCTCAGTGCGCCGGGTGTAGATGTGACGTCATCGGCGCAGGCGCATTGAGGATGGAGCGGCCGAGCGAGCGTCCTCCTCTCAGTGCGCCTGCGCCGACTGAAGACCGGTACGGCGCAGGCGCGAAATTTTGAACGCAGACAGGGCCACCCAGAGGACGGGCGCGTTCGCTGGCCCTGTCAATCAACATGAGGAGGGGGCGTCTTTATGAAAGGAGGATGCGGCTGCTACCAGCAAGTAGCCGCCCTACTTGCTGGTAGGGAGGTAATTTACATAATATAAAAGTCAGTTTTTTTAAGAAACTACTGAACGAAAATGAGTAAGAGCACTATATAGTGATAATTTGACTTTAGGGGGGGTGACAGAAGCCCTTTAAGCCAGAACAGAAGTGCAGAGCACTGAGGACCTCAGCGGTGTTGAAAGATCGGTAGAAGAGAGTACGGTAACTTTTGCGTTGTAAGAGCTTTTTTGTTTTTATTTAATCCTATCTGGCCTGTTTTATGTATCTCCCTGAAAAATCCACTGATTGATGCATGTGTTTTACAGGTCATTGAAGTCAAAGTAAAAAGAAGGACCGGTAACGATAACTTTGTGAGCTGCATGAGAAAATCTTTAAAGGAGCATTATGGAGACAAATCTGTTGGAATGGGAGGCTCTTTTATTATACAAGAGGGGAGAGCCAATCTCCATATAATGGTGAGACATTTATCTTCTGCCTTGACGCTTCCAGTATTGTGCTTTGTTTTCTTGACTACAATGGTGATGTCCCATGCACACTTTACCACTGGCCTTACCGTCACGTGCCGTATACTGCAGAGGCCAGTGATTGTCTGCACGTTGACCCGATATACATGGGATATCACTGCTGCAGCCAGGAAGAGGATGTCAGCACTGTAGGACCGGAACGTGACACTGGAAGCGCCAGGGGAAGAAAAAGTCAGTTAAGATTGCATTTGATTTCTTTATATGCATACTGCAGCAATTTTGGACCTATGAGACGTGATGACTTTTCTGTTACAATTGTTTTTCATTTGCATATTCGCCTTTGGCTAATTTCACACTTGCGTTTGGTGCGGATCCGTCATGGATCTGCACAGACGGATCCGTTCAGATAATACAACCGTCTGCATCCATTTAGAATGGATCCTTTTGTATTATCTTTGACTTTAACATAGCCAAGACGGATCCGTCTTGAACATGAAAGTCAATGGAGGACGGATCCGTTTTCTACTGTGCCAGATTGTGTCATAGAAAACTGATCCGTCCCTTTTGACTTACATTGTGTGCCAGAACGGATCCGTTTGGCTCTGTTTCGTCAGAGAGCATTTTGGTGTCCACCTCCCAGAGCGGGATGGAGACGGAATGGAGACAAACTGATACATTCTGAACAGATCCTTTTCCATTCAGAATGCATTAAGGCAAAACTGATCAGTTGTGAGAGCCCTGAACGGATCTCAGAAACGGAAAGGCAAAACGCTAGTGTGAAAGTAGCCTTTACTGTGTCCTCTTTTCAGCACTGTACAGATATTAACATTTTAAACTGTGACACTGCAGACCTGTTTTTATACATCTTTAAATTGTGCTTTTCCACAGCCTCGTGAATATTCTGCCTGTCCCTTAAACACAGACGAAGATGTAGATAGCTGGCTAAATTTTTTCGACATGAAGGCACCTCTTATTTGCCAGTCAGTGTTTGTTTCTCATGACCCTGTAAGTCCTCTTTATTTTACATTTTAAGTTTCTGTACTTTTGCCTCTCCGTATATTTGGTGTGGAGGGCCACTAGTTCACAATAGACACTACTAGCCACCCGAGGATTCTCATGCACTGGTCCTATCCTAATTAATAGGAACTGTGTACAAGATTCCTTGGGCAATGTATGGTCACTCTGCCAACTATATCGGGAGAGCAAAGTTGACATATTAAACTGTACCTATATCTCTATAATATCTTGAGTGGTAAGAAACTTCTTCCTCACCTTCAGTCATCCTCTAATTCCCTTTTCTCTGCCAATGAGATATCGGAAAACATTTAGAAACCTCCTCAGTCCCCCCAAAAGTAATGTCTGCAGTAGTACAATAAAACCGTAAACAGGGAAGAGTGGTGTGCAGCTGCAGTTTTCTCTTTTTGTGTCTCTGAGGCTGCATGCTGTAAAAGAGAATTGAGGAGTGCAGAGACTTTGGATTGGCTTAGATTGGCATTAAACTGGTATAACATCAGGTAGCGCCCAGAACAGACATGGGGAAAGAGTGATGTCATTGTTTCTAATCTTCTTTACTTGTGTGCACAGTTTCTGACAACAGTCCACGGCTTGCAGAAATATTATAAAAATAATTATATTACGAATTTAAAGTGTACCTATATAAAAAAAAACAACAACAAACCTTTTTAATCCCTCTGCATGACTTTTGAAAATGAATATTTTTTTGTGTGTATATGTATGTATGTGTGTGTGTGTGTGTGTGTGTGTGTGTGTATATGTATATATATATATATATATATATATATATATATATAGTACAGACCAAAAGTTTGGACACACCTTCTCATGCAAAGAGTTTTCTTTATTTTCATGACTATACAAATTGTAGATTCACACTGAAGGCATCAAAACTATGAATTGACACATGTGGAATTTTATACATAACAAAAAAGTGTGAAAAAACTGAAAATGTGTCATATTCTAGGTTCTTCAAAGTAGCCACCTTTTTCTTTGATTACTGCTTTGCACACTCTTGATGAGTTTCAAGAGGTAGTCACCTTAAATGGTCTTCCAACAGTCTTGAAGGAGTTCCCAGAGATGCTTAGCACTTGTTGACCCTTTTGCCTTCACTCTGCGGTCCAGCTCACCCCGAACCATCTCGATTGGGTTCAGGTCCGGTGACTGTGGAGGCCAGGTCATCTGGCGCAGCACCCCATCACTCTCCTTCACGGTCAAATAGCCCTTACACAGCCTGGAGGTGTGTTTGGGGTCATTGTCCTGTTGAAAAATAAATGATGGTCCAACTAAATGCAAACCGGATGGAAGAGCATGCCGCTGCAAGATGCTGTGGTAGCCATGCTGGTTCAGTATGCCTTCAATTTTGAATAAATCCCCAACAGTGTCACCAGCAAAGCACCCCCACACCATCACACCTCCTCCTCCATGCTTTACGGTGGGAACCAGGCATGTAGAGTCCATCTGTTCACCTTTTCTGCGTCGCACAAAGACACGGTGGTTGGAACCAAAGATCTCAAATTTGGACTCATCAGACCAAAGCACAGATTTCCACTGGTCTAATGTCCATTTTTTGTGTTCTTTAGCCCAAACAAGTCTCTTCTGCTTGTTGCCTGTCCTTAGCAGTGGCTTCCTAGCAGATATTCTACCATGAAGGCCTGATTCACACAGTCTCCTCTTAACAGTTGTTCTAGAGATGTGTCTGCTGCTAGAACTCTGTGTGGCATTGACCTGGTCTCTAATCTGAGCTGCTGTTAACCTGCGATTTCTGAGGCTGGTGACTTGGATGAACTTATCCTCCGCAGCAGAGGTGACTCTTGGTCTTCCTTTCCTGGGGCGGTCCGCATGTGAGCCAGTTTCTTTGTAGCGCTTGATGGTTTTTGTGACTGCACTTGGGGACACTTTCAAAGTTTTCCCAATTTTTCGGACTGACTGACCTTCATTTCTTAAAGTAATGATGGCCACTAGTTTTTCTTTACTTAGCTGCTTTTTTCCCTTTCGCCCATGACAGCACCCTTGAGAGACCGCCTCCATCCAGGACAGGAAACAGGAACTTTCGTGGAGAGCTCATAAGGAGGAGCATGGCCCCGAGACCACCAGTTCCTGTTTCCTGTCCTAGACAGAGGACGGTTCGTGGAGAGAGGAGAGAAAAGCTAGGCTGCAGGGCCCCGGAGGAATTGTTCTAAAGTGGGGTTACCTGTTCCGGCATAAGTCTCCTCTAGGAGCCGCCGGCCGGAGTCTGGTGTCTGCTGCTGGGGTCTGGCTTACGCTGCGCTGGCGATACTCTGCAGTCCCGGGCTCACCGAGAGGTGCGTTCGGCACGCCGGTCCTGCCCGACAGTGCTCAGGCGGGCCGGGGCCTTCTTCTTGCCTAGAAGACCTCGGCTGGCAAATTCTGAAGGAGTGGCAGGGCTCCCTCCGCCCATTAGATACACCTTTCACACTCACCCCCCAAGTGATCCAGTCCCTTCACTGGTGGCTGAACCCCGTAAACCTGTCCCAGGGGCTCCCTTGGTTCCAACAAGACTTTGTTACCCTTACCACTGACGCAAGTCCTTCCGGGTGGGGGGCCTGTTGCCAAGGGTACTTAAGACAAGGTGTTTGGGAAAGAGAGCAGAGTCTAGACTCCCAAAACATGAGGGAACTGAGGGCGGTCTTTTTCGCCTTAAAAGAGTTTCTTCCTTTACTACAGGGAAAGTCTATAAAAGTTTTTTCAGACAACGCCACAGTGGTCTCCTATCTGAACAAACAAGGAGGAACCAGATCAGAAAATCTTATGCAGTTAACAACGGATATCTTTTCCCTTATAATTCCTTCTGTGCCGTCCCTTATGGCAATACATCTAAAAGGTTCAGAAAACAAAGTGGCAGATTTCTTAAGTCGAAATACACTAGACCAGGGGGAATGGTGTCTGAACCAAATGGTGTTCGATCAAATAATTCGACTTTGGGGTCGTCCTCATCTGGATTTGTTCGCCACCAGAGAAAACAGAAAGTGTCATCGTTTCTTTTCCCTCAGCACGAGAGATTCACCAACAGGGATAGATGCCTTCTCCCTTCCCTGGCCGAACCAGCTCCTCTACGCCTTTCCTCCATTAAGACTTCTTCCAAGATTCTTACAGAAGCTGAGACAAGAAAGAACAACAGTGATCTTAATTGCTCCTTTCTGGCCCAGAAGAACCTGGTTCACCTGGTTGAGGAAGCTATCCTTGACGGACCCTTGGATTCTCCCGGAGTGGCAAGATCTTCTATCCCAAGGACCAGTCAATCATCCGAGTGTGAAGCAGCTACACCTAACAGCATGGCTCTTGAGGGGGAAATCCTAGAAAGTAGAGGACTCTCCAAGAGCGTAGTTTCCACTTTACTATCCTGCAGAAAGGATGTCACCTCCTCTATTTATCTCAGGATTTGGAACACCTTCCAGAAGTTTGCCAAGGATCCAGTGAATCCTTTAAATCCCCCACCTATGTGTAGGATTTTAGATTTTTTGCAAGCTGGACATGAAAAAAATTTGAGGCCAAGTACTCTTAAAGTACAGGTATCCGCTTTGAGTGCGTTCTTTGATTCTCCCATCGCTAGCCACCCGTGGGTCCGAAGATTCTTTAAAGCCATCAGCAGGCTTAGGCCTATACCTGGACCTTCAATTCCCCCCTGGGACCTCAACTTGGTCCTTACTAGCCTCACAGAACCTCCCTTTGAGCCACTTAAACAGTTACCTATAAAGATCTTGTCTTTCAAAACAGCGTTTCTTGTGGCAATTACCTCAGCAAGGAGGGTTGGTGAGATTTCAGCCTTCTCTACCTCGCCTCCTTACACTAACATCTTAGATGATAGGGTTCTTATTAAACCAGATCCTTCCTTCTTACCGAAAGTGGTTTCTATGTTTCATAGAACGCAGGACATTATCCTTCCTTCCCTGTGCCAAGATCCGAGAAATGAAAAAGAGGAAAAACTGCACTGTTTAGATGTAAAAAGATGCCTATCTCATTATCTGGAGGTTACTAGTCAGTGGAGGAAAACCTCAAAACTCTTCATTCAGTTTAGTGGGAAAAATAAGGGCCTCCCAGCCTCTTCTAAAACCCTTTCCAGATGGATCGTGAGAGCCATTAATTTGGCCTATTCTTCAGCTGGAAAGGCTCCCCCGGGGGGCTTTGGTGCTCATTCTACAAGATCAGTCTCCACCACTTGGGCAGAAAGGGCTGACGCTACCTTAGAACAAATTTGTAGAGCAGCCACATGGCATTCGCCTGGCACCTTCTTCCGTCACTACAGATTGGACCTAGGCAATAGAGAACAGCTAGCCTTCGGTAGGAAAGTCCTCCAGGCGGTAGTCCCACCCTAAGAAATAAAGGGATTTCTATTCTAGTCGTCTCTCAAGGGTGCTGTCATGGGCGAAAGGGAAATTTAAGATTACACTTACCGGTAATCACTTTTCCATAAGCCCATGACAGCACCCGGGTTTATTCCCACCCTGATATACATATAAAAAAAAATATATATATATATATACACATATACAAAAAAAAAAAAAAAAAAGAGAAGAGTGTGGTCTAGGACAAGTTCTTGCGATTAACTGGTGGTCTCGGGGCCATGCTCCTCCTTATGAGCTCTCCACGAAAGTTCCTGTTTCCTGTCCTGGATGGAGGCGGTCTCTCAAGGGTGCTGTCATGGGCTTATGGAAAAGTGATTACCGGTAAGTGTAATCTTAAATTTCTTGCCATAATACAAATTCTAACAGTCTATTCAGTAGGACTATGAGCTGTGTATCCACCTGACTTCTCCACAACGCAACTGATGGTCCCAACCTCATTTATAAGGCAAGAAATCCCACTTATTAAACCTGACCGGGCACACCTGTGAAGTGAAAGCCATTTCAGGTGACTACCTCTTGAAGCTCATCAAGAGAATGCCAAGAGTGTGCAAAGCAGTAATCAAAGCAAAAGGTGGCTACTTTGAAGAACCTAGAATTTGACATATTTTCTGTTTTTTCACACTTTTTTGTTATGTATATAATTCCACATGTGTTAATTCATAGTTTTGATGCCTTCAGTGTGAATTTACAATTTTCATAGTCATGAAAATAAAGAAAACTCTTTGAATGAGAAGGTGTGTCTGTACTGTGTGTGTGTGTGTGTGTGTGTGTGTATATATATATATATATATATATATATATAAATTTGTATTAATTTATTCAAAGAAGTTCTCCAGCCCATTGTCAATGTTGACAAAAAGCTTAGAATGGTATAAAAAAAAAAAAGAGCAATACTTACTTTATTGTTATTCCCACCCCTTAATCGGTCTCTGTATTCTATTATAGCAATAATGAAATTTCAACACAGACATGTGAGGCTAGGAGAATTTGACAAAGACATATTTGGGTTGAACTGTTGCTGTAGCTGTACTTGTTAGTGTTAGGGTACTTTCACACTAGCACTTTTGCTGGATCCGGCAGGGTTCAGCAAAAACGCTTCCGTTACTGATAATACAACCGCCTGCATCAGTTATGAACTGCTCTGGTTGTATTATCTTTAACATAGCCAAGACGGATCAGTCATAAACACCATTAAAAGTCAATGGGAGACGGATCCGTTTTCTATTGTGGCAGAGAAAACGGATCCGTCCTCATTAGGGCTGAAACGATTACTCGAATTAATCGATTAACTCGGTTACTCGACACAAAAAAATCCTCGAATCAATCAAATCAAATCGATGATTCGTTTGTGCCATGTGACCACAGAGTGTGAGTGAAGAGCTTGCTATTACTCACGCTCCGTGGTCACCCACCTGCTCGCACAACGCTGCTTTGGATCCTGACGTACACACATTGTCAGAACATTTTAGTTCACTGGCGCTGTGGCTGGGCACTAATGGCTAGGAGGGGCAGTGGGGGGAACTGATGGCAGTGGGGGGAACTGATGGCAGTGGGGGGGAGCTGGTGGCATTGGGGGAGGAGCTGATTGCAGTGGGAGGGGGAGCAACTGATGACATGAGGGAGTTGGTGGCATTGGAGGGGGAGCTGATGGCACTGGGTGGGGTGGAGCTGAAGGCACTGGGGTCAGGGAGAGCTGCTGGCACTGGGGTGGGGGAGGAGCTGCTGGCACTGGGGTGGGGGAGGAGCTGCTGGCACTGGGGTGGGGGAGGAGCTGCTGGCACTGGGGTGGGGGAGGAGCTGCTGGCACTGGGGTGGGGGAGGAGCTGCTGGCACTGGGGTGGGGGAGAGCTGCTGGCACTGGGGTGGGGGAGAGCTGCTGGCACTGGGGTGGGAGAGAGCTGAAGGCACTTGGAGACCGGAGCTGATGGCACTGGGGGGGAACTGATGCACTTGGGCTGATCGCACAGGGGGAACAAAGGGTGTGGGGACTGATGAGTTTTTATAAAGGAGAACAGTCTATTAATTCATTCTTTCTTATTAGAGTACTCGATTAATCGTAAAAACAATTAGTAGAATACTCGATTACTAAAATAATCGTTTACTGCAGCCCTAGTATTCATTGACTTGCATTGTGGGTCATGACGGATCCGTCTTGCTCCGCATCCCAGGACGGAAAGTAAACTACAACATGTTCTCCGGTATGGGAACGCAACTAAACGGAACGGAATGCATTTTGCAGCATTCCGTTCTGTTCAGTTTTGTCCCCATTGACAGTGAATGTGGACAAAACTGAAGCGTTTTTTTCCCGCTATTGAGACCCTATGACGGATCTCAATACTGGAAAGCTAAAACGCTAGTGTGAGAGTAGCCTTAATAAATTCTGAAGGCTCAAGAGCAGTTGAGTTACGCTAGCAGGACAATGATCCAAGGCACACAAGCCAACTCTGAATTGCTCAAAGAAAAAAAAATGAAAGGGGTTGACTCCTCTAAGAAAATGGGGGCATATTGCTAGATAGGTGCTTATCCCACCGCTGGGACCCGCACCTATATTGGGAACTGATCCCCTCAAAGTGGTGGCTGGAGGACTCCAGTCCGGCCACCACCAAGCACTCTCCCCATAGAAGTGAATAGGAGCTCCCATTCGCTTTTATGGGCCCGACGGAAGCTCTGGACTATTTTCAGTGGCCCCATGGAAACGGAATGTGCAGTGTGTCCTTCCCCGCTTTCGGGGCTCCGTTCTTGATATAGGTGTGGCTTCCACCTCTATTGTCTGATAGGTGGGACCCACACCTATCAGACAATGGGGGCATATACTAGCAATATGCCCCTATTGTCTGAGATGAGACAACCCCTTTTAAGGTTTTGGAAGTGGCCAGGTCCTGACTTAAAAACTGTTGAGATGCTGTGGCATTACCTCAAAGGGGTTATCCTGATATTGATCACCTAGACTCTGGAAGACTACACCAGAAACATAACGCACGCATGGCCTCTACACAGTGGACACAGCCTTCAGGTTCCAGCTCCATCCACGGTTTCCAGCACCTGCTGCAAACTGCTAATCGGTTAGGTTATGTTCACATGACAGATTTCAAAAATCTGTCTACAAACTTTTTGGGGTTTTTTTTACGTGTTTTTGATGCAGTTTTTCAACACTTTTTTTTTTTTTTAACAATGGGCATTTTCAGCTCGTTGTTTTTGGCGAAGATCTACATCAAACACCACGCAGAAAAAAATTCAGGCCCGTACAGACAATTTTTTATTTTTTTTTACGCTTCCTATTTATTTCAATAGGAAGTTCGGCATGGATTCCACCCCGAGATAGGGCATGCTGCTTCTATTTTTCACGTGGAAAAAAAAAATAAGTGCTGCTTCCGATTGAAATAAATGGAAGGCTGTTTTGAGGCATTTTTGGAGCATGAAAAACTCCATGTGAACGGGCCCTTGGTGTGTCGGTAAAGATTCATTGCTAGTTATTGCAAATGTTTGATTGCAGTGTTTACTGCCAACAGTTACACAACCCATTGTCCTGTAAAGGAGGATTGCTTTTTCACATGGGTGGTACAGGTTTTATATAAATGTTTCTCTTCAATAAATGGAAGTTTAAAAACTGCATTTTGTGTTCACATTTAAATTGTGTATATATGTGTGTATATGTATATGTATGCACATGGGTGATTAAATCATCATCACTTTTACTTGGAGTGCTGTCCTTTTTTCGTTTCCTATATATATATGTATATATATAATTATGTATATATTTATAAAATTGTATGCTTGATTATAGGGCTTTGACCTGCGTGTTGAGCATACCCATTGCTTCAGTCATCATGGTGAAGGAGGACACTACCATAATGACACAACACCAGATTCCGTTGAATACCTTGGATATTTCCATCCAGCAGAGCACCTCTACCGCATTGACAGACCAGCTGTTTCACACATGGTTGGACGGGATTAGGATGATGTCAAGTTGATAAGGAAAATCACAGACAAATTCAGCTAATCTTTTTTTTTTTTTACTGTATAAAATATAGGCAGACTCTATAAAAATCATTTTATTAGATTTTCTATGTCTTTTAGAAGCTATGCAAAATGGGAAATGAGTATTACTAATGCTTAAAATGATTATTTCCTAAGAGTTATTGGATTATTAAAGGAGTTTTCTGAGTGTGTAATAGCGATGACCTCTCCTCAGGATAGGTCAACAATATCTGACTGAAAGGGGGTCCAACTTCTTGCCGATCAGTTGTTTTAGGAGGCCGCAGCCTCCTCACAGCTCACCAAGCACAGCACCTTCCACTGGATAGCGGCTGTGCTTCGTATGATTTGTTTTTGAATAGGCCGTTAATATAAAAATCCTGAAAAACCTTTTGAATAGCACTATAATGTACTGCTAGCTCTATTCAGAAATCTGCAGACAGGCTACAGAAGCCAAGGGGACCCTGCTCTTATTAGAAGGTCATGGGCTCTATTAAAGGGAATCTGTCACCCGCTTTTGGATTATCTACAGTCATACATGAGTAATACTGCAGAACAGGAGTCCATATCACTATTTCTTTTATTTTCCTACTAGCCCTGTTCTCTCTCTCGCTGTCAGTGCTCAAAGCTGCACTGAAATACCCAATCTGGACTGCTGTAACATAATGGAGAGGAACTGGAACTGGAGGAACAGGGGGGCAGTAGCTAAATAAAAAAAATAGTGATATGGACTCCTTATCTGCTCTACTATTCATGTATTACTGTAGATAATAGTCCAAAATGGGGATGGCAGATTTAATACCATCTTTTGATGAATGATGATGTTTAAATGTGCACACAGCCCTTAATAATGCCATTTTTAAAATGATCAGCAGTATTCAGAAATAAATGATTGTATGCAATATATGCTTTATTGTAAAATAACAAATAATGAAAATAAATGATTGACTTTGAGTGTATTGTATGTTGTGCTACACTTTTAATCCTTTTGCTGTTCCACCTTTGGTAGCCAGGACAACACCCTACTAGTTCTACAGTAACATACAGTTACAGTATGTAAAGCAAGAATTGTAATAATGTATACATCTTCAAGCTGATCTGCTTCTGGATGTTGGTAATGCTGTTCAAGTGATATTTTTTTTCAAAATACTGGTATGATTCTTTACCTCACTATAGCATAGTATGGACATTGCATCTGCAGAGATCAGAGGAGGATGTCCATGTGTAAAGAATTAATGGAGTTGTCCCATCTCGCTGTTTCCATGGCTAGATTGGACGAAGCACTGGCCAGACTCACAGAAACAGTCAAGCAGGCCTGTGCCCCGTTGCTTCCACGTTGATAAATGTAAGGTAATGAACCCAGGCTGGAGCTGCAAAAGCAAATAACATAAAAGGAAACAATATCTAAACCTGTGATCCAAACACATTAAAGGAGATTTATCAATACTGGTGCTTTCTGCAGGGTCTGGTCAGGCAGCAGAAGGTGGTACATGAGCAGATCTTAATGGCCAACAGCTCCCTTTCACCGATAGAGTAGTTGCATTCGTCAGGGAAGAAGGCTTTAGAAAAGAAGCCACAGGTATACATCTTCTCAGAATCCCCTTTTTGGGCGAGTTTGGCTCTGCCCCTATGGAGGATTCGTCCACTTTCACATAAAATTACCTCTTGACATCCAACCAATGAAGAATGGACACAGAGCTGAAGGCCTGATTAACCTCTTAGGGACATATGACGTACCGGTACGTCATTATGTCCTGGTACTTAAGGACACATGACGTACCGGTACGTCATGTGTATTTCCGATCACCGCCGTGTGGCAGGCAGTGATCGGAACTGGGTGCCTGCTGAAATCAATCAGCAGGCACCCTGGGACAATGCGCCGTATCGGCGATCACTGCAAACCGCAGGTCAATTCAGACCTGCGTTTTTTTGCGTTTCTGGATTATTCGGGTCTATAGTGACCTGATAACCCGGAACAGGATGGCGATCGGTGGTGTGATAATACACCACCAATCACCATCCTGCGATCCTGAGAGGTGATGGTGACATCACCTCTCAGGATCGCTTCCGATTGGCTGCAGGGCGGGCAGTTTAAACTTACTGGAGCTCTGCCTCCTCCTCCTTTCTGTGTCGGGATCCAGGAGAGAGACCAACTTGCGTTGTACAGCTCCGGAGCCCAGTGAGCCCAGCACCCCTACTGAGCCACCATAGTGCCATCTGGCACTAAAAGGGACATAGGGACAGGTTAGGGAGAGCTTAGATAGGTAGGGATAGTCAGGGAAAGTTTAGGGGGGAAATTTCTTTTTTTTTTTTATTTTTTATTTTTTTGTATTACGCTGATCGGGTGTCTGGGGTCCACAACTCAGCTGTGTCACCCTAGACCCCCACAGGGGTGCTGCAGCTCCCCCCCCACACACACATTTTTTGGGGCGCAAGCAGTTTTTTTTTTGGCGTACGCTGACTGTGACCGGCTCTCTTAGCGTCCGGCCCCTGTTAAGGCTACTTTCACACTTGCGGCAGTGTGATCCGGCGGGCAGTTCCGTCGTCGGAACTGGCCGCCGGATCCGCCGATCTGCTGCTGACTGAAAGCATTTGTGAGACTGATCCGGATGAGGATCCGTCTCACAAATGCATTGGAAGGACGGATCCGTCTCTCCGCTTGTCATGCGGACAGACGGATCCGTCTTGTACATTTTTTCTCATTTTTACCGATATGCGCATGCCGGAACGACGGATCCGGCATTCCGGTATTCTGAATGCCGGATCCGGCGCTAATACATTCCTATGGGAAAAAATGCCGGATCCGGCGTTCAGGCAAGTCTTCAGTTTTTTTCGCCGGAGAGAAAACCGTAGCATGCTGAGGTTTTCTCTTTTGTCTGATCAGTCAAAACGACTGAACTGAAGACATCCTGATGCATCCTGAACGGATTACTCTCCATTCAGAATGCATGGGGATAAAACTGATCAGTTCTTTTCCGGTATAGAGCCCCTGTGACGGAACTCTATGCCGGAAAAGAAAAACGCAAGTATGAAAGTACCCTTAGCGCATCGCACACCCCACCGCTGATCAGCTTCGGACGGCTGATCAGCACGTTTGAATCTTAATTTTTTGGGGGGCTTTTTTTTTTATTTAGTTATTTTATTTTCTGTTAGTTTTAGGGCAAAGCGCGAACACCCATGCCCCCACACACACGCACACTAAATAAAGTTTATCACACACACACTCCCCTATGGCCCGCCAGACGTTCTCGGCCGACGAAGCATACGCCCTGCTTGCTTCTGACTCAGAGAGCCCCAGTGAGGACAAGGATGACCCCATTTTCCTTTTGCCATCCGCGTCCTCCTCATCATCTAGCGATGATGATGAGCCCCCAAGGCGACGGAGACGCTGCCAGGCGGAGCAAGGGGACCGCCATAGCAGGGACCCTGTGGCCCACACTAGTATGAGCAGCTCTGGGGCTCGTACTAGTTTTCCATCCCACCAGTTAAGTCCACCAGAGCCCCCTACCGGTGAACCTGAATGGTGTACCCCAGAGCCTCGTGCTGCACATGGGCCTAGTAAAAAAAAAAAAAAGTGTCAGGCATTACTGGAGTGGGGGCGTCCTCTACCAGACCCCACTTTACAGTACGGCCATGACACGTACCCGGTTTGAGGCCATTCGGAAATGCCTGCATTATTCAGATAATGCATCTCCCCCCAAGGTGATCCTGCCTATGACCGCCTGTACAAAATCAGGCCGGTCATCGATCACTTTGGGGCCAAATATTTGGAGGCCTATATACCTGGAAGGGAGGTCACGGTTGATGAGTTTCTCGTTGTTTTCAAGAAGAGACTCATTTTCCGCCAGTCTAAGCGGGCGAGGTATGGCGTGAAGCTGTACAAACTTTGTGAGAGTACCTCAGGGTACACTTACAAGTTTCGTGTGTACGAGGGGCGAGATTCCCGTATTCAACCCCCACTTTGGGTGTTAGTGGGAAACTTGTGTGGGACCTTATGCACCCACTGCTAGATAAGGGTTACCACCTGTACGTGGATAACTTTTATACTAGTATCCCCTTGTGTCACTCCCTCGCCGCCAGATCCACGTCCGCTTGTGGGACCGTGCAGAAAAATCTACGCGGCCTCTCTACCAAGACCCTCAAGGTACCTATTCCCAGGGGTGAGACCCGTGCCCTTACCAGTGGAAACCTGTTGCTGGTCAGATATAAGGACAAGAGGGATGTCCTTGTACTGTCCACAATTCACGGTAAACGGCATCACCCCTGTCCCTGTGCGAGGTACCGCGGCAACGGGCCTCAAGCCCGATTGTATCGTCGACTATAATCGGTATATGGGAAGATTTAATCTCTCTGATCAAGTCCTCAATCCATATAACGCCATGCGCAAAACCCAGGAATGGTACAAAAAAGTTGCGGTCTACTTGGTACAGGTTGCCTTGTACAACTCTTTTGTGCTGTCCCGGAGCACTGACAACACAGGGAAATTCCTCCAGTTCTATGAGGCAGTCCTCAAGGCCCTGATCTTTTCTGACCAGGAAAGAGCAGGCCGGAGTACCTCGGGAACTGGAGCCGTCCGGATCGTCCCTGGCCAACACTTACCAGGTGTGGTCCCCCATACTGGAAAGAAGGGACGGACCCAAAAAAGGTGCAGAGTGTGTCACAGGAGGGGGATACAAAAGGACACCACCACTCAGTGTGACACGTGCCCCTCTGCATTATTGGTTGCTTCATGGAGTACCACACTTCCATGGAGTACAAAATTTATAATCCCCTTCCCCAATTTTAATTCAAGTTAGCCATTGACAATCCCCCCAAAACTTTGGTTCTCAGACTTGAGATACTAAAACAAAAACAACAATTTTTCTAAAATATTATTTAGTAAAACTAAAATAAATTAAAAAAAAGCCATATTGGGTATCGCCGCGTCCGTAAGAATCTGCTCTATAAAAATACCCCATGACCTAACCCCTCAGATGAATAAGGTCAAAATAATAAAAACCGTGCCAAAATATTTTTGGGCACATTTTTCCATTTTAATCAGTTTTTTCCAGTAACAAATCAAGGGTTAACAGCCAAACAAAACTTAATATTTATTACCCTGATTTTGCAGTTTACAGAAACACCCCATATGTGGTCGTAAACTGCTGTATGACCAAACGGCAGGGCGCAGAAGGAAAGGAATGCCGTACGGTTTCTGAAAGGCAGATTTTGATGTCCCATTTGAAGAACCCCTGATGCACCCCTAGAGTAGAAACTCTATAAAAGTGACCCCATCTAAGAAACTACACCCCTCAAGGTATTCAAAACTGATTTTACAAACTTTATTAACCCTTTAGGTGTTCCTCAAAATTTCTGAATTTCTATTTTTGGTAACCTTGCCTCACAAAAATGTAATATAGAGCAACCAAACATCATATGTACCCTAAAAATAGTCCCAACAAAACTCCCAGCTTATCCCGTAGTTTCCAAAATGAGGTCACTTTTATGGAGTTTCTACTCTAGGGGTGCATCAGGGGGGCTTCAAATGAGACATGGTGTAAATAAACCAGTCCAGCAAAATCTGCCTTCCAAAAACCACATGGCGCACCTTTCCCTCTATGCCAGGCATGTCCAAACTGCGGCCCTCCAGCTGTTGCAAAACTACAACTCCCAGCATGCCCTAATAGCTGTAAGCTATCCAGGCATGCTGGGAGTTGTAGTTTTGCAATAGCTGGAGGGCCGTAGTTTGGACATGCCTGCTCTATGCCCTACCGTGTGACCATACAGTAGTTTACGGCCACATATGGGGTGTTTCTGCAAACTACAGAATAAGGGCAATAAATATTGAGTTTTGTTTGGCTGTTAACCCTTGCTTTTTTACTGAAAAAAAATGGATTAAAATGGAAAATTTGCCAAAAAATCAAAACTCTAAAAATGTAATCTTCATTTGCCAATAACTCTTGTGGAACACCTAAAGGGTTAACAAAGTTTGTAAAACTAGTTTTGAATACCTTGAGGGGTGTAGTTTCTTAGATGGGGTCACTTTTCTTGAGTTTTTACTCTAGGGGTGCATCAGGGGGGCTTCAAATGGGACATGGTGTAAATAAACAAGTCCAGCAAAATCTGCCTTCCAAAAACCACACGGCGCACCTTTCCCTCTACGCCCTACCGTGTGCCCGTACAGTAGTTTACAGCCACAGATGGGGTGTTTCTGCAAACTACAGAATCAGGGCAATAAATATAGTTTTGTTTGGCTGTTAACCCTTGCTTTGTTACTGGAAAAAATAGATTGAAATGGAAAATTTATCAAAAAATCTAAATTCTGAAATTTCATCTCCATTTACCAATAACTCTTGTGGAACACCTAAAGGGTTAACAACGTTTGTAAAATCAGTTTTAAATACCTTGAGGGGTGTAGTTTCTAGAATGGGGTCATTTTTTGGGTGGTTTCTTTTATGTAAGCCTCACAAAGTGACTTCAGACCTGAACTGGTCCTTAAAAAGTGGGTTTTTGAAAATATCTGAAACATTTCAAGATTTGCTTCTAAACTTTAAGCCTTGTAACGTCCCCCCAAAAATTTAATGTCATTCCCAAAATGATCCAAACATGAAGTAGACATATGGGAAATGTAAAGTAATACATTGTCATGAAGTACAATATGTGACGAAAAAACTATCTCAGAATAGCTTGGATAAGTCAAAGCATTTTAAAGTTATCACCACATAAAGTGACACTGGTTAGATTTGCAAAAAAATAGCCTGGTCCTTAGACCCCTTTCACACGGGCGAGTTTTCCGCGCAGGTGCAATGCGTGAGTTGAACGCATTGCACCCGCACTGAATCAGGACCCATTAATTTCTATGGGGCTGTTCACATGAGCGGTGATTTTCACTTGTGCATTGCGTGAAAATCACAGCAAGCTCTATTTTGTGCGTTTTTCATGCAACGCAGGCCCCATAGAAGTGAATGGGGTGCGTGAAAATCGCAAGCATCCACAAGCAAGTGCGAATGCGGTGTGATTTTCACACACGGTTGCTAGGAGACGATTGTGATGGGGACCCGATCTTTATTATTTTCCCTTGTAACATGGTTATAAGGGAAAAATAATAGCATTATGAATACAGAATGCATAGTACAATAGCGCTGGTGAGTTAAAAAATTTTTAACCCCTCCTTAATCCACTTGCTCGCGCAGCCGGCATCTCTTCTGTGATGTGTACAGGAAAAGGACCTGTGGTGACGTCACTCCGGTCATAACATGGTCCATCACATGATCTTTTACCATGATGGTGGATCATGTGACGGACCATGTGATGACCGGAGTGACATCACCACAGGTCCTTTTCCTGTACACAGCACAGAAGAGAAGTCGGGCTGCGCGAGCAAGTAGATTAAGGTGAGTTAAAAAAATTTTTATATTTTTTAACCCCTCCAGCCCTATTGTACTATGCCTTCTGTATTCAGAATGCTATTATTTTCCCTTATAACCATGTTATAAGGGAAATACAGAATACCTAACCCAAACACGAACTTCTGTGCAGAAGTTCGGGTTTGGGTACCAAACATGCAGATTTTTCTCACGGGCGTGCAAAACACATTACAATGTTTTGCACTCGTGCGGAAAAATCGCGCATGTTCCTGCAACGCACCCGCACCTTTTCACGCAACGCCCGTGTGAAAGAGGCCTTAAGGTGAAAATGAAGGTCCTTAAGGAGTTAATGGCTGTTTGAGTGTGATCCACCATTCTTGACTTGCAGGAACGCACAGCATTATATAGATTTCTAATGCTATGTGCTTCTACTTGACCTTATTGCTACAAAATCATACTGACAGCCTTGTATCACTTTAATTCTGTATGAGTAAGGTCAAGCAGAGGCACATAGCATTATAAATTAGTATAATGCCGTGTGCTCCTGTAGGTCCAGAATGGAGGATCACGCTGACACACGGAGCATAATTCCTGTAATGGACTCGCTCATTTGAAACAGCCCTAAGGGACTGCAAGGCTGACTCAGCTCCAGGAGTTCACTTCTTAGCATCCGCTCCCATTCAGGTGACAAAAGTCATGGGAGCAGTCAGGGAGTAGAAATGTGGTATAAACTGTAATCGGTGGCTATTCCTGAATAGCTCGCAGACCACTAGGACGGGGCCACTCCAAGACCCCTGACAACTTCTCTGGATCCATAGAAATACCTTTTTCCAAAGGGGGCCTTTTCTCGAACAAACATTTTTCCAATTAGGCATATAGCCAGTTCTTAAGCAGACGCTGGAGGACGTGTGAACATCTCTGTGATGCTTAGTCAGATCGGTGGAAGAAGACCAGGATGTTGTCCAGGTAGACAACACAAATGCAAAGGAGATCCTGAAAGATGTCATTAACAAATTCTTGGAAGATGGCAGGAGCGTTACACAGTTCAAAGGGCATAATGAGATATTCATAGTGGCCATCATGGATGTTAAAGGGGTTCTCTGTAAATTAAGAAAATGTAAATACTTAAATATTACTTTATAATAAATATATTCTCAAATACCTTTCACAGTGGTGTAACTAGAACTGACTGGGCCCCACACCAAATTATTGAATGGGCCCCCCCCCCCCCCCCCACGGGCAACTTCTTCAAACCACCCCCCCCCCATGCAAGCCCCAGTCCTGCAGCTAGTCAAAAACATTCACTCAGACCAGGCCCGGCTGTGACTTTGTCCGTTTCCCACACATATACTGCATATCATGTCACTGTATATAATACTATTGTGGGGGTCCTTTTACAATTTAGTCCTCATCTTAGGTGGGCCCCTTTTGAGTTCAGGCCCCGCAGTAGCTGCGTCCCCTGTCTCCACTATAGGTACGCTCCTGCCTTTCACAATATTACAGCTATACACACTATACAATGCCAATAAAAAGGTCTGTTACCATAATTACAAGAAAAATGCAAAAAAAAGTACTCAAAACAAATATAAATAGGGAGAGTTTACATTTCCGTTCTTCTGATGTGTCAAATGGATCCTGTTGCATCCGTTATGCACATTTGGCATCCGTTTGAGCCATTTCTGAGATCTGTTCTATCAGACAGAAAAAAGTACTGCGTACAGGAGTTTTCTTTCTGTCTAAAAAACGGATCTCAGGTAGAAATGGCTCAAACGGATGCCAAATGTGCATAACGGATGCAACAGGATCCATTTGTTTACAGGATCCTTTTTTCTGTTCTTCTGACGGATCAGAAGAACCGAAAATGAAATGGAGATGTGAACTCTTGCTTACTTGAATACACAGAATAAAATAGCATAACCAATTTCAAGCAAGTACAGGAATAGCATCCACTGGGCAGTGTATTTCCCCTATGCCTCCTCAGTATGGGGCTGAATGTATAAATACACACAGACATTCAGTATATAGTCTTAGGCCTGTTTCTCATTTCACATATGCATTGAAATTTCCACCAAATGCCTCCACTGGTGAGAAAACTAGGTTCTGTTACATATATATATACAGTATAATAGATAGGAGATAGATGATCACACACACACCTTTCACATACACTTGCCTTTTAGGCAGGCTAGATGGATTTGTCAGGCTGTGGAGGATCCAGAAGAGTTTCTAACCCCCCCCCCCCCCGAGCACATGGCTGGGTGTCTCCTCCTCAGAGAGCAGTGCAGCCCCCTCACTGTGTCCCGACGCTGACAGCAGAGCAAAGAGCACTACTGCCCTGCCGTAATATGACCGTAAGTGAAGAGGAGCAAAAGGGGGGGGGGGGGGGGAGTTCTTAACCCCTTAAGGACATAGGACGTACCGGTACGCCCTATTTCCCGAGTCCTTAAGGACCGAGGACGTACCGGTACGTCCTGACTTAAAAAATGTAATTCCGGCGCCGCGGGGGTTAATCGGAACGGGATTTCGACTGAAATCATTCAGCCGGCATCCCGTAACAACGCAGGGGGGGGTCATTGGACCCCCCCGTATCGGCGATCGCAGAAAACCGCAGGTCAATTCAGACCTGCGGTTTTCTGCGTTTCCGGTCCATTCGGGTGTCCTGTGACCCGATGAACCGGAAAAAGACTGCGATCGGTGGCGTAATTTTACACCACCAATCGCAGTCCGAGGATTTGAGGAGGCGGTGCTGGCCCTGGTGCTGAACACTGCTGTCCAGGGTGCTGATTGGTGCAGGGGAGAGAGGCGCGAGATTCAAACTTCCTGCGCTCCTCTCTCCCCTCCTCTTCCTGTTCTGCACGAGCACCCGGCAGCATCGTCCAGCACCAGCTCCTGTGTCCCCCTAATCGCCATCCATCACCCTCCTGCACCCATCGCCACCCAGGTAGGTTAGGGTCAGTGAGGGAGAGGCACCGTTAGGCAGGGAAAGAAGGGAAAAGTAAGTTAGGAAAAAAAAAAAAAAAGTACTTTTATTCCAAACTTCCATCTATCCATCTAACCCTAACCCCGACCCCCCCTGCCACTTGTGTCAGGCAATACTGGAGTGGGGACGTCCTGTACCAGACCCCACTGTACAGTATGGTCATGACACGTCACCGGTTTGAGGCCATCCGGAAATGTCTGCATTATTCCGATAATGCAGCATGTCCACCCCGAGGTGATCCTGCCTATGACCGGCTGTATAAGATACGGCCGGTCATCGATCACTTTGGGGCCACATTTCAGCAGGCCTACGTACCTGGAAGGGAGGTCGCGGTTGATGAGTCTCTCGTTGCGTTCAAGGGGAGACTCAGTTTCCGCCAATACATTCCCACAAAGCGGGCGAGGTATGGCGTGAAGCTATACAAAATTTGTGAGAGTACCTCAGGGTACACTTACAAATTTCGTGTGTACGAGGGGCGAGATTCCCGTATTCAACCCCCAGAATGTCCCCCCACTCTGGGTGTTAGCGGGAAACTCGTGTGGGACCTTATGTACCCACTGCTGGATAGTGGTTACCATTTGTACGTGGATAACTTTTATACCAGCATTCCCTTGTTCAGGTCCCTTGCCGCCAGATCCACGTTCGCTTGTGGGACCGTGCGGAAAAATCAACGCGGCCTCCCTGCCTACCCCCTCCAGGTACCTATCCCCAGGGGTGAGACCCGTGCACTTACCAGTGGAAACCTGTTGCTGGTCAGGTATAAGGACAAGAGGGATGTCCTTATGCTGTCCACAATCCACGGTAACAGCACCACCCCAGTCCCTGTGCGAGGTACCGCGGCAACGGTCCTCAAGCCCGATTGTATCGTCGACTACAATCGGTATATGGGAGGAGTTGATCTCTCTGATCAAGTCCTCACGCCATATAACGCCATGCGCAAAACCCGGGCATGGTACAAAAAAGTTGCGGTCTACTTGGTGCAGGTTGCCATGTACAACTCTTTTGTACTATCCCGAAGCGCTGGCAGCACAGGGACATTCCTCCAATTCTATGAGGCAGTCCTCAAGGACCTGATCTTTTCGGACCGGGAAAGAGCAGGCCGGAGTACCTCGGGAACTGGAGGCGCCCGGATCGTCCCTGGCCAACACTTTCCAGGTGTGGTCCCCCATACTGGAAAGAAGGGACGAACCCAAAAAAAAGTGCAGAGTGTGTCACAAGAGGGGGATACGGAAGGACACCACCACTCAATGTGACACGTGCCCCGATCATCCGGGCCTCTGCATTATCTATTGCTTCAGGGAGTATCACACTTCCATGGAGTACTAAATTTTTATAATCCCCAACAGTTCACTAGAGAACATAAAACACTATGGCTCTCAGACTTTGGAGACACGAAAAAAATTTTCTTTCCCCAAAAAATATTAGTTTTAGTGCAGGCATCCTCAAACTGCGGCCCTCCAGATGTTGTAAAACCATAACTCCCAGCATGCCCAGACAACCTACAGCCATCATCAGGGCATGGTGGGAATTGTAGTTTTACAACATCTGGAGGGCCGCAGTTTTAGGATGCCTGCTTAGTGTCTCCAAAGTCTGAGAGCCATACATATTGGGCATCGTCGCGTGCGTAAAAGTCGTCGCTATAAAAATCAATTTTTACCAAACGCCTCGGATGAACGGTGTTAAAAATATAAAATAAAAACGGTGCCAAAACACCTATTTTTGGGCAAAATTTAAATTTAAATCCATTTTGCCGGTAATAAAGCAAGGGTTAACAGCCAAACAAAACTAAACATTTATTGCCCCAATTCTGTAGTTTGCAGAAACACCCCATATGTGGTCGTAAATGGCTATATAGCCGCACGGCAGGGCATAGAACGAAGGGAACTCCATACGGTTTCTGGAAGGCAGATTTTGATGGACAGTTTTTTTTTTTACACCATGTCCCATTAGAAGCCCCCCCTGATGTAGCCTAGACTAGAAACTCCAAAAAAGTGACCCCATCTAAGAAACTACACCCCTCAAGGTATTCAAAAGTTACTTTACAAACTATGTTAACCCTTTAGGTGTTCCACAAAACTAAATAGCGAATGTAGAAACAATTTTAGAATTTAATTTTTTTGTTACAAAAATCAAATTTACCCCAAAAATAGTCCCAAAACAACAACCACCTTATCCCGTAGTTTCCTAGATGGGGTCACTTTTATGGAGTTTCTACTCTAGGGGGGCATCAGGGGGCTTGAAAGGGTACATGGTGTAAATAAACCAGTCCAGCAAAATCTGCCTTCCAAAAACCATATGACGTTCCCCTTGTTCTATGTCCTGCCGTTTAGCCAAATAGTAGTTTACCACCACATATGGGGTGTTTCTGCAAACTACAGAATCAGGGCAACCCATTTTGAGTGTTGTTTGGCAGTTAACCCTTGTTTTACTCCTGGAAAAAATTAATTATATTGGAAAATTTTCAAAAAAATAGAAATTTCAAAATTGTTTCTCCATCTGCCATTAACTCTTGTGGAACACCTAAAGGGTTAACAAAGTTTGTAAACCCAGTTTTGAATACCTTGAGGGGTGTACTTTCTTAGATGGAGTCACTTTTTTGAAATTTCTATTCTAGGGGTGCAACAGGGGGCTTCAAATGGGACATGGTATAAACAAAACCAGTCCTGCAAAATCTGCCTTCCAAAACCCATATGGTGTTCCCCTCCTTCTATGTGCTACCGTTCGGCCAAACAGTAGTTTACGACCACATATGGGGTGTTTTTGCAAACTACAGAATCAGGGCAACCCATTTTGAGTGTTGTTTGGCAGTTAACCCTTGTTTTACTCCTGGAAAAAATTGATTATATTGGAAAATTTTCCAAAAAATAGAAATTTCAAAATTGTTTCTCCATCTGCCATTAACTCTTGTGGAACACCTAAAGGGTTAACAAAGTTTGTAAACCCAGTTTTAAATACCTTGAGGGGTGTACTTTCTTAGATGGAGTCACTTTTTTGAAATTTCTATTCTAGGGGTGCAACAGGGGGCTTCAAATGGGACATGGTATAAACAAAACCAGTCCTGCAAAATCTGCCTTCCAAAACCCATATGGTGTTCCCCTCCTTCTATGTGCTACCGTTCGGCCAAACAGTAGTTTACGACCACATATGGGGTGTTTCTGCAAACTACAGAATCAGGGCAACCCATTTTGAGTGTTGTTTGGCAGTTAACCCTTGTTTTACTCCTGGAAAAAATTGATTATATTGGAACATTTTCCAAAAAATAGAAATTTCAAAATTGTTTCTCCATCTGCCATTAACTCTTGTGGAAGACCTAAAGGGTTAATAAAGTTTGAAAAAACAGTTTTGAATACCTTGAGGGGTGTAGTTTCTAGAATGGGGTCATTTTTGGGAGGTTTCTATTATCTAAGCCTCACAATATGACTTCAAACCTGAACTGGTCCATAAAAAGTGGGATTTTGAAGATTTCGCAAAAATTTGCTTCTAAACTTCTAAGCCTTGTAACATCCCCAAAAAATAAAATATCATTCCCAAAATGCTACAAACATGAAGTAGACATATGGGGAATGTAAAGTCATCACAATTTTTGGGGGTATTACTATGTATTACAGAAGTAGAGAAACTGAAACTTTGAAATTTGCTAATTTTTCAAAATTTTGGGTAAAAAATGTATTTTTTATGCAAAAAAGTACAATATGTGATGAAAAAACAATCTCAGAACGGCCTGGGTAAGTCGAAGCGTTTTAAAGTTATGAGCACTTAAAGTGACACTGGTCAGATTTGCAAAAAATGGCCTGGTCCTTAAGGTGAAAATGAGCCTGGTCCTTAAGGGGTTAAGGAAGCTCCAGGGAGATTTTTTTAAGGTAGCAGCTGCTGACAAGAGCTGCTGTTATCGTCAGTGCGGCCCTCCACTATACGCTGCCTGCTGCCTGTGAGGCCAGAAGTTTACATCATAGTACATGCAACCCTGCCCTGCTGACACCCCTGCTACTGCTCCCGGGCCCCTTCTAAGCTCAGGGCCCCGAAGCAACTGCTTCTCCTGCTTCCCTGATAGTTACGCCCCTGACCTTTCATTATTTATAATGGCTAGTACTGTCTGGGGAGCAATCATCAGGAGAAACAAAATGACTGCCGTCCCATTTGTTCACACAAAACCTGTCCTAATCACACAGAAGGACAAGTTACTTCACAATACTGAGGTAAAGAACTGCCTCATGCTCCTCTTTACTTGTCAGGGATTCTGAATACAGATGATAAGAACTTTAGCTGAATTTCTGGGGAATTTAGTTCATGAGGAGACATGAAATACAGAGAGGATAGACAGGACAGACTGTGGTAATGTAGACTGCATACAAGAGCTGCTGCTCATCAGCCACACCTCACCCTCCTCTCATGTCTCCTCGTCATCTCCATTCCCACAGAGATTCACCTGTATTCAGGATCATAACCGCTGAAAAGCAGAGCAGAGAGGAGGATGAGGCAGCATTATGGCTCATTGTGGTGAAGTAACTTGTCCTCCTGTGTAATTAGGACAGGTTTTGTGTGTACTGATAGGACAGCGGCCATTTTATTTCTCGTAATGATTGCTCCATAGACAAAACGAGCCATTCTAATTAATGAAAGGTATTTGTGAATATATTTATTAGAAAATAATATTTAAGTATTTGCATTTTCTTAATTCCCAGAGAACCCCTTTAAACGCCGTCTTCCATTAGTCTTGCTTAGATATTTGGATTACATTATAAGCTTCATAGAAATCCATCTCCACGGATCCTGTCAAACAACTGAAACATCAACAGCAGGGGATGCTTGTTCTTGACCGTTATTTTATTCAAACAGTGGAAGTCGATGCACAGCCAAAGAGAGCCACCCTTCTTTATGACAAGAGAAAGAATTTTGTATAAAGCTCCTTTCCAAGTTCTCCTTGATATAGTCAGACATAGCCTGGGTCTCAGGCAGAAACAATGGATATACCTGAACACGAGGAAAACGCACTAGCCAATGTGCGTTCCTGCAGTCCCAGCCACCAGAGAGGCCGGCACTTTTTCCTATAGTGTACAAGCACGACCACCACTGTTAGATTGCAGGGTGGTCCTAACCATGGAAACAAGCAGTGTATAATGTGATGGAAAAATGAATCCAGCCAGCAAAGGAAGCAATATGAACAATCACAATACATTAGTAAGTGCCTTGCATTAACTTTCTCGACATAATAACCCCTGAGACAACACCTTTAAAGAAGAATAAAGTTATAGGGGTTGTCTCACTTCAGCAAATGGCATTTATCATGTAGATAAAGTTAATTCAAGGCACTTACTAATGTATTGTGATTGTCCATATTGCCTCCAAAGCTGGCTTGATTCATTTTTCCATCATATCGTACACTCCTCATTTCCATGAGTATTGGCCACCCTGCAATCCAGCAGCAGTGGTCGTGCTTGCACAATATAGGAAAAAGCAGCAGCCTCTCTGGCGGCCAAGAATGTGCATAGCCATGCATGAGCAGCAGCTCCTATCCCAGCCACTTTATACCTGAGCTGTAGCAGTGGCTGTAAAGTCCTGACCTTAAGGCCTCTTTCACACGAGCATGACGGATTGGCTCTGGATGCGATCAGGGTGCGTTCAGTGAAACTCACCATTTTGCAAGCAAGTTCAGTCAGTTTTGTCTGCGATTGCGTTCAGTTGTTCAGTTTTTTCCGCACGGATGCAATGCGTTTTGATGCATTTTTCACGTGCGTGATAAAAAACTGAAGGTTTAAAAACAACATCTCCTAGCAACCATCAGTGAAAAGCGCATTGCATCCGCACTTGCTTGCGGATGCAATGTGTTTTTCACTGAAGCCCCATTCACTTGTATGGGGCCAGGGCTGCGTGAAAAACACAGACTACAGAACATGCTAAGTTTTTTACGCAACGCAGAACTGATGCGTGAAAAAAAAAACGCTCATGTACACAGACCCATTGAAATAAATGGGTCAGGAGTCACTGCGGGTACTATGTGTTGACGTCAGGCATCGCACCCGTGCGGAAAATTCGATCGTGTGAAAGGGGCCTAATTTAACAGAAATGTTGTGGAAGGACCTGAAGTGATCAGTTCATGGGAGGAAACCCAACAACATTACAGAGTTGAAGCTGTTATGTACCGAGGAATGGGCTAAAATAAAATTCCTTCCAAGCCGATGTGCAGGACTAATCAACAATTGCTGAAAACACTAAGGCCCCTTTTTCCGCGCGGGTGCAATGCGTGACGTGAACGCATTGCACCCACACTGAATCCGGACCCAGTGATTTCTATGGGGCTGTGCACACGAGCGGTGTTCTATATTCTGCGTTTTTCACTCAACGCAGGCCCCATAGAAGTGAATGGGGCTACGTGAAAATTGCAAGCATCCGCAAGCAAGTGCGGATGCGGTGCGATTTGCACGCACGGTTGCTAGGAGACGATCGGGATGGGGACCCGATCATTATTATTTTCCCTTATAACATGGTTATAAGGGAAAATAATAGCATTCTTAATACAGAATGCATAGTACAATAGGGCTGGAGGGGTTAAAAAAATTATAATAATAATATAACTCACCTTAATCCACTTGATCGCGCAGCCCAGCTTCTCTGCTGTCTTCTTCTTTGCTGTGCACAGGAAAAGGACCTTTGATGACGTCACTGTGCTCATCACATGGTCCGTCACACGATCCGTCACCATGGTAAAAGATCATGTGATGAGCGCATTGACGTCATCAATGGTCCTATTCCTCAAAGAAGAAGACCGAAGAGAAGCCGGGCTGCGTGATCAAGTGGATTAAGGTGAGTTATATTATTATTTTTTAACCCCTCCAGCCCTATTGTACTATGCATTCTGTATTAAGAATGCTAATATTTTCCCTTATAACCATGTTATAAGGGAAAATAATACAATCTACACAACACCTAACCCAAACCCGAACTTCTGTGAAGAAGTCCGGGTTCGGGTACCAAACATGCTGATTTTTCTCACCCACGTGCAAAACGCATTACAATGTTTTGCACTCGCGCGAAAAAAACGCAAACATGGAACGCAATCGCAGTGAAAACTGACTTGTTTTAGTGTCAAAATCGCACCATTTTCCCCGAACGCATCCGGCCCCAATCCGCAACGCCTGTGTGAAAGGGGCCTAAGGCTACTTTCAGACTCGCGTTTGGTGCAGATACATCATGGATCTGCACAGACGGATCCGTTCAGATAATACAACCGTCTGCATCCGTTCAGAACGGATCAGTTTGTATTATCTTTAACATAGCCAAGACAGATCTGTTCAGATAATACAACCGCATGCATCCGTTCAGAACAGATCCGTTTATATTATCTTTAACATAGCCAAGACGGATCAGTCTTGAACACCATTGAAAGTCAATGGAGGACGGATCCATTTTCTATTGTGCCAGATTGTGTCAAAGAAAACGGATCCGTCCCCATTGACTTACATTGTGCGTCAGGACGGATCCGTTTGGCTCAGTTTCGTCAGACGGACACTAAAGCACTGCAAGCAGCGATTTGGTGTCCGCCTCCAAAGCGGAATGGAGATGGAACGGAGGCAAACTGATGCATTCTGGGTGGATCCTTTTTCATTCAGAATGCATTAGGGCAAAATTGATCCGTTTTGGACCGCGTGTGAGAGCCCTGAACAGATCTCACAAACGGAAAGCAAAGGTTCACATACTTTTCCCACTCACAGACCTGTGACATTGGACCATTCTTCTCGATAAATTTCAGACTTTTTTTTATCTACTTTTAGGACTTCAGTGGTTATACGTCAAATGTGAGCAGAAATATTGAAAATTTTGAAGGGTTCACAAACTTTCAAGTTCTAGTGACACGCTTGTTTGAAAAAGGCTGTTTAGCTGATACGCGTCGCATCCTTTTTTTGTTTATCGCAATAAAGTGAAGACGGTCTTGCATCAAAGTGAGTGCAGTCCCACTTCTTCTACTTGGATGTATGGGCCTGCAACCCAGGAGTACTGAAAGATTACCTCTACATGTCATTCTCAAAAACAAGAGCTGGGAATTAAATGGTTCCTTTATCATCAGTAATGAAGAAAGGAAGGGAAGCCATCCCTTTATACTTACTTTAGAGTATCATCGGGGGTTCTTTTTGTTTAGTTTTTTACAGTATGGAATAAAGCTACGGTAGTTTCACATCTGCTTTTGGTAAATCTGCCAAGCTACCAGATCAGAATTACCGGATCCAACATAGCCAGACACCACTGAATTCCCATTCACTATAATGGGATCCGTTGGGTTTCCAGCACGAGGTTCCATTCACACGTCCACAACGTGTTTTGCGGATCCACAAAACACTGAAAGCGGCAATGTGCGTTCCGCATTTTGCAGACTGCACATTGCACTAATAGAATATGCCTGTTCTTGTCCGCAATTGCGGACAAGAATAGGACATGTTCTATTTTTTTGCGGAACGGAAGTGCGGATCCGCAGTTTCGTGTCAGTGCTGCCCCATAGGAATTAATGGGTCCGCAATTCCGTTCCGCAAAATGCAGAACAAAATTGCGGACGTGTGAATGGAGCCTGATTGTTGGCTTTCTGCAGAAAAAAAAAATCCAGCTGCATGCATTATAGTGAAAAGAGATCCAGTAGGCCATGGCGGTGTCTGGCTATGCTGTAATTGTAACAGACTTTACCTAACAAAGATGTGGTGATCCACGTGCTGCATATTTCGCTCTGATGTTTTTTCTGCTGCATGTAAATGGAATACCCTCAAAGTAGCAGGGTTTACCCCACCCAACCGTGCATCAGAGATCACCTGTGCCAATGAAGATGTGATCCGCACACCTGACCTTGGCGCTCACCGCATAAGCAAAAAAAACAACAAAGAAAATCCATCTTCTGTAACATTAGCAGCTCTTATTGGAAAAAAAAAATCCATAAAAAAGAAGGGTCCAGCAGACCTATATGTTCTGCACTCTCAGTGCTTAATCCAGTACACCTACGCGTTTCGCACCCTCAGTGCTTAATCCAGTATACCTACGCGTTTCGCACCCTCAGTGCTTAATCCAGTACACCTACGCGTTTCGCACTCTCAGTGCTTAATTACAATTAAGCTCTGTGAGTGTGAAACGTGTAGGTCTGCTGGACCCTTCTTTTCTATGGATTTTTTGATGTTCTTCAATAAAAGCTGCCAATGTTTTAGAAGATGGATTTTCTTATGAAATACAGCTATTCACTTGTACTGGATGCAGAATGCCAGCAGATTTGATGTCAATTTACTTCATGCATTAAATGATGTACAACAGAACAGAAACCCAAAGGAGCCATTCATTTCAACAGGGCCGCAAAAGACACAGACAGTACACCGTGTGCTGTCCACATCTCTTGCTCCGTTCTGTGGCCCCACAAAAAGATAGAACATGTCCTATTCTTGTTTGTTTTGTGGACAAGAATAGGCATTTCTATAATGGGCCGGCTGGTTCCATGACGCAAATTGCGGAACGCACATGTGCGGCTTCCGTGTTTTGCGGATCCACAATTTGTGGACCGCAAAACAAGGCGCAGTCGTCTAATTGAGCCCATAATGCAGTCAGTATAATTCGGTAGATGCAAGGTTGGCCAGAGACACACAGCATTATAAATTATAAGGCTGTGAGATCCTGTGAAACAAGCAGTGTCCATGGGAAATCACGTTCCCACATGTAGCGCAATTTCTGCACAGGACATGTTTGTCTGAAAGAGGCCTAACAGAGCAGAGCAAGCAAAATCATTAGCAATAGTAAAGCGCCAATGTGAATGAGCTCTTCATCTACTAATAAATGGGTGAAATACTTATTTTATTAATATTATGACGCATATAGAGTCAGTACTGCACATGGATCAGAATTTCCATGGCAAGGCGTATTTCTGCATTGAAAGCATCAAAATCTACCTTAAATTTAAGCTGTAGACAATACCCTACACCTATAAGGGCAAATATGGCACAAAGGCAGCACATGTGAGGAGCAGGGTTGCCAACCGTCCAGAAATTTCTGGATAGTCCATAAAAAAGGTGATTTTTTTTTTCCCGTGATTTTTTTGAGGCTGGCGGTATTTGAATAGATTATTTTGGTGGTGATTATCAGCATTTTACAGATCACAGTAAGGGTCCATTCACACGTCCACAAATAGGTCCGCATCCGTTCCACAATATCGGGAACGGGTGCGGAACCATTCATTTTCAATGGGGCAGGAATGGATGCGGAGAGCACACTATGTGATCTTCCGGCTCCGCAAAAAAATAGAACATGTCCTATTCTTGTCCGCAGTTCTATGGGGGGGTGCCAGCCGGGTGTATTGCGAATCCGCGATTCACCACGGACGTGTGAATGGACCTAATTGTAATGAGTTCAGTATATTGAGCTATAGACATACATTAAGATGCATTTACACACTCCTTTTTGCCAGTGGGCTGCTTATTAAATGGAGGTGAAGCTGCAGCGATCATCTCCACAGTATGATGACCGATGGCTATCGCCATCCCTCGTCCTCATATAGCTGTAATGTTTCCCGGCAGCAGAACGCTGTTTACACTAGGGTTGTTGCGGGTATCAAAATTTCGATACCCAATCGATACTTTTGTCCCGGTATCGATACCGGGATTTCCATTTTTTCGATACTTGGCTGCGCAGTCTAGTATCTCTGAACATGAGCGCGCTGGTTCCCTCAGCAGTACAGGGGAGAAGGAAGCAGAGTCTCCCTCCCCGCTGTGCTGCTGCTGCCAACAATGAACGGAGAGAGGGGCAGGCGCACTGCGCCACCAATGATAGGACTGTTCCTGGGTCCAGCAGGCTACACAGAGCGGCGCCCAGAGATGCCCCTGCACTTACTATTATTCCTGCTCCATATGCTAATTACTATGGGAGCAATGGGGAGGAGACATCAGCTTCTCCTCTGGGCGTTCTTTCTGCGCTGCGATTGGACAGCACTACAGCAGGGAGAAGGAACGCCCACTAGAGAAGCTGATGTCTCCTCCCCATTGCTCCCATAGTAATTAGCATATGGAGCAAGAGACGGTAATGGGGCACAGCGGGCGAACAGAGCGGCGCCCAGGAATAATAGTAGGTGCACAGACATCTCTGGGCGCCGCTCTGTGTAGCCTGCTACTTAAAAGTCTGGACCCATATAAGGTAGTCTTTAACACATAATACAGGAGGCAGGTGCCGGCAGCAGAATCGCATAGCCAGCACCCTGCCTCTGACAGGGAGCTGCGATCAGCCGCCGTTAACCCCTCAGGTGCGGCACCTGAGGGTTTAACTGCCGCTGATCTGCTGCCAGTACCCGCCTCCTGTATTAAGGGTTAATTATCATTGGTGGCACAGTGCGCCCGCCCCTCTCAACCCCCCAAGTATTAAAATCATTGGTGGCAGTGGCCACAGGGTCCCCTCCTCTTCATTGGTGGCAGTTTCTGATCGGAGCTCCAGCAGTGTAATCCTGGGGCTCTGATTGGTTACCATGGCAGCCAGGACGCTACTGAAGGGGCTGCCATGGTAACCTCCCTGCTGCTGTGTGCACTATGCACAGGGCAGCAGGGAGAGTGTGAAGTCCTAGTCACCCTGATAGAGATCCATCAGGATAAATAGGACAAGGGATGAAAAGATCCCACGTTCTGGCCCCTAAGGGGAAAATAGTTATTAAATAAAAAGTGTAAAAAAAAAAGTAAAAAGAAATACACACAAAATATTAAGTATAAATCACCCCCTTTCCCAATTTCACATATAAAATATATAAACAATAAAAAAATAAACATATCACATATCGCCACGTCAGAAAAGTCCATACTATTAAAATATAAAAAAATCTATGCGGTGAACGTCGGAACAGAAAAAATAAAAACTGCGCGATTCGCCATTTTTTTAAATGTGGAATGCACGTGGCTTTTTGGGTTTATTTTTTTTGCGTGGTATCGAATGGTATCGAGTATCGTAATACTTTTTTATGGTATTCGAAATCGAATAAAAAATTAGGTATCGCAACAACTCTAGTTTACGCCGCACAATCGGCTGCCGAGAAACGATCATCTAGGTGCCTGCACGAACGACAGGATCGCCCCCTGAACAAGAGTTTCGCTCGTTCGTCGGCAGCACCGTTACACGGGCAGAGTGTTCGCAGGAATGTTCGCTCCCGATACGCTGTCAGAGAATCCGCCTGTCTAAATCCACCTTCTAATCTTTACCATTCATGATGGTTTGCCAATTTGTCCATATAAAAAGGTAGCTGTCCGTGATTTTGGGATAATGCGTCCAGGAAAAACTACAATTCGAGTTGGCAACCCTGACCCTATTGCCTGATGTATCACATTAGAAGTGACCTCCTCTCCTACAAGGGGTGAGGAGACAAAAGGCTGGTGGCACTGAGCTATAAGCCACTAAACTGTATACACGCCGCATCCTATAATCCTGTTCTATTTCCCACCCCCAAAAAAAGCACGCCGGAGAAACGTCACTGTCGCGCAATCCGCTGAAGAGAAATCCCGCGAGAACGGGACGTCCTGAGGGCGAGTCTCGCGCTATAAAAGCCCCTCGCACGCCATGCACTGTCTCATTGCTCGGCCTGCGGAGGAGAGGTAAGAAGTCGTGTGCTTATGTGCTAGGCCTGCTTGGGCCGGAGAGTCTCTGCCTTGCCTATGTTTAGTCGTGCGGTTGACACGGCCTTGCTAGATTCAGGCGCAGTCTCACATGGTTGTGTCTCTACAGCGAGGCCATATGAACGGGCAGGTTTAGCTTCCATCATGTAAACCGGATTGCAATGATGACAATGAGACCTGGCACATGTAACCCCCGCCACTAGCGGGCGCTGTAAATGGCATTACCTGACTTTTTATTTTTATATTTTTTTATTTTTCTCTTCGTGAGTGAAGGCTGTGTAGGCTCAACATTATGGAGGGTACAGATGGAGCTGTCTCTGCACAATGTTTGATCAGATGTGAAGGGGGGTTATTTGCCTCATGATGGCGCTCCGTGGGGCAGCTTTCCTCATGATGGCGCTTCCTGGGTTTGTGATTTATGCATTAGTGACAGTCTTCTTTTCTTTCCTAGGTGTTTGAAAGATGTCTGACTTCTGGTTGCCCATGTCCCCTGATTTGGTAAGTTAATACCTATGGCATCTTCTGCTTTGCCCTTCTATGTAGCCTTTATTAAAAAAACATATTTTGCTGCTTTCACACTGGCATTAGGGGTATGTCAGGCAGGGGAACTATAATGGGGATGGGTGGGAGATGCGGCTGCAGCACGGCAAACATGCCTAGAGGTGGCTGGATAAAAACTAGTGTGGGAAGTATCTAGGGCAGGTGGCAGTGCTGAAGATTGGGAGGAAATCGTGCAGCATTTTGTGGAGTCATAAAGACTGTAGAGGAAAGTCATGCACTCTTCATCGTCCGTGACTGTCAACACAAAGGAGAGGTGATCCCTTATAAGCTGCTGAAAGTTGGACCATGAATGAGGTTGTGCTAATGAGAGCTAGTGAAGAGGCAGCATCTTGGCCGCACAGCCATAAACAAACTCTGGTCAGTGAGAATGCAAGTCTCTCAACATTTAGAAACTGCCCCCTAGATGCAGCAATTACTTGTAGTAGGGGGGTGAATGATTGGGCTTCATGGAGCAGTGTGCCACATGTGATCAGCAGCTTGTACACAGGGTAATGATGGGGGGGGGGGGGCGCCACAGCAGCCTGTGAAAGGGAGGAGAGATTCTGGTAATGGATGGGCATGCATCCTGACACTTGGTGGGTAAGGGTACTTTCACATTAGCGGCAGGTGAACAGCCTGTCTGGTCCATCCTGCTGCTATTTCACATGTCCTGGACTGCCGCTCTGTCCCCATTGACTATAATGAGGGCAAAGTTCTGCCGCCAGGACGGCGAGACAGCTCTGGAGTAAAAGTACTGCATGCAGTACTTCTAGTCCGGGTGCCGCTGCAGGAACTGTCCCCATTAGTCAATGGGGACGGATCTGACCAGGCTGTTCACCTGCCGGAGTCCCCTGCTGCTAGTGTGACACTAATCTCGCTTCATTTTTATTTTAATGCAGGAATGTGTAAAATGGCGATGGTGGTTATAGCCTAACAGCACTTGCTGTTTTTCAGTTTAGCCTGTTTCTAGGTGTAAACTTGGCAGAAGTGCTAAGATTAAAACCTTCTCTTGCAACCCACAACTACTTGACTTGTAGGAGTTGTGTTACTTACGGGAAGGGACACTGCACTTCTCTATACTGCCTGTCATCCATCGAAGGCTCCAAGGTTAATGGACCTATTGAGGACCTGTCTCCTGACGTGTGTTTTAGTAACTGCTTGCATTCCCATGTATTAGTTTTGAAGCAGCTGTTTCTTCTGGTGTGGTTCCTCATTATTCCCTCAAGGTGTTTATGAATAAAGATGCAGCTGGGTGTCACCCGGTTGGGTGTGCCCCTGCAGTCTCTTGTCAGAGGGATCTTACAAGAATAGTCTAGAATTGTCAGTTTCTGGAATACAATTTACTAAAACAGACATGTCAACAGGTTCACACATCAGTTATTTGCTCTGTTATTTCCATCAGTTAGGGCTTGTTCACACAAATGTATGTGTTCTGTGCATTGGGCACTGCAATGTTCTATCTTTTTGTGGAATGGAACCCCATGGGAGCACTCCATAGTGCTTCCATTCTGCATCTCTAGATTTGTGGACCCATTGAAGTGAATGGGTCTGCATCCGTGATGCGGAATTCACACGGAACAGTGTCCGTGTATTGCGGATCTGCATATGCGGGCCACAATACGGAAACAGAACACATACATTTGTGTGAACAAGCCCTTGAGACAAAACCAGGAGTGAGGCCTATACACAGATCAGGTGAATTGACTTGCACCTCTTCTTCCTCCAGGTGGCTTACATGTGTGCTGCCCATGATATGAGGGTCCTGGAGGATGATGTCCCCTGATCTGGTAAGCTGTTTTACTTTTTCTACAGCAAATCAACTACGGATGAAACATCTGAAGTCAATTTGCATAAAACTTTGTTCCAATACTGTACAGAGCAGGAGCCTCATACAGTATTAGAATGTATTGGCTCAGATAAGCCGAAGTTATTGCTTTGTGAAGTCTCATGGGACTTTGTCCAATTACTTCATAAATTTTTACTGTAAAGAACCATTTCCCGAACTCTGGTTCAGTTCCAAGGTACCACTTGGAACCAAACCAGAATTTGGGAAATGGTTCTTTACAGTAAAAATGTATATAGTAATTGGACAAAGTCCCATGAGACTTCACAAAGCAATAACTTCGGCTTATCTGAGCCAATACATTCTAATACTGTATGAGGCTCCTGCTCTGTACAGTATTGGAACAAAGTTTTATGCAAATTGACTTCAGATGTTTCATCCATATGCTCATCCCTAGTCGGGTCCCTCACGCACTGTACGGTATCTGCACTCAATGGAGTTTCTGTTGGGGTGTTCATTAAACAGTGCAACACTAAATCAGCAAATGGCATCGTTGGTTTCCAGGCCTCTTGTGTTTGTAAACCTGGTTTTACGGCTGAGACAACATTTCAGTGTAAAATGCTGGTGTTCAAAGCTAACTTGTTGCTTTTCTTGCAGATATTTGGAGGTGCTCCATCACATCAGGTAAATATGTACTGGTATAATAATCTAGTATATTAGGACACTCCCTTTTCCTTCCGTTTGCCATTCCAGAAGATGGTGCCATTAGAAATTAAAAACTTGTCCTGCAAAAAAGTCATTGTAGAGCTGTGAATGGTAAAATAAGGGCAGGGAGTAAACAAATGGTATATTGCTCTGTCCTTAAAGGGAACCTGTCACCGGGATTTTGGGTATAGAGCTGCAGACATGGGTTGCTAGATGGCCGCTAGCACATCCGCAATATCCAGTCCCCATAGCTCTGTGCGCTTTTATTGTGTGTAAAAATGACTTGATACATATGCAAATTAACCTGAGATGAGTCCTGTCCCTGACTCATCTCAGGTTAATTTACATATCAAATCCTTTTCTTTTATTACACAAAAGCACATGGCTATGGGGACTGGGTATTGCGAATGTGCTAGCAGCCATCTAGCAACCCATGTCCTCAGCTCTATACTAAAAATCCTGGTGACAGGTTCCCTTTAAGTGGGTAATGCTGAAGAGCTAGAATGTTTCCAACATGGCAGCTCAACACCAGCACAGGCTGTCGCATACCTCTGACCTGGAAGTCATCTCATCTGTCATTTGCAGTGCTGCAGCAGTTCAGTGACCTCTGTAATCGTGTGCTGCCGAGGCCAGTGAATGAGCGCAGCAGGGCACATGAAGGATGGGACTTCATGCTTCTAGGCTGCAGGTGCTGGAACAGCTACTTGTGCGTGGTCATGAAGGGGTTAAGATGTAGCTAACAGATTCCTGTCCCAGCTAACACCTGTCTGGCTGTTCTGATGATCAATAATGTTCAACTGCTCTGACCTAATAGGGTGAAGGACATAAGACTTTCTGAACAGTTCACATGTGTGTAATGGGAAAAGATGTTCTCTTCAAATCTAATTAGTGTTTTTTTTTGTTTTTTTTTAAGCTTGCTACTGGAAGATGAAGTAGGAGGACATGAAGGTAAAATGCTATTTATGCCCATATACTCTATTGAAGTTTATAATAGAAGGAACTGGTCACCATGAAAATGCAGTGTAAACTACAGGCAGCATGTTAGAGCATGAGGAGCTGAGCAGATTGAGAGTTTTAGGGGAAGCTACTCAGTAGAACTTGTAATTAATTTATATTCCTGCACATTCTGGGCTTTGAAGTCAAGGAGGCAGGCCCACCAGTGACTGGCGGCTATATGTGTATAGTGTCAGAGCGAAGGAGGTAACTGATGGGATGGTCTTCTTGACTTCAAGGCTTAGAATGAGCTAAGATTTAAAGTTATATAGTTTTATGGGAAACCTGTGCTCAGGCTTATTCTCCATGAAATGGCACCAGGTTGTGTAGAGTATTGCATCTTGGCCCTGTTCACTTGAATGGGGTTGGGCTGCGATGTATTATATAGCATTGGTATGCATGTCACTGGGCACTGGTAAGGGTGATGGGGTTGTATTGAGGTCTATCCCGATGGGGTTTTGCAGTATGCCCTTGTCGTTGGAAATGCCTCAGAGATAAAGCTTGCAGTTAGCTTTGCCTGCTAACTTTGATTAGTAGGTTATTAACTGCATAACACACGATATTAGTATTGTACCTTGTGCTCTTCTGTCTGGCCAGGTACTTATGCTTACATTCTTCCTTTTTTAGATGCCTCTCCGTTGGTGTTGTCTAGCCATGCAGTACAAGGAGTTGTACAAGTCAAATCTGCAGGTAAGTCTTGGAATAATGATATGCTGGAGTAGCTCTATAATGGTATACTACGGGAATAACTTTAGTTCATGTGATGATATTGAAGTTCAACTGCTGTGTGACCAAAGTGTGAACGAAGCATGTAAATCTGACAACTGATGTGAATGGAACAGTGCGGCTCATCCTAGTGTTCAGGTTTGGTTAACCTATATGAACCTTTTTTTCCAGGAGCCCTTCCCACGGAGGCTGGAATAGTGAAGTTGAGGTGAGTTGGTGGTCGGGTCCCTCACGCACTGTACGGTATCTGCACTCAATGGAGTTTCTGTTGGGGTGTTCATTAAACAGTGCAACACTAAATCAGCAAATGGCATCGTTGGTTTCCAGGCCTCTTGTGTTTGTAAACCTGGTTTTACGGCTGAGACAACATTTCAGTGTAAAATGCTGGTGTTCAAAGCTAACTTGTTGCTTTTCTTGCAGCTATTTGGAGGTGCTCCATCACATCAGGTAAATATATACTGGTATACAGCAGTGATGATGTAGTACAAGATGCCTGCTGGTAATTCCACTGCAGTGTGTACAAAGCTACTGGTCATTACCAAAGCGGCTGTAATTGTTGGTTTGTAGTTTGCTGTGGACATGACCATAAAGTAAAGCTTCAGAAGGCCTCCAAAGAATGCTGTGGTTACAGCAATATGCCTTCTGAAGGACAAATCTGTTACAATTTGAGGTGTTTTTCCCGTGAAAGACCTAGTCTAATCCTGCTGCTTCTTTTCTTGCAGGCTAAATGTGTCCATTGAAGGTATGAATGGAAGGATTCCACAACTTGGCGGTCACTTCAAAGAGGGCTTTTCTGGCTGCAAACCAGCTGTCCTTACGCTGTGACCAATAACAAAATCCTCTACAGGATACTGTGGGCACTACATGTGTGTACTGTGGTCTATTATAGAGGAGATAGCCAGCAGCCTTAACAAGGCATATTGGATATATAGGACAATGCATTGTATGAACGATAAGTAGGGTTATGCTCTGGCTTATTATTGATCTCTTTAGATGAATGGGGTCTGACTCCTGGCACCCCTGCCCAACAGCTGAATGCTTCCTCTTCAAAATTACCTGTGTGCCATCTCCTTTGTAGCAGGAGCAAAAAGGCAGTTTTGGAGAGGAAGTAATTAAGTCCTGCTACCCCTTCAAATGGCAGATGGGCAGGGGTTACAAGTAATGCCCTTAAAGGGGCTGTCTCACTTCAGCAAATGGCATTTATCATGTAGATAAAGTGAATATAAGCCACTTACTAATGTCCATATTGCCTCCTTTGCTGGCTGGATTCATTTTTCCACCACATTATACACTGATCATTTCCATGGTTACGACCACCCTGCAACCCAGCAGTGGTGGGCATGCTTGAACAGAGCCAACCTCTGGCCAGGAGCATTCATAGCTGGTGCTTTTTCCTATAGTTTGCAAGCACAGCCACCACTGATGGATTGCAGGGTGGTCGCATCTATAGATAAAAACATTGTATAATGTGATGGAAAAATTAATAAAAAAAACAGGAAATATGGGCAATCACACCCCTTAGCTGAATGCTGTAAAAAAAATAAACTGCAAAAATTAAAAAAAAATAGGGCACTTTGCCCCATAACATGTAATAATGAATGATCAAAAAAATCTAATGTTCCCAAAAATGGTACCAATAAAACTGGCACCTTATCCCTAGTTTCCAAAATGGGGGTTGCTTTCTAAGTTTCTATTGTAAGGGGGGCTTCAAATGGGACATGGCATCTAAAAGCCAGTCCAGCAGAATCTGCCTTCCAAAAACCATATGGCGTTCCTTTTCTGCTGCACCCTGCTGTGTGCCTTTTTTTAAATCGGTTTAAAACCACATATGGGGTGTTTCTGTAAACCGCAGAATTAGGGTAATAGTTTTGTTTGGCTGTTAACCCTTGATGGGTTAAAGAAATAAAATTGATAAAAATAGAAAATCTGCCAAAGTGAAATTTAGAAATTTCATCTCCATTTTCCTTTAATTCTTGTGGAGCACCTAAAGGGTTAACAAAGTTTGTGAAACTAGTTGAGTAACTTGAGGGGCTACAATGGGGTCATTTATGGTGCTTTCTACTATGTAAGCCCCACAAAGTGACTTCAGACCTGAAATGGTCCTTAAAGTGGTTTTTGGAAGTTTTGCTTCTAAACCTTGTAACGTCCTAAAAAAATCTACAAAATGATGCTAACATAAAGTAGACATATGCAGAATGTTAGGTAATATCTCAGAATGGTTTTGATAAGATGGGTCCTCAATATTAAGCCACCGTACAACCCTCTAACACTGACATTTTATGGAACTGGACATAGCTCACACGTTTTCTTTGGTTCTAGGGTGGAGGTGACTTGCCTGGCATTCCTTACTGTATGCTGTTCCTGGTTTCTTAATAAACAGTGATGTAGAAATTCTGTCTGACTCTTTCCTGATCACAGTCCTGCATTGGTTGGTCTACAACTACAATAATACTGTATTGTGTTGTTTAAATGTTCAATGCAAAAGAAACTTGCAGCAGCTAAAGTGGAAGTAGTAAGTAGGTACAACTTTCCCAACAGCTGCTGCTACATAACTTTCTTGCATAGTGAGCAATAAAGCTGTGAGTACACTGCAGATACATGGTGCCAGATCAGTTATTCGTGAACTCCATAGAAGCTAATTACTTGCCCAAACAGTCTTGCTGCTGAAGTACAAACACTACATGGTTTGTTTTCTGGTCCACCATGACTGGTGAGAACAACTTGTGGCAGAGGCTTCGGGCAGCCAGTTTCTTTGCTGGATCCAGCAATCTGGACATGAAGTGGCATTTGTCAGACTGAGGTGGAGCTGTCTGACATGCATTGAAATACCGGATCTGTCTCTCCGGTGTCATCTGGAAAAACAGAATTTTTTTTTTTAAGGTCTGTGCATGTGCAGACCGGAAAGCCGAATCTGTTTAGCTGGGACACTTAATGCTGGATCTGGCACTAATACACTTTGATGTAATTTAATGCCGGATCTGGCAAGTGATCAGTATTTTTGGCTGGAGGAAAAACTGCAGCATGCTGCAGTATTTTCTCCGTCCCCTAAAAAAAGGGACCAAACTGATGCATACTGAACGAAATGCTCTCTATTCAGAATGCATTAGGATAAAACTGATAGGTTTATTTTTCTGGTATTGAGCTCCTGTGATGGAACTCAATACCGGAAAACAAACGCTAGTCTGAAAGTAACCTTAATAGGATAACGTTCAAGGTGGTATTTACATTCCACTGCAGCTCTGCTTGGCACAGAGTGGGGGTCCTTTCATGTAACATACAAGCTTATTCTGCTTCATGGGTACATGTTACCACACTAAACACCTGTGCACCCATAAACTGAAGTAAAGAGGATATCGAGTAACAAGCAATTTTTGTAACAAATTGCAAGAGTAATACATATAACATTGGCCATTTAAAGGGAATCTGTCACCTACAGGGATTGCAAAGTAGCACATTATCAGATTCTTTCAGCCGCCAGGGTCTTCCTATGTTCATAACTTTGTAATGGAAATGAGTGTATCTTGGCAAAATGAGCCCAGACACACCTTGCCAGTGCCCATGCCCTGGGTGCCTTCTGCTGAGGTTAATGCCTACTGGGCACTTTACAGGCTCATTTGCATTTCAGACTAAGTTCTTCTATCTGAAAATAGGAACCAATAATAGCTGAAAGAAAAGGTACTAAGTGCTCCTATCCAGTATCCCTTACTTCAAGGGAGTCTGTCACCTCCATATGGCCATATACATTGCCCTATAGCACACCTATACATGAATGTTATGGTACCTTTGTCTTTAGACTTGCAGAAGCTGGAAAAAATGAACTTTGATATGCAAATGAGCACTTGCAAGTGCCCAGGGGTGGCATTCACTGTGTTGGTGCCCAGGCTGCCCTGCCTTTTCTTTTTTCCATTGTCTCCCCCCCCCCCCCCCCCCCCCAGCCTCTGCATGCCCTCCTATTCCCTTGCGTAAGGTCTGGCCGAGATCTCATGACTGCACTGCCTCGCCGGGCCAGAGCATGCACACTGCGATGCCCATTGTGTGCACGGCATCGCTTTCACTACTGCGCATGCCCCCGGCAAACGCCATATTGCTGCTGGTTTTGCGCCGTTTGCTAGAGCATAGAAAACGGATCCATCCCCCATTGACTTTCAATGGAGTTCATGACAGATCTGTCTTGGCTATGTTAAAGATAATACAAACTGATCCGTTCATAACAGTAGAATGTGTCGGCAGATAAGAACCATTTAGTCCGCCCAATATACTAAATACTATGGATACCCCCTGGCCCTATCTTATATGAAGGATGGCCTTATGCCTATCCCATGCATGCTTAAACTCCTCCACTGTATTTGCAGCTACCACATCTGCAGGAAGGCTATTCCATGCATCCACTACTCAGTAAAGTAACGGATGCAGACGGTTGTATTATTAGTAATGGAAGTGTTTTTGCTGGACCCTACCGGATCCATCAAAAACGCTAGTGTGAAAGTATCCTAATGTGTGTCAGTAAGTAATCATCTCAATTTGAGTTGTTGCTTTATCTGTCACCAGCAGGGGTTTCAAACAAATTATGGGAAATGGTACTTTGGGGGGGTCACTTAATATTAATGTGAGACACATAGGGTTGAGTCCAAAAGCATGTGCCCCGCCTGACATTAAAAATAAATGACCCCCATCATGTTTAAAACATGGCAGTGGCAAGATTGGGGTTAATGAGTCACATTAACCCCAATATTACTGGCTGCCCGATACATGTTTATGATACAAGGCAGGGTACTCTTGCAGGGTGGGGTCCCTGCTATGCTGGCTGCTCAGTGCACTAATGCACACTGACTCCAGGGCTGAGGACAGACTCAGACGGCGCAGCAGTTTACTCCCTCCTCCTTTAATTAGCCGGCCATTCAGTGGTGCGGGCAGCTTCAGACCCCGCTCTTTTCATTGGGTTCAGTGGCGTCCGCGTCATATCCACTGTCTGGCCGTAGAGAAGATGGCACGCGGCACACGCCATGTTCTGTTATAAGAGTAGATACTAGACTGCGCAGCAGCCTAGATAGAGCTTGCCGGACCGCTCCCCTGTGAACCGCAAATCAAGGAGCCACATGCGGCTCGCTAGCCATGGGTTGACCACCCCCTCCAGTCCTAACACCACAGATAAGGCTACTTTCGCATCAGTGGTTTTTGCAGATCCGTCATGGATGGGCAAAAACGCTTCCGTTACCATAATACAACCGCATGCATCAGTCATGGAAGGATCTGGTTGTATTATGCCTTCTATAGCCATGACAAATCTGTCATGAACACCATTGAAAGTCAATAGGGGACGGATCCATGTTCTATTGTCAGAGAAAACAGATCCGTCCCCATTGACTTATATTGTGTGCCCGGACAGATCTGTCTAGCTCGCACTACATGGCGGACAGAAAAACGCTGCAAGCAGCATTTTGGTGTCTGCCTCCAGAGTGAAATGGAGACGGAACGGAGGCAAACTGATGCATTCTGAGCGGATCCTTTTCCGTTCAAAATGCATTAGGACAAAACTGATCCGATTTGGACCGCTTGTGAGAGCCCTGAACGGATCTCAGAAACGGAAAGCCAAATGCCGGTGTGAAAGTAGCCTAAGGCCGAATGCACAAGGCCGTTGTTCACTGCCGTGAGCGGTCCGTGGAACTGCGGCCTGGATTCCTGCTGAGAGCAGGAGCGCACGGCGTCATGGGTTGCTATGACGCTGTGCGCTCCCTGCTGCCGCCACAGTACAGTAATAAACTGGTATGATCTATACCAGTGTATTACTGTACTGTGGCGGCAGCAGGGAGCGCACGGCATCATAGCAACCCTTGACGCCGTGCGCTCCTGCAGTCAGCAGGAATCCAGGCCGCGGTTCCACGGACCGCTCACGGCCGTGTGCATTCGGCCTAACAGTGACAACAGAGTACAGATCATGTAGTAGATGTCACCTGCAGCCCCATGTAAGACCATTGATAACACAGTGATAACTGTCAGTCATTGTAAATGTACAGTTGTAAATGGAGAAGCATTTCCTCGCAGGCTGAATGACTGCAAGGAATGTCACCACCAGACCAAAGATAAGCTAGATACTTCTGTGGCTGGGAGAATAGCAAAAAATGTGGCTTATTAGACAAGCCCATCAAATAAATATAAAAAAAACTAATAAACTTTAAAATGATCACAATAATTAGAATATTTATATAACATTTTAGGGGCAATGCCAACTACTTCTATACCTTTAAACCCGTATCACTTGGTGCTGTAATACTGTAGTAAACGACTGCAAGTAGGTAGCACACAGCAATGTACTATTACGGCACTGTGATGTGGGATTAGCCTGCAAAATTTTTGGGAAAAGATCACATTTATCAACTGGTCTTTCTGCTGCCGGAATATAATGCCGGCGATAATGGAAACGCCCGCTCCCCCCATGCCAAATTCTCCACCTAACATCTTTGCTCCAGCCCTACTGTTAAAGACATTCTTGGAAAACATTACATACAACACTATAAAACATACAGGATAAGGCTACTTTCACACTTGCGCAGTGTGATCCAGCGGGCAGTTCCGTCATCGTAACTGCCTGCCGGATCCGCCGATTTAGCTGTGACTGAAAGCATTTGTGAGACGCATCCGGATGCAGATCTGTCTCACAAACGCATTGCATGAACGGATCCGTCTCTCCGCTTGTCATGCGGACAGACGGATCTGTCTTGTATTTTTTTTCACATTTTTACCAGTCTGCACAGGCCGGAAGGATGAATCCGGCATTCCGGTATTTTTCACTTAGCAACCATAAGTGATACGTGAAAATCACCGCTCATGTGCACAGCCCCATAGAAGTGAATGGGTCCAGATTCAGTGGAGGTGCAATGCGTTCACCTCACGCATTGCACCCGCGCGGAAATCTCGCCCGTGTGAACTCAGCCTAAGGCTACTTTCACACTTGCGGCAGTGTGATCCGGCGGGCAGTTCTGTCATCGGAACTGCCCGCCGGATCCGCATGTAACAAAGCATTTGTGAGACGCATCCGGATGCGGATCCGTCTCACAAATGCATTGCAAGAACGGATCCATCTCTCTGCTTTTCATGCGGACAGACGGATCCGTCTTGTATCTTTTTTCACATTTTTACTGAAAGACGGTTCCGGCATTTTGAATGCCGGATCCGGCGCTCATTCAATCCTATAGGGAAAAATGCTGGCATTCTGGCAAGTCTTCAGTTTTTTTTTTGCCGGAGATAAAAACCGTAGCATGCTACGGTTTTATCTTTTGCCTGATCAGTCAAAACGACTGAACTGAAGACATCCTGATGCATCCTGAACGGATTACTCTCCATTCAGAATGCATGGGGATATGCCTGATCAGTTCTTTTCTGGTATAGAGCCCCTGTGACGGAACTCTATGCAGGAAAAGAAAAACGCTAGTGTGAAAGTACCCTAAGGCCTCTTTCACACTTGCGTTGTCCGGATCCGGCGTGTACTCCACTTGCCAGAATTACACGCCGGATCCGGAAAAACGCAAGTGTACTGAAAGCATTTGAAGACGGATCCGTCTTCAAAATGCTTTCAGTGTTACTATGGCAGCCAGGACGCTATTAAAGTCCTGGTTGCCATAGTAGGAGCGGGGAGCGGCATACTTACCATCCGCGCGGCTCCTGGGGCGCTCCAGAATGACGTCAGAGCGCCCCATGCGCATGGATGACGTGCCATGTGATCACGTCATCCATGCGCCTGGGGCGCCCTGACGTCACTCTGGAGCGCCCCGGGAGCCGCACGGATGGTAAGTATGCTGCTCCCCGCTACACTTTACCATGGCTGCCATGGTAACCACTCTAAAAAAGCTAAACGTCGGATCCGGCAATGCGCCGAAACGACGTTTAGCTTAAGGCCGGATCCGGATCAATGCCTTTCAATGGGCATTCATTCCGGATCCGGCCTTGTGGCAAGTCTTCAGTTTTTTGGGCTGGAGCAAAAAGCGCAGCATGCTGCGGTATTTTCTTCGGCCAAAAAACGTTCCGTTCCGGAACTGAAGACATCCTGATGCATCCTGAACGGATTTCACTCCATTCAGAATGCATTAGGATAATCCTGATCAGGATTCTTCCGGCATAGAGCCCCGACGACGGAACTCTATGCCGGAAGACATTAACGCAGGTGTGAAAGAGCCCTAACACTGCACCCCATATCTCTTAGGGTACTTTCACACTAGCGGTTTTCTTTTCCGGCATAGAGTTCCGTCACAGGGGCTCTATATCGGAAAATAACTGATCAGTTATATCCCCATGCAATCCGTTCAGGATGTCTTCAGTTCAGTCATTTTGACTGATCAGGCAAAAGATAAAACCGTAGCATGCTACGGTTTTATCTCCGGCGAAAAAAACTGAAGGCTTGCCGGATCCCTTTTCCCTATAGGAATGTATTAGTGCCGGATCCGTCATTCGGTAAAAATGTGAAAAAAGATACAAGACGGATCCGTCTGTCCGCATGACAAGCGAAGAGATGGATCCGTTCTTGCAATGCATTTGTGAGACGGATCCGGATGCGTCTCACAAATGCTTTGTTGCATGCAGATCCGGCGGGCAGTTCCGATGACAGAACTGCCCGCCGGATCACACTGTCGCAAGTGTGAAAGTAGCCTTAGGCTGAGTTCACACGGGCGAGATTTCTACGCGGGTGCAATGGTGGACCCATTCACTTCTATGGGGCTGTGCACATGAGCGGTGATTTTTACGGATCACTTATGGTTGATGACAGTCTATTCACTGTATTATTATCCCTTATAACATGGTTAAAAGGGAAAATAATAGCATTCTTTAATACAGAATGCATAGTAGGTGGTCAATTGAGGGTTAAAATATAATTAACTCGCCTTCTCTTGATCGCGTAGCTGCCTGTCTCTTCTTACTTCTTTAATCATGAGCTGCCGGCTAAAGGACCTGTAGTGACATCACATCACATGGTCCATCACCGTGGTGATGGACCATGTGATCTGACGTCACCACAGGTCCTTTAGCCGGCAGCTACGCGATCAAGAGGAGAAGGTGAGTTAATTATTTTTTAACCCTCAGTTGACCACCTACTAAGCATTCTGTATTAAAGAATGCTATTATTTTCCCTTATAACCAAACCATGTTATAAGGGAAAATAATAACATCTACACACCACCTAACCCAAACCTGAACTTCAGTGAAGAAGTTCGGGTCTGGGTACCACAGTCAGTTTTTTATCACGCGCATGCAAAACGCATTGCACCCGCACTATAAATACGGAACGCAATCGCAGTCAAAACTGACTGCAATTGGGTACCTACTCGCGTGGGTTTGCCGCAGTACACCCGGGACGCATCCTGAACAAATCTGTCACGCCCGTGTGAACTCAGCCTTACATAGAGTGATGTCTCTTCTGATGTAGATATGCTATTACCACACAGATAGTGCCCCCACAATAACTATTGGCATACAGTGCCCTAATAAATAACCACTCAGCTAATAGTGTCCCCCAAAAATAATTGTGCTAAGCTTATACTGTGCCACGGTGCTCCCCACGGTAAAAGTGTTCTGCAAAGTCCCACTGTTATAATTCTCTGCCAGTGTACTTAGTGTTAACAGTGCCCTCAGTAGTAATAAAGTCCCCCATTGTTTACCCAAAGTAACAATGCCCCCATAGTGCCCATCCTAGTAATCATGTTCCTGATAGTCCCCCAATAGTAATAATTCTTATAATGTATTCCAGTAGAAAAAAAACTTTATAATTTGCGCCAGTACATAAAATGCCCCCTTAAAATGTTTGCCAGTACAAAAATACCTCTTATAATGTGTCAGTAGAAAAAAAGGTACCTTATAATTAGAGTTGAGCGAACACCTAGATGTTCGGGGAGTTCGCCCGAACTTTAAAACTTGGACCCGAACCCCATTGAAGTCAATGGGGACCCGAACTTCACTTTATTATTTTCCTTTACAACATGGTTAACAGAAAATAATAGTATTAGCTTTTTCAGATCTGAGTTTTCACGATCGTGAAAACTCAGATCCGACAGTATATTCTAACACAGAGGTGTTCCCATGGTGATGGGGACGCTTTAAGTTAGAATATACTAAGAACTGTGTACATAACTGCCCCCTACTGCCTGGCGGCACCCGATCTCTTTCAGGGGGCTGTGATCCGCACAATTAACCCCTCTGGTGCAGTATTAAAATCATTGGTGGCCAGTGCGGCCCCCCCCCCCTATTAAAATCATTGGTGGTTAGTGCGGTTCCCCCCCTATTAAAATCATTGGTGTCCAGTGCAGCCTCCCCTCTCCCCCCCCACCCCTAATTAAAATCATTGGTGGCAGCGGAGCGGCAGTTCCGATCAGAGTCCCAGTTTAATCGCTGGGGCTCCGATCGGTTACCATGGCAGCCAGGACGCTACTGCAGTCCTGGCTGCCGTGGTTACTTAGCACTTTTAGCAGCATTATACTTACGTGCGCTGTCTGTGGCCGGCCGGGCGCTCCTCCTACTGGTAAGTGACAGGTCTGTGCTATAAGCAGTGCGCCGCACAGACCTTTCACTTACCAGTAGGAGGAGCGCCGGCCACAGACAGCGCATGTAAGTATAATGCTGCTAAAAGTGCTAAGTAACCATGGCAGCCAGGACTGCAGTAACATCCTGGCTGCCATGTTAACCGATGATTTTAATTGGGGGTGGGGGGGCCGCACTAGCCACCAATTATTTTAATAGGGAGGGGGGGCCACACTGGCCACCAATGATTTTAATACTAGGGAGGGGAGGCCGCACTGGCTACCAATGATTTTAATACTGAGGAGGGAGGGGGGGTCTGGCCCCCTGCTGCCTGGCAGCACCTGATCTCTTACAGGGGACTGTGATCCGCACAATTAACCCCTCAGGTATATTCTAACATAGAGGCTTTCCCATGGTGATGGGGACGCTTCAAGTTAAAATATACCATCCGATGGTATATTAATATTACCCGAACGAACTGTTCCGGTTCCGGCGCTGGTATGTGAGGACGCGGTAACCGCAGCTCCTCACCGTCGGTTACAGCAGACCCGCTCCGCCGGCTTTCCTGACCAGAGGAGGCACGAGTTTGCCGATCGCAGCCTCCACGAAGCGCATGGAGAGATACCTGCTCCGGAGCGGGCACAAAACAACTCTCCCCAGCCGCATTGCTCCCGAGGCAAACAGGGAGCTTCTCAAAATGGCGCCGACCCCATCATCAGCGGTGCCGGATGCAGACCAGAGAGCGGTGGGTGAGGAAAGCACCCAAGTGGATATGTTTGAAGGGGCTGGGGGATCCACGGATTTAAAACAGCTGGCGATAGAAGTAGCCAAACAGCTTGCCCCAGACCTCATAGCCTCGCTGTCCTCTACCATACAGTCAGCATTAAATAAGCTGCAAGAGGAAGTGGCACTGCATGACCACAGATTTCAAGAACTTGAACAGCGGGTGGATTGCATTGAGGAGGATACTGCAGATACAGCAAGGCAGCACAAGGACATGGCACAATTGGTAGTCAAGTTACAGGACAAAGTAGAGGACCTTGAGAACAGGTCAAGAAGAAGTAATTTGCGGCTAGTAGGGATTCCGGAATCAATTCCGCCACAAGACCTACGTCGTTTATTTGAATCGGACCTGCCGCAAGCATTAGGCCTACAAGGGAGGCGAAAAGTAGAGAGGGCGCACCGCGTGGGACCCCTAAGAGAGTCACCCTCCTCTCTGTCTGAAAGACAAAGACCACGCCAAGTCATCTGCAAGTACTTGGATTACTCGGACAAGGAGGACATTCTGAAGGCCTACAGGGTGAGAAAGGAGACTTTGATTATCCGTGGGCATAAAGCATTGTTATTTGCTGACTACTCAGTGGAAACTACGAAAAAGCGCAGGGCTTTCAGCGCAATATGCACAGGACTATACAGAAACGGAATCAGGTTCCAATTGTTGTACCCGGCAGTGCTGAAAATTAATAAGGGAGACGGCACATTCTACCATTTCACTGAACCCCAAGAAGCAGAAAACTACTTGAATCAAGGCGAAGATCCGGTGAAAAGACAGCGGGAAAAGACACCTGAAGACCCCAACATGAACAACGGTTGGAGTCGAATTCCAACCTCTTCTAAATCTTCGAACCGTGGATCGCCAAAGGAACAGCGGTCCTATGCCAGACAGCACGTCACTCATCAGGTGGACTGACCTCTCCTCTCATGGACGGTAAAGCAGAAAAGGGGACTTGAACAAAAATGTTACACTGACGGTGAGAAAAAGTTGCGTACTAGTTAACCGTGTATACCAGACAAAAGGAAGGTCTATACTTCTGGAGTAGTGACCCAGATATAGTATATGTGTTGTTGCTATCTATGTCTGTTATATTTTTGCAGTTTATGTTGTTTCTTCAGGTTACAGGGATACCTATTACAGGTGAATTAGAAATGTGCAGAGGGATCATGCGGCGAGGGAGGGATTGCTCTGCTGGGAGGTGGTCTCTCCGTGGGAGATGGGCATTGCTCTTCTCCCGATATAATATACAGAACAACCAAAGTCACAACACAACTTGCAGGGGAATTACATGAAAGTCATTTCATGGAACGTAAAGGGGTTGAGGTCCCCAAATAAGCGTATGAAAGTTCTCAGGCACCTTAAAAGGCTGAAAGCTGATATTGCGTTACTGCAAGAAACACATCTTGCTGGGGACGATTTTACTAGAATGGAAAAGCTTTGGGTGGGTACGGTTTACGGATCAGCGGCAGTAGGAAGGAAGGGAGGAGTACTGACGTTGATAGGACGCCATATTCCACATACACTGAATGCCACAGACTCAGACTCAGAAGGCAGATTATTGCACACTCATATTTCTGGTCCATTTGGAGATTATAGCATATATAATGTATACGCACCTAACCGAGATCAAAAGAGCTTTCTAGAAAAAGTAAGCAGCAAATTAGCGAGAGATACTCATCCGCATAAGATAGTAGGTGGTGATTTTAATCTCGTGATGCATACACTTGAAGACAGGAGAAATGACGGAAATAAAAAACAGGTGCACACACTACAGGACTTTGCAACATTCACAGGTTTAAAGGACTGCTGGAGGTTGCGACACCCGCAGGGCAGAGAGTATACTCACTATTCACATGTCCATGATAGCTGGTCACGGATAGATTACCTGTTCTTGTCCCCGAGCATTTTAGGTAAGGTGACCAAAATTACCATTAGCGATCTGATTATATCAGATCACGCCCCGCTCTTACTCGAACTTACAGATCTTTTCCCCAGGGTACAGGACTATATCTGGAGATTTCCTAGCTTTCTCCTGCCAGATGACAACTTTCAACAGTTGTTGCAGGGTTGGTGGATGGAGTATTTTGGGGACAATCAGGAACACGTGCACACGCCTACACTGTTTTGGGAAGCAGGGAAGGCTGTCCTGCGGGGCCGTCTAATAGCCTATGTGTCATCCATTAAAAAGTTAGCGAGAGCACGATATCAGGCTGCCAGTGAGAAACTGAGGAACGCATACAGTACTTATCTAGCAGATAAAACCTTGATACATAAAGAGCAATGGTCCACAGCCCAGAGAGAATTTGAGGACTGGGTAGAAAAAATAGAGCAATGTAAAAAAACTAAACTAGATAGAGATCTACATAAATTTGGACATAAGTCTGGCAAACTTTTGGCGTCACTGGCGAAAGGGAGGAGACAGAAGACACATATTCATAGCATTCGTACGTGCGAAAATACTAGGGTGCACAATCCCCAACAGATAACCAAGGTTATGGGGGAATACTTTGCCAAGTTTTATGAAGTGAAGGAAAATAATAGGGAGTTGGGACGGCAATTTTTGGAAACTCTGTCACTGCCTACACTTTCAGAAGATCAATTGTTAGTACTAAATGCCCCAATTACAGCGGCGGAAATACAAGCTACCATAAAATCGTTCCCCACGGGGAAAGCTCCAGGCCCAGATGGCTATACATCTGATTTTTACAAAGCACTATGTCAGCAAATAACTCCTACCTTAACTACTCTATACTCCTCTGTCTTGGAAGGACAGGGTATCCCTGATCGGATGAATACAGCGTTGATATCCCTTATTTATAAAAAAGGTAAAGATGCTGAAGATCCAGCATCTTATAGGCCAATCTCCCTTATCAACCAGGACATGAAAATACTTTCTAAAATTCTGGCAAATAGAATGGCGGAAATTCTCCCTTCCCTAGTGTCACCATTGCAGGTGGGATTTGTTAAGGGGAGATCTGCGGTAACGAATATCAGAAAAGTGTTGCTAGCTCTTTCGGTGGCGAAATCCCCTAGATACAGAGGCCTAACCCCAGCAGTGGTCACACTGGATACCGAAAAAGCCTTCGACAGCATAAGCTGGTCGTGGCTCAACCAAATACTAGACGTGTTGGGTTTTCGGGGTAGCTTTCGTACCTATTTGACGGCGATTTATTCCAATCCTACAGCCAGGATTTCCATGACTGGGTTTCTGTCCCCGGAGTTTGCATTAGGAAGAGGAACGCGGCAAGGGTGTCCCTTGTCCCCCCTCCTATTTGATTTAGCTATCGAACCATTGGCCAGATGTCTTGACTCCCCAGAACTTTATAAAGGGCTAGAGATTGGTTCCCGTAGCATGAAGGTAGCTCTATTCGCAGATGACATAGTGCTATTTATGGAAGACCCTGCCAGACATCTTCCTAAGGTGCTTCAAACAATATCCAGCTTCGGATCATTTTCGGGACTGAAAGTCAATAGTGACAAAAGTGAAATACTGTTTCTGAATGATAGGACTGATGGGAACGGGATAATGGCAATAGAAGGAATACCTATAGCCCGAACCTTTATCACATACCTTGGTATCAAAATAGGAAGACATATGGAATCTATATATAGGTTGAACTTTACCCCCTTAATAGAAAAGATTCTCAGGGAATTAAAACAGTGGCACAACCTTCCCCTTTCACTGATGGGCAGAAATCACCTGTTAAAAATGATGTCAATGGCAAAACTACTCTACCCTTTACAGACAATCCCCCTACTATTAAAGCATAATGACATTAATAAAATCCGTTCTGCTTTTGTTAGATTCTTATGGCACGGCAAACGCCCCAGGATTAATATACAAAAGTTAATAGCTCCCAAGGAACTAGGTGGCATTGCCTTTCCGGATGTCAGGCGATATAACCTTGCCTGTATGGCTAGGCATATAGCGGACTGGGTTAATAACACTAGTCATTTCTCGGCGCTATCGCTAGAAAGGGCATATTGCGCTCCTTGGTCGTTGAGTGCCCTACTACATGCTAGGCTACCCAATTTACCAACCTATATTAAGTCTTCAATCCTATTTAAAGACACAATAGCAACATGGCGTATACTACGCAGGGCGTACTGGCTGCCGTTTAGGATTTCAAAGCACCTTCCGCTATGGGGGAACCCAGAGTTTCCATCGGGTCGTACTAACAGCTTGTTTAAGGAGTGGAGGGATAAAGGGATCTGGTTGGTCAAACACCTACTGCACGCCTCAGAACCCCGTTGGTTGAACCGTGAGGAATTAATAGAAACATACTCCTTGACCAGGTTTCAAACGATCCAGTTTGCACAAATTAAAATGGCTATATATTCCAATTTGGTTATGGTACACAAAGAAATAGGACAGAATACTATAGACAAACTATTAGGTTTGGGGGGTGGGAAAATGTCAGTCTCTCATCTTTATTATGGTCTAAGGCAGGAAGACTCACGATACAATAAAATGGGGGACTTTAGTCAGTGGGAGGAACAACTGAACACTGGAAATGTGTCTCAGTGCATAATAAAAGGATGGCTGAAGGTGCGTAAGTTTATTATTAATGAGGTGTGGAGAGACACCCAGCTACGCATCATGCACAAAGCGATCTACGGTTTTAACATTCCACCTCATCCACTTAGGCCTGATCGCGTAACAAACTGCCCCAAATGTGGACTGGGATATACAGACCTTTTCCATGGATTATGGTCTTGTGCACAATGTACTCAGCTATGGTCTGCTGTTAGTGATGTGGCATTTGAGATATGGGGACAAAGATTTACACTGAATCCTTTATTGTACCTATTCCACCACGATGCAGAGGAGGAAAGAGGAAAACATCCCCCCCAGCTGTTCCATTCACTTTGTATTATTACTAAAAGAATGATACTACAAAGGTGGCTGCAACCGGAATTACCCACTATTGCAGAAATACTCCACCAGTTAAAAGCTTTGTTCTATATGGAAAGATCAATGAGTTTTCAGACAAAAGAAAAACATACGCAGAAGTTGTTTCAGAAATGGAGACGATACTTGGTAAAGTACATGTCTATCGCAGAATTACGCTCCATTATGGAACCGTTTACACTAACAGAATGGTACTTGACGGAGCAGCTGAAGGGGAGCTTAGGCAGGTTGCAGGTAACGATGACTCGAGGTGAATCAACCTAACTCTTGGTTATAGCTACTGACTTTAATTTAAATGTCATGATCTCTACTTTGCACAGTATATTATCTGTACCACTCACCAAATCACATTTCATTGATAAGATGTTTGATAATTCCCTGTGATTGGATCCCGTTGTTTGTTTTAAAATGCTTGATCCTGGGGTCTGAGTACCCCGCTAACTGATTACGAATATGATTATGACTACTTTGTTACATGTTTGTAATATGTGGGGCACATTGCCCAATGTTATGTTGTCCTTTATACTGATAAAAAATGAATAAAGACATTTCTCAAAAAATAAAAAATAAAATAAAAAAAAATAAAATACAACTATCACTGCAAAAAAAAAAAAAAAAATATTACCCGAACCCGAACTTTTACTGAAATGTTCGGGTGCCGAATATTGTAAAGTTCGGTACGAACCCGAACTGTACAGTTCGGGTTCGCTGAACCCTACTTATAATGTGTGCCAGGACAAAAATGCACCTTTATAATGTTTGCCAGCACAAAAATGTCCCTTATAACTCATGCCAGTACAAAAATAACCCTTTTAGTGCCCCCAATAGAATCAATGTCCCCATTGTGCCTGTGACTTGCCCCATTATAATGTGTGCCAATACAAAAGGATGATGATACATATACAGTTGAATATCAAGAAATGAGCGCTTTCATAATGGAAGCCCTTATGCCCCTGCCATTGACCCCAACTTTCCTATGGGTAGCGCCACCTGAGGCACCACATTTAAAATTTTGTCTCAAACTAAGGGCTCATGCAGACAAACTTATTTTTTGTCCGCATCTGATCGGCATTTTTTGCGGGTCGGATTTGGACCCATTCACTTCAATGGGGCCACAAAAGATGTGGACAGCACATTGCATGCTGGCCACATCCGTATGTCCTTTCCGTGCCATCCGCAATAATATAGAAAATGTCCTATTCTTATCTGCATTACGGACAAGGACAGGATTTCTATTATGGCCCGGATGTTTCGTTCCGCAAAATGCAGAATGCACATGGCCAGTATCCGTTTTTTGTGAACTGCAAGACAGGCAACAGTCGTGTGTGTGAGCCCTAAGCCAAACAAATGATTGATATTGACAAAAGGCTCTAATCATGCACCAAATGTATCATCCAGCCTAATTTTACGTCATCTATAGGATTAGTAAATCTGCCCAAATTAATTTTTACGGCAAAATAATCAGATCGGCAGACTGCACTGTAGGGTGCTTTCACACAAGTTTTCATTAGCTTTTTTTTTTTTTTGCAGGTTTGCGATTTTAATGGTGTTTTTTGCATTTGCGTTTTTTTAGGTAAAAAGGTATATTGGAAGGTAGATGGGGAAATATGAAGCACTGCACACAAAAGGTTTTTTTTTTACTATATAAGGTGACATTTTTGTCTTTCTGCCTTCTTTCAAAGAAACACAGCATGCTATGCCTCACATGTTTTTACATCTCTTTAAGGGCCCATGCACACAAGCGTATGTGCACTGCGCTCGTATTGCGGACCACAAACAGCGGGTCCGCAATATATGAGCACTGGCTGTGTGTACGCCATATCACCTATTGACTTGAACAGGTCCGTAATCCTCAAGAAACGGAGCGGAGGCACAGATTGGAAGCACCATGAAGCGCTTCAGTGGGATTTTGGATCCTGCATGCATGTTCTATATTTTTTGTGGTGCAGAGCATATCTTGCGGATCATGGAATGGATCCGCATTGCCAAACGGCGTGCACTCGCCCGGTACCCGTTCATTGCGGACCGCTATTTGAGAAAAGAAACAAAAAGCACATGAGCAAAATTCATGTGTGTAAGAACCCTTCATGGGGATTTTCCATGAAAGTGATTTATTGGGAGAGCTGTTGTACCCGGACAACTAATCTGCCTGATGAGGAGATTGAAAGGCACATGAGCATGTATCTCTATGGCTTTCTTTTTCAGCAGGAACTACTGGATTGTGTTTCTATGATTACAGTGTAAGGCCTCTTTCACACGACCGTATGGCTTTTTCAGTGTTTTGCGGTCCGTTTTTCACGGATCCGTTGTTCCATTTTTTGTTTCTGTTTCGTTTTTCTGTATGGCATATACAGTAGTTACATAGAAAACATTGGGCTGAGCATAACATTTTCAATAGATGGTTCCGCAAAAACGTATGTGTTCCATTTTTTTTTTTTTTTTGCGGACCCATTGACTTGAATAGAGCCACGAAACATGTTCTATCTTTCTACGGAAACGGAAGTACATTCCTTTTTTTTTGCGGAACCATTGAATTGAATGGTTACGTATACGGAACGCAAAAGACGGCCCGTAAATGGAAAAAAAAAACGGTTGTGTGAAAGAGGGCTAAGGCCTCCTGCACACGAACATGTGCTGCCTGTTGCTGTATTGTGGACCTGATTTTTTTCCCTATAGAGAAGGAGATATCAAAACATCAAACGCTTTAATATGCTTTGATAAAAAAGAAAAGAAAACACCATTAATTAACAAAAACGTCAGATGCAAAAAAAAGATTGTGTGTTCTGCAGTTCATATTTAACATAGCCTTTCAGCTAGTGTTTCTACCGCACAAAACGTTCCAAAAACTGTAGATGCAAAAAATTAAAATCTACACAAATACACCATTAACCCCTTAAGGACCCTGGGATTTTCCATTTTTGAGTTTTCGTTTTTCACTCCCCTCCTTCCCACAGTACTAACTTTTTAATTTTTCCATTGACATAGCCTTATGAGGGTTTATTTTTTGCGGGACAAGTTGTACTTTCTAATGGCACCATTTACGGTTGCATACCATGTAGTAGGGAGCCGGAAATTTTTTCCAAATGGGGTTTAATTGGGAAAAAATGCAACTCTGATAAAGGTTTTTATTTATTTTTCTTTACACTGTACACTATGCAGTAAAATTGACCTGTTATCTCCAGGTCAGTACGGTTCAAACTATACCACACTTGTATATTTTTTCTTGCATTTTAATACTGAAAAAAAATTTAAACCTTTGAGGAAATGTTTTTTCCATAACCATATTCTGACCCCTATACCATTTTTGTAGCTATGTGTTCGGGGCAGTGTGAGGGCTCATTTTTTGGGGGACGATCTGTTCTTTTCAGTGATACCAATTTTAAGTGTGTGCGACTTTTTGATCACTTTTCATTAAAAAAAATTGGGTTGTTGAAGTGACAAAAAATGGCAAATTGTCTGTTTTAATTTTTTTCCCCACTACACCATTTGCCGTATGCCAAAATTTCTATTTCTCTGCTTTTAAACCAGAAAGTGATACCTCATAAAATATTTATTACTTAGCATTCCCCATATGTCTACTTTATGTTGGCATCATTTTGTAAATGTCATTTTATTTTTTTAGGATGTTAGAAGGCTTAGAAGTTTAGAAGCAAATCTTGAAATTTAAGAAAATCTCGAAAACCCACTTTTTAAGGACCATTTCAGGTCTGAAGTCACTTTGTGGGGCTTACATAGTAGAAAGGCCCCATAAATGACCCCATTGTAGAAACTACACCCCAAAAGTTACTCAAAACTGATTTTACAAACTTTGTTAACCCTTTAGGTTCCACAAGAATTAAAGGAAAATGGAGATGAAATTTCAACATTTCACTTTTTTAGCAGATTTTCCATTTTAATCCATTTTTTTCTTTAACACATCAAGGGTTAACAGCCAAACAAAATTCTATATTTATTACCCTGATTCTGCTGTTTACAGAAACACCCCACATGTGGTCATAAACTGATGTAAGGGCACACGGCAGGGTGCAGAAGAAAAGGGACTCCATATAGTTTTTGGAAGGCAGATTTTGCTGGACTGGTTTTTAGATGCCATGTCCCATTTGAAGCGCCCCTGATGCACCCTTACAGTAGAAACTCCCAAAAAGTGCCCCCATTTACAGTAGAAACTCCCAAAAAGTGCCCCCATTTTGGAAACTAGGGGATAAGGTGCCAGTTTTATTGGTACAATTTTTGGGTACTTATGATTTTTTGATCATTTATTATTACACTTTATAGGGAAAGGTGACCCAAAAATTGATAATTTTGGCACAGTTTTTATTTATACAGCATACAAATTAGGACATCCTCAGATATCATCCACAACTCCCTCCTCCGTCAGGCAAAACTCCATCCTCCGTCAGCCCAAACTACCTCAGACGTCAGCCAAAACTCCCTCGTCCCTCAGATGTCAGTCAAAAAATACCTCCTCCATCAGCCCTCAGCCCAACCTCCATCAGAGGTCAGACATCAGGTGTCAGCCCTCAGCCTAAACTCCATCAGACGCAGTAATAGAATGTAAAATATGTTTACAGCAAGCGCTGGCACCACAGACCATTGTCTTCACACATTATATATATATATTATGGACACTAATACTAGGCACCAGTACTGGATACAAGTTTCCTTGGTGTATAATGGAGGCACGCCGTGTTCAGCCGCTGACATACACGGGCTTCTCTCCAGCACACGTTACATCAGCAGCCGCTAGAGACTGGTTCGCCTACAAGTGAATGAGATTTCTAACAGCAGATGGCTCCATAGTTTATGGGTTAGAGCGCTGGTCTTGTAAACCAGGGGTTGCGAGTTCAAATCTTGCTGGCACCGTCACAATATTTTTTTTTGTCTGTTAATATTTGTACTATTGCTTGCTTGTACGTGAAACCCCAGTTGCATTGATTTGTGCCCCCAAAACAGTAAAAGAACCAAATCATGACATATATGCCATCATCCACCGATTATAAGTCTACCCCCATCATCTCATTTATCATTCATCTCTCTATCTATCCTGAATTATGTGTAAGCCGACCTGTCATATTCATATGATAGCGGAAAGCATATTTCATATGATAAATTGCATTAAAATGTTCTTTGCTTACTAAATAGAAAAAGTAATAGTACAAATATTAACAGGCAAAAAAAAACCTGTGAAGGTGCCAGCAAGCTTTGAATTTGTGACCCCTGGTTTACAAGACCACCGCTCTAACCCCTGAACTATGGAGCTATCTGCTATTAGGAAAGGAATCTCATTCACTTGTAGGCGAACCAGTCTCTAGCAGCTGCTGATGTAACGTGTGCTGGAGAGAAGCCAGTGTATGTCAGCGGCTGAACACGGCGTGCCTCCATTATACACCAAGGAAACTTGTATCCAGTACTGGTGCCTGGTCTTAGTGTCCATATTATATATATTTGTGAAGACAATGGTCTGTAGTGCCAGCGCTTGCTGTAAATATATTTTACATTATATTACTACGGCTGATGGAGTTTAGGCTGAGGGCTGACACCTGATGTCTGACGGCTGATGGAGGAGGTATTTTTTGACTGACGTCTGAGGGACGAGGGAGTTTTGAGTTGGGGGGAGGGATTTTTGGCTGACGTCTGAAGGAGGAGAGAGATTTGGCTGATGGAGGAGGGAGTTTAATCTGACGGAGGAGGGAGTTTGGTCTGAGGGAGGAGGACTGATGGAGTTTTGGATGAGGGAGGAGGGAGTTTTGGCTGACGTATGAGGTAGGATGGAGTTTTGGAGGAGGGAGTTTTGGCTGACGGAGGAGGGAGTTTAGTCTGACGGAGGAGGGAGTTTAGTCTGACGGAGGAGGGAGTTTGGTCTGAGGGAGGAGGCCTAATCGAGGATTGCCTGACGGAGCAGGGAGTTTTGGCTGACGGAGGAGGGAGTTTAGTCTGATGGAGGAGAGAGTTTAGTCTGAGGGAGGAGGACTGATGGGGTTTAGGCTGACGGAGAAGGAAGTTTGGTCTGAGGGAGGAGGACTGATGGAGTTTGGGTTGACGGAGGAGGGAGTTTGGTCTGAGGGAGGAGGACTAATGGAGGTTTGCCTAACGGAGGAGGGAGTTTTGGCTGACGGAGGGGGGAGTTTAGTCTGATGGAGGAGGGAGTTTAGAATGAGGGAGGAGGACTGATGGAGTTTAGGCTGACGGAGGAGGGGGTTTAGTCTGACAGAGGAGGTAGTTTGGTGGTCTGAGGGAGGAAGACTGATGGAGTTTTGCCTGACGGAGGAGGGAGTTGTGGATGATGTCTGAGGATGTCCTAATATGTATGCCATATATTTATTTATTTTTTACAGCATTTACCTGAGGGGTTAGGTCATGTTATATTTTTATTGACTAGATCGTTACGGACGTGGCAATACCTAATATGTATACTTTTTCTTATTTAAGTTTTACACAATAATAGCATTTTTGAAACCAAAAAATTATGTTTTAGTGTCTCCATAATCTGAGAGCCATAGCTTTTTGACCGATTGTCTTAGGTAGGGTCTCATTTTTTACGGGATAAGGTGATGGTTTTATGGCGATACCTAATATGTGTGTTTTTCCTTTTTTTCTATTTTCTATTATGAAATCTGGGGAAAGGGGCGTTTTTTTCTTTTTTTACTTGAAACTTAATTTTTTTATTAAAAACTCTTTTTTTACTTTTGGGGGTCTGATCCCCTCTGCCATGCAAGGCATTGGGCAGCCTCTGCACGGCATCGGGCTGCCTTGTCACCCATCGGGTCCCTGCCAGAGCAGCGCGGGGACTCGATGGGCTCCCCTTCTATGTCGCGGTCATTGCTGACCGCGGAATAGAAGGGGTTAATCCGCCGGCATCGCTGTTTACAGCGATGCCGGCGGATACAGCAGGGGCTATCAGGGACTGCCGGACCCCTGCAGTGAAGCCTCCTCCCAGCAGTGTATTATTGTAAATAAAAAAAGCCCTTGCTCTACGCGATCCAGCACAGGGCAAGGGAGCTCATCGGAGCATGACCTGCTCTGATGCTAACATCAGAGGGGCTGCCTGGGTGAAAATATGAGTATGTCCGGGTTCAGATCTGATCCCGGACAACCACTTTAACTAAACTAGTGCTTTTTATTTGTCATCATACACATTAGATGGTCAGGTAAATATCTTCTATTTATGGGAGCAGCTCCTGCGATGGGAAACAAGGATCCAACATGTTATATTTCAACATGCCCCATTCAAGAGATAACTAGGTGTAGAGATAGATCTATGTGTTTTTTTTAGCAGTATGGTTTGTCTTTGGTACTGTTGAAATTGATCTTATTGCATCCCTTAAAGGGTATAAAGAGTTTTCCAACCAATATTATAAATGTCAGTGAAGATGGTGATAGATATAAGGATTTGGCAATGATGAGCATTGCAAATTTAATTTTGAACACAATACTTACTCAAAAGGGGACATATATGAAAATATACTGTATTACCATGGAAAATGTTTGTAATCTATGAATTACCTTTCATTGCCCACATGTATTTTTTCCAACAGTAGTAAACTAAATGCTATGGCCTTCTGGCAGCTTGAAAAAGCTGTACGCGAAACGTGCGTTGGGGAGTGGACCGGTGGTGTTGCTACACGATATACTCAAATCAATTGGTCAGTATTTTTTCCATCATGTGCTGAATTTAATTTCGATCATCGTTACTGCCTTAGCTCTGACAAATTTGGTGTATATCTTACACCAACTTTGTGGCAAATTTTGATATATATGCATGTGGATATCATTGTGGTATCTAATAGCTATAGCTTGTAGATACTATATGTCCATCAATTGATGACCAATTGGGTATAGCTATGCACTTGCACTTTATTGTTAGATATATATATCGGCAGCTCACCATCGGTCCCCTTGGTTTTTAATGTGTATTGTAACCTGTGCGTATTGTTCTATTTGTGACCAGTGCTGATCATGTGTCTTTTTTGTGATTTTCAAATAAATTGTGTTATTTTTGGACTATTGTAGTCTATATTTCTTTGAACTAAAGTGTACCTTATTTATCTCACTCCTTCTGGCAGCTTAGCCTAGGCTATGTGATGTCACATTTATGTGAGGTGGCCTAGGCACAGTTCAGTCCCATTGAAGAGAATGGGGCTGTGCTACGATAGCAAGCATAGCTGCTGTACAATGAATGGAAAAAAAACTTTAAGGGCCATCTTTAGTAAGAAGATGGGAAAGATGGAAAATTGTATGGCTGCAGTAACAGACTACACGGTTTGTTTGTAGTCTGTAACTATGGAAACACTGGCTTGCACTTGCTATTATAATCCAGGTTAAAGAGGTTGTGTCACTACGTTTTTTTATGTAGAGAAAATGAATACAAGCCACTTATGTATTATTATTATCCATATTGCTTCCTTTGCTGGTTGGATTCATTTTCCATCACATTATATACTGCTCGTTTCCATGGTTACGACCACCCTGCAATCCATCAGTGGTGGTTGTGCTTGCACACTATAGAAAAAAGTACCAGCCTGTGTGCGCTCCCACAGTCCCTGTCATCAGAGGAGGCCAGCATTGCAGGGTGGTCATATCCCCTGGATATGAGCTGTGTATAATGCGATGGAAAAATGAATCCAGCCAGCAAAGGAAGCAATATGGATAATAACAATACATTATTAAGTGCCTTGTATTAACTTTCTCTACATGATAAATGCCACTTGCTGAAGTAAAACAACCTTTTACTTTAATTCCAAATATCGCTTTCAGCGATGCAATATCAATAAGAGTATGTCATTATTAAGATAAAGGTGAATGAAAAACTAAGCATCCATACTTTGCAATTACTCAGCTTTGAAGTTGTGTACAACAAACCTAGAAATCTGACAGGTTATTCATTCAGAGCAGTATCAGCACAGTTGAAATTGCTTACACAGCTGCAAGGAAACAGTACCACCACTGAGGTATTTCTGGGATGAAGGCCAGCGTTATTTATCCACAAATTCATAAAAAAATTAGATTTATAGGTGTCACGGCTGGCGGTGGGGGAAACCCCCAGCCGTGCGGTACCCGTAGATGTTGGGTCGCTGCAAGGCCAGGACCACAGGATCAGGGAGCAGGTCACCTCCTAAAGTCTCCCTGATCTGACCCTAACTCCTAACCTGCATGGGCCGACCTTTAGGGTAGGAGGACCCATGCGCTGGAACCTCGGGTCCCTACTATCCCTCCGCAGGTCCCTAGGCTAGGAGCTAGAGTCAGACGCCCTACTCCTCCTAGGCACGGAGGAGCCGGGGTCTCAACGGCCAAGCAACACAGGGGGATACAATAACAGCTATGGCAGTGACAGGCAAATGGGACCAACACATCACTCACCTGCCACAGACAAGAAACCCTGGATCCCATGTGCAGGTGCTGCGGTTCAGACACCAACAAACACAGCACACACCAGACATCCCACAGGAACCCAGGACCACAAGCTGCACTAACATAATAACCCCACACACACCTAGATAACACTGTGAAACATAGTTTTAACTGACAATGGTTTTATGACCAGAAGGTTGGTCCTCACCAGGCAGATGGAGGAGACAGGAGGCTGCTCCAGCCAGCATGGCTGAGAGCAACCTACTGAAGCCTGCAGGAGTCTCAGGCTATATAGGCCGAAAGGCCACACCCACCAGTCAACCACACCCAGTGACAACACACACACTGGGAAGGGAGTTAACCCTTCCAGCAACACAGAAGGGAAACTCACATAAAGGGGAAAACACGCAACCTCACTCACCTGTCTCCGACGGCAACGGCATGCGTGGCAACCGTGTCTTCCAGAACAGCCAACAGGCCAAGACACTTCCACAGCATGCAAACATAGCCAGACGTTGCCGCGGACAACCGCAGGTGAAGGGAGGAGTCCAGGTGCATATAAAACATCACCTCGTGCACAACAAACAACACAAAGTGCACACCGACATACAAACGGGCATTCACACAAAACCCGTTGCCAAGGGCAACCGCACGCACACTTGTTGTCCGCGGCAACCGCACCTGAGGCAAACAACTAAGTGCCCCAGCTGCGGTTGACGAACTCCCAAACCGCGGGCAACAGCATGCGGCACCCAAGGAGTCACGACCATGACCAAGGGTCGTGACAATAGGATTCCTTTAGTTATTTTTTAACCAACGTCTGGCTTTTTTTCTGCTCCTGCATTCCAACTGATGTGCAAAATATATTATGAGGACAGTTACTTACAGAAACCCTTCCATCAGAAAGGGGTATTTTTTAAACGCAATATTCATAGAAACAAATTTTGGAATTTGTGGCAATTTTTATTTTTCATTGCGGTTCTACACCATTGAACATTAAATTAAAAATATTGTCTAAAAGGGGTTGTCAAACTCCTGAATGAAATAACACCCCCATATGCCCGGGCAACTTACACACAATGTACTTACCTCGCATCCCGGCACCCGCGTTTCTTCTGAAGCCCGCACGGCTGCCGCTGCATCTCCCTGTCACGCGGATGAAAATATCCAGCGTTGGTAGGGGGGGGGGGGGGTCTAGCCAATAGCAGGTGGTGGCGGGAAAGAGCCTCCCAAGAGTCACCCGCAATGCTAGGGAGACTCGTTCCCGTCACCCCCTGCTATTAGCTAACCCCCCCTACGCCAGATGTTCTTATCTTCGTGACAGGGAGATGCAGCGGCGTTGCATTAAATACTGAAATGTGTGATGCTCTAATTGAGTCACTCATCCCCTTCCCTCTGGTTGCAGTGATGGTCTGACTTACATTAAATTAGTTCTCTGGGAATTTAAATAAAATTACTGAAAATACTTAAATATTACTTTATTATAAATGTATTCCCAAATACCTTTCATTAGTTATAATGGTTCATTTTGTCTAGGGAGCAATTATCATGGAAAATAAAATGGCCGCCGTCCTATTAGTACTCACAAAACCTGTCCTAATCATACAGAGAGCTAAAGAGCTGCCTCATCCTCCTCTCTGCTCTGCTTGTCAGGAATAATGAGCCTAAATACAGCTGATAAGATCTTCAGCTGAATCGCTTAGGAATGGAGTTTATGAGGAGATATGAATTACAGAGAGGGAGGGTGGAGGTAATGAGCAGCAGCACTTGTATGCAGTCTCCATTACCACAGTCTGTCCTGTCCATCCTCTCAGTACTGCTTGTCTCCTCATGAACTCCATTCCTACAGAGATTCGGCTGAAGATCTTATCAGCTTTCTTATGGATAATAATCCCTGACAAGTAGGGGAGAGGATGAGGCAGTTGTTTACCTCAGTCTTGTGAAGTAACTTGTCCTGCTGTGTGATTAGGACAGGTTTTGTGTGTAGTAGTAGGATGGTGGCCATCTTATTTCCCATAATGATTGCTGCTTAGACCGAACGAGCCATACTAGAAAGGTGGTAGATGAGCTATATATTCCACCTAAGGTTCTCATCTATGCATGTTGACATGCTCCCTGAAGTAAGGGAACAAGCTATGTTTAAATGCTCTGTCTCTTTAACCACTTACCGCTACTCTAACGCCGAAAGGCGTCATCTCTGCGGCGCTCCCAGGCTACGCTAACGCCGATTGGCGTCATCTCGCGTGAGCCGAGATTTCCTGTGAACGCGCGCACACAGGAGCGCGCGTTCACAGGAACGCATAGTGCACAAGTTCATCTGCAGCCTGCCGGCCGCGATCATTGGCTGGCAGGCTGTAGATTTTTGAATCGTCCAATGAAATGGTTATGTCAGACGCTATTTTGAAAATAGCGTCTGATATAACTGCTGCCTGGTCCTCTGGTGGTCCCTTTCGCTTGGATCGACCACCAGAGGACACAGGCAGCTCAGTAAGTAGCACCAAACACCACACTACACATTAGATATTACCCTGTCATTTATTAACCCCTTATTTAGCACCTGATCACCCATATTAGACTCCCTGATCACCCTGATCACCCCCTTGTCCACCCCCCTGTCATTGATCACCCCCCCCTGTAAGGGTCCCTCACCCCTGCCAGGTAGTTAGCTACTTGCTAGGTAGTTTAGCGCCCACCGCACCGCACCGCAGTCACCGATTAGTCGCTGATTAGCGTCATCGCTGTCGCTAATCAGCACTAGTACTATATAGTATCTGTAAGTGATCAATACTGATCGCAATCAGATCTATATAAGTACATTAGGGTCACCTTAGGTTCTACAAAAAACGCAGTGTTCGCCCAATCAGGCCTGATCTTGTGCGCACACTTGCGTTCAGTCCGCCCCACCGCAGTGACAGAATTTTTTTTTTCTGATCACTGCAAAAACACCGTAAAATCGCTGCGGCGCTATAAAAGATCACTTTTGAGCTTTTTGGATCTTTATTAGCGATCGCAGCTTTACTTCGCAAGCACTCCCTTTTACTAGGCAGGTTTGCTCTTTTTCCTGGGTAGTCTCAGAGGAATACCCCCTAAATTTAGTGAACCCAAAATGTCAAACAAGGGGTATTCCGCTGAAGAGGCCTACAGGATTCTGGCCGTGATGGATGAAAGCGATGGGGACGCCTCATCCGCTGAATCCAGTGGTTCAGAATATGAACCTGTAGACAGCAGTGGCACTCTAACGGCTAGTGAGGATGACGAGGTAGAGGTCCCTGCTACGGCCAGACGTACCCGATCCCATGTAAGAGTTCTGCCTACCCTGCATGATGATGCTCATTTGCAGCAGAGTGGTGCTAGCGCTGATCTTGTTTATGGTGCGGCATACACCAGCAGCGCAGCACAACCTGGACCTTCTACCAGCACTGCCGTATTCCCTGGTGAAGTGGCGAGCACCAGAAGGGCAGTTCCAGCTGGTACGGTGGCACGTGCAATAACTCCCCCGTCGCAGCCACCGCGTTCACAGGCCCGTAGAACCCTTAGTCTCCCAGAGGTGCTGGCAAATCCTAATTGGCAATCCCCTGATTCCGCCGCACCCGTATTGCCCCCTTTCACCGCCCAGTCTGGAGTTCGCGTGGAGACGGCTCATTTAGGATCGGCCCTTCAGTTTTTTGAGCTGTTCTTCACCGCGGATCTCTATGACCTAGTTGTGGCAGAAACCAACCGCTACGCCACACAGTTTATTACCGCCAATCCGGAAAGCTTCTATGCCCAGCCTTTCCGGTGGAAACCAGTCACTGTTTCCGAGTTTAAATTTTTTTTGGGCCTTCTCCTCAGCATGGGTCTAACTAAAAAAAATGTATTGCGGTCATATTGGTCTAAAGACCCAATACATTTCATGCCCATGTTCTCTGCTGCAATGTCTAGGGCACGTTTTGAGGCCATCATGTGCTTTATGCATTTTACGGACAATAGCACCTGTCATCCAAGAGGCCACCCTGCTTATGACCGGCTCCATAAAATTCGGCCCCTCATAGACCATTTGTCATCCAGATTTGCAGATGCGTATACCCCTAATCAAAACATCTGCATAGACGAGTCCCTAGTACATTTTACCGGGCGCCTTGGCATAAAACAGTACATCCCCAGCAAGCGCGCCCGGTATGGGGTCAAACTGTATAAGCTCTGTGAAAGGGCCACAGGCTATACATATCGTTTTAGGGTCTATGAGGGAAAAGACTCAAAACTGGAGCCGGTCGGATGTCCTGACTACCTGGGGAGCAGTGGCAAGATTGTCTGGGACTTGGTGTCACCCTTACTCCACAAGGGGTACCACTTATACGTGGACAATTTTTACTCAAGGGTGGCCCTCTTTCGGCACTTACATCTAGTCGGAATTCAATGCTGTGGCACCGCGCGACCTAGTCGCCGGGGCTTCCCCCAACGGCTCGTTAGTACCCGACTTGCACGGGGGGAGAGGGCTGCCTTGTGTGACCAAGAACTGCTCGCGGTGAAGTGGAGGGACAAGAGGGACGTTTACCTTCTGTCCACCATTCACGCAGACACGACTGTCCAAATTGAACGGGCAACTGGAGTCATTGTGAAACCCCTCTCTGTCCACGACTATAACCTTCACATGGGAGGGGTGGACTTCAATGACCAGATGTTGGCTCCCTATTTAGTTTCCCGCAGAACCAGACGCTGGTATAAGAAGGTGTCTGTTTATTTGATCCAATTGGCGATGTACAATAGTTTTGTTCTCTACAGTAAGGCATTCCCCAACTTCTCCTGAGTACGGCGATACCAAATGTGTGACACTTTTTTGCAGCCAAGGTGGGCAAAGGGGCACACATTCCAAAGAGCACCTTTAGGATTTCACCAGCCATTTTTTACACATTTTGATTGCAAGGTACTTCTCACGCATATGGTCCCCTAAATTGCCAGGGCAGTATAACTACCCCACAAGTGACCCCATTTTGGAAAGAAGACACCCCAAGGTATTCCGTGAGGGGCACGGCGAGTTCCTAGAATTTTTTATTTTTTGTCACAAGTTAGCAGAAAATGATGATTTTTTTATTTTTATTTTTATTTTTTTCCTTACAAAGTCTCATATTCCACTAACTTGCGACAAAAAATAAAAAATTCTAGGAACTCGCCGTGCCCCTCACAGAATACCTTGGGGTGTCTTCTTTCCAAAATGGGGTCACTTGTGGGGTAGTTATACTGCCCTGGCAATTTAGGGGCCCAAATGTGTGAGAAGTAGTTTGCAATCAAAATCTGTAAAAAATGGCTGGTGAAATCCTAAGGCTGAGTTCACACGAGCGTGACAGATTTGGTCCGGATGCGTTCAGGGTGCGTTCAGTTAAACTCGCACCATTTTGCAAGCAAGTTCAGTCAGTTTTGGCTGCAATTGCGTTTAGTTGTTCAGTTTTTTCCGCGCGGGTGCAATGCGTTTTGATGCGTTTTTCACGCGCGTGATAAAAAACTGAAGGTTTACAAACAACATCTCCTAGCAACCATCAGTGAAAAACGCATCGCACCCGCACTTGCTTGCAGATGCAATGCGTTATTAACGCAGCCCCATTGACTTCTATGGAGCCAGGGCTGCGTGAAAAACGCAGAATATAGAGCATGCTGCGATTTTAAAGCATTGCAGAACTGATGCATGAAAAAAAACGCTCATGTACACAGCCCCATTGAAATGAATGGGTCAGGATTCAGTGCAGGTGCAATGCGTTCACCTACTGCATTGCACCCGCGCGGAAATCTCGCCCGTGTGAACTCAGCCTAAAGGTGCTCTTTGGAATGTGTGCCCCTTTGCCCACCTAGGCTGCCAAAAAGTGTGACACATCTGGTATCGCCGTACTCAGGAGAAGTTGGGGAATGTGTTTTGGGGTGTCATTTTACATATACCCATGCTGGGTGAGAGAAATATCTTGGCAAAAGACAACATTTCCCATTTTTTTATACAAAGTTGGCATTTGACCAAGATATTTATCTCACCCAGCATGGGTATATGTAAAATTACACCCCAAAACACATTCCCCAACTTCTCCCGAGTACGGCGATACCAGATGTGTGACACTTTTTTGCAGCCTAGGTGGGCAAAGGGGCACATATTCCAAAGTGCACCTTTCGGATTTCGCAGGCCATTTTTTACAGATTTTGATTTCACACTACTTCTCACGCATTTGGGCCCCTAAATTGCCAGGGCAGTATAACTACGCCACAAGTGACCCCATTTTGGAAAGAAGACATCCCAAGGTATTCCGTGAGGGGCACTGCGAGTTCCTAGAATTTTTTATTTTTTGTCACAAGTTAGCGGAAAATGATGATTTTTTTTATTTTTATTTTTTTCCTTACAAAGTCTCATATTCCACTAACTTGCGACAAAAAATTCTAGGAACTCGCCATGCCCCTCATGGAATACCTTGGGGTGTCTTCTTTCCAAAATGGGGTCACTTGTGGGGTAGTTATACTGCCCTGGCAATTTAGGGGCCCAAATGTGTGAGAAGTAGTTTGAAATCAAAATCTGTAAAAAATGGCTGGTGAAATCCGAAAGGTGCACTTTGGAATGTGTGCCCCTTTGCCCACCTTGGCAGCAAAAAAGTGTCACACATGTGGTATCGCCGTACTCAGGAGAAGTTGGGGAATGTGTTTTGGGGTGTCATTTTACATATACCCATGCTGGGTGAGAGAAATATCTTGGCAAAAGACAACATTTCCCATTTTTTTATACAAAGTTGGCATTTGACCAAGATATTTTTCTCACCCAGCATGGGTATATGTAAAATGACACCCCAAAACACATTCCCCAACTTCTCCTGAGTACGGCGATACCAGATGTGTGACACTTTTTTGCAGCCAAGGTGGGCAAAAGGGCACATATTCCAAAGTGCACCTTTCGGATTTCGCAGGCCATTTTTTACAGATTTTGATTTCACACTACTTCTCACGCATTTGGGCCCCTAAATTGCCAGGGCAGTATAACTACCCCACAAGTGACCCCATTTTGGAAAGAAGACACCCCAAGGTATTCCGTGAGGGGCATGGCGAGTTCCTAGAATTTTTTATTTTTTGTCGCAAGTTAGTGGAATATGAGACTTTGTAAGAAAAAAATAAAATAAAAAATAAATCATCATTTTCCGCTAACTTGTGACAAAAAATAAAAACTTCTATGAGCTCACTATGCCCATCAGCGAATACCTTAGGGTGTCTACTTTCCGAAATGGGGTCATTTGTGGGGTTTTTCTACTGTTTGGGCATTGTAGAACCTCAGGAAACATGACAGGTGCTCAGAAAATCAGAGCTGTTTCAAAAAGCGGAAATTCACATTTTTGTACCATAGTTTGCAAACGCTATAACTTTTACCCAAACCATTTTTTTTTACCCAAACATTTTTTTTTTATCAAAGACATGTAGAACAATAAATTTAGCGAAAAATTTATATATGGATGTGGGTTTTTTTGCAAAATTTTACAACTGAAAGTGAAAAATGTCATTTTTTTGCAAAAAAATCGTTAAATTTCAATTAATAACAAAAAAAGTAAAAATGTCAGCAGCAATGAAATACCACCAAATGAAAGCTCTATTAGTGAGAAGAAAAGGAGGTAAAATTCATTTGGGTGGTAAGTTGCATGACCGAGCGATAAACTGCTAAAGTTGTGGAGTGCCGATTTGTAAAAAAGGGCCTGGTCACTAGGGGGGTATAAACCTGTGGTCCTTAAGTGGTTAAGTGCAACGTTCTGTGTAGAATGAAGCCTCCAGAGTCCAAACCTACTCCAGTTCCTATGTTTCTCTGCAAAATGCCCCATCAACAGGTGAAGCTGGGCTGAGGTTTAAAAACCCTAGGTACACTGGGTGCTGTCTCTGGACAGAGCATGGAGGCTGCTCACAAGCTGCACACAAACTGAAGGTACAGGTTGCTTATTGTTTGTAAGACAGAGGGCATGTATACTGTTTAGTTAGTACTTGGACAAGCAGGATTTTGTTTATCTTTTGTATTATTTTGCATCCTCCAACCTGTATACAGTACCTGTTTACTGTATATATGTAAGAGGCAGCCCTGATCATCCAGCAACATTTCCAACACATATATATATAGCAGACTGTCATGTTTCCCTCCAGCCACCAGAGGCCACTGTGGCTGAGTAGGACAGTGTGAGGAGGTTTTTCCAGAGGACAAGGAGTTAAGTGTTTTTCCCGGGCTGAGCAGAGAGCCTGGGCTGAAGGTGTCTGAGTACACAGGAAGAAGGACGCTGTGCACTGAGAGGGAGATCCACAGGGAAGATTAGAGTGATTTCTCCCTGCCAACCTGCTGTGACATGGTATCTGGGACATTAGAGTGTGTTTGCTCTCTGACTGAGCTGATGTGTCCTGGTGTAGAAGAGAGACTGCTGTAGTGTGAGGCACTTACCAGAGGAACTGTGAGTGAATTCCAGGCCTTGCCTGATTACACGTCCAGAGCTGCTGATTATCTCTAACCAGAGTTACAGAGACTACAAAGAGAGGCCAGAGCTGAGCCACGCTGAAGCAAGCAAGCAAGCAAGCAAGCAACCAGATCGGGACCCAGACTGTATCTGCCTGCATGTGCCGGACACCGAACTGTGAGTGCACTGATGCTAACCGGAGCTAGGGCATAGTGGAATAGGATTTAGTTTAGTGCACTGTAGAGGTGCACCCCGGGTAGCGGGGACAGATAGGACTACCTAGAAGAGAGTAGCCTGCTATTGTCTGTACTTGTGTTTGTGATTCATTTGTGTTCTTTATGCAAATTTCCATTATCTTTGTTGTGAATTCTCAAGCTGTTCATATTGTAAATCTGCTTCTCCGGCAGTTAGAGTTCTCCTTTAATAAAGCCGGTTTCAACTTCAGCCTCCTTGTCTGCTGCACTGTACTTGAGTCCTGCTCTACGGTCTCTTCCTCTGCTGACCGTTACAAGTGGCGCTGCGAGCAGGGTACAGTCACAGAGATGGAGGCGGCTGAAGGCAATGTGCATGATGTTAATGTGAGTAACTCAGGCAATGGTGGAACCCTTGCAAGGGCCCTTCCTATTGGCACGTTGTTCAACTTGCTACCCAAATTTGATGGCCAGAACATGACACTGTCAGACTGGGTGACAAGGTTACAGAGTGCTGTTAGGATTTACAATGTCAGCCCAGAACTACAAGTAGAAATTGCTTTGGCCGCTCTCGAGGGTGAGGCCCGAAGAAATGTTCTCCTACAACCAGAAGCCACGCGCAATACATTGCAAGAGATGGTGAGATTCCTGGAAGAAATATATGGGGAAACAGCCAGTGCAGGGCACCTCCGGGCGAAGTTTTTTTACCGGATTCAATGGGAAGACGAAGGTGTCTCTCAGTACGCTACAGCCCTACAGGAAGTGTTGGCCGAGGTACAAAAAAAAGAGGCAGATGGGGTTACTGGCATGGGACCCATAGACCGGATACTGCGGGAACAATTTATTCTGGGGCTCTACAGCAATCCCCTGAAACAGGCTCTGCGGGAACGAGTCAGAGTAGACCCTACCCTAACCTTTCGACAAATTTTGGCAGAGGCCGTGACGCGAAACAAAGAAGACGGCTATGCTTCTGGAGTAATACGGACCCAGACCGTTACACCCCCCGGGGTTACAAGAAATGAGGAAGCCCTGGTCAGAGTGGTACAAGACTTGCAGAGCTCCCTGAGTGCCATGCACGAAAAGTTGACACACCTGGAGAAACGGATAGAGTCGCGCCATACTACTGAGGCTGCCTATCCAGCCCGACAACAAACCTATCAGGCGACTCCGTGGGTTCCTACACCCGAATGCCCTTATGCTAGTTTACCATACCATCAAGCCCCTCATTACCATTCAGTGGGGCCATCCAGCCAAGCTCTGAGGGCACCTCCCACTCGCAGGCAAAAAGTGGGCCGTCAAGGGGCACAGTGTTGGCGGTGTGGAGATCTAGGACATTTCGCCAGAGAGTGTCGGAATAATCCAGCTGGACGCCAAGAGCCGCCGTTAAACTACCGACCCCTGCAGTAGTGGGGCGTACTGCAGGGGAGGTGGAGAGCCAAGTTACCCAGCAAAGCTCCGAACACCTGGTCGCAGGGTGCCCCACTATACGAGCTGAGTTCGAAGGTGTTCCTGTCGACTGCTTAGTGGATACTGGGTCTCAAGTGACAACTATGCCCGAGTCATTCTTCTACCGTTACTTTCAAGCGCTGGCCAAGCCGGAACGAGAGACACTGGTCCGGGTTACAGCGGCTAACCAACAACAGATTCCTGTCACAGGGGTCGTGTGGATGAATGTACGGCTATGTGGACAGGAAGTGGGGCGGAAAGGTATCTTGTTGGTCCCCGAAACGTTCAAAGAAGATGTGCCGGTGATAATGGGCATGAATATCCTGCGAGAATTGGATCAGATCATGTTCACCAAACGGGGGCCGGGTTACTGGAAACAAGCCACCCCGCACAAACCTACCCAGAAAGCATTTCAACGGCTAATCCGTTTTTGTGGAACACAGAAAAGTGTACCAGCACACCAGGCGGTGGGAACGATCCGAGCGCCAGGAAAGGCTACCTTCACCCTTCCCCCTGGTCGGGAGACCGTGCTGACGTTACCCGTGGGAACTTTCCGTAATCTTGAAGGCATGGAGGTGTTCGTTGAACCAACAGGCCTAGGAGAGCTGGGTCAGGACGTCCTGGTGGCCCGGACACTGGGAGTGGTCCAGAATGGACGAGTACCCATAAGAGCTGTGAATGTGGGATATCTAGAAGTTCCCTTGACGCCAGGGGTGGAACTGGCTCGTGTGTACCTACATCAGGGAGAAATCCTGAGTCAGAGAGAAGTGACTCTAGCTCCGGTAGGGGATGCTGGTTGGACCCTGGCAGTTACTGCCAGTGCAGAAGAGGCGCCGACCCCAGAATGGAATGGGGGAACCATCTTGGATCAAATGGAGATAGATGTTAAGGCTCTCAGTTTAGACCAACAGCGAGCAGTTGAAACCATGCTGTGGGAGAATCAGGCTGCGTTTGCCCGCCACGCCGATGACTTTGGCTGCACGAATGCTATCACACATGATATACCGACGGGGGACACTCCACCAATTCGGGAGAGATATCGACAGATTCCGCCCAAGTTGTACCAGGAAGTGAAGACGCTATTGAAACAGATGATAGATTCCGGAGTGGTGCGGGGAAGCCAGAGCCCTTGGGCAGCCCCAGTGGTGCTTGTCAAGAAGAAGGATGGCACTATTCGATTTTGTGTGGATTACCGGCGGTTGAATGCTTGCACTGCGCGAGACTCATATCCTCTGCCACGCATCGAGGAGTCTCTGACGGCTCTAGGACGAGCCAAATACTTCTCCACCCTGGATCTAGCAAGTGGGTACTGGCAAGTACCAGTGGCTGAGCAGGACAAGGCAAAGACAGCATTCATACTCCCCATGGGGTTATTTGAATTCAACAGGATGCCATTCGGACTGACTAATGCCCCTGGAACCTTCCAGCGACTGATGGAGAGATGCCTGGGAGACCTGAATTTTGAAGCCACTCTGATATACCTAGACGATATCATCGTATACTCTGCTACTTTTCAAGAACACTTGAATCGGCTAGGGCAGGTACTCGAGCGACTGCGATCCCATGGCCTGAAGGTAAAGCCAAAGAAGTGTCATCTCTTCAAGAGGGAGATCGAGTACCTGGGCCATAGGGTGTCCCAAGACGGAGTGCTACCGTCCCAAGACAAAGTGGCTGCAATACGACAATGGCTAGTGCCGAGAACACTGCGTGAGTTGAAGGCCTTCCTGGGACTGACTGGGTACTACCGGCGGTTCATCAAAGACTACGCAAAAATAGCGGGCCCTCTGAATGAGTTGTTGAGAGGAACGGCTGGGCAACCCAAGGGCCAAAGTATCCCCTGGGGACAGAAACAGGAAGAGGCCTTCCAGGCCCTGAAAGAAGCCCTGACATCGGCCCCCATCTTGGCTTATGCCGATTTTGATAAACCATTCATCTTAGCTACTGATGGCAGCCTCTACGGACTTGGGGCAGTCCTGTCGCAGGTACAAGATGGACATGAGAGAGTGATCGCTTATGCCAGTAGATCCTTGCGAGATACGGAGCGAAACCCCCATAACTACAGTTCCTTCCGGCTGGAACTCCTTGCCCTGGTGTGGGCTATGACGGAGAAATTTGCAGGATATCTGACAGGAGCTAAGATCTTCGTACGGACGGATAACAATCCCCTGGCCCATCTGGGTACTGCCAAGTTGGGAGCCCTGGAGCAACGCTGGGCGGCTCGCCTCGCAAAGTATGACTTCTCAATTCGCTACCGCTCCGCTACAGAGAACACTAATGCTGATGGTCTCTCGAGGGTTACTTTTGAAACTCCAGTAGGGGATATGGATGAACAAAAGGAAGAAGATGAAACTCCTGACTTCCGCAAGTTCGCTCCCCCAACAGTCGCGGCCCAGACAAGTGGGGAGGCCCGTAAGCTACCCAAAGCATTGGGGAGAACTAATGAAGAATGGGGCAGATTGCAAGATGAAGACATTGGACTGCAGCAAATGAAAAGCTGGGTAACCCAGTGCAGGAAACCCAACAAAGAAGAAAGGACTGATCTGGATGCCGAGATGAAGTCCGTTCTACATCAATGGGACAGACTGGAAGTGCATGGAGCTGTTTTGTTCCGCAAGTGGCAACAGCCTGCCGACCTAGAGGCGAGGTGGCAGGTAGTGATACCCAGAAGAATGGCACGGGAGATAGCCAAAGAGGCTCATGAGTTTGGAGCTCACTTCGGGCCAGTCAAGACATACCAGTGGCTGCAGCGTTATGTGTATTGTCCGCGACTGGAGGCCACAGTTGAAGAAGTTTGCCGACAGTGTCGAGTGTGTGAACTCACGAAGAGTACAGAACAGAGAGCACCCCTACAGTCCATCCAGACCACAGAACCGCTGGAAGTGTTGATGATAGACTATCTTCTTGTGGGACAATCGTCAAGAGGTCCACAGTATTGCCTGGTCATGATCGACCACTTCTCCAAGTTTGCAGTAGTCACCCCAACTCGGGACCAGACGGCCGAGTCCGCGGCACGAGCCATTTGTCAAGACTTCATTCGGGTCTATGGGTGTCCAAAGCGGATCCATTCAGATCAAGGGGCGTGCTTTCAAGGAAAAGTGATGGAAGAGCTACATCGACTGTACGGCATTGAAAAATCCAGGACAACTCCTTATCATCCCCAAGGAAACTGAGCCTGTGAGCGCTTTAACCGCACATTGCTGCAAATGCTGAGGACGCTAGAGGAAGACAAGAGGGCACACTGGCCTGACTACCTGCCAGAATTAGTCTGGGCTTACAATAATCGTGTCCACACCACCACCGGTTACACCCCATACATGTTACTGTTCGGTAGGGCTGGTCGAGAGATCGTGGAATTAAACCTAGAACAGCCAGAGGACCTAATAGAGCGATCAACCACCTCATGGGTGAAAGAACACCGTCGGCGTCTCCAGACCATTCGCCGGTTGGCAGGTCAGCGGTTACAGGAGAGAGCTCATACAGACCGTCCTCCAGTTCAGGAGGTTCCATTGCAGCCTGGGGATCGGGTACTGGTACGAGAGAAACGTCCCAGAGGCAAGTTGAGTGAGCGTTGGGAAGTACAGCCGTATAAAGTGATCAAGAGAGTGTACCCTAATGGTCCGGTCTACGAAGTGCAGGTTGAGAATGAGGAATTTGCTTCACGGACTCTACATAGGAATATGTTACGGCCATGCCGGTCCAAAGATCCCGCACCTGTTCAGAGGACACCTCCTCCTGCCCCATACTCAGAACTTGTTATCTCTGATGGAGATTATGGTGAAGACTGGTGGACTGCTCCCAACACTGAAGGAGCCTCCCAGGTTACAGGTGATGAAGGCACTGTCACAGAACCATTGCCAGCCCGTAATGGAGAGGGGCCCTCGGACACACCCGAACCTCCTATTGTGGTGGATGAATCCAGACTGGCAGTTCCTAGTGGAGAGAGTCAGGTCGTAACAGATAGCCAGGACCTCCGGAGATCCAGTAGGCTTACTGCAGGGGTTCCACCAAACAGGTACGCTGCTGATGAGTTCATTTGGTCCACCTGTATGTATTGTGGACAATGTTGTACTGCTGTATAAAAAGTTACATTAACCATTATTTCTATGGACTATATAGCAAGGCCGAGGACGGCCACCTTTAAGTGGGGAGGCATGTAAGAGGCAGCCCTGATCATCCAGCAACATTTCCAACACATATATATAGCAGACTGTCATGTTTCCCTCCAGCCACCAGAGGCCACTGTGGCTGAGTAGGACAGTGTGAGGAGGTTTTTCCAGAGGACAAGGAGTTAAGTGTTTTTCCCGGGCTGAGCAGAGAGCCTGGGCTGAAGGTGTCTGAGTACACAGGAAGAAGGACGCTGTGCACTGAGAGGGAGATCCACAGGGAAGATTAGAGTGATTTCTCCCTGCCAACCTGCTGTGACATGGTATCTGGGACATTAGAGTGTGTTTGCTCTCTGACTGAGCTGATGTGTCCTGGTGTAGAAGAGAGACTGCTGTAGTGTGAGGCACTTACCAGAGGAACTGTGAGTGAATTCCAGGCCCTGCCTGATTACACGTCCAGCGCTGCTGATTATCTCTAACCAGAGTTACAGAGACTACAAAGAGAGGCCAGAGCTGAGCCACGCTGAAGCAAGCAAGCAAGCAAGCAAGCAACCAGATCGGGACCCAGACTGTATCTGCCTGCATGTGCCGGACACCGAACTGTGAGTGCACTGATGCTAACCGGAGCTAGGGCATAGTGGAATAGGATTTAGTTTAGTGCACCGTAGAAGTGCACCCCGGGTAGCGGGGACAGATAGGACTACCTAGAAGAGAGTAGCCTGCTATTGTCTGTACTTGTGTTTGTGATTCATTTGTGTTCTTTATGCAAATTTCCATTATCTTTGTTGTGAATTCTCAAGCTGTTCATATTGTAAATCTGCTTCTCCGGCAGTTAGAGTTCTCCTTTAATAAAGCCGGTTTCAACTTCAGCCTCCTTGTCTGCTGCACTGTACTTGAGTCCTGCTCTACGGTCTCTTCCTCTGCTGACCGTTACATATACGTCAAATAAATGCTGGAAAGAACCCAGGCTTTGAACATTAGAAGCCTGTCTGTGTCTCTATAAAGCCTGGTTTGACGCTGACCACTGAGCTAAAACCCCACAATATTTATAATAAAATAATATTTAAATATTTTCATTTTCTTAATTCACAGAGAAACCCTTTTAGCAAGACAGTCTGCCATGCTAAAAGTCCAAACATAGAGGAAGATAAAGTCCCAGGACAGGAACTAGAATACATGGAGTGACATATATAAATAATATCCTCAAAATGCTTTTTATTGTAAATTAGAATATTCACATATTGGTTGTTAATATATGACAAGTGTCTCTTTAAAGATGAACCCCTTCAATAAAAGATCAAAAACAATGGGGACGACTTACTAATTCATTCATGCATTTAGACAGTGCAAACTAATACAGTCTAAAGATATGCCAAACGTATGTGGCTCTCTAGCATCCTTAGACTATCTAGTCTTGAACTTGCCATGCACATTAGATCTATGTTGACCAAACTATTTATATTGTGTATGGGGTCTACCAAATCTTCCCGAACAACTAATGTTAGGGAAGATAAGGTTTGACCATGTTGGATTATAAAATGAGAGGGACAACTGAAGGAGCTGCCAGTTATCTCATGTGTATGGCCATCTTAAGTTTCCACTATGTAAATGTAAAACAGTATTTGTAAAGGTCCCTTTGCACTGGCCGAACATCGGCCATATAATCGCTAACAAGCGTTCGTAGCATTGTTAGCAGTTATCTTCTGGTGTAAAGGTGCCACCAATAACCCAATGAATGAGCGAAACACTCGTTCATTGGATAATATGATCGTTAGTGCAGTCACCAAAATCATTGATTGCCGGCAGCAGATTGTGCTGTCTAAAAAGACAAACAATGATTCTGTATGGGGACGATCGATGGCATTAGTGATTGCTCCTCCCCATACTGTGGAGGAGATCTCTGCATGACGACCAGGCAATTGCCAGGAAGGAACTCTCCCAACATACCTCCAGGAGCTGGCATGGCCGGCACCTGAGGGGTTACCTCAACATACCTCTAGGAGCTGGCTTCTGGGGTTAATTGTGCGGATCACAGCCCCCTATAAGAGATCGGGTGCTGCCAGGCAGCAGGGGGCAGTCATGTCCACAGTTCGTAGTATATTCTAACTTGAAGCGTCCCCATCACTATGGGAACGCCTCTGTGTTAGAATATACTGTCGGATCTGTATAAAAGTAGCCTACGGATCACGGACACGGATGCCAATCTTGTGTGCATCCGTGTTTTTTTCACAGACCCATTGACTTGAATGGTTCCGTGAACCGTTGTCCATCAAAAAAATAGGACAGGTCATATTTTTTTGACGGACAGGATACACGGATCACGGAGGCGGATGACAAACGGTGCATTTTCCGAGTTTTCAACGGACCCATTGAAAGTCAATGGGTCCGCAGAAAATCACGGAACAACGGCCACGGGTGCACACAACGGTCATGTGCATGAGGCCATAATCAAGCATGTTCGGCTTGATCATCTCGATGCTTGGCACATAGCGGTATTCAGCCGAATACTGCATCTGCTTGAGCGCAATGCTCAAGTCTCCCCGCACGTTTCTTGCCTGCTAAACAGCCAATAAACGTGCTGGTAAGGGTACTTTCACACTTGCATTGTTGGATCCGTCAATCTGTATGCAAACGGATACCATTTGTAGACGGATCGGATGCGGATCTGTCTCACAAATGCAGTGCAATTTTCACATTTTTAAATGTCTGCGTATGCGCAGACCGCAAAACCAGTTACCTTTTTCTGGAACACTTGGTGCATTAATGCATTTCAATGGAAAATAATTCCGGATCCGGCATTCCGGCAAGTGTTCCGGAATTTTGGATGGAGAAAATACAGCAGCATGCTGCAGTATTTTCTCCGTCCAAAAACCGTACAGTGACTGAACTGAAGACATCCTGATGTATACTGGATGGATTGCCCTCTATTCAGAATGCATTAGGATAAAACTGATCAGTTTTTTTCCGGTATTGAGCCCCTAGCACGGAACTCAATACCGGAAAAGTTTAACGCAAGTGTGAAAGTACCCTAAGTACTGCCCTCACTGTGATGCCGTAGCCATGTTGGTTACTGGCATTACAGTGATTGGCTGTCTGGAACGCGTCATCGGCTGAGTCTTATTTAGAGACAGCTGTGCTGAGGAAGGGACAGACAGTGTAGGAAGTGATATAGGAATAATTTTATAAGAAAAACTTGTCAGAGACCCAAAAGTCCTTTTAAGGACTATTGTTGTGTGTGGCAGCAGCAATATATATTTTTAGCGCAACCTGAGCTAAATTGCTAAATCCTAACAGACCCAAAAGTCCTTTTAAGCACTGTTGTGTGTGGCAGCAATATCATTTTTTTTGCGCCTCCTGCGCTAAATAGCGTGCAATAGTTAGGCCGCTGCAGATAGTGACATTAGGCTTCTTTCACACTTGTGTTCAGGGTTCCGCTTGTGAGTTCCGTTTGAAGGCTCTCATACAGCCCCAATGCATTCTGAGTGGATGCGGATCCGCTCAGAATGCCTCAGTCTGGCACCGTTTGACCTCCGTTCCGCTCAGCAGACGGACAACCGAACGCAGCTTGCAGCGTTCGGGTGTCCGCCTGGCCGTGCGGAGCCAAACGGATTCGTCCAGACTTACAATGTAAGTCAATGGGGAAGGATCCGTTTGAAGTTGACACAACTTCAATGTAAAGTCTGGACGGATCCGTCTGACTAACTTTCAGACTTAGAATTTTTTCTGAAAGATAATGCAGATGGATCCGTTCTGAACGGATCCCATTGTTTGTAATATAGGAGCGAATCCGTCTGTGCAGACACCAGACGGATCCGCTCCGAACGCAAGTGTGAAAGTAGCCTTAGCTGTGCCACATCTCCTGTTCCACATTTGCTTCTAAACTTCTAAGCCTTCTAATGTCCCCAAAAAATAAAATGGCATTCACAAAATGATCCATAAATGAAGTAGACATATGGGGCATGTAAAGTAATAACTATTTTTGGAGGTACTACTATCTATTATAAAAGTAGAGAAATTGAAATTTGAAAATTAGCTAATTTTTCAAATAAATTCGAGAACTTTGATTTTTTTTAAATAAATAACATTAAAGGGGTTGTCCAGGTTCAGAGCTGAACCTGGACAGCCCTCCATTTTCACCCCAGCAGCCCCCCTGACATGAGCATCGGAGCAGTTCATGCTCCGATGCTCTCCTTTGCCCTGATCTAAATTGCACAGGGCAAAGGCATTTTTCAGAGTTCCGGTGATGTACCGGGCTCTCCATGGGGCTGACAGGAACCCCGGTGACGTCACCGGCACTGATGGGCGGGATTTGGCTCTGCCCTAGCCAGTAAAACGGCTAGGGCAGAGCTAAAGCCCGCCCCTCAGAGCCGGTGACGTCACCGAACACACTGCTGGGAGTTACCGCCCGGCAGTGTGTTATTAAAAACAAAAGAGCCCGTGCCCTGCGCGATCTAGCGCAGGGCACTGGAGCGCATCGGAGCATGAGATGCTCCGATGCTAGGCTCAGGGGGGCTGCCGGGGTGAAAATAAGGGTATGTCCGGGTTCAGCTCTGAACCCGGACAACCCCTTTAACATAAATACATTTTTTTAACTCAATTTTACCACTGTCATGAAGTACAATACCTGATGAGAAAACAATCTCAGAATGGCCTGGATAAGTAAAAGCGTTTTAAAGTTATCACCACATAAATTGTGGTGAAAAATGGCAGGGTCCTGAAGGGGTTAAATGCCGCCAATATAACCCCCCAATCGCGGATGCCGGGGGCATATCAAAAGAAAGAGGATCAAAGAGAGCCTCTGCCTTTTGCTTAACACCTCCGGCAGGGCCGGAGATGTTATGCATAACAGGGGCATAACAAAGAGCTCCCCTGCCCCTGTATGCTGCGTACTTCCGGCGCTGTAATTATAGCGCTAAAGATGCGCAGACACTTTAAAGACAGGAGGATCAAAGCGATCCATTGGTGCACGCCTGCAGCGCGGGATGCTGGGGAGCAAGTGCCGCCGCATTTAAATAGTCTGGCGGCGGATCGCTCAGCAGTTGAGCTGAACAGCGGCATTGAGAAGGCAAACAAGCCGGAATTAACCGCTGAAAGACGAGCACAAGTGAGGATCTTCCCCTAAAGACGAGCATTAACTCCTGGAACACTGGACTGGCTGAGTAATCCTTTCCCTACCCCCTAAACCAATGAGCATTAACCCCTGCAGTATCCATTAACCCCTACTGTACCCCTGAATTACCCCAGCAATATTAACCCCTGCTGTAACCCTGAATTACCCCAGCATTATCGTTTACTCCTGCAATATTCCTGCCCTATATTGCCCTGATCCCTGCAATATTAACCCCTACATTCCCACTACCACCAATCAATATTAACCCCTGAATACCCCTGCATTTGTGCAACTCTTTCTACCCAGTAGGGACAGTTTATAGCCAGGTGGATTTGCGCTGCTAATAGTGTACGTGTGTGAGAGTGTATAATTCGATTTTGGGGTGGAATTGTAGTTGGGAGTGTGTTGTGTTAGTGTAGATAGGTGTGTATTATTAGAGTGCTGTTAGTGTTGTACTGGGTGCGTCTATATGTATATATATTTATATAACCATTGATATAAATATATATAGATATAGTGTAACTAATTGACTGTAGACTTGTAATAGTGTAATAAATATTTTATTATTCATATACCGTTTATAGTCTTTTGTCGCCATAACACAATTAAAAGCACTTAGTTCAGGAAAAAGATAGCAACAGGTAGAATAGAGAATAAATAGTCGGGGTGAACAATAGGTGACTCTACACCTATTTATTAATATTAATTATTAATATTAACCCAAAATATGAATAAATAATATTCCCTTTTACATTGGCGAGCCAGGCCCCACTGCTAGGAATTTGTTTCTGTGTTTGGATTTGGTGAAGAAAATTGCTTACTCTGTGAGCTAGTCAGGCAAGAGAGACGTGGACAGTGGATTCTGTGTGTCCAGAGCCTGATAGTTCGGACAGGCAGGGCCGGATTAACGTAGGGGCGGATGGAGCTGCAGCTCCAGGCCCCTGCGTGAAAATAGGCCCAGCAGCCCGCCTCGGCCCACTGGCGGATCCAGGGGGATCTGGCGACACGGCCCTGGTGAAAAGTAGGGGGCGGCGCTGACGGCAGGGCACAGGGAGATGAGCGCTTCTATTGTGGAAGCGCTTATCTCCATAGTCATCTGTATCTCTGTCCTTAGGACAGCGATACAGATGGCTGTGCTGCGGCGGGGCAGGGGAGCGAGAGGTGTGTCCCTTTCCTGTGTCTCTGATAGGCTGCCTATCAGAGGCCGGTCCAGGCGGCCTAATGACGTTATCAGTATCACGCCGCCTGAGACGTACAGCGCAGTACACAGCTGGAAAGAGGCCTGCAGTGCATCACTGACATGGAGGTAAGTATAACTGTTTTGTTTTGTTTTGTTTTATATGTACAATTACAATACTTTTACTGGCACATGATGGGGGGCTCTTGTTACTAGCACATGATGCTACTCGCTCTTGTTACTAGCACATGATGGGGGGCCTCTTGTTACTGGCACATGATTGGGGGGGCTCTTGTTACTGGCACATGATGGGGGGGCCTCATGTTACTTGAACATGATGGGGGGGCCTCTTGTTACTCGCACGTGATGGGGGCTCTTGCTCCTGGCACGTGATTGGGGGGGCTCTTGTCACCTGCACATGATTGGGGGGTGCTCTTGTTACTGGCACATGATTGGGGGGTGCTCTTGTTACTGGCACATAATTGGGGGGGGGGGGTTCTCTTGTTCCTGGCACATGATTGGGGTGGGTGCTCTTGTTCCAGGCACATGATTGGGTGCCTGGGGGGTGCTCTTGTTCCTGGCAAATGATTGGGGGGGCTCTTGTTACTGGCACATGATTGGGGGTCTCTTGTTACTGGCACATGATTGGGGGGGCTCTTGTTACTGGCACATGATTCGGGGGCTCTTGTTACTAGCACATGATTGGGGGGTATCTATGGGGGCATATTTTGCTGCCACATTATTGGGGGGCATCTATGGGGCACTTTTTACTGGCACATTATTGGTGGGCACCATAGGGGCATCTACTGAGGCCAAAAAAGAAGGGGTATTTTATATGGTGGGGCTCTGTACAGTAGCATTTTATACTGTGACACATTATGGTGGGCATTGTGGGGGAATTTTTATTTTTTATTTTAAAGCTAAGTAAGGGCTGAATAACAGATTCTATAAAGGTATGCAAGGTATCGATACATCAACATCTATTCAGCTATGCTGGTGATTTCATATGCATAAAATCCCATTAAAATCTTCAGCACCAGGCCCATAATGCTCTTAATCCGGCCCTGCGGACAGGTAACTCGGTTTTTCAATCAGAGCTGAACACAGAACAATATCTACAGCAGGGAACCTAAATCTTCTGTTTGAATTTTAACGATTTTCTGTTGCCTTACACACACCCTAAATACGTGCAAGCGTCCATAGAAGTCGTCGCATATCGTCGCTTTTAGAGAGAGATCGCCGTTGGTGCTGATCAGAAGAAGTCTGGCTAGTCGGGAGAAGACGTTCTGGGTACTAAAGGACCTCCTCCAAGCAGCAAACAAAGGACAGGAAAAGACAGCACCAGAGAAGATGGCATCTCAACAAAATGTGAGTCTGCACATCTCCACACTACAACACTTAGCAAAACACAGCACATTTAACCCCATCCTCCCCACCACTTACAAATCAACAGAGATGTTATGGTCCACTTTGTTGGACCAGGCATACGCTCATGATAAAATATGTATTAGTAAAAGTGTCTAACAAACGGCTCCAAATGTTAGCTAAATTGGTGCACACCTTTGAAGATACCATTTGGAAGCCAGAACATGCAGAGACACTCACCAGCACAAGAAGGGCAGAGGAAGTTTCCAACACGGCAAACTTTCACTGCAATGGTTGTGTTAGAATCTCAACTACAAGAAAAGGCCCAGTGTACAGTCGAGAGGGGCAGAGAAATTTGTGTGTTGGAGTCTAGACTCTTGGAGAAGAAGAGTTTCTACTCTGACATGGACAAAGAGCTGCTCACACTGTACACTGAGATAAATCAGTTCAAGAACAGAGCGGCATCAACAGACGCACTGATTGTTCAACTTAGAGAGGACCTGTCGGCAAAAATGCTAACTATTGCGGATTTGCAACAGGTAATCTTGAATCTGTCATAGCCTGGTGCTAACGGCATGGTGCCCACGAAACAGGTTTGCATTTCATGAACGGCACAGGGGGAGACTGCGGCAACGGCGCCGATGTCTCCCACGGATCAAACATACGGCGCTTTAGACACTAGGGGACAGGTGGAACGGACGCTACAGTTCTCCCCAACATCCAAGGAGAACAGATATAGCAGCCGTATCCAGGTTCAGGACAACACTTGGGAAGGGGGAAGTGGTTGGCAATATACCATTACCAATCCAGCAACTCGTCCAGAAAGATAGGAGGAATTTTATCCTAAACACACCAGTATGGAAAGGATAAATTTCCTGTTACGGATCTGCAAGGAAATCACAAAATACAATCCCAATGTAGATCCGTTCACTTCATGCGATATCTTCGAGGGTCACTATAACAAATATTCTGTGGCACCCGAATATCATATGGAGTTGTTCAAATTATGGTTACCTACATACCTGAATCAAAGGTATGAGGTAACGGGGAGGACGCAACCCAAAAATGGACAGTTTCATGATAAGGAGGAACGTCTCTCCATACTCATGAGACTGTCAACGGGCCATTGGGAAGTTACTCCGGATATCCTGACTAAATTCAAACCTCATACATGATGAGCCTTTGTCTCTGTGTAGTCGGTTTGAAGCTATGTACAGAAAGATTACGAAGAATCGAGGTATCGGAATTCCACAGGGTATGATCCGTATGTTTGTGGAAAAGTTCCCATACCTTTATATACTGCACAATAAAAAATCTGTCTAAGTGAGGGAGTGTGTGCCTGCACACGTTAGATCTCAAGATGAACATCTACAGCACACTAAATCAAATCCAACTGTTCGCCCCAAGGCCCCGCCGTTGGAAAAGACAGGAAGCATTCGATGCTTTCTGTGCTTACAATAAGAGCACATAAAGAGGAATTGTCCACAATGGCCACAAAATAATTTGTGAAAATCTGGAAAAAAAATTGCAATAATAATGGTTTCAAGATGAAACCCAATTATGCCGAAACAGTGGGGGAACAGATTGAGAAAAATCTGGGGCATTCACAAGGGCAAGCACCAAAACGTGTAGCCGTTGTGAATACCACAGCCCATACAGTAGGGGGTGTGGACTCCAAGAAATCCACACCAAGTGTTCAGGGTGAGAGCCCACAAGTGGCAGTATGTACCTTACAAGTACCTACTGGGAGTCTGGTAGAAATTTATTGAAGATCAGGGATCCCTAAAGATCTGGCGCCAGTATGTCCCATCATATTGTATTCTTCGGGGAGACCCCACATAAAAGCCAGAATAAAAGATCAAAATACTAAAATCATGCTTAACACTGGTGCGGAAATTTCTATTACCAACGTCAAACATGAATTACACCCCAACAGCCCTCAGTGTGTGGTGATCACATTTGATCACCAACAAGGGGAGGTGAAGGCCCACAGAATTGAAGAAGTAATTGTCCAGATTGCCAGATACATGACCCTTAGGATCCCAATATGGTATTACCCCGGTTCTGACAACATTATCGGAACTTACGTAATGACCCAAAATGGGTGGATCCTAGATCTGGCAAACTGCATTGTATGGAAGGGCCCCAGACAATCCAAGGTGTTTGTTATTCAACGCCAGAGTCTGGGACCACCTTTGCCAGCAATAGAAAATTCTGCTGACATGCTCGAGCACAAATGGCCGGAGGTCTCACACAATCCAGACCATTGTGTACGAGCATCCTGATCTGTGGGCCCAGAGCAAAAATGACTGTGGCAGACTAATTGGAGTTTAGGTGGACATACAAGGACCTGACCCTCCACCTGAACGCCAATACCGCTTTCCGCCAGAAGCCACCCAGTCAATTATGGACACCCTTCAGGAATTGAAGACGAGGGGTGCGGTCATAGAGGGAAATTCTAAATTTAACAATGCCCTTTGGCCAGTAAAGAAAAAGGACACCAATGCATGGAGGCTCACCATAGACCTCCGGATCCTTAATAAGAACACCCCAATGTCTTCTCCGGTGGTGGCACAGACTCCCGACATCTTGGCCAGAATAAGCGGCAAAAGTCGGGTATTCTCGACCATAGATGTTGCCAATGGGTTATTTTCCATTGAACTTACGTAGAACTGCAGGTACAAATTTGCCTTTACAGTGGGGAACAAACAGTACATGTTTTGTGTACTTCCCCAGGGGTTCCACAGCAGTCCCACGTATTTTTACCAGGAATTAGCGGCCGTACTGAGCGTGTTTTCACGGCCGGAATCTCTTCTGCAATACATGGATGACTTGCTCTTACATACAAAAAACATGGAAGAACACTTGGTTCTGTTGAGACTCCTGGCCCAGGCCGGACTCAAGTTGAGTCCCCATACCATAAGTCAATTTGGCCAAAGCAGAGGTAACTTTCCTTGGGGTCCAAATTTATTTTGGAGCCCAAGGAATCGTGGCAGCCCAAGTGGAAGCCATGGTAAAGTTACCTAGGCCTGGCACTTTACAGGATTTGAGAAAATTCCTGGGAGTAGCCAACTTTATGAGGGAGTTCATGGAAGATTTCGCTGCCAAAGCGAAACCTCTCTATGAACTCCTCCGAGGAGAAGTGCCTTCACTCAAGGGTTGGTCTGATGCTCAGAAAGAGGCCTTTTCTACCTTGAAAAGGGACCTCTCTTCTGCCCCTGTATTGGCCACTCCACATCAGAAGGGGAAATGGCCATAGAGGCGCATGCAGGGACGGAGTCTATCTCAGCGATCCTTTTACAACAGATAGGGTACGAGACTAGACCGCTGGGATACTTCTCCAGGCTACCCTCGCTTGAACGAGGGTTCGATGAGTGTGCCAAACAACTGGCAGCCATACATTATGCCGTCAAAACCATGGAGCATATTGTAGGCTTCAGGCCCCTCACCTTGCAGACTCCACATTCTCCTTCTCTTGCTCCGTGATACACTTCCCCGAGTCTCTCAAAAGAGATTTGGGAGGTGGATATGGGTCTCAGTGGGCGGAATCTCAAGGTGAACCACAAAGCAAAGTATATTCTGTCCCAGTTACTGAGCATGAATGGAATCGAACATGAATGTGGACAACCAGTGCAACTCAACGCGCCACAAATGTTCAGGACGACAGGCATGCAGAAGACAGAGTCATCTTTGTTGATGGCTATCGATTCTACATTAAAGGGACCTATGTGACAGGTTTTGCTGTGCTGGATGAGACCACAGGTACCCAGAGTCTCGTCAGGTTGCCAGGTCACATGTCGGCACAGCGGGCAGAACTGGAGGCTGTCAAGGAAGCTTTGCTCCTCCAACCCCCAGGGAAACAAACTATATATAGCAACAGTTCATATGTAGTTCGCTCCCTCACCCTGCACGTGGATACATGGAAAAGATGAGGATTTGTGGACAGCCAGAACAAACCTCTGGCTCATTTGTCAGTCCTGAAAGAACTGTGGGAATGGGGCATGGCACACCCGGCAGAGGCAGCCATCATTAAAATCCCTGCTCATCAGAAAGGTGACGAGCCCTTGACGTTAGGCAACAATAAGGCGAATGAATTGGCCAAACTAGCTGCAGTGTCTGGGACCCTTCGGGAACCAGGCACTGAGCAGCTACCAGCTTACCGGAATGCAGTAAGGCATACCAATCTGAAAGATGGCACTGTGTCATTTGAAGAGGAACAAACAAAAGATCCTCTTCTAATGACACACATCACATCACCACAGCATCCCTGGTCAATACGACAAGGGATCCTGTGTTATAATACCGGCATGCAACAACTTCCTCTTCCTGTGGTCCCGCAGCATCTGCAAGCAGGAGTGACAAGGTTAAATCACCAACTTTTTGAACACCTTGGCTGGGATAAACTCTTGTCTCTTCTAAAGGACAAATTATACTGGCCAGGAATGTCCAATATGGTGGAGGAAGTTACCCAACAGTGCCTGGTATGCGCCCAGGTCAACCCAAGGGCGTCTGCCCTGAAGTCGGTGTTGCAGCGAGTTCCTCCTCCAGATGGTCCGTGGTCCGCAATCCAAATTGATTATATCGGACGTTTACCAGCAGGAAATCGTAACTGTCGCTACGCACTGGTGGTAGTGGATGTCTTCTCTAAATGGGTAGAAGCCATCCCTGCAGTCAATGATTTGGCTGCAACCACTACCCATATTCTTTGGGAACAGGTTATGTCATGATGGGGTATCCCCAGAGTGATAGAATCAGACAGAGGAACCCATTTCACGGGTAAGGTAATGAAAGTGCTTTGTGGTCTCTTAGACATAAAGCAAAGGTGTCATGTGCCTTACCACCCTCAGTCTGCGGGCATCGTTGAGCAGATGAACCGGACCATTAAAAGATAGCTTTCCAAAGCACTACTGGAGAAAGGTTTATCATGGGTAAACTCTCTTCCAGCCGTGCTAATGGGTATCCAAGCTACTGAGGCAAACAGTACCAGTATCACACCGATTGAACTTATGACCAGACGCAAAATGGAGACGTTCCAAGGATCCAAATAGCCAGAAAACATATAGGGACTCTCTGAAAAGGGCACATCTCCAGCTTGTGACACTGGTGGTAAGCATGAGGATGGCAGGCTCAGCCTCTTCGGGCTAGGGTCTGGGAACTAATTATGATATGGCTAACATATCACTTAGTAAACCCGGTCTTTTAATGGTGAAATGTTTGGGTGGCAAAATCCTGGAACCATACGATAACTTCACCATTACACCGGGACAGTGGTATCTGGAGGGTTTTGCCAAAGGTGTAATTCAACATTATACCCCAGTGGAGAATGTGTCTGCTATACAACATGACTTACATGCCCTATGCCTCAAGGAATTTAGACATTTTCAAGACTCAGACCCTACACCTATGAAAGCTTTAAGATAGGTGTCTAGGACCCTCACTTGCACTCTTACAAGCAAGCGGAAGCCAACACTACCACAGTGTTTTGTACGAAGGAAGGTTCTGAGTCCTGAAGATGTCACTGGGGCAGAGTATAGTTGCTGGTATATCCTCCAAGCTACCTTCACAAGGAAGGATAGCCACGATGGTTTGAGGGTAAGGACATATTTTGATAGACCCATTTCAGTAAAGGGCACCCTAAAACCTTATTGCATGTTGAGGGATTCCCAGATGATTATCACTAGGGAATCCAGTTATGTTCAGGGACATGTGTTCACAGATTACTTACGAACCAGTGTAATGATGTTAAAGTTAAACTGCAGTAACTCTGGTCAGGCCCTATGGAATGACCAGAGTGGTCCGGTAAAACTGGAAGGCTTGTATCGAGCAACAGTTTTAAAGGTACGGACTGATGCCAAGGATCTTAGGTATACTCAGGTATACTCAGAGGGATCTCCATCCATACGGTCTTTCATGATCACTGTCAGTGATGGTCAGTTAGCAGTGTTCGCCAGCAAACACATGCGGGCTGCCATCTTGACTCACCCGTCCGGCGATGCACATGAAAGCCCTTACCTGTGCCGCGAGCCAGTCTGAAATCAAATGCGGTCACAGGAGCAGGCAGTTCTGAGAACAGCCCGATAAAGGCCCCTGGCGGCTGTTCTCGGAACTGCCTGCACCTGGTGACCGCATTTGATTTCAGACCGGCACAGGTAAGGGCTTACCTGTGCATCGCCGAACGGGTGAATCAAGATGGCAGCCGGCATGTGTTCGCTGGCGAACACTGCGAACTGACCATCACTGATCACTATCATAAGAGACAACTGTGTACCAGAGGTGACGGGGTACAATTTTGTCACTTATGCCCACTGGGAGCAGGATATTCAGATAGTGATGTTGGACACTAACTCCTGGAGGTGGGATTTAGTGTGCAATGGGGTGGATACCCCTACAGTGGATGTATGGATGGACAGTACCCCTATGACTGAGGAATACCGGGATAGGTATGTTTCTTCCGATTGGAAAGACCCCAGAGGCAGGGCAGGGATATTAACATCAATATAGATGGTTCATTTAAATGGCCTTTTTGCGAGGCAGTAGATGAAGGGTGCTGGACATTTACACAGTGGGTCTATCTGTCCAAATCCAAACCCGTAGGAAAACTAGTGTTACAAGCTGGAGAGAGTGATCAATGCTATCAGTTCAGAGGTAGAGGGCAAGTGTGTGTAACAGTGGTAAGGATACCCTTTGAAATGGAGGGTCTCCAGCCTGGGAAATCGCATTTGGACTCTTGCAACGCCTCTATCCATCAATTGGCAGATCCTATATTTCCTCAACTGTCATCCCCATGGAAGGTTCTATACACCTGGAGAATTTTCATGGATGACTTCAGAGTTGACCGCAGATGTGAGGAGTTTGTAAGGAACCAAATTGATATGATGAGAGGTTGGATAGAGGCGGGGCAAGAGGTAAGAAAAGATGACCCTCGACACAGAAAATACAGGGGAAGGAGAGATCTGGAGGCCATGGGAGTGGGCGCTCTGAACACTATGGATATGGAAGTTCTGAGAAGTAAACTTGGGGATGTTGCGCGACGCGCCGGGGAAGGATTCAAAACCCAGCTTGATGTAAACAATGTCCTAGAAGGTTTTCAGAATTCGCACATAGATGCCACTACCTCTCTATCTTCTGCTCTACGAGAGAAGTTTAGAAGGTTAGTTGTGGATCTCTTGGAGGAGCAGGACAGAGCTCAGCTTGCCCTAGCGTGTATGCAAGTTCAAAGTGAACTCTCAAACAACCTTAAACATATTGTATCATCCTTGTACAGCGGCCACTACCCATTCAACCTCCGTAAATGGGTAAGTCCCCTGATCTCTCCTTTTGCAGCCAATCACACCAACTGGTGGGTGGTCCAGTGGCACGGATGTTGGAATCTCACTTGTACTGCGTCGTCATTGGCACCTGTATCTGGCCATCTTAGACAGGGATACAGTGCCATTAACCTGGGAATTGTTATGAATAACCGGACAGTACTTCATCCACAGCTCCCCTCGGACGTTCTAACCTATGAGGGAGGCCATCATTATCTGTTTGACACAGAGGGATGTTGGAGGAAAGAGGATGCAATCCTCTGTCAAGGTAGTCAGGATTGGGTGCTTAGACACCAGTGTTGGAACAGCGAGGGGTCCTGTGAGATAAAGGCCAGCCCAATACCCTCCTCCCATCTGAAATACTTGGGACAGGGGTATTGGTGTTGATACCAAGGGAAAAATATGTCATATACAATGTTTGGAACTAACTGCAACGGGAGAGAAAAACTCCTTCCAGGAGCATATTGCACCCTTAGTCCTGTCCTAGGTTTAGACGTCGCGGAACAACAAAGAAGAACACCGATCACCCTGGAGAAGAGACTCGGCATCCGCCCTGACACTCCCGTGAGACTCCAGAAGATTCCTCTTGGTTTTGGCAAAGAACTCGAGCATCTCCTGCTAGACTTCAGCAAGGAAGATGAAATGCTGCAGACTCTTTGAGAGGATGAGAATCGAGCCACCATTCAACTGACCTATGACAAGACCAAGATAAATGCGATTGCTACCACCTTAGAAAAGGACTATAAGGTTTTATGGTGGGAGAGTTTATTCGGCTACAGTCCAAAGGCTACATTTTTTTATCTGTTGATATACCCAGTGATAGTTCTTCTGGTTCTGGTTATCATCATGTACTGTACATGGGACTGTGCCTAATTTACCGGAAGGTCAAGGGACTTGCTGACCAATTATACCAGAACCAGACAGAACTTCACAAAGCTAACCGGAGAAGGAGGCTCAGGACGTAACTCCAGTAAAATCCTAAAGCCAGAGACTACATGGACATACTTTGTTTCCTATGAGGGTTCAGGATGTACAACCAATGCAATTCTGAAGGCCCATAGTATTGTGTTATGTATATTGTTAGTTGGGTGGGGGTGTGAAAACATGGGATTTGTATGAATGGGGACAAGAATAGGGCACTTGAGGGACAGGCCCCTCCTTTACTATAATATTTGCCACTTTAAACCTAAGAACGGTGAAGTTCGTAAGGGGTGGACTGAATTTCAGTTAGTGTAGTGTTCTTTCCCGCAGTTAGAATTTAGGTACTATGACATCACCTCTTACTCAAAAAAGTCTGACCTGCCTTGTAAAGACCTACGTATCTGTCCATGGGAGAATCTCAACACTTCAATCAAGATGGAAGTGTTGGATGAAAGTCGTGCCTATGCTGAAAGGAGGCCATTCCATGGTTGACCGTACCCCAGAAAGTACGTGGATCGATCTAGAGACTGTGAGGGTGAAGCCATCTCAGAGTCTGACCAATAAAAGACGACAGTGGGAGTGGCTGATACCTGAAGATCGACACTGACAGCAAAAATGAAAGAGCTTCATTTTGGAGTCAAGAAAGTTCCAGAGAAAGATCCAGAGAGAAGACGGTGTATTCTGTGGATGGAGACGTTTGGTTATCGTGAAGGGCAGGGAAGAGGTCACAGCCACAAGGAGTGATGTCTAGGTACCTAAGGGCCGTTTATACTTCAGTCCTTCCTGAACTGTTACCAACAGTGAGTGGGGTTGAGGAGGAAAATACATCCCAACCATTCCCTCAAACTTTATTGTCATGTACTCGACAACAGAGGATTGTAGAGGGAATGGGGAGCAATCAAACGCTTCCTATAATTGCAGACCAGCTTTTTGCATGTCTCCACAGGTATTTTTGCCCATTCATCTTTAGCAATGAGCTCCAAATCTTTCAGGTTGGAGGGTCTTTTTACCATCACCCTGATCTTTAGCTTCCTCCACAGATTCAAAGCAATCCTCCGCCTTGAAGCACTGGTACGCGTGGGCTGGCGCGGTGACGTCATATCACCGCGCCAGCCCACGTGCACTTGCCTGCAGGCGTGCGGATCGCTCAGCAGTTCAGCTGAGCAGCCCCATTGAGAAAATAAACAAGCGGGAATTAACCCCTGAAAGATGAGCACAAGCGAGGATCTTCCCCTAAAGACGAGCATTAACCCCTGGAATCCTGGACTGGTTAAGTAACCCTTTCCCTACCCCCTAAACCAACGAGCATTAACCCCTGAATTATCCATTAACCCCTGTTGTACCCCTGAATTACCCAAGCAATATTAACCCCTGCTGTACCCCTGAATTACCCCAGCATTATTATTTACTCCTGCAATATTCCTGCCCTATATTGCCCTGATCCCTTCAATATTAACCCCTACATTCCCACTGCCACCAATCAATATTAACCCCTGAATACCCCTGCATTTGTGCAGTTTATAGCCAGGTGGATGGGCGCTGCTAATAGTGTACGTGTGTCAGAGTGTATAATTAGATTTTGGGGTGGAATTGTAGTTGGGAGTGTGTTGTGTTAGTGTAGATAGGTGTGTATTATTAGAGTGCTGTTAGTGTTGTACTGGGTGCGTATATACACTCACCTAAAGGGATTATTAGGAACACCATACTAATATGGTGTTGGACCCCCTTTTGCCTTCAAAACTGCCTTAATTCTACGTGGCATTGATTCAACAAGGTGCTGATAGCATTCTTTAGAAATGTTGGTCCATATTGATAGGATAGCATCTTGCAGTTGATGGAGATTTGAGGGATGCACATCCAGGGCACGAAACTCCCGTTCCACCACATCCCAAAGATGCTCTATTGGGTTCACATCTGGTAACTGTGGGGGCCATTTTAGTACAGTGAATTCAATGTCATGTTCAAGAAACCAATTTGAAATGATTTGAGCTTTGTGACATGGTGCATTATCCTGCTGGAAGTAGCCATCAGAGGATTGGTACATGGTGGTCATGAAGGGATGGACATGGTCAGAAACAATGCTCAGGTAGCACGTGGTATTTAAACGATGGCCGATTGGCACTAAGGGGCCTAAAGTGTGCCCAGAAAACATTCCCCACACCATTACCACCAGCACCAGCCTGCACAGTGGTAACAAGGCATGATGGATACATGTTCTCATTCTGTTTACGCCAAATTCAGACTCTGCCATTTGAATGTCTCAACAGAAATCGAGACTCATTAGACCAGGCAACATTTTTCCGGTTGTCAACAGTCCAATTTTGGTGAGCTCGTGCAAATTGTAGCCTCTTTTTCCTATTTGTAGTGGAGATGAGTGGTACCCGGTGGGGTCTTCTGCTGTCGTAGCCCATCCACCTCAAGGTTGTGCGTGTTGTGGCTTCACAAATGCTTTGCTGCATACCTCGGTTGTAACGAGTGGTTATTTCAGTCAACGTTGCTCTTCTATCAGCTGTAATCAGTCGGCCCATTCTCCTCTGACCTCTAGCATCAACAAGGCATTTTCGCCCACAGGACTGCCGCATACTGGATGTTTTTCCCTTTTCACACCATTCTTTGTAAACCCTAGAAATGGTTGTGCGTGAAAATCCCAGTAACTGAGCAGATTGTGAAATACTCAGACCGGCCCGTCTGGCACCAACAACCATGCCACGTTCAAAATTGCTTAAATCACCTTTCTTTCCCATTCTGACATTCAGTTTGGAGTTCAGGAGATTGTCTTGACCAGGACCACAACCCTACATGCATTGAAGCAACTGCCATGTGATTGGTTGACTAGATAATCGCATTAATGAGAAATAGAACAGGTGTTCCTAATAATTCTTTAGGTGAGTATATATATTTATATAACCATTGATATAAATATATATAGATATAGTGTAAATAATTGACTGTAGACTTGTAATTGTGTAATAAATATTTTATTGTTCATTTACAGTTTATAGTCGCCGTAGGTTCGCCGAAACACGTGTTGGGGTTGGCGCCATCCTGGAGGAGGCACAGCATGGATTATATAGTCTGCCTTGATGATTCATTATATTGACACAATTGCGCTTGAACATTATCTTTTTTTCATCATGTGGAGCAGTATGAATTGTTGCCGGTGTGCTCTCCTCTGGTGATGTCGCCTTGTCCCTGCACTTGTTTTGTTTGTTTTACAGTGTATTGTCTTTATGCCATTTAATTGCCATTATATTTTCATGCGGTCTGGTAGCTTTTTTGTAGGTTTTATAGTTGATCTATGCCATAGATTACTGATCTTGTTGTGGTATTAGGCCAAGTTTCATAGGTATGATGTCTTACATTGTAAACCTTGTAAATAGCAACGTGGTTATGCTGACACCTAGTGGCCAACAGTTTTATTGCTGTTGTATAATGTGCTGTTAGGTGCACAGGAAGTTTTGTTTACATGATCTAATGCAGGGGTCCTCAAACTTTTTAAACAGGGGGCCAGTTCACTGTCCCTCAGACCGTTGGAGGGCCGGACTATAGTTTAAAGGGGTATTCCCATCTTGGACAATAGGGGCATATAGTTAGGTGCTGGTCCCATCGCTGGGACCCGCACCTATATAGAGAACGGAGCCCCGAAAGTGAATGGGAGCGTACCGCGCATGCATTGCCCATGCTCCTATTCATTTGTATGAGGCCGAGGGAAATAGCCGAGCCAGCGCTCGGCTATTTTCAGCAGCCCCATAGAAATGAATGGAGGGCAGCTGCGCATGCGTAGTGCGCCCTCCTTCACTTTCGGGGCTCCGTTCTCTATATAGGTGCGGGTCCCAGCGGTGCCCCCATTGTCCAAGATGGGAAAACCCCTTTAACTATGAACAAATTCCTACGCACACTGCACATATCTTATTTTGAAGTGAAAAAACACATTTCCCTACCCCTGAACGTCTCCTTCTCCTTTCTTCTTCTCCGGACTTCCTGTGATGCAGTTGCACATGAGGTTCACAGGTCTGGAAGGAGGTGCGCCTGCAATACTATACTGCAGAAACAGATAATACCACTGATAATATTAGTGCCACACAGAGCCCCCCATATAAAATACCCCTTCTTTGTGGCCTCAGTAAATGTCCCCATAGTGCCCCCCAATAATGTGCCAGTAAGAGGTGCCCCCATAGATGCCCACCAATCATGTGCTAGTAAAAAGTGCCTCTCCCCGCCACTCATGTACCAGTAATAAGTGCCACTCTCCTCTCCCCCCCCCCACTCATGTGCCAGTCTCCTCTATGCTGCCACCCCCCCCATGTGCCAGTAAAAAGTGCCAATTCTTCCCCCACCCATCATGTGCCAGTCTCCTCTCTGCTGCCACCCCCCATGTGCCAGTAATAAGTGCCAATTCTCCCCCCATCATGTGCCAGTCTCCTCTATGCTGCCACCCCCCATGTGCCAGTAAAAAGTGCCAATTCCCCCCCCACTCATGTGTCAGTCTCCTCTATGCTGCCACCCCCCCATGTGCCAGTAAAAAGTGCCAATTCTTCCCCCACCCATCATGTGCCAGTCTCCTCTCTGCTGCCACCCCCCCATGTGCCAGTAATAAGTGCCATTTCTCCCCCCATCATGTGCCAGTCTCCTCTATGCTGCCACCCCCTCCCATGTGCCAGTAATACGTGCCAATTCTCCCCCATCATGTGCCAGTCTCCTCTCTGATGCCACCCCCTATGTGCCAGTAATAAGTGCCAATTCCCCCCATCATGTGCCAGTCTCCTCTCTGCTGCCACCCTCCCCCATGTGCCAGTAATAAGTGCCAATTGCTGCCACCCATGTGTCAGTAATAAGTGCCAATTGCTGCCCCCATGTGCCAGTAATAAGTGCCAATTGCTGCCCCCATGTGCCAGTAATAAGTGCCAATTGCTGCCCCCCATGTGTCAGTAATAAGTGCCAATTGCTGCCCCCCATGTGCCAGTAATTAGTGCCAATTGCTGCCACCCATGTGCCAGTAATAAGTGCCAATTGCTGCCCCCCATGTGCCAGTAATAAGTGCCAATTGCTGCCCCCCCATGTGCCAGTAATAAGAGTGGCAGAAAAATTGGCCGATTTAATAAAATAAAATAAAAACACTCATACTTACCATCTGCGATGCGGTGCGATGCAGGCCTCTTCTGGCCTGTGTACCGCTCTGTACTGCTCGAGCGGCGTGATGATGTCATCGCGCCGCCTGCACTGGCCTCTGATAGGCTGCCGGCACAAGGCCCCATCATGTGCCAGTCTTCTCTATGCTGCCACCCCCCTCCCATGTGCCAGTAATACGTGCCAATTCTCCCCCATCATGTGCCAGTCTCCTCTCTGCTGCCACCCCCCATGTGCCAGTAATAAGTGCCAATTCCCCCCATCATGTGCCAGTTTCCTCTCTGCTGCCACCCTCCCCCATGTGCCAGTAATAAGTGCCAATTGCTGCCCCCCATTGCCAGTAATAAGTGCCAATTGCTGCCACCCATGTGTCAGTAATAAGTGCCAATTGCTGCCCCCCATGTGCCAGTAATAAGTGCCAATTACTGCCCCCCATGTGCCAGTAATAAGTGCCAATTGCTGCCACCCATGTGTCAGTAATAAGTGCCAATTGCTGCCCCCCATGTGTCAGTAATAAGTGCCAATTGCTGCCCCCCCCCATGTGCCAGTAATAAGAGTGGCAGAAAAATTGGCCAATTTAATAAAATAAAAAAAAACACTGATACTTACCATCTGCGATGCGGGCCTCTTCTGGCCTGTGTCCCGCTCTGTACTGCTCGAGCGGCACGATGACGTCATCGCGCCGCCTGCACTGGCCTCTGATAGGCTGCCGGCACAAGGCCTGCAGCCTATCAGAGGAACAGGGAAGGGAGACGCATCTCCCTCCCCTGCCACAGCAATCTGTATCGCTGTCCTGAGGACGGCGATGCAGATCACTATGGAGATGAGCGCAATGAAAGCGCAGCGCTCATCTCCTGCTGTGCCCTGCCAGAATTGCTGAAACGGCCAAAACACCCGGCGGGCCGGATCAGTGTCCTCGGAGGGCCGCATGTGGCCCGCGGGCCGTAGTTTGAGGACCCCTGATCTAATGTCACAAGTACTCAAGCAATATGGAGATCACATGTCTGAGATTATAAATTGCAGTTCCCTGCAGATCACTTGTCAGCGGTAAGCAGACAGAGAAAGTGTGTGGTGTGATGTTGCTGCTGCAGACAGATCCAGCCACACTGCCTTTTAATGCATACCCATAAATGTTAAAAGGTTTTAGCATATACTTATCCCTAAGGCTACATGCACATAACAGTAAAAAAAAGTCAGTTAAAAACGGACACACTGTCAATGGATAGTGGCGAGCTCCCGCCCTCTCTCTCCGAGGCTGTAATAAGTTTGATAGCTAAGAAGGGGAAGGACGAGAAAAAGGTGGAGTCATATCGCCCCATCTCTCTCCTCAACACCGACTTTAAGATATGTGCTAAGTTGCTGGCAAACCGTTTAAAAAAAGTTATTGAGACATTAATACACCCAGATCAGACTGGCTTCGTACCCAAGCGTCAGGCGAGGACGAATATTAGACGGACATTGTTGAATATGCAGATGGCTGGGGAGGGTGCCCACTCCATCCTGTCTTTGGACGCTGAAAAAGCGTTTGACAGGGTGGAGTGGGCATACCTCTGGAGGGCTATGCATGAGTTCAATTTGGGGGAGAAATTTATTAAATGGGTACAGCTTTTATATAATAACTCGAAAGTCAGGGTCAGGATTAATGGAGTAATATCAGAGGTAATACCCCTGCAGAGGGGAACCCGTCAGGGTTGCCCACTCTCCCCACTATTGTTCGCTATATTTGTTGAGCCATTAGCTTGTAAGATCCGAGCAGATGGAAAAATTAGGGGATTTGGGGGAGATGGTGCACTGGATAAGATATGCCTATATGCCGACGATATCCTGTTTTTTGTGGATGGAGGAATATCAATGGTACAGCATCTGATGGAGGTAGTTAACCAGTTTGGCCATGTCTCCGGCTTTAAGGTGAACTGGACGAAGTCGGTGCTGCTTCCAATTGGACAGGAAATTGGGCAGGAGGAAATTAATATTAAAGTCTTGAAACCTACGGAATCGTTTGAATACCTGGGAATAAAAGTTAGCTCAAGGATACAGGAGTATTTGGAACTCAATATTGAACCTCTATTAAAAAGGGTTAGGGAAAAAACAAGTGTCTGGCAAAAGCTGCTGATTCGACAAGTGGACCGAATAGCAATAATAAAGATGGTTTTATTACCACAGATTTTGTATGTTATCTCCTCGTGCCCAATTTGGATAGGTGACCACTTTTTTAATGCATTAGAAGGTGCGATGAACGACCTTATCTGGGGAAGGAAAAGGGTTAGGTTGAAGCAGAAATACCTATGGTTGGGCGAGGAAGATGGAGGTCTGTCTATCCCATGCTTCAGGGGCTATTACTTTGCATCACAGCTCCAGTGGCTAATGATGGAAGATGATAGACTGCGACGCTTCCTGGAAAGGGAGCTGGGAACGCCCCGATACAACATCATTGGTACATTGGAAGCAGGAATTATAAAAATTAAGGGGAGGCAATGCCCAATTAATAAGATGGTACACTTAGTTTGGGTGAATATAAAAAAATTATTAGGAATAAAGCACACATTAAGGGTCTCACCTATTTGGGGAAATACTAATTTAAAAGAATTTTTGAACTTTGAAGATTATTTGTTTTGGGTAAAAAAGGATATTAGATTCGTGTCTCAAATAGTAGTGGAAGGAAAGTTGAAGACACTAGAGGAAATGGGTTTAAGTACAGATAAAGGCTATCTCACATGGTTTAGATATAGTAGATTGAAACACGCTTTTGACAAAACGAAGAATAAAGAATACTTTATCATAAAGCACTCAGATTTTGTTGATTTTTGCTATCAGGGAATAGGGAGTAAAGTTTCAATTTCACAGATTTATAAAAGGATAAAGAAGGGTTTGGGTGGGGTGATTAGATTCAACAGTGAAAAGAAATGGGCACAAGATGTGGCACCCTTAATTTTGGATTGGAGAAATATATACAAAAATGTTAAAAGGAGCACAATATCCAGCAGTTTTCGATTGACGCAGTTCTTTATTCTTCACCGGACCTATGTTACCCCAAGGGTTAAGAGTAAGATGTATAAAACTGGAGGTGCAAAATGTTGGAAGTGTGGAGAGGAGGGGGCCAATTTTGTTCATTTGATCTGGCTCTGCCCGATTGTTCAGGGGTATTGGTCGCAAGTTTTTCAGTACCTTGAGAGAGAGACAGGGAAACCGGCCCCTTTGGAGATTAGTATTGCAGTCCTGGGAGACACTAGAAGAATTGGGGGGGACAGAGAAAGTGAAAGAAAATGGGAAAAAGGTCTGATGTTGGCACGAGTAGCCTTGGCCAGAGGATGGGGAGCTGACAGCCCGCCAAATGTGGCGGACTGGAAAAATTTATGTGAACGGGTGACAAGTTACGAGAAAGCCAGGCAGATGAAGCCATGAATAAATAAGGAAAAGTACAAGTGAGGGAACTACAAGGTTTCTGAAGAGAGGTTACTGAAAGGAAAGGCCTTTTGGATACTCCCAAGACAACCAAAAAGGGGTGGAGGGGAGGGAGGGAGGTTTTTCTTGGGGAAGGGAGGGGGGGGATGTTATATGAGGTTTTTTTAAAAGCTAAATTGAATGGGGATAAATTACTGGAGTATGTCTTCGTAGTTTATAATGGTGTATAACTTTATTGTTAAGATACCCGCTTGCAATCTATGATGGCATATATATGTATTTTTGTAATGGTTAACTATGTTATGCTTTAATAAGAAGAAAATGATAAATAAATATAATTTAAAAAAAAAAAAAAAAAAAAAACGGACACACTGTCAATTTTTCATGGCCATTTTGCATCAGTATGTACATCCATTTTCTGGCCATGTGTCCGCTTTTCATCCATGTTGCATCTGTTTTTCATATCCGTTAAAACCGCAAGTTTAAAATGGATACATTTGATTTAAAGTTATTTCTAAACCCACCCTTTTGAGAACACCCACAGGTTGGTCACATGATCAACCCAGAAGCCATTTTCTCTTGCTTCAAGAGCATAGAGAGCCTATATGATTTCTCTGTTTGTTTTTAGCGTTTTTTTTTTGCACCTTTATTGCATTGTTTTGAGAGCAGCATGTTCTCACAACCAATGGACCGCCTGCTGCTTCTATGGCTGATTTCTGAGCAATTTGCCGAGTGTCCGAAAATGCTTGAAGAAAAACCTATGAAGAAAAGGCAGTGTTACTGAGTTCACCCCATAGTCTCTCAACCGGCCTGGAAGGGACACTTCAGCACTCTATACTAGGACCTGCGACAGCATTGGGACAAATTTATTGCATTCTGTCAGATGTCCGTTCCAACGTTTGACAGGCTGCTGGTGTTGCTGCGGGCTAGTTTGACATATGAAGACACCAACATGAACGATTCATCGTTATCTTAAGGCAGGGGCGTTGCTAGAGTCTTAAAAGATCTGGGGCAGAAGCCTCAATGAATATGGCCAGGTTCTCGCCCCCTCCTTCCCCCACACACTGCATTTTGCTATACAGCAGCACATACCTGTCACATCCAGTGCCTCCCAGGTGACATCTCCTCCGATGTAGATTTTCTCTGTCATCACCTTCTCCATTTGGTCTTTACAACCTCTTTCAGCCATGCCTCGTCTGTGCAGAGTGTGACACACAGACATCTCAGCTTCCTCACATTTATATCATCTCCCAACCTGGAGCCCCCACAGTGTTATCCTGCTGCTTGCTGTGCTCCACAATACCCCCAAATACTATCCTGAAGAAAAATGAGTGCCCCCATATTAATAGTGCTCCTCATAGTCCCACCAATAGTAATTACCTTCTAGAATGCCCTGGTTAGTAATACTGCCCCCAACAGTGATAATGCTCCCCAAGAATGCCCCCATTAGTAATACTGCCCTCTACAGTGCCCCCAGCCGTGATAACACTTCCCAAGAGTACCCCCATTAGTAGAAGAGCCCTCCGGTACTAATAATACCCACACAGAGCCCCCAGTAGAAATAATGCTCCTTATTATTCCCACAGTGGTAATAAAGCTTTCTACAGACCCCTCAGTAGTAGTAATAAGGCCCCTCATACTGCTCTTAGTAGAAATAAGGCGGATCTATAAGTCCCTCCTATAGAGCCCTAAGTAGTAATAAGAATGCCTATAATGTCCCCTGGATTTATAATACCCCTACAGTGCCCACAGTATTTATACTGCCCCCTACTGTTAAAATGCTCACCCTGAATTTCCCCCAGTATTTAATGCTCCCTGCAGTGCCCCATGTAGTTATATTCCTCCTTCCACCATACAGTCCCATGTAAATAACATCACAGCATCTCTCCTCCCCCTCAAAAATACAGCCACATGTAAATAACATCACTTCCCTCCCTTCAGCCCCTGCAAAATACAGTCCCATGTAAATTACACTATTTCCCTCCCCCGCCATAGAGTCCCATGTAAATAACATCACACCATCTCTCCAGCCCCCTCCAATATACAATCCCATGTAAATAACATCACCTCCTCCCTAGCCACCTTCAACATACAATCCCAAGTAAATAATATCACCCCTTCCCCAGCCGCCTCCAACATGCAATTCCATTTAAACATCACCCCCTCAACATTCAGTCCCATGTAAATAACATCATTCCTCCCTACCAGCCACCTGTCACCGCCCACTTCTGTGAGAAGGTCTGCTAGATGTTCTTCTCTACCTGCATGAAGTTCTTTGTTTTGGTTTCACTTTGTCATCTCCTTTCCTTCTCCCAGCTGTCACCTATTTACATTTATTGTCTCCCTTTATATTCCCTCCCATACTGCCTCACTTTGCGGTTTATACTTCTTCTTGGATTGTGTTCACTGCTGGATGCTGCTTCTGCTGATTCCTCAGATAAGTCTGTTTCCTTTATTTGTGTTTCCTTGCTGGCTTGATTCTAGGTGACCCTGATTCTGTCCGTATTAAGTGCAGGGAGCCGGTGGTCGTGTCCCCTCACTATTATAGGGTTTTCAGGTGTCACATAGTATGAGGTACGTGGACATGCAATCGTCTACCATAAAGACCTTTGCATGGGCATAGCAGTCCATTCAGTCCCATGTAAATAATATCACTGCCTCAAACAGCTGCCATGAACATACAGTCCCATGTAAATAACATCACTCACTCCCCCCGCCCCCTCCGACATAGAGTTCCATGCAAATAACATCACTCCCCCCACAGCCGCCTCCAACATACAGTTCAATGTAAATAACATCACCCTGCCCTGGCCCCCTCCAACATTCAGTTCCATGTAAGTAACATCACTCCCCCCACAGCCGCCATCAACATACAGTCCCATGTAAATAACATCACTCCCTCTTCTAGCCCCCTCCAACATACAGTCCTATGTAAATAACATCACTCCTTCCACAGCCTCCTCCAACATACAGTCCCATGTAAATACCACCCTTCCCTTCAGCTATAACATACAGTCCCAGTTAAATAACCACAACTCCCAGCATTGATCTGCCTCTCCTCTCACTTACCTCTCCTTGTGTAGCAAATATCACCACAGCTTCTTCCCCCAGGACTTCGCCTCTTCACTGCCATCCTCTCCTGCACTGGTCACATGATGGTGACATCATCGCAGGTCCTTCTCAACCACTGCCTGTTTTACTGGTCACATGACCATGTCACCACAGGACCTTCAGATCTTCCACTGCATTAGATTCAATTGTATTGCCGTCCTGAGGATGGAAATACAGTTGTATCTAGCTGGCAGGCAGAACATTTTGGGCCTGGGACAAAGCATCACGGGCCCAGGGCTCGAATGTTTTAACCTAGCAACGCCCCTGCCTTGAGGTAAGCAAAACATAGTGGGCTAGGATTTTCTAAACTGATGTAAAGGGAAAGTGGCTTAGGTGCCTATAGCAACCAATCAGATTCCATCTTTCATTTTTCAGAGCTCCTTTTGAAAGTGAAAGGTAAAAGTTGATGGGTTGATATGGACAACTAAGACAATTTTACTATCTCCCCTTTTAAAATCCAAGTGTTCATAATTAATATGTTAACATGTCCCTTTTAGGAGTACGGATACATGGTGACACTTGTTGTAGCCAGAATCTCAGGAGCATCACAATGATCCCATAGGAAGGTATGGGGTTGTAACGGAAATCCCACAGCTGCGGTGACCCCTGAATCTCATAAAATCCAGCAGACTCCAGAGTTCAATGTGGTATTAACGATACATTGCAATGTCCCTGCACTCCTGGCCATGACAGCTATTGCCATACGGTGGAGATCTACACATTTGTATCAAACTGGTATAAAGCATTAAAAAATTATACTATATGCAGATCTTTTCATTTTACTTTTTTCAATTTGTGCAGATTTTTGTCTGCTAGAAACTCTATTTTGTGTCTCCCCATTTCAAATTACTGCTGGGAATATCTACAATTGGTGGGATTATCTGGTCTACCTGCCACCTCATTTGGATGACCCTCAAGGAGATGGTGATACCTTAACCCACACCTGAAGACTGGCTGCTGTAACAGCGGCTGCTTCACGCCGCTGTTCCCCCGCTTATCGCTTGTCACGAGGGTGTCAAGAGCCACGTCTGACTCCGTTATACCCGGGGTCAGGAAGTCGCAGCGGGTGGCTGCGCGCTCTATGTCTAAAGATCACGGTGTTTCTTAGTGTTTGTTTTCTGTGTTTGCCTTGCTATCCTTTTTGTCTCACTCAGGGATCCGTAGCTTCTCCTCCTCAGCTGTTTCTTGTCTGCCACTCCCAAACTCCTTATATTCTCCTCTCACACTTCTCTTGTTGCCAGTTATAGAGCTTCCTGCCTGGACATCTATGCTGACCCACTGGAGCTGAGAATCTGGTTGTTGTTCCAGAGTGCTACCCTCCGGATCCCTGTTGGGCTTTTGTTGTCTCCTGTTGTTGCCCACCTGGGATTATATGTTTAGTTTGTATTGTCTGTCCTCCCCTTGGTGTTTTCCTTTAGAGCTAGTGGTGCGGACTAGTGTTCCCACCGCCCTGTTCACTATCTAGGGCTCATCCTAGGGAAAGCCAGGGTTTTAGGCACGTGATCGGCGTACGGGTGAGGAACCCGTCTAGGGACGACAGGGCAGCCAGGCGCCAGCCGCAAGGTGAGTCAGGGGTCACCACCTTCCCTCTCACTAGGGCAGGGCCTCCCTCTTTTCCTCCCTCTGTGTCACGTATGTGACAGTTACGCCGATCGTGATATCGCTGCTGTCAAGGGGGGCCACGCTCAGCGGTGACCTATGGCCGATGCTTCCTATTTCACCACTGTGGTCCTGGGCTCTGTTTCTGTTGGTGTTTGCTTTTGAGGATTCCGCCCTACAGCTTCCACTCAGCCCTGGACACAGCACGTGTTTTGCTGGTTTTGTGTTACACTGCTCTAAGGGCGGAGCGCATTACTACCTGAGCTGTATGGGTTAGGTCAAGTGACCTCACTGACCAACTCTGGCTCTCCTGCATGTATTTAGGTGACTCAGCCCCCTTCCCAGATGCCTCAGTGTCAAGGTCCTTGTGTTTGCTGTGCTCCTGATACTCACGTGTGCTCCTGATACTCACGTGTGCTCCTGACCTATACCTTGTTCTGGGGTTCTGCTACTCGTCTGATCCCTGCCTGCTTGCCTTGACTCTCCTGTTGCCGATCCGGATTGCCTGACCTGTTCCTGTGCTGCCTGCCATGACCTTTTACCTGTCTGACTACAACTCTGCCTCATATTTCGGTCCTGCACTGTTGCTCCTGGTAACGTCTCTGCCCGCCTGACTACGCTTGTACTTCTGGTACCTACTCAGGTACCTCCTGGAATGCCTGGACCAGCTGCCATTGACTCAGGGATTGCTCTGGAGTAGCCCCTGGCAACTACCCTAATGGCTCAAGTCTATCCTCACCATCTGAGTGAAAACTAGGTAGTTGCTTAGACACGCCCCTCCAGAGTATAGCCAGTCAGTGGCACAGTGGGTTCACATCCGCTGATCCATGACATGATGGGTTTCAGGATGCTGCCCAGTTTCCCAACTGCATAGGGGCACTAGATGGAAAGCACATCCATGTAAAGAAGCCTGCAAAGTCTGGCTCCTGTTTTTATAATTACAAGCAGTATTTCTAAGTGGTTTTGCTGGCATTGGCAGACAGAAACTATAGCTTTGTGAGTGTGGATATTGGAGCTTATGGGAGCACTGCAGATGCTGGTATCTTCAAGGCTTCAAGAATGGGAGAGAGACTTCATAACCACCAGCTGTCTCTAACTGAAGCCCAGTCCCTGCCTGACTCTTCAGGACAACCAACTCCGATTTGTCATTGTGGCAGACAAAGGGTTTGCACTCTCCCATCAACTGATACGCCCTTTCCCAAGGCACTTATTGGACATCCGCAATATTTGTAAAATTTTTATTTTATTAATAAAAACATTATTTTTTGTACACTTTTTTATAGTTCTCATAGGTAACTATAACAAGCAATAGTTAGATTGCTGTTGTTATATACTCTATGATGATTTTTCTAGTTTCCTATGGAGCAGGCAAGGGTCATTATAGTCAGTAGGGTCTGGCGGGGATTCAGTTGGTTTCCAACAACAATCAGTCCATTTGATACTAGACTTAGTCAATCTAATAATGTGATACTGGATGATAAATGAGGCAAACCTTTGTACTATTGTTTTTTGCTGTGTTGTTTGCCCCCTCTCCTCTGCGGGAACAGCGTGCCAGATACCTTTACCACATATGTATAACTAGTCTAAGGCCTCTTTCACACTTGCGTTGTCCGGATCCGGCGGCGTGTACTCCACTTGCCGGAATTACACGCCGGATCCGGAAAAACGCAAGTGTACTGAAAGCATTTGAAGACGGATCCGTCTTCAAAATGCTTTCAGTGTTACTATGGCAGCCAGGATGCTATTAAAGTCCTGGTTGCCATAGTAGGAGCGGGGAGCGGTATACTTACAGTCCGCGCGGCTCCCGGGACGCTCCAGAATGACGTCAGAGCACCCCATGCGCATGGATGACGTGCCATGCAATCACGTCATCCATGCGCATGGGGCGCCCTGACGTCACTCTGGAGCGCCCCGGGAGCCGCACGGACGGTAGGTATGCTGCTCCCCGCTACACTTTACCATGGCTGCCAGGACTTTAGCGTCCCGGCAGCCATGGTAACCACTCTAAAATAGCTAAACGTCGGATCCGGCAATGCGCCGAAACGACGTTTAGCTTAAGGCCGGATCCGGATCAATGCCTTTCAATGGGCATTAATTCCGGATCCGGCCTTGCGGCAAGTCTTCAGGATTTTTGGCTGGAGCAAAAAGCGCAGCATGCTGCGGTATTTTCTCTGGCCAAAAAACGTTCCGTTCCGGAACTGAAGACATCCTGATGCATCCTGAGTGGATTTCACTCCATTCAGAATGCATTAGGATAAAACTGATCAGGATTCTTCCGGCATAGAGCCCCGACGACGGAACTCTATGCCGGAAGACAAGAACGCAGGTGCGAGACAAACACCACAGGACAAAAAAAAGCCACAGAAACAGTCATCCTGAAATGGGTCAGAAACAAAAGGACAACAACGTACCAAATTGAGAGACAGGGAGTAGTCAAATAGCCAAGCCTAGATCAGAACCAGACAGGAAATTCAGTACCAATACTGAAGTGGTCAAAAGGACAAACCGAGGTCAAAACACTAGTAATTCAATATATGCAACCAGGATCACAAATAGTCAAAGCACCAAGTCCCAGGATCAGAACTTGATAGGTCATGACTCGGCACTCCATTAGTCAGAACCCTAGCACACAGGAATAGATCAGCTGAGCAATCAGCCCACTGCTAGTCTCCTCCAGCTATGGGGAGAAAGAGCATTGTATTCTGTTGCGTCACCAGGTGGGCGGTTTAACAGCATGTCTCTCCTGGCGCAGTTGCTCCGAAGTTGGCGATCTCACCACTGGAGCCCGGACAGGTAAGTTTGTGACAGAAACAGAGTATGGTTAGCAATGCTAATTAGTTTCACTCGAGATTTGTCAACTAAGACTTTTTTCTTTTTTTTTATGTTGCAAAAATTGTCTCACTCATACCACAGTAAAGAGGTGGTATAGAAACTAAAGTAACGTATCAAGATGGTGTTAAGCTTAAAGATGCATCAAAATGATCAAACCTTATGTGACATTTGACACATTTGCGACAAAGTTCAGCAATATATACTCCTGTAGAGCTGCCCTCATGATAAATTCCCCCCACACTGCATAAAGGTCAAGACAATTATCATGAATGAGTCAAACATTCTTAAAAATTGCCTGGTCATATGAGAAGGTGAGAGCTGCGTTTACATGCTGTATGGGGACTAGCGATCGCAATCACTCTTCCCCATAAGAGAATCATTGTTCTTGGGCAGGAGATCTCTGTTTACACAGGTAGATGTGCTGCACAGAAACATAGATTTTTAGTGTTGGCTGAAAGACATGATCACCCAACGAATAAGAGTTTGATTGCTGGCACTTTTACACAGGACAATTATTGGGATCTAGTGTTTCTACCAACGTTCATCCCCAATAACTGAACCAAATATTGGTCCGTGTAAAAGGACCTTTAAAAGTAGACTGCATTAGAAAATCTGCTCAAATGTTTTAACAACAAACTTCAACATTCCCTGATACCAGAGGTTATTCGTAGTCATTTTAATAAAAATGAACTAAAGTGCAATGGTGTCACATTTTACACACTCATGCCACATTTTCACACTGAGGTCTTGTCACCAAAGTGATATTTGTAGAATCATTACAACATGGCTTCTATTAGGATCAGTATTTACTCCTATCTTGTAGTATCTGCAATATGGGCAGTTCTACTATTTACTAATATTATACAGTGTCCCCAAAACTTATTGAACCTCACCCTCTTAGGTTCCCTTTGCACTGAAAAGTTTTTGATCTTCAAAAAAATGTTTGTTCCCATTCCTGGGATCATAAACCCACCTCCCTTCTCCTCTTCTTCCCAGCAGGCACAGGGAAGCTCTGTCCATCCATGCAAGCTGTGGCCTTGGGGTCTGCCCGTACAGCGCATGTGTTCCCTCCAACTATTAAAGCGCTAATGGCACCTTCCCCTATTTTAGGATGCATGAGAAATATGTTTTCTAGCTTGCTAGTTCTCTGCAAAGGTGCATCATAATCCTGTCTGTTGCCCTTGTATTGACTTCTGTTCGTTTTCTGGATTTGACTCTTCGCTGCCTGACCTGACCTCTGCCTGATCTCCATAATGACTCATGAGCTGCCCACCTTCAGACTGTTTAATGGATAGCATGTATTCTGCCTGCCCTGACCTCAGCTGTCACGAGGATGTCACAACCTATCTCTGACCCTGTTGTGCCTGGGGTCAGAAGGTCGCAGCGGGTGGCTACACGCTCGGTTTCTCAAGGGATCGCTCCATGATCTAATGGTGAGAATAGATTCCGGTCCAGGTTTTCCTGCTTTAGTTTGCGATCCTTTTTGTCCCATTATTGAATCTGTAGCTTTTCCTTTCAGCTGTTCTCTGTCAGCCACTCCCAGCTACTATATATTCTCCCTTTCTACTTCCCTTATTGCCAGATATAGACCTTCCTTCCATATCTTCTATTCTGACCTCAGGTGGACAACTGTTGCTGTGGAGCCTTTAGAACTGGAGCTGTTGGATCTCCAGTTCACTCCTGTTGTTGTCTCCCTTCGGGGATTGTTTGTGGTGTTTGTGTTGTTTGTCCTTTCCCTGTTGTTACCCTAGGTGTCAGTGGTAAGAACTAGTGCCCATGACAGCGTTCCCCAGGTAAGATTGGGGAACCTGTTATAGTATAGTAATAGCCCGAAGACTCAAGCAGGCTTTGGTAGCTATTTAGCCATCACAGAACACAATGACTGACATTTATAGTCAATGAGGGTGACAAAGTTTAAAAAAACAGTAAAAAAATTAATAAATCATAAAACTTCAAAACACCCCTTTTTTCTCCAAAATTAAAATACATAACCAATAAAAAAATACACTTCTTGGGCATCGCCATGTGTGAAAACGCCCATACTATTAAAATATAACAATATTTATCCCATACGGTGATATGTTCTCATCACATGCATCTATGCCCCTTTTGATGTCACCCACTATCTTATTGGCCTTGGCAGCAGCTGCCTGACACTGGTTTAGTTTACTGTCCACTTTTCCATGTCAATGTTAGGCCTCATGCCCACAGCCATTGCCGGATGCGGCCCGTATTGTGGCCCAGCCGGTCTGCAATATGCGGGCACCGGCCATGTGCTCCCCGCATCACAGAGCTACAGTGCAGAATGGAGGCACGGGACCCCACTAAAGCACTACGGAGTGCTTCCGTGGGGATTCTGTCCGTGCCTCTGCACTGCAAAAAAATAGAACATGTTACATTTTTTGCACTGCAGACGGATCACAGACCCTTTCAAGTTGAATGGGTCTGGGTCCGTTGCGGCAGCTGCACAGATGGTGCCCGTGCATTGGGGACCGCAAATTGAGGTCCCAGTGCACGGAACGGCTGTGTGCAAGAGGCCTTACCCAGTGTTTTACCATTTAGTATGTACTTGCATTATTCCTTCCCATGTGCATAACATTACATTTGTCAGTGTTAAACCTCATCTGCCACTTATCTGCCCAAGCCTCCAATCTATCCAGATCCATCTGTAGCCAGTGTCTGACTGTAGGGCCTAGGGACCACTAGTAAAATTTATTTTGGGGGCCAACTGTACATTAAAATTTTACCTGCTCACACAGCAGCAAGATGCTACCAGATGACTGAATATGGGGGTCCCTGCAGCAACTTTGAGAAGGTAGGTCCTGGGGAGAAGAGGATACTGGCAAGCTTTCTTCTATACCTAGAAGTCATCTTAGCTATCATATCGTGTCTATAATAATAAACTGGGGAGTTTCTTTAATAATCCATCAAGTTTTCTTATATAAACGTAGGCTGGTGGAGGAGCTGTACATTGAATATATCTATGTAGTGCAGTAAGTCTACTGTCTTATGTGCCACTTGTGCAGGGTGTGGGAGACTAGGGGCCCACATTGCTCAGGGTCCCATCGGGGGATCCACCTGTACCCCTGTGGGCCTGTCCGAGCCTGTCTGTAGCAGTATACTGTCCTCTTCAGTGTTAATTACTTTACACAGTTTAGTGTCATCTGCGAAAATTGATATTTTACTATGCAAGCCTTCTACAAGATCATTAATAAATATATTGAAGAGAATAGGGCCCAATACTGACCCCTGAGGTACTCCACTAGTGACAGTGACCCAATCTGAGTGTGTACCATTAATAAGCACCCTCTGTTTTCTATCAGTGAGCAAGTTACTTACCCACTTACTGACATTTTCTCCCAGTCCAAGTAGTCTCATTTTATATACTAACTTTTTATGTGGCACAGTATCAAATGCTTTGGAGAAGTCAAGATATACGATGCTTATTTTCATTGAGATACTTCAAGATAACATCTCTTAGAAAACATTTCACCCATGACAGATGTTAAAATTATGGGGTCACAAAGTGTAAAATAAAAATTAAAAAATAAAGACAAAAAATAAAATAAAAAATTGCTACCACATGCCACAATGCATCTTATATCTCCAACCCCAAGTCATTGTAACCAATGCATCTAACATATCAAATGACTGTTATGGAAAGGGGACATAAAAAAAATAATTAGTTGCACGTTTGTAAAATGTGAAAAACAGAATCATTTTTTGCTTTTTTACATTTTCCTTTTTTAGAAAAAATGAAAACAAAACAAAATACTAAAATATGACATGAAAATAAAGCCGTAGAATCTGTGCACCACTTCAGTGAAACAAGAGGACCATGGGACAGTTTTTTGGGCTTGGTGAGCTGAAAACTTTTTTTTAAAATTATTTGTGCATAAAACTAAAGCCCAATGTATGACTGAAAAAAGGTTAAAATTTTATGTGAGTAACCAAACTGAAAAAAGTGATGGCTTTCAAAGACGCATGTACTAAAAATGTGGAGTAAATTGCCTGGTCCTTTTTGATTTTTAGGAACTTCTTCTTTGCAGGCATACAATCAATAGCCAGAAACAGCTACAGGTGAAACTCGAAAAATTAGAATATCGTGCAAAAGTCCATTTATTTCAGTACTGCAAATTAAAAGGAATTGCATTAATGCAGCTTAAAAATAGAATTTTGTGAAAAGGTTCACTATTCTAGGCTCAAAGTGCCACACTCTAGTCGGCTAATGAACCCATACCCCCTGAGCAAAGGGGACCTGAGATTGTGACTTTGGGGTTTCATAAGCTGTAAGCCATAATCATCCAAATTATAACAAAGGCTTGAAATATCTCGCTTTGCATGTAATGAGTCTCTCTCATATGTTAGTTTCACCTTTTAAGTTGCATTACTGAAATAAACGACTAATTTTTCGAGTTTCACCTGTACTTTGCATGGGACAAGTCACTGTCACATCTTTCATAACATGCAGATTCATGGAGTATATAATAATTATAATAATAAACAGTATAAAGGCGTTATTTCTCAATTAGTTCTTTCCTCTACATGACATATCTAGTCACTTCAAACGTATGTGGAATACATGATAAAGGAAAAAATTAGGAAAACTAATTTAAAAGGCCTCCGAAATGGGTGCCTGCACCTGAAGTACCATAGGTGGTATGAGTAAGCATGATGTACTGTACATATACAAGACATCTGTATTCTATCTGGGTACAGCTTACAATATAGTTCATCTTGAGGGGTTATCGCATGATTCATGTAAAAATTCAAAATCAGACATAAAATAGTACATGGTAATCTCTTTTTTAATTTTTGAGCTCCTGTTAAAATAGAATTTGCAGTTTAGTAGCCTGGGTGGGGGGGGGGGGGGGGGGGGCGATGGGTTACATTATGTAAGTCTATATAACAAGATGTACATGCCAGAGCTAGATCTGTGTTGGCATGCAATCCATGCCGCAGCTGTAATTTTCCATTAGTGGTTGTCACAGAGTATTCGTTACCCTTGTACCAGAATGACATGGACACTCATGAGAATATAAAAAACTTCACACAAGATAACATGCTCAATGACATATATTTACAGGCGATTCTTTTTATTTTACCGATAAAAGCTCTTAAAAAATATCTCGTCACTCATCACAATGGAGTTTTCATGGACAAAGACAACAAGAAAAAAAAAACGGCAGAAGACCAGCTCTTTAGAAATCTATAATGAAGAGAAGCCTGAATCATTTTTTTCCATAAAATGCAATGATAAATTTCCAGTCTAAAAATAAGTAGTAAAATATGTTTTAGCTCAGTATCTTTCCTACAGCTGTGTGACTTGACATCATTTTCAGAGTCTTTATAGTGAGTCACGGAGAAGACCCTGAGGCAAACTGTTTCCAAGCTGGATGCCAATATATCATCAGCAATGCTTTGCCGAGTGGAGATGCTAGCACAATCTTCACAGGTTGGAAATATCATACACCATTGTTATTAACCTGCACTTCATTCTGAACAAAGGGGCGCAAATAGCAATTATTTACCTTTGTCCTAAAATGACAAGGTACAATGCAATACAGAACATTATTACTTGTATAGCAAAATGCTGTACTGTGTGATAAGACCATCAAAAGCTCAAAAAGATAGCACAAATTTATACTTTGTTATATATACCTTGTTATAGTTGGTTACTTGTATGTTTCCTATTTTTCCTGTTTCTATCCAAGTAAAATATCCCAGTATGTAATTGGCTCAGATGAATGTGCCAATGAATAATCAGGATTTATGTGTAGCTGGATTTCTGTGCAAATCCAATCATATATGAGCATAACATGTAACCATAACAACTTATAGCAAATTGTAGAACAGGACTTACTGACATGATGAGCAAATGGAAAAGTCTAAATACAAAAAGCAGTGTTGGAATAGGACCACCAGAGACAGTTTTTCTGAAGGTCCACTCTCCACATTTTATTCTTTTCAAATCAGCAAAAAGTAATTGTAGTTCAAGCCCACCTGCTTCTATAGGACCTCGAGGTCTGCGAACTGTTACCGTGTCAGTCACAGGTGCATGATAGGATTAACTATAAAAGGAAATGTTTGCGTATATGTCAATTTTATGATTTTACTGCCTGACTAAACGCTTACAATAACTTTATTAATATCTTTATTAAAATAGTGGCAACCCACCACATGAAAACCTTATCAGCTAAGTCTGGAGGAGTGGCTCCCACCACAATTGTATGGGAACAGCCTAATCCTCCACACTTAATAAAACAGTGTGTATTACTGGATATGTCAGGGTTTATATAATGCCCTGCCAAGATATCCGAACACTCTGTAGTAGTTGCTCAAGGTGCGCTGAATACACTTATTACAACAGCTATACACTTAGTTGCAACTAGATACTTTATTGCAACAGTGCGTCACACCAGCAACATATATAAATAGCAAAGTGGGATGGATATGGTACAGGCGCGAGCTATGTTTATAAAGCTCTACCCTATAACCTGTTTTTCCAATTCAGCCATCGTTGGACTTGATTACTATTTACATAAACATGAACTTCCCTGCCTATTCATGCGTCTGCTCGACACGTTTCTATATCACTTTGGTGACAGTGACATATCATCAGGAGCATAATAGTACAATGGCATAAGTGCAGTTCGCCCTATGTATTAAGCGAATACTGCCACTCTGCCTGCAGGTGATGGACGCTGCACGCTCCTGTTAGCGCGCGTGCAGCACACAGATACACAGCCTCCGGCTCTATTATGGCCGTAGCGCGGCCGCTGAAAGCCGCTCTCATATAGAGGTATCCACTCCCACTAGGCGGAGCTAGTTGGCATGCGGATACGTCACTTGGGGGAGTAGAAATTCAACCTCCTCCGCTCTGCCCGTTCTATACATGCTAGCCGCTATAGTGGATAATATTTTATTTGGCAGAAAAATTGCTTACCATACCAGGGGGTGTACTGAATGGTGCAGCATCACCCTAGAGGTGGATGGATCTGAGTTACAGTGACTTAACATATTCGATTATTTACCATATCCCCAATTCACAACAAAGTTAATCAGATGACAGGTGACATATTTGATGGAGATATAATGTGTCTGTAAGTAAATTAATCCACATCCCATTATCCCTACACACATAAACCAGAGTATTTAAAGGGATATATGTGGGATGGTCTCATTCAATCATGGAGCCCCATCAGTTTACGTGTGGAATCTCCATTAGCAACCAGTGACTAATCAACCGGAAAGTCACTGGGGTATAAATCCACTTCAACGGAAGATCTAATTTTAGATGAAACATGCATAGGAGATAAAGTCATTTAAACCAAAGGGTTTTACAGTTCTCAGTGTAAATGTCCACTGCACCTTTTTCCGTAGCAGCAGGTTGTCTATGTCCCCTCCTCTCGGAGATCCTCTAACATGTTCAATTCCCTGAAAGGAAATGCATTGTTTAACTCCCGGCTGACACTCCATGACATGTTGAGCAATTGGAGTATCATCCTCATTGCTGATGCTCAGCAAATGTTCTCCAATCCGTCTCCTAAATTCCCTCTTGGTTTTACCTACATATTGTTTTTGGCAGATACATGTAGCCACATAGACCACCCCTACCATTCTGCAGTTGATGAACGACCTGATAACAAACTTCCGTTGTGTTTTGGTGCATTTTACTATATTGCCCTTTTTAATGGCCTTACATGCAACACATTTACCGCATTTAAACGTACCGGGTGGTCTATTGAGTAACCAAGTGGGCTGTATTGGGGAACTGTATAAACTGTGCACCAGTTGATCTCTCAAATTACTCCCTCTTCTATATGTAATAAGTGGAGATTCACCCACAAGATTTCCAATCACTGGATCTGATTTCAAGATCCCCCAGTTCTCCTTGATGATATTCCGGACCTCCTTATTGGCATTATCATATGTGCCTATAATTCGGATTTTGGCGTCCCAGATTTTTGGAAATCTGGGACGCCATGTCATCCGGACCAAAGAGGACAAGGACAACCCAAGTTGTTATCAACGCTCAGTTCAGAAGCCTGCATCTCTGATGGTATGGGTTTGCATGAGTGCGTGTGGCATGGGCAGCTTGCATGTCTGGAAAGGCACCATCAATGCAGAAAAATATATTCAGGTTCTAAAAAATATGCTCCCATCCAGACGTCATCTATTTCAGGGAAGACCCTGCATTTTCAACAAGATAATGCCAGACCACATTCTGCATCAATCACAACATCATGGCTGCATAGGAGAAGGATCCGGGTACTGAAATGGCCAGTCTGCAGTCCAGATCTTTCACCTATAGAGAACATTTGGTGCATCATAAAGAGGAAGGTGCAACAAAGAAGGCCCAAGACGATTGAACAGTTAGAGGCCTGTATTAGACAAGAATGGGAGAGAATTCCTATTTCTAAACTTGAGAAACTGGTCTCCTCGGTCCCCAGACGTCTGTTGAGTGTTGTAAGAAGAAGGGGAGATGCCACACAGTGGTGAAAATGGCCTTGTCCCAACTTTTTGGGAATTTGTCGACACCATGAAATTCTGATTCAACATATTTTTCCCTTAAAATGGTACATTTTCTCAGTTTAAACTTTTGTTCCGTGATTTATGTTCTATTCTTAATAAAATATTAGAAGTTGGCACCTCCACATCATTGCATTCAGTTTTTATTCACGATTTGTATAGTGTCCCAACTTTTTTGGAATCCGGTTTGTATTTATCATTCAAGTATTACCCTGTTATTTAGCATTTAAAACTTTACCTCAGCAACCATCCCACCTATTATATAATATATATTATAATTCTCAGGATCTGCACAAGTGAGATCTATCCTTTTAATTTTATGTAATATCATTTACTTCCTTTATAGAAGGTGCTGATTCTGATATCAGTGTTAAATGTTTAGGCCTGAGCTGATGAGCCAATTTGACCATGGTTTTCAGGCCTTGTAAACATTTCTGTTTTTCACTGAGGTGTGCTGTCCGCATTTTCTCTGGACACCAACACGTACCCATTGATTTAAATGTGTCTGTTCACATTTCAGTATTTTTTTTCTGACCGTGGTTCAGTAAAAAAAATCACGGGGATATGTCCTACTTTGATCCGTGATACATACCAAGCATTGTGTCCATGTTGCGTCGACATTGCACTGAAGATTAATAGGAGATTCTTTGGAAATTATTAATTTTCAACTGAGCAACGTCAGTGCATTACGGATGACACACGTATGGTAAAAACGGACACACAGACCAACCACGGATCCTTCACGGACATCTTCACAGATGAAACACGTACACTTTCTTTCATGGATGTGACAACTAACACTGGAATGAGAACAAGGCCTCACTTTGTGTCCTGTGTCTTTTCCTCCCTTTCTTGCCCTCTCAGTACTTTAAGATCTAACCTCCTCCTCTTGCATACCGTATTTCCCCCTCAACTGTGAAGATCATTTAACAGTGAAGGCTGGCCTTTTAATTTGCCAGGATCCACAGCGATAGCTTTTCTTGTAGCTATGTCTGCTTTATATAATGAATAGATGTTGGGCTACATATGGTAGAGTTTTCATTCAATATTTCTACCATTTCATGGGCAAAAATGAAATCAATTGTTTATGCCTGAAGAGATGATTTATGAGCATGTTAGAAAATCATTTTGACAAATTGTCATTTCAGATTGACATTATGAATATACTCTCAAAAAAATATTAGAAAATTGTGCCTTAATATTTTTGACAAATCTTTGTCAAAGTTGCTGATTTTTTATAGTTCTCCATAGGGCTCAGCAATTTTATTTTGCTTGTGCATGTTATTTCTAGATATACTCAACATGATCACCCTAAAGTTTGAGTCATCTAAAGAATAACCTGAGGCCCCAGAACCATTTGTTATGTCAAGATTTTCACTACATGTCTACTAACATGGATATTTACAATTATTTTACAACTTTGACTTAACTTCATGTTATAAATCCAGGGTGTTACACTGAAGTCATGAAAATACTAATAGATATTTTGAGAAAAAATATAAGAAACTAGACATGTAGGAAACAATGGCTAAGCCAGAATTGCATATTATACATGTTATAAAGCACTACTATTGTTCCTAGAACCAATTACTTCACTAGAACATGACGTGGCTTCATAAAGCCAAGTTATAAGCCTAGCGCAACAAGTGCATGAGGAAAATGCTATACAAGACTCACCTTTAGAGACATATTAAATGGAATGTTTCACCATAAAATGGCCTATTGTTTAACCCTTTCCAGATCTTTGCTGTACAAAAAATGGTTGAAGTCCGGTCTTTAAAGATGAAGCCCACTCACCAGTGCAGCAGGCATCATAACCGTTGGGCATATAGTGAATATGTCCAATTTATAACACCACTTCTTTATATGTATACCACTCTAAAGGTGATGAAAGAACTAATACATTTTTGGATTCAGAGAAAAAGAAAACATACCAAACTAGGGAATACATTTCATGTTCCTCCACAGGGGTAGTGTATTATGCTACTTGCCCATGTGACAAAATATATGTCGGATTGACCACACGAGAACTCAGGAAAAGAGTTAGAGAACATGTAAGGGACATAGAAAAAGCCAATGATGAGGAGGATCTAAATAATCTAAAAACCATCCCGAAACATTTTAAGATTTTCCATGGAGTAAACCCGAGCACCTTAAAATTTAGAGGGATTGATATGATCCATCTAGGGGCAAGAGGAGGTAATAAAGGGAAAAAATTAGCACAACTGGAAAGCAGATGGATTTTCAGATTGAATACTGTGGCACTAAAAGGGTTGAATGAAAACCTGGGCTTTAGTTCCTTCCTGTGAAATGCTGTGTCTATTAATTATTTTTATGGGGGGGAATAAAAATATTTAGAGTTTAAATATATCATTATTATAGATTTTTCGGGTACGAAAAGAAGTTTGGAATATCATATGCAATTCCGATGAAAAGCTGTATGTGAATGGATGCATGGACTTCAAAAGCGACGACCCAGGTTATTTTTTTCTTATGTCATAGATATTTGACGGGTATAGGATATGAGCCAGAGATGGAGGTTGATAATCACATTAGGATAAGATTCATTATTTCAAAAGAATGGATAGTAGTAGGGATCAAATTTTAGTATACATTAAGTAATATTAATAAGACATGTTTTTTATGTTTTTTGTAGGTTGATAATTAGTACATTATTGTAGGCATAAAATTTATTATATAAAATAATATCACAGTATTTTTTTAATATTTTGTGTTTTTGCACATTTAGCACTTTTTATGATTGTATGGTAATTTATTATTATTATTATGTAAAATATATTTTTCCATTAATATGATGTATTAATTAACATAATCAGCACATAGCACTTTATATATATTATATCTTATTAATGCAGGTATTCGTATCTGGTAATTTTGGATATTAATCACTTATTATGCACCTTAAAACTGGGAATATATATTTCCCCTTTTTAATGTTAATATGAATTATTAACACGGATGATATGAAATGTATTTATGAAATGCTGCTATTTAGGAACCTATTCGATATAGAACTAACATCTAATAGCTACATTATAGAGTTTTTGATCCCTTTATTTCTATTTTTGAATCTCTCTATGTCATTCTCTTACTTTCCCTTCTTTCTTCTTTGCCTCTGTTTATTTTCCTTACCTGTCTTCCTGTTCCTTTTTGTGATGCACTTTAACTATCGCTTCTATGTCCATCCATATAGCGAGACGAATATGGCCGAGTGCGCATGACGGTCTGACGGCCAGCAGGCTTCCCTCTGTCTCCAAGGAGATTCGACGTCAGTCAGTGCCGCTCCGCGACACGTGACTGCCCTTACAGACGTCCGACTCAAGAGACGGGCGGAAGCGGATATTACGCGGCTGGTTCTGATTGGTCATGCGCCGTAAGGTGCCATCATTCGTCGCTCACACCAAATGACCGCTAAGGAGATTTTTCATTGGATATTCCATCCTTTTAAATACTGATCATTTGGCCCCATTTAAACTACTCCTCCTGAGAACACAGAACGGCGAAACGTACGTCGAGGAGATAACATTCACCTTTTTTTGACTCTAACTGGTACTATCTTTATCTTTTGTCTCAGGTTACCTTTTTTTTTATATTTGTATTTAACTAGAATATTTTTCATGCTATTCAGAGAATATGGTGCATTGACTCTGCACTGAGCGACATTTAGAGGGTGGATCCACTTTCGGCTCGGGGTGCATTTCCAGTCCATGGCATCCTGTTCTCTGTACTAGCATTATTCCATAGACTCATCACCTTTAGAGTGGTATACATATAAAGAATCGGTGGTGTTATAAATTAGACATATTCACTATATGCTCATCAGTCCATTTTTGGCATTTATATTAATATAATGTTTTGTGATTTTTTCAAATAAAGATTAAAATGTTTTAACTGGGACGTGTATCTACTCTTCTTAGTGTGGCATATGTTAAATTAACAGAGTATCCCAGTGACAGTAATTGTTACAGTACTAGACCTATTGGTGATTAATCATAACCGTTGGGTTTATGTTGTTTCAAACAGCAGAGGCCCCAAGCTATTGTCTGCGATCAGCAATAATGCTGATCACATACATTTAACCCCTCAGGTGCCATGGTCAAATTAATTGACAGGGCCAGGTTCCTGCATAGTAATCTCGCCTGTAACTGTCAATGAGGAAAGAAAGGGAGGGGCTGGCAGAGGAGTAAGGGTGAACAGAGTGGCGTGGGCCCACCCTCGGTGCACTTAACTACTGTGCTTTTGTACAGAACAGGCATAGTACATGCAGTGATATCACTGTATAGAGCTAATGCACACAGGATTTTCACAATACAGTAATAATCCACTCATCAAAATGTAAGCTGAGGAATAAAGCACTGATGTCACAAAGTCACTGGGGACAAAACAAAACTGAACAGAACAGAATGCTCCAAAATGCATTCCGTTCCATTTGGTTGCGTTTCCATACAAAGAGCAAACTGCAGCAATGGGGACAGATCAATTTTCTCTGACACTATGTAAAACATAATACAACCGGATCCTTTCATAACGGATGTAGACGGTTGTATTATAAGTAACGGAAGTGTTTTTACTGATCCCTGCCAGCTCAGGCAAAAACGCAAGAGTGAAAGTAGCCTTATTGCAGCTGCTATTTCTTCTACCATAGCAGTCACACCCATGGCTGCTTTCATTTCATTCTCTACTGGCAATATTTCCATTGTACAGATTATTACAGACAAACCAATTATACACATCACGCTCAAGTGTAATGCAGTTTAACTTTTCATTAGGCAAACCCATTAATCTGGTTTATGAAGAGTTTGCTCTTGATGAGCTTTAATCGTTTCCCCTGTCATAGTAAACATTGGAAAAACAAAAAACACAAGAATGGAAAAACACAAGAAAAGCATATGGACAGACAAATACCTCAAGGTACAAAGGTGACCTTTAGCATAGCAAGCATACAGGCAGATTAAAAGAAGGTAAATCTAAAGATAGACCTCTGCAGATATGTTGACTCTTACTAAAATCCATTAATTCAGCAAATTCTTCCTACTTCATTAACTGCTTCCTGTATATCTTAGATTTAGGTAAGTGAATCATCTGCTCATACTGGTTAAGTCTCGAGTGTATACTATATCATAATAACATAAATCCAGGCTTCTGTAACAAAGGTCTTAGCTGTTCATGTGGATGAAATGATGGCTTGAGGGGAAATGAGACCATGAAGGTCAAGTACAATATAGAAAAAATATATGACAGCATACAGTCCCATAGCTTGTCTTTGGTGACCCTGAAATGAACCTGCAAGAGCAGTTCAGTTAGGATACTTTCACCCTAGCGTTTTTGCTGGTTCCGGCAGGGTTCAGCAAAAATGCTTCCGTTACTAATAATACAAATGCCTGCAACTGTTATGAACGGTTGTATTATCTTTAACATAGCCAAGACGGATCCGTCATGAACTCCATTGAAAGTCAATGGGGGACAGATCTGTTTTGTTCTGTTCAGTTCAGTTTTGTATTTCAGTATTGTGAAAGTAGCCTAATGGAGCATGGAAGGCTGTTTTATGATAGCGTGTGTCTGGTGTACCATAAACAGAATGGCAGCAGCCAGGACAGCCTGCAATCTGCGTACCATGTTTCATAACTATGGATGGGACTTTATGCTATGCTGCTGTATTATCTGTTCACTTTACTGTAGAAAGATAATAGCTACAGTGAGGAACAGAAGTACAAACCGGATTCCCAAAAAGTTGGGACACTAAACAAATTGTGAATAAAAACTGAATGCAATGATGTGGAGATGGCAAATGTCAATATTTTATTTGTAATAAAACGTAGATGACAGATCAAATGTTTAATCCGAGTAAATGTATAATTTTAAAGGAAAAATACGTTGATTCAAATTTTCACTGTGTCAACAAATCCCCAAAAAGTTGGGACAAGTAGCAATAACAGGCTGGAAAAAGTAAATTTGAGCATAACGAAGAGCTGGAAGACCACAAATTAGGTCAATTGGCAACATGATTGGGTATAAAAAGAGCTTCTCAGAGTGGCAGTGTCTCTCAGAAGCCAAGATGGGTAAAGGATCACCAATTCCCACAATGTTGCGCAGAAAGATAGTGGAGCAATATCAGAAAGGTGTTACCCAGCGAAAAATTGCAAAGACTTTGCATCTATCATCATCAACTGTGCATAACATCATCCGAAGATTCAGAGAATCTGGAACAATCTCTGTGCGTAAGGGTCAAGGCCGTAAAACCATACTGGATGCCCGTGATCTCCGGGCCCTTAAACGACACTGCACCACAAACAGGAATGCTACTGTAAAGGAAATCACAGAATGGGCTCAGGAATACTTCCAGAAACCATTGTCAGTGAACACAATCCACCGTGCCATCCGCCGTTGCCAGCTGAAACTCTACAGTGCAAAGAAGAAGCCATTTCTAAGCAAGATCCACAAGCTCAGGCGTTTTCACTGGGCCAGGGATCATTTAAAATGGAGTGTGGCAAAATGGAAGACTGTTCTGTGGTCAGACAAGTCACGATTCGAAGTTCTTTTTGGAAATCTGGGACGCCATGTCATCCGGACCAAAGAGGACAAGGACAACCCAAGTTGTTATCAACGCTCAGTACAGAAGCCTGCATCTCTGATGGTATGGGTTTGCATGAGTGCGTGTGGCATGGGCAGCTTGCATGTCTGGAAAGGCACCATCAATGCAGAAAAATATATTCAGGTTCTAGAACAACATATGCTCCCATCCAGACGTCATCCCTTTCAGGGAAGACCCTGCATTTTTCAACAAGATAATGCCAGACCACATTCTGCATCAATCCCAACATCATGGCTGCGTAGGAGAAGGATCCGGGTACTGAAATGGCCAGTCTGCAGTCCAGATCTTTCACCTATAGAGAACATTTGGCGCATCATAAAGAGGAAGGTGCAACAAAGAAGGCCCAAGACGATTGAACAGTTAGAGGCCTGTATTAGACAAGAATTGGAGAGCATTCTTATTTCTAAACTTGAGAAACTGGTCTCCTCGCTCCCCAGAGGTCTGTTGAGTGTTGTAAGAAGAAGGGGAGATGCCACACAGTGGTGAAAATGGCCTTGTCCCAACTTTTTGGGGATTTGTTGACACCATGAAATTCTGATTCAACATATTTTTCCCTTAAAAGGGTACATTTTCTCAGTTTAAACTTTTGTTCCGTGATTTATGTTCTATTCTGAATAAAATATTAAAAGTTGGCACCTCCACATCATTGCATTCAGTTTTTATTCACGATTTGTATAGTGTCCCAACTTTTTTGGAATCCGGTTTGTATTTGAACACCCTGCGCTTTTGCAAGTTCTCCCACTTAGAAATCATGGAGGGCTCTGAAATTCATAGTGTGGGTGCATTCCCATTCTGAGAAACTGAATTAAAAAAAATCAGTAAATCACATTGTTTGATTTTTAAATAATTTATTTGTCTTACACTGCTGAACATACCGTAAGTACTCGGGCATTTGGTTATTTTTTCCAGTATTCCTTTTTCATTTATTCATTGTATTTTTTTGAGAAGTTCCACAAATTGTGTAAAGGCCCATACTATCTCCTGATCCATTTCATATATTGAGCTGGACTGTTTTTGGACCCTTTTTGAATATTGGCACCACATTTGCTATGCGCCAATCCTGTGGAAAACTCCCTGTCAGAATAGAGTCCTTAAATATTAGAAATAAGGGCCTGGCTATGACATTATTTAATTATCTTATTTAATTATCTTAAGATACGGGGGTGTATGTCATCTGGTCCTGGCGATTTGTCTATTTTAATATTTTTAAGACGCCTCTGTTTACTTTCCTCAGTTTACTTTCCTCAGTGAATACAGTGGAGAAAAAAATATTTAATAGCTTTGCTTTCTCCTCATGACTCTCTGCAACTCCCCCCTCATTACTCTGTAGAGGGCCAACACCTTCAGATTTATACTTTTTACCATTTATATAATTGTAGAACATTTTAGGGTTAGTTTTGCTCTCTTTGGCAATTAATCTCTTGGTCTCTAATTTGGCTGCTTTTATTTGTTCTTTACATATTCTATTTTTTTCCTTATAGTTTTTCAGTGCTTCCTCGCTACCCTCCTGCACACCCTGGCCCCTGATTATCCCCTACTGCTATCCCCTTGTTAACCCCTGCCCTGTGTGTACTGTGAACCTAGTTATACCCTTGCCATTAACCCCTACAGTGCCAACCTCAGCAGCATTGCTGCTGTCCTTAACCCCTTTCCTGCCAGAAACCCAGCTCCCCTGCTGGTATTCTACACCCCTAGTTATCCCCTCCCTGGTTAACCCTTGCAGTTATCCCCCCCCCCCTGGTTTAACCTCAGCACTCACTTGCAAGTAACCCTTGCAGTGCTGAATCTATAGTGTCTGTGGCCTGCACTCGCCCCTGCAGCACCACTGTTAACCCCTTGTACCCCGTAGGGACAGTGATCAGTCAGACAGGTGGGTTACTGTTAATATACTTGTATGTGTGAACTGTATAGTTAGTTTATGGGTGGAATTTGGGAACGTGTAGTGTAGTTTAGGCTGTGTATTTACTGTATATCGTGTGCGTCAGGTGTTAATAAATACCATTATATTTGTACCCTTTGTGTAGTGTGTACTTGTTAGCGGTAGTGAGTTAGGCGCATGCAGTTAGCGTAGTGATTAGTGTAAAGTATAGTGAAAGTATTGTGTAATTATTATATAAAGGCATAAATAGGCGGAGTCATCAATAGACGGTTCCTCCTATTTATGAATATTAATTATCGATATTTACATAAATATTGGTGATTAATATTCTCCCTTTACACCACTGATAAAGGAGCAGGCATAACATAGCTCCAAAAGGCCTCTGGTTGCAATTCAAAATATCCCAAAGTCATCACAAAGTAATATCCTTCAGAGAGAAAAATGTGGGGGGTTCAGCCAGCACAACCCCATGCAGGTGCACATTGCTATGGCGAAATACAGATACAAACGCAAAAACACAAATGCAATCGCACTCTGCAACCAGCACTCTGCCCTGCCTCTATGCTGGATGTTGAATGAGGCATTTGGTGTACATTTTGGCCAAAGCGTAATAAGCCACTCACCACGTCAAGGTCGCCTCCATGAGTGGTCCCTAACACTAGTTCCTACCTGTTATGGGCCATGACAGCCATACAAAGTCCAGGGAGCGTAGGTACAGCATGCACGCCAAGCACACTCTGCTTTTAACCCCGTCCAGTGCCATTACAGCTTTCATCGGATCCAGGGATGCAAGTACCAACATGCATGCTGAGCCCACTATATACTTCTCCTGGAGCCAAATGGCTACTGGTAGGTGCTATAGAAGCAGACTCAGTTTTATACTGACTTTAAAACCAGCCTGCAGGGCAGACTAACTGGTCAGGTGTGCATGACTGTATGGAGATCGCCACGCCTCCAATATATACTACAAAGAGAAAAATGTGGGGGGTTCAGCCAGCACAACCCCATGCAGGTAATATCCTTCAGAGTCAGGAAGAAATTAGGTATGCTTTTTATTGTTATTTTGCAGATCTACGGTATATAGAACTGAAAGCAAGGCAACTGAACAGGAGATAGAAGACTACCAAAGCCATGTTGAATTTCCAAGGTTATCTAAGTACCAGAGATTTACCCTGGATGCACCGATCTCTGTGAGTGCCTTGGATTTAATCCAAGGTAACACTTCTCTGGGCTCAGATGGGTTACCATTTGAGGCCTATAGGGGGTATCGGGATGTGCTGCTCCCCTGCCTGGTAGAGGTAATTCATGACTCATTGCGGGAGGGGGAATTCCCAAGATCTACCATGGAGGCTATTAGTGTGTTAATAGGAAAAAAGGGGAAAGATCTGTTGGAGGTCGGTGCCATCTTTGCTTAACACAGATATTAAAGTCATTGCCAAGGTATTGTCTATTAGACTTAGGAAAGTTATATTATGCATCCCCATTAGAGATGAGTGAATTTTTGAAAAATTTGATTCGCTGGTTTACCAAATTTTTTGGGGAAAATTTGTTCAATCCAAATAAATTTGCGGCAAATCACGTTAAAAAACGGCTATTTCGTGGCTGCTGAGAGCCTTTATAGTGGTGTAGAACACTGTGCCTTGTAGTAACACGCATAGGGAGTCTGCTTTGGTAGTGAAATAATACTGTGAGTCCGTATGACATGCAGATGACAGGCGTCGCTCTTAGAATCACAACATACTTCACCTATTTGGGAGTTCAAAGGGCCAAAACTGACCAAATACCTCAAGTATCAACTCAGCCTTACAGGTAGATGTTAGTGTCAAGAAGAAGCTCACTCCTTTTACAGCCTCGTCAGCTGATTCCACATAGATGTCTACAGAACCTGTTCTATTAAACGCTTCAGCAGTAAGTTTGTGTTGACGTCACTGATTAATTTTCCCCATTCTCTGATCCGTCAGAACAATTACCCAGAAAAAACGTATCCTGTCTGTGGAGCATACGCCTTCATTCGTTCAGCATTTGCTCAAAATTCTATCAGTATTACTAAAGGCCAGTGCCGGCGCTTCCATAGAGGCAAGGGGGGCAATTGCCCCCGGGCCCCCGAGTCCTTAGGGCCCCCAAGCCCACCACAGGGAAATGAACGCTTCCACATGCCTGTGCTGTGAGGTAGGAGAGGGAAAGGCGTCTCCCTGTTCCTCTGATAGGCTGCTGGCACAAGGCCCGCAGCCTATTAGAGGCCGGTGCAGGCAGCGCGATGCCACCTGAGCCGTACAGCGCGGGACATAGGCCGGAAGAGGCCTGCATTGCATGGCTGTGTGATGGAGGTAAGTATAAGTGTTTTTTTTTGTTTGTTTTTTAATACCAGACTTTTACTGCCACATGGGGGAAGCGGAAGGCACTTGATACTGGCACATGGGGGGGGGGGGTGGCACTTGTTCCTGGCACATGGGGGGGTTGGCACTTGATACTGGCACATAGGGGGGGTTTGGCACTTGATCCTGGCACATGGGGGTTTGGCACTTGTTACTGGCACATTATTGTGAAGCACTATGGGGGCTTCTACTGAATGGGGGCTTCTACTGAGGCCACAAAGAAGGAATATTTTATAAGGGGGGCTCTGTGTCAGGGCCGGCTTCATAATCCGGCATCCCCGGGCAAGTGCCGGGGCCCAATGCTCCTGGGGGGGCCCACTGAGCTGCTATGAGCACTTCCATCAATCCAGATGGAAGCTCTCACTGCTGTCACTTCACTTACGCAGTACCCCTTTGGTGGGCCCTCTGAGCTGCAGAGACTCAGACACGCCCCCTCTACACAGGACACGACCCCTCTAGACAGGACATGCTGTCTGAGGAGAGAGACCTCAGGGCTGGAGCTGGAGCAGAGAAGTGTGAAGACAGTCTGCGAGTGAGTCTGCACTGTGACTGTCTCTTGTCTGTGGGACAGAAGGGGGGGGGGGACTCATGCTTCATTCTATTTAGTTGTGTTACTGTTTCATTAAGCAGTTTGTCTCCATGACACCTGCCACCCCCCCCAATATCCTGTCCTCTCATCCTCATGGGGCCCCTGCTGTCTCCTTTCCTCCCTCATGTATCCAGAGCTCCTGTCCCACCCTCCTATCTCCTATTGCTGCCCTGCACAGACCTCCTGCCACTACTTATTGTATGAATTCCCCTCAGAGCCCCTTCAACCTACTTGCTGTGTCCACCCCTCCTGTCCATCCAGGGCCCCTGTCTCACTCCTCTGCCTCTCATTATGGTGGCATCTGAACAGCATTCACCATAAGGACCTTCTAACATCATAGGGTCATGTGACTGTGCCCCCACCCTGTACTGTGCCCCCTTATACCCTGCATTGTGCCCTCTTACCACACCCTGTGCAGTGCCCATAGTCATTCCCTGTACTGTGCCCTCTTATACCCTTTTATCTGGTCACTGTATGGTGGTTTTATCATTGTATGGCAGTGTTATCACTATATGACGGTGGTATCCAATAACTGCATGGCCATAACTGTATCCCCTTCCATGCCCACACCACTTTTTTTATACCTGGCATGAGCGGGAAAAGATACAGATTTCGATGCTAAGGACCTTTGCGCCACAATCTGTGTCAGAAATACGCCTAATATAGACGTATTTCTATATAATAAATGAACCCCTAATTGTATTATTATTCGGGGGTAGGGCTAATATCTTTATATTATATGGATTCTAGTGTATTATACTGTGCCCTGTATTTCCCAGTAGAAAATGATCCTTGGTAAACACAGTCCTCATCCCTGACCACCAGGACCAGGTAGCGCTCTGTCAGTACATGGCGGCCTCCCCTCTCCGCCACGCTGCTTACCTGTGTACTGGTGCTTATTCTGACACTAGGGCTGGGTTCACATCCCATTTGTGCCATCCATTTAATGTATACCAAAAATGTATGCGTTAACAGATGCCTCAGACTGATGCCGCACAGTGGCGTCCGTTCACCATACAGTTCCATTGTAAAAAAACATATACGTTAACGTATACAAAAACGTGGAGTGCTGCACATTTGTATACATCAAACCGATAGGAAAAACGTGATGTGAACACACATTGGGGGGGAGGGGGGCGTACTAAAATTTGCTGTGGGGCCCAGTCAGTTCTAGCTACATCAATGCACATCTCCTTCTCTCCTCCAGGCCCGGCTCACTGCTGCAGCGGGCCGCCGGAGAGAAGGAGCGCAGGGAGCTGCAGTTAGTGAATGACAGGACCGCCGGCTCCCCTGCAATGATAGGTATGTGAGGGGGCCACTGGGGGGTCATTCATCACACTGTGAGGGCCCCTTACACAGTATAATGACTCCCAGTGCCCCCCATTTAGTATAATGATCCCCATTGACACTCCATTTAGCATAATGTCCACCAGAGCCCCCATTCAATATAATGACCCCGAGTGCCCCCTCCATACAGTATAACCCCCAGTGTGGCGGTGACTGGGGGTCATTATTCTGAATGGAGGGTCACTGTGGGGTCATTATACTGTGAGGGCCCTTTACATAGTATAATGACCCCCAGTGTCCCCCATTTAGTATAATGATCACCAATGACCCTCCATTCAGTATAATGACCCCCAGAGCCCCCTCCATACAGTATTCCCCCAGTGTGGGGGCTACTGGGGGTCATTATTCTGAATGGGGCGACTGGGGGTTATTATTCTGAATGCAGGGCCACAGGTGGTCATTATACAGTGGGGGGGGGGAATTGGGGGGTTCATTATACTGTGTGAAGGGCCACTAGTAGTCATTATACTGTGTGAAGGGCAACTAGTAGTCATTATACTGTATAGGGGCCACTGGGGTCATTATACCGTGTGGGAGCCACAGGGGGACATGTCAATGTAAAAAAATGCCTCATGGGGGCCCACATGAACCTGGAGCCGGCCCTGCTCTGTGTGGTACTAGTATTATCAGGGGTATTATCTCTTTCTGCAGTATAGTATTGGGGAGCACAGCGGCACAGTATTGGTAGTAGTAGGATGATTTGCCCAGAAGAGGATGATGGAAAAGTAGTAAACTAAGATTTTTTTTTTTGTCAAAGAAGGCGACAAAATGGTGGTCTGGTCTGAAAGGAGAAGATGAGGACAGAGAACATCTACATCAAAGGAGACGTCACTGGATATAAGAGGTATGGGGCTCTGTATTTCTGTAGTGATGGGGGGGGACGTTAAAGTCAGCAAGTGTCGTGTGTGTGGGGGGCCTTATTGTTTTTCGCCCCAGGGCCCCATTTCACCTAGAACCAGCCCTGCTAAAGGCAAAAAAAATCTAAAAAAAGATCTAAAACAGAGATGACACGTGAATGGAATATTTGCATGTCTTCTGTGTTTTCTACCCACTCCTGCTTTTGGCTACCAAATTATAAGCCAATTCTGATGGGACCATACAGGCCTTAAAGCTGCTACACAGACAGGATCCGTTGTGCGTCTCATTTTTCCTTCCTTCTGACAGATCTGAAGAAGTGTCAAATAAATGATGATGTCAGCAAAGCCAAAAGCCAAAATAGTGGACCAATCATGAAGTGGGGAGGGTTGTAACAGCATGAGATGTCCACAGAGTGGAACTATGACATAGTGGTGAGGTGAAAGCAGCATGAGGAGACCACAGAGTGGCCCAATGACAGGGTCTGGAGGTGGCAGCAGCATGAGGAGACCACAGAGCGGCACAATGACAGAGTCTGAAGGTGGTGGCAGCATCAGGAGGCCACACAGTGGCACAATTACAGAGTCTGGAGGTGGCAGCAGCATGAGGAGACCACAGAGCTGCACAATGACAGAGTCTGGAGGTGGCAGCAGCAGCATCAGGAGGAGGCCACAGAGCAGCACAATGACAGAGTCTGGAGGTGACAGCAGCATGAGTAGGCCACAGAGTGGCACAATGACAGAGTCTGGAGGTGGCGGCAGCATCAGGAGGCCACATAGTGGCAAGATGACATACTGTGGAGGTGGGTGGCAATACCAGTACCCGCTGAAGATGGTGGGTGAAAGAAGGAGCACTTGGCATCAGATGTGTGGCATCAGGCGGGTAACAGCATCAGAATAGTAGCTGAGGCAGGTAGCTAGAAGAAACCGGTCTCTTTTATTAAATTGTTGGTGCGGCACCATGGATGATCTAGTCTGATGCAACAGGCATTGGTGTGTGGAAATCCTGGCTGATCCACGCCTGATTCATCTTGATACAGTGTCCCACTATGTGCTATATGTGGCCACTTTAAATTCTTGCTAAATGTCATATCAAATGTATTGTGGTATCATGCTGTAATTCCCTTTAACAGGCTGGCAGTGTCATTTACCTTTATTTGCACCACTTATATATATAGCTGGGGGGTAAATTTAGTGTCGGATGCTAATGAAGAGATGAGGAAGTTAATGGAGGAGGTGGAAATTTGTACTTCCACCGAAATAATTCAAAAAAGATTTTAACGCATATACGGTAAGTGCAGCGCTTAATGCTGAATTCAAGATTTTTTTCCACCAAAATAATTCAGAAAAGTTTTTACCACATATAAGTGCAGCACTTAACGCTAAATACAAGATTTTTTAATCCACGAAATAATTAAAAAAAGATTTTACCGTATATAAGTGCAAAGCTTAATGCTAAATACAAGATTTTTTTTCCACCCAAATAATTGAAAAAAGATTTTACTGCATAAAAGTGCAGCGCTTATTGCTGAATACAAGATTTTTTTTTCACCGAAATGATAAAAAAAAGATTTTCTCGCCTATAACTGCAGCGCTAAACGCTGAATACAATTTTTTTCCCACCAAAATAAATCACACAAGATATTACCACATATAACAGCATCGCTGAATACAAGCTCCTGGGAAGGTCATGGAGTTTCCCGGTCGTCCGGCATCTATTAGCTCTGCTGAAGGATTATTTTGAAAGTGTGTAGAAGCCACACAGGGGCCCCCATGCTGCAGATTTATCATAGAGACTTCATGGAGATTTTACCACATATAACTGCAGTGCTGAACGCCGAATACAATTTTTTTTCCCACTGAAATAAGTCACAAAAGTTTTACCACATATACCGTATTTTTCGCACTATAAGACGCACTTTTTCCCCCTAAAAGTGGGGGGAAATAGCAGTGTGTCTTATGGGGCGAATGCTGCTGATTTTGCCGTATTTTCAATCATACACCGCCGCGATGCCGCGCGGCGGGTGTATCAGCTGTGAGGGAGGAGGGGCTGGGGGCCGGCATCTGCATTTATAATGACAGCGGGGCCCGTGCAGTGACTGTATTCTACTACATGGGCCCCGCTCACTGTATATAATCGTATCTGTATTCTGTAATAGTTAATTGTGTATATACCGGTAATCACATAATCAGCGCTATTTACAACTACAAGCGCTCGGTAGGTAGCAGAGAGGAGGGAGGAGGCAGGACGGGCGGGCGGCGCGTCACTAACTACGTCACGCGCCTGCGCCGCCCACTTTATGAATGAAGCAGGCGGCGTGGGCGCATGACGTAGTGACAAACGCTGCCAGCGCCCATCCTCCCGGCCTGCCTCCTGCCTCCTTTCTGCTACCTACCGAGTGCTTGTAGTTGTAAGTAGCGCTGATTATGCAATTACCGGTATATACATAATTAACTATTACAGAATACAGATACGATTATACAGTGAGCGGGGCCCGTGTAGTAGAATACAGTCACTGCACGGGCCCCGCTGTCATTATAAAAAGCAGATGCAACCCCAACCCCTTGTATTGAGGGTTATTCACTACAGGGACACTGTTATGGAGGGGATCTGTGGATGACAAAATTTGTTCAAAACCCATCAAAAGCACACCTATTGGTTCAAAATATTTTTTTTCTTATTTTCCTCCTCAAAAACCTAGGTGCATCTTATGGGCCGGTGCGTCTTATAGGGCGAAAAATACGGTAACTGCAGCGCTGAATACAATTTTTTTTTCCACTGAAATAAGTCACAAAAGATTTTACCACATATAACTGCAGCGCTGAATACAATTTTTGGTCCACCAAAATAAGTCACAAAAGATCTTACCACATATAAGTGCAGCGATGAATGCTGAATAAAAAAAATTTCCACTAAAATAAGTCACAAAAGATTTTACCACATATAACTGCAGCACTGAATACAATTTTGTTCCACCGAAATACAGTACAGACCAAAAGTTTGGACACACCTTCTCATTCTAAGAGTTTTCTTTATTTTCATGACTATGAAAATTGTAGATTCACACTGAAGGCATCAAAACTATGAATTAACACATGTGGAATTATATACATAACAAAAAAGTGTGAAACAACTGAAAATATATCATATTCTAGGTTCTTCAAAGTAGCCACCTTTTGCTTTGATTACTGCTTTGCACACTCTTGGCATTCTCTTGATGAGCTTCAATAGGTAGTCACCTGAAATGGTCTTCCAACAGTCTTGAAGGAGTTCCCAGAGATGCTTAGCACTTGTTAGCCCTTTTGCCTTCACTCTGCGGTCCAGCTCACCCCAAACCATCTTGATTGGGTTCAGGTCCGGTGACTGTGGAGGCCAGGTCATCTGGCGCAGCACCCCATCACTCTCCTTCATGGTCAAATAGCCCTTAAACAATCTGGAGGTGTGTTTGGGGTCATTGTCCTGTTGAAAAATAAATGATGGTCCAACTAAACGCAAACCGGATGGAATAGCATGCCGCTGCAAGATGCTGTGGTAGCCATGCTGGTTCAGTATGCCTTCAATTTTGAATAAATCCCCAACAGTGTCACCAGCAAAGCACCCCCACACCATCACACCTCCTCCTCCATGCTTCACGGTGGGAACCAGGCATGTAGAGTCCATCCGTTCACCTTTTCTGCGTCGCACAAAGACACGGTGGTTGGAACCAAAGATCTCCAATTTGGACTCATCAGACCAAAGCACAAATTTCCACTGGTCTAATGTCCATTCCTTGTGTTCTTTAGCCCAAACAAGTCTCTTCTGCTTGTTGCCTGTCCTTAGCAGTGGTTTCCTAGCAGATATTCTACCATGAAGGCCTGATTCACACAGTTTCCTCTTAACAGTTGTTCTAGAGATGTGTCTGCTGCTAGAACTCTGTGTGGCATTGACCTGGTCTCTAATCTGAGCTGCTGTTAACCTGCGATTTCTGAGGCTGGTGACTCGGATGAACTTATCCTCCGCAGCAGAGGAGACTCTTGGTCTTCCTTTCCTGGGGCGGTCCACATGTGAGCCAGTTTCTTTGTAGCGCTTGATGGTTTTTGTGACTGCACTTGGGGACACTTTCAAAGTTTTTCCAATTTTTCGGACTGACTGACTTTCATTTCTTAAAGTAATGATGGCCACTCCTTTTTCTTTACTTAGCTGCTTTTTTCTTGCCATAATACAAATTCTAACAGTCTATTCAGTAGGACTATGAGCTGTGTATCCACCTGACTTCACCACAACGCAACTGATGGTCCCAACCCCATTTATAAGGCAAGAAATCCCACTTATTAAACCTGACAGGGCACACCTGTGAAGTGAAAACCATTTCAGGTGACTACCTCTTGAAGCTCATCAAGAGAATGCCAAGAGTGTGCAAAGCAGTAATCAAAGCAAAAGATGGCTACTTTGAAGAACCTAGAATATGACATATTTTCAGTTGTTTCACACTTTTTTGTTATGTATATAATTCCATGTGTTAATTCATAGTTTTGATGCCTTCAGTGTGAATCTAAAATTTTCATAGTCATGAAAATAAAGAAAACTCTTTGAATGAAAAGGTGTGTCCAAACTTTTAGTCTGTACTGTAAGTCACAAAAGATTTTAACATGTATAACTGCAGCACAGAACGCTGAATACAATTTTTTTCCCATCAAAATAAGTCGCTAAAAATTTTACCACATATAACTGCAGCGCTAAACGCTGAATACAATTTTTTTTCCCACCGAAATAAGTCACAAAAGATTTTACCACATATAACTGCAGTGCTGAATACAATTTTTTTTTCCACCGAAATAAGTCACAAAAGATTTTACCACATATAACTGCAGTGCTGAATACAATTTTTTTTTCCACCAAAAAAAGGCCCAAAAGATTTTACGGCATATAACTGCCGCGCTGAACGCCGAATATCTTTTTCTTTTTCTACTGATATACGCTACTAAAGGCTTTATCACATATAACTGGAACAGTGAATGCTGTTTTATATTTTTATTTTTCCACGTATATATGCCACTAAAGTCTTTTCAACAGAGGGTTATAGGCTGTCAGTTTAAAAAAACAAAGGCGCCTGAGGCAAAGTTATCTGAAATGAAGGACGTAGCGGAAGAAATAGGTCCATGCTGGAAGAGCGAGACACGGTCCTCGTGCGGTTTCTGTGCTGCAGAGAAGTCCCCGTAGGGTCCAGTAAGAAATACCGCAGATAGATGCAGGACTGGTGTGAATTAGTTTGCATTTTTGTGCAGGGTTAGTGCATAGTGTATTCACCTGTATTGTTTTGCCGCTCTTATGGACGTCATCACATAAGCGTGCAGTGCGTGAAACGTAAATACTAAATTTCACTACGATGTAATTTGGTCCATACCGCAAAAAGGACTTTCACACATTTAACTGCAGAGCTGAATGCTGAATATCTCATTATTTTTCTACTAAAATACGCCACTAAAGGCTTTATCATATATAACTGCAACAGTGAACGCTGAGTATATTTTTATTTTTATACTGATATACGTCAATAAAAGTTTTTCAAGATATACTGTAAGTTTAGGAACGAATGGCAAATGTATATTTATTTTTCTAATGATATACGTCAATAAAGTTTTTACTACATGTAAGTGCACCAGTGAATGGCGAATGTATATTTCTTTTTCTACTGCAATACGCCAGTAAACGCTTTACCAGATATAACTGCAACAGTGAAGTGAAAATATATTTTTCTTGTAGTACTGAAATATGCCCACTTTCACCAGAAATAACTGCAGAAGTGACCTGAGAATATATTTTTCTTGTTTGGCTAAAATTGGCCACTATACGCTTTGACCAGAAAAAAATAAAAAAGTGCGTATATATATTTCTTGCAGTACTTAAATACGCCCCTATACGCTTTCACCAGAAATAACTGCAGCAGTGAACTGAGAAGATATATTTCATATTTCTTGTTGCACTGAAATTGGCCACTATAAGCTTTGACCAGAAAAAAATTAAAGAGTGAAGTGTGTATATATTTTTCTGGTAGTACTGAAATACGCCCCTATACGCTTTCACAAGAAATAACTACAACAGTGCAATGCGTATTTATTTTAATTTTTTTACAGAAATACGCTCCTACACCCTTTTAACAGAAATAACTGTTACAACAACAGTGCAGTGCGTATATAGTAACATAGTAACATAGTACATAAGGCCGAAAAAATACATTTGTCCATCCAGTTCGGTCTGTCATCCTGCAAGTTGATCCAGAGGAAGGCAAAAAAAAAAAAAACTGTGAGGTAGAAGCCAAAATAAAAAATTCCTTCTCGACTCCAATCAGGCAATCAGAATAACTCCCTGGCTCAATGACCCCTCTAGTAGCTATAGCCTGTAATATTATTACACTCCAGAAATACATCCACCTCCTCAGGCAGAGAGTCCCATAGTCTCACTGCTCTTACTGTAAAGGATCCTCTTCTATGTTTGTGTACAAACCTTCTTTCCTCTAGACGCAGAGGATGTCCTCTCGTTACAGTCACAGTCCTGGGGATAAATAGATGATGGGATAGATCTCTGTAGATTTCCCCTCAGTCATCTTTTTTCTAAAGTGAATTACCACAATTTTGATAATCTTTCAGGGTACTATAGTTGCCCCATTCCAGTTATTACTTTAGTTGCCCTCCTCTGGACCCTCTCCAGCTCTGCTATGTCTGCCTTGTTCACAGGAGCCCAGAACTGTACACAGTACTCCATGTGTGGTCTGACTAGCAATTTGTAAACTGGTAGGACTATGTTCTTATCATGGGCATCTATGCCCCTTTTGATGCAACCCATTATCTTATTGGCCTTGGCAACAGCTGCCCGACACTGGTTTTTGCAGCTTAGTTTGCTGTTTATTAAAATTCCTAGATCCTTTTCCATGTCAGTGTTACTGAGTGTTTTACCATTTAGTATGTACGGGTGACTTGCATTATTCCTTCCCATGTGCATAACTTTACATTTGTCAGTGTTAAACCTTATCTGCCACTTATCTGTTCAAGCCTCCAATCTATCCAGATCCCTCTGTAGTAGTATACTGTCCTCTTCAGTGTTAATTACTTTACACAGTTTAGTGTCATCTGCAAAATTTATATTTTACTATGCAAGCCTTCTACAAGATCATTAATAATAATATTGAAGAGAATAGGGCCCAATACTGACCCCTGAGGTACCCCACTAGTGACAGTGACCCAATCTGAGTGTGTACCGTTAATAACCACCCTCTGTTTTCTATCATTGAGCCAGTTACTTACCTACATACAGACATTTTCTCCCAGTCCGAGCATTCTCATTTTATATACTAACCTTTAATGTGGTACAGTGTCAAATGCTTTGGAGAAGTCCATAAATGCGACATCTATTGATTCGCCGCTGTCAAGTCTAGAACTTACCTCCTTATAGAAACTGATTAAATTAGTTTGGCATGACCGATCCCTCATGAAGCCATGCTGATATGGCGTTATTTGCTTATTTCCATTGAGATGCTCTAAGATAGCATCTCTTAGAAAACCTTCAAACAGTTTACCCACAACAGATGTTAAACTTACCGCCTATAGTTTCCAGGCTCTGTTTTTGGACCCTTTTTGAATATTGTCACCACATTTGCTATGCGCCAATCCTGTGGGACATTCCCTGTCAGTATAGAGTCTGCAAATATCAGAAATAAGGGTCTGGCTATGACATTACTTAATTCCCTTAGGATACGGGGGTGTATGCCATCCGTTCCTGGCGATTTGTCTATTTTAATCTTTTTAAGTCGCTGTTGTACTTCTTCCTGGGTCAGACAGGACACTTTTAATGGGGAATTTATTTTTACATTCAGCATTATCCTCAGTGAATACATTGGAGAAAAAAAATATTTAACAGCTTTGCTTTCTCCTTGTCTCTCTCTGCGACTCCCCCTTCATTACTCTTTAAAGGGCCGACACCTTCAGATTTATACTTTTTAACATTTATATAATTGAAGAATATTTTAGGGTTAGTTTTACTCTCTTTGGCAATTAATCTCTCAATCTCTAGTTTGGCCATATATTTTTCTTTTTTTAATGAAATACGCCCCTATATGCTTTCACCATAAATAAATGCAGAAGTGAACTGAGAATATATATTTCTTGTTGGACTGAAATAGGCCACTATACGCTTTGACCAGAAAAAAAATAAAGAGTGAAGTGCGTATATATTTTTCTTGTCGTACAGAAATACTCCCCTATACGCTTTCACCTGAAATAACTGAAACAGTGCAGTGCATATATATTTATCTTTTTTTTACTGAAATATGCTCCTATACGCTTTCATCAGAAATAACTGCAACAGTGCAGTGCGTATATATATTTTTTTGTTACTGAAATACGTTCCTATACGCTTTTACTAGAAATAACTGCAAAAGTAAAATGTGTATATATTTTTCTTGTAGTACTGAATAAGATACTAAGATATAAGCCTCTAAGGGCCCATTAACAAAAAGATGGAATGACAGAGCTGTCTAATGACTATTTGGATCCCCAAATAATCGTTCCCTACACTTGTAAATTACTTTCCTATCAATGTCCCTAGCTCCTTCTGACGTCTCTCACTGTACTAAGATGCTTTGAAATGATTCCTCCCTATCCTTTCTTTGCACTTATAATAATTTTTTCTGTCTTTTTTTTCCCCACAATGAGATTTTTCCAATTGCTGTCCCTAGCGTCTTCACGCGTCTGTCCCTACACTCTAAATGCTGGAAAATGGCAGAATCTAAAATGGCTGCCGTATTTATAGGGCTGTGACATCACAAGGCTGGCTGGCTGCAAGCAGGAATGTCAATCTGGGTGATCCCACCTTCCCAGAGTTCCTTGCCCCATGTCCTCAGTCCTCACACGTGCAGCCATTTTAGGAAAATTGCAATTTGTTACCATGAAGCGTGAGGAAATTCGCTTTTGTTTTTCCTGAAATGCTAAACGAATTCCACTTCGTCAGCTTCGATTCACTCATCTCTAATCCCAATCAATGTGGCTTCATTCCGGGGAACAGCACTCACTACAACATAAGGTGTCTCTTGTCTAGTATGCAAGTAACGGGGGGAGAGGGGGCCTCGTTCCATCCTGTCATTGGATGCCACTAAGGCCTTTGACAGGGTGGAGTGGGGTTTCCTCTGGGCAACAATGAGGCACTTTGGAATTGGGGATTACTTTATTAATCTGACACGAATGCTATATATAAACCCGACGGCTTGAATTAGCATGTTTTAACCCCATCTGCTTTACTATCGAGAAGTATGCATCAGGGATGCCCCCTATCTCCTCTTCTATTTAATCTGTTTTTAGAACCTTTGGCCTTAAAGATCAGGCAATAGGGCTCAATAAGAGGTTTTGGAGAAGATGGGAGTGTAGGAAAAGTTTCTTTATATGCTGATGATATTCTATTCTCTGTTTGGGTGATTCCCGAATATTATTCACAGTGTGGAGGAGTTCGAGGGTATGTTGGAGTTAGATATTAACTTATTTTTCGCTTTAAAGGACGCACTTTTTCCCCCCAAAAGTATGTGGGGGGGGGGGGGGAATGGCAGTGCATCTTATAAAGCGATGGTGTCATTTTTACATGGCTGACACTGATGTATCAGGAGCCGGTATGCTGCACAGCGTGGCCAGCGATACATCAGTTACAGTCATGTGGGGTGGGAGGAGGGGCTGGAGGCTGGCAACTCGCGGCGGGGCCCGTTGCAGTCACTGTATTACACCAGGCCCACGCACAGCAGTCTCTTTGTATGTAAAGTCTATTTATATAATGCTGAAGCAATCACTCTTCTTTGATAAACTAGCCTAATCGCCTGAAACAGTACTCACTCTATGAATGCAGTGGTCCGGCCGGCATTTCTATAGGCAATTTGCGGGTCCGCAACACCACAGACGTGTGAATGGAGCCTTAAAAGGAACTTGTCACCAGGATTTTGTGTATAGAGCTGGGGACATGTGCTGCTAGATGGCCGCTAGCACATCCGCAATATCCAGTCCCCATAGCTCTCTGTGCTTCTATTGTGTAAAAAAAAACGATTTGATACATATGCAAATTAACCTGATATGAGTCCTGTCCCTGACTCATCCCACATACAGGACTCATCTCAGATTAATTTGCATATGCATCAAATACGTTTTTTTACACAATAAAAGCACACAGAGCTATGGGGACTGGGTATTGCTGATGTGCTAGCGGCCATCTACCGGCTAGCAACCCATGTCCTCAGCTCTATACCCAAAAGCCCAGTGACAGGTTCCCTATTAGTAACAAGTTCTGGACTGAAAATAGTTCTGATTACTAAGCTGCTGGATTTATGTAGCTGTTAAAGGCCCCTGTTAACCCTAAAGAGTGCTCATTCTCTCAAGTGAAGTAGCAGCTAGCCAATGTTCAGACCTATGTCACGTACCCTCTGCAGAGCGGGAGCAATTGGCACCCAATGTACCCAATTCCTGCTGGGGAACAGACTCTGGACAGTCTTCCCATGGTGGTTGAGGTCCCTGAGCAAATTAGAAACGTATCTGTGTCTGTGCTGTGCTTATTTATGAAGGTCCATCACAATTCATTACATCATGTACAAAGATTTTGGATTCGTAAAACTGCAGAAAATGACTACTATAGGCTGTCCTTAATATGTAAGACTGAACATTTCAAGTGGCTATACATATAGAAAAAAGAAGAAAATAAATGAATCACACATCCAGCTGCTATGCTTTGATCGCATCGCTGCTACTTTAGCAGAAAACAGTGCAAATAAAGCCCACTCACTTAAGGCATAAGCCCACTCACCACGCCAAGGTTGCCTCTATGAGTGGGTCTTACTCTAAATGTAAATAGCTGTCAAAATGTACACCAATGCCTCATTTAGCATGTAGCATAGCCTCCTATGCTACATGCTAAATGAGGCATTAGTGTACATTTTGACAACTATTCACATGGTGCGGTGCTGGCTGGTTGGGGGCCCAGTGCTAGGTATGGTATAGTCAGGCAGCAAGGGTGCTGTTTGACTGCTGGGTTCCGCCACCTACCGGATTGGCACCACAGCGTTGGTGGTCGCCGTGCAATGCAGTGCCAATTTTAGAGTAGGACCCACTCATAGAGGCAACCTTGGGGTGGTGAGTGGGCTCATGCCTTTTGATCAAAATGTACACTAATGCCTCATTTAGCATGTAGCATAGGAAGCGGTACACGTGCGCTATTTAGCGCTGTTTTCTGCTAAAGTAGCAGCGAAGAGATCAAAGCATAGCAGCTAGATGTGCGATTCATTTCTTTTCTTCTTTTTTGTATATTTCAAGTGGCTATGCCGTGCGTCGTTGTTGAGGACATATTTCTGTGCTTGTTTTATGTTTATCTTGTGTATTCTTGAAATGCTACCATTGTATACTTGTACTGGTGAAATCAGCAAATAAAAGTGCCCCTGAGAGCCTTTTCAGATGTAATTTGACTTGATTTATTGTATCATTAATTACTCAAAATACTCAAAGTTTACCTAAGCTCTTCTAACTGTGCAAAGTTGCTTTGCTTTATAGGGTGGGCTCACAAGTTACAGATTTGATGTGGAATTTTTGAAGATGTCAGTCAAATGCATAGTGGTATCTCTGGTTTGAATGTTTGGTGTGAAATCTATCTTAAAGTGGTTCTCTTGGATTTTCATATTGATTGCCTATCCTCAGGACAGGTCTTTAATATCAGATCAGCAGGGAATCTAACTCCCGGGACCACCATCGATCAGCTGTTTGAGGAAGCAGTGGCACTTACTGGAGCTCTGGTAAGCACGGCAACCTCCTTTTTCTCTGTCTATTGGATAACGGCTGTGCTTGGTATCTCAGCTCAGCCCCATTCACTTGAAAGCAGGGCTGGATTCCCATGTTGTACTTAGTAAAAGGTGTGGCCAAGACAAATAGACGGGGTCAGCAAACTGTTAGGCATGGTCATAATGCTGGCTTCTGGTTCCAATCCAAACAATCAGCCTTTTCACAAGGCAGGTCTAAGTCAGCAAGGTATTGCACTGGTAGACATGGCCAAGGCAACAGAACTGTAGCTGATTCAAATACACCAGTAGGTCAGCACACTGATAGATGGATAAGTGACATGATAACTTTACTTTATGGATCAGTATGATTACTACAGCAATATCAAATATATATAGTTTTATAGTTTAACTTTTGAAAAATAAAAACCCTTTAAAAAAAGAAAATGTTTTTGCATAGCCACATGCCAGGACCCATTACTTTTTATTTTAATTTCTCTGAACATGCGTATGGGCTTAATTTTTGCGGGATAACGTTTAGTTTTCATTGGTATCATTTTGGGGGACATAGTATTTTTGCTTTTTATTCAGTATTTGTGGCAGATAAGAATAAACAGCAAATCTGGTAGTGTTTTTTGTCAAGGGAACTTTGATCACTCATGTAATAAACTGTATTACTTATGTAGTGCAGTGTATTATGCTGTCAATAGGACACTGGATATCTCTATCTAAAGAAATTCTCCAGAGCTCTCATTGTAGTTTAAAAAGTGTTGTACTTTTATTCACCATACATTGGGATGTTTCAGTCCTCTTACTGGGACTATTCTCAAGCAAGTTTCTTGATAATAGTCCCAGTAGGTCATCAATATAAAAAAGTGGACAAATCCTTTAACCCCTTAAGGACCAGGCTCATTTTCACCTTAAGGACCAGGCCATTTTTTGCAAATCTGACCAGTGTCCCTTTAAGTGCTGATAACTTTAAAACGCTTTTACTTATACAGGCCATTCTGAGATTGTTTTTTCGTCACATATTGTACTTCATGACACTGGTAAAATAAAGTCAAAAAAATAAATTTTTTTGCATAATAAAATACCTAATTTACCAAAAATTTTGAAAAATTAGCAAATTTCAAAGTTTCAGTTTCTCTACTTCTGTAATACATAGTAATACCCCCAAAAATTGTGATGACTTAACATTCCCCATATGTCTACTTCATGTTTGAATTATTTTGGGAATGATATTTTATTTTTTGGGGATGTTACAAGGCTTAGAAGTTTAGAAGCAAATCTTGAAATTTTTCAGAAATTTACAAAAACCCAATTTTTAGGGACCACTACAGCTCTGAAGTCACTTTGCGAGGCTTACATAATAGAAACCGCCCAAAAATGACCCCATTCTATAAACTACACCCCTCAAGGTATTCAAAACTGATTTTACAAACTCCGTTAACCCTTTAGGTGTTGCACAAGAGTTATTGGCAAATGGGGATGAAATTTGAGAATTTCATTTTTTTGCCTAATTTTCCATTTTAACCCATTTTTTCCACTAACAAAGCATGGGTTAACAGCCAAACAAGACTGTATCTTTATTGCCCTGACTCTGCCGTTTACAGAAACACCCCATATGTGGCCGTAAACTACTGTACGGCCACACAGCGGGGCGTAGAGTGAAAGGTACGCCGTATGGTTTTTGGAAGCCAGATTTTGCTGGACAGTTTCTTTGACACCATGTCCCATTTGAAGCCCCCTGATGCACCCCTAGAGTAGAAACTCAATAAAAGTGACCCCATCTAAGAAACTACACCCCTCAAGGTATTCAAAACTGATTTTACACGGACAGCATGAGAGAGCGTCTGACGTAGGACGCTAGGGCTCCGCCTCCGCTTCCTCCCCTGCCTCTGCTCCGTCGCCGCTCGCTGGCAGCCCGTAGCCCGGAACATCCGAACAGCTGAGCAGCTGATGGGCTGAGAGGCTGAGATGCCGTAATGCTGAGGCCGCCCTGCTTCTAATGCCGGCGTTTGTATCCTGACCCCCCGTTTCGCTCTGTGAGGCAAGGAGACAACAGGTGGTGAGTCGCCACATCGGCCGTCCTGTGGAGAGGAGTAATGAGAGGAGGAGTAACGAGTGGAGGAGCTGGTATGCTGGGAAAAAAAAAAAAAAAGCTCCATAGGATGCCGCCATTCTAGCTTGTTGTTGAGCTTATAGTGGATCCCTGTTGCTCCTGTTACCTTTGTGGGAGAAGCTGACCCGGATGACCTGGACAGGTCCCTTAAATTTTGATACAGGACCATCAGGGGCGATTAACTCGGGGGGTACAGTTTGAAGTGCCTTCTACCGCAACCTACGTTCAGTTTTTGCCCCTAGGTCTGCCTCTACTGTGAAGGTATATAAGTAGCAGGGGTGATATCCCCGGTGATGGCAGCTGATAGGGGGTTGTTTTTCCCAAGGTGACTGTGGTTGTGCGCATGGATATACGGTCTGAAGCTATTGTGGACTGAGGGGGAAAAAAAAAAAAAAAAAGATATATAACCCTGTTCTCACCCAGGCCGCAGAATCAATGATATTGTCTTTCCCTGATTTAATGAACTAACTATCTGTACCTTCCGATACGCTGGATCTTATGTCGTGTGCTACAACTCCGCAAGAAATCTACCTCTCCCGGTTAAAGTTGACTAACATTACTAATATCACTAATGGTTCTCCCTTTTGAACTGATTTTTTTTTCCATCATTGGACTGATGCTGAACTGATTTTTTTTTATGGGATCAATTTACTGTGTTGGAAAAGTTTATTGTCTATATTCTGATTGTGATTAACTTAGAAGGGGGGTTATATTTGTATCTGTTCCCTTCGGGCCCTTAAACCGTCCTGGTATTGAGAGAGGGAAGGAGAAGGAAGAAGGAGGGAAAAGAAAAGAGGGGAAAGAGAGAGAAAGAAAAAGAAGGAAGAGAGAAAGGAGAAGGGAGGGAAAAGGGAAAGGAAGGGAAAGAGGGGAAAAAAGGGAGGAAAAAAGAAAAACTGTGGAGAACTGAAATGCCGTCCAAGAAAAGGGAGGAACCGCGTGGCCCTGCGGGAAGTACCGCTAGGAGATCAGCTGTAGGTTTGGAAAGTGGGTCTAAGCAATTAGGCCTAAATAAATACCTGGTCCCGAATTCACCAGGGCTAAGATCTCCACAAAAAGAAAAAACTGTGGATTCTAGACCGCAGGGTCTAACGCATGAAACGTCAGTTGAAGGGGGAGAGGCAGAGAGGGGACCTCCAGTGACATATACAGAAACAGATGTAAAAATGGTGCAGGATATACTCTGTACTGTCTCACGAATGGAAAATTTAATGGGGAATCTGGTAACCCAGCTTGGGGCAGTACAGACAGATGTCATGGTTATACGAGCGGAGATGGAAAAAGTAAGACAGAGGTTGCAAGAGATGGAAAAAAAGATTCCCCCCCTAGAGAAATCTGTTCAGAAATTAGAGAAGGAAGTGATATCTTTAAAACAGATAAACGTTAAGATGGAACAAAAACTGGTAGACCAGGAAGATAGATCAAGAAGGTCAAATATAAGATGTGTGGGGATTCCAGAGCGAGCGGAGGGAGATAACTGCACCGATTTTGTGGAGAGATGGTTAAGGGAAAACAGTAGAGAAGGTACTCTTTCTCCCCTGTTTTCCATCGAAAGAGCACATAGGGTCCCCACAAAAAATAGGGTACCAGGAGACTATCCCAGACCGATACTGGTGAAATGCCTACTATCCAAGGACCGAGATGGAATATTAGCCGATGCTAGAACCTCGGAAAGATACTATATACAGGGGGTAAAGATTAAACTTTTTCCAGATTATTCATATAGTACTAATGTACAAAGAAGAGAGTTTATATCGGTAAAAAAAAGACTAAGGGAAGCAGGTATAAAGTATAGCCTATTTTTTCCAGCAAAATTAAGGGTGGAACACAATGGCAAGTTCGTTTTCTTTCAGACTCCGGAGGAAGTTAGCGAATGGGCGGACGGGGAGGGTCTCTGAGGCTGGGGGGGAGGTGGTGATAGGTGCTAAGATGCTAAGATATGGAGTCGCCCGGACTGCCGACCAGCAGAAGGGGGGACTATTTGGATGGGAGGGTATGGAGGGCTCGGGGGGGTGGGGCGTGGAGAGAAGTTTTTTTTTTTTTTTTTTTTTTTTTTTTTCTCCCCTTCCTGGATAGATGGTTAGGGTTCTTTCGTTAAATGTGAGAGGGCTCCGTGAGAGGGTTAAAAGGTTTGCTATCCTTGAGTGGATAAAGAGGTTCCTGCCAGCCGTCGTCTGCCTCCAGGAGACACATTTAGATAAAGAATCAGTAAGGTGGTTGGAGAGGAGATGGATGGTGGCGGGATATCATTCGGTATATACTACCTACTCTAGAGGGGTCTCGATTTTGATACATAACAAGATTAAATTTGAGGCTCTGGCATGTGAGGCCGACGATTGTGGCAGGTACCTCTTTCTACACTGCTACGTAGAGGGGAAAAAAACCGTACTCGCAAATATATATATTCCACCACCATATAAATCAGATGTTTTGTACCAATTGTATAGATTTATGTTGAATAAACAGGAATGTATGTTGATCGCGGTCGGAGACTATAACGCGGTTATGGATCCACTCAGGGATAGGATGTCTAGTGGAAGGGGAGGAGCACAAAATGTAGAGTTATGCAAATTAGTGTATGAATTCAATTGGGTAGATGTTTGGCGGGTGCAGAACCCGGATGAAATTAATTATTCTTGTTACTCAAAAACACACCAAACCTGGTCGAGAATAGATATGATTTTGGGAAACAAAAATTTAATATCTCAAAATAAGATTAGGATAAAGTATATACCCATGGCTTTATCGGACCATAGTGCAATGGTAATGGAGTTGGACCTGAATAAAAATAATACTTTGCCGTTGTTTAAGTTTAACCCCCATTGGCTATTATTAATCTCAGATAAAGAGAGTATAATAGAAGAGTTGAAACTTTTTTTTATGGAAAATAATGGCTCTGCCGGTAGACTTGTGGTCTGGGACACCTCTAAGGCATTTTTGAGGGGATTACTGTTCAAAAAAGTAAACTATTGGAAAAAAAACACTAGAGAGAATGGGAAGGCATTGGAAAAAAAATTACAAGAGGTTGGAATGGTATGTATGAGACATCCTACTGTACTTAATAAGAGAGTTTGGGAGGAAGAACAAGAAAAGTTGAGGTTATATCAATTAGAAAAAAGCAGGAAAGAATTGCTCCTTCAGGGGATTAAGTTGGCCTCGGAGGGTGAAAAGGTCGGTAAAATATTAGCAAATATAGTGAGAAATCAAAAAGGGAAATCATGGATTGGCGCGATTAAAGATAAAACGGGAAAATTACTCACCGCACCTGAAGATATAAAAAAAGTGTTTTGGGACTATTTCCAAGAGCTATATAAGTCCAGGGTACAATACTCAAAACAAGAGTTAGATTCCTATCTAGATAAGATTGCTTTTAATAGGATATCTGAGGTCCAAAAAGAATTTCTGGAAAAAGAAATAACGGTGGCAGATATAAATTCAGCTCTGGGCAAGGTTAAATCCGAGAAAGCACCAGGTGGAGATGGGCTCCCCTTTGAAATATACAAAACCTTTGCACAGGTACTAGTTCCAGAATTAAAAATAACATTGGATGAGGCTCGAAAATTAGGTGATCTACCGAGCTCTATGAAGGAAGCAATTATTATACTAATCTTAAAAAAGGGGAAGGAACAAACAGACCCCGGCTCATATAGGCCTATATCCCTCTTGAATACGGATGCAAAAATTCTGGCAAAAGTTCTAGCAGACAGGCTCTCTAAGGTTATTAAAGAAATAATAAATAAAGATCAAACAGGTTTTATACCGGGTAGAACAATATATTCCAACATAAGAAGGCTATTCCTTAATATTGAAGCTAATAGATCAGACGCAGGGGAAAAAGCGATACTCTCATTGGATGCTCAAAAGGCGTTTGATTGCATTGAATGGGAGTATCTATGGGCAGTATTAAGGAGATTTGGTATAGGGGAAGGATTTATAAGGTGGATTCAGCTAATCTATTGTAACCCCAGGGCTAGAGTGGTTGTGGATGGGAGCCTATCCCCCTCGTTTGCCCTATCACGCGGCACAAGGCAGGGATGTCCTCTCTCCCCATTGCTATTTGCAATAGCAATTGAACCCCTGGCAAATATAATAAGAAATGATAGGGAGATTAAAAGTTTTACATATGTGGGTGGAGAAGAAAAACTGTTGATGTACGCAGATGATATTTTACTTTTTTTGCAAAACACCGGGGAACAGTTTAATAAAATAACAGAGATAATAGATAAGTTTGTTTTTTTTTCCGGTTTAAACATTAATTGGGGTAAATCACACATGTTATTATTAGGAGAGGGGCAACTACAGAGAGATACACGGGTGCACGTTTTAAAAAGGCATGAAAACTTTAAATATCTCGGCATACAAATCTCCGGGAACATAGAAGAATATGAAAAATTAAATATTCTCCCCTTAATAAAAGAACTAAGAACTAAAATACACATATGGAAAAGATTACCACTGTCAATGCAGGGCAGGGTGAATTTAATAAAAATGGTCTTCCTCCCAAAGATACTTTACGTATTGCAAAATGCCCCAGTAAGAATACCAAAAAATACTTTTAAATTATTGGATAGACTAATGGGGGATTTTATGTGGAAGGGTGCGATTCCTCGGATAAAGAAGGAAGTCCTTCAGCTCCCAGTGAAAGAAGGAGGATTAGCGCTTCCTAATCTATTTTTCTACTATTTAATAACACAATATGGGAATATAAAGGATAGCTTAGATAGCCAGGTGGGTAGACAAGAATTAAATAGATGGGGATGGAAAGAAAAATTTTATCACTTAGAGGTGTTGGAGTCAGGTTTTTTTGGGCAAAAAAATACTAGTAATAGGATATTCAATTTGTTAGAATACGTATGGGGGGAAATTAAGAAACTATTGGAGATTAAAGGGTTTTTGAAATATACACCGATATGGAAAAATCTTAATTTAAAGGAATTGGAAACAATAAGAGATTATATAGATTGGGAAAAAAAAGGAGTGAAATACCTAGAACAGATTTTTGAGGGAGATAAGCTGAAGGACTTCAATATAATGGTGTCGGAATTTGGGATCCCCCATAGGGACTTGTTTAAATACTTCCAGCTTAGGAATGCATTGCGGATAGTGGTACAGGGGGATAGGTACCGAAGGGAAACATCAGATATGTTGGACAAGTTTGTTGCAGCAGGGGAGGGAGCTGGAATAACTGCAAAGAGATATAAGATCTTGATGGAGGAAAAAAGAAAAATAATTACAATGCTTGCCGTGAAGAAATGGCAGAAAGACTTAGATTCCTTCACAGAGGAAAAATGGAGGGATGCCCTTAGAAATTACGCGACAATTTCGGATAGGGGTTCGCACAAGATCTCACAATTTTTTATAATACATAGACTACATCGTTCTCCATGGATGTTAAAAAGAATGGGAGTGAGACCAACAGATAAATGTTTAAAATGTTGGGAGGAGAGAGCTGATTTGATACACTGTTTCTGGAGGTGTCCCAAGCTTCATAGATACTGGACAGAAATTATGGAAACTGTGTTTTTGTTACTGAAGGTCCGAGTACCAAATGACCCAGTAATTTGTATTTTAGGGGCAACCGAACATTTGAAACTGAATAAAAATATACGATTGGTTTTGAATAAAGTATTATTTCAGGCCAGAATCCTGATACTTAGGAAATGGATAAAGGTAGATCCACCGACGGTGGAACAGTGGAGGAAAACAATAGACAAGTTAATTAAAGAAGAAAGTGGGACGAAGAATTATACTAAAAAATTCCCAAATCTCGACCAGGTCTGGAAAAATTGGGTACTTTAGTAGGGAGGGTGGGCGTTGGGAGGTGGTCGGGAATGGGGTGAGGGAAAGAAAGGGGAAGGGAAGGAAAAAAAAAAGAAAAAATAGAAATGAAAGATGAATAGTAATTACTATTTGTTAATAATTTTTCTTATGTACTGTTGGGATAATGTTTTGCTATGGATGTATTTATTGTACGAAATCGAAATAAAAAAGATTTAAGTAAAAAAAAAAAAAAAAACTGATTTTACAAACTTCGTTAACCCTTTAGGTGTTGCACAAGAGTTATTGGCAAATGGGGATGAAATTTTCCATTTTAACCCATTTTTTCCACTAACAAAGCAAGGGTTAACAGCCAAACAAGACTGTATCTTTATTGCCCTGACTCTGCCGTTTACAGAAACACCCCATATGTGGCCGTAAACTACTGTACGGGCAAACAGCGGGGAGTAGAGTGAAAGGTGCGCCGTATGGTTTTTGGAAGCCAGATTTTGCTGGACAGTTTTTTTGACACCATGTCCCATTTGAAGCCGCCCTGATGCACCCCTAGAGTAGAAACTCCATAAAAGTGACCCCATCTAAGAAACTACACCCCTCAAGGTATTCAAAACTGATTTTACAAACTTTGTTAACCCTTTAGGTGTTGCACAAGATTTAATGGAAAATAGAGATACAATTTCAAAATTTCACTTTTTTGGCAGATTTTCCATTTTAATATTTTTTTTCCAGTTACAAAGCAAGGGTTAACAGCCAAACAAAACTCATTATTTATGGCCCTAATTCTGTAGTTTACAGAAACACCCCATATGTGGTTGTAGACTGCTGTACGGGCACACGGCAGGGCGCAGAAGGAAAGGAATGCCACACGGTTTTTGGAAGGCAGATTTTGCTGGACTGGTTTTTTGACACCATGTCCCATTTGAAGCCCCCCTGATGCACCCCTAGAGTAGAAACTCCAAAAAAGTGACCCCATTTTAGAAAGTACGGAATAGGGTGGCAGTATTGTTGGTACTAGTTCAGGGTAGATATGATTTTTGGTTGCTCTATATTACACTTTTTGTGCGGTAAGGTAACAAGAAATAGCTTTTTTGGCCCGTTTTTTTTTTGTTATTTACAACATTCATCTGACAGGTTAGATCACGTGGTAATTTTATAGAGCAGGTTGTCACGGACGCGGCGATACCTAATATGTATACAATTTTTTTTATTTATGTAAGTTTTATACAATAACTTCATTTTTAAAACAAAAAAATTGTTTAGTGTCTCCATAGTCTGAGAGCCATAGTTTTTTCAGTTTTTGGGCGATTATCTTGAGTAGGGTCTAATTTTTTGCGGGATGAGATGACAGTTTGATTGGCACTATTTTGGGGTGCATATGACTTTTTGATCGCTTGCTATTACACTTTTTGTGACATAAGATGGCAAAAAATTGCTTTTTTTACACTGTTTTTTTTTTTTTTTTTTTTACGGTGGTCACCTGAGGGGTTAGGTCATGTGATATTTATATAGAGCCTGTCGATACGGACGCGGCAATACCTAATATGTATACTTTATTTTTATTTATGTAGGTTTTACACAATGATTTTATTTTTGAAAAAAAAAATGATGTTTTAGTGTTTCCATAGTCTAAGAGCCATAGTTTTTTCAGTTTTTGGGCGATTATCTTGAGTAGGGTCTCATTTTTTGCGGGATGAGATGACGGTTTGATTGGTACTATTTTGGCGTACATGCGACTTTTTTGATCACTTTTATTACCTTTTTTGGGAAGTAAGGTGGGCAAAATTTCAATTTTCTCATAGTTTTTATTTTTTTATTTTTATGGCGTTTACTGTGCGGGTAAATTAACATGACCGTTTTATAGATCAGGTCGTTACGGACGCGGCGATACCTAATATGTGTAGTTTATTTTATTTTTTTAATTTTTATTCAGTGATAAATGTTTTTTTTTTTATCTTAACTTTTTTCACTTATTTTTTTTATTTTTTGACCCAGACCCACTTGGTTCTTGAAGATCCAGTGGGTCTGATGTCTGTAAAATACAGTACAGAACCCCTATAGGTTTCTGTACTGTATTTTACTTACACTGAACAGATCTATGCTTTCAGCACAGATCTGTTCAGCACCATGGACAGCAGGACGCCTGAGCAGGCGTCCTGTTGCCATGGGAACCTTCCCCGTCTGCCACAACTTCGCAGACGGGGAAGGGTGAGGACGGGGCTTCGGGGGGCTGTCTGGGGGCTCTCTCCCTCTCCCATCGGGGGGCTGCAAAGGCACAGCAGCCCCCCGATCGGAGAGGGAGGGAGCTCCCTCTTACTGTTAACCTTTTCCATACAGCGGTCCGTACGGACCGCTGTATGGAAAGGGTTAAACGGCTGACATCGCATCAACGATGTCAGCCGTTTATACCAGGGTGCCAGCAATGTGCTGGCACCCTGGTATACCCACTGTACACCAACGATTACGCAATAGGAGGCAGGGCGGGGGATCGCGATCCCGCCTGCCGCACCGCCCGCCTCCCGCAACGCCCCCACCGCCTGCGACACCCCCCCCTGCACCACCTGCCGCCATCAAATCGTGCAGGGGTGCAGGGGGGTGTACTATATTGATTTTAGGCACTCTAAAGTTTCTGATCCCCGCGGTCAGGGACCGCGGGGATCAGAAACTGCAAAAAGCGCAGCAAGCCGCAGGTCTGAATTGACCTGCGGTTTGCTGCGATCGCCGACACGGGGGGGGTCACATGACCCCCCCTGGCGTTTTAACAGGATGCCGGCTGAATGATTTCAGCCGGCATCCTGTTCAAATTAACCCCTGCGGCGCCGGAATGCCGATTTTAAAGTCAGGACGTACCGGTACGTCCTTGGTCCTTAAGGACTCGGGAAATAGGGCGTACCGGTACGTCCTATGTCCTTAAGGGGTTAAAAAGCAATCTCCCAAGAAAAATGGATACTGGCAACATTTTACATTTATGAAGTTATTGTTTTTATCCCTTTTCTTCAAGAGATTACTCTTTAAGCATTTTTCTTTACCATTGATTTTCCATTATTTTTAGTTTTATTTGTGGCTTTGTCAGTGAAGAAGACCGCTGTATTGCTAATGCCATCACTTTTCCCCAAACAGAATCATTGTTTGATGGCAGCAGAGCGTGTTTAGACAGCACAATCTGCTGCTGGAAAATTATGTTTTAGGTGACTGCACCTAGTCTTTCGCACATTTATCAGGTAATCGGCAGCACATTCACACCGGCAGATAATCGCTTATGACCATTTATACGAATGCTTGTTAGTGATTATCTGTCAGTGTAAAGGGACCTTACCCCATTCACTACCGAGTCACTTTTCACCTTAAATCCCAGGCCGATATTGCAAATTTGACATGTGTCACTTTATGTGGTAATAACTTTAAAATGTTTTTACTTATCCAGGCCATTCTTAGAATGTTTTCTCATCACATATTGTACTTCATGATAGTGGTAAAATTGAGTCAAAAAAATAAATTTTTATTTATAAAAAAAAGACCAAATTTACCCAAAAATTGGAAAAATTGCCAAATTTTAATTTCTCTACTTTTATAATAGATAGTAATAACTCTAAATATAGTTATTACTTTGCATTCCCCATATGTCTACTTCATGTTTGGATCATTTTGAAAATGACATTTTATTTTTTTGGGATGTTAGACGGCTTAGAAGTTTAGAATCAAATCTTAAAATTTTTAAGAACATTTCCAAACCCTAATTTTTTCAGGACCAGTTATGAAGTCACTTTCTGGGGCTTACATATTAGAAACTACCCATAAATCACCCCATTTTAGAAACTACACCCCTCAAGCTATTCAAAACTGATTTTACAAACGTTGTTAACCCTTTAGGTGCCACACAAGATTTAAATGAAAATGGGAATTTTTTAGCAGATTTTAAATTTTAATCTATTTTTTTCTGCAACACATCAAGAGTTAACAGCCAAACAAAACTCAAAATCGATTACCCTGAATCTGGAGTTTACAGAAATACCCCATGTGTGCTCAAAAACTGATGTATGGACGCACAGCATGCTTCAGAGTGGAAGGAGCACCAAATGGCTTTTGGGGAGCGGATTTAGCTGGAATGGTAATTGGGAGCTATGTCCCATATGAAGACACCCTGAGGTGGCCCTACAGTAAAAACGTCCAAAATGTGACCCCATTCCGGAAACTACACCCCTCAAGGAATATTTCTAGGTGTGTAGTGAGCACTTTGACCCATCAGGTGTTTCACAAAATTAGGAAAAGCTTGGCTGTGAAAATGAAAAATTACTATTGTTTCCAGAAAAAGTTGCTTTACACCCACATTTTTCACTTTCACAATGAGTAACAGGACAAAATGCACCCCACATTTTGTTCCCCATTTCCCCCAAATATGCCAACACCCCATATGTGCTAAAAAAATTATGTATGGGCGCACAGCAGGCTTCAGAGTGGAAGGAGCACCATATGGCATTAGGAGAGAGGATTTAGCTGGAATGGTAATTGGGAGCTATGTCGCATATGAAGACACCCTGAGGTGGCCCTACAGTGATAACCCCCAAAACCTGACCACATTTTGGAAACTACACCCCTCAAGGAATATTTCAAGGTGTGTAGTGAGCACTTTGACCCGATCATGCATTTCACAGAATTAGGAAACGCTTGGCTGTGAAAATGAAAAATTTAATTTTTTTCCATAAAAAGTTGCTTTACACCCACATTTTTTAAACTTTCACAAGGAGTAACAGGACGAAATGCACCCACATTTTGTTCCCCATTTCCCCCCGAATACGTCAACACCCCATATGTGCTAAAAAAATGATGTATAGGCGCACAGCAGGCTTCAGAGTGGAAGGAGCACCATATGGCGTTAGGAGAGAGGATTTAGCTGGAATGGTAATTGGGAGCTATATCGCATGTGAAGACATCCTGAGGTGGCCCTACAGTGGAAACCCCCAAAAAGTGACCACATTTCAGAAACTAAAGCCCTCAAGGAATATTTAAAGGTGTGTAGTGAGCACTTTGACCCATCAGGCGTTTCACAGAATTAGGAAAGGCTTGGCTGTGAAAATTAAAAATGTAATTTTTTCCCCAGAAAAAGTTGATTTATACGCACATTTTTCACTTTCACAAGGGGTAACAGGACAAAATGCACCCCACATTTTGTTCCCCATTTCCCCCCAAATACGCCAACACCCTATATATGCTCAAAAAATTATGTATGGGCGCACAACAGGGCTCTAGAGTCAAACAGCTAAATATGGATTTTACTGACCTGAATTAGCAGACATTTATTTTGTGCTATGTCGCATTAAATAAATTTCCTGGGGTCCCCAGAAATAAATAACCCCAAGAAGTGACCATATTTCGGAAAGAGCACCCCCATACGAACATTTTAAGTGGTAGAAAGGGTACTTTTCAGCAAACAGGTGACTCACAGAAGTCTGCCTCTAGAGAAAGAATTTCAAAGCACACATTTGTAAAAATAAAAAATTACTAGCAGACCCCAAATTTTCACATTCACAAGGGGTTAAAGGAGAAAATGCACACTAGTATGTGTTCCCCATTTTCTACCTATTCAGGAAACACCCCATATGTGCTTGTAACCTGCTGTTCAGGCCTGAATAAACAGACATGGATTTTATTTGCCATGTCACATGTTAAAAAAAATTCCTGAGGTCCCCAGAAATTAAAAACCCCGTTTTGGAAAAAGCACCCCCGTACGAACATTTTAAGGGGTTGAAAGGGCACTTTTTTTTGTGAAAAGTGGATATGTAAGCTCTGTGGACAAAATCAGTTATGAGGTAGTAAAATTACAGGGTACATCAAGGATGAAATTATTCCATGGTTGAGTGATATAGATTCTGAAACAATCCTTGATGCAGAGGCCAGGTTTTTCACGGCAGGTTTCGCAATGGTGATTGGTGTCTTTCCTTATCCCCCTTTTGAAACACACCCTGCATCTTTTTTGGGTCCTTTCCTTTCTCGCAGTTTGGGGGACTTCACCAGGAAAATGTTGCCCTGGTACAACTCGGGCACCGTAACTTGCATAAGTACTGGGGCCCTCGATTGCTTGGCTAGAAAAAATGAGGGCCTTTATCACCACCTCTTGAAACTGTAGGAATGTTCTTGGATGGCCTCTAGATTCAAAAAGCACAAATGCATTGTACAGCGCCATCTGTACGAGGGGCACGGCCAGCTTTTTGTACCATACTTTTATTTTTCATGGGCATTGTAGGGCTTCAGAACCTGATCTGAAAGTTCAACCCCCCCATGTGTTTATTGTAGTCCAGGATGCAGTCTGGCTTGGGGACAGTGTTTGTAGTACCTCGTACAGCTGCAGGGGAGCTGGTGTTAGTGTGAATGGTGGTCAGTAAAAGGACATTGTCCTTGTACTTAACCACCAACATGTTCTTATTGTTCTCATGTTCTCACGGCTTTCTCCTTTTCTTAGTGGTTGCCCTACCAGGGATCTAGGGAGGCCTCTCTGATTTTTGCGTACTGTGCCGCATGCCACGGTACCTCTGGAAGCTAGAGACTGGAACAGTGGTAGACTTGTGTAGCAATAATCCACATAGAGATGGTAACCCTTATCCAGCAGTGGGTGCAGTAAGTCCCACACTATCTTCCTACTAACTCCTAGGACGGGGGGCATTTTGGGTGTTCAATCCGGTTGTCCCTCCTTTTGTAAACCCGGAACTTGTAAGTGTACTCAGAGCTACTCTCACAGATTTTCTACATTTTTATGCCATACCTTTCCTGCTTGCTGCGCATGTACTGGCGGAATCTTATCTTCGGATTAGAGTGTGGTACAAGACATCCACACTCCAATACTGAGAAATCTTTGGTTTTTTAACAATGCCCATATGCAGGAAGAGCCCCCAAAAGGTCATAATCTCTGCTGCATTTATTGGGGTCCAACCTAGGGGTCTAGCATAGGGCAATGTGGGGTTCTGGAAAATAAATTGCTGGGCGTATAAATTTGTTTGGATTACCATCAAATGTATTAAATCTTCAGAGAAAAAGATTTAAAAAAATTATATTTAAGTGAAGCCTGCACAATCTATCTGAATTCCTGAGCTGCCCACAAACTCAGGAATGTGGGACTGATAATCGTCAGGGGGTGGGGTCCAAATGGTGTCACTCTGGGGGGCTGTCTCCACTGCTACCCTGGGGCGCCTTCTAGAGGGTCCCTCATCACCGGATGATAAGGGGGTAGAGGAGTAGAGGAAAGTGGCATCCTCTTCTCACTCACTGGCCGACTCAGTATCAGAGGCAAGCATGGCGTATGCCTCTTCAGCTGAGTAAACTCGTTAGGACGGACGGGCCATTTTTTTTTTATTGGGGTATAATGTGTGAAATGTGTAAAACTTTATTTAGTGTGGGTGTGTATGAGGTGCTTTCACACATGAAGGGGCTTGCAATAAATTGGAAAATAAATTTAGGAGAAAAAGAGAACAAAAATTAGCAAAATTTTTTTTATTTTCTGCACAAAAAAGTATCTTCTACACAAAAAAGTCTCTTCTGCACCAAATAAAAAAAATAAGTGGTGAAAACTGAGCAGACGCGATCAGTAATGGACACTACTGATCGGTGCTCAGTGGTTGCAAAACCCCTACCTACCACTAACTGCAACTCTTTTTTTCCCACCAAAAAATTAAATAAAAAAAACTCAAAAATTAGCACAAAATCCTAAACTAACACTAACTGAAATTGATATCGACCGGCTCTATAAAAATATCACATGACCTAACCATTTTTTGTCACCTTACATCACAAAAAGAGTAATAGCAAGCGATCCAAAAGTCATATGCACCCCAAAATAGTGCCAATCAAACCATCATCTCATCCCGCAAAAATCATACCCTATCCAAGATAATCGCCCAAAAACTGAAAAAACTATGGCTCTTATGCCTCATTCACACATCAGTGTTCGGTCAGTGATTTCCATCAGTAATTTTGAGCCCAAACCAGGTGCGTATCTAAACACAGAACAGGAGCAGATCTTTCCATTATATCTTATGTCTCTGGAGGCTTCAATCCTGGTTTTGGCTTACAATCACTGATGGAAATCACTGACCAAACACTGACTGTGTCAATGAGGCTTTAGACTATGAAAACACTAAAACATTATTTTTTTTGTTTCAAAAACGAAATCATTGTGTAAAACTTACATAAATAAAAAAAAGTATACATATTAGGTATCGCCACGTCCGTATCGACCGGCTCTATAAAAATATCACATGACCTAACCCCTCAGATGAACACCGTAGAAAATAAAAAATAAAAACTGTGCTAAATAAACCATTTTTTGTCACCTTACACCACAAAAGGTGTAATAGCAAGCGATCGAAAAGTCACATGCACCTCAAAATAGTGCCAATCAAACCGTCATCTCATCCCACAAAAATCATACCCTACCCAAGATAATCGCCCAAAAACTGAAAAAACTATGGCTCTTAGACTATGAAAACACTAAAACATAATTTGTTTTGTTTAAAAATGAAATCATTGTGTAAAACTTACATAAATAAAAAAAAGTATACATATTAGGTTTCGCCGCGTCCGTATCGACTGGCTCTATAAAAATATCACATGACCTAACCCCTCAGATGAACACCGTAAAAAATAAAAAATAAAAACTGTGCTAAATAAACCATTTTTTGTCACCTTACATCACAAAAAGTGTAATAGCAAGTAATCAAAAAGTCATATGCACCCTAAAATAGTGCCAATCAAACCATCATCTCATCCCGCAAAAATCATACCCTATCCCAGATAATCACCCAAAAACTGAAAAAAACTATGGCTCTTAGACTATGAAAACACTAAAACATTATTTTTTTGTTTCAAAAATGAAATCATTGTGTAAAACGTACATATATTTAAAAAAAGTATACATATTAGGTATCGCCACGTCCGTATCGACCGGCTCTATAAAAATATCACATGACCTAACCCCTTAGATGAACACCATAAAAAATAAAAACTGTGCTAAATAAACAATTTTTTGTCATCTTACATCACAAAAAGTGTAATAGCAAGCGATCAAAAAGTCATATGCACCCCAAAATAGTGCCAATCAAACCATCATCTCATCCCGCAAAAATCATACCCTACCCAAGATAATCGCCCAAAAACTGAAAAAACTATGGCTCTTAGACTATGAAAACACTAAAACATGATTTTTTTTTATTCAAAAATGAAATCATTGTGTAAAATTTACATAAATAAAAAAAAGTATACATATTAGGTATCGCCACGTCCGTATCGACCGGCTCTATAAAAATATCACATGACCTAATCCCTCAGATGAACACCGTAGAAAATAAAAAATAAAAACTGTGCTAAATAAACCATTTTTGGTCACCTTACATCACAAAAAGTGTAATAGCAAGCGATCAAAAAGTCATATGCACCCCAAAATAGTGGCAATCAAACCATCATCTCATCCCACAAAAATCATAGCCTACCCAAGATAATCGCCCAAAAACTGAAAAAAACTAAGGCTCTTAGACTATGAAAACACTAAAACATGATTTTTTTGTTTAAAAAATGAAATCATTGTGTAAAACTTACATAAATAGAAAAAAAGTATACATATTAGGTATCTCCGCATCCGTATTGACCGGCTCTATAAAAATATCACATGACCTAACCCCTCAGATGAACATCGTAAAAAATAAAAAATAAAAACTGCTAAATAAACCATTTTTTGTCACCTTACATCCCAAAAAGTGTAATAGCAATTTATCAAAAAGTCATATGCACCCCATAATAGTGCCAATCAAACCGTCATCTCATCCCACAAAAAATGAGACCCTACCCAAGACAATTGCCCAAAAACTGAAAAAACTATGGCTCCCAGACTATGGAGACACTAAAACATGATTTTGAATCATTGTGTAAGACTTACATAAATAAAAAAAAGTATACATATTAGGTATCGGCGCGTCCGTGACAAGCTGCTCTATAAAAATACCACATGATCTAACCTGTCAGATGAATGTTGTAAATAAAAAACTCTAGGGGTGCATCAGGGGGGCTTCAAATGGGACATGGTGTAAAAAAAAACAGTCCAGCAAAATCTGCCTTCCTAAAACTGTATGGCATTCCTTTCCTTCTGCGCCCTGCCGTGTGCCCGTACAGCAGTTTACGACCACATATGGGGTGTTTCTGTAAACTACAGAATCAGGGCCATAAATATTGAGTTTTGTTTGGCTGGTAACCCTTGCTTTGTTACTGGGAAAAATTGCTTAAAATGGAAAATTTGCCCAAAAATTGAAATTCTGAAATTTAAACTCCATTTGCCAATAACTCTTGTGGAACACCTAAAGGGTTAATGACGTTTGTAAAATCGGTTTTGAATACCTTGAGGGGTGTAGTTTCTTAGATGGGGTCACTTTTATGGAGTTTCTACTCTAGGGGTGCCTCAGGGGGGCTTCAAAAGGGACATGGTGTCAAAAAACCAGTCTAGCAAAATCTGCCTTCCAAAAACGTATGGCATTCCTTTCCTTCTGCGCCCTGCCGTGTGCCCGTACAGCAGTTTACGACCACATATGGGGTGTTTCTGTAAACTGCAGAATTAGGGTCATAAATATTGAGTTTTGTTTGGCTGTTAACCCTTGCTTTGTAACTGGAAAAAAAATTATTAAAATGGAAAATCTGCCAAAAAGAATTGTATCTCTATTTTCCATTAATTTTTGTGGAACATCTAAAGAGTTAACAACGTTTGTAATAAATCAGTTTTGAATACCCTGAGGGGTGCGGTTTCTAGAATGGGGTCATTTTTGGGTAGTTTCTATTATGTAAGCCTCACAAAGTGATTTCAGACCTGAACTGGTCCTCAGAAGTTTAGAAGTAAATCTTGAAATTTCTCTGAAATGTGCTGAAAAACCAATCTCAGAATGGCCTGGATAAGTCAAAGCGTTTTAAAGTTATCACCACATAAAGTGACACTGGTCAGATTTGCAAAAAATGGCCTGGTCCTGAAGATGAAAATGAGCCCGGTCCTTAAGGGGTTAAAAAACTGCTGAAGGAGCAAGGGTAGAGAATTTGTTTCTTCTTGGCTGCTTTATGGTAAAAAGCAGAAGGAGTAAACTTATGCAAACTCCAGGACAGCTTGTGGCATCTTTAAACAGTTATGGTCACAGCAGAGGCAGAGTGGAAGCTACAACCTTTCTCAGACTACTCCAATAAATGAAATGCAATCTGCGCTTTTCTAGTTACAGAAGCATAAATGCACTTCCTATAAATTAACCCAAACACACATGATCATTTTGACAACTAAACATTAGCTCTGTTTCAATTTATCTATATGATATTTAATCTGAAAACTGCTGAATAAGTCTATGAGGCGTATGTAGATGTGGCCATTAAGACTTCAGATCTGTGACTAAAGCTTTCCACCTGTTGCTACATCAACAAAAGGAAGGTCAATTGACAACAATGATGATGTTGTTTTCATTGTCATCTCCTTACAAAAATATGTTTTGTGTAGTAATGGGATAATGAGGCTGGTGCTAAGAGTTTAACAAGGTTCCTGTGCTGTTTAATTAACACGCTTGGAGCGAGATAGGCTTATGGCACATTGAACTGATTACAGGAAATAGAGGTCACAAACCTGAATTCGCTGATTGGATTAATGGAACCCACATTTCTATCAAACGATTAAAAGCTTAAAGTGAACCTTTCACCTGGATTTTGGGTATAGAGCTGAGGACATGGACTGCTAGATCGCAGCTAGCACATCCGCAATATCCATTCCCCATAGCTCTGTGTGCTTATATATATATATGTAAATGAGGCAAGTAAGATGCCCAAAGAGCTGTTATTAACGTTTCTGGAGCCAAGCCACGCCCACTGTGAAGGAGCCCAGCACCGCCCCGCATCCTCCGAATCTCCTCCTTGCTCCCTGACGTCACAAAGCTAGATCGGCATAATCTCGCGATGCGCAAGCTAGCACATGCGCAGTGTCAGCATAGTGTTCCTTCCCTGTGCTGGCATCAGCCTCAGGGAACGAACTGCACATGCGCTAGCTCCCACATCGCGAGATTACGGCGCTCTAGCTTTGTGACATCGGGGAGCAAGTAGGAGATTTGGAGGATGTGGGGCGGTGCTGGGCTCCTTCACAGTGGGCGTGGCTGGGCTCAGAATCAGAGAACACTGGACTCATCTCTGAAGCATGGACAGACAGGACTCATCTAAGGTTCATTTACATATATATATAATCGTTGTTTTTTTTGACACAATAAAAGCACAGAGAGCTATGGGGACTGGATATTGCGGATGTGCTAGCAGCGATCTAGCAGCCCATGTCCTCAGCTCTATACCCAAAATCCAGGTGACAGGTTCCCTTTAAAGCGGCACTGAGCTTTTAACAAGCTTTAATTTAATCAATAGTACAGTGTGTGTATATGATGAATAATTTCTGGCTATTATATGACTTGTATCTTGTATTTTGTAGCAGTTTTCATCTGTGTTTTCTGAATATCTGGTTTGCAGTTCTCTCCGACATCACATCCAATGCACATACAGAAGGTAGAGGAGAATCTTCTTCCTAACTGTTTCACAGTCACTCAAAAGCAGACAGAGGATAATATAGGACATTACAGAGCAGTACTGACCTGTATTTTTTCCGAATAAAGCACTTGTAATGAACTATAAGCTTTCTAAGTAGGTGTGCATTTCTGATTGTCTGTGCCTGTCTCCTCAATTTCTCCTCACTCTTCCCCCTTCCCCTCTCCATAGACATATGTAATATGATTCCCCTGTAAAGATGATTGGAAAGGCATTTATCAAAGTGAAAGGCAATTAGTGAGGGAGCTGGTACACAGCTGATAACAGGAGAACTAGACATTCTCACTGATAACACATATTGTGATTGCTTGTGCTATTTTATGCAAAGTTATGTGAAAAGTTAGTGATCATTTAAAATAACAAAATCTTCAAGCTTAGAGGAGTTGTTTTAACAAGGAGCTGGCGGTGCGCTCCCTACTTGCAGCACCGCCGGCGTCCCGCTGATAGAGAGGGAGGAGGAGCCGGCGTCGGACGTGGCCATCGTCATCTCCCTGGTAACAAGCGGGTGGGGAGGAACCGGTGGCACACGCTTGCTCAGCGCCGCCGGTGTCCTCCATCCCCTAGGCAATGAGCAGGGGCAGGGACGAGCACCGACGGATATGAGACAGCAATTTTTGCTGGGGCTGACGCAGGATCACGTGATGCTGGCCATGTCACGTGACCATTCAGTCTGCCCTATTTAACAGGCAAATTGCTGGCCACAAGTTGTCTGTGATTGGTCTTACTACTCACTAGCGTTTTCGTGCATGTGTGATTTTGTGAACTCGACTTCGGCTTGTATTTTACTCATGATCCTATGTAATCCCTTCGTACTGACGTGAACTCCTGGCTCCTGAGCTCAACTTGTATTTGACCTCGATCTTGTGTAATCCTTTTGTATTGACGTGATCTCCCAGCTCCTGACCTTGATTTGTATTTGACCTTAATCCTGTGTTATTTCTTTGTACCGACGTGACCTCCTGGCACTTGACCTCAGCTTCCATTATGTTCTGATTTTGCTTACAGTTTGTTATTTGCTTGTTTGGTTTCTACCCAGCCTGGTAGCTTACCTTTCTGTCTTAGTCTCTTGTTTTCTTTCATCTTGTTCCCTTCCTGTAGGCCCATGCACGTACTTAAGCCAGGGACTGCCGTCCAGTTGTGCACCGTCGGTTAGGACGGACGGTGCAAGTAGGTAGGAATAGTGGTGTGGGTGGAGCTCAGGGATGCACTTATCTCTACCGTTTGTGACAGTTGTGCAAGAATGGGGGGGTTTGGCACTTTGCTGGACCTATAAATAGAGTATTAAGTACCTACTTCCCGAGACTGGCTCCTTGGTCATTCTCCTCCAGGCCGGTGATGCTCCTCTAGGCTCGTTTAAAGGGCTTCTGTCACCCCACTAAAGTGATTTTTTTTTTTGGGCTAGTGAAATTAGTTATATTGCGATATATGACAATATAATTGTGTTACTTACTTTGATCCAGCAGTTTCTGCAAAAAACGAAGTTTTATAATATGTAAATTCGGTCTCTACCAGCAAGTAGGACGGCTACTTGCTGGTAGCTGCTGCAGAAATCCGCCCCCTCGTCGTGTTGATTGACAGGGCCAGCCGGGATCTCCTCCTCCGGCCAGCCCTGTCGGCATTTCAAAAATAGCGCGCCTGTGTTGATTCGGCGCAGGCGCTCTGAGATGAAGAGGCTCGTCTCCTCAGCACTCCCTCAGTGCGCCTGCGCCGATGACATCTTCTATTTCGGTGATGTCATCGGCGCAGGCGCACTGAGGGAGTTCTGAGGAGACGAGCCTCCTCATCTCAGAGCGCCTGCGCCGAATCAACACGATTTTTGAAATGCCGACAGGGCTGGCCGGAGGAGGAGATCCCGGCTGGCCCTGTCAATCAACACGACGAGGGGGCGGATTTCTGCAGCAGCTACCAGCAAGTAGCCGCCCTACTTGCTGGTAGAGACCGAATTTACATATATTAAAACTTCGTTTTTTGCAGAAACTGCTGGATCAAAGTAAGTAACACAATTAAATTGTCATATATCGCAATATAACTAATTTCACTAGCCCAAAAAAAAAAAAACACTTTAGTGGGGTGACAGAAGCCCTTTAATGTAAACATCCAGTTTGATATCACCGCATCCAATCACATGCTGCGGCAGATATCAGATCCCCTTGCATCATGTGACCATTTGTTTACATTGGGGGAGCCCGGCAGAGCATCTCAGGCCTAGAGGAAAAGGAGCAGGGAGTAGTGTTGAGCGAATCGAGCTTCAGATCCAAGATCCAAAGTCAAATTGCTCAAAACTTCATTTTAAAATATATGGACACTGGTGACTTCGGTGAATAACTTCGGCATTCAATTTTTAAACTTGAAAAACATTTTAAATCAGGAATACGAAGTCGGCTTTGGTACCGGCTAGTACTTCGGTACCGAAACCGTCTTCGGCTCTGAAAATGGTTTTCAAGTTCTAAAATAGAAATCCAAAGTTATTCACCAAAGTCCTGCGAGACTTCGGTGATAATGAATTTTCCTCACCGAAGCTCGATCCGCTCAACACTAGCAGGGAGCCAGCACTAGGAAGCAGGTAAGTAGTCTTCCCTTTACAACTCCTTTACAACAAGCTATTTGTTGTGGTGTTACTAAACATTAATTATTACCCTAGGGTTCAATGTAGAACATATTACAATACAGTATCATGTGTAAAATTTATTTTAGAATTGAACCATTTTAATAAAGATTAATAACTATAGTCCTACAAGAAATTGGGACATGGATTTTCCTTTATTTCGTAAATATAATACAAAACTGCACGTTGTTCAGTGTAGTGGCATACAGAAGGGACGCCCCTATTTAAAGCAGCCGTGAAAGCTTCTGAGAATCAGTTCTAGGAAATCTTCCTGTAACCATTTTTGTAGAAAACGCCATCTCTGTTTTACATGTTTTACATTGTAGTGTTTCCTATTTAAATCATCTTTTAGCCCAGAATATTTTAATCCAAACTAGATTTTGATTCTGATCAATTATTAGCTACAGCTAAAATTCTATTTGCTTATTTCTGGAAATTGATAAAGGTGCCTAGCTTGAACCAGTGGATAACAATTGTGTCATTGAGAACAAAGAACGCTTTAACATTCACAAATCCTATTGCACATATAGAGGTTTCTCGGTATAGTTCTCTAAGGCTACTTTCACACTCGCGTTTGGTGCAGATCCGTCATGGATCTGCACAGACGGATCCGTTCAGATAATACAACTGTCTGCATCCATTCAGAACGGATCAGTTTGTATTATCTTTAACATGGCGAGGACGAATCCGTTTTCTATTGTGCCAGATTGTGTCATAGAGAACGGATCCGTCTTGTACACCATTGAAAGTCAATAGAGGACCGATCCGTTTTGTATTGTGCCAGATTGTGTCATAGAAAACAGATCCGTCCCCATTGACTTACATTGTGTGTCAGAACGGATCCGTTTGGCTCAGTTTCGTCAAGAGGACAGCAAAATGCTGCAAGTAGCTTTTTGATGTCCGCCTCCAAAGCGGAATGGAGACTGAAAGGAGGCAAACTGATGCATTCTGAGCGGATCCTTTTTCATTCAGAATGCATAAGGGGAAAACTGATCCGTTTTGGACCGCTTGTGAGAGCCCTGAACGGATCTCAGAAACGGAAACGCCAGTGTGAAAGTAGCCTTACCTCACTCTTTTTTCCCTTCATATGCACAAACTGATAGGAGATAACTTTTAAAGAAGCTACCTGATCATCTGCTATATGGCATATTGTCCTGAAATTCACATATTTTCTGCCATAGGGTTTCTGGGTTATGGGCTCCTGCCATATTTCTGATAAGAATCCATACTGTACAGGCATATAGCTCTCATTTTTCACAGAGGTTTTATTTTTCTTGCCCAGGGTACGTTCACATGGTGGATTTCGCAGACACTAAATCCACAGTGTATTCCGCAGCAGAAACCAGCACAGTTTGTGCTGCAGTTTTCACTTTAAATGCTGTGGATCCCATTGAGGCCACCCACCGCGGCTTCCAATGGAGTCTGTCTGGACACCGCACCAGAAGGGGACATATGCCTTCTTGGCACAATTGCGGCATTAAACCACTGGCCGAGTGATCGGTAGAATGGCCTCCCATTATAAACAATGAGAGGCAGACATCACATGGCCAGCTTGAATTTGGTGCATATTCCGCAGATGTTTGATTGGCTCTTTAAAGAGTCCATCAGAATCAATGATGACAAATTGGAGGCATACTTTTCTACAGGTTGTATCACTGATATCTAAACCACAGTTAGGAATTCTATAATAGCTGACAAAGTGCTCCCAAAATTCCCACCAATAGTAATAATTCTCGACCAGAGTGCCTGCATTAGTAATTGTGCCCCCTACAGTGATAATGCTATCCAAAAGTGTCTCAATTAGTAGTAGTGCCCCCAGTAGTTATAATGACCCCTCTATAGTGCCTGCAGTCGTTATAATGGCCCCCTCTAGCGAACCTACTAGTTATAATGTCCACTGTAGTGTCCCTAGTAATTATAATGCCCTCTGTAGTGTATGCAGACAAAGAGCACTACTTTGATATCAAACACTATTACTCATTTCCAGTTATTGAGGACAGTGGAGACATACAGTTCCATATACAGAATAAGAGTACTATATTGAGCACTAATACTGATGTCCAGATATTGAGAACAATAGGGCTGTGCAGTTCTATATACACTATAAGCAGATGTTGACAGACAGACCGACACTCATACAGATAGACACACAGGTAGACAGCCACATAGATAGACACACATGCAGATAGACAGACAGAGACACTCACACAGATAGACACACACACATGCTTGTTTACTCACAGGCCGCTGCAGGCTTAAGGACCTTTCAGATATGGTCATGTGACATGCACACACAGCATCAATCCTAAAGGTCCTCTCTGACACACAACTATGCCTAGCGGTTACTGTACATTGCAGTTTAGTCGTGGTTTGCTGCAAATCACTAAAAATTTACAATAAAATCCCTAAAGACACAGATTTGATAAATTGGCGCCTCCCTGCAGTCCTAGCACAACGCTGCCTCAGGCCAGAGGCTGAGTTTGCCTAACGAATGGTGCAGGCCCCTGAGTGGCCACAACATTGAAGACCCTGGACAAAACATTCAGTGCCCAAGCCCTGGATGATTTGACCTCGTGATACCCTTGTCTTGGTCTGTACAGATCACTTTTCATCATTATCATAACAGGCAGGATTTAGAGTGGCCACTGGCTTTCCCCTCATACGCAGGACATTGTAGGTCACGCCCACTCTCACTAGACCACGCCCCTCTGTCCGCAAAAGAGGGGGGAAGGAACTGGTAGGTGAGCTGCGGGTGGGCAGAGAGTGCTTCTCTCTCGCTCAATTAGCCACAGAGATCCATATCTGCAGTTGTAGTGACTGGGGGTGACAGAGGCCTCAGTTAGTCAATTTGTTGCTGCAAGCTCACACTCAGACAGCAGAATGCTACTGTCTGAGCGTGATGCCACAGAGAAGGAGAACATCCCTGCGTCCGTCCAGGCCTTGCGCCGGATGGATGACAGGGAGCGAGAAAACCAGAATGTCTGGACTCAAACCCAAAGTCTGGCCATCCTAGCAGGATTACATTCAAATATATCACTTCTATGCATATATACAGGATTCCATCATACACTAAGGTGATTATCCCAGCTTATCTTCCCCTTGCCTGGAAAACTGTCCCATAGAAGTCAATGAACCCCCTCAGTCTATTATGTCTATGGCCCATGTTGGCTGCTGTAAAACAAATCTCTAAATGCTATTAAGAACAGCCCATGGCAGCCCCCATAATCACATTCAGGAAATAGAATAACAAATCTACAATCAGAAAATAAAAATAGATCAACAAAAAGGATGTGTTACTATCTGGTATTAATTAGCAGAAAAAATTATAGGCAACACATTCCCTTTAAAAAGTTCTCCATCCCTCCTGAACTTTATTGTCACTATGTTTTTGAAAAGTTATAAATGTGCTACAGCATGACTTAAACCTATTCTGTTTCCTGAAATTCTGTATAAGAAAAACATTTGGAATAATCATAAAAAATTAAATATTTTTTCAACATTAGATTGTTAGTAAAATACAAAATGTATCCTATATATATCTACAAAGTAGATGCAGCAATTTTCTATGGTATGTTAAATGCTATAACTGCAAAGCTAAATTATTGTATGATAAGTAAATGCTTGGTTACTGGTTAGTTTTTACAGAAAGGATAAAATTAAATGCCAAATTTCAAGAAATGTTCTCATGAAGTTCCCTTAGCTGCATCACTTCCCTTTTCTGTGAACTGACGTAACTTGTATTCTCTCCAAACGTTAATTTCCTGTAAATTGTAGGTTTACTTAAAGGAAACCTTTAGCATATTACATTGCATTACTGCTATAATGTATATGTGCTTATGTAAAAATGGGGAAAAAAAACTTTTTAAAGTAGGACCACAAATCGAAAACAAAGCTAAATGTGGCATTACATGGCAGCTGACAGTGCAATGTACTGTATGTAATGTATAATTTGAAATAGGATTATTGTCATGTTGCTGAAAGTGGGTTCTTGTTAAAGGTATATGGCTACAGCCACACATTGCCACATGGTTCACAGGTCTGTTTCATGCAGCTTTTAAAGCGCATCTGCAATGAGCAGGGCACAGGTACGGTGGCCAATGATGCAGTGGGTCAGGAGAGATATATATAAGTCTATGAGTTGTTTGTGACGCTAAATTGCAGCTTGCGCAGGTACTGTAGCAGGGCCCTTTAAGATGTTATAACTCACGTACCAGGTGAGGAATGCCAGAGGGGATAATGTCTCTGTGTAGTAGATATGGTAGTGTCAACGGTGTCTCCTACCTTGGTACGGCTGGACTCCTGGATCCTGGCTCACTTGCAATAAAATGAGTGTTGTTAATAGGAGTAATTGAGGAATTTTGGTAGCAGTAAATGAGATCCAGACTGGAGATATAATCCAACTTGTCTTTACTAAATGGCAGCTTTAAATCCATACAAGTTACAGCAATAGTCTTGGATCCCAGCAGGTATAGGCAATGTACGGCAGGGATCAGTATCTCTTCTGCTTCTATACTATGTGCCTGGAGAATCTGGCAGGTATTTATCTTCTGCTCTGTCTGTCTTCTGCTTGTAATGGGCCTGACTAGCTGAGGAGGAATTTGGCTTCTCCTGGACTCTGGATATGTACTCACAGGAAATGCTTCTTCCTGGAGGCTGCTTTCTTGTCCACCAGCTGAGGCTGATGGCTCAGGCTGGGAAGGGTGATCTTTGGCCTCAGCCGAGGCTGGATCCTATCTTGGGATCCCAGTTTCTGGGAGCTCCTACTAACACAGCCTACCCCAAGCGGGGGTAGCTGGTACACTAACTTAACTTCCTTTTCCTCCCCATGAGACAGGACATGGGACCAGCCCACTTCTGCTCACAGAGGATGAGGATGAACTATTCCAGTCTAGCAATACTAAACTGGCTATGGACCTGATCACACATTGCTGCCACCTGCTGGTAAACAGGGAAATTACAGCATAATATAAAACAGGCCTAGAAATACATTAAATGACATTAATGACAATATAATTATATAGACGGACAATGAAATTACACTTAACATGTTGTAGCAGGGAAAGAAAGTTTAGTAACATACTTCGGGATGTTACACATCTGTCAGCAGATTTGAAACTATGAACCTGGCGGACCTGTTACATGTGCGCTTGGCAGCTGAAGACATCTGTGTTGGTCCCATGTTCATATGTGCCCGCATTACTGAGAAAAATTTGCCTCTAAGAGCAACAGGGGCGTTGCCATAACACCTATAGGCTCAGCTCTCTCTGCAATTGCCTCACCCTCTCCACTTGACAGGGCTATGATGTGATGACGTGGAGCATGATGATATTTTCACTGCCTGACCCTGTCAATCAAAGTGCAGGGGTTGCGGCAGTTGCAGAGAGAGCTGAGCTTCTAGGTGTAAGGGCAACGCCCCCATTGCTGCAAGAGTATCATTTGCATATATTAAAACATTATTTTTCTCAGTAATGTGGGCACATATGAACAGGAGACCAACATAGATGCCTCCAGCTGCCAAGTGTACATGTAACAGGTCAGCCAGTTTCATAGGTACAAATCTGCTGACAGATGCCCTTTAACTTTACACTACATCCAGTGAGACAGTCCCAGATTCCAGGCACATCTTGGAACATATCTATGATGTTGAGGAAGATATAGCCACTATTATGTGACTCTGAATTGACTGCCTAAGTGCATATTTCTGGGTAGAGGGCAGCTTAGTATCATGAAGGAGATTTTCATAGAGGCACTGTGCCTGCAAATGTGTTTAGTCAAGTCTCATTTTGATGGCACTGTTGTAGTAGTAAAACGGTTGTTATGGTACTGCTATGTAATTAAAAAGTGTTATCGACATTGCTATGTGTCTGGCAAAGTAATATGGGCAACTCTATGAGGTGGTGGATACAAAGGTATGAGCAATTTTATGTTAATGTTATTATTGTACTGAATTAATGCTTGGCCCACAACTCCCTATGGACACAACAGACAGAAGTGGTAGCAATGCATATGCATTATAGAGCCCTGGTGTGAGGAATGCTTGCTGTGAGTCATGGACCAATTGAAAAGTGTTATTAGCGTCACCAGCTCTGCATACTCAGGCTGATAAACCAATATTCTCTTGAGGCTTCAGCTAGAGTTACACAAAAACTCACTAACTCTGAAAACACAGGAGAGTCCTGGAGAGAAACTATCCAGAGACTTTGAGCAAAAGCATTTCTGGATGTAAAAAATATTGCTGACCAACAGAAGAGAGATGGAGATGGACAGAAGGCTAATAATATAGGTTAATAATATTACATGATAATTGAAGGAACTATGAAGGGTAAAGAATATGGTGGAGAAAAATTGTCATAGCTTTGTGGGGTAAAACGTCACAAATTATGGGGCGTGCCAAAATAGTGCTGTAATATAATACTTTTTACTCTTTTCTCATATCTATCGTTACAGGTTATTAGTGGAGTGGAGCAAGTGTAGAGCAGGAGCTCACATAGCACATCACTCCTGCTTCCTGTGCCAGCTCTGCTAAAGCCTAATATAGTCCACCTATGCCAGGATTTAGGAGAGTAGCATTCATACAGGAAGGAACACTCATGTATGCTCTTGCCTGCAAAATCACAGAACAGAGTGGCCTTACTGGGAGGAAATGCTCAAACTCCAAATACTGTAGCGTATTTATAACCAGGGGAGCAGATCCTCCACATGTGATCTGTTGTCAACGGCTATCCCCAGCAAAAATGCATACAATGGAGGATGCCGGCAGTGGACCACATGTACCACAAAAACATCCTACACAAGATGAAATAGTGTGTGGATGAAAATATAAGAGTAAATAGATCACTGCCAATAGTGCACCACACTAATATGCAACTGACAATACAAGACTAAACCCTCACACTATAAATTAGTTTATGACGCACAGGAGTGATGGAACCTGGAAGAGGTGCTCTCAGTAAAGAGGATTCGCCCTTCCTCTGAGCAGTATACAATCAATAAGGAAATACTGGGCACTCTCGCTAGCGGTGTCTAGAGCGACTGAAGGGATCGGCAGAGTCATTTACTCCTATTTACGGCAATACCACACTGAACCGGAATAGCAGCTGAAGAAAAGCTCTATCATTAAAGAACTCAGCGGGACGCCGCTAAATCAGTGAGTATAGCGGGACGCCGCTCAAACGCTCACATTAATTATTACTGCTTGAGACTGTCTATCCCTGCATCCTAGGAAATTTAGGATCCACAAAGGATATTCAAAGATTAATAGATACGTGGACTGATGGTACAACAGTGCTTATACCTGAGATATATTATGTGATTTTTAGTATTTTAATATCTTTGCATTTACTTAGGCTACTTTCACACTTGCGTTCGCAATTCCGCTCGTGAGCTCCGTTTGAAGGAGCTCACGAGCGGACGCGAACGCCTCCGTCCAGCCCTGATGCAGTCTGAATGGAGCGGATCCGCTTAGACTGCATCAGTCTGGCGGCGTTCAGCCTCCGCTCCGCTCGCCTCCGCACGGACAGGCGGACAGCTGAACGCTGCTTGCAGCGTTCAGCTGTCCGCCTGGCCGTACGGAGGCGAGCGGATCCGTTCAGACTTACAATGTAAGTCAATGGGAACGGATCCGCTTGAAGATGTCACCATATGGCTCAATCTTCAAGCGGATCCGTCCCCTATTGACTTTACATTGAAAGTCTGAACGGATCCGCTCAGGCTACTTTCACACTTAGAATTTTTTCTAAGTTATTAATGCAGACGGATCCGTACTGAACGGAGCCTCCGTCTGCATTAATATGATCGGATCCGTTCAGAACGGATCCGATCGAACGCTAGTGTGAAATATACACAAAATCATATTCCTGGAGCACTGTAGTTGACCTCCATATAGAGATTCATTCATATCCCTTCATGCATGAAGAACAATATCAGACTACTGACTCTTGTGTCCTTACCTTCTCACCAAGACCGACCTTCCACAAACTAAAGTATCATCGCACAAAAGAATTAAAGTAAGTACTGGCCCTGCAGTAAGATCAGTCTTGGTTGATAGAAAATGTAAAAAAAGGCATTTATCAAGCCTGGCCGTGCGGAGGCGTGCGGATCCGTTCAGACTTACAATGTAAGTCAATGGGAACGGATCCGCTTGAAGATGAGCCCATATGGCTCAATCTTCAAGCGGATCTGTCCCCCATTGACTTTACATTGAAAGTCTGAACGGATCCGCTCAGGCTACTTGCGAACTTAGAAATTTTTCTAAGTTATTAATGCAGACGGATCCGTACTGAACGGAGCCTCCGTCTGCATTAATATGATCAGATCCGTTCAGAACGGATCCGATCAAGCGCAAGTGTGAAAGTAGCCTAAGTATGTATTAGGATCATTATCCCTTTTTAGCATTGAAGTACGGTCATTTATGCTATGTTTATTGATATTATGGTATTTTACTAATATATGTTATTAATTATTAAAACATACGGTTTTCCATATAGCGAGAGTGCCCAGTATTTCCTTATTGATTGTAAACCCTCACACTGATGTTAAAAAATTAGATTTTAGCCAACATATGGTCCGCTGCCGGCATCCTTCATTGTATGCATTTTTGCTGGGGATTGCCGTTGGCAACAGATCACATGTGGAGGATCTGCTCCCCCGGTTATAAATACGCTACAGTATTTGGGGTTTGAGCATTTCCTCCCAGTAAGGCCACTCTATTCTGTGATTTTTCTTTATATGTATTGAATGTGCGGACGCTTATCGTTGGTAACATTCTAGTGCACCTGGTAGCCTGTGTCACATGGCCTGCCATAGGTGGGGCTCGCAGCCTCCTCCCTCCTCCCATTGTATTAGTGACCTTACTTTGGAGGTATGTGGGAGTTTGGCTGTGAGTCGGACCTTGGCACATATCGGACAGTGTTCACACACTATAGGTAGGTTAGCTGTAGGTCCCGCGCTACACTGAGATACCTTGGTGAGGTGCGCGGGCTCTGATATGTTCCTGACAGGAATATATTGGCTAAAATCTCATTTTTTAACATCAGTGTTAGGGTTTAGTCTTGTATTGTCAGTTGCATATTAGTGTGGTGCACCATTTTCAGTGATCTATATGCCCTTGCCTGCACAGCGCAGACGAATCCGTACTACCATACACATCAGTGTACAGAAATATGGACTGTAAAGCGCAATAGGCATCTAAACTTCAGGTGCCTATTTCGCTAGTTAAATAAAAAATAAAAAAAATATTAAAGTACATAACAAATATGCTTTTTTATCACATTTACAATTAATTTTAATAAAGTTTCTCTGAAGGTACAGCACTCGCACAAGCTCCACTACCATTTCTAACAGCTCATCGGCTCATCAATATTCTAGTGCTGCTCAATCCCATTAAAATAAAAAAAATCAGGTTATGCTCACTCCTTTCCCCAGCATCTGTCACAATGTAGGGGGAGAGGAGGAACACCAGAATGACAACAGAAGGAAAAATGTCCAGGAACTAGGCCTCAAGGCTAGGGAAAGGGAAACTCTAACCACCTAGGAAACCCTAAACCTAGCTCTGACTCCTGTCAGTATGAATAAACCCTGAAGGTGGGAATATTTATACACTGTAAACCTAGGCTCTAGTAACCCTGAACATCCCTAGGAGTAGTGACAGGGTCTTAGACTACTGGTTCCTTCCCAAATGAACAAACCAGCCTTTTGCTGAGGCCTAGTAAACAACGAGCAAATGGGAACAAAATACAAAAGGAAGTACACTTTTCAATAGAAAATGGATGAGTAGGAACTCAGATGAGAACCACACACCAGCTCTTCCACCTCCAGGCAGATAATATCAACCACATGGTAAGAAATGTGAGTCCAGACTAAATAGAGGAGCAGTAATGATCACAAGCTACACCTGAGACAAGTGGTGTGGTCATTACCAACAATAACACTGCAATAAGTGAAAACCGAGAGGGTGTCAGATAACCTCACGTGCAGCCAGTCTCTCAGATCTTCTAACCTGTGTCACGGGAGGGATCATGACAGCACCGTTCTCTGTGGCACTGGTCTGATTCTACTGCTGCTGCTGGTTTACAAACAACAGTGATAACCTGTCATGATACAGCACATGACCACCGCAGCCAATCACTGTCCTCAGTGGTCTACAGCAGAGGTCAGTGATTGGCTGCAAGGGTCACATGGCATATGAAGGTATATCAACACTGCAGTTTGAAAAAAAAACCTGCGGCATGAGAACCAGACCAGTCCTGAAGAGAATGACGCTAGAGAAAGAGGTGAACATAACATGCTTTTTTATTTAATTGAATAATCATTTTATATATAGAGAAGGATTGTAGCCAGCTCACCTCATCGTCCTGCACAGCGGTGCACGGGGCGGACTCAAGCCAGTCCCTTGCAAACGGAAGAAAATAGGAAAAATGCTCCAGCACCGCAGTGGATAATATGAAAATCCCGGTCTTTATTGACACCATAAAAAATTCAGGTGAGTACAGCAATCGAAGACAAACACTGGTGTATAACAACTCACTATGTCTCCGAAAAATATGGATGACTGTATATCAGTCTACATAGTCTAATGACGTGTCCGTGCTGTACATGTATAAAATGGATAAATATATAGAATTATATAGAAAAATTTTTCTTTTTGGAATAATATACGCTGGTCAATGGTAATTGCAAATCTATCCTATTGTTACACTAATTTTATTGCTATATTAGATTGACCAAAGAAATTGGGAATATAAAGGCCAAATCTTTGGAAATAAAAACTCAACTGCATTAAAAATAAAAATGAGATGGAATTGGTAATGACATTTGACCATCGTATATATATATATCTTAATTTTTAATATAACTTTTGTCTTTTATATATATAAATGTTTGTCTTACATCTATCAAACAATCCATTATATGATACATGGTACACCACGGATTCGTTATATGGATTAAGCACTGAATGTATTATGTCCGATAAAAGTGGTCCTTTCTTTCAGTCTAAAGATTGACCCCTATTCATACTATGCGTTTTCCAAGTATAAGGAAGAAAATCAAATACTCCAATATAATGGATGAACGAAGAAATCAAAAGATCAATGTATGGAACCAAAGCAAGATACGATATAAATGGGACAATACAATATGATAAAATCTTATTGTTGTGCGCTGACTGAGATCCGGAGATTCTTGTATCTATTTTTTATCCTTGTCTTTTGAATATTACATCTATTCATTTATGATTTATATTGTGTAAAATATGTTTGGAGAGACGGCTTACAGAGGATTTTATATTAGTTAGTCATATAGAGAGAGATGCTTTATTTATGTATATATATTTTTTTCATGTAATACTATTGGGATTTGGAGTGTGTAACATGTGATTGGGTTTACACAGGTGTCTCCCATGAGCCCAGCCGATTCTGCTGCCGGCCCTGTTCCATTATGCTCCTCCCTTAATAGGAGGGGATAGTGGCGGGCGGATAGTATTTTAGGCTTGGAGCATGGGAGACACCTAGGATCATGACTAAGAACTCAATAGTTCGAAACGCGTAGATCCGGGGTACCGGGGACCACCAGTGTTTGTCTTCGATTGCTGTACTCACCTGAATTTTTTATGGTGTCAATAAAGACCGGGATTTTCATATTATCCACTGCGGTGCTGGAGCATTTTTCCTATTTTCTTCCAATCATTTTATATATCTATATATAACTGACAGACATCAAGTATATTTACAACAGCCTAGACCTGACATTCAGACCTACCTCCAGTTCAATATTCAAGATATGGATGAAAGGTGGGTTGATGATGCCACCATTGTTAAAGGCAGTACAAGTAAACAAATATTTTTTGCCATTTTCTATATTTTATAAGGGATGCCCTCTTGTTTGCTAGGTCTTTTGTGCTGTCCACACAGAGGTCTTCTCCATAAAATGGCTGTTGACTGTTAGAAGTTCAGTGCACGTGTAGTGTGTTTGAAAGGAGGAGTCTGAGTGATGTATCACATGACCTTTTATCATCTGCCATCTTATGGACAGAACCTTTATGAGGACACCACAGGAGATTTGCCTAACAAGGGGGCATAACTTAAAAAATATAGCAAACGGCACAGAAAATCAGCAAAAGCTATAATAGTAAGTGCCATATAGTCATCTAACCTACACATTGGTCAACAGTAGCCAAAAAGTGACCAGCACCTTCAAATGGGTTATCTGAAGATTTGAACTTATTTCCTATATACAACATAGGGGATAAGTGTCTGATCGTTGGAGATCTGACCACTGGGGCTACAACTGATCACGTGAATGGGTGGTCCTGTCCTCTGTACCCTCATATGAATAGAGTGGTGGTTGAGCATGCATGCTGCTGAACTATTCATTCCTCCAAAGGATGCATAGTTTAAAATTATGTTGCCAAGGCCCTCATTGCAGGTGAGCCACTTGCCCTATGGTTAAAGCAGCCTTGGCTGGGACCTCCACTGATCATGAGAATGGAGATCCTGATCCATTCGGTTTAAATGGAGTGCTGTATGAGCCAATACTAAGGATAGGACACATGCAGAACCTTATTGCAGATCAGTGTAGTATGGATAGGTATCACAGAACCTATAGCATGCCAAAGACCCAACTTTTGTTTCACTGTGTGCATCTACTTTTATATAGAGGCATATATTTACTGATTCTGATGGATTTATAACAATATAGAAGCAAATAGCTCAAAGATTTTTTTGGGGGGTTGGTGAGGAAATTTAGTGTTATTAATCTACAAAAATAGTTTGAACAACAAATAATGATATTCCGAAAAAAACTAATATTTTCAGAATGATTTTATTGTATTTTACTATGTGAATTTAAGGTACCACGTTTTACATTTTTAGTGCATATGCCTTCATATGTAAGGGTTCGCTACATGGCAATGTTGGTCACGCTAGCATAGAAATGAGAGGGGTCGCAGTGCTACTTGTATGTTTCCTACAACTAAAACACCAGAATCGCAACAAACTAGCAGTGTTGCGCATCTGTCGCGCAAATAAAATTGCTGTGAAGCTGAACACTAACAGTTGTTCTGAGGTCTGTTCAAGGTCCATGAATGCACAACACTGAAATCTGAGTGGTCGCAGCTATACAGTATTATCAATAGGAAAGCAAGGCAAACTGGTGCTGGTGCTTCTCATGTTTTAACGGAATTTCTTTTGAATTGTAGTATGAAAAACAAGTGCATAAAAATAACGTGTTAAGATGGAAATCAAATGATTTTGTTATAATTACTTGTTAAAAGGTCAGCACACAGATGACTCATCTGACTAACTGCATTTACATGTCACATGCTTTTGTTAGCAGATTGAACATTGAATTTCCATATCGCTTACTGTTAAAATCCAGTATTTTTATAACCATTTGACCTGTTTATTCACAAAATCCGTTGGGGCACGTATACACAAGCACACATTCATGTGTACGCATTACATTTCAACAGAGTGACAAAATCTGATGTAACCAGAGGCTTGATAGATGACATGAATCTACTAGGTGTCAGTGTCTGGAATTTACTAAGACTCCCTTCACATCTAGTTTTTGGCTATGTCAGAGGTATATATTGGGAGTATAATCCAACATAATCTGGTATAATCCGAAGAATATGATGCAAGATTGCAAGGCTGTTTTAAAACGTTGGTGGCCCAGTGCAAAGATTTAATGAGAGCTCTCATTCCATCCCTCAGCCCTTGTCATTATTACAGATACAGTCAGGTCCATAAATATTGGGACATCGAGAAAATTCTAAGATTTTGGGCTCTATACACCACCACAATGGATTTGAAATAGAACTAACAAGATGTTCTTTAACTGCAGACTGTCAGTTTTAATTTGAGGGTATTTACATCCAAATCAGGTGAACGGTGTAGGAATTACAACAGTTTGCATATGTGCCTCCCACTTGTTAAGGGACCAAAAGTAATGGGACAATTGGCTTCTCAGCTGTTCCATGGCCAGGTGTGTGTTATCCACTCCTTATCCCAATTACAATGAGCAGATAAATGGTCCAAAGTTCATTCCAAGTGTGCTATTTGCATTTGGAATCTGTTGCTGTCAACTCTTAAGATGAGACCCAAAGAGCTGTCACTATCAGTGAAGCAAGTCATCATTAGGCTGAAAAAAACAAAAACCCATCAGAGAGATAGCAAAAACATTAGGCGTGGCCGAAACAACTGTTTGAAACATTCTTAAAAAGAAGGAACGCACCGGTGAGCTCAGCAACACCAAAAGACCCGGAAAACAACTGTGGTGGATGAACGAAGAATTCTTTCCCTGGTGAAGATAACACCCTTCACAACAGTTGGCCAGATCAAGAACACTCTCCAGGAGGTAGGTGTATGTGTGTCAAAGTCAACAATCAAGAGAAGACTTCACCAGAGTGAATACTGAGGGTTCACCACAAGATTTAAACCATTGGTGAGCCTCAAAAAACAGGAAGGCCAGATTAGAGATTGCCAAATGACATCTAAAAAAGCCTTCACAGTTCTGGAACAACATCCTATGGACAGATGAGACCAAGATCAACTTGTACCAGAGTAATGGGAAGAGAAGAGTATGGAGAAGGAAAGGAACTGCTCATGATCCTAAGCATACCACCTCATCAGTGAAGCATGGTGGTGGTGGTAGTGTCATGGTGTGGGCATGTATGGCTGCCAATGGAACTGGTTCTCTTGTATTTATTGATGATGTGACTGCTGACAAAAGCAGCAGGATGAATTCTGAAGTGTTTCGGGCAATATTATCTGCTCATATTCAGCCAAATGCTTCAGAACTCATTGGATGGCGCTTCATAGTGCAGATGGACAATGACCCAAAGCACACTGCAAAAGCAACCAAAGAGTTTTTTAAGGGAAAGAAGTGGAATGTTATGCAATGGCCAAGTCAATCACCTGACCTGAATCCGATTGAGCATGCATCTCACTTGCTGAAGACAAAACTGAAGGGAAAATGCCCCAGGAACAAGCAGGAACTGAAGACAGTTGCAGTAGAGGCCTGGCAGAGCATCACCAGGGGTGATGTTTATGCGTTCCAGACTTCAGGCTGTAATTGACTGCAAAGGATTTGCAACCAAGTATTAAAAAGTGAAAGTTTGATTTATGATTATTATTCCGTCCCATTACTTTTGGTCCCTTAACAAGTGGAAGGCACATATGCAAACTGTTGTAATTCCTACACCGTTCACCTGATTTAGATGTAAATACCCTCAAATTAAAGCTGACAGTCTGCAGTTAAAGCACATCTTGTTCGTTTCATTTGAAATCCATTGTGGTGGTGTATAGAGCCAAAATTTTTAGAATTGTGTCGGTGTCCCAATACTTATGGACCTGACTGTATCTTACTTGGCACGGGGCCTAATGAGCTTTGACTATTTGCAGGATATCACATTTTAAATAAATCACAGAAAAAAATGCACCAAACGGATATGCCACTGACTATACTAGCTAGTCATACAAGCAGATATTAAAAGCTAAAACTTTTGCCAATATATTCCTGTCAGGAACACATCGGAGCCCATCATGCACCACGTCACTGTCACTCAGCATGGCAAGGGTCCTACCACTACGCTAACTATGGTATGAACACGGTCTGAAGGTGATGAAATCCAGCTCACAGCCAAGCTCCCCCAATGAGAAACATGCTACAGTGTTTGGGATTTGAGCAGTTCCCCCATATTTGCCACTATATTTCAGTGATTTTGTTTTATATGTAGTGTATGTGCCTTTACCTGGCATTTAAACATTCTTTTGCACCTGGTAACCTCCATCACATGGTCTGATATGGGTGTGGCTTACAGTCTTGCTTTGTTCACATTGCATTAGTTGTCCTGCTGTGCGGTTGTGTGGAAGCTTGGCTGTGAGCTGGATTTCATCACCTTCAGACCGTGTTCACACCATAGTTAGCGTAGTGGAATCCCCTTCATCAGGTACAAAGAAGCTGCACAAGTTTACCAGCACAAAACTACACATATTTATACATGCAAAGTACCGCCCATAAAGGGGTCACAGGGTCAAGATGGGTGTTCCCTAGAGGGATAAAGGAAAGATGCAATGTGCATATCAACATGGTCCTCATAAAGAACTTAGTATACACAAACTTATTTTGATTGCGCAATGTGTGACCAAAAAACAATACTCTTTACTTATTTAATAAAGACCTCAGGGTCACATGATGGGGCGGTGCCCATAAAGAGGCCGGCATTAGAATAAGAAACAATTGGAAGCGCATCAAGAAGCACATCTGCCGCGTCCAAAGTCGCGCATGATGATGATGTATTGCTACCACGTGTTCCGGACCCGCATCACATGAGCGGGGCCGGATCACGTGGGGGCCGTTGCCGGGTGACAGAGACGCTCTGATGGCATGGAAGCAGTCTGTTATTTGGAAACGTGCTGCGGGTTCTGGACCAGCATCACGTGATCGGTTCCGCTGCCAGGTAACAGGGACGCTCCGATGGTATGGGAGCTGTCCACTGTTTACAAGGGCAGAGACGAGAAGTGCAATCGATGTGATTTCTACTAAAGGGGCAGAGTTAGAGCTTAAATATAATTATGCACTGGAGACAAAGAAATAAGACTCCTGGATAAAACTATTCATAGCATATTTAGACAATATAACTCTAAAAAGATAAAAATGGATATAAGGCTAAAACAATTGATTATGATTAAATAAATATATAAATAAATAAATAAAATGCATATATATGTTATATTATAATGTATTATATCACAACACCTCTAGGGTCATAAGAAGTAATGATGCCACCTAAAATACCACGTAAAAGATTTTTTCTGGTAAGGGGATTCATGACCAGAAAGAATATTACTACCTAAAATAATCAATGTACATGATTAATAATAGTCAATACCATATCATCCTAGAAAGGAGGGTGGTTCCATGGGCACATGCACATCCGTGATGAAAACACACGGATGCATGCGTACACTGGCACACCCTTCCAGATGCTAAGGTGTGACTACCACTAAAAACAATAATAGTGATAATGATGATGCAACGTATTACTACAGTCATTGGTTTGCAGGAAAGGGATTGGGAACCCGAAGATCCGGCAAACAACTAATACATGCCCAGACCTGGTATTATTGCAAAAAAGTCCTATCTGTCTTGCTTTAATGAATGATAAATGGTTCTTTTTGTTTGTTTGATTAGTTACGATAGATCTATAGATTATAAATTGATTTGAAAGGCCTCGTTTAGACCCTGAGGGTTTAAACTGTTCAATTTATAGATCCAGAACATTTCCCGTCTTTTGATTGTTTTCATAATGTTCCGGCTATCTGGATAGATCTGTTCTATAGGCAAAACAGAAATACTTGAAAAGAGACCCTGATGTTTGTCAGTAATGTGTCTTGATACACTATGCTGCATGAATTTCTTCTTGGTATTAGAACGGTGCTTATTTAGCCTATTGCGCAATGTTTGTGTAGTGCGTCCCACATACTGTAATCCACACTGGCATTCAAGTACATAGATCAAATTTTTTGATCCGCAATCCAATTGTTGTTTGATGTTAAAAATTTCACCAGTGGTATTATTACAAAAAGAGGTAGAATTACATATTGAGAGGCAACACAAACATTTGGGTTGTCTGCATTTCGTACTACCCACTGATCTAGATGGCAAGAAGGAGCTATCAGTTGGTACTGCTACTTTATTACGTTGTGGTTCATGCTCTCCTAAAGGTCCAGGGCGGACGGGTGGTTAAAGATTTGCCTATAAGGCCCCTTTCACAATGTGCGGGTGCGTTACGGGAACACCCGCGATTTTTCTGCCAGAGTGCAAAACATTGTAATGCGTTTTGCACTCGCGTGAAAAAAATCCTGCATGTTTGGTACCCAAACCCGAACTTCTTCACAGAAGTTCGGGCTTGGGATCGGTGTTCTGTAGATTGTATTATTTTCCCTTATAACATGGTTATAAGGGAAAATAATAGCATTCTGAATACAGAATGCATAGTCAAATAGTGCTGGAGGGGTTAAAAATAAATAAATAATTATTTAACTCACCTTAGTCCACTTGTTCGCGTAGCCGGCATCTCCTTCTGTCTCCTTTGCTGAACAGGACCTGGGGTGAGCATGCATTACATGAACAGGACCTGTGATGACGTCACTCCGGTCATCACATGGTCCGTCACATGATCCTTTACCATGGTGATGGATCATGTGATGGAACATGTGATGACCAGAGTGACGTCATCACAGGTCCTGTTCATGTAATGAATGCTCACCGCAGGTCCTGTTCAGCAAAGGAGACAGAAGGAGATGCGGGGCTACGCGAACAAGTGGACTAAGGTGAGTTAAATAATTTTTTATTTTTTTTAACCCCTCCAGCGCTATTTTACTATGCATTCTGTATTCAGAATGCTATTATTTTCCCTTATAAGCATATTATAAGGGAAAATAATAATGATTGGGTCTCCATCCCGATCGTCTCCTAGCAACCGTGCGTGAAAATCGCACCGCATCCGCACTTGCTTGCGGATGCTTGCGATTTTCATGCAACCCCATTCATTTTTATGGGGCCTGCGTTACGTGAAAAACACAGAATATAGAGCATGCTGCGATTTTCACGCAACGCACAAGTGATGCGTGCAAATCACCGCTCATGTGAACAGCCCCATAGAAATGAATGGGTCGGTATTCAGTGCGGGTGCAATGCGTTCACCTCTCGCATCGCATCCGCGCGGAATACTCGCCCATGTGAAAGGGGCCTAAAAGGATCTTTTTTGATATTGTGCCAATGTTTGGAAAGAATATTTCTTACATCTTTGTGATTACTACTATAAGTGGTGATGAAATTGGTACACCATTTGTTATTTTGCTGTTGTTTATCATCTATCTGATGTTTTTGGCCGACTGATAAACAGTTCTCCTGTGTAAGGGCCTTAGCTCTATTGTAGGCAGCTTCAATGATTCCATGAGGGTAGCCTTTCTTCTGGAATCTCCTACGAATGATGTCACTTTGTAGGATAAAATCCCTGGTCGAGGAGCAATTCCTTCTTAGTCTTTTAAATTGTCCAAAAGGGATATTCGTCTTCCATTTTTTAAAATGTAGACTAGAATATTCAAGATTTATTCAAGATATTGAATATTCTAGTCTACATTTAAAAAAATGGAAGCCGAATATCCCTTTTGGACAATTTAAAAGACTAAGAAGGAATTGCTCCTCGACCAGGGATTTTATCCTACAAAGTGACATCATTCGTAGGAGATTCCAGAAGAAAGTAGATTGCATGAACCACAACTTAATAAAGTAGCAGTACCAACTGATAGCTCCTTCTTGCCATCTAGATCAGTGGGTAGTACGAAATGCAGACAAGCCAAATGTTTGTGTTGCCTCTCAATATGTAATTCTACCTCTTTTCGTAATAATATCACTGGTGAAATTTTTAACATCAAACAACAATTGGATTGCGGATCAAAAAATTTGATCTATGTACTTGAATGCCAGTGTGGATTACAGTATGTGGGACGCACTACACAAACATTGCGCAATAGGCTAAATAAGCACCGTTCTAATACCAAGAAGAAATTCATGCAGCATAGTGTATCAAGACACATTACTGACAAACATCAGGGTCTCTTTTCAAGTATTTCTGTTTTGCCTATAGAACAGATCTATCCAGATAGCCGGATCATTATGAAAACAATCAAAAGACGGGAAATGTTCTGGATCTATAAATTGAACTGTTTAAACCCTCAGGGTCTAATCTATAGATCTATCATAACTAATCAAACAAACAAAAAGAACCATTTATCATTCATAAAAGCAAGAGAGATAGGAATTTTTTGCAATAATACCAGGTCCGGGCATGTATTAGTTGTTTGCCGGATCTTCGGTTCCCAATCCCTTTCCTGCAAACCAATAAGTGTAGTAATACGTTGCATCATCATTATAACTATTATTGTTTTTAGTGGTATATATACTGGAACACCTTCCCAATTAAAATATACCTTTTAATAATAATCTATTAAAATCTGGCCTACAGCCAGACTACAAACACAAGGAAGGTCGACAAACAATGTCCTATAATGGCAACGAGGTATATTGAAAATGGCTACAGTTACACCTATATAATAAGTAGATATACAGGACTGGTGAGCAATCCTGGGGATTTTGATTACCCCCACATGAGGTACTCTATGTGTGGGACACAGCTGAGGACCCAAAAAAATTGTTATAGAAACCAATATATTGTAGTTCACTGATGACCTTATTTGCATGAGTTCACATAATACCTGTTCCGTGATAGTTCACGGTTAGCTGAAATACTGAATATGTATATCGTGATTATTCACACAATGCTGAACCACTATAAATAGGTTAATTGGTTACTCACGGTTTGCTGAAATACCAGAAAAAATGGAATCAGATGGTTAGCTCAGTCGTCAATGGGTGTAGTGCTCCATAACTAGATGGAGATCTAGTGCTGGTGGAAGAAGCGTTAAGATGATTATTTAGCACTAGTGATGATTATGGTGGTCTGTAGGTCGTAATAGCAGTAGTACATCTCAAAACTGTGATATCCAATAGTAGGAGAGATAATCCTATCCTATGAACATCCCTTTGTGACCCTAAACAGACTCAGCCCAGGGACACCCCTTAAAGGTAGAGGTTCCCTGTCCTCGTGCCTAAACTAGCTCTCCCTCTATCTCCCTATCCTAATTGACCAAAAAAATGACATGATAGACACACTAAAAAAACAATTACAAATACAAAAATACGAATCCCAACGCTACGTTTCCCCAGTCCATATAACTTCCGACTGGTTCGTCAGGGGAAGTGGAGAACAATACTCCAACGACAATGTCTCATAATAGAGATTTTCAAATTTGGCGTCTCTCAATCAAGACCCTCCAGGAATAGAAGCCCAGATGCAGGCAATAGATGACCGGTGTCCCCAAGTACTGATCAAAATCAGCGCCTTATAAAGTGTCCACCCCCATTTAGTCCCTCCCTTCTTGGATAATTAAGTTCCCAAAATAGATGAAAATTGATATTCAGAGTAATCTCTCCTGGATTATTTAGCATCCCCCCTAGACATGGTGATACCACATTCAAGGAAAAACACATTGTACAATCATAAAATACCTCACAGTTGATAATCCCATTTAGATAGCATGTGAAACGCCAATTTGGAACGCATATGCGTTCCACAGACCGGAAATGATGTATAAAACCAGAAGTGACGTATATAATGCTGTCCCGATAACTGGAAGTCGCTTTGGGACGCAATTTGCATTCCACCATGCGATTAGAATATTCAGTGAGGCTGTGCAGTTAGTTTGCAGTCATCATAATGTTTAAATAATAAGAAGTAGCATGTTTATTGATGTATAATTGCAATCTGTATATTATTTCCACCGAAGTCGATCATTAGGTGGATACTATGATATAACATTTGACAGACATTAGCAAAAGGGGAAGGGGACGCAAAATGGAGGTTTGGAGGGAATTGGATCAAACCTGACACAAATAGGGATTAAAACACTTTATATATTGACAAGGTTCCACCGGACCAGATATTAACAAACCATCAGGGGGAAAATTTACAAAATACACCCCCTTCCGGCACCATGATAATTACTATTGGATCAATTCTGATCCGATATTTTAATTTATGACAGAATATATGATAGCAATTAAGTCACCATTGGTAGCTGGTTTAATTGGAGAAAGAGAAAGGGGCCACCCCAGGAGGTAAGACCCCATATATAGCTGGACATTATGAATTTAATAGTCGTGCCAAAGTGGGCAGATGAGCAAGGCAAAAGAAGAATTCATTATGTGAAGGCCCTGAACAGACGATGATTATAGGAAAATTTTTGTAGTCGTGGTTAAGTGGGAGCTGTGGAATGTATATCCCACCTAATAGTCATGTTTACGTGGGCCGTTCAGGAACGGAGGATATGCGCGGGGGAGCACCCATTTTACAGGAAACAGCCGAACGATAATTGTTCGTTAAGACCATGTGGACTATATATTTTTAATCTATATATCCACTGGCATTCCTTCTGTAAGATCTTTTTATCCCAATCTCCCTTACGTGGAGAGGGAGGAATGATATCAATGATTTGAAATCCCAGGGATTTGGGATCACCCCCATGGAACTCAAGTACATGATTCGCCACGGGTTTGTCTCGTTTATGTCTAATATCTCCTAGGTGCTCCCCCACTCTCCTCCTCAGCTCCCTTTTAGTCTTTCCCACATAATTTAAGGGACAAGTACATGTTATAAGATAGACCACTCCACAACTCCTACAATTACCAAAGTCCCTTATCTCAAAGGTTCTATCCGTTGTGACACTTTTAAAGAATTTTGATGTAATAATAAATGGGCATGCTATGCAACCACTACATTTAAATGTTCCCAACGGTCTCCTATCCAACCAGGTTCCAGAAGATTTCGGTGTGGTATAAAAACTATGAACCAGATGGTCCCTTATCGATTTTCCCCTCCTGAAAGTAATCCCTGGTTTGGGTGGGAGCACATCTACAAGATCTCTATCTGTTCGGAGGATATCCCAGTGCCTTCTCAGGATTTCAAATATCCTCTCATGAGAGTCATCATACGTTCTAATAACCCTAATGACCTGGTCCTGTGTTTCATCCTTTTTACGAGGGTTCAGAAAATCTTTTCTATTATGTGTGAGGGAATGTCTAAAAGCCTTTTTTAGTGTCACATCAGGATAGCCTCTATTTAGGAATCTTTCCCTAAGGTCCCTAGACTGTGCCATAAATGTGGGGGTATCAGTGCAATTCCTCCTGATCCGAATGTACTGGCCCTTAGGGATGCCTCTTTTTACTGGGTTTGGATGAAAACTGGCCCAGTGTAAAAGGCTATTGGTAACATATATATGCATTTTATTTATTTATTTATATATTTATTTAATCATAATCAATTGTTTTAGCCTTATATCCATTTTTTATCTTTTTAGAGTTATATTGTCTAAATATGCTATGAATAGTTTTATCCAGGAGTCTTATTTCTTTGTCTCTAGTGCATAATTATATTTAAGATTTAACTCTGCCCCTTTAGTAGAAATCACATCGATTGAACTTCTTGTCTCTGCCTTTGTAAACAGTGGACAGCTCCCATACCATCGGAGCGTCCCTGTTACCTGGCAGCGGCTCTCACGTGATCGGTTCCCTATCACGTGATGCTGGTCCGGAACCCGCAGCACGTTTCCAAATAACAGACTGCTTCCATGCCATCGGAGCGTCTCTGTCACCCGGCAACGGCCCCCACGTGATCCGGCCCCGCTCATGTGATGCGGGTCTGGAACACGTGGTAGCAATACATCATCATCATGCGCGACTTTGGACGCGGCAGATGCGCTTCTTGATGCGCTTCCAATTGTTTCTTATTCTAATGCCGGCCTCTTTATGGGCACCGCCCCATCATGTGACCCTGAGGTCTTTATTAAATAAGTAAAGAGTATTGTTTTTTGGTCACACATTGCGCAATCAAAATAAGTTTGTGTATACTAAGTTCTTTATGAGGACCATGTTGATATGCACATTGCATCTGTCCTTTATCCCTCTAGGGAACACCCATCTTGACCCTGTGACCCCTTTATGGGCGGTACTTTGCATGTATAAATATGTGTAGTTTTGTGCTGGTAAACTTGTGCAGCTTCTTTGTACCTGATGAAGGGGAGTGATTCTCCGAAACGCGTTGTATCACTGCAATAAAAGATTCCTTTCCTGATCCTTTCGTGTTCACACCATAGTTAGCATAGTGGTAGGACCCTTGCCATGCTGAGGACCGTGACGTGGTGCATGATGGGCTCTGATGTGTTCCTGACAGGAATATATTGGCAAAAGTCTCAGCTTTTATTATCTGCTTGTATGACTAGCTAGTATAGTCAGTGGCATATCCGTGTGGTGAATTTTTTTCTGTGATTTATATAATTATATTTTCATTCGCACAATGCTCCGTTTTGTGTAGGATGCCTTTGTGGTGCATGTGGACCGCGCCGGCATCCTCCATTGTACGCATTTTTCTGCTGGGGATGGTCGTTTGCTGCGGTCCACATGCGGTGGGACTGCTCCCCTAATGAGAAACACTCTACAGTGTTTGGGGTTTGAGCAGTTCCCCCATATTTGCCACTGCTTCACATATGTGTGCTCAACATCCCTACCTGGCTTTCCGTTGGTCATATAATTTAAGTTCTAGAACAGTGATGGTACAGTGAGTGTAATTACCAGTACATTAATGGAGTAATAGCAGCAGAACATGGTTAACACAGTACGAGGGCAGGATGATTATCCTTAGTATAGCCACCCAGAACAGCAGTTCCTTGGGACATTTTTTCAGTCCTGGGCAAGGAGTAGTCGGGCAAGATGCCACCAGCAGCCTTGCAGCGCTAAACTAGATAAAGCATCAGAGGAGTAGAACCAGCATGGGCATGGTGGGAATGCACAGGAACGGCACCAGGAGGTGTCCAATGAGTTAGGCAGCCTCAGGCGGTGAACAGCTGCAGGATGTCAACAGTGGTCAACGTTTTCAGTCACATTAACTCAATGATATTGCTGCATGTCTACAGAGAATAGTCGGCTAGGAAGCTGAAAGATCCCTAATCCATGGTCGTTTTCAACTGTATCCGCTTCCTGAGGACAGCTGCACTGTTTACTAGAAGGTTAATGGACCCCTGCTATGTTGTATGCCACTGTACAGCCATAGTGGCATATATGAGCTGCTCCCATCATAAAAAAAGTGTATATAACAAATATATATTTTTTTTTCTTTACTTTTTTACATAAGAAAGTGTAGTATACTATGCCTTCTTATAGAGTTCGGAAAAAATAAGATTTGGCAACGCACACTGGCTCAGCAATGTTATGAAAAAAAAAAAATGCCCTGGGTACATGAGACCTATGGAACTGTTAGAACTATAAGTCAGAGAATATTCCAAAAAAAGAATATGAATGTCTCTTAATATGTCCTTATATTATGTTTTTCACAACGGTATCAAAAAGCCACACAATGAATATTCAAACCACTGAAGTCTGGTCATGTCAGAACCTCCCAGGAAGCCAGTAGTGGGATGAGGAACCCACTGGCAGTAAGCAGCTGACAGCCCAGAACGCGGTACAAGTTTAGGGATAATCCAAGAGGGGTAGTCAATGTCCAATCCGGGTCGAGGCAGGCAGCGAAGGTTCAAGGCGGAAGACAGTCCAGGGGTCAGTAGCCGGGAAGGATACAAAGAAACAACAGGCAATAGAAGGATCTGCAGGGAGGCTAGGTGTTCACCATAAGGTGGAATAACTCAGCAATGAGCCAGAGCTCAGGCCAGGTCTTTATAGCCAGGGAAGGTAGGAACCACCCTCCCCAGGAACCAATGGCAGGCGAGGAAGGTGGAAGGTGTGTACTGGGAATCTCCCTCAGCAAGGCTCACACCTGACAGCCGGATAATGCAGGAACGCTATGCACCCGGAAATGTGCGAGCAGCCTGTGTACTGCGCACACGTCGCGCACCCGCACCTCGGGCGCCAGGTGTTCTACCGAGCTGAAGGGGAACCAGTGCCTTGCGCCGTGCCCGTGGTCCCAGAGTAGGGGTAACACCCCCTGCTTCCTGACAGGTCATTTACCGATCATACTAGGCATTTCGAGATTCTTTAGTCCTAACTCAGTAGGTGTTTGCTCAATAAATGCAGGGCATTATTCTAAGCTGTTTACAACCGTCAGTGACTCATTGCTGCTTTTCTACTTGTTTATCGTTTGACAGCATTAACCCAATGGAGAGAAAAAGTGGCAGCTGTTGAAAGCCCAAATGTATAGCTGATTCATCTCTCTTGTGTGTTCTCATAAAGTTCATATATGAAAGAACCAGCAATGCCCTGGATCCAAGCTCTGTAGAGCTTAGACCTGAATAATCACAGGCATTTCTGAGTCAAATACTTTTAGTAACAAGGAGCACAAAGAACATTTTGTATTGCATGCCATGTCATTTTTACAATTGCAAAAACCTATTGGGAGGAGAAAGAAATTATTTTGGTAAAGCAGTATACATAAAATACTGTAGTTATTTAGAGTAGAATAGCTTGATGGTGAGTCTGGACTTCGTCCAGGGAGTGATTGCCACAGTTTACTTCCTATTGATCTTTGGTTTCCTATTTGTAAATGTTCAAAACCACAGTCTAATAGCTTAAGAGATACATTGTTAATATCATTAGTATTACCATAAAAGACAAAACACTCATCACTCACTTTGGTCCTTGTCCCCACTGGTGTTCACAATCATACCATAACGTAACACATCTTTTTATCTACAGTCCGCCCTACAAGTCCATATGTCAATTTCTCTTATTTGCTTAGAGTCATATGCCAAGGTTTCCAGAAGTGATTAAAGGGGTTTTCCAGGCTCCTGATATTGATGACCAGTTCATAGGTTAGGTCAGTAATGGCTGACCTCTGGCACTCCAGCTGTGGTGAAATTATGACTTCCAGCATGCCCCATTCATTTATGTGGAGTTCTGAGAACAGCCAAGCAAGTGTGCATCTTGGGAGTTGTAGTTTTACAACAGCTGTAGTGCCATAGGTTAGCCATTACGGGGTTAGGACATTAATTTCCAATCATTGAAAGTCCGACACCCTGCACCCCAACCAATCAGCTGTTCCCTGTAGCCATTTATTGGGTGATCCTGTCGGTCATGCAGGCACATCAATTATCGTTTCTAGGCAGCAGATCTTGCTGTCTAAACAGCGATGTGCTGCCTAGAAAAAGTGCAGCCATTCCTCATCAGAGTACCCATGTACTATGCCAGGAGCTAGTAATCCTCCAGGGACCACGGGCAGGGACAATGTGCGCTCGTGCCCGTACTCACAGCACTGCTGCTGCCCATTCATAAATTTCACACTCCTTACTCCGCTGAGTTTTAAGCGCACAGGGAATGGTTTAGGGGAGTAGAAGTATAAGAAAATTACAAAATTGGTTAATAAACTACATTAGAAATAGTTATATTAGGGACATCATATAAAAAATTGTTATAAAGGTTTAGTTACTCTTTAAGCTCCCTATGAGTATGTCTATTGAGTGTGGAAGGAGACTGGAGGAGGAAACCTACGCAGACACACAGATGTTGTACTATTTCAGATTCAAACCTAGGACCCCAGTGCTAACTACTGAGTCACCGCGCTGTGGGTTAGAGCCAGAAAGTCGGTCACATTATATAAGAACCTGAAGGGAGTGGATAACTCTCTGGTAAAGCATTACCTTCAATACAATTTACAGTATTCATCTCTCCAACAGGCCAGTAGTTTCTTAGCTCATAAATATTAGAGAATGAAATCAGAACCTGACAATTGAGGAGGGAATTGTTTGTTGGAAATAAAATCAGATTTAATATCTTAGCAGTACATTTTATAGATGAGTGTAGTATGAGGTTTTCAGCACAAAGTGCAGGCCTTGAGAACTCAGACAATACAACATATTGGCTTAGACTGTAATAGCCATGCAGATTACATTTGAAGAGTCTTAAAAGGAATGGCTTTCAGCAGTATATAGTCTGAAAGGGTTTTACGGGTGTACTTAGCAACTGCAATACTGTATGTTGTACAATACAGCAGATAAGGATGAGATATCTTTTCTTCAGTGTAACAAGACATCCAGGGGTATAGCTTGAACTGGTTCCCACAGCAAATTTATGTACCCTCACCATGATCATCCTGGCATCGTATGTGTGCATATGTAGGAGTGGGTTCTTGCCATATGTTTGATGTATAAAAAAAGGGAAAAAAGGGATACAAAAATGTAGCACACCATGCTTTTGTATCCTGCAGAGTCCAGTAAAAAACATACAGTATTTTTTTTTTACAATAGAACTCTATGATGACAGATACCACTGTATGGTATCAATCTGATGCATCTGTTAATGTATACTTTTTTGTATACATTAAACGGATGGCAAAAACATGATGTGAAACTAGCCTTAGTATGCCAAAATAAGCACTAGTACACTGTGGAGCAGTGGAGTAGAGAAGGGAGGCTGCCATTTACATCAATGACTATATATTACCAACAAACAGAGACTAAATAATACTGCAATACTGGATAACAGCTCATACCATGACTGGATAACAAACATGGTAAAATCATAGCCCCATACCATGACTGGATAACACCGCCATAGAGTGATTAGATAACACTGCCATACAGTGACTGGATAACACCGTCATATCGTGACGGGATAACACCGCCATAGAGTGACTGGATAGCACCACTATACAGTGACTGGATAACACCACCATAATGCTGCCATACAGTAACTGAATAGCACCAACATACAGTGACCAGAAAACACTGCCATACAATGACTGGATAACAGGGTATAAAGGGGGCACAGTATAGAGCATAAGAGGCCACAGTAAAGAGTATGACTTAGGGGCACTGTACAGGGTATGGTTAGGGGGCACAATGCAGGGTATAAGGGCATAGGGAATAGTACAGGGTAGGAGACACAGTCACATGACCCTGTGACATTAGAAGGTCCTTATGGTGCATGGGATTTAGACACTACCATAATGAAAGGCAAAGGAGTGAGACAGGTGACCATGGCCATGTATGTACAAGAGGCGTGGATACAGCAAGTCTGCTGGGCAGCAGGCCAACAGCAATAAGAGATAGTAGGGTGGAACAGGGGGAGAAAAAAAAGTTGAGGATGAGTCAGATAAGAGAAGGATGGGAATCTGTGGGTTAAAGGGCAGAGTAGGTGTCAGGGAGTCTATGGAGGCAAACAAATTGCTTAATGAGGCATAAAAACCATTAATTAAGTGTTCTTGCATGGCAAGACCACTTACTGTTATCTCACATATATAGTCTTATTATTATAGCCAAATTTACCACCCTAACACCTCCCACAGTTTTTACACTACATAGACAGTAATATACTGAAACGTGCGGATTGTTCCTGATTGGTGTGCTATTACTTTGTGGAACGTTTCGCCTAATGGTTCACAAAATATCAGCGTTTTTGTGGCGAAATTGGTCCCATAGGAATGAATGGCAGAATGTTCAAAACTAGATTGGGAGATGACAAAAGCTAGAGTGTGAGCTGAAAAATCAGGACATGATTTCTAAACTGCCACCACTCCCTCATTTCCAAGCCCACCTACACAAATCTTTTATCAAAATGTTCAACTATCCCTGCTGCCACTAAAAATGTCTAAGCGATAGTCCTGATAGTTTTCACAATATGACAATTTGCTTGCAACTCACGCCAGCCATTGACATTCATTGAAACTACACTCTAGCCACCTCAAATTTGATGGGAAATTTCTAAACTGCGACTGTGCCTTCATTTTTAATATTTCAGAGACATACTATGCATGGGTCTTGTGATTCTCACAATATAAAGCTCTACGCTGTAGGATTTATCATTTTTAAACTACAACCGTTTGAAGATGGCAACCCCCAGTGAAGTGAACAAGTTGGAGCAGTTTGGTTTTAACCGCTCTTATCTGCCCTTGCTGTAGAGTGAGTTGCCATAGGAACCCAGACTTGTGAGCAGCCAGCAGAGTGATAAAAGCTAGAGTGTGAGCTGAAAAATCAGGACATGATTTCTAAACTGCCACCACTCCCTCATTTTCAAGCCCACCTACACAAATCGACTGCTAATAATGTTTTTATAAATGTATGTTTTAACGTAACTGTGAAGCACTTTGGGCAACAACATTGGAATCAAATGTGCTATATAAATAAATAAAAGTTGAAATGCATTTCTCACTCTATCAAGCTTGCCATGTGCACTTTTTGAATTTGATAAATCAATTGGTTAGTTTAATGTTTACTATCTTTACTCACTCCAAACACTCCACATAGTTACTCTGCCCACTCCATAAAGTTACTCTGCCCAGTCCAACCTTTCTACAGTTATTCCAGCCACTCCAACCACACAACAGTTACTCAAGCCACTCAACCCAGTTACTCAGCCCACACCAGTTGTAGACTACTGGTGGAGGCAAGAACACTTAACAGAATTTCCCCAGAAATTTTAGCTTTTCTAGTTAAGCATTGAAGTTGCTGGCAATACAGAATCCAGACAGCCAGCAGCTCCAAGAGTTCACTGACCTCCCTCCTCCCACAGAGAGGAAATAGTGCAGGCGGGTGCTCCTGCCTCTGCGGTCTCACTCTCCAACACCTCTTAAGGAAGCACATCATTCTCTTATGAATAGAAGAGATGGGGGGGGGGGTGTTTGAGATGCTCTGCAGCACGGAAGCTGGTAAGCTCTGAGTTTCCTTCATCAGGGGACAGCAGCAGCTGGCCTCTGTATGTTGTTGAAATAGACAGTCATGCTACTGCTTCCGGGCACCTTCTGAGCTCGGGCTCTGAAGCAGTGGCTTCCCCGATAGCTATGATCAGCTGTTTGAAGAGAAGGAGGTGCTCCATGCGGGCGCTGCTTCATGTTCATTATACTGACTGTCATCTCGGTGGTGTAGTGTAGTTACAAGTACTTTCAAGTGAATGAAGCGAGTACTTGTAATTACACTACCCCGTTGCTCCAAAGGAGATGATGTGTAGTGTAATGAACAGGAAACAGCGCTCACATGGAGTGCCACTTCATCTTCAAACATCTGATGGAGTGGGTGTCGGACCGACAGGTAGGTCATCAATATATATGGCATGACAACCCTTTTATTGTCATGCACACTTTTGCAGCTACTTTTTCTAGTGCATTTGAAATAAAAAGTAATATAAATAATTTGGCATATAGTCTTGATTAAAATGATCTTATATTTCTGTATTCAGCCCCTGAACGGGTATTGTTATTGACTTTTATGTTATTTTACAAATGTATGCATTATGTAAAGTTATGAAAGGAGTTGGCACTACTTGATCTACAGTAAAACAACTACCCTATTCATTTTTATTAGAGTAGTAAGGTATTGTGAATGAACGGATGTTTTTCAAGCAAAGTTTTGTTGTTGTTTTAGGTTGTTTAGGTACATGTGTGAAACTTCTTTGAAGCAACCACTGAAATGGTTCTACTGCACTATAGGTCCCTTTACATAGGACGATGTACCAGCAGATTGTCGGGTGGTAAGCGTTTGTTCCCGACAATCTTCTGCTCCCAGAAATGGGGAGGAGCGATCACTAATGCCATCGCTCTTCCCCATAACGACTTGTTGTTTCCCAGCAGCAGATTGTGTTTATACAGAATGAGGATTTTTGTGTTCACACAAACGAAGTGTTTTGCTCGTTCATCAGGTAATCAGCGGTAAATTTACAAAGCCAGATCATCACTAATGAGTGTTACTATGAACGCTCGTTAGCAATGATGTATGAGATTCTCAGCCTGTGTAAAGGGCCCTCATGTCTTTTTATTGGTCTTTTTTTGTGTTTATTGTTTTATAAAAAATGCCATGAAAGGATTATTTTTTTTGTTGGGGGGGGGGGTCAGCTTTTTTTCCATATAGAAAAAAGACTGAACTTGCTTGCAAAATGGTGCGAGTTTCACGGAACGCACCCTGAACGCATCCGGAGCCAATCCGTCACACTCATGTGAAAGAGGCCTTAGACTGTGCTCACATGTCCATGCAGCTTTTTCTTATTTTCTGTAATGTCATGTCCATGGGCATATCAAAGCAGCAACAGTGGTACTGATACCGGTTGTTTCTGTAACTAGGTAGATAAACTAGCTGGGCATTGTTAAGGGTGGTGCCAGAGTAAGGATAAGTAATTTGCCTATAGTCCTAAGACTTAGTCCTTTTTGACTTATCTTGACATATGCATTTCACTCCCATAAAACGTAACTTTTATTACAGCTGAATCATTATTACTGACCATTAAATCTACCAATTTAAAAACTATCAGTTGTGTTGCCTATTTTTTGTTAATGGATCAATTTATACTCAGTTCACTATCTGAACTGTAATTCAATAAGGGACTGGAAGCTGCGCACTAGCTCCAGACTCTCCCCTATTCTTATGCTGAATACACTTGTGTTTAGGCTGAATACACTTGATGCCAACTACACTCCATTATTATGCTGAATACACATTTGAATGTGTACAAATCATGATTTTTGGCTTAATACATTAATTACACAATTTTTGACATGATTTACATATTTATGCTATAGATAATGTACCCACTTCTACTATTTGTCAATCACGATTATTACACATTATCTATACACCCTATAGTAATATAATTATTATTACTGATGTACAGGTTTTATCTGCCAGTGCAACAGGGGCTATATAGTTATTTTTAAACTCCCCACCTTCAATCATATGTCTATCTACGCATCCACATCTATCATTTTATTGTTATTTTTGTATATTTATTTACTGTATCAGCTATTAATTCCCTCACAATAATGGTAATACTTTTTTCAATTGAATATTTATATAAAATGGGAATAGTAATATATCCCCATTTCTTATTAATCCAGTATATACATTAGGATACATGTTTCACTCGGCTTTCTCAATTAGTAATCGTTGTTCTTTACTTCATGTGGAGCTTTCATTCATGATTCTCTATGGAGGACAATGATTGTATTTAATGGGTGATCCCAACCACATACATATGATTAGTTCCTTCTTCTACAATGGTCTATTAGTCTTATCATGGTTCTTTTACACTCCTTTTAGTATGCCGCATTATAAGAAAGAGGCAAAGGTAAAACCCCCATCAAGTCCTTGAGGGGCTAGACTTTTCAACTGATAGATCCATCTAGCCTCCTTCTGTTGTAATTTTTTGTCTATGTCACCTTGTCTGGGACCTGATCTAATCTTAGTTATGACCCAAAATTTAAGGCTACCAGTTAGTCCTCCATGTACATCTCGTATGTGCCGTGATAGTGTTGTGTCAGCACCAATATTAATATCACAGAGGTGTTTAGAAATGCACCTCCTTAGTTCTCGCGTAGTTTTGCCTATATATAATTTGGGGCATCCGCTTTGGCATATACTACCCCAGAAGATCTACAGGAAATGTACTGATTTATTTGGTATCTCCTACCATCAACTGTGTTCTCAAATTCCTTCTGAAATAAAGCTTTATTACAAAAGGTAGACTCTCCACAAGGATGTATAATTTTTCCTTTCTTTTAGTTTCCACTGAAAATTACTATAGACGAGGCGCTCTTTAAAAAAAGAAATGTCTTACGACTATCAACAAATTATGAATTATGTGCATTTACATATGTCAGGCTCAAATATTATGTATGGAGTAATGATACCATGGGTTTGATTGGATACAGCAACAAGAAATGCTACATACAGGATGTAAACACATCAGAATTTTTTTTACATGGTAAAAAGGGATCAGGAGAGTCCATGGGGAAGATGTATGGAACTACATGAGCATGTCTGTTAAAAACCATAGTAATCCCAGAAAACTCCTTTAAGTTCACTTTTACACTTGCGAACTTAAGGGGTGAGATTCTAACTTTCCAGTGCCATTATCACCTGTATTGGTGTCCTGAGGTCAAGCATTGAGTTGAAAATTATGGCAAAGCAGACAGCCCTTGGCTCCCTTACCCTACTACTTATTCTGCTGAACCGATGGCTGCTTTGGGCTTGCAACTAGGGATGAAACATCCAAAGTCGATTTGCATAAAACTTGCAGGAGCTCCATACAGTATTAGAATGTATTGGCTCAGATGATCCAAAGTTATTGCTTCGCAAGGTCTCGCGAGACTTTACGCAATAACTTTATAAATTGATTTGTACTGTAAAAAAACATTTCCCGAACTCGGTTCGGTTCAAAGTGGTACCTTTGACTCATCAGAGCCAATATATTCTAATACTGTACAGAGCTCCTGCTCCGTACAGTATTAGAATGAAGTTTTATTCAAATCGACTTCGGATGTTTCATCCACTACAGAGACAGGACTAGCCAGAGTGGAGGAGAGGAACACCAGCAGCGGTAGTTTGGCAACCAGGCCCACCAGGTAGAAGGAGGAGAACTCCAGCAGGTCCAAGCCACCAGTACAAAGGGGCACCAGGGCGGATGAGCGCGCTGGTGGCCACGCCCTCCGGGAGGAGTGGAGCAGTGCTGAGCACTGTCACAGTACCCTCCCATTTACAACCTCTTTTCTTTGGTCCAGACTGCAGAAAAAAAAACTCTGGTGCTGGTGCATTAATGTTTCAGCAAGCTCACGGGACCTGTGTTTTGGGTCAAAACCTTTCCAGTCCACCAGAAGGAAGGTTTACGATCACAGGATCTTTCTTCTGGGTCAAAACCTTTCCAGGCCACCAAAAGCAAGGTCTTACCTCTGACTTTCTTCATGTCCAGAATATTCTTAACCTTGTACTCATTCTCTGTACCAACAGGAGTAGAGGCAGGAACAGAACAGCTGGCTTGAGGAGGAAAACATGAAAAGGATTAGGGACTTGTAAGGAGGAATGAAGATGCAACTTGTAACAGACCAGATTTAACTGACTTAAAACCTTAAAATGACTAATCAAACTGGGTTCCAACTTATATGACAGTACATTAAGTCTGATGTTTTTGGAGGAGAGCCAAACCTTGGCCCCATGAGAAAATTGAGGTGGAGTCCTGTGCCTATGATTAGTGTACCTCTTTATGCGAGCAGAAGCCTGTAGCACGGAAGTATTAGTCTCTTACCATATCTGTAAGTAGTTACTAACAGTTGATTAAGCTGCCAGAACTCCAGAGGAGACAGGAATCAGAAAATTAACCCATAACTGGCGCCCATGCACAACAAAGAAAGAGGTCTTATCCATTGACTCACTGGGATGGTTATTTTAGGCAAACTCTGTCCAGGGGAGCAAAGCAACCCAGTCATCATAATGTGCAGAAATTAAGTGCCGCAAGTAGGTGACCAGGACTTGCACAACAAAGAAAGAGGTCTTACCCATTAATTCACTGGGATGGTTATTTTAGGAAAACTCTGCCCAGGGGAGCAAAGCAAGCCAGTCATCATAATGTGCAGAAATTAAGTGCCACAAGTAGGTGACCAGGACTTGTGGAACTAATTTGTCCCACCTGCCAATTGGACTGTGGATGGTAAGCTGAGGAAAAATTGTATTTGATGTCCAGCTGTTTACAGATAGCTGCCCAGAAATTAGAAGTGAACTGCAATACCCAGTCAGATACGATGTATAAGGGCAAACCATACAACTAAATGTGTTTCAAGGATAAGTTAGCTAGCTGTCTTTCAGAAGGGAGACAAGACAGACATTAAAAATTAGCCATTTTAGAAAACTTGTCAGCCATCACCCAGACTGCAGTGTATCCTTAGGAAAGAGGTAGATCAGAAAAATGCTGCAACGGGGCACAAAGCACTAGCAAGGGAAGGAAGAGTTCTTTAGTTTTTTGTTTTGGACTCTGTCACGGATGGTGTTGCAGAAAACTAGAAGACACAAATAAAGATCCGAGTGACTTGATCCCAAACGAAGGAACATAAGGGTGAGCCCTATAAAAGCCCTAGAGCTCTCCCTGACTGCTCAGCCCATGCAAAGATCTTTATGATAGATAATTGCATGCCCTCGTAACTAGACTGTGTGACACCTGAAAACCCTATTATAGTGAGGGGACACGACCACTGGCTGCCTACACTAAATACGGAGGGAGTCAGGGTTACCTAGGATCAAGCCAACAGGAAAACACAAATAAAGGAACAGACTTAACTGAGGAACCAGCGGTTGCAGCTTCTAGCAGTGAGCACAATCCAGGAAGTTGTATAAACCGCAAAGTGATGCAGTATGGGAGGGGATATAAAGGGATGCAATCAGTGCAACTAGATGACAGCTGAGACAGGGAAACGAGATGACAAAATGAAACCAAAACAACCTCAAGCAAGAGGTACTGAAGAACGTCTGTGAGAGCTTCTCAGAGATCTGGCGGTGACAGTGCCCCTCCTTCTACGAGTGGACTCCGGACACTCAGAGCCCACCTTCTCAGGATGGAACCTATGGAAAGCCCTGATGAGACGAGTGGCCTTAATGTCTGCCACTGGGGCCCACATCCTCTCCTCAGGACCATAACCCTCCCAATGAACGAGGTACTGGAGAGAACCGTGATTAATGCGAGAATCCACAATCCTAGAGGCCTGAAATTCAAGATTACCATCAACCACAATCGGAGGACGAGGCAAAGGGGAGGGTACAGTGGGTTGGACATAAGGTTTTAACAGGGACTTGTAAAAAACATTATGGATCTTCCAAGTCTGAGGAAGATCAAGATGAAAGGCAACGGGATTAATGACGGACAGAATCTTGTAAGGCCCAATAAACTTAGGACCCAACTTCCAGGAGGGAACCTTCAATTTGATATTCTTAGTAGACAACCACACCAGATCCGGACCAGGCACACGTCTCTTATCCGCCACACGCTTATATCTCTCACTTTCTCATTCTCTTCAGATTACCCTGAATCTTTTGCCAAATAAATGACAAAGACGAGGAAAATCTTTCCTCATCAGGTAAACCAGAAGACCCCTCTCCAGAGAATGTCCCAAACTGCGGATGAAACCCATATGCACAAAAAAATGGCGACTTATCAGAGGACTCCTGGCGACGGTTATTTAAAGCAAACTCCGCAAGGGACAAAAAAGAACACCAATCCTCCTGATTCTCAGTCACAAAACAGCGCAGATATGTCTCCAGATTCAGATTGATGCGCTCTGTCTGGCCATTCGACTGCGGGTGAAAAGCAGAAGAGAACAACAACCGAACCCCCAAGCGAGAACAGAAGGCCTTCCAGAATCTGGAAACAAACTGCGTGCCGCTATCCGAGACTATGTCTGAAGGAATGCCATGCAGTTTGACAATGTGATCAACAAATGCCTGCACCAGCGTTTTAGCATTGGGTAACCCAGGAAAAGGAATAAAATGTGCCATTTTGCTAAAATGGTCTACCACTACCAAAATCACAGTCTTCCCCGAGGAACAAGGCAGGTCCGTAATCAAGTCCATGGACAGATGTGTCCAAGGACGGGAAAGAATGGGTAACGGGAGGAGAGGACCCGATGGCCGTGAATAAGGGACCTTGGCACGAGCGCAGGTCTCGCAGGCTGCCACAAAACCCTCAAACGTCTTACGAAGAGCCGGCCACCAGAATCTCCGAGCAATGAGATCCACAGTGGCTCTGCTCCCCGGGTGCCCAGCAAGGACAGTATCGTGATGCTCCTTAAAAACCTTGTGTCGTAAAGCGAGAGGCACAAACAACCTCCCAGGAGGACAAAGATCAGGAGCCTCTGCCTGGGCTGCCTGAACCTCTGCCTCCAAATCAGGGTAAAGAGCAGAGACGACCACCCCTTCAGCCAAAATGGGACCCGGGTCTTCAAAGTTCCCCCCTTCCGGAAAACAACATGACAGGGCATCGGCCTTCACATTTTTAACCCCAGGGCGGAACGTGACAACAAAATTAAACCTGGAAAAGAATAAAGACCATCTGGCCTGTCTCGGGTTCAGACGCTTCACTGACTCCAAGTAGGCCAGATTCTTATGGTCGGTATACACGGTAATAGGGTGTCTGGCTTCCTCTAGCCAATGGCGCCATTCCTCAAAAGCTAATTTGATGGGCCAACAACTCCCTATCTCCCACATCGTAATTTCTCTCTGTGGAGGAGAGTTTCTTTGAGAAAAAAGCACACGGTCGCAATTTGGCAGGAGAGGGACCCTGAGACAAGACCGCATCCACACCCACCTCAGAAGTGTCCACCTCAACAATGAAAGGTAGAGAGACATCAGGTTGTACCAAGATGGGAGCGGAAGCAAAACTCTCTTTGATACTAGAAAATGCCTTACGCGCATCTACCAACCAGGAGGAAAAATCCACACCCTTTCTAGTCATATCAGTGAGTGGCTTAACAACAGAGGAATAATTCAAAATGAACTTCCTGTAATAATTGGCAAAACCCAAAAAGTGCATCAGCTCCTTCTGATTGTCAGGAAGCACCCAATCAAGCACCGCGCAGACCTTCTCAGGGTCCATGCGAAAACCAGAAGCGGAGAGAAGAAAACCCAGAAATTGAATTTCTGGAACCGCAAACACACATTTTTCCAGTTTAGCGTACAATTTATTCTCCCGCAGAATGAGCAAGACCTGACGTACAGTACAGACCAAAAGTTTGGACACACCTTCTCATTCAAAGAGTTTTCTTTATTTTCATGACTATGAAAATTGTAGATTCACACTGAAGGCATCAAAACTATGAATTAACACATGTGGAATTATATACATAACAAAAAAGTGTGAAACAACTGAAAATATGTCATATTCTATGTTCTTCAAAGTAGCCACCTTTTGCTTTGATTACTGCTTTGCACACTCTTGGCATTCTCTTGATGAGCTTCAAGAGGTAGTCACCTGAAATGGTCTTCCAACAGTCTTGAAGGAATTCCCAGAGATGCTTAGCACTTGTTGGCCCTTTTGCCTTCACTCTGCAGTCCAGCTCACCCCAAACCATCTCGATTGGGTTCAGGTCCGGTGACTGTGGAGGCCAGGTCATCTGGCGCAGCACTCTGCTGCTATAACTCTGTGTGGCATTGACCTGGTCTCTAATCTGAGCTGCTCTTAACCTGCGATTTCTGAGGCTGGTGACTCAGATGAACTTATCCTCCGCAGCAGAGGTTACTCTTGGTCTTCCTTTCCTGGGGCGGTCCGCATGTGAGCCAGTTTCTTTGTAGCGCTTGATGGTTTTTCTGACTGCACTTGGGGACACTTTCAAAGTTTTCCCAATTTTTCAGACTGACTGACATTCATTTCTTAAAGTAATGATGGCCACTCGTTTTTCTTTACTTAGCTGCTTTTTTCTTGCCATAATACAAATTCTAACAGTCTATTCAGTAGGACTATCAGCTGTGTATCCACCTGACTTCTCCACAACGCAACTGATGGTCCCAACCCCATTTATAATGCAAGAAATCCCACTTATTAAATCTGACAGGGCACACCTGTGAAGTGAAAACCATTTCAGGTGACTACCTCTTGAAGCTCATCAAGAGAATGCCAAGAGTGTGCAAAGCAGTAATCAAAGCAAAAGGTGGCTACTTTGAAGAACCTAGAATATGACATATTTTCAGTTGTTTCACACTTTTTTGTTATGTATATAATTCCACATGTGTTAATTCATAGTTTTGATGCCTTCAGTGTGAATCTACAATTTTCATAGTCATGAAAATAAAGAAAACTCTTTGAATGAGAAGGTGTGTCCAAACTTTTGGTCTGTACTGTACGTACGCATAGCGACCCTTTCAGGTTGGGAGAGATTGTATAAACGAGATTTAGGCAGCTTGGCGCCTGGGATGAGATTAATAGGGCAATCGTACTCCCGGTGAGGGGGCAGCTCCTGGACACCACTCTCTGAAAACACATCCGAAAATTCAGAGAGAAAAGATGGTAGAGTCTTGGTAGAAACCTCTGAAAGAGACGCCGAGAGGCAATTCTCTCTGCAAAAGTCACTCCAATCATTTATTTGCCTTGCTTGCCAATCAATGGTGGGATTATGTTTAGTGAGCCAGGGTAGCCCTAACACTAGAGGCGTGGGTAATCCGCTTAGGACGAAACATGAGACATCCTCAACATGAGCATCACCCACAGTCAAACGGATATTGTGAACTATGCCCTTTAAACGAATTTTGAGAAAGTGGAGCGGAATCGATAGCAAAAACAGGTACATCTTTTTCCAAAGTGCATACCTGGAAACCATGTGTTATAGCAAATTGATTATCAATGAGATTGACAGCTGCTCCACTATCTACAAAAATCTCACAAAAAATGTTCCTGCTCTCTAGCGCCACCCTGGCAGGTAGGACAAAACGGGAACTACAAGCAAACGGAAAAGTCTCAATTTCCACATCAACCTTGCCAATGGTAACAGATGGAAAGTTTTTAGAGGATTTTTTTCTTTTAGTTTCTTTATTACCCTCAAAATTCTCCCTGAATCTTCTAGAGGGGCAAACATTTGCCAAATAATTTATACCTCCACAACAGAAACAAACCCTGCCCTGAGAGCTGAATCTTCTACTATCAGAGGCAAGCAAACCCATCTGCATGGTTTTCTGCTCAGAGGGGATTGAGAGAGACTGAGACCCCTGCGCACTGAATGAGACCGCCCCACTGTCCTTGGACTGAATATGACAGGAAGGAGTGATCTCTCCTCTCTCTCTAAGACGCCTGTCAATACGAACAGCCTGAGACATGGCAGACTGCAAGGAGGCAGGTCTCTCATGAAAGGCAAATGCATCTTTCAATCCCTCCGAAAGACCATAGCAAAATTGACTTCGGAGTGCAGCATCATTCCAACCAGTATCAGCTGCCCATCTCCGAAATTCTGAACGTTATATCTCAGCGGACTGTTTACCCTGGCATAAAAGACGCAGTTTAGATTCAGCCAGAGCAATACGATCAGGGTCATCATATATCTGACCCAGGGCTGCAAAAAATTCATCCACCGATCGGAGGGGCCGTGCCCCCACCGGCAGCGAAAAGGCCCAAGACTGAGCGTTATCCCTGAGCAGCTGCTCCTCATCACCAGAGGAATGGGGAAGTAGGCGAAAAATGGAGTTTGCAAGCCTCTCTAAAACGAACAAAATTCTCACTACCCCCGGAGAACGTATCCGGGAGCGAGATCTTAGGCTCAGAACAAACTCCATGAACGCAAGCTGAACCGGTCACCTGAAACTGAGATACAGTTTTACGGAGATCTGTTACCTCCAGTGAAAGACCCTGCATGCGTTCAGTCAAGAGTGAAACCGGATCCATGCTTAAGACGGTTTTGGCGGTTTATAATGTCACGGATGGTGTTGCAGAAAACTAGAAGACACAAATAAAGATCCGACTGACTTGATCCCAAACTAAGGAACATAAGGGTGAGCCCTATAAAAGCCCTAGAGCTCTTCCTGACTGCTCAGCCCATGCAAAGATCTTTATAATAGATAATTGCATGCCCTCATACCTAGACTGTGTGACACCTGAAACCTCTATAATAGTGAGGGGACATGACCACCAGCTCCCTACACTAAATACAGAGGGAGTCAGGGTCACCTAGGATCAAGCCAACAGGAAAACACAAATAAAGGAACAGACTTAACTGAGGAACCAGCAGTTGCAGCTTCTAGCAGTGAGCACAATCCAGGAAGTTGTATAAACCGCAAAGTGATGCAGTATGGGAGGGGATATAAAGGGATGCAATCAGTGCAACTAGATGACAGCTGAGAGAGGGAAACGAGATGACAAAACGAAACGAAAACAAAAGAACCTCAAGCAAGAGGTATTGAAGAACGTCTGTCAGAGCTTCTCAGAGATCTGGCAGTGTCAGACTCTTGTTCTGGGCACAAGTGAAAGAGGAGGCTACATAATTCTGGACATCCTTAGAATTCATAGGCCACCAATAATGTTGGTTAATCAGGCTAGCATTTTTGCAGAGATGTGATCAGTGGGTGATCATTGATTTTAGAATGATGAGCCCAAGCCAGGACCCATCTACTCTTACCCACATGGACATATGTCCTATCAGACAGGAGAGACAGGGAAATTGTGTGCAGGATCAATAACATGCTGGAGCTCCTCTGCTCAGTCAACAAAGTCGAATGATTGACAGGAGGCATCTACCTTGGTATACATCTCAGACAGGGAGAAATGCAGAACAAAATCAGAAGAACAACGACCCCTGATATTGACAAGGGTTGAGATGTTGAGTTGACTGATGACAAATTAAATTCTTCTGGTCAGTGTAGATTACGCTACTCCTCTAGGGCCAAATTAATAGGGAGCGGTTCTCTATCTCCAATGGAATAATTTTACTCTGTATTGGAAAAGGACATTGACAAAAAGCAGCAGGTAATCAACCTATCAGGAAAAAAAACTTCTGAGTAAGGACAGTTCCAGCTCTGATGGAGAATGTATCCACCTCCAGAAAGAACTCTTTGAGGACATCATGGTGGTGGAGAATCAAGGCAGGAGAGAAGGCCTACTTGAGGGGCAGAAACGCAGACTTGGCCTAATGTATCCAATCCCTTGTGTTCATACCCTTCCAGGTAAGGGTACTTAAACAGTATTTTTCTTTTTATAAGACACACTGAATTATAATAAGCACCTAGGTTATAGAGGAGAAAAATCGGATTATTTTTTTCATGAGACCTCAAATCAGACCCCCAATGTTCATCGTGCCAAATTTGACCCACAATCTCCATCAGACTCCCAATATCAGACTTTAGATACGACCCCAATATCAGACCTCAGATCAGATTCCAATATCAGAACTCGGATCAGACCATAGGTCAGACCAAAAATAACTAAATTAACTTATCTCTAATGCTCTGGATGGTGCCGCCAATCCAACATCTGGCCGCTCTTCCTGCATTCACTACTCCCTGTTCTTCTCCGGGCCTGCGCCCTGACTGCGTACATTGTATGGACATAGTGCGCACACTATGAACTGACGCTGTGCGACATCAGATCACAGTGCAGTGCAGAGAAGACCAGGGGGCGGTGAGTACAGCCAGAACTAGCAGTGCCACACTCACCACTCTCTGTGCCTCTTACATATGAATGAGCACTTTCATAATGAAAGCACTCATGAGTATTCCCTTTATAAGCTGCACTGACATTCCCACCCCCAGCCAAATATACAGTAGATATGGTGAGAGTGGAAAAGTGAGGAATGAATTGCCAGTATTAACTGGCAAAGCCCAAGATCAATTGGTTGACTCTAAGGCCTCTATGATGATGCCAATCCAGAACCACAATCAGCTTCCCTAGGTCCTCTGGGCAATCCCAATCCAGAACCGCAGTCAGGTTCCTTGGGTCCATCTTAATGCCGCAATCAAAGATTATATAATCCGGGAAGAAAAAGGAAGTCCTCTCGAAAAGGCACGTCTCAAACTTGGCATACAATCTGTGAAGACAACAGAGGAGTCTGTGGCTGTGTCTCCACTTTGCAGTCAGGCCTGGTGCAAAGACCAAGATGTCATCCAGGTAGACCATGATACAAGTATATTTCATAGAAAATGTTAATAAACCCCTGAAAGACAGCAGAGATGTTACACAGGTCACAGATCGTAACGAGGTCCTTGTAATTGCCATCACAGGTATTTAAAGCAGTCTTACACTCATTGCCCTCTCATAAATGGATCAATTTATAAGCCCCTTGGAAATAAAACTTTGTGAACACACTGGTCTATCACAGAGCTCAGCAATTAGAAGCAGAATATACTTGTTCTTCACCAAAATCTTTTTAGACTATGATACTGAATACATGGCCATCTTGCTTCTTGATGTATGAAAAAAAAAAACAGCTCCCGCAAGAGAGGGGGACTTCCGGATGAATCCTCTTTCAAGGTTCTCCTCGAAATAATCAAACATGGCCTAAGTATCAAGCTGAGACATTGGGTGAGCACGTCCACGTGGTGGAATGGTTCCAGGCAACAAGTCTATCTGGTTCCAGGAAACAAATTAATTCTTCTCTGAGTGAAAAAGTCCTATCTGGAGGTTCATGGGCATAGTGGCGTACTGACGCTCTATTCACTGATGCCACCAAAAAGACTTCTCCAGGTGCATGATAGGTATGCAGTGCGGGGTCACCAAGAGGAATTTACCTGCTGAATCAGAATCCAGGAATGGCTGTTTGGTAATTCAGACATCACCACACAACAATATCACAGAAAAAAGTTAATTTCGGAGAGACTACTGCAGTCGGCACTGGAGTTTCCAACCCTGAGAGGGCAAGTTCTTAAGTAGTAGACCTTGCCACTACAGAACAAAGACAAATTGCTACTGCTCCTGTGCTGCCAAAATCCGTCCACCTGCATGGGTTCCTAGGTAGGAGTTGAAAGAGAAGGAAGCATGGGCTTCTATGGCACCAGTCTTGGGGTTCTCCTCTCTAGGGCTGTCACCCTGAGACTTTTCCAAAATGGAGATCAATGCAGGTAGCAAGAGAAATCAGATTATCCAAGGTAGAAGGTATATACCGCTACCTCTTGGAGTAATCTCTGTGCAAGTGAACGCTGACCAAGGGGGGTCAAGAGACACTGATGCAGAGTCCTGAGGGATCCAGCAACACCATAGTCAGGGATAGGTTGAGGTCAAGACAGGCAGAGTATGTGTGATCCAATAAACAGTCAGAGGTCAGAGGAAATCAGAGGTCAGGTCATGCAGTGAAGGGTAAATTCCAGGAAGTAGGCAGAAGTCTGTATATGGGCAGACGACCATAATTGGCACACCTTTGCAGGAACCTAATGTGCAAGAACATATTTCTCAGGTACCTTCACACAGGAAAATTTCTTAAGTTCCCCTAGCTTGCCACCCATTGGCCGGGAAAATTACGGTGCACACACATTGGCCCTTTAAGACCCAGAGGGAGCACACATGCCCTAGGGGGACAGTAGAGACAGGCTTAGCCTGTGTGGAGGAGATGAATGGCAGCAGCACTACTCTGGCAGCTGGGCCTATTGGGTCAGAGGGAGGCAATGCCAGAGGGTCTGAGCCACTACGACAGAAGAGTGCCAGCACGGTTGATCAGAGCAGTATCCATGCCCACCGGGAGGAGTGGAGCAGTGGTGGTACAGACCGCTGCCAGTATAGGCTGCACAGAATACCTAACAATTGTATGGAGGCACAATCAATGGGGGGGGGGGGGGGGGGGGTAAAAAATACCTAAATGCTGTGTTGAAAGGCAAATGTCTACTGTGTAGGGGCACAAAGAATGACATTACTACTGTATAGGGGCACATAAGGGGTAATTACTACTGTATGGGGTTCAAACAGAACTTTACTAATGTATGGAGACTCAAAAGAGAACATCAGTAATATGTTAATATGTTGAAAAGTATTTTTTAACTACATATGACACAATTTCCTGTTACTATTTACAAAATGGTGCTTACACTTCGGGCCATAGACATAAACATTAATTCTGACTTTTCTCACTTACATGAGCCTCTGTGTATTAGGATTGGTACTGCATCACAGTTTGTAAGTCTCTTAAACATTCAGCTGATTAAAACTAGATTTACCCGATTTTAACTTGATATATTTTAAAGGGTTTAAAAAGCTATTACACCAACAGTTTATTATTACACTTTAGGATAACTGGGGTCTAGAATGAATAAAGGGTCTGCCATGGAGTATGAATTAATTACAGTCTCTGGCTTTGAGTCTGAATGTATTTGTGTTACTATCAATTCTGAAGATGGCTGCAGGAGTCCACTCTGCAGCCATCAGGGGAAGTCATGAAGGTGGTCTAGGCTGGATGGAAAAGAAGAAAAAAAGAGAATGCATCCAATAGCAATGACACGAGTCACTAAGTTTATAGAGTGTAATGACACTGGTTGTTCACAAGACTGCATAACCGGACTTTACCTATGCAGTCACTTTTCCCAAGTCCACATCCATGGACACTGCCAGTGAATTTTCTGTATAAAACACCAGTCATCTGCTGGCTATGGCAACCTCTCAGCTCCTGAGCCAGATTCATGTTTAGAGACCCAACATCTTCTGTACATGTTCTGAAGATGTCGAGAAGGGGCTAAAAATATTTCAAATAATAACACTGCATTGTAGAATTCACTGGGGCACATTTATTAAGTCCTAATAACCCCTATGCCAGGCGGTCTACATAACGTCAGAGGATCCTCTGCCACTTCTAAATGTAAGACAGCTTTCTAGCTGTCTTACATTTAGAAAAAAAATTGCACCTAAAACAGGCTTAGAAAATGGTCCCTGCCAGCCTGTCCCCTTTCCATGCCACAGCCACTTTTTTAGACCTGGCGTGAGCGGGGAGAAATCGCAGATTGCGGCACAAAGGACTCTTGCGCAGCAATCTGCGCCAGATATACACCTAAATTATGCGTATTTCTGTTTGATAAATGACCCCCACTGTGCTTATTTTAGAGGTCAACAAGGTGCATTTGTCGTTATTGCATCATTCCGCCATAACTGGAATCATCTACTGACTCAGCTACTTGCTTCTCAGCATACTTTGTTCATAAACGCCTTCAAGTGCTGCAGCTGAAATTAGATAACAGGTCTTTGTCTTTCTGTCTTTCACAATTATGAGTCATGACAATAGCACTGTAATTTAATGATTGTTCACGCACTTTGTAATTTCTGTGCACAGGAAAGGATCCCACAGATAAAATTAATAGAAATAAACCTATCCTATTTATACATCAGTTAATGGAATGGTTATATTATAGAAAAAGAAAGTATATATACAGGTATACTGTATTCCACATTATCCTGAAATACTATATCAAGTGTGCCTTCCCTAACTGAAATCACATTCATTAAAACGGGTTGTCCTACAAAAAATATTTTATAGTTTTCAAACCAGCACCTCGATCTGAATACTTTTGTAATTGCTTGGAATTAAAAATGTATTATAGCTACTGAGTTATTTAATGAAATCTGTCTGTACAGCGACACCGGCTGTTTGGTCTTTATCTAATTTCTCTGTCCTGCTCACTGAGATGGAAGCACATGCTCAGTTCCATCCTTCAACTGCCACCAGTTGCAGCCGAAAGGATACATCCCTGGGAAAGGACACATCCCCATCCCTGAGAGGACAGCTTGAAATAAATCTAGCAGGACAATGAATGGGGAGATCTCTGGATCCATGTAAGGTACAGGGCTGATCCTAGATTTGTTAGAAAAGAGGTTGTCATGTACTAGACTATGTATGATTTGAATTTTTTACATTATTCATAGGATAACCCCTTTAATATCTTAATATGCCTTCTATGATGATTTCCAATGTAAAATTGTATATAATAGTATAAAAAGCAATGCAAAAGTAATTTAACTAGTACATATTAAAGGGGTTTTCCAAGATATTTTATTGAAGATCTATCGGGCGGCCTTATCTTCAACAAGCTGATCGGCGGAGGTGCTGGGTGTTGGACTCCTGCCAATCTGATATTGATTATTTATCCTGAGGATAGGTCATCTATAAAAATATCTTGCAAAAACCCCTTTAATATTGACAAAACTACTTGTAAAACAAGCCCCCCAGGAAGAAGCGCATGTAACAGTCGCGTACACACACACACAGGGGGGAGGGAAATGACCACTGCGCTCCACCCTTACCCCTGGCCCTGACTACTTGCCTCACGAGTCCTAATGACAGGTGACAACTGGACGGCAATCCCTAGCTTGGAATAAGTGCAGGGATGACAGACAAACAACAGAACATAAACGGACTGAGTCAATACCAGGAAAGCTACAAAGTACAAATGGAGCAAGCAGAGAATAGTCAGGAGAAGCCAGGGTCATAAATACCAGGAGAGTCGTGAAGTACCAAAGGTGTCAGCAGAGGATCGTCAGGAGGAGGCCGGGGTCAGAATACCAGGAGAGCAGCAAAGTACACAAGGAGCAGGCAGAGGATGGTCAGGAATTCAGCAGGAGGTAAGTACGCCAGGAAAGACACAATCGCAGGTGGAACCCAAATAACAGGCAATCTGTGGCCAGCAGATTGCCTGTTTAAATAGGGAGCTAGAGGGGTCATGTGACGTGGCCAGCGTCACATGACTCCACACAGTCTACACAGCCGAGCACCGAGTGATCAGCTAAAACTATTAGCATGAATGCAGATAGATGCACACATAGTATTATCAGGAGCGCGGGTGACACTGGATGCACTGATGATGCGGCCACGCTCCGGACGTGCCCGCCTCCTAGACGGCGCCGTGACAGTACCCCCTCTTTTACGTGGGGCCACCGGACGGCTTCTCGGGATGATCCTCATGAAATTTCTTAACCAGTCTAGGGGCATGAACCTCCCTAGCTGGAACCCAAGACCTCTACTCAGGTCCATAGCCCTTCCAGTGCACCAGATACTGCAAGGAATTACGCACTCTCCTGACATCCACAATTTAAGATACCACATACTCCACAGAATCCTTAACCAGAACAGGCAGAGGCGCGGCTTGTGAGTGACGGTACGACAGGTTCAATGTATTTTTTTAGTAGGGACTTGTGAAATACATCGTGAATGTGGATGTGAATTCTAACCTAAATGATACAGGATTAATCACCTCTACGATTTTGTACGGCCCTATAAAGTGAGGAGCAAACTTTCTTGAAGCAACTTTGAGTGAAAGATTTTTAGAGGACAACCACACCTTATCACCCACCTGAAAGTTCACCCCCATGGAACGTCTCCTATTGGCCGTGACTCTTTGAGTATCTTGAGCCTTTTCCAGGTTCGATTGAACCTGAGCCTATACTGTGCACAGTTTTGAGGAGATCTCATCCGCCTCGGGATTACACAAGGAGACGGATGACCCAGAAAGAAAATGAGGATGAAATCCATAGTTACAAAAAAGGAGAGACCCCAGCAGAGGAATTAACACAGTTATTCAGAGCAAACTCGGCTAACGGAAGGTATTTCACCCACAACTGTTGATCATCTGCAACATATGCCCTGAGAAATTGTTCCACCGACTGATTGAGGCGCTCAGTCTGTCCATTACTTTCAGGGTGATAAGCAGATGAGAAGGACAGAGAAATCCGGCATCTCAGACAGAAGGCCCTCCAAAACTTGGACACAAACTGCACACCCCTGTCAGATACAATATTTTCTGGAATGCCATGTAAACGTACAATTTGTTCCACAAACAAAGATGCTAGGGTCTTCGCACTCGGGAGTTTAGGCAGGGGAATAAAGTGAGCCATCTTGCTGAATCTATCGACCACTACCCAAAACACAGTCATACCCTCTGCAGGTGGCAGATCAGTGATAAAATCCATTGAGATATGAGACCAGGGTCTACTGGGAATGGGTAAGGGTCGTAGGTCCCCAGCCAGGCGAGTCCTAGGGTCTTAGACCTCGCACAAACCTTGCAAGCCAAAACATAAGACTTGACGTCTCTAGTTAAAGTAGGCCACCAGAATGATCTGGAAACCAGCTCTTTAGTGCCCTCAATACCCGGATGTCCACAAAAAACCGAGTCATGACACTCACCCAGCAGTTGGAGACGAAACTGTACGGGAACAAACAACTTATCTGTAGGAGTGGATGGCGGAGCTAGGTGTTGTTCAGCCTTGATGAGAGTCATGATGTCCTGCGACAAGGCTGCTACGAAGACCTTAGCTGGTAAAATGGTTTCAGGTGGAGTCCCTGTAGGCTGGTATGCACAGAAACTCCGAGAGAGTGTGTCTGCCTCCACGTTTCTACTTCCAGGTCTGAAAGTTATGGAAAAATTATAGCGAGTAAAAAACAATGCCCATCTAGCCTGGCGGGGATTTAATCTTTTAGCCGACTTGAGAAACATTAGGTTCTTATGATCGGTAACAACAGTAACACAATGTTTTGCCCCCTCAAGAAAATGTCTCTATTCTTCAAATGCCCACTTAATGGCCAGTAACTCCCGATTTCCTATGTCATAATTTCTCTCAGAGGGGGAAAACTTTCTGGAAAAAAACGCACAAGGTCTCAGGTTAGTGAGGGTAGCATGACCTTGCGAGAGGACTGCTCCTGCCCCGTCCTCAGAAGCATCCACCTCCTCGATAAAAGTTTTTTCCTGATCTGGCTGGGTTTGTCACAACCAGACAGCTGAGAAGCTCTGACAGAGGCCTTTCAGAACCTCCTCCTTGAGTTCTCTTTGTTGTGCTGTTCAGTTCCTCATCTCGTTAGCCTCTCTCAGCTGTCATGGAGTTGGACTGATTGCATCCCTTTAAATTCCGCCCCATAATGCATTACTGGGCGGCTTATACTACTTCCTGGAGTGTGTGTGCATGCTGATCTTGTTTTCCAGTCTGCTACAAAGTTAAGTGCTGAACATTTATCTGTTATTTTCTGTTTGCTGGATCCCAGGTGACCCTGACTCCCTCCGTGTCTGGTGTAGGGAGCCGGTGGTCGTGTCCCCTCACTATTGTAGGGTGTTCAGGGGTTATATAGTCGAGGTACGTGGATATGCAACCTTCCACCTTTCGAATCTTTGCATAGGCTGAGCAGCCAGGGAAAGTGCTAGGTCTTGTGCAGGGGTCTCCCTTTTGGTTCCTTAGCTTTGGATCCACTCAGTCATATATGCATGTTGCTTTGTCTTGTTTCCTGTACACCGTCCGTGACATTATAAGCCGCCTAAAACCGTCTCAAGCATGGATCCGGTTTCACTTTTGGCTGAACGCTTCCAGGGTCTTTCATTGGAGGTAGCTGATCTCCGTAAGACTTTTTCTCAGCTACAAGTGACCGGTTCAGCTTGCGTTCATGGAGTTTGTTCTGAGCCTAAGATCTCGCTCCCGGATACGTTCTCCGGGGGTAGTGAGAATTTTGTGTGTTTTAGAGAGGCTTGCAAACTCCATTTTAGCCTTCTTCCCCATTCCTCTGGCGATGAGGAACGGAGGGTGGGGATCATTATATCGCTGCTCTGGGGTAACGCTCAGTCCTGGGCCTTTTCGCTGCCGGAGGGGGCACGGCCTCTCCGTTCTGTGGATGAATTCTTTTTAGCCCTGGGTCAGATATATGATGATCCGGATCGTATTGCTCTGGCTGAGTCTAGACTACGTCTATTATGCCAGGGTAAACAATCCGCAGAAATATACTGCTCAGAATTTCGGAGATGGGCAGTTGATACTGGTTGGAATGATGCTGCACTCCGAAGTCAATTTTGCCATGGTCTTTCAGAGGGATTGAAAGATGCATTTGCCTTTCATGAGAGGCCTATTTCTTTGGACTCTGCTATGTCTCAGGCTGTTCGTATTGACAGGCGTCTTAGAGAGAGAGGAGAGATGTCCCCTTCCTGTCATACTCAGTCCCAGGACATTGCAGCGGTCCCATTCTGTGCGCAGGGGTCTCAGTCGCTGTCAGCCCCTTCTGAGCAGGAGCCCATGCAGCTGGGGTTGATTGCTTCTGACAATAGAAGATTCAGCTCGCATGGGAGGGTTTGTTTTTGTTGTGGAGGTATAAATCATTTGGCAAATATTTGTCCCTCTAGGAGATTCAGGCAGTTTTCTGGGAGTAATAAAGAAACAAACAGGAAAAAATCTTTAAAAAATGTTCCGTCTGTTACTATTGGCAGGGTTGAGGCGGAAATTGAAGGTTTTCCGTTTGCTTGTAGTTCCCGTTTTGTCCTGCCGGCTAGGGTGGTGCTAGAGAGCAAGAACATTTTTTGTGAGATTTTTGTGGATAGTGGAGCAGCGGTCAATCTCATTGATAATCAATTTGCGATAACTCATGGTTTCCAGGTGCGCACTTTGGGAAAGGATATTCCTGTTTTCGCTATTGATTCCGCTCCACTTTCTCAGAAATCATTAAAGGGCATAGTTCACAATATCCGTTTAATTGTGAGTGATGCTCATGTTGAGGATGTGTCATGTTTCGTCCTTAGCGGTTTGCCTACCCCTCTAGTGTTGGGGCTACTCTGGCTCACTAAACATAACCCCACCATTGATTGGCAAGCAAGGCAAATAAATGGTTGGAGTGACTTTTGCAGAGAGAATTGCCTCACGACATCTGTTTCTGAGGTTGCTACTAAGACTGTACCATCTTTTCTCTCTGAATTTTTGGATGTCTTCTCTGAGAGTGGAGTTCAGGATTTGCCCCCGCACAGGGAGTACGATTGCCCTATTAATCTCATCCCAGGCGCCAAACTGCCTAAATCTCATTTATACAATCTTTTCCAACCTGAGAGGATCGCTATGCGTGCTTATATCTCTGAGAGTCTGAGAAAAGGACACATACAACCCTCGAAGTCACCTGTTGCCGCTGTTTTTTTCTTTGTTAAGAAAAAAGATGGTTCTTTAAGACCTTGTCTGGATTTCAGGGAGCTGAACAGTATCACTATTCGTGACCCTTATCCGCTTCCTCTGATCCCGGACCTGTTTAACCAGGTTGTTGGGGCTAAAGTCTTTTCCAAATTAGATCTAAGAGGGGCATACAACCTGGTCAGGGTCAGAGAAGGAGACGAATGGAAGACGGCCTTTAATACCCCTGAGGGCCATTTTGAGAATTTGGTTATGCCTTTTGGTTTGATGAATGCCCCAGCCGTTTTTCAGCATTTCGTGAACAGCATTTTTTATCATTTGATGGGAAAATTTGTATTAGTGTATTTGGATGACATTTTGATTTTTTCTCCTGATTTCAAAACTCATAAGGAACATTTACGTCAAGTTTTGCTCATCTTGCGGGAGAATAAATTATATGCGAAACTGGAAAAATGTGTGTTTGCGGTTCCAGAAATTCAATTTCTGGGGTTCCTTCTATCACGATCGGCGTAACTGTCACATACGTGACACGGAGGGAGGAACAGAGGGAGGCCCTGCCCTAGTGAGAGGGAAGGTGGTGACCCCTGACTCACCTTGCGTCTGGCACCTGGCTGCCCTGTCGTCCCTAGACGGGTTCCTCACCCGTACGCCGATCACGTGCCTAAAACCCTGGCTTTCCCTAGGATGAGCCCTAGATAGTGAACAGGGCGGTGGGAACACTAGTCCGCACCACTAGCTCTAGAGGAAAACACCAAGGGGAGGACAGACAATACAAACTAAACATATAATCCCAGGTGGGCAACAACAGGAGACAACAAAAGCCCAACAGGGATCCGGAGGGTAGCACTCTGGAACAACAACCAGATTCTCAGCTCCAGTGGGTCAGTATAGATGTCCAGGCAGGAAGCTCTATAACTGGCAACAAGAGAAGTGTGAGAGGAGAATATAAGGAGTTTGGGAGTGGCAGACAAGAAACAGCTGAGGAGGAGAAGCTACGGATCCCTGAGTGAGACAAAAAGGATAGCAAGGCAAACACAGAAAACAAACACTAAGAAACACCGTGATCTTTAGACATAGAGCGCGCAGCCACCCGCTGCGACTTCCTGACCCCGGGTATAACAGAGTCAGACGTGGCTCTTGACACCCTCGTGACAGTACCCCCCCTTTCACGAGGGGCCTCCGGACACTCAGGACCAGGTCTCTCCGGATGAGAGACATGGAAAGCCTGAATCAACCTGTTGGCGTTTACCTCTGACGCTGGAACCCACATTCTTTCCTCGGGACCGTAACCCCTCCAATGCACCAGATACTGAAGAGAGCGGCGGACCCGACGAGAATCAACAATTCTGGATATTTGAAACTCCAGATTACCATCCACAACAACAGGAGGAGGTGGCAGCGGTGATGGTTCTAGAGGTGGAACATACTTCTTGAGCAACGACTTATGGAAGACGTTATGGATCTTAAAAGTCTGAGGTAGCTCCAGGCGAAAAGCCACAGGGTTAATGACGGCTACAATTTTATAAGGACCAATGAACCTAGGACCCAGTTTCCAAGAGGGAACCTTCAACTTAATATTCCTAGTAGACAACCACACATAGTCATTCACTCCTAGGTCCGGACCTGGCGACCGTTTCTTATCGGCCATGCATTTGTATTTACCACTCATATTTTTCAAGTTAGCTTGCACCTTCTGCCATACCGATGAAAGAGATGAAGAAAACCGTTCCTCTTCGGGAACCCCAGAAGACCCCCCCTCTTTGAAAGTACAAAATTGGGGATGAAAACCGTATGCACCAAGAAATGGTGACTTGCCAGTGGATTCCTGACGGCGATTATTTATGGCAAACTCGGCTAACGGTAAATATGATGACCACACCTCTTGGTTTTCAGACGCAAAACACCTTAAATATGTTTCTAGGTTTTGGTTGGTACGCTCAGTCTGTCCATTCGACTGAGGATGGAAAGCTGAGGAAAAGGATAAGTGTACCCCTAAACGGGTACAAAAAGCTTTCCAAAACTTAGAAATAAACTGGGTTCCCCGATCCGAAACCACATCGGAAGGGACCCCGTGAAGCTTCACGATTTCACTGATAAACACCTGAGCAAGAGTCTTAGCATTAGGAAGTGCGGGTAGCGCAATAAAGTGTACCATTTTGCTAAACCTGTCTACTACTACCAAGATAACTGTTTTACCCGCAGACAAAGGTAAGTCAGTGATGAAATCCATTGATAGATGTGTCCATGGTCTATTGGGGATGAAAAGTGGCAATAAAGACCCTGCTGGACGTGTATGAGAGACTTTCGCGCGTGCACAAGTAGAACAAGTAGACACGAAATCTATTACATCCTGACGCAACCTTGGCCACCAAAAACGACGAGACAATAGCTCCAAGGTTGCTTTACTACCTGGGTGCCCAGCAAGTGCCGAATTATGATGTTCCTTCAATAACTCAAGACGCAGGTTTAACGGTACAAACAATTTCTCTGAGGGGCAAGAGGCCGGGGCGTCCCCCTGGGCCTCTAACACCTTTCCCTCTAGAACAGAGTGTACAGCCGAGACAACCACTCCTCTTTGTAAAATAGGTACCGGATCACTAACATTACCCCCTCCAGGGAAACTACGAGACAATGCGTCTGCCTTGGTATTTTTTGCCCCAGGACGATAGGTGATTACAAAGTTAAATCTGGTAAAGAATAGCGACCACCTAGCTTGTCTAGGGGTGAGACGCTTAGCCGATTCTAGGTACAGAAGGTTTTTGTGATCCGTAATTACCGTGACGGGGTGGATTGCTCCCTCTAAGAAGTGACGCCACTCTTCAAACGCCAGTTTAATCGCCAACAGTTCCCTATTTCCAATATCATAGTTCTTTTCTGCTGCAGATAATTTTTTGGAAAAGAAAGCGCAAGGACGCCATTTGCCAGGAGACGGACCCTGAGACAATACAGCCCCCACTCCCACCTCCGACGCATCAACTTCAACAATAAAAGGCTGGGAGACATCAGGTTGAATTAGAACAGGTGCCGAGGTAAATCTCTCTTTTAGAGAGGAAAATGCAATTTTAGCGGCGTCAGACCATTTAGAAAAATCAGTCCCCTTCCTAGTCATGTCAGTAAGGGGTTTAACGATCACTGAATAATTTTTAATAAACTTTCTGTAGAAATTTGCGAAACCCAAAAACCGTTGTAGAGCTTTAAGGTTCTCAGGAAGATCCCAATCTAAAATTGCCTGGACCTTCCCAGGATCCATACGGAAACCTGAAGCAGATAATAGATATCCCAGGAATTGTATTTCCTGAACGGCGAAGACACATTTTTCAATTTTCGCATATAATTTATTCGTCCGTAGGACCTGCAGTACTTGCCTGACATGTACTTCATGTGTTTTCAGATCAGCCGAATAAATTAAGATATCATCTAGGTATATGACTACAAACCTGCCGATGAGATGACTAAAAATATCATTAACGAAATGTTGGAAGACAGCAGGGGCATTGGTCAGACCGAAAGGCATGACTAAATTTTCGTAATGCCCCTCAGGGGTGTTAAAAGCTGTCTTCCACTCATCCCCTTCCTTGATACGAATCAGATTGTAGGCCCCCCTAAGATCAAGTTTGGAGAACCACCTAGCACCCGCAATCTGATTAAAAAGGTCAGGAATGAGAGGAAGAGGGTATGGGTCTCGGACGGTTATCCGGTTTAGCTCACGGAAATCTAGGCAAGGACGCAGGCCCCCATCTTTCTTTTTAACAAAGAAAAACCCTGCAGCCACGGGTGAAGAAGAGGGTCTGATGTGTCCCTTGGCCAGACTCTCGGAGATATAATCTTTCATGGCTTGTCTCTCGGGACCCGAAAGATTATACAACCTGGACTTGGGTAATTTTGCACCGGGAATCAGGTTAACCGGGCAATCATAAGGACGATGAGGTGGTAGCTTCTGACAACCCTTTTCAGAAAAAACGTCCTCAAAGTCCGAAATAAATGTAGGTAGGGAAGCTATGGAGGCGATTAAGCAATTGTTATTTAAGCAATTCTCTCTGCAATGCTCACTCCACTCCAATATCTCCCTGGCCTGCCAATCCACCACTGGATTGTGCGCTACCAACCAGGGAAGACCCAATACCACAGGAGAGGGAAGGCCCTCCAGAACGTAACATGAAAGACGCTCCTTATGGTGGTCCCCTACCCGAAGATGTAAGTTATGGACAACGTGAGTGAGGTTTCTCTGAGACAGAGGAGCAGAGTCAATAGCGAATATGGGAATGGGTCTCTGCAGCGTACAGAGAGACAAACCCATAGTGCGGGCAAAATGGGCATCTATCAAATTTACCCCTGCACCACTGTCTAGAAAAAAAGAAATAGACTCCGTCTTAACACCAAAAACAATAACCGCTGGCAACACAAATTGAGATGTTCGTATGGAGGAAACGTATACCCCCCGGCTGACATCCTCCGCACAGCCTGGGGTTAGTAGTTTTCCGACGGTCTTTTGTTTTTGGGAAAGGAGGGACAGACATTAATGAAATGACCCTTCCCCCCACAGAAAAAACAAGCCCCCCACCTACGGCGAACCTCAGGAGGACGGACCTGACGAGAAGTTCCTCCTAGCTGCATAGGCTCATCCAAGTCCGTACAGACTAACTGCTGCTTGGGAGAGGTTACCGATTGCTCAGGAATTTTCGATCTCTCCCTAAGACGTCTATCTATCCTGATAGAGAGGGACATAACAGCATCAAGGGAAAGGGGGGTCTCATACAGCGCCAGCGCATCCTTAACCCTTTCAGATAACCCAGAGCAGAACTGACTCCTGAGAGCCGGGTCGTTCCACTGAGTATCCGTAGCCCACCTGCGGAACTCTGAGCAATATTCCTCTGCTGGCCGATCTCCCTGTAGGAGTCTCCGTAACTTCGACTCAGCCAGGGCGACACGGTCAGGGTCATCATATATGAGACCCAAAGCCCCAAAAAATCCCTCCACTGACCGGAGAGCCTGGGAACCAGGGGGTAACGAGAACGCCCAGGATTGCGGGTCCCCCTGAAGCAGGGAAATAACAATCCCCACCCGCTGTTCTTCATTACCTGAGGAGTAAGGGCGCAGCTTAAAATATAATTTGCAGGCCTCACGGAACAACACAAATTTGTCCCTTCCCCCAGAGAATCTGTCAGGAAGAACAACCTTGGGTTCTGTAACAACCTGGTTACCCATAGCAACCGCTGGGCTTACGGTCTGCTGCATTTGCTGCTGCTGTTGGAGGACAGACGCCTTCAATCCTGCCACCTCCAAAGACAGGCCTTGAAGCTGTTTTGCCAAAGCAGCAATAGGATCCATATTGGATTCTAAGTAGAGAAAAAAAAATTTAAATAAATTATTTTATTTTTTTTCTCAAAAAATAAGGGCCAGTTATAATATCACGATCGGCGTAACTGTCACATACGTGACACGGAGGGAGGAACAGAGGGAGGCCCTGCCCTAGTGAGAGGGAAGGTGGTGACCCCTGACTCACCTTGCGTCTGGCACCTGGCTGCCCTGTCGTCCCTAGACGGGTTCCTCACCCGTACGCCGATCACGTGCCTAAAACCCTGGCTTTCCCTAGGATGAGCCCTAGATAGTGAACAGGGCGGTGGGAACACTAGTCCGCACCACTAGCTCTAGAGGAAAACACCAAGGGGAGGACAGACAATACAAACTAAACATATAATCCCAGGTGGGCAACAACAGGAGACAACAAAAGCCCAACAGGGATCCGGAGGGTAGCACTCTGGAACAACAACCAGATTCTCAGCTCCAGTGGGTCAGTATAGATGTCCAGGCAGGAAGCTCTATAACTGGCAACAAGAGAAGTGTGAGAGGAGAATATAAGGAGTTTGGGAGTGGCAGACAAGAAACAGCTGAGGAGGAGAAGCTACGGATCCCTGAGTGAGACAAAAAGGATAGCAAGGCAAACACAGAAAACAAACACTAAGAAACACCGTGATCTTTAGACATAGAGCGCGCAGCCACCCGCTGCGACTTCCTGACCCCGGGTATAACAGAGTCAGACGTGGCTCTTGACACCCTCGTGACACCTTCTCTCCGCTTCTGGTTTTCGCATGGACCCCGAGAAGGTCCGCGCTGTGCTTGAGTGGGAGCTTCCTGAGAATCAGAAGGCGCTGATGAGGTTTTTGGGCTTTGCCAATTATTACAGGAAGTTTATTTTGAATTATTCCTCTATTGTTAAACCACTCACTAATATGACCAGAAAGGGGGTAGATTTTTCTTCTTGGTCAGTAGAGGCGCGTAAGGCTTTTTCTAATATCAAGGAGAGTTTTGCTTCCGCTCCCATCTTGGTGCAACCTGATATTTCTTTACCCTTCATAGTTGAGGTTGATGCTTCTGAGGTGGGTGTGGGGGCGGTCTTGTCTCAGGGTTCCTCTCCTGCCAAATGGCGACCGTGTGCCTTTTTCTCAAAAAAACTCTCCTCCGCAGAGAGAAATTACGATGTGGGAGATAGGGAATTGTTGGCCATCAAGTTGGCTTTTGAGGAATGGCGCCATTGGCTAGAGGGAGCCAGAAACCCTATTACCGTATTTACTGACCATAAAAATCTGGCCTACTTGGAGTCAGCCAAGCGTCTGAACCCGAGACAGGCCAGATGGTCTTTGTTCTTTTCTAGGTTTAATTTTGTGGTCACGTTCCGCCCTGGAGTTAAGAATGTGAAGGCAGATGCCCTGTCACGTTGTTTTCTGGGAGGCGGGAATTTTGAAGACCCGGGTCCCATTTTGGCTGAAGGTGTGGTGGTCTCTGCTCTCTTTTCTGAATTGGAGGCAGAGGTGCAGGCAGCCCAGTCAGAGGCTCCTGATCTTTGTCCTCCTGGGAGGTTGTTTGTGCCTCTCGCTTTAAGACACAAGATTTTTAAGGAACACCACGATACGGTCCTTGCTGGGCACCCGGGGGCAAGAGCCACACTGGATCTCATCGCTCTGAGATTCTGGTGGCCTGCGCTTCGTAAGTCGGTTGAGGGTTTTGTGGCAGCCTGCGAGACTTGCGCTCGTGCCAAAGTCCCTCATTCACGGCCATCAGGTCCTCCCCTTCCCTTACCCATTCATTCCCGTCCTTGGACACATCTGTCCATGGACTTTATAACGGACCTGCCTCGTTCCTCAGGGAAGACTGCGATTCTGGTGGTGGTTTTAGCAAAATGGTGCATTTCATCCCTTTTCCTGGTTTGCCCAATGCTAAGACGCTGGCGCAGGCATTTATTGATCACATTGTCAAATTGCACGGTATTCCTTCAGACATAGTCTCTGATAGGGGCACACAGTTTGTTTCCAGATTCTGGAAGGCTTTCTGTTCTTGCTTGGGGGTTCGGTTGTCATTCTCTTCTGCTTTCCACCCGCAGTCGAATGGCCAGACAGAGCGCGTCAATCAGAATCTGGAGACATATCTGCGCTGTTTTGTGGCGGAGAATCAAGAGGATTGGTGTTCTTTTTTGTCCCTTGCTGAGTTTGCTTTAAATAACCGTCGTCAGGAGTCCTCTGATAAGTCACCATTTTTTTGTGCATATGGGTTTCATCCGCAGTTTGGGACTTTCTCGGGAGAGGGGTCTTCTGGTTTACCTGATGAGGACAGATTCTCCTCGTCTTTGTCATCTATTTGGCAAAAGATTCAGGATAATCTAAAGAGCATGAGTGAGAGATATAAGCGTGTGGCAGATAAGAGACGTGTGCTTGGTCCGGACCTGAATGTTGGTGATCTGGTGTGGTTGTCTACCAAGAATATCAAATTGAAGGTTCCCTCCTGGAAGTTGGGTCCTAGGTTTATTGGGCCTTACAAAATCCTGTCTGTCATCAATCCTGTTGCCTACCGTTTTGATCTTCCTCAGACTTGGAAGATCCATAATGTTTTTCATAAGTCCTTATTGAAACCTTATGTTCAACCCATTGTACCCTCGCCTTTGCCTCCTCCTCCGATTATGGTTGATGGGAATCTTGAATTTCAGGTCTCTAGGATTGTGGATTCTCGTCTTGTCCGCGGTTCTCTTCAGTACCTTGTTCATTGGGAGGGTTATGGTCCTGAGGAGAGGATGTGGGTCCCAGTGATGGACATTAAGGCCTCTCGTCTCATCAGGGCTTTCCATAGGTCCCATCCTGAGAAGGTGGGCTCTGAGTGTCCGGAGTCCACTCGTAGAGGGAGGGGTACTGTCACAACCAGACAGCTGAGAAGCTCTGACAGAGGCCTTTCAGAACCTTCTCCTTGAGTTCTCTTTGTTGTGCTGTTCAGTTCCTCATCTCGTTAGCCTCTCTCAGCTGTCATGGAGTTGGACTGATTGCATCCCTTTAAATTCCGCCCCATAATGCATTACTGGGCGGCTTATACTACTTCCTGTAGTGTGTGTGCATGCTGATCTTGTTTTCCAGTCTGCTACAAAGTTAAGTGCTGAACATTTATCTGTTATTTTCTGTTTGCTGGATCCCAGGTGACCCTGACTCCCTCCGTGTCTGGTGTAGGGAGCCGGTGGTCGTGTCCCCTCACTATTGTAGGGTGTTCAGGGGTTATATAGTCGAGGTACGTGGATATGCAACCTTCCACCTTTCGGCTCTTTGCATAGGCTGAGCAGCCAGGGAAAGTGCTAGATCTTGTGCAGGGGTCTCCCTTTTGGTTCCTTAGCTTTGGATCCACTCAGTCATATATGCATGTTGCTTTGTCTTGTTTCCTGTACACCGTCCGTGACAGGGTTAGAACGGGAGCGCTACTAAAAGCCTTCTTTAGGGTTTCAAATGAATCTAAGGCCTCAGTAGACCAATTTTCAAGATCCGCCCCTTTTTTTGTGAGGTCGGTCAATGGTCTAGCGATTACTGAGAAATTCTTTATGAACTTACTGTAGTAGTTAGCGAATCCAAGGAAACGTTGTAAGGCCTTTAAGGATGATGGTCTTACCTATCCCTTAATCGCTAAAACCTTGCTAGGATCCATCTTTATGGCGTGGGGAGTCAGAACATGTCCGAGAAATATAATCTCCTGCACCCCAAAAACAAATTTTTCCTGTTTAGCAGATAATTGGTTCTCTCTCAACACCTCCAACACCTGTCTAACATGAAATACATGACTCTTAAAATCAGGGGAAAATATCAAAATGTCGTTGAGATATACAATGACAAATTTTCCCAAGAACTCCCTAAGAATATGGTTCATGAAATTTTGGAACACAGCCGGGGCATTGCTGAGTCCAAAAGGCATAACGAGATATTCAAAGTGATCAGCCGGGCTATTGAATGCTGTTTTCCATTCGTCCCCCTCCTTGATTCGGATTAAATTGTATGCTCCTCTTAAATCAATCTTAGAAAACCAGGCCGCCCCTAATACCTGGTTAAATAAATCCGGAATCAATGGGAGGGAATAAGTATTCCGGATAGTGATCTCATTTAATTTCCGGTAATCTATACAGGGTCTAAGACCACCAGCCTTCTTCATAACAAAGAAAAACCCCGCCCCCATAGGAGAAACCGAGGGTCTAATGTGCCTCTTAATGAGACTCTCCTTAATGTAATCTTCCATGGCCTCACGTTCAGGTTTGGAAAGATTGTAAATACACCCCTTAGGAAACCTTGCCCCCCTTCTCCAGGACTGTGGCGCAATCATAAGGTCTATAGGGAGGAAGAGCCTCCGTGGACGACGACGAGAACACATCAGCATACTCTTTTATGACTGCGGGTAATACCTCAGACTCCACAGAGAACCCAACCCGTATTCTAGACAAACACGAGCCGCACTCAGATCCCCAACTCACCAGTTCCCCTCTGGTCCAATCAATCGTAGGATTGTGTAATTGGAGCCACGGCATCCCCAATACCACCTCGACTGGTAAGTTCTCTAGGACTAACAGGGAACATTTCTCTAAGTGGCACACTCCCACAGCTAAGGAAATCTGTGAGGTACATGACATCACAGTACCCCCCACCAGGGGAGTGGAGTCGATGGCCATGATATGGATGGGCATAGGTAGAACAAAAACTGGAATACCCTGTCTAGTAGCATACCCCTGGTCAATAAAGCTGGCCGCTGAGCCTGAATCTATAAAGGCCTGACCCGACCACTTATTAGAACCCAGAGAAATGGTTATAGGAACTAAAAGCTTACTCTTAGTAATAACAGGGAGTACCTGGTCCCTTGGTGGTCTTGTCTTGGAAGCCTTATCAGAAAGGATCCTCTTTGGACACTGATTGATCCAATGGTCAGGATCTCCACAGTAGAAACAGATCCCACGTCTGCGGCGCTGATCCCCTCTAGTCATCCCAATTTGCATAGATTCTTCAGAGGAGACCTCAACACCACTCCTGGTGCAACCCTCAGACTGGACCAGTACCTGAGAAGAGAACTGTCGTTCCTGTCGTCTTTCTCTCACACGTCGGTCGAGTTGGACTGCTAGGGTCATAGTCTCCTCAAGAGTCTCAGGGAGCTGATAACTCACTAGTAGGTCTTTTAGATTATCAGATAGGCCTGACCTGAATTGACACTTAAGAGCTGGCTCGTTCCACCCTGAGGGAACACACCACCTTCTAAATTGGGTGCAATACTCCTCCGCAGAGAGGTTGCCTTGAACCAATGCTTTTAGCGCAGTTTCGGCTACCAGGGCCCTGTCTGGTTCATCATACAGGGTACCCAGAGCCTGAAAAAAAACCTCTACCATGGTTAAACAACTATCATCAGGGGGAAAAGAAAAGGCCCACTCCTGGGGATCCCCCTGTAAGCGGGAAATAACAATGCCCACCCGTTGGCTTTCCAACCCGGAAGACAAGGGGCGTAAACTAAAATACAATTTACAGCTCTCCCTAAAGGAGTGAAACTTCCTCCAAACTCCAGAGAAGGGCTCTGGAAGCTTGATCGGTGGCTCCATATGAGGGCTCAAGTTCGGACCAGAGGCCTGAGGAGCATCAGCGCCTTGTCCTATTTCTAGAGAAAGAATCTTCTCCCCTAGCTCCTGCAACCTCTGCGTCAGGTTTGACACATGCTCAGTCAGGGTCACTAGAGGATTCATGGTACAGTGGTTTCAGTAGGCCTGTTATTCTGTAACGGTCACGTACACACACACACACAGGGGGGAGGGAAGTGACCACTGCGCTCCACCCTTACCCCTGGCCCTGCCTACTTGCCTCGCGAGTCCTAATGACAGGGGACAACTGGACGGCAATCCCTAGCTTGGAATAAGTGCAGGGATGACAGACAAACAACAGAACGTAAACGGACCGAGTCAATACCAGGAAAGCTACAAAGTAAAAGTGGAGCAAGCAGAGAATAGTCAGGAGAAGCCGGGGTCATAAATACCAGGAGAGTCGTGAAGTACCAAATGAGTCAGCAGAAGCTGGGGTCAGAATACCAGGAGAGCAGCAAAGTACACAAGGAGCAGGCAGAGGAAACGCCAGGAAAGACACAATCGCAGGTGGAACCTAAATAACAGGCAATCTGTGGCCAGCAGATTGCCTGTTTAAATAGGGAGCTAGAGGGGTCATGTGACGTGGCCAGCGTCACATGACTCCACACAGACTACACAGCCGAGCACCGAGTGATCAGCTCGGTGCTCAGCCCTAAAACTATTAGCATGAATGCAGATAGATGCACACATAGTATTATCAGGAGTGCGGGTGACGCTGGATGCACTGATGATGCGGCCGCGCTCCGGACGTGCCCGCCTCCTAGACGGCGCCGTGACAGCGCACCAGGGAAACGTACGTCGGGCTTCCAGCTCGCCCCAAACTGGTTAGTAACTCATGTTTATATGATGCTACTAGTTAGGTTTGGTTACTTAGTAGGTTCTGGTTTATGGTCAGTTACTTCTCAAATTGTATTTTGTTACCACTAGACCCGTTGTGGGCCTGCAGTTTATTATTCTATGGGCTTGGACTTTACAGTTTTATTGTGATCATCTGATCTCCCTTTGTCATTTTATTTCTGTATTACAGGCAATAGCTTTTTGATAGTAATAGTGGGGTTTGTTTTACACAGGTTCAGTTTAACATACACTGGTGGGGGCACCATTGTGGGTGATCACCCAGTGATATAGTTACACTTTTCCTTGTGTACTTCTCTCATTGCCAAGATATTGCCTGTGTTTTTACATTCAATTAGTGTTAGGGAGGTCACATGAGACACAGGTGAGTTCCCCATTTATTTATATAGCTGTTTCCAAGTGTAGTTGGATTTTTATTTATCAATTTATGACCATTGTCTCCAGCTTTAATTTTTTTTTTTGGGGGGGGGGGGGGAGGTTGTTCTACATTTAGGCACTTCTTGCAATTTATTGTAATTGTCTTTGATATTTATTAACATTAATAAAGATGTAATATTTGTACTGTTATGTGTGGCTTTGTGAGTATATTTCTTTGGGGGTTCTGATATGATCCCACACATGCTGTATTGTTTTATATATTTGTGGTTATCTGAAATCAAAGACTCCCATTTGTTTTGATGGACACAATATGATTCTCCATTTTACCTGCAGTGGCATGATCAATAACTGTACAAAGACGTGTTCCCGGGATCTCATGGTATGAGCTGGTCTCAGGGGAACCCACAATCTTGAAAGAGTTTGTTAAAAACTTACAAAATGCCAGATAAAAGAAGAAAATGACATAAGAAATGAGAAACCATAGCAACAACATAACAGCTAGTGAGCATTGCCAGATTTACATTATAATAATAGCGTTATTATAAGAAGGGCAAGGTTAATTCAACTTTAATATATTTTACAGTAATTTTGTCAAGTGAAACTTATAGGATAAGGCATAGCTTGTGCTCCAAATCCTGTATCGCCTGTTCTCCACCTGACCGCCTATGACCTCACATACTGTATATGATATACTGTTCACAAAATGACATATTTACATAGGCAGACATCGCCAATGCAAGTATCATGATATCATAAGTCATCAACTTTGATTCTTCTTTTTTATTTTTTTCCTCTTTCTCTCTCTCTCTCTCTCTTCAATTGGGTGGGGGGGCGGGTATTTAGGCTAAAATGTTAAAACATGATTGAGTATTGTAATACGGACCTTTTGGACTGTCTGATATTGTATATGTTTTTTGTATTTTGGATAAAGGAAAAATAAAGATTAATAAAAAAATAAAAAAAACTTCTTTTTTTGGGTTTTGAAAATCCTATGCCAATGCCAATGATTAGCAACTGTAAGATGGAAATTAAAGGGGCTCTCCACTTTAGACAACCCCATTCCATGCACTATATTACAGATATTGTTCAGCAGGCAAAAACTATGGGGGTCATTTACTATCCAGAACTACGCCTACATTAGGAATATTTCTGGTGCAGATTGCGGCGCAACGGTTATTTGCGCCGCAATCTGTGACTTTTTCCCGCTCATGCCAGGTCTAAAAAAGTGGGCATTTTCTATGCCTGTTTTAGGTGTAGAAAATGGTCTGAATGTAAGCCAGCAAGGAAGCTGTCTTAAATTTAGACTGGCGCTGGATACGCCGAAGTTATGTAGAGGCCGACGTCTCTTCATGACTTCTGCGGATCCACTTCCAGCTATAGAGGTTATTAAGACTGGCATCATAATAGGGCTCAGAGTGGGTAAAAAATATAAAAGACTCAATACTTAGCCCACCAATGCTTCTTACCAGGTGCCCATTGGTTTCTAATTCCTTGATCAGTCTTCACACACAGGAAACATCACTGGCTGTAGTTGTGACCCATCTCAGCCAGTGACTGACTGAGCAGTCATCTACTGGAATTTTCTTTGCTCTGAGGTGTCACCAGGAAGTCGAGACCTACAAAGACCTTTTAGGGTCATGCTCAATGTATGGCGTTTTTTTGTAATATTTGCCATACACTTCTCTAAAAGACTTTAACCCCTTCCGTTTTTTCATTTTTTACTCCCAGCCTTTCCAAAGCCATAACTTTTTTAGTTTTCCATTCACACAGCCATACAAGGGCTTGTTGGGGCAAGTTGTATTTTCTAATGACACCATTTACGGTTGCGTACAATGTTGTGGAAAGCAGGAACAAAATTCCAAATGGGATGGAATTATAAAAAAAAATAAAAAATTCCCCCACAGTTTTATGGATTTGTTTTTACATTGTTCCCTATGTGGTAAAACTTAACTGTTAAAATAAATGTTTCTTTGCATCGCCATATTTTGACTCTCATAACTTTTTTATTTTTATGTGTGTGAAGCTGTGTGAGGACTCACTTTATGCGTACTTATCTGTACTTTTAATTCGTTTTTATACGATTTTGGGGTGTGTATAACTTTTTGATCACTTTTTGTTAAATCTTTTTGTGGGAGGTGAAACAACCAAATAACGGCGAATTGGCCATTTTAACTTTTTTTTCTGTTTCGCTGTTTGCCGTATGGCATAAATATTTTTATATTTTAATAGTACGGGCATTTTCGCGCACAGTGATACCCATGATGTAAATTTTTTACTATTTATGTATTTTGATTTTGGGGATATTTTTTTTTAATGGTTCCCATAGGGAACTCTAACAAGCAATCATCAGATTGCTTCTCTCATAGACTGCAATGCATTAGCATTAGAGTCTATCAGAAATACACTATGGGGCCCCATAGCTGCAGATGCATTATACTTTAGGCCCGGGGCTCTTCATTTTCCCCTGATAATCCCCCCTCACATAACTAACGAAGTGCTAACTAGTGGAGGAGACCGCTGGTATTACATGCAGAGATCTCCTCCACAGTATGGAGAGGAGCAACGCTAATGCCATCGCTCATACCCATACTGAATCATTGTTTGCTGGCAGCAGATTGTGATTAGACAGCACGATCAGCCGCCGGTAAGCAATGATAGTTATATTACCTTACAGTGCGCCCCCAGTGATGTCTTTCCGTTTATTTTTTTTTCAAAGGATCCCTTCCTTTTGTCCTCTGTGGTCCCTGTTTGTTTTGGCGCCTCATATGCTAATGAGGCGGTTCGGTTCAGCTAGGCAGGGACTTGAATTTGTCCTGGGCGTGGTTATCTTCTCACTGGCTGCAAGTGCATCCAATCAGAGCGCCCCACTCTTAGCCAGGGAGAAGGAGCTCAAGACTTGGAGTCATTTAGGGGGTGGTGGGAGGTAAAGCTAACATCATGCTCGTTTGCCTAGGGGGAGTATTAGTAAAGGTTGAACAAGTTGCTTGTTTTCTAGGGTTGTGTTTCATACTTATCCACAGGATGCTGCTGCTGCTGCATCCTATGCCGCCGCCGCTGCGATGCTCTCCGCCGGGGACTCCAAGATGGTGCACGGCTCGGGATGTGTAAAAGCTCAAGTTCTCTCGAATCTCGCGAGATAACCGCGCCCAGGACAAATTGAAGTCCCCGCCTAGTTGAACCGAATCACCTCATTTGCATATGAGGCGCCAAAACCAACGGGGACCACAGTGGACGAAAGGGGGGTCCTTTGAAAAAAAACTAAGCAGAAAGATATCACTGGGGGCCACACTGTAAGGTAATATAACTATTTCAATACATGTATCCTGGTGAAAGGCCCTTTTTAACTCTCTGAGTACAGATAATGTAGTAGATGTTATCTGCAGTCCTATGTAACACCACAGATAACATAGTGATCTGAGCGCAGATAATGTAGAAGTTGTTCCCTTATGGTCCCTTTACACGGGATGACGATCTAGCAGATTGTCATGAAGGAAGCGTTTCTCCCCAACAATCTGCTGATTGCTAGCAGAGGACATGCACTGATCTCCTCCAGAGTATGGGAAGAAGCGATCGCTAATGCCATCACTCTTCCCCATAATGACTAGTTGTTTCCCAGCAGCAGATCGTTTTTGCACAGTATAATCTGTACTGTGCTGCACAAAAGATTAAATTACACTGCCAAATCATCACTAACAAGCATTACTAGTAGTAGAGTAGAGATAATGTAGTAGATGTCACCGGCAGTCCTATGTAAAACCACAGATAACACAGTGATAACGCTCTCAGCTCAGATAATGTAGCAGATGTTACCTGCAGTCCTATGTAACACTGCAGATAACACAGTGATAACTCTCTGAGTACAGATGATAAAGAGAATACTCCATCACTGTGCGTCAAAGCTTATTTATTTGAGATGCGGCGTCGTAACAACGTGACGTTTCGGCCAGAAAGGCCTTTATCAAACTATGTGACAAGAAAATAAAAGAGGCGATAATTACAATCGTGCATTAAATCCAACACATCGTGTGAATTATGAGTTATACTAGCATAGGATAATATAGAACACACATGTCCATGGGAGCGTTATATACAGGAAAAACTAAAATTTGCTATTTTTTTGAATAAACAGACATCAAAGAAAAAAACTACAAAATATTCAAGTAAATATTCATAGTAGTATGAGTATACTGTTCGTATAATCAAGGGAAGCCTGTGGAGGTGAAATTGGTATATAGAAATTAAGGACAAATACTATGTATAGAGCATGATAAGTAGATCTCACATACTATATATATAGAGCATAGGATAGGGAAAAAGGCCTATAGAAGTGCAGTCAGCTGCAAAGTACTGGAGGACCTGATTATAGATGATATAGAGTGAACCTAGGTGGGGGGTGGTCCTAGTCATTAAAAAACGGGCCATAGTAGGTGTATTGAACAAAGTGTTCATGGCAATCATATGAGGAGCAGGGTCTGTGTATCATGTTGTGTGAAGAGCTTACCTGGTGCCGCTGTCAGGAAAAGCGCCATGTGTGCTGTGCTGTGAGGTATTAGCGTGTATCCACACGCTGGATGGGGGTGCGCGGCGGTATGTGCTACTAGCGCCTTTAAGAAGGGTGGGGGGGCGGGTCCGTGGTGGTATGAATCGAGAGCGCTAAGGCTCTCTTCCGGTTCGGAGGTGGTGCGTTTCACCATCTGCGTGTCAGGCCTCACATGGTTTGGACGGATGTGACGTGGCACATGGCCGGAAGCAACATGCGTTCCATTGGAATCCAGAAGTGGTGAGTTCCACCACTTGCGTATCAAGGCTGCTATAGAAGCGCAGGCTAAATATGTTGGAGTACATTTGATTGGTCCGGACGTGACATTTGCTGTTCAATAGGTGTTTGTTTGGAAGAAATGAGAAGGGGATAGACCGGAATTAGACAGATGTTTGGCCGTTTGTTTCGTGGAATGACACTATAGAAACACTGTAAGGAGAGAGATATGTGTTAGGAAGATGATATAGGAATAAACATGTAGAACCTAAAGGGTTATATATGTGGAATCTATAGCTATGATAAAAAGGATACCAAACCATAAACCACAGCCCGATATTCATTATACAACCTGGGGAAAAAAAGGGGAAAAGTGTGTTATTAAAGAGACATAATGATATATGTAAATATGAACAGAAAACAGTAATGTTATCCATGGAAAGAGTCTGTATATGACATGTTGATCACGTAAAACATTGTATTTCATAGTCTCTATTGAGCCCCTTTGGTTCCAAACAATCCATTTTGTGAATCCAGAAGGCTTCTCGCTTTTTTAGTTGTGTGACCCAGTCGTATCCCCTTCTGTGGGGTAGAATTTGCTCAATTACCTGGTATTTAAAGGGAACCTGTCACCAGTTTTATGGTGTCCTAACTAAGGGCAACATAAATAAGTGACTTATTCTCTTAACAAAATGCTGGGTCACTTTTTTTAATTGACCCAGTCAATCTGCCAACATCTTCATTTCAGTAAGATGGGTTTGTAGTTGTTCATTAGATGTGACAATATGTTTGATCCGCATATATTGTGAGGTTGGAAGAGATTTTTTGGTGTTTAATGCGTGAAAACTCGTGTAATGCAACAGATCATTGCGATCAGTGGGTTTGCGATATAGGTCAGTTGACAGAGTACCAGATGAGGTTCTGGTGACTGTTGTGTCCAGGAAGCTGATGGATGTGGGGTCAAAGCGAATAGTAAATTGCAGTTTTTGGTATATGCTGTTGAGGTAGGTGTGGAAGTCGATCAGGGACTCAATGGTGCCCCTCCATATGCAAAAAACATCGTCGATGTAACGTTTCCAGGTGAGGACATGTTCAGAGAAACGAGTGTCAGGGTAAATGTAGGATTCCTCGAATTCGGCCATGTAACAATTTGCATACGGAGGGGCCAAATTGGACCCCATCGCGGTCCCCTGGCCCTGTAGGTAGAAGGTGTCTTCAAAAAGGAAAAAAAAATATTGGTAAGAACAAGTTCTAGGATGTCCAAGGATATGGTGTCTGGGTTGTTGAAATTGGCTATGAGACATTTAGAGACGGCCTGTAGTCCCTTATGGTGTTGGATTGATGTGTACAAGCTAGAAACGTCCCACGTAACCAGTGGTAGTGGCGGGAGGTTTGATGTCTGTTAATTAAAAATATATATATGTTTTTCCTGTATATAACGCTCCCATGGACATGTGTGTTCTATATTATCCTATGCTAGTATAACTCATAATTTACACCATGTGTTGGATTTAATGCACGATTGTAATTATCGCCTCTTTTATTTTCGTCACATAGTTTGATAAAGGCCTTTCTGGCCAAAACGTCCCGTTGTTACGATGCCGCATCTCAAATAAATAAGCTTTGACGCACAGTGCTGGAGTATTCTCTTTATTATTGTACGGGGTGGGAACCCAACTCCAATCAACATTCTCCAGAGTGCTAGGAGGTCTACATCGCTACTGAGTACAGATGATGTAGCAGATGTTACCTGCAGTTCTATGTAACACCGCAGATAACACAGTGATAACTCTCTGAGTATAGATGATGTAGCAGATGTTATCTGCAGTCTTATGTAACACAGCAGATAACACAGTGATCTCTCTGAGGAGTACAGATAACATTGTAGATATCACCTGAAGTGTTATGTAACACTATAGATAACAAAGTGCTAACTCTATTAGTACAGATAATGTAGTAGATGTTACCTGCAGTCCTATGTAACACCACAGATAACCCAGTGATAACTCTCTGAGCGCAGATAATGTAGAAGTTGTTCCCTTATGGTCCCTTTACACGGGATGACGATCTAGCAGATTGTCATGAAGGAAGCGTTTCTCCCCAACAATCTGCTGATTGCTAGCAGAGGACATGCACTGATCTCCTCCAGAGTATGGGAAGAAGCGATCGCTAATGCCATCACTCTTCCCCATAATGACTAGTTGTTTTCTGGCAGCAGATCGTTTTTGCACAGTACAATCTGTACTGTGCTGCACAAAAGATAAAGTTACACTGCCAGCTCATCACTAACAAGCATTACTAGTAACGTTGGTTTGCAGTGATCTGTCTAATTGTCATCTCATGTAAAGGGTTCTTTAGCATGCCCTTATCCTGTGGCCAATTGCTCAGTAAGGTAGTTAGGACATTCTTTGCAGGTCTGAAGGCAAAACCGCCTTCTCCTTCTTACCATGCTGCTGTTGTGACCTGGAAGCAGTACTAAAAGCGGGAGGAGGTGGTGCCAGATTTGACACCTGCACAGAACTTCCTGACAGATGTTATGTGAGAGGTGGGCAGTATGGAGATCTGGCTTGAGGCAGTGATATAGGGTCACTATAGAAGCTGCCGCTGAGGCTGTGCATTCTGCAATGTGGACATTCAGTAATGTGTAACGCCCCTATTATAATTCGCCATTGATTATTATAGGTTTCACTCCTGGTTTTGGCTTACAAATACTAAAGTAAAATACTGACCTAATATGGACTGTCTATAAGTGGCCTTAGACTTCATCAAAATATGTAGAATGTTAACTGAGCTGTCCGGCTTATGATTACATTATAATTAGAAATGTCCTCAAAGCCTTAAAAATATTCTACACTTTTCAAACCAGCACCTCGATCTGAATACTATTGTAATTGCATGTAATTAAAAATGTTGTATAGACACTGAGTTATTTAGTAAAAAGTGTCAGTATAGTGTCACCTGCTGTTTGTTCTTTTTCTTATTTCTTTGTCCGGCTAGCTGAGAAGGTCACACATGCTCAGTTTCTTCCTTCAACTGCCTCCTGAGCTGTGATAGGGAGAGAGTTCAAGCAGAAAAGACACTCCCCTTTAGCTGCAGCAGAAAAGACAGTCCCCTTTAGCTGCAGCAGAAAAGACAGTCCCCTTTAGCTGCAGCAGAAAAGACACTCCCCTTTAGCTGCAGCAGAAAAGACAGTCCCCTTTAGCTTCAGCAGAAAAGACAGTCCCCTTGAGCTGTCAGCTTGATATTAATCTAGTAGTTCAATGAAAGGGGAGATCTCTGGATCCATGTGAGGTACAGGGCTGGTTCCAGCGTTATTAGAAAGAGATTATCATGTACTGTTTGGTGTCTGATTTTCATTTTATACATTAATCATGGGATAACCCCTTTACAGACCTGTTATATTGCTATGTCTTTTATGTTTTAGATTCAAGGATTAGCGTGCTTTTAATCGTGCTGCTATGATGTAATTTTTTTAAATCAATATCGGGGTGGATTGTAAAGGGACAAGTAAGTATATGGGAAAGATTTTTCTTTAGAAAAATAACAGTTTAAAAAAAAACTGCATGTGAATGCACACTTACTGAAAATGCATGTGCCCCTCTGCAGAGCGTATACTTATTAAGAAGTAATAGCTCTGTTTGTAAGCAACGTAAAGGCGGGTTTACACCGCACAATGTTACAGCCGATTGTTGGGAAGGAAGCGTTCCTTCCTGACAGTTGACTGGTCATTCAGCGAAGGAGACTGCTGCATGATATCCTTAACAGTATGAGGACGAGGGATCGCTATTGTGATTGTTCGTCCCCATACAGGAGCATTGTTTCTGGGCAGCAGATCGCTGTTTAGACAGCACGATCTGCTGGCCAGATACTATATTTGGTATGCCTGCATGAATGACTGGATCGCCCGATAAATGGGCGTTTGACTTGTTCATCTGATTGGTGGCACTTTTAGATTGTCAGGAAGGAGCATTCCCAATAATCTGTCATGGAACCATGAACCAGACGTACAACAAGAGATAAGTGGAAATAAGAAGGCTTTATTGAAAACCAAGCTGTAAGGCAAAAGTCCAAACGGATGGCTAAACCGAAGCAGGGTCTTGCGAAGCCAGAGGTCAGGAACCAGAAGGGTAGTCAGACGAAGCCTGGATCAGGAACCAGCAGGGTAGTCAGACGAAGCCAGGATCAGGAACCAGCAGGGTAGTCAGACGAAGCCAGGATCAGGAACCAGAAGGGTAGTCAGACGAAGCCAGGATCAGGAACCAGAAGCAGCAGCAGTCTTAGAAGCATGTGAACACAGGAGGACCAAGCAAGGAACTGAAGCCACAGACCTCCTATATATATGAGCTAGGCATCCAGCTCCTCCCAGTGGGAAGGAGAAGCCGCAGGGTGGGAGGCTACAAGAAACCCAGAAACCAAGATGGCCGCCAGCACATGTCAAACGAAGGAGAACAGCAAGAAGGTAAGACCATGACATAATCTGCCCGAAAATTGGGCAACTAAATCCACCATAACATCTGTTGTGTATTAACTATTATAAGATGGCCAAACCCAATGATTTCGGTGAGACCAGGCACCTATCTAATATGTGTGGAAGCCTCCTGAGCTGTCTGAACAGATGATGTCTGGAGGGAGAAGTATTGAGTATGTTCAATTTCAAGAGAATTTAAACTTTTTATTCAAGGGGAGATAAGTCAGCTTTCTTCTCTCTCCAATTCAGAATACATATATGCTTGGCCAAGCACGTACGTGTATGTTGCAGTTGGCCAGCGAGGGATGAGGGATGTCCCGCCGGAGGGCCAGAGACTCCTTGGGAGAATGAGAGACACGTCTTCGTGTCGTGACATGCTTCTGGCAAGACTGGCTGCCTGACATCTAGGTGATCTTTAGCAAACTGCAGACCTGTGACAATGTTCTTATTGGAGACCAGCAGCTTTCTCCTTGCAATTCTGCCATGCACACCATTGTTATTCAGTGTCCTTCTTATGCTGGACTCATGATGAACATTACCATTAGGTAACGTGAGAAAGGCTTTTAGTTACTTAGCTTAGGTTACCTTGGGTTGCTTTGTGATCTCACAAACTATTACACACCTTGCTGTTGGCATGATCCCTGTTGGTTGACCACTCCTGGGAGGGTAATAATGGTCTTGAATTCCTTCCATTTGTACACAATCTGACTGTGGATTGGTGGGTTCCAAACTCTCTAGAGCTGGTTTTGCAACCTTTTCCAGCATGGTAAGCATCAGCAAATCTTCTGATGTCCTTAGAAATCTCCTTTGTTCATGACATGATATACTTCCATTAACATGTGCTGTGAAGATCAGACTTTGACAGAGCAATGTTCTTTAACCCCTTCCAGATTTCCACTGTACATGTATTACAGAAGTCTGGTTTTTAAAGATGGTGCCCCCATCGGTAATGCCAATGGCAGACATTTTAACCCTCAGATGCAGTGGTCAAAAGTGACTATGGCTTCTGGGAGTGCTAAAACTGGGAGCCACTCGCTTCCCAGCCAGGGCCGCCTTGCCCTGGTTGAGATCGGGGAAGGCTTTTCACTCGTTCATAGGGGAATTGGTGGCACATTTACACCAACAGATAATTGCTAATGAAGGCTTGTTAGCGATTATCTGTGGGATTCTCAGCCTGTGTAAAGGGCTCTTTAGAGACCACAGAGAGAATGAAAATAATCACAAACTTTTCAAGTTCTGAACTTGATTCTGAAGCAGGTCATGGTGGAATAGGTCCATGGATACTTGCATTATACCTGTACATGACATCACTATGTGCACTATAATTATATTAAGACATCACTACAGGCATTATACATGCATTGTCACATCACTGTGTGCATTAAACATGTACCATGACATCATAATGTGTATTAAACTGTACCTACACTGTGATACAGCTGTACTGTGACATCTCTATTATTCCTCTACTGTGACATCAATGTCAGCATTATACCTGTGGATTATGACAGATACATGGGGCAGATTACAGACCTCATTTGCTATTGCAGAACGTCATGGTGGACTGTGGCCAATAACATTTATTACATGTGTATTATCCCTTCAGTCAGGCACCACTGTTTTCATGATATGTATGTGAATTATACCTGTACTGTAAAATCAGTAAGTGCATTACACCTGTACTGTAACCTCTTTATGTGCATTATACCTTTACTATGGCATTACTATGTGCATTGTACCTTTACTTTGAAGTGCATTATACCTGTACTGCAGCATCACTTTGTGATTTATACTTTACCTGTAATTTGACATTGTTATGTGCATCTTACTTGTGCTGTGATCTTGCTATGTGTATTATCCCTGTTCTGTGGCATCACTACGGGCCTTATCTATGTCCATTGTGAAAACATACATGTAGCAGATTAGCGACCAACATAATCATGTTATTCACATTCAGAGCTCATTTGCAGATGAAGGTGGTCATGGAAGAATAGGTCTTTATCTAGGTTTTACTTGTTATGCCTCAATATGCATCCTAAAAAACTGGCAAAGTACATTTATCAGTAGATACACCTGTGGTGACAAATAGGTGTTAGGAGACGGCAGGCTCAGACTGGCTTACAGGGGTACAGGGGAATCCCCCGGTGGGCCCCTAGTCTCCCACCCCCTGCACAAGTGGCACATAACACATTAGACTTACTGCATTACATACATACAGTACATGTACAGCACCTCAACCAGCCTATGTTCATATAAAAAACTTGTTATATTATTTATTATATTTGAATGTATCCGTACGGTGGGCCCACAAAATGAATTTTACTGGTGGACCCCAGGTATCCCAGTCCGACACTGGGCGACGGTCACATCTATAAGAGGAGCAAAACAATTAAAATAACAGAACTGCCAGATGTAGCACATAACTGAAACAAATTGAGCCAAACAGACCCCATAGACTACAGTGGGGTCTGCTCTCTTTGGCAGAATCTGCAAAGGAAGCCCCAAATGGAACCTCTAACACAGATGTGAACATGCTCTTAGGATGCTCCTTTGCGGCATTTGCAGGTTCCTTTTGCTGCGCATATAGGTAGTGTAAGACAGTGACAGGGAAAATGATCAGGGATCATTATATTTCCCTAAGATTCCTCTTGTGTGTACAAGGCTCCAGGAAGTGTATGTCTCTTCTAGAGAAAGCTGGATGAGATATAAGGAATCCAGGAAAGCTGGATGAGATATAAGGAATCCAGGAAAGCTGGATGAGATATAAGGAATCCAAGAAAGCTGGGTGAGATATAAGGAATCCAGGAAAGCTGGATGAGATATAAGGAATCCAGGAAAGCTGGATGAGATATAAGGAATCCAGGAAAGCTGGATGAGATATAAGGAATCCAAGAAAGCTGGGTGAGATATAAGGAATCCAGGAAAGCTGGATGAGATATAAGGAATACAGTTTGATATGGGCTTTGGTAAGTACTGTTTTTGGACCTAGATTTTTATGGAATAGTGAGTGGGCAGGTTGGTAGTGGGGCCTGTCATTCACTTCCCGTGTCAACTGTCTATTAAGGTGGAAGGTGTGCACTAGAGTGAGAGCCTTCTGAGGAGACAGAACCTGTCTGGGGAGACTTTTACTGAGATTTGTAGCCTCAAAGAGGACATTTACTCCTGGTGTGAGGTAAAACACGTATTTTGTTTGAGTGGTTGGTAGTAAGCCTCTTGTATAGTCAGGGAAACATCTATGTTTAGTTTGCATTCAGCCGAGAGGTGGTTGATTTGTGCTTTGGGTCTCATTGTGAAGGCTATACCTTTATTTTGTCCAAAAAGAACAAGAAAAGACCTGTTTGAAAAGGACTTTTGTGTCACTTGATCCAATTTTGCCTACCACTTTAGAGCTGATTCCCACATTAGTTAGTGGACATTTGTAACAGCTCTGAGTTGTCCTATGTGGTATTTTGGCATTTCAGCCTCATAGATAAAGAATACACAACAGTTTCGCTACATCCCTTCAAATAAGTGTGCACAAAGAGACACCAGCATTAGACATGATTTTCCGTTATGGATGTTACTCCATTTACAGGACCGCACAGCATTATATTGATTTATAATGCTGTGTCTCTGTCTGACCTTGCATCTACTTAATTGTACTGCTGTCAGTATAATTCAGTAGATGCAAGGTGACACAGAGACACAGCATTATAAATCGATATAAGGGCTCATGCACACAACCGTTGTTTTGCGGTCCGTTTTTCACGGATCCGTTGTTCCGTATCTGAGTTTTGTTTTTTTCTGTTTTGAGTCCGCATTCATTCTGTTATGCCACAAACCATATCCCTATGGTTTCCGTATGTGTTCCATTTTTTGCGGATCGTATACGGATGAAAGAATGAGCCAAAAAAGAGTTACAAATTTTAGCCACTTCCCGTTTTTCACACCCCCTATATAAGATGGTCATGTGATTGTCTCGACAGCATTTTCTTCAGCTTGTTTCAGCATTGAGATCTTGGTTGGAATACTGTGCTTGGCTGGCATTGTTTTTTGGCTACTGCTATCTGTTGGATCATGTCTGACGATTTGGAGGAAGAGGTTCTCCTGTGCTGGCTTATTTCTCAGAATTTCGGATGGCAGCCAACTATGCAGACTGAGGAACCGAGGAGGAGGCATTGGGTTCACCCAATTGTCTCCCAGCGGCGCAGGAAGGGCCACTTCCACATGCTATACATGGATCTGCAACAGCATCCTGAGAATTTTTATGGGTTTTGTCGTATGTCTGTGAGCAGCTTTGACACTTTGTTAGCGGCTCTGCCTCCTGGCATCACATACCAGGACACAAATATAAAGCGCTGCATTTCACCAGAGGAACGGCTTATCGTGAAGTTGAGGTAGGTTTCCTACATTAGTTTGTGTATTAAATTTCTGTTATCTTTTATAGTGTCATTTTCAATATATTTCCTGATGTCTATGATATAGTCAAATGTATTTGTAATATAATTTTTATTTTTTATTTTTACACTTCTTCTTCCTGGCAACTGGCAATTAATTTGCTTCACTGCATTTTGAGTTCCTGCTGGGCTTCTCAACCATTTCTCAGATTGTTCGTCAAACGTGTCAAGTCATTTGGCAGCAACTCTAGGACACAGTGATGCCAGAGCCCAAGGTAGATGATTGGATGCGAATAGCTGAGGGCCTTGAACGTGACGCACAGTTCCGAAACTGCATTGGAGCAATAGATGGCAAACACATCCGTGTGAAGAAGCCGCCTCACTCAGGGTCGCGGTTCTACAATTATAAACAATATTTTTCCGTAGTGCTTTTAGCTTTGGCTGACAGTACCTACAAGTGTATCATTGATATCGGGGCCTATAGGAGCACCGCAGATGCCCGCATTTTCGGTGCTTCTAGAATGGGTGATCGGCTTCAAGCCAACCAACTTGCCCTCCCAGAGCACAGACAGCTGCCAGGATCTGCAGGACCACCGGCTCTGTTTGTAATAGTGACTGATGAACGGTTTGCTTTGACACCCCATGTCATGCGACCCTTCCCCAGAAGCAATATGGATGACAGCATACGTATATTCAACTATCGGCTTACTTACCAACAAATGAAGAGTGTTCCTGTCATCCTTACAGATGTCACCGGACAATGCCACCCTAGTTATTCAAGCATGTGTGATCCTGCACAACTTCATCAGGATTCATGATGCTCCTTCAGATCCTGGAGTGGACCAAAATCTGACAGCTACATCTGTTGGATATGATCATAGCCGCCATAGACGACCTGGAACAGCTGGAATGGCTGTTCAGGAAATGTATTCCGACTATTTTTCCAGCCCTAAGGGGGCATTGCCATGGCAAATGGATGCAGTTTATGACAGACATTAATAATTGCTGGACTCTGGGCATCTTAGTTATTTTTTATTTTTAGTCAGGTCCTTATTTTTTTCTTATTTGCTAGATAGTGTAGGGACTCGTAAGACAATGAGGACCCTTGACGTGGGCTTGCGGGCTGGGGTATATAGTAGGCAAATAACAAGGTTAATGTAATAATTTCATCTCGTGTGCCAGTATATTGGCCATAACAACATGTGACAATAAAGTGACCATATACAGTATTTGAATATATACACCCTCTAATACGTCAGTAAATGTTTTGATTAAAGGGATTGTTTGACTTCTGCAAAATACATTGATTTGTACCATAAACTTCATACAAGCCAGTTACTAAGGTATTGTTATTAACCATATTGTTTTCTTTGATGGCAGCCTTATTTTCTACATCATATTATATGCTTGTTTCCATTGGTAACGACCAGCCACCAATCCATCAGTGGTGGTAGTGCTTGAACACTAGATGAAAGAACGATGGCTGATGTTCGCTCCAATGGTCCTGGCCCCTAAAGACACCTGCACTTTATCATTTAGTGTTAAGTCACTACCAGCACTGATGGATAGTAGGGTGTTGTTTATACCTTGGAAATGAGCAATGTATAAAGGCTTATAACCATACAGCATAGGAAGCAATAGAGCTACTAACAGTCTCTTAGTAATCTGCTTGTATGAACTTTATCATGTAGAAATTTTAAGTGTGCTTATGTATTACTAATTTGTCATATTTGTGTTTTTTCAGGTCATATTGTCAGGATGAGAAGTGTACGAAGCAAACCATGGGTGTCCTTGAAACCCTGGAAATGGATAGAAATATTCTAATGTTTAAATGTACAAGTGTTTGTGCTAATAAAAATAATGTGTTTATGTTATGTTATGAAAATTCTCCTACAATGTTTTTGTGTAAAGAAAAAATACTTATGTTGAATAATTACAGTAGGCTATAAAGGATTTAGTGTAAAGAACAGTATTGATAATATAATAAAAATAAAAATAAATATGGCTTTTACTTAAGCCTTTTCACCAGACAAATATATTACAATATAAAACACAAATAAAATAAAATTATAAATGAAACAGCTCCCTTGTAAAAGGGCCTTGTCCATGCCTTTGAGGCGCACTCATTTCCCCTGGTGGGCCAAAAGAAGGATGGGGCCCGAAACAACTGGACGCCCATAATCAGGCCTTTTTTGATTAAACAAAGACTTGGAAAAACCTGCCTGACTTTTTCCTTGACTAGCTATACTTAGGCCTGGTTGGGGGAGTATATCTCCAGCCAATGCCCGATGTTTAAGTTGGTCCACGCATTTCACCAAGCCCAAAGGATCCATGTTGGTGTCCATTATGTTGATGTCCATTATGTTGATGACCGATGTCACCACATTAGCAAATATTGTTTGCTTATCATCAGAATATTTTTTAATATAGGGAGCAAACGCTTTTAGAAGACGTTCCGCCTTTGATTCGTCTTTTTTTTCTGGAGATACTGGAGCACATGATGGTCTATATGTGCACGAGTATCTCCAGACTCTGTGGGCCGTTGCCTTCCACCCCTTCTCGCCCGTTGAGGAGGACTCGCCGGCAGCCTCAGTATGAAGGTTGTCCACAGTACTAAAAGGAGAATGACAAAGGTTTAAAGAGCATCAAAAATACACAAAAATAGGGAATTACATTATGTGCATATACAAATATGTTCGCAATTACACTGCATTATATAAAAATAAAAACGCAATTTAACTTACCTCCTTAGCTCCTGGAGAAAGAAACTGCAACTGTGCAGTGTATAAGTATGTTTCTTTTTAAGGGCACCGTCCCCACTGTGGCCTTTAATAGCATTTGTTCCCTGTGGTACTGGTCATGGCAGGACTGCCAACGTGTTTTCACTTTGTTGACTGTAAAATAAAAAGAACAACATATAGTACATAATTAACTTACTGCACGCTTATTCAAGTACACAAAATGCACACAAACTTATGACTGTAACTTCATTCCACATTATGGCACATAACTAGTTAATAATAGTGTTTAGTTATAATGACAAGAACAGTTTGAACCTTTAAAGGGAACCTGTCATCAACTTTATGCTGACCTCACTGATTTCAGCGGTGTGACACTCATGAGCTAAATGTAAGTGGTTGCCAAGAACCAGGATCATAATCGCTGCAGCCCAGGCCTTGAGAAGAGTCAAATCCACCTGAGAAGAGTCATGGTTAGTCATAATCTCCTGCTCTCTCACCCATCTGCTGATGATTGGCAGTTCTCTCCTAGAGAGAAAGGGAGAAAACTAGGTAGAAGACTGTCATCCATCAGCAGGTGGGCGGGAGAGCAGGAATTCATGAGTAACCATGACTCTTCTCAGGTGGCCGGGACTCTTTCCCAGGCCCAGTCTGCAATGATTGTGATGTTGGTTCTTGGCAACCACTTACTTTTAACTTATAAATGACAGACCTCTGAAATCAATTTGCCTGTCTCTACTTTATGCTGCCGTTAGTATGGGCAGCATAAAGTTGATGACAGGTTCCCTTTAAATGTGCTTACAGACAAGAGGCACGTCATACCTCAAACAGGCATCCAGACATAATGCAGCCATCAATTAGTACATGAGAGATGTAAGAAGGTACCTGGAATCATCATGGATGGAAGGTATGTGTCACCGAGGTTCTTGGCCTCGGTGAAGTAAGAGCCGGTATTTTAGCAGCAGCTATTGCTAATTGACACTTTGAGATTTAGCATGGCTGTCATAGCTGATCCGGGATGGCTCTTACTGGGAGTAGTCAAAGTGCTGGGTGGGTGACTACTCAGCATGTTCCATGCATAAAAACCAGCCAGCACCGCCAGGTGGTGTGGATTTACCTCCCTCTGACAGTAGAGCTCAGGAGTCTGTGTGCTGTGAACTGAGGGCTGTACTGAGATTTGAGGTTTGAGCCGGGCTGGAGGACTCAGGCCCCTCTAAAGGCGAACAGGCTGCCAATGGACTAGATGAGGCTGAACTGCTAACAGGGTGTGAATTAACACCCAGGAGAAAAGGTGACTTTTATTGTTTATGGACTTTCCTTGTGTGTGAACAAACGCCAAGCCACCTGCGTTTTGTGATACACCTTATCTGCATTTTGTTATACACCAATGTGTGAATAAACACCGCTGTTTGATTAAAAAACTGAGTACTTTGCCTATATAATGCATCCGCTAGTCCTAACTACCAGAGCAAATCCCCACAGAGAACATGCAATGAATAGAAAGCACATGGCTGCTATCAGACTGTAAATGATGCAATACCAGCAAACACAGTTTACAGGTGGGTCACAATATGGTGGCACATAAATAAATAATTTAGGACATTACATGACAGTTGCTGGCTGAAACATACTTATAAAGACATGCTGATATTAACACTATGTTGGTGGCCATGATATGGCATGCCGTGGATTGCTAAATATTTTCCAAACATCACCTATACATTCTGCTTTATAAGCAAGCATTGAAGATCTGCAAGGGTTGGCTTACCAAGGCCTTCGCGCTTGATTTTTGGGCATCCTTCCCACTCGGAGCCGAAGATGGTGTGCGTCACCTCCACCCATGACCTGTCTTTCCGTACCCGGTCATGGTAGTGATCAGACCGGGTTTCCCAAAGCTCTGGCAATTCTTGAATTAACTAAATAAGCTCCTCTACATCCAAACAGGGCATTGTGAAAGCTTTGCTATGGCCTACTACACACTGCACCTGTCTTCAAAACTTTATTTACAAACTGAAAGCACATGGCTATTGTGGGCCTGGCCTAAGAATCCACAGCACGGATCCACAAAAACAGATGAAATACGGTGGCATTCCGTGTGCGTTCCGTATTTTTGTGGACCCATTGACTTGAATGGAGCCACGGACCATGATTTGTGGACAATAATAGGACAAGCACTACTTTTTTGCACAAGGGCCAAGCGGACATATGGACACGGAATGCACACGGAGTGGTTTCAGTTTTTTGCGGACCCATTGAAGTGAATAGTTCCGCATACGGGCCGCAAAAAAAAAGAACGGAACGAAGCTTTCACACGGAGCATGTTTTCTACACTGGACATGTTCATCTGAAAGAGCCCAAAGCCAGACTACCAATCAAAAATGAACTAGTAGTAGTCGTACATGTAGGCTCACTTTATAGAAACCTGTAGGTACAATCAGTGTTGGACTGGGATGCCTAGGGCCCACCAGCAAAATTTATTCTGGGAGCCCACTGTAAGGCTACACGCAAATTTTACCTGCTCAAACAGGGTAGGCCGTACGTAGTGAGATGATTGATTAAGGGGGTCCCCGCAGTGACTTTTAGACCTCAGCCACCCAATGCATCTATAATAATAAAACATGGGAGTTAGCAATGCATCTGTCAGCAGATTTGTACTTATGAAACTGGCTGACCTGTTGCATGTTCGGTTGGCAGCTGGAGGCATCAGTGTTGGTAAGTGTTTTAATTTATGCAAATGAGCCTCTAGGAGCAATGGGGGCATTTCCGTTACACCTAGTGGCTCTGCTCTCCAACTGCTGCTCTCTCTGCACTTTGATTGACAGGGCCAGGCGTTATGAAGTTTTTATTTCCTGTCCCTGTCAATCAAAGTGGAAAGGGATTAGCAGTTGCAGAGAGAGCTTAGCCTCTAGGTGTAATGGCAACACCCCTGTTGCTCTTAGAGGCTCATTTGCATATATTAAAACATAATTTTCTAAGCAATGCGGGCCCATATAAACATGATACCAACACAGACATCTACAGTTGCCAGGCACACATGCAACAGGTCAAGCCAGTTTCATAGGTACAAATCTGTTGACAGACTTAAAGGGGATTCTGTTACCAGCGACCTCCCAATGTCACTGCCCAGACATCTGAGAAGCTCTGACAGACATTCTTCAGAACCTCCTGCTTGAGGTTCTTTTGTTTTGCTTTTGTTTTGTCATCTCGTTTCCCTTTCTCAGCTGTCATTTAGTTGCACTGATTGCATCCCTTTAAATCCCTTCCCATACTGCATCACTTTGCGGTTTATACAACTTCCTGGAGTGTGTGCATGCTGGATGCTACAACTGATGCTTCTACAGATAAGTCTGTTCATTTATTTGTGTTTTCCTGTTTGCTTGATCCTAGGTGACCCTGACTCCCTCCGTATTAAGTGTAGGGAGCCGGTGGTCGTGTCCCCTCACTATTATAGGGTGTTCAGGTGTCATACAGTCGAGGAACGAGGGTATGCAATTTTCTACCATAGAGATTTTTGCATAGGCTGAGCAGTAAGGGAGAGAGCTAGAGCTGTTACAGGGCTTACCCTTATGTTCCTTAGTTTTGGATCAAGTCAGTCGGATCTTCATTTGTGTCTTCTAGTTTTCTGTAACACCTTCCGTCACATTATAAACCGCCAAAACCGTCTCAAGCATGGATCCGGTTTCACTTTCGACTGAACACATGCAGGGTTTTTCATTGGAGGTAGCAGATCTCTGTAAAACTGTATCTCAGTTTCAGGTGACCGGTTCAGCTTGCGTTCATGGAGTTTGTTCTGAGCCTAAGATCTCACTCCCGGATACGTTCTCCGGGGGTAGTGAGAATTTTGTTCGTTTTAGAGAGGCTTGCAAACTCCATTTTCGCCTACTTCCCCATTCCTCTGGTGATGAGGAGCAGAGGGTGGGGATCATCATCTCGCTGCTCAGGGATAACGCTCAGTCTTGGGCCTTGTCGCTGCCGGTGGGGGCACGGCCCCTCCGTTCAGTAGATTAATTTTTTTTAGCCCTGGGTCAGATATATGATGATCCAGATCGTATTGCTCTGGCTGAGTCTAGACTACGTCTTTTATGCCAGGGTAAACAGTCCGCAGAGTTATACTGTTCAGAATTTCGGAGATGGGCAGCTGATACTGGTTGGAATGATGCTGCACTCCGAATTCAATTTTGCCATGGTCTTTCAGAGGAATTGAAAGATGCATTTGCCTTTCATGAGAGACCTACCTCCTTGGACACTGCCATGTCTCGGGCCGTTCGTATTGACAGCACGGGATTGAATAAAGCCTCAAGTATTTTTCAGTGAAGCTGGACCATTTTTCTTTCTTTTGGGTTCGTATTGACAGGCGTCTTAGAGAGAGAGGAGAGATAACTCCTTCCTGTCATACTCAGTCCAAGGACAGTGCGGCGGTCTCATTCAGTGCGCAGGGGTCTCAGTCTCTCTCAATCCCCTCTGAGCAGGAGCCCATGCAGCTGGGTTTGCTTGCCTCTGACAATAGAAGATTCAGCTCTCAGAGGAGGGTTTGTTTCTGTTGTGGAGGTATAAATCATTTGGCAAATGTTTGTCCCTCTAGGAGATTCACACAGTTTTTTGAGAGTAATAAAGAAACAAAATCCTCTAAAAATGTTCCATCTGTTACTATTGGCAAGGTTGATGCGGAAATGAGATGTGAGATGTGAGATTTTTGTAGACAGTCGAGCAGCTGTCAATCTCATTGATAATCAATTTGCTATAACACATGGTTTCCAGGTATGCACTTTGGGAAAGGATATACCTGTTTTTGCTATTGATTCTGCTCCACTTTCTCAGAAATCGTTAAAGGGCATAGTTCACAATATCCGTTTGATTGTGAGTGATACTCATGTTGAGGATGTGTCATGTTTCGACCTAAGCGGGTTGCCTACTCCTCTAGTGTTGGGGCTACCCTGGCTCACTAAACATAACCCCACCATTGATTGGCAAGCGAGGCGAATAAATGGTTGGAGTGACTTTTGCAGAGAGAATTGCCTCACGACATCTGTTTCAGAGGTTTCTACTAAGACTGTACCATCTTTTCTCTCTGAATTTTCGGATGTGTTTTCTGAGAGTGGTGTTCAGGAGTTGCCGCCTCACAGGGAGTACGATTGCCCTATTAATCTCATCCCAGGCGCCAAGCTGCCTAAATCTCGTTTATACAATCTCTCCCAACCTGAAAGGGTCGCAATGCGTGCTTATATCTCTGAGAGCCTGAGAAAGGGACACATACAACCCTCGAAGTCACCTGTTGCCACTGGTTTTTTCTTTGTTAAGAAAAAAGATGGTTCTTTAAGACCATGTGTGGATTTCAGGGAGCTGAACAGTATCACAATTCGTGACCCTTATCCGCTTCCTCTGATCCCGGACCTCTTTAACCAGATTGTTGGGGCTAAAGTTTTTTCCAAGTTGGATCTAAGAGGGGCATACAACCTGGTCAGGGTCAGAGAAGGAGACGAATGGAAGACGGCCTTCAATACCCCTGAGGGCCATTTTGAGAATTTGGGTATGCCTTTTGGTTTGATGAATGCTCCAGCCGTCTTTCAGCATTTTGTGAACAGCATTTTTTATCATTTAATGGGGAAATTTGTACTAGTGTATCTAGATGACATTTAGATTTTTTCTCCTGATTTCAAAACTCATAAGGACCACCTACGTCAGGTCTTGCTCATCCTGCGGGAGAATAAATTGTACGCTAAACTGGAAAAATGTGTGTTTGCGGTTCCAGAAATTCAATTTCTGGGGTTTCTTCTCTTCGCTTCTGGTTTTCGCATGGACCCCGAGAAGGTCCGCGCAGTGCTTGAGTGGGAGCTTCCTCAGAATCAGAAGGCGCTGATGCGTTTTGCCAATTATTACAGGAAGTTTATTTTTAATTATTCCTCTGTTGTTAAACCACTCACTGATATGACTAGAAAGGGGGTAGATTTTTCCTCCTGGTCGGTAGAGGCACGTAAGGCCTTTTCTAGTATCAAGGAGAGTTTTGCTTCCGCTCCCACCTTGGTACAACCTGATATCTCTCTGCCCTTCATAGTTGAGGTGGACGCTTCTGAGGTGGGTGTGGGTGCGGTCTTATCTCAGGGTCCCTCTCCTTGCCAAATGGCGACCGTGTGCCTTTTTCTCGAAGAAACTCTCCTCCGCAGAGAGAAATTACGATGTGGGAGATTGGGAGTTGTTGGCCATCAAGTTAGCTTTTGAGGAATGGCGCCATTGGCTGAAGGGAGCCAGACACCCTATTACCGGGTTTACCGACCATAAGAATCTGGCCTACTTGGAGTCAGCCAAGCGTCTGAACCCGAGACAGGCCAGATGGTCTTTGTTCTTTTCAAGGTTTAATTTTGTTGTCATGTTCCGCCCTGGGGTTAAGAATGTGAAGGCGGATGCCCTGTCACGCTGTTTTCCGGGAGGAGGGAATTTTGAAGACCCGGGTCCCATTTTGGCTGAAGGTGTGGTGGTCTCTGCTCTTTATCCTGAATTGGAGGCAGAGGTTCAGGCAGAGGCTCCTGATCTTTGTCCTCCTGGGAGGTTGTTTGTGCCTCTCGCTTTAAGACACAAGGTTTTTAAGGAGCACCACGATACTGTCCTTGCTGGGCACCCGGAGGGTAGAGCCACAGTGGATCTCATCGCTCGGAGATTCTGGTGGCCGGCGCTTCGTAAGTCGGTTGAGGGTTTTGTGACCTACGCTCGTGCCAAAGTCCCTCATTTACGGCCATCAGGTCCTCCCCTTCCGTTACCCATTCCTTCCCGTCCTTGGACACATCTGTCCATGGACTTCATTACGGATCTGCCTCGTTCCTTGGGGAAGACTGTGATTCTGGTGGTGGTGGACCGTTTTAGCAAAATGGTGCATTTTATCCCTTTTCCTGGTTTGCCCAATGCTAAGACGCTGGCGCAGGCATTTATTGATCACATTGTCAAATTTCATGGTATTCCTTCAGACATAGTCTCTAATAGGGGCACGCAGTTTGTTTCCGGATTCTGGAAGGCTTTCTGTTCTCGCTTGGGGGTTCGGTTGTCATTCTCTTCTGCTTTCCACCCGCAGTCGAATGGCCAGACGGAGCGCGTCAATCAGAATCTGGAGACATATCTGCTGTTTTGTGGCGGAGAATCAGAAGGATTGGTGTTCTTTTTTTTTGTCCCTTGCTGAATTTGCTTTAAATAACCGTCGTCAGGAGTCCTCTGATAAGTCACCATTTTTTGGTGCATATGGGTTTCATCCGCAGTTTGGGACATTCTCTGGAGAGGGGTCTTCTGGTTTACCTGATGAGGAGAGATGTCATCTATTTGGCAAAAGATTCAGGATAATCTAAAGAGCATGAGTGAGAGATATAAGCGTGTGGTGGATAAGAGACATGTGCCTGGTCCGGACCTGAATGTTGGTGATCTGGTGTGGTTGTCTACTTAGAATATGAAATTGAAGGTTCCCTCCTGGAAGTTGGGTCCTAAGTTCATTGGGCCTTACGAAATCTTGTCCGTCATCAATCCTGTTGCCTACCGTCTTGATCTTCCTCAGACTTGGAAGATCCATAATGTTTTTCATAAGTCCCTATTAAAACCTTATGTCCAACCCATTGTACCCTCCTCTTTGCCTCCTCCTCCGATTGTGGTTGATGGTAATCTTGAATTTCAGGTCTCTAGGATTGTGGATTCTCGTGTTGTCCACGGTTCTCTCCAGTCCCTCGTTCATTGGGAGGGTTATGGTCCTGGGGAGAGGATGTGGGTCCCAGTGACGGACATTAAGGCCACTCGTCTCATCAGGGCTTTCCATAGGTCCCATCCTGAGAAGGTGGGCTCTGAGCGTCCGGAGTCCACTCGTAGAAGGAGGGGTACTGTCACCGCCAGACATCTGAGAAGCTCTGACAGACGTTCTTCAGAACCTCCTGCTTGAGGTTCTTTTGTTTCGCTTTCGTTTTGTCATCTCGTTTCCCTCTCTCAGCTGTCATCTAGTTCCACTGATTGCATCCCTTTAAATCCCTTCCCATACTGCATCACTTTGCGGTTTATACAACTTCCTGGAGTGTGTGCATGCTGGATGCTACAACTGATGCTTCTACAGATAAGTCTGTTCATTTATTTGTGTTTTCCTGTTTGCTTGATCCTAGGTGACCCTGACTCCCTCCGTATTAAGTGTAGGGAGCCGGTGGTCATGTCCCCTCACTATTATAGGGTGTTCAGGTGTCATACAGTCGAGGAACGAGGGTATGCAATTTTCTACCATAGAGATTTTTGCATAGGCTGAGCAGTAAGGGAGAGGGCTAGGGCTGTTACAGGGCTTACCCTTATGTTCCTTAGTTTTGGATCAAGTCAGTCGGATCTTCATTTGTGTCTTCTAGTTTTCTGTAACACCTTCCGTGACACCCAAGCAATATATTTTCACAGACACATAGCTGTAGTTCACCTGATTAAAACACTCTTGATGTTAAGCTCCGTTCCCGAGTTATGATACTTTTCTTAATATGCATATTAGGCCTTTGGTGCAGGTGCGGCGTGATGACGTGAACACGTCACGTCTCGTTCTCCCCTCTCACTGGCCTCCTCCGTCCGAGCTCCCGGCTCCATCCGAACAGCTGCGCTGCGCTGACGCCGAACAGCTGATGCCTTGAGCCGCGGCGCTGCGCTGGTCTGCTTGCTGGTTCTCCTGCTTTGTTTCATGCTGTTGGGTGCCGCGTCTCTGCCTCTGATCCTGCTTGGCGATCCTCCTAACCTCTCTCTCCGCTGCCTGCTCTGCTCTCCTTTCCTCCCCTGGACTTGTTTGCCGCGTGGATCTCCTTGAAGTTTTCCCTCCATTGGTGTGCGACGGCCTGACGCCTGGACTGTTTGCTGCCCTGGGGATTGGGGAGGACGCTGTCTTCGTGTACAACTTTAATATCCGACACGGCTGCAGTGCACACCAGGATTGAGATTTCTTCTGGACACGTGAGATTAGCTTATTGTTCGCCTCTTTCTTCTCCATATGATTTGCTCTCTTTTTTTTTTGTGCTGGACTGCCGGTTTCCCTGTTGCTTTGCACTGCTGCACTGCTCACTGAGGAGATACACTTCTGTTTTTTTATGTAATTTTTTATTTATTTATTTTTTCGGTGCCCGGCGAAGGGAAAAGAGGAAGAAGGAAGGGAAGAGGGGGGAAAGAAAGAGAGAAGGAGAAAGGAGAAAAAAAAAAAAAAAGAGAAGGGGGAAAAAGAAAAAGGAAAAGGGGAAGGAAAGGAGGGAAAAAAAAAAAAAAAGGGGAGAAGATAACAAGAGAGAGTGGGGTTAAAAGGAGGAAGAACAGAAAAGGGGGGAAAAAAAAAAGGAAAAAAAAATAAAAAAAAATAAAAGAAGTAAACGGTGATACAAAGGGCAAAATAGAGGAACAGGAAGAAGGGAAAAGAATGGCCCCTAAGCGACGGTCTGTTGACTCTACTGCAACTAAACTGGGGGTTAAGACTCCAGAGAACAAGATCGATAAGTTCTTGAAATCACCTTTCTTAAACGAAAAAAATCCAGCTAAAATTAAATCCTCTGCTAATTTGAGGAAATTTGCTAAAATTCCCCAAACTGCTGACCCCTTTGAGGATGGATCAGGGGTGGTGGATCCGGAGGCAGGAGAGGAAGGTCTCTCTGCACAAATGCAAACTGAATACGATCCATCTGTTCTGGATAGAATCCTTGGCGCGGTGGAAAACAACGGCATTGTAGTGCAAGGGATGTCCACTCAACTGGGGTCGGTACAGAGTGATATTTCTCTAATAAGAGAAGATCTGTTAAAAATCCGTGACCGAGTCCTCAATGTGGAAAAAACAGTCGACCTTCTGCAAACCGACATGGACATGATAAAATCTAAACTTCTCCTTCTTACTACAGAAAATCTAGCTCTACAAAATAAGCTAGAGGACCTGGAAAATAGGTCTAGGCGAAACAATGTACGCATAATTGGTTTCCCAGAAGGAGCTGAAGGCCGACCCTTGGAGGCACAACTCAAAGAGGTGGTCATGCACAACCTTGGCAGCGATAATTTTTCCTCCATGTTTCAAATAGAAAGAGCCCATCGAATCCCAGGAGGGAAACCCACCCCAGGGCGGCCGCCGCGTGCGATTCTAATGAAGCTATTACTGTCCGCAGACAGAGATATGATACTGAGAAGAGCAAGAGAATGCACTCCCATTGAACATCAGGGTTCTAAACTGCTCTTCTTCCCTGATTTTGCGCGGCAGACTCAGGAAAAAAGAAGAAAGTTTATGGAGATAAAGAAACGCTTGGCGGCTAAGGAGATTAAATATTCTTTACAGTATCCAGCGAAATTAAGAGTGATCCATAGTGGGACTTCTTTTTTTTTTGAGACACCACAACAAGCGTTAGATTGGATGGAGCAAAGGGATATTTAAATCTGTTTACTACTATAATTGAAGGGATGGATGGGAGGCGGGGCCAGGACGGGGAGAACGGCCGGAAGTTAGAGGCTCGCCGACGAGATCGGGCGGACCAATAGAGAGGGGGGGTGGGAGGATAGGGGTGGGAGGGAACCCACCTTGCAGGAAGGGGTTTTTTTTTTTTTTTTTTTTTTTTTTTTTTTTGGTGATTGATGTCCACTAGAATTGTATCCTGGAATGTCAGAGGGCTCGGGGAAAGGGTAAAAAGGCAAGCTATTATGGATGCATTAAAAAGATATCTCCCAGCAATTATCTGCATAGTAGAAACTCACCTCACTAAGGAAACCTTGTCCCGCTTGACAACGGGATGGAATGCTCAATCCTACCACTCCACTTTTAGCGGCTCTTCTAGGGGTGTCTCAGTTCTGATTCATAACTCTGTAGATTTCATCCTTATAAAATCCCATATAGATGATCAGGGCAGATTTATTTTTCTGCATGGTAAGCTGTATGGATACAGTTACATCCTTGCTTTTTTTTATATACCTCCGCCATTTTCAATGTACCCACTTATCCAGTTAACGCTTTTTTTTGAACAGAGACCAGAATGTCGGTTAATCCTGATGGGGGATTTTAACGCGGTTATGGATCCCAAAAAAGACAGATTTAGATCAGATGCAGCACGGGAAAGGAACCTTTGTAATTCGTCGCTGCCCCAGTTCTGCTTGGAAGTAGGAGTGGTGGATATATGGGAACACCTGGGCGGAGGAAAGAGAGTATACTCTTGTGTTAGTAGGAGTGGCAGAGCAATGTCCAGGATCGATCTAGCATTCACTAATGAGAGCAATCTGAGTAACATTCGGAAGATAAGATATGGAGTAAGAACAGTCTCGGACCACTCACCCGTACTAATTGAGGTGCGCACTGGGGAGAATAAGGATGGTGGGGGGTTGGGATTCAAGTTGAATCCATACTGGCTCACTATTCTGGACAATCCACAGTCCATCAGGATACTGATATCCTCCTTTTTGGAGGTGAATTTACCCTCTGCTAACATTAATATAGTGTGGGACTCCATGAAAGCATACCTGAGGGGGGTTTTTATAAGTGAGATCTCGGCAGTAAAGAGAACATTTAGGAAAAAAGAGGAGGAACTGGTCAAGACTGTCGCACTTACAACTGAGCGATTTATCAGTCAACCCACTGAGCACAACAGGGAAGAGCTTCAGAAGGCCAGTTGTTCTCTGGAGAAATATGTAACTGAGAAAGCAAACCATAGAGTATTTTTTAAGGGGATTAAATATTTTTCAGAGTCTGGACGCCCTGGTAAGCTCTTAGCCAGAATTATTACACAACAAGATAAGAAAAAACAATCTATTACTTTGATTCGCAACACAGAGGGGGTAATTATAACAGATTTAGAAGGAGTGAGAGATACTTTTTTACAATACTTTACTCAGATATATAGATCCTCACCTGGTTTGTCATCCGAACTGGCGATGCGGTTCTTGGAGAAAATTCCTCTCTCTACTTTAAATAAAGCTCAAATAGAATGTCTGGAAGAGGAGTTGTCTCTCTCGGAGCTGCAGGAGGCCCTGGGGTCTATCTCGGGGAACTCATCGCCAGGACTGGATGGCCTTCCATATGAGGTTTATCGCAAGTACAGTGAGGTGACTCTCCCTCAGATGCTAGAGGTTTTTACTCAGGCATTAAAGGGAGGGGGACTACCATGCTCTATGATGGAGGCTCTCATTGTTTTAATCCCAAAAAAGGATAAGGACCCGGCAGAATTGAGCTCCTACAGGCCAATCTCCTTATTAAATACTGATGTTAAGTTACTATCAAAAGTTTTGGCTAGGAGGCTTTCGCGAGTAATATCTACTATCATTCATCCAGATCAAAATGGCTTTATGCCAAAAAGAGGCACCCAGCATAATCTCCATAGGCTATTTATGAATATTCAGTCCCCGGAGTGTGGCACTCGCTCCATCCTGTCGCTGGACGCTACTAAAGCCTTCGACAGGGTGGAGTGGACTTTCCTCTGGGAGGTGATGAAAAAAATGGGCTTTGGCCCAAGATTTATGGCGATGGTTCAGCTATTATATAACTCTCCAGTAGCTAGGATTAGGATCAATGATATGACGACAGAGAGCTTCGCTCTAGAAAGAGGTACCCGTCAAGGCTGTCCCCTCTCCCCCCTTTTATTTAACATTTACATCGAACCCCTAGCGGCTAGTATAAGGCAGGATCCGAAGGTGGTCGGCTTCGGTATAATGGGGAAGCACGATCGGGTATCCCTCTATGCAGACGATATTCTGCTCTTTATTCACCAAACAGATACCACTCTCCCTCGTATAATGGACCTGGTTGGTCTCTTTTCTGATCCATCTGGTCTGGAGATCAACTGGGACAAGACCGTTCTTCTCCCTATAGACGAGTTGCGGGGCGAATGGGATAACCAGTTAACGATCTCGGACTCAATAAAGTACCTGGGGATAATAGTTTCTGCTAAACCACAGGAATATTTACAACTCAATTTGATCCCTTTGCTGATAAAACTGAGGGCTAAAATTAAGATATGGCAAAAAATTCTGTTTGCAAGAGCGGACAGAATTTCCTTAATAAAAATGGTAGTGCTTCCCCAGGTTCTTTACGTCCTGCGTAACTCACCTGTTTGGATTGCAGATAAATACTTTAGATTGATAGAGCGGATGCTTAACGACTTAGTATGGGGGAGGAAGCGCGTGAGACTGAAGGCACTTTATTTTTCTATGCCCTATAATCGGGGAGGTCTTAACCTCCCCTATTTTAAGGGCTACTTTGTGGCTTCCCAACTCTGCCTTTTCAATGATTGGGAAAATAGCCATTTCTGCAGCAGAGTGGTGAAGGACTCAGGTTTTTCGGATTTTTTTACCGTATTGGAATCTGACTACTTATTAAACATACTGGGTGGTTATACACTTTTCTGCAGAATGGCTACAAAGACTTGGGCGGCCATAAGGAGTTGGTGCGGAGTCAAGGCATCACTCGTTTGTACCCCATTGTGGCATAATTCAAAGCTTATGAACCTGAGAGATCTGAGCTGTAGCCAGTACTGGAGGACCAAAAATATTCAGTATTTACATCAAGTGGTTAGTGATGGACAAATCCTGCCCCTTAAGGAACTAAAGCAAAGGGCAAATTTAGATGAGGTGGCTTGGTATGCATACTTTCAATTGAGGTCAGCACTCTCTAGCACTACGAATAGTCACGTCTTTATTATAGACACTCCTGAATTTTTACACGATTTAATTTGTAAGAAAACTGTCACGAGAATTAAAATATCACATTGTTATAGTCACTTAATGAAGAATTTTTTTTTAGATGTTCTCTCTCCAGGACAGAAATCCTGGTCTTCTTTGCTCTCAGAGGTGGGCCCTCCAAATTGGGAGAATATAGGGGAAAGTTTAAAGTTGGTTTCACATAATTTTAATCACACGGTTGTACAATTTAATATTATGCATAAAATCTATGTGACACCTGTATGGTTATATAGGAGGGGACTTAGAGCCTCCTCTGACTGCCCACGCTGTGGTGACTCCGAGGCAGATCACTTACATCTGTTTTGGGACTGCCCAATGGTGAGCAGCTATTGGAGACAGGTCCAATCCAATCTGGCTCGTAAACTCGGTATTGTGGTTCCTTTGTCTCCCAGGATATGGGTCCTGGGAGACCTATCGGAGGTGGATTACCAGCCTATAAAACGCTGTTTGTTGATCAAGGTGATGTTTTTGGCTAGGCTTCTCATCTCCAGATCATGGTTTTGCTCTTCTACTCCAGACTGCAGTAATTGGCTGGGTCTGGTTGAGAAAGTGAGAAACTATGAGAGGATTCTGTACAAACAAAGAGGATCCTGCGCAAAGTGGAGTCAGCTGTGGGAAGATTGGGACACGGATAATTAATTGGGAATTATTTTTTATTTTTTTTTCCTGCAAGGTGGGGGGTTTGGGGGGCGGGATGGGGAAGATCTCATAAGTCCGGTCTTTTCTACTTGTCTGTATCGGCAAAGAATGTGCAGTTGTTCTGGAGTATTGCAGAAGCTGTAGAGATGCTGGGGGATGGCAGGTCCCTCAGGCATTAAATGATGGATGCTGGGGGATTCTGGCCTCTCCCCCAGAGGGTGGGATCTCCATTTGATTTTCAATACTCATATGGTTATGGGCATTTGTCTTTATGTAATTATTGCCGAGTATGCTCAGGGTTGGAATAGACGGACTTGTGGATTTTATAGTACTACAAATGTTGTATTGATCTGTATTTTTTTGTATTATAATTAATAAAAAGAAAAAAAAAAAAAAAAAAAACACTCTTGATGTTAAGCTCCGTTCCCGAGTTATGATACTTTTCTTAATATGCATATTAGGCCTTTGGTGCAGTGAAGGCGTCACCATTGCTCTTGTTGCACCCAAGCTCCAATCGTTTCAGTGGCCAGGAAAAGTAAAAAATTTAAGGCCCTTGGAAAGCTAGGAGGAAAAAGCTAAAAAAAGGAAAATGAGTCCGCTGTTGAAAGCATTAGGCAGTCTACTATAACAGGGTGCATAAAAGAAGAAATCTCTGCCAGATCCCTAACTGTGTAGAGACTTGGTTGCAGCGCTCATGGGAGATCCTTTAGAGGTGATTACAAATTTTATTATTTTTGGGTCATCTGTGGCTGCCATATAATTTTGGGGCCATATGTTGTTGGTAACTGGTTTTGAACTGTGGCTGTCATATGGGATGGTTTTGATGCTATTAGTGAAGTACAATATTTGGGGCACTGTCCCATAAAGTAGTTAGAGTAATTGGGGAAGATGAGGCTGCAAAAGGCATAAATAGATGATACCAGCAGGACAGGTAGTTTGTGTAGGTAATGGAAAGGTGAGGTTGAGGCTGGAAAAGTGAGGAGCCAAAGATGTCTCTGTTGAAAACTTTGCAGGCAGAACTTGTGACTGGAAAATAGTCATAGTTGTCCAGGCCAGAAGGAAAAGTGAACAACCCCTATTTGGAGAATATGTGCATAAACTGTAAATCACCAGATTTTACTGTAACCACTTTCTGTACACAGTCTCCAGAGTGACTTTGCTAAGTAACATCAACCACCATATGGGGGCATTACTGGCCATTGTATACTGGTTTGTTAAGTAATAGTATGATGATATTATTCAGTCACTAATGGTATTGGTCATAATGTAAAGTTACTCCGTTACACAAGTTGGGGACCCACTTAGGCCTTAGATGTATTTTAGCCGCCCTCCACCCATGCTGAGCCTCTAGTAACCCCTGCTTTTAAGAGGTAACAATAGGCAAACCTGGTTCCCAATATTAGCTTTATTTTACAATTTAGCAAAAGTTTTCTTTTTCTCTATGGACCTAAAGGGTTTATCTGAGATTTTGATAATAATGGACTATCATCTGGATAGGTAATTCATCTCAAATTGGCGGGGGGTCCAAGTCCTGAAACCCCAGCCAATTAGCTGTTCAGCTGGCACTCCGTGAGTGCTTAGGCTGCTTCGTAGGCCAGTGACATCAACATACAGTCACGTCAGTCACATGGCCTATGCACAGCTCAGTCCTATTCAAGTTAATGGGGCTGAGCTGCAATACCAAGCACAGCCACTATCCAATGGATGGTGCTGTGCTTGGTAAGCTGTGCGGAGGCTTAAGTTCTCACAGGAGCTCCAGTGAGCACATTGGCCTCTTCAAATAGCTGAAGGGACCCCACCTATCTGATATTGATGACACATCCTTGGAATAGGTCTTCTGTAATGGACAGTGGTCTTGGACCCACTGTGCCAACTAACCTGTTTACCTTTGTGCTAAACCTAAGGATGTTTTCTTGGTGGTCCTCTGGTACTCACCCTTTAACCCCTATACAGGGCCTTTGCTGCAGGGGAGCTACCAAGCCGCTACATCTTCAAGCAGTCCCAGTGTAGTTGTCAGCTGACTAATGAGGGTCAAAGGCACTTATGCGAGGCACCAAAAGATCAGGCAACAGTCACAATAAGGGAACAGGTCGAAGTCTAAGGCTAGTTTCACACTAGTGCCAAGCTGTTCCTGCGGGTGAACAGCCTGTTAGATTCGTACTGCCGCTAGTGCACGCGTGCCCCCGGACTACCACTCCAACCCCATTGACTATAATGAGGACGGGCCGGAGTTCCGGCGGCAGCATGGAAAACATACCGAGAGGCAGCCGGAATAAAACGACTCCATGCCGGAGTTCCTTGCCGCTAATGTAAAAGTACCCTAAGCAGGCAGAGTTCATGCATATTTGAGAAACTAATTCTAGGTCAGGGCAGGCAAAGTTTGTACATATCTGAGACACTAACCCAAGGTCAGGGCAGGCAGGGTTTTTACATATCTGAGACACTAGCCCAAGTTCAGGGCAGGCAGTATTTTTACATATCTGAGACACTAACCCAAGGTCAGGGCAGGCAGTGTTTTTACATATCTGAGACACAAACCCAAGGTCAGGGCAGGCAGCTAATTATCAGAGTTGAAAAACAGCACACCTTTACTGGTTAGCTAGACAACTAAGAACCTAAAGTTCTGCCAAGGAAAGCTCAGCAGCTCAGTGTTAGGGTACGACCACATGGTCAGGTTTCCTGATGCAGTTTTGGAAGACAAAACCAAGAGTTAATTAAAAAAAAATGTCATATTTGTCCATAAAGGGGTTGTCTCCTCTTACTATTACTAAGGCGAGATAAGACACAGTCCTGACCACCTCTCAGCCAGGAAACAGCACAGTGCACTGGCGCCCGCTATTTCAGTAGCTCCCATTGCAGTGCATGAGAGCCACGAAAACAACGTAGCACACCAACCTATACTGTTTCCCTAACTCAGAAACAGTGTAGCTTTCGGTGCTACACCGTTTCCATTGCTCTCATGCACCGCAATCGGAGCTACTGAAACAGTGGGCGCCAGAGCACTCTGCTGTTTCCCGGCCAGGAGGTGGTCAGGACTGTGTCTTATCTCGCCTTAGAAATAGTAAGAGGAGACAACCAATTTATGGACAAATATAACTTCTCATTTTTTTTTTATTAACTCTTGGTTTTGTCTTCCAAAACTGCATCAGGAAACCTGACCATGTGGCCGTACCCGTATAGCAGAAGCTGGTTGGTAGTTAGGCTACTTTCACATTTGCGTCAGAGGATTCTGGCAGGGAGTTCCGGACCCGGATCTGTCTGACAAATGTATTGAAATACCGGATCCGTCTCTCCGGTGTCATCCAGAAAAACGGATCGGGTATTTATTTATTTTACATTTTTAAAGGTCTGCGCATGCGCGGACCAGAAGAACGGATTCATCAATGCGGCAATTTTAATGCATTAATGCATTTCAATGGAAATTAATGCCTGATCCGGAATTTCAGGATTTTTGGACGGAGAGAAAACTGCAGCATGCTGCGGTATTTTCTCCGGCCAAACGTAACAGGGACTGAACTGATGCATCCTGAACGGATTGCTCTCCATTCAGAATGCACTAGGATAAAACTGATTGGTTCTTTTCCAGTATTGAGCCCCTAGGACGGAGCTCAATACTGGAAAAGAAAAACGCTAGTGTGAAAGTACCCTAAGAAGGGATGCAGCTGCACACAGAGCAAGGAGAGGAGGGAAGTAGTAGTGAAGGGAAAAATGGGAGTAGTAGTTTTCAATAAATAACGTTCCTAATAGAAGTAGTGGGGCGAGAAAGACACAGGCCACCAATGTAACACCATCCAAACACCAGATGACCCCTTTAATAAATATATTGTATTTGTGTAGGAGCTGCCAACAGATCATGTTATTCTCTTTCATTTTATCTGCAGTAGGTGCTTGAGAAGGACAACCTTCCTCAGATATAGGACTAATGAGGAAACCATGCCATTGTTGCAGGGCCTCGTAGCTAGCTTTATGGCTGTGGCCTACTTTCCGGCTGCATTCAGGAAATGTATTAAAACTGGTACAAAGCTAAAGTGGAGTATTTGCTCATGGCAACCAATCAGGTTGCTGCTTACATTTTTCAGTGGGCGTCTGAAAAATAAGAGGAGCAATCTGATTGGTTGCTCTTGGTAACCACACCATCTTTCTCTGGTGTAAAGTGTTCAGAGATGTCCACCCCTGAAGTAGGGCAATAGTATGGAAAATATACAGTTACTGTCAGGACTAGAACTTCCCTCATCCCCCTATTATACAGTATGTGCCCTTCTGTGGAGCTCCTCACCCAGAAGGAGCATTTTTCTAAACTTCTGCCAGTAATATCATGGAAGAACATACCCTCACCCCAGCATGACATAGCAGATACCGGGAAACAATAGACTATGTTGTCCAATACAAAGCACATAAGCTAGACTAGACCTTAGGTTTAGTCTCAATTACACCACACGACGGTGGCGGGTAAATATCCTCCTAATAAGCCCGCTAGCATTCCCTTGCGTCGCACTGTAGACGACATAAAGCCACAAACAACAGCACAGCGCCTTTCTCCTCAGCAGCCCCGTGGACTACACTTCCCGGCAGCACTCGGGGCCGGCGCACATGCGCAGTGAGGAGCGGCTTTGAGTGGCAAGTTGTTTGTTACAGTGTAGCACCAGCTGCTTTTTGCACTCTGGAGCCGCCGCTGTGCGAGTCTTCCTGAACTCATTCAGCTTCTCAGCTTCCCCTCTCCCCGTGATCCCCCTCTGTCTCCCCGTTCACTGCCCCTTCCTTCACTTTCCCCACCAGCAGCCCTGGGGGGCATAAAAACCCCTCCAAAACGATAAAGATCTGCCATCCACACAAAAGGCAACAACACTATTCCCTCTAGATGTTCTACAAATGAGAAGAAGAAAAAGATGGAACTGCATATCCTAGAGCACAGGCTAAAAGTAGCCAGCATAGCCAAGGAGAACATCCAGTTGTTTACCTATGGATTAATCAAACTTGCCTTTTTGTCCTCCAAAACCAGGTAAGTGGCAGCCTGGGCACTGCAAGGGGGGGCATGGGGGGCACAAGAATTGGGTCACTTCTCACTGGTTGATTCCCTAGCTGTGGATGCACAAAGCCCTGAGAAAAACAACTTCAGGTCCTTGAATTGGGCGATTGTGACTGTCATTGGGATGCATGGGGGGGGGGGGGGGGGTCATTGAATGAATGGAACAGGTGTTGTTGTTTTTAGGCAGAAAATGGAAATCTAAAATAAGATGTGTGTGGATCTCTGTATATGATGTAGACGCAGGGATCCTATTGGCTGGGTGCTCTGTTTATTTCTATATACCCCTACGGTGCGGGGCTGGAATCTGGATAAACAGCCATCCGTGGCCCCCCTTTTTCTCTCCAGATGTATGCCTGTGTACGCTTACCCCCGGGGTGAGTGCTAGCCTTGCTTTTTAGATGTTTTAGGTTGCAGTGAATTTAGTTTTTTAGGCCTGATTGTCCATCTCCTGCACCTTTTCCAGGAGCCCATGGGACTAGATTTTTTTCGGATTACACTTGTGCCCATTGTTCTGCCATGGCATGGCAACTTAGAAAAACACATAGCTAAAGTTTGCCTATAGGATCAATGGTCCTGTTGGAAACAATGGCTTGGGTTTTGATAGGGGGGAGTGGCAGCCTAGGGAGCGCTTGCAGAAATGTGCACAGATATTATTTGAAGCTTTTGTCTCCCCAGTGGTTGAGCTCTGCCATTGTTTGCAAAGTAATTTATTCCAGACCCTTGTTTACTTACTTTGCCTCTGCTCTGGGGGGGCCGAAACTGTGTGAACTGAGGTGTACCAGACCGCCTGCAGTTCTCCGAATCCCTCCAAGGCCAGGCGGTCCCCCTGTGGGGAGTGAAGGGGTTATTTCAATTATTTGGTAATAGCTGCTGAAGCTTTTTTCACATTTCTCTGCCCCCCCATCCATTAAATGCTGTAATGATAGTTCCATAGGTTGTTTATGACCAGCAGCAAATAGGTGGGCATAAAAGCCAGCGCCAGAGACTCGACGGGCGGATGAAATATTTTCCTGTTCCTTTTGTTTTAATCCTGCCATTCACTTTGGCCAGTTGTTGCATGTTTGATGAAATGGATGTTTACAAGGAGTAGGGGAAAAAAGTCCATGTTACTTCAGTACTTACCACAAAGAGAAGCTTGAGACTGAGGCCTGGCTTTTTCCATGGATGCAGTGCTATACGCCGTGGGTGTTTGGGAGTTGGGTGAACCCCTTCTTTTTTTAGCATACTGGGTCTTAGTTTTGCAGATGTACGAAATGTGTGGAGCGGCGAGTATCAATGAATGGCCTCGTTTTCTACCCCAGATCTGAATATTAGACAGGGATGATGGACTGTCCATGATAATGTTGGGCACCTAATCTGATAGCAAACAGATGTTGTCCGAGGGTGGTCAGTGAGGACTGGAGTACACTCCTATGTAATTGTCTGGAGTGGGTCATTGTTGTCTTTGTTACTTGCTTGATTTTCATGTGGCCTTGTTTTTTCCTTTGCTGTTTACATGCCTGTTCGTATACTTAACTGTATCAATGTGGTATCTAATGCTTATACAATAACTGCTTAAATTGGTCAATGGTGCACGAATATGAGGAGTCTTGGGCTACTTTCACACTGGCGTTTTGGTTTCCGTTTGTGAGATCCGTTCAGGGCTCTCACACGTGGTCCAAAACGGATCAGTTTTGCCCTTAATGCATTCTGAATGGAAAAGGATCCGCTCAGAATGCCTCAGTTTGGCTCAGTTACGCCTCCGTTCCGCTTTGGAGGCAGACACCAAAACGCTGCTTGCTGCTGAAAAAACTGAGCCAAACGGATCCGTGCTGAGTTCCTGACACACAATGTAAGTCAATGGGGACGGATCCGTTTTCAGTGACACAATATGGCACAATAGAAAACGGATCCGTCCCCCATTGACTTTCAATGGTGTTCAAGACGGATCAGTTTTGGCCATGTTAAAGATAATACAAACGGATCCGTTCTGAACGGATGCAGATGGTTGTATTATCTGAACGGATGCGTTTGTGCAGATCCATAACGGATCCGCACCAAACGCGAGTGAGAAAGTAGCCTTAGCCACCCACTCCTAGGAAACCATTCACACAAAAAGTGCAAAACAGTCCATACAACAGGTTTGAAGCCATATGTATAAAACGGCCTGTGGCCTAGCATCACTGGCAGTTCTTACCTACTGATGAATGTGTCTCTGTATGTCAAAAAGTAGGGTTTGAGGCAGAGTTGTAGAAATGACCTAGGAGATGGCACCAGCCTTAGGCCCCTTGCACACGGGCGTCACAAATTTTGTCCGGATGCGTTGCGGGAAACCCTTGCGCGTGCGCAATTTCAGTCAGTTTTGTCTGCAATTGCGTTGTTCAGTTTTTTCCGCACGAGTGCAAAGCGTTTTAATACGTTTTGCACGCGTGTGATAAATAACTAAATGTGGTACCCAGACCCGAACCCGGACTTCTTCACTGAAGTTCGGGTTTGGGTTCGGTGTTCTGTAGATTTTATTTTCCATTATAACATGGTTATAATGGAGAATAATAGCATTCTTTAATAGAGAAGTGAAATTGTCCCTTGAGGGTTAAAAAAATAATAAAAATAATTACTCACCTCATCCACTTGGTCGCGCAGCCGGGATCCTCTTCTTCTTTCTTCTTCTTCGTGCAGGACCTGCTCTGACGTCATCGCGCTCACCACGTGGTGTGCGTGGTGACGTCAGCGCAGGTCCTGCTGAATGAAGATAATAGGATCTTCTATCTTCATTCAGCAGGACCTGCGCTGACATCACCACGCTCACCATGCGGTGAGCGCGATTACGTCATCAAAGATCCTTTTGCAGGTCCTGCAAGAAGAAGAAAGACGACAATAATGGCTGCTCGATTAAGTCAGTAATTTTTGTATTTTTTTAACCCTCAAGGCACATTTTACTTAGCATTCTCTATTTAAAGAATGCTATTATTCTCCATTATAACCAAGTGAATGGACCTCATCCCTATTTATTATCATCTCCTTAGCAACCATCCGTGAACATAACATTGCATCCGCACTTGCTTGCGATTTTCACGCAGCCCCATTCACTTCTATGGGACCTGCGTTGCGTGAAAAACGCTGAATATCGAACATTCTGTGATTTTTTCACGCAACGCACAAGTGATGGGTGAAAAACATTGCTCATGTACACAGCCCTATTGAAATGAATGGATCAGGATTCAGTGCGGGTGCAATGCGTTCACGTCACACATTGCACCCAACTCGCCCATTTGAAAGAAGCCTTAGTGAAACGCAAGTATGGAAAAAAAAAAAAAGTGTATACAGTGATTCCACGTATAGGCCCTGATTTATCAGGAGGGGAGAAGATGAAGTTTGTCTTCGCGTTCGTCTGTTTGCGTAATGGTGACGGTCTGTGTGCCAAATTTTTGAAAGTGGCACACAGGGCTTGTTAAATTTATTACAGTCCAACCCTTATATTCTGAGTAGACTAGGGCTACACAACGATCTATGACAGGGGTTATGCCCAAATATCCCAGTGTAGCGCGTCAACCATAATAATGAATGGGGTGGCATCATGGCTTGTAAGTTTGCCGTGACCACAACCCCAGAATTGCGGAAATCCAACAGGGTTGGATTTTTTGTGATTATGGGGTTGCGGTAAACCTGTGAGTCATGCCACAACCCTATTCATTTCTATGGCCGCCCTGTTATACTTTGATACTCGGGCTCACGACCAATATCGGCGTGTAGCCCTAGCCTTATTTTCACCTGTCACAGCCATGGCAGGGCAGTAGTGGAGTGAAGGCGAGAAATTTTTTGGGGACTTATCCTGTCATAAATAGGCCCAAAAACCTGACATAGGTTTTATAAAAATGATGTAGCAGGGTCTTAAAAAACAAACAAAAAAAAACATATAGGTAAATGTGTCTTACACAAAAAAGTCGCGATTTACTCCCCGCTCCCCCCCCCCCCCCCCCAAAAAAAAAAGACAGACCGAGCTGAATAAATCAGGGCATGTTTTTGTTTGTTTGCTTTTTTTTTGGGGGGGGGGGGGGAGTCTAAAAAAATAGCATAAAATTAATGTGTGTTGTTACAGTGGCGTTTTTTCAGTCATGCTTTTTCTCAACATTTTTTCATATAGAGGGGAAAAAAAAGGCCATTACAAATTATAGGGCTTTTTAGAATTTCCTATTGGCTAGCTTGTAACATTTGGCAGCTGCGTCATTTCCTCCAAAACAAATGCTGGCACCTACTTATGCAACTACTCTTAAGGCTCATGCACACGACAGTTATCTGTTTTGCGGTTCGCAGATTGTGGATCCGCAAAACACTGATACCGGCTGTGTGTGTTCCACATTTTTCGGAATGGAACGTCTGGCCCCTAATAGAACAGTTCTATCCTTGCCCGCAATGTGGACAATAATTGGACATGTTCTATTTTTTTGCCTAACTGCCATGCAGACATACAGACATGGAATGCACACAGAGTAGTTTCCGTTTTTCTGTGGCCTCGTTGAAGTGAATGGTTCCTCATACGGGCCACAAAAACAGTGGACACGGAAAAAAATACACTTGTGTGTATGAGCACTGAGCGCTCTGTGTACAAGCAGGAACTAGGTCTTACTAGATTTTTGAGATTGAAGCTATGTCGATGGTCAGTAGCTGGTGGCATACTGGGCATATGAAAGTATGGAGTACCAATAGGAAAAAAGAACTACACGTATATTGTGCAATACTTATGTCTTGCATCCAAAAGCCACACCCATCACACACGCACCACGCCCCTTTTGTAAGGCACAATTCAGAAGGGTCTAGTCATAAGCAGCTTGACAGATATGGCGACTCGCCTACTGTACCTACAGTCAGGGGTGTAACTACCATAGCGGCAGACCATGCGACTGCTATGGGGTCCAGGGCAAGAGGGGGGGGACCAGTCTTTAGATGGTCAGGACTCTACCCTCTAAAGGAACAACTTTTAGCAAACGAGGCAGTGGAATAAATGGCCCAAGGGTCATTGAAAAGAGTTTAGGCAGAAACCCTTCTGTCCTGTTTGGGGGGCCCGGTTTGATCCTTGCTATGGGGCCCTCTATGTACACCACTGCCTACAGCATAAATTCCCCCAGCATAGGAAATGTTTATTTTTTATTTCAAAAAAATATTTTATGTATTTTTATTTTATTTTAAGAATTCTATTTTTCAATACCAATTCTATATTTTGGTAATTTGTATCTACTCGTAGACCTCCTATTGCCATTGACAGGCTTCCAGTAAGCTTCGCTAGAGGCTCATACCTTTCTGTCTGCAGACTATCAGATACCCACACATAATAAATGCAGTTCACTAAAGTTCTGGCCTCCTTCCACCACTCTCCATAACAACATTACATCATCATTTATTCATTGGTATGTTTACATGTATATATAACTGCAGAGAATGCAATGTATTCAGCCAGTCAACACACCTATTATATTTTAGAATACGCTTTTTGTGTGATGTATATAATTTCAAAAAGGAATTCGCTGTTTTGCGTAAAGTGTAAAATAATAATATTTTCATAGGAGGTATTTTCTAGGGTTTGAGACCAGAATGAGTCTTTAAAAGGGTTGTCTCATCATGGACAATGGGGGCATTTGTCCCATAGGTGCGGGTCCCACCTCTGGTACCCTCACCTATATTAAGAACGGAGCCCGCAAGTGAAGGAGGGCGCACCGCGCATGCGCAGCCGTCCTCCATTCATTTTCTATTGGGCCGGTGAAAATAGCCGAGCACTGGCTCGGCTATTTCCATCGGCCCCATAGAAAAGAATGGGAGCAGGGGCAGTCATTCACCTCTATGGGGAGCCGGCTTGGTGGTGGCCGGACTGGAGTCCTCCAGCTACCACCATGGGGGGCTCGGTTTTCGATATAGGTGCGGGTCCCTGTGGTGGGACCTGCACTTATAAGACAATAGGGGCATATCCTAGTGATATTGTCCATGATGAGACAACCCCTTTAAGATTTTTTTTTCTTCATACCAATGAAGTTGGTAACTGAATTATATATGCCGTTTGCAGGCATATTTAGTTTATTCTGTGCATGTTACCGAAAACTACATTTTTATTCAATTCAGTAGTAACATTTTATAAACTATTCACATGTTAACTGTGATGCTGCCAGAGAAATTTTTTAGATTATATTATTTATTAATATTACTATTATTATTTTTTATTATTAGCAAATATTATAAATTCGATAGGCACTATCGGAACAAGCGTTTATTTAACATTAAAATTAATACACAGTAAAAAAAACACAATACATAAGTAATCCATAGTCAATAATCAATAAAATATAATACATTATTATTAATTATTTAGTAAAATACAGGTTTATTCACCTTTTTTTTTTTTTTTTTTTACATACGATTCAGTCTTTTCTTGGCATTCCCAAATAATGACTTATAAAGCTGCCTTGTGGATTCTGTTTGTAAGGAGACCACAACACTGTGCTGGATCCGTCACACAATGGACCTCTTTGACTTTAATCCGGTCCATCGGGTTCCATCACGGCGTCCACTGTTTTGCCAATAAATCTAGCGCTTCTCATTGCCCGGTTTTGTTTCTGACAAGTATGACAGAATCTGCGACAGAGGCACCTAACGGAGCGTTGAATGCAGATGTAATCTCAACCTGCTATGGATCGGACTGTTGGATTTCAGCAAGGCCAATCCTTTCGTTCTTGGGGCAAATCCACTTCCAACATAGGAGTCTGGAAGTGGATTTCTCCTCTCCCCCCTGCTTAGACCAGGTATCTCTTCGGTATGGCCAGTCTAACGCCTTTCTCTGGTTATACTTGATGTATCCCTATAGAGTGTATTTGAGACGTACATAAACTTCTATATCTTGTACATGCAACCTATATGGGCACATGAATGTAAGTAGATATTGATGCCCATTACAGCCTCAGGATTATTGCTCAGAGATCAGATTTAGGGTACATGCACACGATCGTGCTGTTTTGTGGGGTCCGCAAACTGCGGATCGGCAAAAAAGGAAGCTGCCGGTGTGCCTTTTGCAATTTGCGGAACGGGCGGCCCATTGTAGGCATGCCTATTCTTGTCCGCAAACGGACAAGAATAGGACATGCTATATTTTTTTTGCAGGGCCACGGAACGGTGCAACGGAACGGTGCAACGGAAGCGGACAGCACACAGAGTGATGTCCACATCTTTTTTGGCCCCATTGAAGTAAATGGGTCTGCATCCGAGCTGCAAAAATGGCGGCTCAGATGCGGACCAAAACAAAGGTCGTGTGCATTAGGCCTTAATCTGCTTGCATATTAAAATTCACCACTGTTTAGAGGGATAGCCTATAGCTCTTCACCCCAATACAAAGTCTGTAACAGTGCCCCCATTTATCGTGTGCTGTAGTCCTGGGATCTCCCTATGTGGCAGAGAGGTCTTTGTGTCATAAAATCTCCATAATTTTTTTTTTCCATGAGAATCCGGCCATAAGTTTTTAAACAGTGATAATAATTGCGCAGTAGTTAAAGCGATGTTGTGCCAACAATGGGCATCGCAGTGTGCATGCCCCGGCCCGGCGAGGCAGTGCGCAGGCACGTGATCTCGGCCGGACCGAAGGATGACGCAAGGGAATAGGAGGGCAGGCAGAGGCTGGGGCGGGGAAACGATGGAAAAAAGGCAGGGCAGCCTGGGCTCTAACACAGGGAACGCCGCTTCTGGGCACTTGCTAGTGCTTATTTGCATATGAAACAAAGTTCGTTTTTCCAGCTTCTGCAAGTGTAAAGAAAATAATAAAAGTACCATAACATTCATGTATAGGTGTGCTGTAGGGCAATGTAAGGACTGTATATGGTCATATGGAGGTGACAGACTCCCTTTAAGGTATGCTACAATTTTTTTGTTTTGCCTTTAGGATTCAGTAATAATATACTATATTATCATTGTATACTAAACACCTTTACTTTGAGAAAATGGCAACAATAAAAGTAGAGGCATTTACGGAGAGTAATAATGTTAATCCTGTCCTTTTCTCACTCGGCTGTGACATTTGTCAAAGACGTTACACAAGTTTATAAGGAATTTTTTTAAAAATAATTTAAGAAATTATGTAAAAAGATCTTACAAAAAGTAATTCAGAAAAATGTCTTGACATTTTATGTAAACATCTCTCCTATGTTAAAAATAGATCTATTATAATGGGGAGACTAGATGGACCATGCAGGATTTTTCTGCCATCATTCTTCTAGATTTCTGTGTCGTTGTAATTATTTTGTACTCTAGAAAGTATTAGGGTAGTTGCACTAAGACCTCTTTCACACGACTGTATTTTTGGTCCGTGTCCGATCTGTATTTATTTTTATTTTTTTGCAGATCGCACACTAACCCATTCATTTCTATGAGTCCGGAAAAAAAAACAACACAGCGATATCATGTGCTTTCTGCATTCAATTATAGAACTTGTCCTATTGTCCATTTTGCTGCCAAGAATTGGCTTTTTTGCAGTCAGCCCTGTGAAAATTGCAGGAAGCACAACGACTTCCTCTGTATTTTGTGGATACGCATTTGCGGACTGCAAAATGGATGCATTTATGTCGGGGTCGATTTTGATTTAAATCACAATTTAAATCACTAGTCAGTAAGGCTTGATTTAAATCATAGTTGTCTTCATAAAGACTAATTCCTGCTGCTATAACTTAGAATATGCAAGTAGATGAAGATTTTTAGAATAACAACTTTTCATATTAGTTTGATTAGGTTGATTCTGCATTCATAGGTTTGTAAAAGTTAGGATTAAGGTATTTTTCTCAACTCTGTTCATGTTATAACATTTTTGCTGTGAAGAAGAGGCATGTGATCTCTGCTGAGTCAAATTCAGTTTTGAGAACTGCAAAAGTAAACCAAGCATCTGTGATAATATCTTGTAGGCAGAGAAACTGCCCAATAATCTTACAAAAACCTCTGGAAGAGCATGACATTGTGAATGGATTAATGGAATTTATTTACCCAAAAAAATTACACATAAAAACATAGACTGTGTCGGCCCATCTAGTCTGCCCAATATACTGAATACTATGAATAGCCCCTGGCCCTATCTTATATGAGGATGGCCTTATGCCTATCCCATGCATGCGTAAACTCCTCCACTGTATTTGCAGCTACCACTTCTGCAGGAATGCTATTCCATGCATCCACTACTCTCTCAGTAAAGTAATACTTCCTGATATTACTTTTAAACCTTTGCCCCTCTAATTCAAAACGATGTCCTCTTGTAGCAGTTTTTCTTCTTTTAAATATTCTCTCCTCTTTTACCTTGTTGATTCCCTTTATGTATTTAAAAGTTTCTATCATATCCCCTCTGTCTCGTCTGTCTTCCAAGCTATACATGTAAGGGCTCTTTCACATCTGCGTTATTGTCTTCCGGCATAGAGTTCCGTTTTCGGGGCTCTATGCCGGAAGAATACTGATCAGGATTATCCTAATGCATTCTGAATGGACAGTCCGTCCTTCAGGATGTCTTCCGTTCCGGAATGGAACGTTTTTTGGCCGCAGCAAATAGCGCAGCATGCTGCGTTTTTTGCTCCGGCCAAAAATCCGGAACACTTGCCGCAAGGCTGGATCCGGAATGAATGCCCATTGAAAGGCATTAATCTGGATCCGGCCTTAAGCTAAACGTCGTTTCGGCGCATTGCCGGATGCGACGTTTAGCTTTTTCTCAATGGTTACCATGGCTGCCGGGACGCTAAAGTCCTGGCAGCCATGGTAAAGTGTAGTGGGGAGCGGGGAGCAGCATACTTACCATCCGTGCGGCTCCCGGGGCGCTCCAGAGTGACGTCAGGGCGCCCCAGGCGCATGGATGACGTGATCGCATGGATCACATGATCCATGCGCATGGGGCGCTCTGACGTCACTCTGGAGCGCCCCGGGAGCCGCGCGGACTGTAAGTATGCCGCTCCCCCGCTCCCCACTAGTACTATGGCAACCAGGACTTTAATAGCGTCCTGGCTGCCATAGTAACACTGAAAGCATTTTGAAGACGGATCCGTCTTCAAATGCTTTCAGTACACTTGCGTTTTTCCGGATCCGGCGTGTAATTCCGGCAAGTGGAGTACACGCCGGATCCGGACAACGCAAGTGTGAAAGAGGCCTTAGGGTCCTTTAACCTTTTCTGGTAAGTTTATCCTGCAATCCATGTACCAGTTTAGTAGCTCTTCTCTGAACTCTCTCCAAAGTATCAATATCCTTCTGGAGATATGGTCTCCAGTACTGAGCACAATACTCCAAATGAGGTCTCACTAGTGCTCTGTAGAGCGGCATGAGCACCTCCCTCTTTCTACTGGTAATGCCTCTCCCTATACACCCAAGCATTCTGCTAGCATTTCCTGCTGCTCTATGACATTGCCTACCTTTAAGGCCCCTTTCACACGGGCGAGTATTCCGCGCGGATGCGATGCGCGAGTTGAACGCATTGCACCCGCACTGAATACCGACCCATTCATTTCTATGGGGCTGTTCACATGAGCAGTGATTTTCACGCATCACTTATGCGTTGCGTGAAAATTCGCAGCATGCTCTATATTGTGCGATTTTCACGTAACGCAGGCCCCATAGAAATGAATGGGGTTGCATGAAAATCGCAAGCATCCGCAAGCAGGTGCGGATGCGGTGCAATTTTCACGCACGGTTGCTAGGAGACTATCAGGATGGAGACCCGATCATTATTATTTTCCCTTATAACATGGTTATTAGGGAAAATAATAGCATTCTGAATACAGAATGCATAGTAAACTAGCGCTGGAGGGGTTAAAAAATAAATAAAATAATTGAACTCCCCTTAGTCCACTTGATCGCGGCCCGGCATCTCCTTCTGTCTCCTTTTATTGAATAGGACCTGTGGTGAGCATTAATTACAGGACCTTTTGATGACGTCACTTCGGTCATCACATGATATGTCACATAATCTTTTACCATGGTGACGTACCATGTGATGACCAGAGTGACATCATCAAAGGTCACCACAGGTCCTATTCAACAAAGGAGACAGAAGGAGATGCCGGGCCGCGATCAAGTGGACTAAGGTGAGTTAAAAAAATTTTAATTTTTTTTTAACCCCTCCAGCGCTAGTTTACTATGCATTCTGTATTCAGAATGCTATTATTTTCCCTTATAACTATGTTTTAAGGGGAAATAATACAATCTACAGAATACCGATCCCAAGCCCGAACTTCTGTGAAGAAGTTCGGGTTTGGGTACCAAACATTGCGCGATTTTTTTCACGCAAGTGCAAAACGCATTACAATGTTTTGCTCAGAAAAATCGCGGGTGTTCCCGTAACGCACCCGCACATTTTCCCACAACGCCCATGTGAAAGAGGCCTAAGGGCTCTTTCACACTTGCGTTGTCCGGATCCGTCATGTACTCCATTTGCCGGAATTACACGCCGGATCCGGAAAAACGCAAGTGAACTGAAAGCATTTGAAGATGGATCAGTCTTCAAGATGCGTTCAGTGTTACTATGGCAGCCAGGACGCTATTAAAGTCCTGGTTGCCATAGTAGTAGTGGGGAGCGGGGGAGCAGTATACTTACCGTCCGTGCGGCTCCCGGGGCGCTCCGGAGTGATGTCAGAGCGCCCCATGCGCATGGATGACGTGTCCATGCAATCACGTCATCCATGCACGTGGGGCGCCCTGACGTCACTCTGGAGCGCCCCGGGAGCCGCACGGACGGTAAGTATACTGCTCCCCCGCTCCCCACTACACTTTACCATGGCAAACAGGACTTTAGCGTCCTGGCAGCCATGGTAACCATTCAGAAAAAGCTAAACGGATTTTTGGCCGGAGCAAAAAGCGCAGCATGCTGCAGCATTTTCTCCGGCCCAAAAACTTTCCGGCCCGGAACTGAAGACATCCTGAACGGATTTCACTCCATTCAGAATGCATGGCGATAATCCTGATCAGGATTCTTCTGGCATAGAGCCCCGACGACGGAACTCTATGCCGGAACAGAAGAACGCAGGTGTGAAAGAGCCCTAAGTCTTCTGCAATAATGACCCCTAAATCCCTTTCCTCAGATACTGAGGTTAGGACTGTATCACTGATTTTATTTTCTGCTCTTGGGTTTTTACGCCCCAGGTGCATTATCTTGCACTTATCAACTTTAAATTTTAGTTGCCAGATTTTTGACCATTCCTCTAGTTTTCCTAAATCCTTTTCCATTTGGTGTATTCCTCCAGGAACATCAACCCTGTTACAAATCTTTGTGTCATCAGCAAAGACACACCTTACCATCGAGGCCTTCTGCAATTTCGCTGATAAAGATATTAAACAATATGGGTCCCAGAACAGATCCCTGAGGTACCCCACTGGTAACAAGACCATGGTCTGAATATACTCCATTGACTACAACCCTCTGTCCCTCAGCCACTGCCTAAATCCATTCAACAATATGGGAGTCCACGTACAGCCTTATTCTACATAATTTTTTATTTTTTATTTTTTTTGAATCATTGATTTTTGTCTACCCTGATTCATGTGCAGGAGGCCTAAGGGAGGTAGTCTGCCTATACAAACCTAGTAATATTAAAAATAAAAACGTCCCCTCCTTGTTTCCTTGGCAAGCCTCTTCATTTAGGTTCTAATCCCAAGTAGGCACACTTTACCCGACTGAATGTGGAAATGATTTCTTCTAATCTGCGTTTGATCCCTCACACATGCACGGCACTCTTGCAGGCAGCATTGGTAATCTGAGGGTGCTTGACTTAAGCACTTCTTCAGGAATGCTTATATAATCAAAATAGCTCTTTTGCATTTTTGTACTATTTTAGATGTATATTTCTTGCTTAAAGAATCATTTCATTTCTTTTTTTTTTTTTAGGACATATAATGCTGACTTGGGTGCAATAAGATATTCTTGCAGTGTCATTTGTTACGTCCATATATTTTGAATCCTTTTTTTATGAGCAGTTGTGTCCTATATCCTAAGTCTGACCACCAGTCCATGTCAATCTCCCTTGTGTGGCGGACTTCCTGCAGACTATTGGATTACAGCAACATCAAGTCCCTCCCTGCAGCTCTCGGGCACACCCTCTCTTATCAAACCCCACCTTTTTTGTCTAGAACGTCTCTAGAAATGAACGGGAGTTAAGAAGTATATGTAAATTCCATTTGCTTCTATGGAAGTTACAAAAACAGTGTAGCACAACATAGTAATCCCCATTCTAGAGATATGTGGATATGACAAATATCTAAAATGGGAATACCCCTTTAAGCATTCTCCCTGGAAGAGAATATCATGGAGTCAAGCCAGCCAGTATTCTTTATCCCCAGGGGCCCCACCTTCTTGATGTCGCTGCAGGGACCCCATAATCAATTACCCTGTAGCATCTTGCTGCTGCCTGGCGCTGTGTGAGCAGATAATAATGTATCTGTACAGTGGGCCCACAGAATGAATTTTACTGGTGGACCCTAGGCACCTCAGTTCGACATCGGGTGTAGCCTCAAATACCTCTAATTTCTCACAGTACTAAACTTCAGATGATCCTCTTTACTATGAAGATTCTGTTCCTCATTTGCACTTGGGAAAACCAGATCCTCTATTTGATAGCCCTCTCGTTGTTTTTTAACGGTTCCTGAATGTTATTTTTACATTTCTGAAACTTGTAACCAAATGACTTGGGAGGAAATGGATGATCCATACGTCTGTTCCTAAATATACATCTCTATTGCATACTGTTCCGAAATATGTTTCACATTGGCTTTAAAAAAATATGAAGACTTCTCGAGGTTATAGAACATGGTCCGAAGTAAGGAAAAAAATAAGAAATGGTGAAACCAAAAAGGCGTGGACAGTACAAAATGAAAGTGTCACTGAGCCTTCAAATAACCTTCAAAGGTTTTGATCGGTGGGGGTCTGAATGCTGAAACTCCCACCGATCACTAGAGTGAGGAGAGTGAAGCATTGTCATAGGGCATTGTTCCTCTTCACTACATGAGACTGAATCTGAGATGTGCCCATAGGCTTTCTATTGAGCCCATCTCCTGCAAAGGAGAGAGAGATATGTGAGCACTTTTCTCGTTCTGGTGATTGGCGGGGGTATCAGCCCTCAGACCCCCACCAATCAAGACCTTTGATACCGTATGTCACTGTTATATATCAGAAGTTATTTGACGTTGACAGGACAACAGTTGCACCTAAAAAGACAGGTTTGTTTTTATATTACTCAAATAATTCTAGTCTTGGAAAGAGGATGTTGGAATACTCTTCTTTGGGAAATGACGGTGTATATGTAGCCTTATTCTTGAAATATAAAAATAGGGTCTCTACAGAGTCCAGGAGTCAAAAATAAATTGACCATGTGGAGGTGCTGTATTAGTACAAGGAAATGTGTCACCACATTTTTTTTTCTGCCATTTTAAAACCAGAGTCTTCTTCTAATCATTATTTATTTTTTCATTCATTATTATTTATTTTTATTTTTATATTTCGTGACCATGATTATATGGGCCGACATCTTGCCTGAGCTGTTTATTAACAGCAGTAAGAAAATTACTTTACGGCAGCTCTATGGGCCATAGACACAATGGACAGGAGGAGACCTCATTGGCTTCTATGGGAGAGTTTTCTAGACATGCTCCGTGACCTGTGAGGAAATGCGTCACCAAAATTTTTACCTGCCAGTTAAAATCAGTTAGCACCACATCTCCTTTTTTCTGATGTTTTTATTTTCTGATTGTAGATTTTTAATTTTATTTTTTTATTTCCTGAACATAATTATGGGGTCAGCCGTCTTGTGTAACAGCATTTAGAATTATACTGTATGGCAGCCCCATGGGCCATAGACACAATGGACAGGAGGGACCTCATTGACTTCTATGGGAGAGTTTTCTAGGCATGCTCTGTGACCTGTGCAGAGGTCACTGTACAAGGGAAGAATAGATAAGCTTTGCCCATCACTTATTGTGAATGGTGGATCCTGTCTTATCTATATGTAGGTGATATCATTACAGGAAGGGTTGGAATGACAAGTAACTGCAGTAAAGGGATCCATACAGACAAAGAAGTGGCTCCAATTATTACACTTAGGCTACTTTCACATTCACGTTTTGTACAGATCCGTTCAGATAATACGACCATCTGCATCCGTTCAGAACGGATCCGTTTGTATTATCTGTAACATAGCCAAGACGGATCCGTCTTGAACACCATTGAAAGTCTATGGAGGACGGTCCCTTTTTCTATTGTTCCAGATTGTCAGTGAAAACTGATCCGTCCCCATTGACTTACATTGTGTGTCAGAACGGGACAGTTTTTTCAGACGGACACCAAAACACTGCAGGCAGCGTTTTGGAGTCCGCCTCCAGAGCGGAATGGAGACTGATCGGAGGCAAATTGATGCATTCTGAGCGGATCCTTTTCCATTCAGAATGCATTAGGGCAGAACTGATCCGTTTTGGACCGCGTGTGAGATCCCCGAACGGATCTCACAAACGGAAAGCCAAAATGCGAGTGTGAAAGTAGACTTGGTGACCAGTGTGACAACTGCAGGATTTTATGTTTTTTGTTATTGACTGGAAAATTGTAAAAATAATATCATCAAAAATTCTTTAAAAATATGTTAAACATAAAAACGTGATGTAAACAATAGGTCATTTTCTAATAACACATTCCCTTTAAGTTACTAGTAGTTCATCATCATGATCATCACAAACCTAACCAGCTCTCTAGTGTGAGGACCCTATAGAAGACCTACATAGTGATACAGATTGACACAGCTAGCGCGATCTGCACCTGTGTCATATCATCACCTTCCTGAATTGACCAGCAAGGTTTTAGGGTTCTTTGTTTGGTTTGCATCAATAATGAAGGGCAAAAAATTCCTTGTACGGGTCATTTCACACTAGCGGCAGGGGACTCCGGCAGGCTGTTCCTGTCGGATCCGTCCTGCCGCTAGTTCACGTGTGCCCCCAGGACTGCCAGCTCCGTCCCCATTGACTATAATGGGGGCGGAGTTCCGGCGGCAGTACGTCAGCGCACGCCGAGAGGCAGCCGGACTAAAACTAGCCTAACATTGTTGAGTTGATCAGAATGCGTACAAGAATACATTGTGTAAAAAGAAAGGCATAAACAGTAATCACCATCAATCACAGTAATAGCACGGACATGCTTGTCTGTAGGCAAAATAACATATTTTTCTATAATTCGTTAGTATTGTATCTTCAAACATAATAATGTGTTGAGTAAACCTTGTGACAGATTATACGGAGCAGGATATTTAAAGGAATATTGCTCCTGTAGTCCTTTTATGAAAAGGTTTCCGGGCTTGAAGGGTTAACGCAGCCTGCTGGTAAGGTCAGCACATTGTGAAGTTGGTTTAAGCTGCTGGTTACCAGGCAAGAGAAGATGACAATGACTTTGCTTTGCATGCTGTGTATACAGAGCGCCAGGGAATACGAGGAGGTGTCTGCATACACTTTATTTGTTGTGACATTCTGATAATCCTAAAGATAACCAAGGGCAAAGAAACCAGGGCATGAAAGGTGAGAAATGCCGTTATCCTACTGCTATGATATGGTGGCCAACATAGGGGGCAGGCAAAGTTTGGTTTGGCTTTCTTTTTTTTTTTTTTTTCTTTTTTTTTTTTTTTTTGTTCGTTTTATTTATTGACTTAAGAGAAAATCTCTTTGGCAAAACATATCTGGAACTCTGTTTTCATGAATTCAGTTTTATGTTTTTCAACATAGCCATATACGGACACTCTAAAGTGTCAAAACTTGTAGATTACTTTTTTACATACTGGTGTTTGAAGCTCCAGATATTTTGGGCCAGAGCGGTATGACGTGGGAGCTATTAATCAATGCCAAGGGAGTTGAGCAGGGTGTAGTGAGGAGACCCTGAGCGCTTGCCATATTCCGGACCACCCAGTGAGCACTTGCCAGCTCATTGGCATATGTCATCAACCATTGCTGTCTCTGCTATTAAAGGGCATCTATCAGCAGATTTGTACCTAGGACACTGGCCGACCTGTTACACATGCACTTGGCAGATGAAGGCATCTGTGTTGGTCCCGTGTTCATATGTGCCGGCATTGCTTAGAAAAATGAGGTTTTAATGTATGCAAATTAGCCTTTAGGAGCAACTAGGGCGTTGCTGTTACACCTAGAGGCTCAGCTCTCTCTGCAACTGATGCGCCACCTGCACTATGATTTACAGGGCCACACGATGTAATCCTCATCATGCCTTGCCAAGCAAAGTGGAGAGAGTGTGGCAGTTGCAGAGAGAGCTGAGCCTCTAGGTGTAATGACAACACCGCCGTTGCTCTTAGAGGCTCATTTACATACATTAAAACATTATTTTTCTCAGCAATGCAGGTCACATATGAACATGGGACCAACACAGATGCCTTCAGCTGCCAAGTGCAGATGTAACAGGTCAGCCAGTTTCATAGGTACAAATCTGCTGACAGATGGTCTTTAAACATCTGTTGGTGGACACTGGAATTAAACATATGGTACCCCCCAAAAAAAAGGAATTGTCTAAGCCCCTATATGGAGGAACTGTCACTGTGCAATCTTCTGCTCTCTATTAGTAAATAACTAAGCAGAAGACTGTCCGCGATCGGCAGGAGCTCAGTAACGACAACTCTTCTCAGGTATCTGGGACTCTTTTTTTTTTTTCCAGGCCATGCTCGCAATGGTTATGGTGCTGGTTCTCAGCAGGTACTTTAATATAAGCTCATGACTGACAAAACACTGAAATCAATATGTCCGTCACTACTTTATACTGCACAAAGTTCATGACTGGTTCCCTTTAAAATGCCAGGCGCGAACAGACCAACATGGATGGCATTTGAATATAAAGGTAGAAATTTATAATAAACAATTAAGACAACAAATTCATTTCAACTGTTCTGTTGATTGACCATCAAAAATATATTCCACCCCCATGCCATCTTCATATCGTCAGAAGTTATACTTCTAAAATGACTTTTTTTTTACTCTGAGACAGCAAGTCTTAGCAAGTTTTAGCGCAAATTACTCCAGAATGCTAGTGCATTTTGATTAGTACCTCTACCACAGTGGGTATATGTTATTTCAATAGAGATGGCACCATTTAGTCTCTTAGAGCAAAAATGGATAATCCATCCCTTGTTGCCCCAAATCAAGGCATCAGAGAGAAGTTGTGCTGCCCAAAGACAATAAGATGTAAAACACTACAGAATAGTACATAAGCCACGTGTTATTTTTTTTTTTTCCAGCTACAATGCAAACGGAACGGTAGGTCATTCTGAGCATAGCAAATCACGCGTGCCCAAGTGTAAAGGACATTATACCAAATTGATGATCTATTTTAGTAGGCTGCACCTTGGATATCGTGAGATTTCGGAGACTGTGCCGTTTATATTTGCATCTTTTTTTTTTCTTTTTTTTTTTTTCTTCTTAGCGGATCAGGTGCGGACCCGTTCACCTCTTCTACGCATCCGTAAGTCTGTTCCACGCCCCCTGCAAAAAAGTAGAACATGTCCTATTCTTGTCTGTTTTGCCGACAAGGATAGGACATTTCTGGAGGAGAAAAAAAAAACATGACAGCAAGCACTTGGCAGGGATCTGTCTTTTGTGGATCTGTTATTAACCAAAATGGATCCAGTTGTGTGGAGGAGCCCGATAGGGGTGTCCCAATCTCCCTTCTTCACTTCTTGGCTGGGTGTGTTGGTAGTTACCTTCTCTTTCTCCTGCTAGATCTGTGGGCGGCAATGTCGCTGTTGATTAATAAGTCGGACAAGTGGCACCGTCATGACTTTGCCTCGCATGGCCCAAATGAAACTTGTAATAACCAAACACGACCCTATCTGGGAAGGGTTTACATAAATCGCCAAAACTAAAGCCTAACTAGGCTAATAACCTCACTTGTCCCAGATATTAAAACTTAGCTTTTACTATCTATATTTAAAAGTCCTAAAAAAGTAAATGTGAGCTAAAGAGAGGTTAAAACTAACTAATGCCCTGTCGGTTGTAAAGCTTGTGTGTCCAAACGGGGGTGCGCTCCCCAAGTCACACACTTGGATTTGTTTAGGCAAAACAGTGCAGCACCGTCCTATGTGTATCAACCACTGTTCACTCGGATAAGCGCTAGTATTGTGCTGCACTACTGGCTTAAGCTGACAAGGACATCCGAAACTAAAAACGCACTAAACACTGTCCCCCAACATGTTTCGCCAGCTAATCTGGCTTCATCAGATTCGTGAAATGTGCAGGTGCGCCCACTGCCTCTACATGGCGGTGGTGGCCATAATCCTATAATGGGAGTAGAGAAGGAAGGACAGCATGAATAGGGGGTACTTGATAAATGCCTTTTTTTACATTTTCTATCAACCGAGACTGATCTTACTGCAGGGCCAGTACTTACTTTAATTCTTTTGTGCAATGATACTTTAGTTTGTGGAAGGTCGGTCTTGGTGAGAAGGTAAGGACACAAGAGTCACTAGTCTGATATTGTTCTTCATGCATGAAGGGATATGAATGAATCTCTATATGGAGGTCAACTACAGTGCTCCAGGAATATGATTTTGTGTATTACTTGTCTACAAGGTCTTCATGTTATTGAAAGAATTCCCCAAACTTTGTAAAGACGATGAATTAAATCTTTGTAGAACTCCCATTTTCCATTTCTGAACAGATGTTGGTTAAGAAAACTCTCAAGCTGAGGAGGCCTTTAGTTCTAAATCCCTTCATAGAATCATCCCTTCTTAAAAGTGCTGGTTTGCAATGAAAATATGCATAAATAATTATGACGTGTTTACTGCATTATATATTAGCGTCATTTCTCCAGTTTGCCTGGCAGATGTAGTGGAGAGAAGGATCAGGCAGTTGGATGTCAACATGTGTAATCTTTTGATGTCGGGGAGATAAGCCACCACCAGAAGTATCTGCCAGTGGCTGTCCCCATTCTGAGCACATGCACGCCTAGCTGGGTGTTCAGCCGACCGCTTTCTAATCTCTATGGTCCGCATTATTTTATTTTTGGAATGAATAGGGTATTTTTCTTTGGGATTTCATTATTATAATGAAATTAATTATTCACCTGTCTTTATTTTTTATTTTGCTTGTATAGTCAGCTTTTAGTAAAATGTTCGTTCTCTGGGAACATTTCCTAGTATGAGAAGGATTGATTGCCACCACTTGCAGAGCTGCCTCACTACACTGCTCTACAGTAGATGGTAATGATGTCAGCCTGTCTATGATATGCCATCATGGCTGAGCAGCCTGCCGAGGAAAACTCACCAATATATAGTATATGCAAGTGCCAGAGCGTAGTGCGTAATGAGGCCTCATCCCCTAGTCAGCTCTGCAAGTGGAGGCAACCAGTCCTGCCCACGTTCTAGGTCATGTTGCGGCAATGTTACATCATTCCTAGAGAACCCCTTTAATTACACTTGTTAATTATGTCTGCAATTGAATAACTGTTCTACTTGCAACAGTTCTCAGCAGATTACTGATAAACCCCCACTACTAGAATTATGCTTTTTTTTTTTTTTGTTAGTTTGACATGCAGTAAGCCTACATTTTAATCTTTTCCTCATGATTCCTGTAAAGCTAGATTATTGCATTATGCGATGCCTCTTAATGCTTCACCTCCTACTAGAATGGATCTCTTATGAAATATTTACTCTGCAGAGAAAAAAATAATTTATTTGCTGCTTTCTTTTTTCTTTAGCGATTTTGTCTTTTTTTTTTCCATCATGCTAGAGTATGTCTTAACCTTTGTTTTATAGTTTATAAGGAGACACGGCCTCGTTAAGTAAAAGCCTCTTTCACAATGTGCGGGTGCGTTGCGGGAACACGAGCGATTTTTCCGCGCGAGTGCAAAACATTGTAATGCGTTTTGCACTCGCGTGAGAAAAATCGCGCATGTTTGGTACCCAAACCCGAACTTCTTCACAGAAGTTAGCTGTGTGGAGGAACAGGACCTGTGGTGACATCACTCCGGTCATCACATGATCCATCACATGAATTTTTACCATGGTGATGGATCATGTGATGACCGGAGTGATGTCACAACAGGTCCTGTTCCTCCACACAGCTAAGATGAAGACAGAAGGAGATGCCGGCTTCGCGATCAAGTGGACTAAGGTGAGTTAAATATATATATATATATATATATATATATATATATATATATATATATATATATATATATATATATATAATTTTTATTTATTTTTTAACCCCTCTAGCGCTATTGCTATTATTTTCCCTTATAACCATGTTATAAGGGAAAATAATAATGATCGGGTCTCCATCCCGATCGTCTCCTAGCAACCGTGCGTGAAAATCGCACCGCGGATGCTTGCGATTTTCACTCAACCCTATTCATTTCTATGGGGCCTGCGTTACGTACAAAAAACGCACAAAATAGAGCATGCTGTGATTTTCACGCAACGCAAAAGTGATGCTTGAAAATCACTGCTCATGTGAACAGCCCCATAGAAATGAATGGGTCGGGATTCAGTGCGGGTGCAATGCATTCAACTCGCGCATCGCATCCGCACGGAATACTCGTCCGTGTGAAAGGGGCCGAATCTGGCAAAACGCATGCCAACTGATGGCATTAAAAATAATTTTCAAAGCATCTCTTCTTAATGATCCGTGAAATCCGAATGCAACATGGATGGCATCAGTGTTTTTCACGGACCCATAGACTATAATGGGCGTGAGGGATCCGGGAACACGGACCAAGATAGGACATGCATCCGTGCTGAAAACACGGACCCACGGACCATGATAAAACACTGATGTGTGAATACACACATTCAAATCATTGGGGACGTGTGCTGTCCGCGGAGAACACATACGTGAAACACTGACGTGTGAATGAGGCTTAAGACTGATCATGATCAGTCTTAAAAATGCCTGATAAGTCAAAAAAATGCATTGGAATCCCGGATCCGTCTTTCCGGTCTCATACGGCAAAAAGGATCCTGAATTTACTTTTTTTTTTTTTCACCTTTTTTTCACATTGGCTGCGTTTTGGTCCGCAGACCGGAAGGACGGATCCGGCATTCCGGTAGTTTGAATTCCGGATCCGGAATTCAAATACATTCCTATGGAAAAAAAATGCCGGCATTCAGGCAAGTCTTCAGTTTTTTTTCACCGGAGATAAAACCGTAGCATGCTACGGTTTTCTCTTTTGCCTGATAAGTCAAAACGACTGAACTGAAGACATCCTGATGCATCCTGAACAGATTGCTCTCCATTCAGAATGCATGGGGATAAAACTGATCAGTTCTTTTCCGGTATAGAGCCCCTGTGACTGAACTCAGCGCCGGAAAAGAAAACCGCTAAGGGCTCTTTCACATCTGCGTTCTTTTCTTCCGGCATAGAGTTCCGTCGTCGGGGCTCTATGCCGGAAGAATACTGATCAGGATTATCCTAACGCATTCTGAATGGACAGTCCGTCCTTCAGGATGCATCAGGATGTCTTCCGTTCCGGAACGGAACGTTTTTTGGCCGCAGCAAATAGCGCAGCATGCTGCGCTTTTTGCTCCAGCCAAAAATCCGGAACACTTGCCGCAAGGCCGGATCCGAAATGAATGCCCATTGAAAGGCATTGATCCTGATCCGGCCTTAAGCTAAACGTCGTTTCGGCGCATTGCCGGATGCGACGTTTAGCTTTTTCTCAATGGTTACCATGGCTGCCGGGACGCTAAAGTCCCGGCAGCCATGGTAAAGTGCAGTGGGGAGCGGGGAGCAGCATACTTACCATCCGTGCGGCTCCCGGGGCGCTCCAGAGTGACGTCAGGGCGCCCCAAGCGCATGGATGACGTGATCGCATGGATCACATGATCCATGCGCATGGGGCGCTCTGACGTCATTCTGGAGCGCCCCGGGAGCCGCACGGACTGTAAGTATACCGCTCCCCACTACTACTATGGCAACCAGGACTTTAATAGCGTCCTGGGTGCCATAGTAACACTGAAAGCATTTTGAAGACGGATCAGTCTTCAAATGCTTTCAGTACACTTGCGTTTTTCCGGATCCGGCGTGTAATTCCGGAAAGTGGAGTACACGCCGGATCCGGACAACGCAAGTGTGAAAGAGGCCTAATGTGAAAGTACCCTTAGTGCCAGCCTTGTCTATAGGGGGGAGTCTGGTATAACATCTTAGTCCCCTTTACTTGAATGAGATTGAGAACAAATACCAGACTTCTTGTAATGCATGAATTCTAAAAGGTATCATAATCTGGTTGATCACACATCTATTGCTTTTAGCACATCATCTTTTTTATGCCGTAATCACTGGATCCGATGACATTTGGCTTTCTGCTTCTAAAGATAACGCAGGTTTCACAGTACAGGTTTATTCAGTGTCGATGCGAGTATGAAACGTATTGTGCCAGATGGCACCATTCAAACACTATTGATTGAGCTTAGCATTTTGCAGTGGAATTGTCTGGAATGTAAGAATGTTCCCTTTTCTTGCTGATTGTGGATTCACAGAAGCTAAAAAATAAGCAGCATATTGGTAGCTGACAAGGCATACCGACATTTCATAGGTGCGTCTTATGATATAAAAGCTATCCCTGATGCTCTTTGTCTTAGAATATATTGCTAGCCATAGCAAACCAGTAAAAGTATACCATATCACATTTAGGCTACTTTCACACTCGCGTTTTGTGCGGATCCATCTTGTATCTGCACAGATGGTTCTGCACGGATAATGCAAACGCTTGTATCCGTTAATAACGGATCCGTTTGCATTATTCATTCAAAAAAAAAGTCTAAGTCAAAACGGATCTGTCTTGACTTACATTGAAAGTCAATGGGGGACAGATCTGTTTTCAATTGCACCATATTGTGTCAGTGAAAAACGGATCCGTCCCCATTGACTTACATTGTAAAGATCCGTTTGGCTCCGCATAGTCAGACGGTCACCAAAACGCTGCAAACTGCGTTTTAGTGTCTAAAAAAACGCAACGGAGACCAAACGCAGCCAATGTGATGCATTCTGAACGGATCCTTATCCATTCAGAATGCATTGGGGCTGAACTGATCCGTTTTGGGCCGCTTGTGAGAGCCCTGAAACGGATCTCGCAAGCGGACCCAGAAACGCCAGTGGGAAAGTAGCCTTACCCCTCTCCTATTCTATATATTAAATCTTCAGTCCAATATGATACTGTACCAAGTAACCAGCGAGTGCCATGCATGGGATCCTGCTCATAATTCTGGTAGCTTAGGGTGCATTCACATCACCGTTTAGATTACCGTTCTTCTGATCCGTCAGAAGAGAGAGAGAGAGGGAAAAAAGCAGAATCCTATAAAAAAAAAAAATAATAATCCTGCTGCATCAGTTGTCACCCGTTTGAGGCTAACAGGATCCGTTTTTTTTTTGTTTTTTTTACAGGATCCTGTGTTTTTTTTTTTTTTTTTTTTTTTTTCTTCGCTTCGATGTTTCATCCGCAGTCGATTCGCTCATCCCTACTCGCAATCACTGATGAAAATCACTGACTAAAACCCTGACGTGTGACTGAGGCATTACAGAGCACACTATCAATCACTTGCCTTGTGTACAGCTATCAGTGATTGATAGTGCCCCCTGTATACACACTTATGACGGGTTTACACAACTCGATTGTCGAGCAGATAATCGGTGACGAACATTCCGTCAAACTCTCATTTCCGACAGTCTGCCCATCTAAAGGTGCCGCCAATCATCCAGTGAACAAATGAAATGCTTGTTCATGTTGTGAAACAGTCATTTGTACCGGCAAGTAAATCGCCATTACTGAGCAGCAGCTCATGCACCTCATACTGTCGAGGTGATCGCTGCATGGACATGTAGCTCTTCTCCCCCACTGAACCAGCAGCTTGACTGATGGCACGGCATTTCATGGTGACAGGTCCTCATTAAAGAGGTTGTGACATGTAACTATTTGCATTCCCCATGTAATAATTCTGGAGCATGTATTCTATGTTGTGCCATTCCTCTATTATTCCTGGCAGAACTTATGAATGAATTACTTTCTCCGATCAGCGCTGCCAGCGTCAGACTGTGCAGGGACACACCCGCAATTGCTAATACCCATGTGGGCCTTCATTACAAACTGCTAGTAATTCAGTCTTAACTTCCAGCAGGAATAATAAAGGAATAGAATAGATGCTCCAGAAGTGTTATTACGTGGGGAATGTAAGTAGATACTAAAACGGACATGTCAGGACAGGTTACTGTATGAAATTACACATTTTACTGAATATCTTCCCACAAAACGATGTGGGAATCAATCTGCTCTATATAACGTATTGAAGATAACCTGTCGCCATGAAATGCAGTGTAATCTTTAAACAAATTATTAGACGTTTGGGTCTCTTTAACAGGGAGTAGGGATGAGTAACAATACTTTTCACAACCCGTGGGCATGAGTGGTGCTGTGTCTGGGTAAAATAGCAGACCCTTTTGCTTTTTTTTATTTTATTTATTTTTTATTAGACAACCATTTCAATACAATAAAATTACATTTTAGACCAAAAGGCATATGGGGTCTTCTGAACCGCCATCAAAGACGATTAACCCTGTACAATACCATACGAGGCTCCTAGCGGTAAGCCTCTTATGTCTAGAGAAAGAAATAACATAACAAGTACATAGAACAAGAAGAGAGAACTTATCTAAATACATTCCCCTGTACTAAAACCTTCAATTGCCCTACATATACACCCCGATGCGGTAAATAGGCTATCCCAATGCACTCGAGGCACTCATATGTCCATCTCTGCCACTTCCATTTGGCGGCAGTTACCTGAAATTGTCTCTTCAAAAACTTTTGTTTAAATATTATTCTCGTTTTACATCAGATGACCACCTATCTATCTAACCCTTTTCTTGTCATCCCATCCCCCCCTCCCCTTTTTATTTTTTATTTTTTTATTTTTTTTAAATAACCCTTTTAATGTGACCTAATATTATATTATATTTAGTGCAGCCACTTTAAATAATGTCATTACTTCCCCAGCCTCCACTGCGCTCGTCTGTGATTTTCGTATTCCCCTTCTTTACATATTTCCAATGCTTTATGTAAAATCAGTTGTTTGCTTGTTGGAGCCTAGCAAAACAACCCTTAGCATCTGATCAGGCATTAATGGAATGGCTGGTTACTTGGTGACAATAAGCTCTTCTCTGGGTCCCGTGGAATGAGCTGCTGGTCATGTGTATCAGATAACCCAAATTAGACCTCTGCTAAGAAGCCACCCAGAGCTTTAGCAGAGGTCGAGAGAAGCAAACAGCGTAGGAATTATTTGTTTTCAGTCTCATGTGCTGCTTTGTATTAGAATGAATTGCTTCTTTCTCCGGGGGCTGTTTAATCAACTGGTAATTTGGAAATGCTATGGACCCAGAAGCCATATTCACCAAATGTGTTTACAACACTTCAGACGTAAGCATGACTTTCTGCCCGAACCCGTCAACTAACAACTAAGGCTACTTTTATATTAGAGTTTTTTTTTTTTTTTGCGGATCCGTCATGGATGTGCAAAAAACGCTCCAGTTACAATAATACAACCGCATTCATCCGTCATGAACTGATCCGGTTGCATTATGTCTTCTATACCCATGACAGATCCGTCATGAACACCTTTGAAAGTCAATGGGGGATGGATCCGTTTTCTATTGTGCTGCTCCACACCACATCGCGGACAGAAAAACGCTGCTTGCAACGCTGGGACAGCAACCAAACGGAACGCATTTTGGTGCATTCCGTTTCGTTCAGTTCAGTTTTGGCCCTATTGACAATGAATGGGGACAAAACTGAAGCGTTTTGTTGCGCTATTAAAATCCTATAACTGATCTCAATAGCGGAATTGCAAACGCTAATGTGAAAGTAGCCTAAGTGTATAATTGAACTAATCACATGTGAGACATGAAGGTACACTAAGAGAATATAAATCTCAGGAGCCTACTAGAGCCAAACATTTGCCATTGGCACCTGCTTTTTTCTGTTAATGGCTATGGCATTTTTTTTATTTTCTTTTTTATTGCTAGGAAATATAGAAAGGCAAATTAGTTCTTTTAGGAGGGTTTTCCACATCCAGGTTTTCTGAAGCAAGTGTAGATCATAAATAAGAATAGGACAGGTATGCCACATCTTGTTTTTAAATCCACTCTTGGTTTTAGGCTACTTTCACACTTGTGTTTTTTTCTGATCTGACAGGGATCAGCAAAAGCGCTTCCGTTTTTGATAATATGACTATCTGCATCCGTTATAAGCGGATAAGGTTTTATTAAAATGGTCATGACGGATTAGGCATTAAAACCATTGTAAGTCAATGGGCGCTAGATCCATTTTCTCAGACACAATAGACACCATTGACTTGCATTGTGTGTCATGCCGGAGCCACTTTCAGTGGTTTTCTGTCCGGTATGGGAACGCAACCGAACAGAACGGAATGCATTATGGTGCATTCCATTCTGTTCAGTTTTGTCCCAATTGACAATGACTAGGGACAAAACGGAAGCGGTTTTCTCCGGTATTAGGATCCTCTGCCAGATCTCAATACCGGATAAGAAAGACGCAAATGCGAAAGTAGCCTTAGCCCCAAAAGCTGCACCAGAAAACCTGAAGTGCAAACCCAGCCTTATTGTTTTTAAAGGGGGGTTTCTGAGAGTTATCTACTGATGGCCTATCTTCCAGATTGGTCATCAGTGTCAGATTGGTAGGGGTCTCACTCCTGGCAACCTCACCGATCAGGTCAGGGCTGGCCAACCTGAGGCTCTCCAGCTGTTGCAAAACTACAACTCCCAGCATGCCCAGGCTACCTACAGCTATCAGCCTACAGCAGGGCATGGTGGGAGTTGTAGTTTTACAACAGCTGGAGAGCCTCAGGTTGGCCATGCCTGGATCAGGTGATAGAAGGGGCTATGGTACTTAGGTGAATGCTGGTCCTTTTCCTTGGCCTGTGATGTCACATTCATCAGTCACGTGGCCTTCATGCAATTCTGTTCTATTCACGTGCCCCATTGTGCTGCAGTAGCAGGTGCATTCATTATACAGTGGTACTGTACTTGGTATGGCGTGTAGAGGGCACAGCACTCCTAGCGTCTTGACTCCTTCAAGCAGCTGATCAGTGTGGCTGCCTGGAGTTGGACCCCTACTGATCAGATACTGAGGAAGGGTCGTCAATATTTAACTCCTGGAAAACCCCTTTTACTAACTCCTAAGTTGTACAGCATATTGTCTCTGATGCCTATAACATAGATCCAAGAAAAATGGCGCTATATTTCTTTCATACTGGCTACAGAATCATTGTCCATGGGCCATGTCTGGTATTGCGATTTTATTATTATTATTTTTTGTTGAGTTAATGGTTGTTAACTAGAGATGGCCTTGTGGCTCGCCCGGCGGTTGTTTCGCGGTGAACTTTACTCGTTTGCAGTTCGCCGAACATGCGAACATTTGGCCATGTTCGCATGCGCCATATTCTTTTGCATTGCGCTGAACTTTGACCCGTGACACATCCATCAGGTGGGAGAGGACAGCCAATTGAGATGTTTTAGCACATGGACACACCCCCACCCTATAACAGAACCGGATCTGGCAGCCATTTTACATGATGTGTTTTGCCAGTGTAGGGAGAGATTGCTTTGTGGAGCAGGGACAGACTCCATCCTCCATCTCCTCCTCGGCTGACTCCTCCTTTTCCACTGATACTGCCTCTTCTACCGCACCCCCTAAGCTCCCCAGAACCTATTCGACGTGCCAGGTTAGACGTTGCCATGCTGTGCTGCAACTGTTGTGCCTGGAAGCCAAGGGCCACACCGGTCCTGCACTGCTTTCAGCTCTGCGGTCATAGGCTGATCTGCTGAGCATGGTGAAACGGGGCAAAATTACACAAGTGACATGCATGGCACACGTCCGGAACTTAGTCGTGAAGTGATTCATTGCTAAATATCCCGGGCTACAGGACGTCTTGCGGCAGGCCAGGAAAATCTCTGGCCATTTTAGAAGATCTTACATGGCCATGGCTCACCTTGCTGACGTTCAGCGGCGATACCACTTATCCGTCAGACGTCTGATTTGTGACACCCCGACGCGCTGGAACTCCACCTTGTATATGCCTGATAGGCTGCTCCAGCAGCAACGTGCCGTTAACGGCTACCTGTACGAACTCTGCAGCAGTAGAGGTTCTGGGGAGCTTGGTTTCTTTTTACCGTGCCGGTGGCTGCTCATGCGCGACACATGCAGACTTCTGTGGCCATTTGATGAGATCACCAAACTGGTCAGTCGCAGCCAGGGCACCATCAGTGACATCGTACCTTACGCCTTCTTAAAAAGCATAAAGGGCAAGGACCAGTACTGGGTGGTAATGTATTTTAGACCCCGGGTTAAAACACAAAATGGTGGACATGTTACCAGCATCACAGAGGGCTGTCAGAATGCAGCATTTCCAGGTCTTGCTGTGAGAGATGCTGCATTCTGCTGTTGCGGGCGCTGGCAGAGGAATTTCCACCCACAGCGAAACAGGTGCAGGTACCAATCCTACCGCACCTGCAAAAAGACGGCGGTTTAAAGATGTGTTGGTCACTTCGGATATGAGATCATTCTTGCAACCAACCCATCGAGAGACGCGCTCCAGATCCAGCCTCAGGAAACGCATAGACCAGTGATGGCTAACCTTGACACTCCAGCTGTGGTGAAACTACAACTTCCAGCATGCTCCATTTATTTCTATAGAGTTCTGAGAGCAGCCAAGCAAGTGGGGCATCTTGGGAGTTGTAGTTTTTCCACAGCTGGAGTGCCAAGGTTAGCCATCACTGTCCTAGACCGACAGGCAATGTGGACGCTCTGAGAAGCAAGGAACCCTGGGTGTGCAGGCTTGACCTGTGGCCAGAGATGGCACAATTTGCCATGGAACTCTTGGCTTGCTCCTCGTCGAGTGACCTGTCCGAAGGACGTTCAACGCAGCAGGGGGGATCGTGACCGATAAGCGCACTCGCCTAGAGCACGACAGTGTGGACTACCTCACATTTCTAAAAATTAATGAGGCATGGATCTCAGAGGAATTCAACACCTGTGAAGACCACCTGTAATTGAATTTTCTCATGCCAGCCCACACATATCCACCGCCATGCACCTCTCATGCCAGTCCCACCTCTGGCATGTCACTGTCCATGTTGTGGGACTATTTGTGCACTTCTAGTAAGTATTTGGTGGCTGCAAATCTGACCTGAAGGTTTTTCAGGTTCACCTGCCATTAAAGTGAATGGGCCTCACCACGAACGCGTAGTTCACGAACATTTGATTGCGAACTCGTGTTTGCGAAACATCCCGGCCGATGTTTGTCTATAACTATTGTTAACTAAAATGCTAGACACAACCCATGAGAAACAGTGATGCTGTTTCTACAGTTAAAAAATTCATCTCTAATAAAGAGATTCTCTGTTAATGGACAATCGGTTTCATATACATTTGGTCTTTCACTCTATTTATGTGTTACCTTGAGTTTTTGTTTTTAAACTTATAATCTTCTTAGATTCTGGTGTTTTACCCCCTGAATGTCAAACTTGTGGGTATCAACATCAGGTAGTCTGTATGAGACTTTTCCATGTAATGCAGAATCTCCCAACCCCATACTGCTGCAAAGCAAAACTAAACTGATTGTCTTTTTTTTGTAGAAACAATACGTAGAATACTGTGTAAATGACTATAGAACCACTATTACTTTTTGTTTAAATCTAGTTTGCATTCATATACCTTATAGCTGTGATGGGCAACCTCCGGCAATCCAGCTGTGGTAAAACTACAACTCCCAAGATGACCACTTGCTTGGCTGTTCTCAGAACCCCATAGAAAGGAATGGAGCATGCTGGGAGTCGTAGTTTCACCACAGCTGAAGTGCCGCAGGTTAGCCATCACTGCCTTATAGCATCTGTAGTAATGTTTAGAATTGATCATGGAAGAACTTAGTAAGTGCCCAAAAGCCCCTTAGAACTGTAACTCAAACTCATTCCCTTTATTGCCTAGTGCCCATCCCATCCATAGGACAGTCCTTAGATTTTTGTACTCTTATTGTCTTAAGAATTGTTCAAAGCCAGCAGACCAAGATGCACTAAAGGCGTCTGTAAAAGTTCTGATTAGATAAATGCAGGGTTGGTGAGCTGTGAAGCAGGTTCCGCAACAAGATCCCTTGTAATTATGAGTCTGAGATTTATCTTCCTTGGGAATAAGGTTGAAGGTTCATTGCTAATGATTCTCATGTATAATACTGGCCACACATGCTGAACACATAACCACCTGTATCAGTAATCTCTCCATTATTACAAAATATCTAGTCCCGTCTATCACCATTATAATATGATTGCAATTGCTTCGACCATTAAGTACAACACCAAAGGTGTATATAAAAAAATGCCCAACCAGCGAGGGTAAATGAATCACGCTCGCTAGCTACCACAGTTATGGATATGTATAGAAGAGGAGGTAGCGTTTAATAAGACTTAACGTTTAATAAGTTTACAAGTAAAATATATGGACAAACACATAAATCAAAAAAGTGTGCACACCAAATACGTGTCACAAACAACAAACATATAAATAGTCACAATAGGCAACCACAAAACTATGGTTAAACCCATGTGAAAAGGGTAACACTGTATCCCACCGCAGGTATAAATTCCACAGAAATATAAAAATATATAAACGGGAACAGTCTTACCAGTGGGTGACGCTCATCTGGGTATGGTGGCACAATCCCAAGAGTCAGTGTTACCTGATGGAGCAGCGTCCAAGCGAGGATCACTGTCCCTAAACACCCCTGCCAGGCCTATAGAGCCCTATGACCCGGCTAGGGGTCGCACGACCGGGAGCTGATCCTACAGTGATGGACTCCCAAAATGACCCTAACTAGGGGTACACAGTAAATAAATTTACGGTCGTGCGCAAGATCCCTACGCGTTTCGTCAATTAATTAGAGTCCCAGACTCATCAGGGGATCAGGGGACAGCATGGGAGGGAGTGTATCCTCATCGGCTAATGTCACATACAGACAATCCCCATGCTAATGGAAAAGATGTTGCAGCAATGACCTAGAACTAAAGAGGGGACCTAGTAAGGGCTACTGAGCAGCGTGTCGCTAATGTGAAACAGGCCCTATTCCCAGATAATGGGGGTCCCTTGGTCCTGGTCAATGCAAAAAGAGGGGGCAACGTATGGCGCTTCCCTGTGCACGTGTGGCGGCAAGCCGACTGCACAGTACAGTAATTAATTGACGAAACGCGTAGGGATCTTGCGCACGACCGTAAATTTATTTACTGTGTACCCCTAGTTAGGGTCATTTTGGGAGTCCATCACTGTAGGATCAGCTCCCGGTCGTGCGACCCCTAGCCGGGTCATAGGGCTCTATAGGCCTGGCAGGGGTGTTTAGGGACAGTGATCCTCGCTTGGACGCTGCTCCATCAGGTAACACTGACTCTTGGGATTGTGCCACCATACCCAGATGAGCGTCACCCACTGGTAAGACTGTTCCCGTTTATATATTTTTATATTTCTGTGGAATTTATACCTGCGGTGGGATACAGTGTTACCCTTTTCACATGGGTTTAACCATAGTTTTGTGGTTGCCTATTGTGACTATTTATATGTTTGTTGTTTGTGACACATATTTGGTGTGCACACTTTTTTGATTTATGTGTTTGTCCATATATTTTACTTGTAAACTTATTAAACGTTAAGTCTTATTAAACGCTACCTCCTCTTCTATACAACACCAAAGGTGACCTACGATAGTCCACTTACTGTATACCAATAGGCACATTGATTTTGGGAATGATTTGGCTTTGGCTATGTACTACTTGTTGTTTGTATACACCTAATGTTTTCTTATGTTAAGAATTGTGATTCTGTATCCTTTTTTATTCATTTTGTTTATTCCAAATGCCCACAGTGTTGTTCAGTGTATTTGAGATGGACTGGTAGCATTTTACCTGGTTCACAGCTGTATGGACACAAAAAGAGCCTACGTGGCTCCATACTGCGGCACAGTAGATTCTGTGTGCCACCACACATGTGGTGCAATGGACAATGCCACCATTTGTTTTCTGCTGAATACATAGCAAGTCCAGCAAGAAAAACAACAAAAAAAAGACTCTGCTTAATATTGGAGGCATGTCCAGGTACAGTAGGACCTTTTAGGAGTCTGGATGCCACATTACAGCACTGTACAATTTGCTGTTTGTACAAGGTCATAACATGTTCATGTGCGTGAGTTTTAATATTACAGTGGGGAGCGGTCAGCATTTGAAACATTATATCTCTGCCCTAGATTTTCTTCAAGTAGCCTATAAACACATGCGGCGGCCATCTTTTTTCACAAGTCCGGCTATGCACAGGTAAGCCCTTAGGTCTGAAAACAAGGGTGGTCAGCGGGAGCAGGCAGTTCCGAGAACAGTCACCGGGGGCCTTCATTGGGCTGTTCTCGGAACTGCCTGCTCCCGGTGACCGCATTTCTTTTCAGACCGGCTCGCGGCACAGGTAAGGGCTTACCTGTGCCTCGCTGGACTTGTGAAAAAAGATGGCAGCCCACATGTGTTCGCGGGCGAACAATGCGAACTGGCTATCACTGATACTGAATGTATATATTTGTGTTGTCCTATCTGAGGCCAACATACGCTGGTGACCAATGTCCTTTGCAAAATACTTACTGGAATTAATCCAGTCATTGCTGAAGTCTGAATTGAGCAGCTGTAGCGCAAGCCTAGTATTAGCCCTGTTCAATACACAGCACATGCCAGAGAGTCCTAATATTTGAGTTTGCCACCCCCTTGCCTCCTGTCAGGTAGTGGGGTGCGGGGAGATCCAGGAGCTCACAATTGAGGACTGAACGTGTCCACTGCTTGGCCCATGCTAGAGCTTTCCAATATAGATTTCAACAACTGGATTCATTCCGTTAAGTGACCAAGTGTTTTGCTAAGGGCATCTGCCCTCCGATGGGACAGCCACCCTGCTGGAAATATCATGTACTGTGGAATATTATTCTCAAAAGTTGTTCTACCAATGTTCCTCTATTTCATAAAATCCTTATTACTTCAAATATTTCACATAAAAAGATATTAAATTGGAAGCCTGAAGTCTACTGAGGTTCCCTCTTCCATAACATGTTTACTACTACTTCAGTAGAACAGTTTGTACAAAAGTATCTAAATAAATAGAATTTGATCAGCAGTTTACAAGTCTCTCTTTGTCTTGAGTCATCAGATATAGTAGCGGTGCTCGAGTGTCTGTTATGGAAGGGTACGTTTTAACTAAATTTAACTAAAATGGGATGTCTGTGTTCCAAAAATGTTAGCATGTGGGGACTGTTAAAAAAAAAACATGAAAGATTAATATAAGGGCAGTGTCATGAGCTCCAACTTATATTTTTATTATTTCCTTATCAATTCTCGTTGCACTTTGAAAATGTAAGAATATGAGGAGAAAATAAATTCATACATTTCTAAAAGAAAATGGAGGAATGGTATGAAATGGAAATGTAAACTTCATATTCAGTAATATGAATGCCCCTAGCATTACTGAATCATATCTTCTGTGTACTTTTCTATTTTATTTTTAAATTCTGATTTTGATTAGAGTACAAAAAGATACAATAGAACAGCTACCGGTATTTTATTCCAATGATAAAATGTATACTTAGAACGTGTGAGGAACCAGGACCAAGTGTATACCTACAATTTAGTCAGGTTTATACAGCTTTGATTTTAAGGTACCTTCCTGTTTATAGCTGCCCACCCGATACGTTTTTTCTTTTTACCCCAGTTTTGTTATTGAAATCTTTTTTATTTTATTTTGTGTTGTTACTAGCATCACCAGAGAGGTGGTTAAATCCACTATGTATGCAGTCTTCTGTGCTCCTTGTGAGGGCAGCCGCTCTTTGTGTGAGCGCAGCCTTCCCTTGTTTGTTTACCTGTAATTACAAGCTGTCCCATTCACTTCTATGGGACGCCTCATACCTATATAATTAAATAGGAAGGAGCTGTCCATTATATTGGGCTGGGTGACAACATTGTGGCTTCTGGCAATACCGGATCCAGAGAAACCTGGCAAGCTGTTCCGGCTCTCACAATGCAAGTATGAAACTAGCCTTAGGCTACTTTCATACTAACGTTAATATTTTCCAGTATTGAGATCAGTTATAGGGACTTAATACCGGAAAAAAAACGCTTCCGTTTTGTCCCCATTCATTGTCAATGGGGACAAAATGTAACAGAACAGAACGCTCCAAAATGCATTCCGTTCTCATACCGGAGAGCAAACATGCTGCAATTTGCTTTCCGTCCCCATTGGGATGTGGAGCAAAACGGATCCGTCCCCATTGACTTGCATTGGAGTTCATGACGGATCTGTCTTGGCTATGTTAAAGATAATACAACCGGATCCGTTCATAACGGATGCAGACGGCTGTATTATCAGTAACTGATCCTGCCGGATCCAGCAAAAACGCTAATGTAAAAGTATTATTACTGAGTTTTCGTAAAACTTTTGATGTCATATCAAAAGTTTTGATTGGTGGGTGGTCTGAGTGATTTCTGTGCTCGCTGACCGGCTCAGTAGAAAGTCTATGAGCCCGTCTCGATTCCTTACACTGCAGTGAAGAGAGCGAGCAATATGCGCACAGTCCTCTCCCTTTGTTATAGCGATTAGTGCTCAGACCCCACGGATCAAAACTTTTGATATGTCTCTACGGCATATCAAAAGTTTTACAAAAATTCAGTGACCCTTTTAAGCAGTACATTTTATTGGCAATAAGACGGATAAAGAGTAAAAGTGCCAGTTTGCCAGTTCACTCATGGTAATGTTCTGACAGCGGGCCTGCTGCAAGCTAGCAAAAGCTTTAGCTATTTCCTCTCCTCTGGTTCCAGGGACAATGTTTTGACTTAAACAATTGTTTCAAAGAACAAACTTGTGCTGATGTATTTCAGCATGGTCACTGTGTGTACCTGCCCTGCATCCTATTTCAGTTTCAGCTGTTTCCTCTGATGTACAATGAATTACACATCCTGTCAGTGGCATGCTGACATCAGGTCATGAGAATAAATGACAAGGACAACCTAGAAGTTGGCTTTGAGGTTTCTTAAAAGGGAATAGTGTTATAGAAACACAGGGATTACTTCCATCTCATCCAAGCATCTTCTTAAAGAGCATCTGTCAGGATGATCATCCCTATTAAACCAAGCATATAGGCTAGCAGGGTTGATCATGCTGACTAATATGATACCCTGATTGCGTATTTCTGTTGTCCCCTTTCTGAGAAAAGTACATTTATATAGATCTGTAAATGAGCTTACTGGAGCACCAAGGGGCCAGATAGAGCCCTTGGAGCACCCGTTAGTAACACCCCTGGAGCTTTAGTCCCTCTCTCCTTCCCCTGCATTCACAGGACTAGACATCCCATCTGTCGTCTTGTGCCTGCTCCGTGCCTCCCAATCTTGGCGCTTGTGCATTGGATCTACTGCTGCTCTCCGAGACCAGGAGACACCGCGCATATGCAAGAAGACATGCATACAGAGAAAAAAGCAGATCTTGTTTCCCCCGGTCTGCGTCTTAAACACACACATGCAGAAGTGGCTTCCACAGCATTACTGAGAAGTGTAACTATGTGAAGAACCAGTAGAACACTTATTAGACTCAGCAGCATCTCTGTGAATGTGCCTCTCACTCATTAGCTGCTCCCTCCATCCCTTCTTCTCCTATGGGCAGCAGCTGTAACCTGATCCCTCAGTGATACTCAAAATCCATAATGTCTCTACCTACAGTCAATGAATCTAATCAGAATATTGAGAGCGAGTGATCAATTCAGGAGGCAGGGCAGAGGAAAGGAGTGATGGATGCATTTTCTGTAATGAGGTAGGTTACAAAGTTGCTTTTTATGTTCTCTATTGATCTATGGAAAACAAAACCAACCGAAAATAAACAATAGTATTTCTACATTACGTTATCTTTGAAAGATATCCCAAACATTGAAAAGGGTGGACAGTCCTGAATAAAATGTTGAAAATGGTCAGACACAGATCTCTCTGGTTGCTTGCTCCAGATGTTGTCTTTTCTATTAACATGAGGTCATAGAAATCAAGTACTAATCATCCATATCATAGTATTCACATTTTCTTGGTTTTTATGGGTATATTAATGCCCAAGCATGTTTTTAGCAACTCCCTGAGGCATCAGTTGCCAATAAGTCCTTTAGTCCAATGGGCCACCTCTTACTTTAGATGTCATTTTCTACCAACTGAATGTCTGGAGAGTTTCCGTCATGCCGCCGTCACAGAGCATGATTGCGTATATTCTACGGAGTAATTGATCTAGTAGTCATCATATGTCTATTAGCACAAGGTGTAGTGAATTGACAGTATTTTAAAATGTAGTATAGCAAAAAAAAAAAAAATGAAGAAAAATATTTGGTATGCACTGCAGTGCCAAGAATGAGAAAAATCATATGGGAAATTAAGTTTCTGTATAAAGACTGGCAGCATAGCTTTTATCTATTAGCAATTTTTTCCTGTCTCTGGGATCCGAGCAGCTTCAATTTCACTGCACGGTACGTGTCCTACAAAGTAACCATTAGCATCCTGCAATCCTTCACAGCAGTGGCTCTGTAAAAGAGTTCCTTAGATCCGGTCTTGGTTTTTCATATGTAATTAGTATATGTAAATGTATGCTCCAATAATTAGAGGCATCGAGGGTTTATTAAGTGAGAGGTGGCTTACTCATTATTCATACATTTGTAATATTACATTCACCTGCCTGTTTGTAAAATACCGTAAGATACATTTGACACATTCCTAATTGGTGGGAACTGAAATGCTAGGATCCCTTACCAATCATCAGAATGTAAAAATCGCAGATTTTTTCCCTGCACATAGGTGCTCTCCTCTATCTGTTGTGCAGAAAACTACACACTGACCCAATTCACTTGAAGGGAGCGGTGTTACAGTTCTCTGCACAGTGGGTAGTTTGGAGGGGCACAGCGTAGAATTGTTGAAGGGACTCAGTCCTTTTGTTTGCGTTTTTATGGGATCTGTGGGGTCTTGGAGGTTGGATACGTGGCATTCTGAATTGTAAAGCATTTGCTAGTGATATGTTTTGACATTGTAACATTAGTATAGACATGCCATCAACGTGCCATTATTGGGGGTGCGCTGACAGTATACCCACTGTTGCAGGCTGCACTGCTGGACAAAGTGCTGTTCAAATGGGTCTTGGAGTTGGCCTGGTCTGCCAGTTCTAGGCAATCATTTGGGTGACAGCTACATTGTATTGTGTACTGCATGTCCCCTGTTCTTTATTGATCTTTGGGTGTACCAGAGGCTGAACCCGGAACAATTACATAAGGATAGGAAATCAATATTTCATCAAAGAAAACCCTTACAGAGACAGCTGCATGGTAGTGCCGTCTTGAAAAATCATTATTCATTACATTGATTTTGATGTCCACCCATGACACTCTTAGATCCACCATATTTGAATGTCTTTTACATAATCCTATACAGTGTTCCCTCAAGTTTACAATGCCTCGGGTTACAATATTTTCAACATACAATGGTCTTTGGCCATTGAACCATGAAACCACATTCTACATAAGAGTGTCACTGGCATCTGCAGTATGTGTGATTGCCTGCAAGAGCCAACCCATTGGCATTGGCATTCTCTGGTAAAAGATGGATTGACTGTCTAGTAGTGACTTTCTATAGTACAGTGCTACTTTGGACACCTGTATGCACAGGCCCCTAAAGAAACTTATGTCCCCTACATAGAAAGTTATTTTTTTTTTTTTACAGCTTGCAGGTCTTCTTTTTATATTTTAGGACTTCCTTTTATATTTTAAGACTTGCTTTATCTACGTTATATTTTATCTTGTGTGCGTTGACATTTTAGGGGCCTTAGAACAAATTATTAGTTTTCCATAGAGTTATGGTTACAATATTTTGAAGTCCAATACGAACAGTACTCATCCTGGAATGAATTACCTTACTACTATATCTTGAGGGACCACTGTGTTATGTTTGCTTTTTAAATCATTTTAGCTTTTGAAGTAATGGAATTGGCAGAAACAAAAGCCATTGCAATAAAATCATATATGTCAGTTTCTTTTTGAAGCTCTTAACTTTTAATAAAATGTAAAGGTTAAAACTGCTGAAACATCAGCTTTTGTGTTTAGTTAGTTCCTCTGTCTGTTATTGCTGCTTCCACCTGGGAAAGTAATTGAGATCTCCTAACGCTAAGTTCACGAGCATTAGGAGATCCGACAGCCTGGCATTTATGCAGTAATGTTGCTGGATCCCATTATAGTGTATAGGGATCCAGGGTTCCCAGCATTATCCGGCTATGCCAGATATGGTGGACTCCGGCATCTGGAACAGCTTGCCGGATTTCAAATGCTGATGTGAACGTACCCTTAGGACAAGAAAAGACTAGGCCTGAACATCTTGACGTTATTAGCTGATTTTTTCACACCTTTTTTGCATCATTCTCTCTGCTTTCTAAGGAAATTCGAGCTGTATGTATTTTATTAACATGCAACTGGATCCATTACATTTTCTGGTGGACAGTAAATTCTGTTTTCTCCAATAAGTAACTGTGCTGCAGGATCGTTTCTTAGAACACTGTGTTGTACCATTCCTCTTGGAACATCATGACTTAATTGACACTTGGGCATTACCATTGTCAGTAGGATATGCCCTACAAGGTCTGACACAATCTGAATTTTATTAGGAACTCGCGTATGTAATATTATCAGTAGAATATTCACACTTTTTAAACTGGTTGTGACACAATAGACATGTTCACAGGATAGGTGATAAATATCTGATCACTCAGTGCTTTATAGCTGGGACCACCTCGATCACTAGAGCAAGGCTCATGAGCCACCCATTACTCTTAACAGTAGCGTCGCTGCTTCCATTGCCCTCATAGAGAGTCAGTTCATATGCTCCACCGCTGCGCCAGTCAAAGCCTCCTCACTGCAGTCTCAAGCTCTTGTGATTGTAAGACCCTCAGAAATCAGACACTTAGGTGATACATATCCATTGTGGTGCAACCCCTTTACTGACTGTTTTTTCCCCCCCATTAACTGACAGAAAATGCTTAAAAAGAAAAAAGGCAACTGATGCCCTCTTCTACTAAAATGAAGCCAAGCTCTATAGTGAAGAGGGAAGATTCACACACTTTCTTGCATTGCTAATTGATTGATATACTGCAGTTCTAGTTTTTTGTTACCAGGAGACATCATTTTCGCAAACTGCTATAATTTGCAATATGATTATACCACTTTGTTCTTGTTGGCTTAGAAAGTTAGGATGTTCCCTGCTGTGGTCATGTGGAGCAAAAACAAAATATCCTTTGGCTGGTGTAGAGCATGGGTCCCCAACTGTTACAGATTGGTTTGGAAGCTAGAGATTTACTTCAAAAGATCTGAAAAAATAAAAACATAAAATTACTCTACTTTAAATACTTGATGTTATGCAGAAGAACAGTTTTTATATAATTTTTATATGAAAATTTGACAGCTTAATATTCAAGGTTATTGTAACCCAATACCATGGAGGCAGACCATTTGACTGACTGACATGGGACCCAGGGGAAAGGGGAACCTGGTGCTCAACTGCTTCCACTGTTCGCAACATAGATTTACTGCATTTTCCAGCAGCAACCACTATGGGGAGTTCAGTGCAAAGAGTTTATTAACAGCTTCCATTGCTATCAATGGTAGCTGTTTTAATGCCTATACACTGAGCTCCTCCTAGTGGTGGCTACAAGCTTGTAATTTTATAATATACTATATGAAATGAAGCAGTATTTATGCATCTTATTTATAAAACTGTATCATGTTTTCTGGCATAGAAGTCGGATATAGTGGGTGAGGTGGAGTGCAACCTTAATATAAATATATATATATATTATTTATTATTATTATTATTATTATTATTATTATTATTATTATTATTATTATTATATATATTTTTTTTTTAAAGATTCCTTCCACCTAATAAAAAATATTTCATTAGAAATCAGAGGAGTCACGGATTCCTGCCTGGGAGTTTTACCCATAGTAAGTTTTGATATGGGGCCCCCATGAGATCTGTGTGCGCCCCTGTTCCCATGTTAGGCATTTCCTTTTGGAAGGAGGATTGATTTGCCTTCCAGAGAAGCATTACACGTTGGTCTCTCTTTCGTGTAGAATCTATTTTTAATGTGGCGACTCAGACCTGAAATGAATTTCAAGAAAATCGCTCCCCTTTAGTTTCTATGTTAGGGCAGTGCTTTGTCCATACAAGTCTGTAGTGGAAAAAGGGGGGATAATTGCAGCATTGTGAAATATTAAAGTGATGAGATAATCAGAGGTGGGATTTCTTACAATTATGCTCTAATCTGTGAGAAATTGATCCATCATGGAGCTGTCATAAATGGAAGCCAGTGTGAACAAACACTTTTCCCTTTCTTTAGTTCTCATAAATGTACCTATTGCATTTACATCTCATGTTGTCAGTGAGTTTCACTTTATGTATATTTGTTACTCGCCAGTCTTGATATGTGCTTCGTATTATATTTCTTGTGACTGATCGGTTGTTATATATAGTGTTGTAATGGTGTATGAGTACCGGCAGACACAGTTAGTACCTGGGGAAGGTAACTGCTATAACTGAAGTCTTGTGAACAACTGGCGTTAAAGTTGATGACTACATACTTAACACTGAGAATATAAAAATCGGGACTGTCAAATGATCATTGTCGTTTCAACAAACTTTGCATGAAAAAACATTTTATTTAAAGAAGCACACATGCTGCCCTTAGTAGTCCATGGAGAGGAGAAGAAAAATGCTGCTAGAGGAAGAAAAAAGCATTTCTCTTTGATAATATGCATTACAAAATTTCTTATTCACATGTTGATTTTATACAAAGTTTGTTGAAACGAGTTACCATTTAAGGTCACAACCCTTGGATCACCTGGGAAGACCCAAAAACGTATTGGAATGCCACATGCCATCCACTTTAAGTTGTGCTTGCATAAGCTATGCCCCCTTTTTGTGAGCAAACGAGAGCAACAATATCAACATAAACTTCTTAAAGAATCGCTCCCACCAACATCTCTATTCTCTGGCCTGTTAGAAAAGTACATGATGTACACTGTAAGGTAATGCTTTTAACTGTGTCTGTATTTGTGTATTTGCGCTTCTTTATAGTTCTCAGTCAGTTTCTCTATTCCTTTTTATGAGGCTTACATTGGGCTCATTCAGACGGCCGCATGCTGTCCGCAAAAATGCGGATTTGTTTTCTTTGCGGATTAGATGCTGTCCCATTCACTTCTGTTAGGCCCTTTTTATACATACGTATATGTACGGCTCAGCAAAACAAATTAAACATGTCCTATACTTGTCAGTGAAAATCAGGACATGGCCCCATTGAAGTCTATGGGTCAGCAAAAAAACTGAATGCAATCCATTTTTGTGTGGACATGCTGACCTGTCCGCAAAAAATGGATCTGCATTTTTGCGGACATCATACGGACGTCTGAATGAGCCCTAAGGCTCTCATAGGAATTCATTTTTTTTTTTTTAAATGACTTCCTGTCCCCACACAATGTCAGTTGGAGAGTCAGAGTGTCAGTTACGTGACACAGCTGAGGGCCAGAACAAAGAGGTTAACTCACAAATACAGTCACTGATAATAGGATTACATTCACTACCGTTTACATCATCTACCTTTCTAATGGGCCAAAAGCTTTGTTTGATCAAAAGTTCATTTTCCGGTGTATTTTCTAGTCCAAAGTTTTTTAGTAGAGAACCTAACTGGTCTTGCCTATCTGCACCCACTCTGTCTTCTTGGGCTGTAGCAAGTGATGTATTTTGGCTGCAGTGCTATATGGGACATGCTCGCTATGGCCGCAACAATCTGTCACTGGCTGCAGTGCTATATGGGACATGCTCGCTCTGGCCACAACAATCTGTCACTGGCTGCAGTGCTATATGGGACATGCTCGCTCTGGCCACAACAATCTGTCACTGGCTGCAGTGCTATATGGGACATGCTCGCTATGGCCACAACAATCTGTCACTGGCTGCAGTGCTATATGGGACATGCTCGCTATGGCCACAACGATCTGTCACTGGCTGCAGTGCTATATGGGACATGCTCGCTATGGCCACAACAATCTGTCACTGGCTGCAGTGCTATATGGGACATGCTCGCTCTGGCTGCAGCCCGTAGAAGAGGACAGAGACTATATTGGAGGGAGTGCAGGAAGGATCCCAACACTTTGGTAAAATAAAACTCAGACATCCCTTTTAAACCAATTTTTCTCACAAATACTAATAATTAATTACCAAAACTATGTCCTGCCAGACCTGCTTTTACAGTTTTATTGGCCATTTTGAATTGTATTGTATTTATAAAGTTCTTAAGTCCCTGTTTCTGTAGCATTGCAACAAAACGAATGTGTTGTACAATTGAGGTTACTTTCACACTCGCGTTTGGTGCGGATCCGTCATGGATCTGCACAAACGCTTCCGTTCAGATAATACAACCGCATGCATCTGTTCGGAACAGATCCGTTTGTATTTTCTTTACCATAGCCAAAACGGATCCGTCTTGAACCCCATTGAAAATGAATGGGGGACGGATCAGTTTTCTATCGTGCCATATTGCGTCCCCATTGACTAAGGCCTCATGCACACAACCGTTTTGGCGGCTCGAATGCGGACCCATTCACTTCAATGGGGCCGCAAAAGATGCGGACAGCACTCCGTGTGCTGTCCGCATCCGTGGCTCCGTTCCGCGGCCCCGCTGAAAAAAATATAATTTTGCGGACAAGAATACGCATTTATATTGCCGGCGCCTGTTCCATTCCGCATATTGCGGAAGGCAACACGGACGGCTTCCGTTTTTTGCAGATCCGCGGTTTGCGGACTGCAAAAAACGGCACGGTCGTGTGCATGAGGCCTTACATTGTTTGTCAGGACGGATACGTTTGGCTCAGTTTTGTCAGATGGACACCAAAACGCTGCCTCCAAAGCGGAATGGACGCGGAACGGAGCCAAACTGAGGCATTCTGAGCGGATCCTTATCCATTCAGAATGCATTAAGAGCAAAACTGATCCGTTTTGAACCGCTTGTGAGATCCCTGAACGGCTCTCACAAACGGAAACAAAAACACCAGTGTGAAAGTAGCCTGGCCCATTTGAAGTATGACATGTTGCAAATTGTACGGTTGTGTTGGTTCTAATTTAGTCATCCTTATATTCAGAACTGTACATATAAATACAGTGCTAATTTTATTAGTGATTACAGCAATGTCATCTGGGCAAAAGATAACCCCCATGACCTTTAGATACCAGTAGGCACTTAGGGAAGGACGAATCCCTGTAGCCAGATTGTCAATGTGCCTAAAAACCTATTGCTGACACCTTTTTTTTCCGCCTTTAATTTTCAAAGTGGATCATAGTTCTTCGTTCTTGGCCTCTAAAAAGTCAATTTGACTTGTGCATTTTTTCAGTTACTCTATTATCTTTTTTCATTTTATATTCTTAAATTCTTTAACCCCATACTTTTAAGCATATACCATCAATGGCATGTTTTCCTTGAATTGCCGTATTTCATCAGGTTTTAGATTAGGGTCCACCTATTAGCATAAATCACATTGTGAATGGAGGGCACTCTGTATACATTGACAACATACAGGAATGTTTCAGAAGCATCATATGGAATGGGCTTGTTTGAAGTAAAAACTTTAAAGGCTGGTTTGTTTTGTCCAAGGAAACAGGCCATTGTCTGACTTTCCTGAATGTAACTAAAATATATTTTTATACTGGTGGCAAAGACTAGAAAGAATTTTGAGGAATGCATCCAAATTGTGTATCTGCAGTGTTTTTCTTACTTTTTAGATGTGCAAGCATTTCTTAAAGAAGCACTCAACACTTGACCTGTAGTAGGTGTAGTGTTAGTAAAGGGGACAACACGTGACCAAACTGAACAGAGTCATGCTTTTTGAAGAGAGGAGATGCCCGCATTTATATTTTCAGTTTGCCCTGAATATTTCTTTACCACCATGTTGAGTAAAAGGGTAATTGTACCAAAAATTCAAATAATTATTGCAAAGCCACTTTCAGTTTTCATCTGGTTTACAGTTGATTCAAATAACTTTTACCCTTCAACGGCCTTTCTATTTCTATTGGTGTATTTACATGACACAACCTAAATATAGATGGCATAAAGCTAGACGAGACGGGCAGAAAAAGCAAGATGTATCACAGTAGTGCACTTATGCCTTCCCTATGCCACCTCTTGGCTGTCTTTACACAAATATTTTGTGCTAAAATAGTGGTGTATGCATTTATAAGTCTGGCCCTTTTTTGCAACTCCACTTGGTCACTCCCTTTTTCTGAGTGTGAGGGCACTCTATCTGACCATTATATGGTTGTAGCTGGCATTTCTAGCAGTTTTCTCCTTGGCATTATGCATCTCTAAATCTCAGTTGTCTCTAAGCTGGTGGGTGGACTCTAGCGGCTCCCCATAGAATACACTTTGCGGCAGCAGGTTCTGTTTCCGATCTTTTAATCACTCAGAATCGCCATATCGGACATTATAGAGCCGTTTTGAGCAGTAGAGATGCGAACAAAGCACTTAGTGTAATACAGAAGACTTGTGTTGACTCTGCAGTGTCATTCCTGTGTTGTCACTGTCTTTCTGTTTCTTGATGCACATGGTCCCGCCTCCTCTCTATTCCTTCATTTATGGCATGCTGTAGTCTGATCTTGGTCATCTTGGTTTCACAAGATGAACTTCTCAGAAATGTTGAAGAGAAAGCTTAAAAGTTATTTTATATTCACCTGTACTATTGATTTGTGCCAAGCAATGTTCAAGCACAGTGCGCATTTAAATTACTACAGCTTTCTTAGAGATGTATTCTGAAATATACCTGATCGATTTGTAATGTGCCGTTTCTGCATTAGAGAGCACCAGTCTAGACCCTGGCTGCAGGGCGTCTTCAGTGGGTTCCTCTGCACTACCTCTTCCATCTCAGTTATTTCTGTCTGCATATAATGTGCAGGGCTTTGGTAACTATCTACTGTTTTGTCTAGGACTATAAGGCCTGTGGATTTCCATGGTAACAGACTATTAACAAACTGTAGTCTGATCTTCCAATCATGTAGCTATCCAGCTGTCCCCCTGCTCTTTCCTAACCTATGAAATTTGTGGTGTTAAAAATTAGGAGACCAGTGGAAGTCCAGTAAGCATAAATGTAGGATTACATTACACCATGTAAGTAGTGTGTTGCCATTCAATATAGGTCTGCACAGGATCTTTTTGACACAAGAGGATTTTTATTAATTAAACTCAGTTGCAAAATTATTACATTTTATATGCTTTGGACGAATTACAAAAAACTATTGTTAAGGTAAATAAAGGCTTTATTGAAGTAATGTTCATTAGACTTAACATAGGTTTAGAATAGTTTAATATTTTCATACAATTGGGGGAGTGAACGTTTATGTAATTCTTTAGTATAGGTACAGTATTAGGCTCTTTGGAGACATCAAGAGATGAAAATAATATACAGGTCCTTCTCAAAAAATTAGCATATTGTGATAAAGTTCATTATTTTCTGTAATGTACTGATAAACATTAGACTTTCATATATTTTAGATTCATTACACACCAACTGAAGTAGTTCAAGCCTTTTATTGTTTTAATATTGATGATTTTGGCATACAGCTCATGAAAACCCCAAATTCCTATCTCAAAAAATTAGCATATCATGAAAAGGTTCTCTAAACGAGCTATTAACCTAATCATCTGAATCAACTAATTAACTCTAAACACCTGCAAAAGATTCCTGAGGCTTTTAAAAACTCCCAGCCTGGTTCATTACTCAAAACCGCAATCATGGGTAAGACTGCCGACCTGACTGCTGTCCAGAAGGCCATCATTGACACCCTCAAGCAAGAGGGTAAGACAAAGAAAGAAATTTCTGAACGAATAGGCTGTTCCCAGAGTGCTGTATCAAGGCACCTCAGTGGGAAGTCTGTGGGAAGGAAAAAGTGTGGCAGAAAACGCTGCACAACGAGAAGAGGTGACCGGACCCTGAGGAAGATTGTGGAGAAGGACCGATTCCAGACCTTGGGGGACCTGAGGAAGCAGTGGACTGAGTCTGGAGTAGAAACATCCAGAGCCACCGTGTACAGGCGTGTGCAGGAAATGGGCTACAGGTGCCGCATTCCCCAGGTCAAGCCACTTTTGAACCAGAAACAGCGGCAGAAGCGCCTGACCTGGGCTACAGAGAAGCAGCACTGGACTGTTGCATGTCATTCGGAAATCAAGGTGCCAGAGTCTGGAGGAAGACTGGGGAGAGGGAAATGCCAAAATGCCTGAAGTCCAGTGTCAAGTACCCACAGTCAGTGATGGTCTGGGGTGCCATGTCAGCTGCTGGTGTTGGTCCACTGTGTTTTATCAAGGGCAGGGTCAATGCAGCTAGCTATCAGGAGATTTTGAAGCACTTCATGCTTCCATCTGATGAAAAGCTTTATGGAGATGAAGATTTCATTTTTCAAAACGACCTGGCACCTGCTCACAGTGCCAAAACCACTGGTAAATGGTTTACTGACCATGGTATTACTGTGCTCAATTGGCCTGCCAACTCTCCTGACCTGAACCCCATAGAGAATCTGTGGGATATTGGGAAGAGAAAGTTGAGAGACGCAAGACCCAACACTCTGGATGAGCTTAAGGCCGCTATCGAAGCATCCTGGGCCTCCATAACACCTCAGCAGTGCCACAGGCTGATTGCCTCCATGCCACGCCGCATTGAAGCAGTCATTTCTGCAAAAGGATTCCCGACCAAGTGTTGAGTGCATAACTGAACATATTTATTTGAAGGTTGACTTTTTTTGTATTAAAAACACTTTTCTTTTATTGGTCGGATGAAATATGCTAATTTTTTGAGATAGGAAATTTGGGTTTTCATGAGCTGTATGCCAAAATCATCAATATTAAAACAATAAAAGGCTTGAACTACTTCAGTTGGTGTGTAATGAATCTAAAATATATGAAAGTCTAATGTTTATCAGTACATTACAGAAAATAATGAACTTTATCACAATATGCTAATTTTTTTAGAAGGACCTGTATATATTTATTTATTTTTTATTTATTTTTTTGACAGTTTGTAGTCACTAGTATTTTTATACCCTGCATACTGCGGTAAACATGTATATGTGTAGTTTTTATCTATGTACAGGATACAATATTTTTAACATGCAATCGTCTTTTCTTACTCGTCGTAAGTTGAAAACAGACTTTACAATACCTCAGTCTCAAGTCCAGCCATTCAAGGACACTTATCAGGTAAAATAGATAGTATTAGTTGCCAGTTAGCAGCTATTCCTGTTTTATCTGCCTTAGTTATCTTTTATTTTTATTTTTAAAACGTCATTTTCTCTAATCTTGGAAGACCTTTTGGGGCTTTGGAACCGATTTACTCAGGTTTTACAATGGTTTCAACATACCATGGTTGTCCTGGAACCAATTAATATTGTAACTTGAGGGACCACTGTATATAAATGAGGGAGAAAGAAAGATGCAAAGTGTTACAAATCCACTGGAATACATCTATAGGCCAGGTGCCAAATTGCTTAGACTTGCTGTATGCCCTGTATGGGATAGACACACATCTTACATGATTCATTTACATCCGTGAGCAAAGAAGGAATTTTGTTTTAAAGTACAGATGTAGTAGTCCTTAACTTGGCACTCATAATACACTAATACACAATTGCAGCAATCTTTAACTTCACTTTTAATGGCTTTTGTATTGGGTCAATTTAGAGTTTGCTGCAACCATGTATTTAATGTAAGTGAAGGTTTGCTACATCTGTATACTTATCTGTATACTTATAGTTTATATTAGTGTGTGTGTATGTGATATATATTTATTAGTGGGGATTTGCTCTGGTAGGCAGCTTAGTGGACGCAGTATAGAGGCAATCACAACGTCTTTAACTTTCGCAGTATTGGTGTTATGTTCACACCATGGACAGTCCACAGAACAGACGTTCACCTGGTTAGCAGTTTTACATCAGCCATCCACTGCAGGCTTTAGGGGGCCTGTTTTCCAGCAATGCGTCTCTCAGCCCTTTAGCACGGCACACCTCATACAGATCCCAAAACCACAGCGTCTCCACAGCTTCACTGTGAAGTGAAGGATAGTCCACTCAGCTGAGACTGCTGGCTGGGTTTTTATTTCCCAAACCAAAACCCGGCCTGGAACGTGGGGAACAGCCACCCACCCTGCACTTTGGCTGCTCCCAGTAAGAGCTGGCCCGAATCGGCTCTACAGCCATACTAAATAACAAATAGTGTCAGTCAGCACTAACTGCCGCTGACACTTAAAATTACCGTCTCTTACCTCACCGAGGCCAGGAATCTCGGTGACACATACCTTCCATCAATGACGGACCCTTTTGCCTTCCTACAATATACACTCCCCTAAAGAATTATTAGGAACACCTGTTCGATTTCTCATTAATGCGATTATCTAGTCAACCAATCACATGGCAGTTGCTTCAATGCATGTAGGGTTATGGTCCTGATCAAGACAATCTCCTGAACTCCAAACTGAACGTCAGAATGGGAAAGAAAGGTGATTTAAGCAATTTTGAGCGTTGCATGTTTGTTGGTGCCAGACGGGCCGGTCTGAGTATTTCACAATCTGCTCAGTTACTGGGATTTTCACGCACAACCATTTCTAGGGTTTACAAAGAATGGTGTGAAAAAGGAAAAACATCCAGTATGCGGCAGTCCTGTGGGCGAAAATGCCTTGTTGATGCTAGAGGTCAGAGGAGAATGGGCCGACTGATTCAAGCTGATAGAAGAGCAACGTTGACTGAAATAACCACTCGTTACAACCGAGGTATGCAGCAAAGCATTTGTGAAGCCACAACACGCACAACCTTGAGTCGGATAGGCTACAACAGCAGAAGACCCCACCGGGTACCACTCATCTCCACTACAAATGGGAAAAAGAGGCTACAATTTGCACGAGCTCACCAAAATCGGACTGTTGAAGACTGGAAAAATGTTGCCTGGTCTGAGTCTCTATTTCTGTTGAGACATTCAAATGGTAGAGTCCGAATTTGGCGTAAACAGAATGAGAACATGTACCTATCATGCCTTGTTACCACTGTGCAGGCTGCTGGTGGTGGTGTAATGGTGTGGGGGATGTTTTCTGGGCACACTTTAGGCCCATTAGTGCCAATCGGCCATTGTTTAAATGCCACGGGCTACCTGAGCATTGTTTCTGACCATGTCCATCCCTTCATGACCACCATGTACCCATCCTCTGATGGCTACTTCCAGCAGGATAATGCACCATATCACAAAGCTTGAATCATTTCAAATTGGTTTCTTGAACATGACAATGAGTTCACTGTACTAAAATGGCACCCACAGTCACCAGATCTCAACCCAATAGAGCATCTTTGGGATGTGGTGGAACGGGAGCTTCGTGCCCTGGATGTGCATCCCTCAAATCTCCATCAACTGCAAGATGCTATCCTATCAATATGGGCCAACATTTCTAAAGAATGCTATCAGCACCTTGTTGAATCAATGCCACGTAGAATTAAGGCAGTTCTGAAGGCAAAAGGGGGTCCAACACCGTATTAGTATGGTGTTCCTAATAATTCTTTAGGTGAGTGTATATATACACAAACAAACAGGATGCAGTTTTGTAGCACATAAAGAATACAGGTTTCCCTAAAGACGGACTTGTTTACAGTCTCCTGTGTGTACACGAGAGTTGGCTCAGAATAGCTTTGTTTGAGTGAACTGAGATTAGATAGAGAGGACTTGGGTGAAAGCCAGACACTCTTCCCCAAAGATATGGTGTATTATTTATAACACATTTCTTAATTCATTCATTATTGCCTAAGAGGGCTAATAACTAAGACGTTCATGAAAAGGAAATATAATTATTGTGCACCGCAGAGCGATCACTCTAAAACATGGAAAACACATTTCACAAGTGTGGATTTAAATTGCTTTCTGAGAATAGGCCTGGATCACCACAGTAAACATAAAGCGATGCCTGGCTGCAGAGTGTGCTCTACATGTAATTCAAGTCGTGCAACTTTCTCCTGTTTACCGTAATTATAAGTTGGGATTTGTTACTTGCAGTCAACATTAAAGAATGAAAAGTGAACAGTAGGTCTTGTGCAGTAACTAGGTAGAGCGTGTTAACACCTTAGGCCTTATTCACAGGAGAGTGAAGAAAAAATGGCCATTACATATGGTTAAGTCTACTTTCAAACTTGCGTTTTGGCTTTCTGTTTATGAGATCCGTTCAGGGCTCTCACAAGCGGTCCAAAACGGATCAGATCAGCCCCAATGCATTCTGAATGGAAAATGATCCGCCCAGAATGCATCAGTTTGCCTCCGGTCAGTCTCCATTCCGCTCTGGAGGCGGACACCAAAACACTGCTTGCAGACTTTTGGTGTCCGTCTGATGAAACTGAGTTAAATGGATCCGTCCTGACACACAATGTAAGTCAATGGGGACGGATCCGTTTTCACTGACACAATCTAGCACAATAGAAATTGATCTGTCCTCCACTGACTTTCAATGGTGTTCAAGACTGATCCGTCTTGGCTAGGTTAAAGATAATACAAACGGATCCGATCTGAACGGATGCAGACTGTTGTATTATGCGTCCATGACTGATCCACACAAAACGCGAGTGTGAAAGTAGCCTAAACTGTTAGTTTTTAATGGCCATTTTGTATCCATGTGTCTATACGTTTCCCTGCCATTTCCTATTTTCTTTACGGCTGGTATTCATGGTTCATTTAAAAAATGGATATGTGATTACACTCCTAGACTGTCACTGTTCTGAAAATGTCTGTGTGAACTGTCTCTTACCAGAAAGTGGTCCTCATATACATTGCAGTATAATCCTGCCTGGGCTATAACTCAAGACATATTGGACACCAAACAGAGCAGCTGTTGTAAAAAACCTAATTTCTTGGATTTAAAGGGGTGTTCCCATCTCAGACACTGATACTCTATTAGGTAACATATGCCATCAATGTCAGATGAGACCATTGTCTTTGCTCAGTAGTTCCCTGTTTACAAAGGATGTTTTGCTGGCCAGATGATTTTGGAGTCACATCAACATTTTCTATCTGAACATTTCAACTGAAGAACAACTGTCAATGGCACCTTGTCTCTATTTTATCCAGTTGAAAAAAATAAATAAAAAATTGGTTCTGTCATATCCATTATGGCTTCTGAGAATCCGGATGATGCAAGACCCTCTGCTGGGATAGAAGTGCTATGTATGCAGAAGATCTGTCCTAAAATAAAGGGGAAACAAATGACTGCATGGTGCTGGGATATCAACCTCTTATGCATGGGTATTTATTAATCTAACAGCAAGCCAGAAGCTGAATAGTATTCTGACGGATGATGCTGGATTTAGAAGCTATTGCCAAAAAACCCAGGCAATCTGTGTTATTTAATTTATACTCTAGCCCTGCGACCTCAATGAGTAGCAATTACATCTGAATACCAAGGTCTTCGATGAATCTACTGTAATAAAATGGATAGGTCACAAATACTTATGTCTCTTAAAATCCAAAAAACAACAATTTTATATCATGCCTATTGTGAATCATGCAGCGTTTTTCAAAAGTGGTATTTAGGCTTGAGCGAATCGAGTCGATTTGTTAAAAAACTTTGCTTGCAATGCTGTTTCCGTACAGCATTAAAATATAGAAAAACTTATTCTCGGCTAAAGTTGCGCAAGACTTCGGCATTCCTGTAGAGACAGGTGATTTGATTTCAGCAGTCTGTCATTTAGAAGTTAAAAGTTAGGGGTTGCCGAGAACCAACATCACAATCATTGCAGACTGGGCCTGGAAAAGAGTCCCGGCCACCTGAGAAGAGTCCTGGTTACTCATACATTCCTGCTCTCCTGCCCACCTGCTGATGGCTGACAGGCTTCTACCTAGTTTTATGATGGTGGTTCTCGGCAACCACTTACTATTAGCTCATGAGTGACACACTGCTGAAATCTGCATTTCTGTCACTATTTTATGCTGCTGTCAGTGATGTCAACATAAAGTTGATGACTGGTTCCCTTTAAATACAAAGATAAGAATACTAAAGTCATTTGCCGAAGTCTTGCACAACTTCGGCCGAGGCAAAGTTTTGCTTCACAGAGCCCACAAATTTTAATGCTGTACAGAAACAGCATTACAAATGAATTCTTGATTCGCTTAAGCCCAATGGTAGTCTTCCGAAGGGTTAAATATGTTTTCCAGGAGTACAGTCTTATTCTCAGGATAGGTCATCAACATCAGATCAATGGGGCTCCGACTCATCGTACCCGAGCCAATCGGCTGTTTGAAAGGGCAACAGTGCTTGTACAAGCGATGTGGCTTCCTCACAGCATAGCAAGCACGGTACCCTACATTGTAAAGTGGCTGTGATTGGTATTGCAGTCCAGGCCCTTTCACTTGAATAGGACTGAGTTGTGCCTAGGCATTGTAACCAATAATAGTGATGTTACTGGCCTAGAAAGAGAGCACATCGTCGCAGCCTCTTCAAACAGATGATAGCGAGGGTGCTAGGAGTTGGACCCCCACCAATCTAATCTTGATGACCTATCCTGGGGAGAAGTCATCAGGATTATACTCCCAGGAAACAATTGAACAATAAGAAAAGACTGATCAGAAAATAAGGTTACCATGTCTTTGTGTACCACGAGTAACCCGTTATGGTTAGTATCTTTTTGCAGTACTATCTCTGTTTGTAGAGAGACAAGTCTAATAATTTATTATACTGCTTCCCATTGCTTGTGAACAGCTGTGTGTTTGGTTGTTTTTGCATTTAATTTTCTTGCCGCTTAAAGTCTTTTGGGATTACAAGAAACTAGAGCATTATTGAAGACTTTGGGAAAGGTCAACTGCCTGCTTGAAGACATTCTAAGAACTTGTTAACAGAGGCAGGGATGTTTAGTAGGCTGGCAGTGGTAGTCTTAAGTGATATCGTAGCTCAAGTGCATTCCTCTGGCATTATTACTCGAAAGAATTACTCAGTGCACTTCTAGAATTGGCCAGTCCCACTTTCAGTGGTGTTACATTTCTTCTAGACTCTACTGTACTTGGCTAAGATAAAATAAAAAGGATCAGCAGCCGCACTTCATAACTTCAAGAAATGCTTTGATTGGAAAGCAGTAGATGGGTGAGGATTCCAGAGCCCTAAGAATATGTGATCAACTTGCTATTTGCCTCCTAATGTTTCAAGTTCTCTATTTCTGTGCTGACCACTAGGGCATTAAAATAAGCTGAAGAAGTAAGCTGCAGTAATTTAACTAGGTTTGTTTACCTCAGAGATTCAACAAACTGTCAGCATGACTGATCTCTTCTTTAATATATTTCCAGTATCTGTCCTCTAGTAATGCAGAATGTATGAATGTATTTTATAGCCATTCCTTCCAACAAACCCTCCAAGGCTGGACAAATTCCAGGAGTCAGGTAGCCAGTCAATCTAGAAAAAGTACTAATGTTTATTCCCCTACTCTTATTCCCATCTTATCCACAGGATATGGGAAAAATGCCTGATAGTTGGCCTCTACAAACCTCACCTACCAGGAAAACAACCCATTACTAGCTGCTTTTCCCAACTGCGACCAGTAGGTCATGCTTGTATGAAGCTCTCTTCATTGATGTCTATGGCAGTTACAGAAGGAACCAAGCACTATTTGGTTTTACTTACCAGCCTCTACAGTCTATAAACTAAAAAGAGGGTTCTGCTTTATTGCTGGAGGACAATTAGGAATTTCATGATTGATGGCCAGGTGACAGAATAAAGAAGCCCCGCTGTAAGACAGCTACATTTTGATTGAAAACATGCACAAAATAGATCTGGCATCGGAACCACTGTGTAGGTGTGAGTGCATTGATTGTTCTATATGTTGTTCCTAGGTTTTTCACCCTAATGGGTTTTTCCAAGTTTAGAAATATTCCCCTGTCCACATGATGGGCAAAAACTAATTGATCTGTGGTGGTCCGACTGCTGGGACCCCTCCCCAATTCCCAAGAATGTATCCCCAGATCTGATGGAGCGGCAGGTCAAACATGCACCCTGTTGCTCCATTCATTCTCTATGGGACCGCTGCACTTGGCGATCTATGGCAATCCCATAGAAAATGAATGGAGAGGCTGGTCAGGGTAATGGGACCCCTATTCTCAATGTCGGTGGGGGTCCAAGTGCTTAGACCCCACCAATCGGTTATCTCTTGTCCTATGGATAGACAATAACTTCTAAGCTTGGCACAACTCAAGTCTGTGTCTACATCATGAACTTGGCCACCACACTCATTATGTGACCAATGATCACTGTGTAACACTACAGTCATTGGACTGAATGGGTTCACAGTATTTTTTTTATTCTGGGATCACCGGTGTGACAACTTGCTATTTGCCACCATTCAATGGCTGTAGTGCTGGCTTCTGTTCAATGGCTTCACTTCTTCTACACAGCGCCGTGTATTCCTAGCCTAAATGTCGGAACTGAGTTTTGGTGACTAATAGACAGTGATGTAGAGCTAGCGTGCAGAGGTGCAAAAAGTAACTGATACATATATATGATATAGGCTGGTTATATAGTGGCTGGCTGCAGTGTGGATGCATTTTGTGTGCATTTTTAAAGCAATATTTAACCTCTTCCGGACATCCACCCATAATGTACGGAGCAGGTGGAATAGCCGTCAGGTGACTGCCACTTCACAGAATGGACACTCTAAGCTAATATCTACAATCGGCAGTAATGCCAATCACAGACATTTAACCCCTCAGATGCCGTAGTCAAATGTGACTCTGGTACTGCGCTCTTCGGAGATCTCCTCCGGTGTTAATCTTTGAGCCATATCTGTGTCTGTAATAAAATAAAATTTGTTAATAACTTTTACAGGAATTACGGTAATCTCATATACAGTACAGACCAAAAGTTTGGACACACCTTCTCATTCAAAGAGTTTTCTTTATTTTCATGACTATGAAAATTGTAGATTCACACTGAAGACATCAAAACTATGAATTAACACATGTGGAAATATATACATAACAAAAAAGTGTGAAACAACTGAAAATATGTCATATTCTAGGTTCTTCAAAGTAGCCACCTTTTGCTTTGATTTACTGCTTTGCACACTCTTGGCATTCTCTTGATGAGCTTCAAGAGGTAGTCACCTGAAATGGTCTTCCAACAGTCTTGAAGGAGTTCCCAGAGATGCTTAGCACTTGTTGGCCCTTTTGCCTTCACTCTGCGGTCCAGCTCACCCCAAACCATCTCGATTGGGTTCAAGTCCGGTGACTGTGGAGGCCAGGTCATCTGGCGCAGCACCCCATCACTCTCCTTCATGGTCAAATAGCCCTTACACAGCCTGGAGTTGTGTTTGGGGTCATTGTCCTGTTGAAAAATAAATGATGGTCCAACTAAACGCAAACCGGATGGAATAGCATGCCGCTGCAGAATGAGACTGTGGTAGCCATGCTGGTTCAGTATGCCTTCAATTTTGAATAAATTCCCAACAGTGTCACCAGCAAAGCACCCCCACACCATTACACCATCACACCTCCTCCTCCATGCTTCACGGTGGGAACCAGGCATGTACAGTCCATCCGCTCACCTTTTCTGCGTCGCACAAAGACACTGTGGTTGGAACCAAAGATCTCAAATTTGGACTCATCAGACCAAAGCACAGATTTCCACTGGTCTAATGTCCATTCCTTGTGTTCTTTAGCCCAAACAAGTCTCTTCTGCTTGTTGCCTGTCCTTAGCAGTGGTTTCCTAGCAGATATTCTACCATGAAGGCCTGATTCACACAGTCTCCTCTTAACAGTTGTTCTAGAGATGTGTCTGCTGCTAGAACTCTGTGTGGCATTGACCTGGTCTCTAATCTGAGCTGCTGTTAACCTGCGATTTCTGAGGCTGGTGACTTGGATGAACTTATCCTCCGCAGCAGAGGTGACTCTTGGTCTTCTTTTTCTGGGGTGGTCCGTATGTGAGCCAGTTTCTTTTGTAGCGCTTGATGGTTTTTGTGACTGCACTTGGGGACACTTTCAAAGTTTTCCCAATTTTTCGGACTGACTGACCTTCATTTCTTAAAGTAATGATGACCACTCGTTTTTCTTTACTTAGCTGCTTTTTTCTTGCTATAATACAAATTCTAACAGTCTATTCAGTAGGACTATGAGCTGTGTATCCACCTGACTTCTCCACAACGTAACTGATGGTCCCAACCCCATTAATAAGGCAAGAAATCCCACTTAATAAACCTGACAGGGCACACCTGTGAAGTGAAAACCATTTCAGGTGACTACCTCTTAAAGCTTATCAAGAGAATGCCAAGAATGTGCAAAGCAGTAATCAAAGCAAAAGGTGGCTACTTTGAGGAACCTAGAAAATGACATATTTTCAGTTGTTTCATACTTTTTTGATAAATATATATATATTCTTCTATAACGCCACTCAGTTAAAAATATTGTGCAAGTGGCATTTCTCTGCTGCCCCTGGCACGTTCCTGAAAAGGGTACATGCAGGAGGCAGGGCCATAGTGCCCGACACATTTATCTTCAGTTATCTTCTTTATGTGTATCTTCTATTCCCTTGAATAGGAAGGAGCCATTCCATTGAAGTGAATGTGGCGGAGGAGCTGTAATTACCTGCTATACCATCTAGCTATCCATCCATCCATATAGGTCATATCTGTCATTGTAATTCTACCTGTGTTGATAATGAGATGAATACCGAAAAGTGACCTCTACAGACTAAGAAATAGCAACTGTTATTAGGCTTAGCTGTCAGAGCAAAAACTGCAGGATTTTAAGATATTTTTTTAAATATCACTAAAAATTCTTTAAAAATGTAAAAAACATAAAAACTTTAAACTATGGGCCATTTTTTGAGGACACGCTCACTTGAAGGTCTACTCTTTGGTTACGAAATAATTTGTTTAGAAGATGGTATTGGTGAGGGTTCAGTGAGCTGAAAACCCTCACTGTTTGCTAGAACAGTAGTTTTGCTGCATTTTACATAATGGTGTATTACATTGATTTTAATGGCGGCACATTTTAATGGTTAGTGGTATCATATTTATTAAATACCCTTGCCTTTATATTATATCTGTCTTGATAGATTTCTATATGGAAGAATGTGCCTTTTCTCCCTAAACTGAAAAAACGGACAGAATCCCTTTAGAAGAAGTAATCCTGTGTTGCAGAACAGCAAACGCCAAATGTGCCAGTTTTTTTATATTCAGTAGAAAAGCAAGCTACGGCTTGCCATAGAACTAACGTCTGCACTGATCACTTTAATGACATTTGTAATGAGCTGGCTTGTAATGAGAGTAATCTTGTTCAGCTCTTTCATAACACTTGATGTTTTAATGCAAAGGCTACTCTGGAAAAACTATGTAGATAAATACCTCTAGTGTTTTTGAATCCCCTCCACTGGAATAACGGTTGTTAAAAATGCTCAAGCTTAAATATAACTAATTAAAATAATAAATTTGCACTGACTTTTTTTGGGCCACCTGCAATTTTTACTGAATTTTGTGTGGCTATTATTTTCGGGTGTTTATTTTGCACACAGTGTGTCTTACCACCAGTATGAGACTGGTTTTGTACTTGAGCACAAAAGTTGTGACAGGTGTATTGTGCTGCATTGAAATGGGGATCAGACCCTGTAATGTTTAAGTCCCATAGTAGGACAAAGATAAAAATTTTATTAAAGTGAAAAATGTTTTTAACAATAAAAAAATGTAAAGTTTCAAATTAAACTAAACGTCCCTTTCCCATAAAAAGAGACATATAAAATTGTAAAAAATAGGAAAAAAAAGAAAAAACAGACCTATTAGGTATATAGGGTGCTTAACAACCTGCTCTATAAAAAATATCACATGATCCACCCCATCTGGTCAACACTGTGAAATAAATTTATAAAAACTTTGCTAAAAAAAAGCAATTTTTTTTTTGTCACCTTTCATCACAAAAAATTTAATACCAAGTGATCAAAAAGTCACATGTACCCAAAAATAATAACAATCAAATAAAAAAATTAGACCCTAACTAAGACAATCGTTCATAAAATAAAAAAAATATATGGCTTTCAGAAAATAGAGATATAGAAACATAATTTTTTTTTTGTTTCAAAAATGCTTTTATTGATTCAAACCAAAATATATTTTAACAAAACAGACCGTATCACTGCATCTGTACCAACCTGCTCTATAGAAATATCACATGTGCTAACCCGTCTGGTGAACACCGTAAAATAAATAAAATAAAAACCGTGCCAAAAAATCTATTTTTTGTCACCTTACATCACAAAAATAATGTAATGCTAAATGAACAAGTCGTATGTACTCCAAAATAGTGCCAATAAAACCGTAATGTCATCCCACAAAAAGTGAGACCCTATCTAAGACAATGGCTTTCAGAAAATGGAGACATAAAAACATGTTTTGTTTTTTCTTTCAAAAATGCTTTTATTGTGTAAAACCAAAATAAATATAAAAAATAGACAAATTGGGTATTGCCGTGTCTGTTACAACCTGCTTTATAAAAAAAAAAATCATGATTTACCCTGTCAGGGGAAATCCACCCAAAAAAATAAAAGTAAACTGTGCCAAATTTTTTATTTATTTTCAATCAAAAAGTAGTATGCACTCCAAAATAGTCAAACTGTCACCTCATGCCGCAGAAATTGAGCCCCTACATAAGATAATCGCCCGAAAAATATATATAATATGGCTTTCATAAAAATTTGATTTATTTCAAAAATGCTTTATTATGTAAAACTGAAACCAAAGAAAAATAAAAGTATACATATTTGGTATTGTCATGTCGATAACAACCTGCTATATAAAAATAGCACATGATCAGGTGAACACCGTGAAAAACAAAAAAATAAAAATTGTGCCAGAACAGCCATTTTTTGGGTTACCTTGCCTCACAAAAAGCGCAATAAAGAGCAATCAATGGTCATATATGCCACAAAATAGTACCAATAAAAGTGTCACCAAAAAAGTGACCCTCTTTTGGAAATGATAGGATATATAATTTCCAAAAGAAGGTCACTTTTTTGGATTTCTTACTGGCTGTTAACCCTTTATGTGTTACGGGGAAAAATGAATTAAAATGGACAATCTGCCAAAAAAGTTAAATTTATTTATGGGTGGTTTCCACTATGTAAGCCCCACAAAGTGACTTTAGGATTGAACTGGTCCTTAAAATAAGTGGGTTTAGGAAATTTTCTTAAAAACTTGCTTCTAAAATTCTAAGATCCTAAAAAATAAAATTGCATTTACAAAATGATGCAAACATGAAAGTGGACATATGGGAAATGGCTTGGATAAGTAAAAGCATTCCTTAGTTATTACCACATAAAGTGACACATGTCAAGTTTCCAAAAAATGGCCTGGTCCTTAAGATGAAAAATGGCAAGGTCCTTAAGGTATAAGTTTTGAAAAATGTAAAAAAATAAATTTCAAATCACCCCCTTTTCCCCAAACCAGAATAATGATAAAAAAAAATACCATTATGGGCATCACTGTGTGCGAAAACACAAGTACTATTAAAATATATTTTTTAACGTTATCAGTGAATGGCATCATTTTTTTTTAAATCACTTTATCTCCCAAAACAATTGAAATAAGAAGTGATCTAAAAAGTCATACACACTGTTAATAATACACTGGTACCAAAATGGTATTACCAAAAACTATAGATTGTCTTGCAAAAAATATGTGCCCACACATCTCTGTAGACATACCTATAAAAAAGTTATGGGGGTCAGAATATGGCGATAAAAAGAGAATTAAAATTCAGTATTAAAATGCAAGAAAAACTATACATATGTGTTATCTTTGGATTCGTACTGATCTGGAGAATGAAAGTCAGTTTTACTGCATAGTGAACACCTGTAAAAAAATCTGTAAAACTGTGGCGGAATTGCGTTCTTTCTCTAATTCACCCCATTTGGAATTGTTTTGTTCCCTCTTCCCACTACATTCTATGCAATATTAAATAGTGGCATTAAAAAGTACAACTTATCCTGCCAAAAACAAGCGCTTATACGGCTATGTTAATGAAAAAAATTAAGTTATAGCTCCTGAAAGGCAGGGAGTGAAAAAAGAAAAATGGAAAATCACAGCATGAGAGGGTTAAGTGGTTGTGTTAGGAGGATGATTCCTGGTCACAAGCCAAATCAGAACTTGATCATGAAAGGAGAGTAAGTATAAAGGACAGATACAACTTCTCCTGTGTTTTAATTCACTCCTGTTCTTGGCTTCCAAAACTGCATGCAGAAACCTAACTGTGATTGTACCCTTACAGACTAAACTAACACCACCACCCCATCTTAAAAGAAGGTCCCCTCGTTTTGAGGAAGTTGGAAATGGCAACTGTCTCTTTAATTATTTAATTAAATTATCTTTTTATTAATGCCCTATATGTTAAGATATTTAATTGAATTGATTAATTGAATGCATTCAGCATAATTCCAATCATTATAAAGTTATACACACAACAGATACTTGACTGAATGTCTACATACTGTATGTATGGCAGAACTGCATAGTAAGTGGGCTTTATTTGCATGTGAAAGGCAATCATTTGAATAGCAGTTGCTGTTTCCCAAGAGCTGCTCAGTGCCCTTTGGTATTAATCGTCTTCTCCACTGCCACACACATGATATACTATCTCCTTTAGTGAAACTGTGGGCTACTAGGGCTTTAACCAGTTGGACTCCCACTGCAGACCTCTGGCAAAATGTAATATTGTGTAGTCCTGTAAGCAGAATACACAGTACAGTACACAGCTTGATGTTGTTAGAGGTTATAATATAGTGTTAGGGAGTCCCTGACTAGAAGGAAATTACTGCCAAAAATGTTGTCATGAGATTGTTATTCACTTGATTCACAAAATATCCTGCAACGTTATATTATGGTTGTCTTACGATTTAATATAAAATGTTTCTATTGGATTACAAAACATAAACTTTCCACTAGTTAACCACTTTTAGAGATATGCTTTACAGCAGCTACATGAGCCGTAGCTATAATGGATAGCGAATGACTTCTATAGGAGAGTTTTCCAGACTTCCTCTGTGACCAGTGCAGAGGTCATTGTGCAGGGAGGAGAGTAGATAAGCTTTTTGCGTGGTTGAACCTGTACTACTTCTATACTTTGTAATCCTGCCTGTTATGATAATCTGATGACTGTTGAAAATTGTCTCTACTGAACTGAAATTGTTGGCAATATTAGACGTAGTGGCTAGTGTGAAAAATGCTGGATTTTAGGATTATTATTATTATTATATATATATATATATATATATATATATATATATATATATATATATATTTTTTTTTTTTTTTTATGATCATCAAAAAAGTCACAATATAATGAACATAACATCAACAAAAATTCTTAGACTATGTTTACCACAAAACTTGATTTAATCAAAAGGTAATTTGACACACACATTCTAATGACACATTCCCTTTAAAGAGTATCTCTGATTATATTAAAGGATAACTGTCACACTTAGACCCTAATTTCAATTTTCATATATGTAGTTACTAATAACATGATATTCCAGAATCAGTTACTATTAGACTGACTTACCCCATATTTAATAAGATTCAGCCCTTAGCAACCAGTCTGCATAAAACTGCAATTTCACTATTCAGTTAAGATGGCCGCCACTGCCCTCCCCCTGAGGCTAATCCCGCCTGCCCTCACTAGCCAGTAACAATAGCCCCCAAAAGTGTCAGTAACCAGAGCCCTCCCCCTAAAGGGTTAATCTCCTGCGGCACAAAGGGGTCCTCTTACCACACGTTGCTCTCATTTATACACTGAGCAGACGGCAGATCTCCCTTCCCTGGTCTGCGCTGCTCCAACTCTGCATTGTCCCAGTCTGTTGAGTGAGGGAGCGTCTGCCAAGCGCAGGGACAGGGAGAATTGCACACAGCCCAGGCACTGGTATCAGCTGCTGGGGAGGACCTGGCTTTAATCATTTACTTACAGTCCCTGGCTGTCAATAATCTGACGTTGCAGGCTGCGTGCTTCTGCGTCCTCCGTCCTTCAACACAGACGGACTAATCACAGGTAAAAGTAGGCAGTACAGGGAACAAAAATGTGGAATTAAGGGGTAATTGAATACACAGTGAAAAGTTGAAATAGGGCCACCAAGGAGATATTAATCACCACAATCCAATACTCAAATAAAATATATATATCCTTTTAAAATAGTATTTGCAAAGATAAGAAATGTAATGCTATGTAATATCTACAATTATAGAAATAACTTCTCTTTTTTCCACTTATCAGGCTCATTTTTGTCCAACTCTATGAAAAGTTGAGGGGGACATAAATAAAGACTAGCTGCTATGTCTCCTATACACAGCACACACAGAGGAGAGGTGATTCTGCTGCTTTTGGAGGAGATTATATCTCTTTCTGTAGCACACCCTCAAAAGCAGCAGCAAGAGGATGTAATAGCCAGCACTGGGTTGAGATATAGCATTGAATAAAGCCTTCTACAGTGTTTGCGTCTCTTTCTCTATCTCACTTTGAAGCTGCTTTCTCCTGCCCTAATCTCTCAATAGTCTTCTGTGCATAGCATATACTTTGATCTCTGAGTGAAGATGAAAAGTAATTTCCTCTCTGGAGACTGGTTTGATCAGTTCACCGTTAAGAAGGCAGGGGATGAGGAAAGGAGCCTGATAAGTGGAGAAAGAGGCATTTTTTTTTTTGTCTAATACGATATATTAAAATGTTCTATTGATTCACACTGTTTGCACACAGAGGTACACTAAATGTTCCTATGTCCTGTGCTACATATTTGCTATAGCGCTATCTAGTATTCTTTTGATTTCCTCTTAGAATATCCACCTCAAATGTGTCCTGTGCTAATCAGAAGAAACAGCTTCTACTATGAAGATTTTTATCGCTTACAAGGTAGCCCAATGGTACTATATAACCAGCTTTCATTCTGGAGGAGACCGTTTTTTGTTTTTCTCCCCCCCAGAGAACATTTCTTATAGTCTCACTAACTTCCTGCTTTCTATCCCTAAGGATAAAGAGTACTACAATATATCTTGGTATATAAATCATAGTCCATAAGGCCTCATCTCATGCACAAATATGTGTCTGTGTTTCAGCTTGGAAAAACGGCTCTGCAAGATAAATACAGATTGCTTTTGAGTGCATTCCTTATTTTTCTCACTCCAGTCACAAGAAAGGACTATTCTAGTGTGCAAAATGGACAAGAATAAGACATGTTCTATAATTTTAAAAATGCCCACACAAATCCACAAAGAAATACAGATATGTACATGGCCCCATAGATCTGAATCTGTCATGTGCTATCCACAAAATATGCAGACGGCTTACTGAAGAAAAATATGGTTGTGTGCATGAGCCCTAACTCAGAATGACCAACTAAGTGGCAGACAGGATTGTTATTAAGTATCAATATTACTTTTATCTAGGGCTGCACGATATGGGAATTTTGTGCAATTGCGATTAGGGCCCTAAAAATTGCGATAACTATATGCGATGCAATATTTTAAGGGAATTGTGCTAGAGGTCTATTTGCTTGGATTTTCAAGGCAAAAGCACACCCAAATTACTGATAATGCTGAAATGTAGTTATGCTTAACTCCAGAACTGAAATGCAGTGTTTTTCAAAATGAAACCTCTTTTTACTAAATTAAATAACATATTTGCATTACTGCAAAAGTACAAAATACAAAACTTGCCATTTTCTTAATAGCACTGCACAGAACAGAGAAATAACGACTTGCCTCCAGCCCCTCCTCCCTCCCCGCACTGTAACTGATGTATCGCCGGCCGCGCTGTGCAGCATAGCGGCCGGCGATACATCCGTGTCAACCACGTAAAAAGTCAACCATCGCTTTATAAGGCGCACTGCCATTTTCCCCCCACTTTTGGGGGGAAAAAAGTTTGTTATAAAGCGAAAATTATGGTAATACAATTGCAGCATTTTTGGGTCGGCCAATTGGCGATTGCGATATGGCGATTTTATTGCGATTTGCTTTGGCGATATATTGTGCAGGCCTACTTTTTATCTATTTTTATTTTTTTTAAACCTTATTCCAGATGTTTTATCTACGCTCTATATCATCATTGTCAATTCAGAAATATATATGATATGAAAAGATAATAACCAGCCTCCATTCTGCCCAAATTAGGATTTCAGTTTACTCAGACAAGCATCCTTTGGGAGCCAGCAAGAAATATCACTTGTCAGTAAGAGGCTAACATCATGAATTTTTACTCCTATCATTTGACGTGTGCTCTAAATTGTAATTTATAGGGGGACTGTCAGAATCTCTGAATAGTACAGTGTTTTATACAGAAAACTATGTAAACTGGAATGACTGATATAAAATGTTTTACTTTTATAAGCTCAAATTTTCGTTAAAAGCAAACTTCAGTACTGTGTTGCACCTTTGAGGCTCAGATTTTCTTGGATTGCTGTATTTAATACAATTTCCTTTGTTATCGGACCCTGAAATGTCTTTCATGGTAAAGCTCCTTCTGCTTAGCTGGCAGCCTAACTTGCTGAATTTGCTGGGCCAAACGCCGTTAATCCACAGGTCATCAGCCGCACAAAAATGAGTGACTAAGCCAATGTGTTGCTGCTGTAGGAACAAAGCCTCCAGGCAATGTTTAGGTGGCGTATTTCAAGTGTTTTATACTAAAGTTTGCCACCATATGGCTTTCTGTCACAAACAGATTGCAAACCATATATTCTTTTTGGGATGTTTTTCAAAAGAATTCCCTTTGTAAATAATACAGGATTTTATTTCCTATATTTTCTGTGTTGAATGGAATTTATTGTTTTGTGCATGGATCTATTGGGACAAAACAACTAAAGTATGATCAACACTGATGGGAAAAGTCATCTCCCTTTTGTGTCGATCTGTGACACTTCAGACCTATAGGAAAATGAAAATGTATGTGAGCGGGCAGGAGTAGAAATCAACTACTAGTGGTGCAAGTAGCCCTTAGTGAACGGTGAGGTTCAAATTGACAACTGTCAGAAAATACATTTGTACACTATCATTATTCTATGTACAGGAAAGCTGGTTAATAATTTATAGAAATTTGTTTTTTCTTTTATATATTGTCTTATGTTTAGGGTATCCACAGGAGGGGTTGGTTGAGCACTGTCGGAGTTAGCGGAGTACAGCACTGGCAGGTCGCATGCTCAACCTGCTGCTCCATTAATTTCAGGGGGTCCTGCAGGGTACAGGGTGATTGGTGGAGGTCCCAACATTAGGACCCCTACCAATCTAATAGTTATCCTCATCTTATTGATAGAGTATCATTTCAAACTACTAGAACACCCCTTTAAAGGAATGTGCCATCTACTTTTTTTCTGCCAGTTCAATCTGTGGAATTTATTGGTCCAGATTTACCAATCCTGTAGATGGTGTAAGAGGCTGTCTAGATCTGCACCAGATTTATTCCAGTGGCTCAGGCTATTTTCTGATTGTAGATTTTGTCTCCTCTGTACATGATTATGGTAGTTGCCATCTTGCCTGAGTAGCCATTTAGAAGTCTGCTTTAGAGCAGACACATGGACCATAGGCGTAATGGACAGGAGATGACTTCTGCAGAGAGGGTAAGTCGATAAACTGTGACCATCACTTATTGTGAATGTTGAATCCTGTGTTTTATCCATGGAGTGTTTTTATCTGTCAGTTGTAATTATGTCTGTGATTATGATCTGATGGCTGCTGAAAAGTGATCTGTACAGAACAGGAAGTCTCAACATATTAACCAGTGCAAAATTTTGCATTTTTTTATTTATTTTTTATTTATACTGATAAACAGCTACAAACCATAAAAAGGCAGAACTTGGGTCTTATTACTGTAACTAGAATAAAATACCTTACATAGAATTCTCCTTAAAAAGTGCCATGCAAAGACTGCTGATGATCTGCTATAGGAGGAGCAAGCATTGAGCACCCCCAGTGGCGGCTGAAGGAAGCCAGACATTAATAACCTGTTAGGGCTCATTCAGATGGCTATATGTTTTGTTCGGCCGTATGTTTTGTTCCGCACCCGTTCCACATTTTAGCGGAACGGGTGTGGACCCATTCATTTCAATGAGGCCGCAAAAGATGCGGACAGCACACCGTGTGTTGTCTGCATCTGTTGTTCCGTTCCATGGCCCCGCAAAAAATATAGAGCATGTCCTATTCTTGTCTGCAATTGTGGACAAAAATAGGCTTTTTCTATGAGAGTGAAGGCAATGTGCGGTCCTCAAATTACGGAAAACACGCGGCCGGTATCCATGTTTTGCGGACCCGCAATTTGCAGATTGCAAAACACATATGGCCGTCTAAATGAGCCGTAATTGTGAGGATGTTTAGTTCTGTATGAGAAAAGATAAAGCACCCTATTGGGCACTCTTCAGGCACTAATGGGGTCCCTTCTATGGCAATGTTTATGGAGGCAGTTGATTTGCATTTTCTAGCTTATTCAATGGAATAAGAATAGGAAAGTGTACAACACACAAAAGAGTGGTAGGCATTTGGTATCCTGTGATACTGCGGAACTTTGTCATGGTATGAAATGTTTTGTAGGCCATGCCTTTCTGCGCACATCACTTGTAATAAGGTGATAAATTCATTTTATCAAAGTTTAATCATTCCTGCAGTCCTCAGTGTCCTACATGTGAAATGGGATATTAACACCTTCAACTTGGATGAATTCCTCCATCAATTTTACGCTATCAGTGGAGATAAAATCCAAGTGCTGAGCTTTATAGCTCTAAAGTCCAGACATAATTTTCTCCAATAAAATGCATAGACTGTACTGGGTAGGAGTATAGGTTTACTGAACTCCCCTGCTGTCCTAGCTGCTAGTGACATAAATGTAATTATTTTAAAGTCTTTCCTCAAACTATTTGTTTGCATGGAGCATTTGGCGCATGCGCAGTTTGCAGATGAAGCCAAGGTCGCTTCACTGCGCCGGTGTTCTGTGATATTTCCCCTATCCGTGAGATTTCCCTACCCTAGTCACTTCCTGTTGTGACGCGGCCGCACCGGACATGATGTTCCAGCTTTGGAAGGAGGTGCGCCGTGCACAAGGACGGGGTAGGGAAATTTCACACCAGAGTTGGGGAGAAGGGGCCACCTAACATGCTTGCGCCTTACCTCTCAACTGGACACCGTTCGACACTACGCATGCATCGGGAGCCTCGCCAGCAGTTAGAGGGTAGGGAAAAATTACGGGCCAGTGCACAAGCGTGGCTAACTACTCTTCGACCGTTAGCCTTTGCTGGAGCTAGTCTCATCTGTGCTGGTTCTGGGTTGATCTCTTACAGTGCTCACTGGCCCGTAGTTGTTCCCTACCCTCTAACTGCTGGTGAGGCTCCCTGCGCATGCGCAGTGTCAGACGGTGTCCAGCTGAGAGGTAAGGTGCAAGCGCATTAGGTGACCCCTTCTCCCCAACTCTGGTGTGAAATTTCCCTACCCCGTCGTTGTGCACCTCCCAAAGCTGGAACGTCATGTACGGTGCGGCCGCGTCACAACAGGAAGTAACGAGGGTAGGGAAATCTCACAGGTAGGGAAATATCACAGAACACCGGCCCTGAATACAGCCAGAGCTGTGTTGTATCCTAGCCTGTAGAATGTTAATCATGCCAGGAGGGGTGTGGGACTGTATGACTCAGCTGAATGGCACTACCCAGGTGACTCTTCAGAGGTAATATTAGTGCACACACTATTACAAATTTATTTTCTACACATGAAAATGCACAGTATATAAGAGGACATGTTGACAAAATTATTGCAAAGCAGTGTAATGCTATCATAGTGGTTTGACAAATCAAGCTGTATAAATCTTTATGTAGGATAAAATCAAGAGCGGTTCTTTTTAACCGGAATGGTAAAATCTGTATGTAGAATTTTCTTGTTTTAAGGGATTGTGCAGTGTCAAATATTGGTGACATATCCTCAGGTTAGATCATTACTATCAGATTGATGGGGGTCTGACTCCCGCCACCCTTGCTGATCAACAGTTTGAAGAGCCCACAGCGCTCATGTGATCGCTCATGACCCTCTTTGGGAGATATGCAGGGTTGCCAGACAGACTTTTTCTAGACAACCTATCCCAAAATTACAGACAAATTAGAAAACCATAATAAAAGATTATAAGTAATATATGTCTATAGCTCAACATACTGATAAGAACTCGTTAGCAGCCTTATAATTGCCCCATGTAAATCTGCCATTAGATATTGATGACCTGTCTCCAGGATAGGAGCTGAGCTGCCGTACGCAGTAGTACACAATAAATGGAGCCTTCTGCTTCTGGTTCCACCCACTGAAAAGTATTTGGCATCAGCAGCTGCTCAAAACAGCTGATCGTTGGTGTCGGGTTCCCACCAGTCTGATATTGATGACCTCTCCCCATTCACTACATATGCATGCTTGGTTGAGCAAGCATGCATATGTATGGGAGGCCTGGGAGAGATGGCTATCGGCTAGCTTAAAGCCAATGTATCATCCAAATTTTTATCTGCCAGTTAAAACCAGATATCAACACATACACATCAAATTTTTTTCTAATCTGTTTTTATGTTCTGATTGTAGATTTGTTTTTTATATTATTTCATGAACATGATTATGGGGTGGCCATCTTGCCTGACCTTTTCTCAAAGAGGACCTTTCATGGGTCCAAACATTGTAAACTAACTATCGGGATATGTAGCACGGCATCCAGGGATCTCACTGCACTTACTATTATTCCTGGGCACCACTCCGTTCGCACACTCTGACCCCCGGTATATTCAACCGCCCTGTATGCTAATTGCCACCACCTGAACAATGGGGGGGAAAACCTGCCCTTTTTCTCAATGGGCGTTCCTTCTCCCTGGCTGTAGCGCTGTCCAATCAAAGCGCAGAGAGTCACAGCCAGGGAGAAGGTGTGTGTTTTTTGTTTTTTTTGTATTTCTCCTTGGCTGTGATGCTCTGCGCTTTGATTGGACAGCGCTACAGCCAGGGAGAAGGAACGCCCATTGAGAAAAAGGGCTGTCTCCTCCCCACTGCTCCGATGCTAGCAGTTAGCATACAAAGCTGGAGATTATACCAGGGTCCACCGCGGGCTAACAGAGCGGCGCCCAGGAATAATAGTAAGTGCAGTGAGATCCCTGGGCGCCGCACTATAGTTAGCTTACAATGTTTGGACCCATAAAAGGTCCTCTTTAACAACATTTTGAAAGAATTAAGAAAATTGTTTTATGGCAGCCACATGGGCCATCGACACAATGGTCTACAGCTGACTCTATTGACTTCTGTGGTTTTTAATTGATACATATTGACATGAAAAATTAAAAAAACATAATTTAAAAATTATTAAAAAATGTGTTAAACATAAAAATGTGATTTAAATAATAGGTCATTTTCTGATAACACATTCCCTTTAAATCTGGGATAGAAAAGATCCCATAAAATAATTACATAATATGTAAATCATTTTGAAGGTTTTCAGGCTTACAAGCATCTGAGAGTAATAATTATGATAGCAGACATTTTTTCAGAATTTCCTATTATTTACCCTATTGAAATGGCTGCTTACTAAGTTGACCTATTTAGTGGAGATTCTGGGAGGAGCCTCAATGCAGGGTATTTTTAATTCATACTGTAAACCTGATAGGCCCCATTATAGTGAATGTGATCTGATAGGTGCCAGTGGTGTCCGCTGTATGCTGGATCCAGTGATTACGATATTCTGTTCCTTGGCTCTAGCATCCAACAGGGTAACCTAATAAATGGTAATGAAGTGGTCTGTTTTAGGTAAGCTTATCACCAGGTTTACCATTTCAAGGACTCCCAGCAATTAGATGTATTCTGTAGGAAAACCGCATTGTGGGTGTTCCTTTTCCCTACAGCGCCTCAGCAGGATAAATAAAGCCTTAGGCCCCTTTCACAGGGGCGAGAATTCCGCGTAGGGGAATGCGTGAGGTGAACACATTGCACTCGCACTGAATCCGGACCCGTTCACTCCAGTGGGGCTGTGCACATGAGTGGTGATTTTCACACATCACTTGTGCATTGCGTGAAAATCGCAGCAAGCTCTATATTGTGCTTTTTTTTTACGCAACGCAGGCCCCGTAGCAGTGAATAGGTCTGCGTGAAAATCGCAAGCAAGTGCGGCTGCAGTGCGATTTTCACTTATTGTTGCTAGGAGACTATCGGGATGGGGACCCGTTTATTATTTTCCCTTATAACATGGTTATAAGGGAAAATAATAGCTTTCTTAATACAGAATGCTAAGTAAATTAGGGATGGAGGGGGTTAAAAAAAATAATTAAACTCGCCTCATCCACTTGTTCGTGCAGCCTGGCTTGTCGTCTTTCTTCTTTGAGGACCTGGGAGGAAAGGGACCTTTGGTGACATCACTGCGCTCACCACATGGTCCATGCTGATGGACCATGTGATCAGCGCAGTGACGTCACCAAAGGTCCTTTTCCTCCCAGGTCCTCAAAGAAGAAGAAATAAGACAAGCCGGGCTGCGCGAACAAGTGGATGAGGTGAGTTTAATTATTTTTTTTCCAACATGGTTATAAGAGAAAATTAATAAAATCTACACAACACCTAACCCAAACCCGAACTTCTGTGAAGAAGTCCGGGTTCGGGTCTGGGTACCAAACATACTGATTTTTCTCACACGCGTGCAAAACGCATCAAAATGCTTTGCACTCGCATGGAAAAATCGTGCATTTTCCCGCAATGCACCCGCATCTTATCTAGCCCGCACACACGACGCCTTTCTGAAAGAGGCCTTACAAGTCCCCAATTAATCAGATATCAACAGTTATTGCTATGTTTTGTAAAATTTGATTTCCAAAACAGGCAGGCCCTTTTTAAAGGGGTTGTCCAGGTTCAGAGCTGACTACCCTTATTTTCACCCAGGCTCCCGCTGAGGCTAGCATCGGAGCATCTCATGCTCCGATGCGCTACCTTGCCCTGCACTAAATCGCGCAGGGCAAGGTCTCTCTCTTCCGTCCGGCAGTGTGTTCTGTGACGTCACCAACTCTGATGGGCGGGCTTTAGCGCTGCCCTAGCCGTTTTACTGGCTAGGGCAGCGCTAAATCCCACCCATCAGTGTCGGTGATGTGATCGGGCTTCCTGGCAGTCCCATGGAGAGACCCGGTACATCACCGGATCTCCAAATAAAATGCCTTTGCCCTGCTCGATTTAGCGCAGGGCGAAGGAGAGCATCGGAGCATGAACTGCTCCGCTGCTCAAGTCAGGGGGGCTGCCAGGGTGAAAATGTGCTACTCAGCTCTGAACCCGGACAACCCCTTTAATGTTCCTTTATAGAGAACAGTGCCTAAAGTGAACTTCATAGGGGCATAAACAGATATAATACTGATCCGCCTCCATCGATTTTACACCAGTCATTCCATGTTATTTCTCTGTTTAGAATGTTCGATTTTGGATGTTGGTGGAAATAGGCAAGGATATCATTTTATAAGGCACTTAAAATGTGTATTTTTAGTACTGTTGAATCCAGCGTTAGATATATAGATAGATAGATAGATATATATATATATATATATATATATATATATCTATCTATCTATATCTCTACCATGCAAATGCAGAAGGATTCACCCTGACACTGTGGACACTGACTGTCATGCTTGGTCTAGCACTGTTCTCTTTGTCATGCGATCTGACCCAGCCGAGTATCTTCTGATGCATTTTCATGAATACTGCTGAAAGAAAAAGCATTTTTCACCAAGGTTCATGACTATTTAATTATGTGGAGCTACCCAGAGATGAAAACATATCACTGAGTTATTCAGGCCATTTAGCCATCATATTAGAATGCATATTAGACTGGCTTGCTGAGCAGAGTTTTTACAATGTGGTTTATGAGAACCAGTAAAAAGTTAAATTTTTTATCATTATGAATGCTGAGTAGTAGCTTCTCATCCCTTCATTGTTCTGCATGTTAAAGCAACACTTCTTCATGTTACATTTTACATTTATTGCCCCAATATTCAATGCCAGAAATTGTGCCGTGAATTGTGTATTCGCTTGGACTGCTTGTAACAGTTTGAAATAAGAAGTAAAAGTAAAACTGGCCAGGCTTATTAGACACTTTTAACTTCTATGCAGAATCTAATTAAAGGGGTTGTGCCACTAATATAAATGTATCCCGCCCAACAGATATTTTCCTCCTCTAAAACCTAGGTGCGTCTTAAGGGCCGTTGCGTCTTATAGGGCGAAAAATACGGTACCTATACACAGCCTATACCTATACACAGCCTATACCGTGCAGACTGTACATAGGTATAGGCAGTATATAGGTGGAGGGCATGCTGCTATAGAACACAAGGGGTGAAACCACTGGCAGGAACACACCATCCCAGTGATAGGAATACACCATCCCATCTCAGTGAGTATCACTGGGATGGTGTATTCCTGCCAGTGGTTTCACCCCTTGTGTTCTGCAGCAGCATGCCCTCCAAGTCTGTCCCCAGAATACTTATGTAGCAGGCGCAGCAGGGAGCTCTCAGTCTCAGGATGGAATCTAGCTTCTAAGATGGCGCCACCTCCACGTTACTTCTCCCTGTGCACTGCTGCTCCTCGTCTTTGGTCAGAAAAAGAAGGATGAGGCAGCAGTAGTGCCGGAATATGTGGTAGGCGGCGCCCTGCTGAAAATCGCAGCAGGCAGTTTTGAAGTATGGGCATTTTTTGCAAGCAGGGTGAGCGGCCGCTGAGCAGACTTATTAAACTTGTGAGCGGGGGCACAATAATTTCTGCGCGGCTGCTTAGAGGGAACACTGCATAGGAAGCCTCATTGGTAAGGGCAAGTGGCATGGTTAGTAGCACATGATCTGCTGATATCAGGGCACATCTCAATGCCCTAAGGCATGATGAGACAGCAGACACATGACAAAACCAGGAAGAAGGATCCAAGCATGGGGGCTAGGAGAAAAATGCAAATAAGGTCAATTTGAGGGGAAAAAAAAATCCAAGGAGGAATCGGAACTAGAATAATTGATTAAATAACCTGCACAAAAAAGTAATTTTATAGCCCCATTCAGAAATCCATATTTTATGTCTGTGTGTGGAAAGGACTGCACAGGGAGAATACGTTGACCCACTAAAGTCAGTGGTCAGTGATTCACACCCCCATAGACGTCCACACACTGTGACATATGTCTTGGTTTTTGTGGGCATAAATAAGAACAGCCATCTTAATCCTAAATTGACTTTCTTATTGTCTTGTGGCTAGTAAGCCATCAGGGAGGCATTTCTTGATGTAGGTTCTAACATTGTAGAGCGATGACCGTTTTCCCATCAACATTTGTTCTGTAAATCCAGTAATAATGATGCAGTTTGGCAATAATCCGAATTCTAACATTTTCACTTAGACTAGCATCACTCTTTTCCCTTGAAAACTAGCTTTTGGGGTGTTAAAATCTCAGTTTTAGGACAAAGTTTAGACACATGCACAACTCACTATATTACATCACAAAATATGTCTATATATTTTTGTAATCTAGATTTGTTTTTATCTTTGCAGAGTATAAAAAGTTGGTATGTAGAACATATAAATATTGAATGCGAGCAGAACCAGTCACAGTGCCCCTCAAAGATCCTGTGCCGAGCACAATTGCAGAGAGAGAGAGAGAGAGAGAGACTAATTTGAATATCTTTCCCGGAAACCAGAGGGGCATTGGTTGGCCTAATACTAGGTTCTGTCTGAGAGACTACCCCCAAGAAAACTCATATTGTTAAGAAACACAGAGTACTGGTCTCTCTCTCTCTCTCTCTCTCTCTCTCTAATTTTTAAAATAATTTGACAAACCTGAAACAAACATATCTTGAAAGGTTTGCTCATCTCTAATTTGGGGTGTCAACCAATATTGGTGTAATGTCTATGACCACCTTAAAAGTGTTTCTATATGTCTACTTGTTGAAGCACTGAAATAAGCAGTATATACTTTTGCGGGTGAATTTCCATTTTCTGATACAAGTGTCTTCAGCATATGCATCTGGCAGTAAAATCACTGGAGTGATCTTACCAATATAGTGTTATGCTTTAGGGGACTGTCATAAATACTATTTTATTGCCATTATTCCTTATTGTGAAGACATTTATGTATTCCACAATGTGGGGAACTTGATTATACATAGGAAACAGATGACCCTTTGATGTGGAAGCAACACAGATTTATTTTACCAGTCAGGCGGCTTTTTAGGCTGCTCATTTAGTTAATGCTTATTGAAATAGAAATTTAGTTTTAAGCCATTTATGCTGTTCTACACTTCCCCATCATGCCTTTCTAGTCATTACAGATAAATAACTTTAATATTTCTATAAAATATATAAGAAGTAGCTTTAGCATATACAAGTGCTCCTCCATTAGATTGTTTTGGAACAACCAATGTAACTGGAAAATATTGTAAGATCAGACCAGAACTCTATGGAAAATTAATAATTGTTTTCAAAGTGTCAAGCCATAATATATAAAATGACAATAAACGAACATGTGAATGGTGCCATGCTGCAGTTCCCTGAAAATAGTGACTTCATTCTCAAGATTGGTGGTTCCAGAGGTCAGTCCTACTGATCATAAAGTGATGGTATATCCTAGGCATATGCCATCACTTTTCTAAGATATTGGGCCAGATTTACTGTGTCTGTGCCAATAATCTGTCTAAAGTGGCACAAATTTTGGTGCATCTAGAGCATGGATGGGCAAACTCGGCCCTCCAGCTGTTTTAAAACTACAAATCCCATCATGCCCTGCTGTAGGCAGACAGGGAATGTAGGGATTTGTAGTTTTACAACATCTGGAGGGCCGAGTTTGCCCATCCCTGATCTAGAGTGTCTACACCTTTTCCCGAAAGGGGCAGGCTTTGCGGAAAGGAGTGAGGCTTTTCCAAGAAAGGGGTGGACCTAAGATGCGCTGTTTGTGCTGCAATTCTGGTGTAAGAATTTGTCTCAAAGTAAGCCAATTAATAGTTGGTATAGAGCTAGAAAAAAGTGTCTATCCCTGCACTAGATTGATCATCCAGCCTGCGCCACTGTGATAAATGTGGTGCAGGTCTAGACTGCCTGTCTAAGCTTATGCCATATACAGATCTAGTAAATCTGGGCCGTTGTTCACATTACTGTGATATATGGCATGAAGATACACAAATATTGATCACATAAATGTGTTATATTCTTTTTTTGCATTAAATTTGTGTTTTAGAGAAATTTATTGTTCACTGCTATAAGCCTGAAGTAGACATAATGCGGTATTATTTATTACCCTATGCTAATATAGTCCTGAGTTTCCTTGAATATATATTTGTTGGTGTTATTTATATCTGTTTTGTATAAGCCAAGTGTTATTTCAGTGTTCGAGGCCTGTCATCCAAGAAAAGCATGTTTCCATTGCTATATATAACCATCTTCCTCGCACCTCGGAATCTGCTTGTGTTTGGCAATGTTGTTGCATCTTGAAGAATAAATTGGCTGTGATAGGCTGCTGCTTAAATAGTTTAATTACCGAAAATATAGATTAAGGGTTTATTGAGAGGTGCAGGAAAGTGCCAAGCATCACGATTATTCCGACTTCCATTAGTGAGATGATGGAGTGTGTTAAGAAGAAGGTATGTGTGGAGATGGTGGGGGTAATGGGCGAGACACACTGATGTAATTGTACCATGGGTTGAGCTTTCTTCTCAGCGAGGTTTTGCTGATCTAATAATACATCTACATTCTGTGAGCTGCCAAGATAAAAACAAGACATATGTTTCCCAACACTCATATGCTGCAAGCCTAGAAGGGAGGGGGGAGACGCTTGAAGACCAAACACTGGATTATCATAGTGTAGAAGACCATTCAGAATGCCGTATTTCTGTGCTTTATCTGCCCTGACTACTTTGATGTGTGATGCAAGGAAATAAGCTGTGTTATGTGACTGGGTGGACACATGGGTGCCCAAGGACCTTATTGTCGTTGCATAAAGGGGTTGTCTAGGGTTTAACAACTGATGACCTATAACTAGGATAGATCATGAAGATCAGAACAGCGGGGGTTCCAGCACCACACAACTCTACCAATCAGCTTTTTAGGAGAAGCTCCGGCGCCGGAATGACATAGCTTTATTCTTTGTGTAATGGACAATCTTTGTTACAGCAGCACTGCTCCCGTTAAAGTGAATAGGAGTAGCGCGGCAGCAACCGTCTATCCATTACACAGAGGTGTATTCTGCACCACCATGGTTGTGTGATCATTGACCAGGCACCACTAGCAGTTTTTACTTTCAGTCTCAGCTCAGTTGCATTGTTTTCCAGGTGTTCTTTTTCCATTTTCCAGTAGTATATATTTTCTGCACATTGATTCATTAGCATAACAATAATGCTTCTGCATTTTTAATTTCTATATTTCTTTCCTAAGACAGGTTGGTGTGTTTTAATACTTGTATAGTCAGTGCATTGGTCAATGGTTTATACACATTGGCCCTGATTTATCATACCTTCACTCCAGAAATCTGGTGTCAAAAGTAAAAAATAGGGCTTTTGCGACTTTTTTTTTTTCTCCACTTTTTGCACTCACTCCAGTTTTTTAATGTAGGTGGAAAAGTGGATGTGGTTAGCTATGTTAATGACTTGGAAAAAAAATAAATAAATCAGAATTTCACTCCAGTAGGAGTGCGAAGTAGGAAAACTGGAGAAGCTTCTCTAGACAAAAGTGTAAGTTTTAAGATTAAGACAAATTTATCAAGTAACACATCAGTTTGATAAATGACCCCATAAATCTTTAGAGCTGATGATTTATTGTGTGAGCATAAGTATGAATATTTAAACAGGTTTTTTTTTTCCCCCCACATAGGTGCAAGTTTTTCAGTCTGACTGAAACTCCAGAAGACTATACTATTATCGTGGATGAAGAAGGGTTTCTAGGTATGGAATTTTTTTTTCTCTTGGAGAGATTTATATAATATGTGTTGAAGTTTTATACCCGCCATCCTTAAAACAAGTGGTTGGAAGAAAACTTCCACATATTGCAGCTACTCTTTAAATCAATGCCTTAAAACAAGACAGAGTTGCAAGCCATTGCAATATTATTGAATGTATTGTACTGCACTGAGATTTTTACATATTTTTATGCAAATGATATTCCTATAGAATAGTATTTTTTTTTCTAAAATATTAGACACAGTGAATTTTACGGAGTACCAATAATTATTTGGTCAACTGCTCCCCAACCTCTAAAACTCCAGTCACCATATATTCTATTTATGTATATACGTATAACATGAAGTAAAACTTTTACATGGGCTGAGGACTGGGACGAACATTCCTATGAATGCTCATTCCTAGCAATGGGTAAAGGTGACTGATTAATAAACAAGCAAAACCCTTGTATAGCCACTGGTCCATCGTTTATGCAGCATATGGAATCATCACTTATGGGTTGCACATTGCTCTGTAAATAGGAATATGCTGCTGACAAACAATGACTCTGAATGATCACAGTTGCGATCTTTCATCCCTATACAGAGCTGCAGCTGAATGGTGGATCATTGATGTTCCCGTCCACTGTTTTCTGCAGCAACCCATGTGAATGGGCTCTTTAACATCTCTCCTAGGGTTAGAGGCAGGCTCGGACTGGCCCACAGGGGAATTCCCCGGTGAGCCCCAGAAAAAGGTGGGCCCCCAGTCCACCAGCACAGCATCTCAAATAATCTACATCAATATAAAAAAACTGTGTAGACTATCCAGTTTATTATTATAGACGCATCGGAAGGTTAAGGCCTTTAGGAACCGAGGCAGGCCAGACAATATCTGGTCTTTCCTGGGACCCACCTTTTGAAGTTGTTGCAGGGACCCCCATAATCAATCATTTTGTAGCATCTTGTTGCTGTCTGCCTCTGTATGGGCAGGTAATATTTTCATGTTGCTGTACAGTGGGCCCCCAGAATGAGTTTTATTGCTGGGCCCTAGGCATCCCAGTCCAACATTGGTTAGAGCTATATGCAGCTCTATAAATATTTGACCCCCCCACCCCCCTCTATGTTCAGCTCATAAAGAAACTGAATACTAATTATAGGGATGTTATGCCTGCAAAGCACAGAAATGTCTCATGTGTTCTATCCAGCAGAGAGAAAAAGGGGCCCCTAACTGTTAAAAGTAAACCGAGCCGTCACAGCTTGAGAGGTCAAGGGGTCAGCAATTGTTCTCAAGTGGAAACTGTCTTTGTTTGACTGATATCTACATAAATTCATCTTGATTAATCTTCACTGATTAAACAAAAATGAAGCATCCAGAAGGATTATATCTAGTAGCTTTTACACGTTTAAATCTTTGTAAAAACCTGTGCAAAAAAAGGAAGTAGAATGTAAGTTAAAGGGAGTCTGTCACCTCCATATGGCCATATACAGTGCTCACATGGCTCTGTAGCACACCTATACAGGATTGTAACGGTACCTTTGTTCTTTTCTTTAGACTTGCACAAGCAGGAAAAACGGAGTTTAATTCATATGCAAATGAGCACTCGCAAGTGCCCAGGGGAGGAGTTCAGTGTGCAGGTGCCCAGGCTGCTCTGCCTTCTTTTCACTTTACTCCTCCCCAACCTCTGTCTTTGCCCGCCGATAGGTCCGGACTTCGTTTTTCCTGCTGGTGCAAGTCTAAAGAAAAGAACAAAGGTACCGTTACAATCCTGTATTGGTGTGCTATAGAGCCATGTAAGCACTGTATATGGCCATATGGAGGTGACAGACTCCCTTTAAAGAGGGAGGGCTGATCCATTTTTTTTTTTTTTTTTTTTTTTAACTGGCTCAAAATGTTATTAAAGGGGTTGTCCGGGTTCAGAGCTGAACCTGGACATACCCTCATTTTCACCCAGACAGCCACCCTGAGGCTAGCATCGGAGCATCTCATGTTCCGATGTGCTCCCTTGCCCTGCACTAAATCGCGCAGGGCACGGGCTCTTTTGTTTTCAATAACACACTGCCGGGCGGTAACTTCCACCCGGCAGTGTGTTCGATGATGTCACCGGCTCTGAGGGGCGGGCTTTAGCCCTGCCCTAGCCATTTTACTAGCTAGGGCAGAGCTAAATCCCGCCCATCAGTGCCGGTGACTTCACCGGGGTTCCTGGCTGCCCCATGGAGAGCTCCGGTACGTCACCAGATCTCCAAAAAATGCCTTTGCCCAGCGCAATTTAGCGCAGGGCAAAGGAGAGCTCCGATGGTCATGTCAGGGGTGAAACTGGAGGGCTGTCCGGGTTCAGCTCTGAACCCGGACAACCTCTTTAACTAAGTGATACTCACTTTACAAGTTCCCCACCACTCCCATTTTATCTATTCCTGGGCCATTGCCAGTCTCTTCCCGGTCCTTCTGGATCCCTGGTCACAGTAGCGATGCTCCTCAGACAGTTATTTCCTGTATGTTGAGAGGGATCAGGAAGTAGAGACTGGTGTGGCACCCGGAAGCCCTGGAATGGGAGCAGAGCAGAAATGGTAAGGTATCAGTTATTGTTTAAACCATTCATGGGATAACAGAGCATGCACTGATCAAGACAATTCATTACCAATCACTGCCTGTTTGCAAGCTGTATGGGGAAGAATAATCTTCACTACGATTGTTTGTTCAACTACAGTTTACTTGTAGATAATTGTTGATAGACAAGGATTTTTGGCACCGCATGAAAGGTGAATCACTTGACAAACAAGCGTTTGTTGGGTTAATAGTTTCACTTTTACATTGGCCATTATCGGGAACAAGCATTTGTAAGAATGTTCATTCCCGACAATTTTCCCAATTCTCAGTAATCTAAAGAGCAACCGTTTTAAATGCCTTGTTTGTAGGGCATCTGGCAGGATTTTATCCACCATGAAATAAACATAGGATAGTCGTGACATAGTATGTAATTTCATGACCTATAAGCTACCCTACTTGACATGTGATTGGCATAAAACATTGTATCTCAAACAGGGTCTGATCGGAGCCTACTTTTTACTATCTAGAAGTCTATGATACATAAGTGGGGGCCCAAATAACCTCCCATAGAAAACCCCCAAAAATAAAGAATTTAGTCGCACTGTGTAGAAAAGTGTTCCCCTAATAGGGTACCATGCAATACTGGTGTTCCCTACAACCAGTAGGGGTTTCACAAAAAGAGAGCAACAGGAAAAGCCATCATTTTTACAGTAGGTACAGAAGACACATCTGTTTTCACCATAAGTAACCTCATTCGATCATTCAAAAATTTTGGAAAGACTGCAAAGCGTCTAAATGTGTTTGAATGACTTCCAAATATATAAACCTAATAAATAAGCTTACCTGTGCTTTGGGATGGAAAACAGTAACTCGCTGATCTGCATCATGTTTATGGTCTGCATGATACAGAAGTTCCAAGTGTTCCTCTTACTATAAAAGCTTTCTTGTCTTTCTGCATGAAAGGGGCCTTTTCGTTTTTGTTATTCTGAACAGTTGTGTGGGTGGTTAATGTTATTCCGTGCTCTGAGGTCTATGCTGGAGAAATAAGCTATTTATACTTCAAAAACAAAATCCTTCTTAATTGTCATGTCTGCTTGTTTACCACCTTACATTGCCATAAATCATAATCCTGCACTTGTGCTTTGTATATTGCCCCTAGACTGTCAGCTTCCTTGGTGTCAGCAGAAGGCAACCATTTGGACTGTAATCATAGTCCTTTGGCATATCACTTTTTGGCAGAACTTTTAAACTAAAACCATATGTAAATTTAATTTTACTTTTCTAGTCAATACAGCATTTTATAAAGTATATTCCATCTAAATTTACATATTCTAAAGACATTTAAAACTGGCTGCAGTTTTATCCATCTAGCCGCATTCAGTTTGGTCATTTTCAACCTCAAATCTGCAACTTTTTAAAAACCCTTGAAAGATGAAAAACTATTCTCCCTGTTATGCCTCATGCACACGGCCGTTTCCGTTTTGTGGCCCACAAACTGCGGATCCACACAATACAGATACCGGCCATGTGTTTCCCGTACTTTCCTCGGTCCCTATTATAGAAATGCATATTTTTGTCCGCAAAACAAACAAGAATAGGACATGTTCAATAATCTGCAAAACGGTTGCATGAATGCAGACAGCACATGGATGACATCTGTGCGCTGTCCACATTTTTGCGGCCCCATAAACATGAATAGGTCTGTAATAGGCAAAAATGTGCTTCATGCATAAGGTTATGTGCATGAGGCCTTAGGAAGAAAAAGAAAACAGGGAAAAGGGAAATAAATAAATAAATAAAACATTGCATCTATTATTTTCAATTATTATTAACAATGATGGTCCATAAGCATCACCCAAGGTTTCAAGATTTTGTTATAGAGTTGTTTTAACCTCCATGTTGATACACACTTTCTCAATTTTAGGAGCCTCTACAGACTTCTGCTTTTTATCAGTTAATAGGTAAGCTTGAATTAGTATTCTGGATAAAGCCAGATTTATTTAATTCTTGTGGAGATACAAAAAATTAAGAATATTTTCCTCCAAAGTGGAGTGAAACTAAAATAATCCCTTAATAAACATAAAAATATTTTATCTGCACACTATACTTTGTGCATTATTCTAATTGTTTTTACATGGAGTCCGTTACATTTGAAAAAATATAGATATTGCCATGGAAAATTCTTTAATATATTTATTTATTAGTGGGGTTTTGCTCTGGTCGATAGGGTAAGCGGATGTAGTACAGAGGCAAAAGACAAGTTCGTAACGCAAAACTTCAGTGTTTATTCACACTTGAGGCAAATGCACAAAACAATGCGTTACTTTGCAGTCTTGGTGTTTACTTCACACACAATGGAAAGTACATCTTGGTGTTACTTCACACAAATTGGAAAGTTCCTATAAGACAAGTCTCCTTGAAATCTGTTCTGCCTCCAGCAGTCCACGGCAGGCTTTAGGGGGCCTGTTTCCTCGGCCCATGGGTCTCAGCCCTCCAACCTGGCACCAAGCCTCAGATCCCAACACAAAGATCCTGCTGCCTATTTAAGGACAGCCAGGTGCTGCCAAAAACCCAGACCGGCAATTCAAATCCAGTTCAGTATTTGACCCTACCTGGCTGCAAATCAGCCCAGCAGCACACGCTGGGAGGAAAATACCTGTTTTCCCATACCATTCCCCTTACTGTGTCACATTACCCCCCCCCCCCACCCACTTTGTTCAACCCTGTAAACTTAAAGTTCTGTAGGGAAAGGAACCATCTGGCGACCCGGGCATTTCTGTCTATGACCTGGCTCATCCACTTAAGAGGGGAGTGGTCTGTCGTTGACTTCCTGAGACAGTACAGCATGAGGCCTACTTCGGAGGCATCGGTCTGTACGATAAATTCCTTTTTGAAGTCGGGCGTCACCAAAACAGGGTCCCGCGCAAAACCGACTTCAAAGCTGAGAAAGTCTCTTCCGCCTGATCATCCCAGCGAACCATCACTGACTTGCGTCCCTTCAAGAGCCCTGTCACTGGCATGGCCACTGTAGCAAAGTGGGGGACAAATCTCATGTAATAGCCCACCATTCCCAAGAACGACTTTACTTGCCTAGTAGTGACAGGTCAGAGCCAATTCTGTATCGCCTCTATTTTGTTCACTTGGGCTTTGATGACTCCACGCCTGATGACATACCCAAGGTATTCAGTCTCCTCTAACCCTATCGCACATTTTTTTGGTTAGCGGTTAGTCCAGCCTTCCGAAGGGAGTCCACTGCGCCCTGCACTTTGGGTAGGTGACTTTCCTAGTCTGTACTGTGGATGACAATATCAGCCAGGTAAGCCGAAGCGTATGGACGATGTGGACGAAGCACAATGTCCATAAGTCATTGAAAAGTGGCAGCGGCGCCATGCAGACCAAAGGGTAACACCTTATATTAGTACAGCCCCTCTGGTGTGATGAAGGCCGTTTTCTCTTTTGCAACCTTTGGTAAGGTCCAAAACAAAAAAAATACCGGGCTTGTCCTAACCCCTCGATAAGCTCATCCACCCGGGGCATAGGATACGCATCGAATTTGGATATTTCGTTTAGTTTGCAAAAATCTTTACAGAACCTTAACGTCTCATCCAGTTTAGGTATTAAAACAATAGGACTGGCCCACTCACTTTTAGACTCCTCAATAACGTCTAGTTGCAGTATTAGCTGCACTTCCTCCGAGATGGCTTGTAGCTGAGCCTCGGGTACCCGGTATGGTTTTAACCGGACTTTTGCCTGAGGCTCAGTGACAATGTCATGCTGAATTGTGGAAGTGCATCCGGGGTGGTCTGAGAACACATCAGTTTCCTACTGACAAACTCCCTGGCCTCCTGAGTCTGTTTAGAGGAGAGTCTGTCGGCAACCTTCACTGTGACAAACGCTTCCCTTGTAGTTTACCTCTCCAACTTTTTCGATTACTTTGTAGGGTCCCTGCCACCTAGCCAGGAACTTGCTGTCCACGGTCGGTACCAGAACCAAAACCCGATCTCCCGGGTTAAAGATCCAGACCCGAGCCTACCGATTTATAGACCCGACTTTGAGCTCGCTGAGCTGCCTCCATATGCTCTCTTTCAAGAGGCAAAAGTGACTAGCCGTGCACCAAATTTGTCATCCAGCCTAAGCCCCTGTGATAAATCTGGTGCAGGTCTAGACTTTACGCCATCTACAGGATTAGTAAATCTGTCTCAGTGATTATTTTTTTTAACATAATTCTAATTGATCCAGTAAAATATATGGTTACTCACATAATCGGGCACAATAAACCATAAAACACATTGCATTAGGTGTCTGTGTACTAGCAATACTTGACATGACAGTGAAAAGCAGTTACGGATTGTTATTTTTTTTTTTAACTTTTTTAATTCATTTTTTCACATGGATTAATAATATACAAACATAAAAGAAAAACCGAGCAAACAGTGTTTGGCATTCTGAACAGTGAATAGGACAATTCCTGTTGTCTGGTTCACATCTGTTAGGAGCCTCCACTGCAGATTCCATAAAATTTGCATGCGGTGCTAATTACTTCTGGTAAAATGATGGACACCATAACAAAAACTCGATGGAGCCCATTATAGTCTGGCCTCGTTGGAGTTTGTCATGTTATGGATCTGGCATTGCTGTGATTTTCACTTTTCTGTACCTATGACAGAACCCAAAATATTGGAAAGCAAATATAAGCCTGGCCAGAAAGTAAAAGAGTAAAAAAGATTTATTCTGCTTTAGTTCCTCTTTTTATTGGCTTTCTATTCTTATGACTGTGTTTCTTGTTTTGCTGTTTCAGTTCATCTTATTACTTTTAATATTGGTGCATAATTTTGTTTCTGTTTTCTCTATTAGTTTGTGAGCACATGATATAGGACTTGTGAAATGAAATAAGAAAGATTTGCCCAAATACAAGTTAGAGGAATACAAAGATTTAGCTAGTCATTGCTCTATTATAACCGAAACAAAAAAAAAAATACAATTTAACTTTTAATATAATCATTAGAATATAAAGTCATTGCTCTAGTTCAGTTCATACTGTGTAATTCTCTGAATTCAACTTGAAAGACGGGGTCTGCTGCTGCATAGTTACTTGTACTAATCTTTCTCTGGTGAGGGATTACATCACTGTTAATCATCTTTTAAGAGAAGTTTCAGTAAAATCCCTTCTTTTGCAGGTACTTGGAATTTACAGGTTATCACATGCTATTTCTCTCTATATGTGCCAGTGAAATCTAGGGTATTCAGATCCAATCTGATGAATATTGTCTTACTGGATTGTTAGGTTCATGAAAAATGTAGTGAAAAGGAAGAGCTCAGCGGTAAACCGCAACAGGTTCTTACAATCAGAAATATTAGTGCTTTTCAGAGCAAAAGAAATGCATTTCACCTTCTATTATAAGAGGGATGAGTGTATGCAAGAACACCAATAATGAAAGATGTTGCCTATAAAATGCAGGACTTTCTGCAGTTTGTCTACAGCCTACATCCTGACCACGTACACAATAATGGGTTAAAGTCAATTCATAGTGCAGCAGTTAATCTTGCAGTAAGTGGTGCATCAGATATTTGAGTAGTGCTGTTACACAAACATAGAATAGGATTCTTTACGGTAAGAGCAGTAAGACTATGGAACCCTCTGCCTGAGGAGGTGGTGATGGCGAGTCCAATAAAGGAATTCAAGAGGGGCCTGGATGTATTTCTGGAGTGTAATAATATTACAGGTTCTAGCTATTAGATTTCTGGAGAGTTCTTTCCAGGGAGTTATTCTGACTGCCTGGTTGGAGTCAGGAAGGAATTTGTTCACACTAAATTTAGGAAAATTGGCTTCTACCTCATGAGGTTTTTTTGCCTTCCTCTGGATGAACATGCAGGATAACAGGCTAAACTGGATGGACAGATGTCTTGGATCACTGCCTCATTATAAAAATAGTATAACTCTTCTTTGACACATGGCTGACAATTATTAAAATTTTACCAGGCCATGTGGAGGCTGGGTTTCCACATTCAGGGTTTCTGATGCAGTTTTTGGTGCCAAACTCAGAAGTTAATAAAAAAAAAAGAGGTGAGATTGTATGTGTCCTTTTATGATCCACACCTGGTTTTGGCTTCAAATACTGAATCAGAAAACCGGAACATGAAAACTTGGCTTAAAACTAGAATGCATGATTGCTTCCAAACCACCATGTGGTACTTAGAGAGAACATAGCAGGAGCAACCCTTGTAATTTAATAACCATTGACTCTACATGTGGTTTCATATGTTTCTTACAGAGGTAACTGGATTATATTCATCCTCCTCTTTTGCTTCTTTTCCCTTTATCCTAACCCCCACCATCTCCCACCACAAATTTGATAGTTTGGCGGGTAATCTGCACCTACATAAATCCTGAACATGTAAATGAGGCTATGTTTTGATTATGTTACATTTTTTTAGAATTCATCCCATGGAACCCATTTTGCATATTCACTTTTTTACATATCTTTTAGTGGGATCATTCTCGGACACTGTTTTTGTGCATTTTTACATTAATATGTTCCAGCCTAAGGGCTCATGCACACGAACGTATTTTCTTTCCATGTCCATTCCGGGTTTTTTTCGGACCGTATGCGGAACAATTCATTTCAATGGGTCCGCAGAAAAAATTGAAGGTACTCTGTGTGCATTCCGTTTCCCAATGTCCATATTTCCTTTCCACAAAAAAATAGAACATGTCCTATTATTGTCTGCATTACAGACACGGATAGTACTGTTCTATCAGGGTCTAGCTGTTCTGTTCCGCAAAATATGGAATGCACACGGACGTCATCCGTATTTTTTTGCAGATCTGTTTTTTGTGGACTGCAAAATACATATGGTTGTGTGCATGAGGCCTAAATGGGACCTATGATTGGAAAATTACCCTCAGAAACTAATGTCTAGATTGAAATAGCAATGTGTGTCCTATCTATAAGTATAAGTATAGACCCTCTGTTTAAGACCTCATGCAAACGTCTGTATGTATTTTGCGGTCCGCAAACGATCCACAAAAAATACGGATGATGTCCGTGTGCATTCCGTATTTTGTGGAACGGAACAGCTGGCCCCTAATAGAACAGTACTATCCTTGTCTGTAATGCGGACAATTATAGGACATGTTCTATATATTTTTTTTAAATGAATTGTTCCGTATACGGTCCGCAAAAAAACCCGGAACGGACATGGAAAGAAAATATGTTCGTGTGCATGGCCCTAAATGTGTGATCCATTAAAGGGTTACAATAAATGTCAGTGATTTTAATTTGCTATGACTTGTTTTGTCCGGTGATACAGTCAATAGTCATTCTTGTGATAGAAAATTTCTATACAATCTGCTGTTTAGAGCATAGGGCAGGGTTTCAAGCTGTTTGAGGTTTAATATTTTGTGGCATCACCCCTGCACTAAGTAAATTAATTAATTGTAGGGAATTTATCAAGCCCTGCACTCCAAAATTTTGCCTTCAGAACTTTGTCTCAGATTAGGGTTTTGCGACTTTTTGGTTTATTTGCACATTTTGTATTTTTATATCACTTACTCCAGTTATTAAAAAATGGCTATGTATGTTAATTAGTTTAACTCCAGATTTATTAACTGCGACTTTTTAAAAAATTGCAGAAAAAAGAGCATTAGGGGATTTGTGTAGAAATAATGGATTAACAAATCTAGACAGGTGTCCTATTTAAGGATGAGTCAAATTTATCAAACAATGGGCAACACTTCAGAAATTAGGTGCAAATTATTGTAACGTAGGCTGAAGAAAAATATGATGAAGTTACCCCGATTGCCTGTATAGTAGAATGTATAAATGTAAAATACTGTATCTGATCTTCAACAAGGCCCTCAAGGAGAGAAAAAACATCTTAGGCTAGGTTCACATCTACATTTTGCAAATCCGGTAGTCTGTTCTGACAGAGAAACAGACTACTGAGTTACCTAATCTGGTATAGCTGGGCACTGCCATATTCCCATTCTCAATAATAAGACCTGGTGGAGGTCCAGTGGGTTCCTGGTATAAATGTTAACTTTCTACTGGAGAAGTACAGATGCATGCAGCTGTATTTCTTAGAAAGCTGCCAGATGCCATTATAGACCATGGGAATCTTCCGGTGTCCAGCTATGCCGAATACAGTAAGTCCAGTAGTCTGTTCCTCTGCTGGAACAGACTATTGGATTTACAAAACATAGATGTGCATGAAGCTCAATCCAATATAATACCAACTGTACAGTTCCACCTTCACTGAGATTTACCTTTATTGGTCATAAGATAGTGGTTGAAAATAATAGGTGATAAGTGCATGATCACTGGGGTTTTGATCACGAGAATAGGGGTCTCATCTCATGTTGCCCTTCTGAATGAGGCAATGGTATTACATGCTCACTACTGCTCCATTCAAAGTCTACTGGACTCTGAGATAGCCTAAGCTATCTCTGCCAGTCCGATATAGATTAATCTTGTTCTTGTGATCGGTGGAGGTCTCAATGGTCGAACCCACTGCAATCTTACATTACCAGTCCTGTGTATATATGATAAACATTTTTAATAAGTCTGCACTTTTAGGCCTCTTTCACACAAGCTATATGGAATGAGTCAGGGTCTGTTCAGGAAAAAACTGATAGTTTTGCACGCAAGTTCAATCAGTTTTGTCTGCAATTGCGTTTAGTGCTTCAGTGAAGAATAACCATCTACACTTCCTAGCAACCATCAATGAAAAACGCATTGCATCTGGATGTCTTCCATTTTTCTTGCAAGCCACTTTCATATCTGTGGAGTCAGGACTGCCTAAAAAAACCTCACAATATAGAACAGGCTGCAATTTTTCCTGAATGCAGAGATGAGCAGTGAAAAACGATGCTCGTATGCACAGACCCATTAACATTAATGGGTCAAGATTCAGTCTGAATGCTATCTGTTCTCAAGATACACCGCATCCGGACAGAAAACTCGCTCTTGTGAAAAAGGTCTTGATCTATATCAGGCCTTCTTTGGTTTTGTCACAGCAGTTCTGTTGGTCAAGACATTTCTTGTATGTGGTACATCAGCTTGTATTGTCGAGGTTGCGTCACTCAGGTCATTGTGGTCATCTCTGCTGTTTTCTTCAGTGGTGTGAAATATTGGCAAAGACAATGTACATCAATTAAACATGAGCATAATCAATCACGAGAAGAATTTGTGGCATTTCTGAGGCTCAGCTGCTGCAAATATGTAGGTTAAAGAATTTAATGTGGCGATGCTCAGCAGAATTGGGATGCAGCAGACTTTAGGCACGGCTATGAAACGCTGAGTGCGGCAAATGCAGACAATGGACAACCAGATAATGATGTCGGTGGAAGTAAACATTTCTAAACTTACTTCCTAGCAACTATCTTTCTAAAGTGTTGGAAGAGGGAGAAGCTTTTTGTTTTTGGCAGATGTATAACAGATCCTGCTAAGCTGACAAAGACCTAGTCCAGAACGAGGCTGTGTGAACGTTAGTTGCTGGGCAGAACATACAGGAGCTACAGAAAAATGGGCAGAGTATACAGCGGGCATCTAATAGATCTCAGTGGCAGTTGTTTATATGTATCATTATAATTTGTTTCCAAGAGATCATAAAGATTATTGTCAAGTATAAATGCACAAAGAAATGAATGATCAAAGAAATTATAGAAATGAATATTGTATAGAACACCATTTTTTTTCTTCTGTTTTAGCAACAACATTTTCTCAAAATGACCATACAAAGATTCCATTTTCTCACTGTAAAGCATAGCAGCTTTGTGATATTAAAGGGGTTTTCTGAGACTTTACTACTGATGACTTATCCTCTACATAGGTCATCAGTATCTGATCACTGGTGGTCCAACACATGGGACCTCCACAGATCAGCTGTTCAAGAAGGCACCGGCACTCACAGTAGCGCTGCGGCCTTCTCATAGCTTTCTCTAGGCCAAGTGACAAGTTCATCGGTCACATGGCCTAGGGGCTGAGCGCGATACCAAGCATAGCTGCTATACAATGTGCTGTGCTTGGTAAGCAGAGAGAAGGCCACGGTGCTCACAGGAACGCCTGTGCTGTCTCAAACAGTCATCGGTGGAGGTCCTGGGTGTCAGACCCCCACTGATCAGGTAGTGATGATGACCTATCCAGAGGAGAGGTGAGGTATACATAACTGTTTAGTCCTATACTAGTTACAACCAAACCTTTTTGAGATCACTTTTGGTTTTATAATTTGTATTTGTCCATGTTGCTTTAGGGTGTTGCTCATTATTGGCTACTTTTTCATATCAAGCAGCTATAGATAGACACTGGTTGGTGGAGGATAGGTCTTTATCGCTTATCGATGGTCACCTTGATTCGCATGTGAATTATTTGATTTGTTGGTGATGAATCAGTAAATGCCTGTTTTTATTTCTGTATTAGATAGCTAAACAACAGTGTGTATTGTTGAGGCCGTGTCATATTTAATTAGCCAGGTAATCGGTTCCTCATCTTTGTGGAAAATTGACAATAAAACTGTTAACTTTGCATAATGAGAAATTTCATTAGCGTATCTAAGAACCTCTCTACTGCACACCTCTTGCTTTGACCTACTTTAACAGGAATAACAGACCTTTCCAACATCTGTGAAAAAAAATTAGACCTGTCCGTGACTTTTTTTTAAGCTAGTGGTACTTGATCAGATCATTGATTGTAATTATCATTTTATGACTCAAATTAAAGACTGCTAATGCATTCATATCAGTATATTGAGCTATAAACCTGTATTGCTTATTATTTGATATGGTTTTTCAATTTGTAAAAAAAATGTTGGCTGTTTGTGGCTACAAAAAATCAGGTTGCAGGGTTTTAGTTTATTTTTTGCCTGTATGGGGATGATCCAACTCTCCCCTGACAGATGTAAGCAGGCCAATGGCACTTTAGCCTCTAGGTGCAGGAGTAGGGCCACAACTGCATAGCTTTGTAACAAAGGACTCCTCACACAAGAGCAAGTCTTTCCTCAAGTGAATATTATTACAGGTATTTGTAGGCAATTCGAATAAACGTGACATTTTGGTCCCATACAGTAGGCCTTTCTCATACATAATTGCCGCTACAGCTAAGAATATCACTGTTCTCAGAGTTATGTTAGAATGCGGCCTGAGGTGTGCTGTAATGGGGAGAAAAGCATTCGGTATGGTAAATTTTAGCGCCTGATCCATTTGTTCTCTAGGGTGATAAGAATATATATATACATGATGTAACTCGGACAATGCCCCCTAGAGTGGGCACCCCAGCCCCTGCTGCCACATTATCTGGCCCGTTCGCTGACTTCGCTGATCCCCCTACAGTGAATGTTCGCACCCTGCTGTCCAAGCTAAATGCGAGGAAAGCCCCCGGTCCCGATGGTGTCACTCCTGCGTGCCTGAAATATTGCTCAGTCCAATTGGCCCCGGCCCTCACCCCAATCTTTGACAGATCACTTAAGGAGGGACATGTCTCCGCCTGCTTTAAGAACTCAACTATCATCCCTGTGCCGAAGAAACAGGGCGTTTCAGATCTAAACAACTTCCGGCACGTGGCTCTGACTTCGGTGGTCATGAAGACCCTAGAGAAGGTGGTCCTCTCCATGCTGAAGCCCGCCACTCTGGACCGGCTGGACCCTCTGCAATTCGCCTACAGGGCAAACAGATCCACTGACGATGCGATTAACATGTGCCTAGAATACGTCACTGGACACCTCGACAAACCCAACACATACGCAAGAATCCTCCTTCTAGACTTCAGCTCGGCTTTTAATACTATCTCCCCCAGTATCCTGCAGAGGAACCTCACGGCGCTTGATGTCCACCCAACACTACGACATTGGATCATAGACTTTCTCACTAACAGGTCCCAGGTCGTCAGATTAGGCAATCTGACCTCCAAACCGAGGGTCACCAACACTGGCACCCCTCAGGGATGTGTACTATCGTCGTTCCTGTTCTCTCTGTACACGAACGAGTGCAGATCGGAGGAGGCCTCAGTTAAAGTCATCAAGTTCGCAGTTGACACCACTCTCGTGTGCCTGATTAGCGACAACGATGAGCAGGCCTACTGTAAAGAAATCGACCGGGTCAGCAACTGGTGTGGCGTGCACAATCTGGTCCTAAACACCACAAAGACGGTCGAGTTGGTCGTCGACTTCAGGAAGGGAAGGGTAGTCCCCCCCCCCCCCGACCTACATTGACTGATCTGAAGTCGCAAGGGTACCCAGTGCCCGCCTCCTAGGCACGACAATCTCTGAGGACCTATCCTGGCGTCCCAACATCTCGTCCATCATAAAGAAGGCTCACCAGGGGCTATACTTCCTTCGACAACTGAGGAAGTTCGGCATGGCTCAGGACCTACTGAAGTCCTTCTACTTCTGTACCATCGAGTCGGTACTGTGCTCGTCTCTTCTGGTGTGGTATGCCGGCTCATCAGCCAGTGACAAGCTCAAACTACAAAGGGTCATCAGCTCGGCGGAGAGAACTACTCGACTGCCACTACCACCCCTTGACTCTATCTTCTCCAACAGACTGCGCTCCAGGGCTCTGAAAATATCCAATGACCACTCCCATCCTGGCCATCATCTCTTCAGACGTCTAAAGTCCGGCCGCAGGTATCAGGCCATACCTGCAAGGACATCGAGTAGGCTGAACACTTTCTTCCTAACGGCCGTCAGACTGCTGAACTCACCACACCCCATCTCCCGCCCATAATCCCTCGCCCCTGATGTGCCCATTGCATAACCCTACCTCCCACCCCTAGTACTATGCCTGTACCTGTGCCTAACCCAATTCCGAGCACGATCGACAGTGTCGTGTTTGGCGAATAAAGCTGATTCTGATGCATATATGGATCAAACTATTGACTATAATGGGAACCAACGAGCATCTGGGTGGTTTCCGGCATAAATTATGGTCTGTGGCCACACAGAAATACTGCAGACTCCTGGTTTTAGCCTATCTTCCAGAGAACAAAAGGATAAGGCAGTTGGTTTCTTTTTCTGATGGGGGAGAGTTAAGTGGCCCAAATACACATTAGATGATTGGCCAGTCCAGCTCAAATTTCTGGGTTTGGCAAATATTTATCTAGCTTAAGTCCATAGATACCTGAAGGCCCCTATACCTGTGCTGACTGAAATGCAATTATTGGGATGGATTATTGGTTCACGATAACTGCCTATCATTGTGTAATAGGGAGAGCTTAATTTACATGCAGCAGTCATCCCCTCTGTGTGGGAATGAGCAATCACTACTCTAGTCACTCGTGCCTGTTCAGCTTGATTGTTGACATGGGGTGCTGTCTGCATCTTTTGCAGCGCCATTGAAGTGAATGAATCCACATCCAACCCTCAAAAATTGTAGATCGAATGCGGACCAAAAATACGTTTGTGTGCATGAGCTGCAGTAACCTTGCACAGCCCCTACACTTAGTATGGAGCTGTGGTTCCAGCCTCATCCTTTGTGTTAATACTGGCAGCTGCTGAGAAACTCCTGTATATTCATACCTCACAACTTTTAAAATGCTGAGGAGAAATATTGCCATGCCTGTCTGTGCACACCCAATTCTGCCAATTTCCTTTTGTGTCCCACGCAGTATTAAAGAGGACCTTTCACTAGTATACAAACTAAAAACTAACTCTATCTGTGGGCAGAGTGGCGCCCAGGGGTCCCCCTGCACTTACTAGTAGGCCTGGGCGCCGCTCCGTTCGCCCGGTATAGGCTCCAGTGTCTCAGCTCCGTCTGTTGTACTGGACTGATTTTTTGTAGGAGGCGTGGCTATGAGCTGTGCGCTGCGATTGGCCAGTGCTGCAGCAAGGGACACGCCTCCTACAAAAAATCAGTTCAGTACAACAGACGGAGCTGAGACACCAGAGCCTATACCGGGCGAACGGAGTGGCGCCCAGGCATGCTAGTAAGTGCAGGGGGACCCCTGGGCGCCGCTCTGCCCACAGATAGTTAGTTTTTCGTTTGTATACTAGTGAAAGGTCCTCTTTAATGTCCCCTTTGTGCCCCCACACAGTATTAATGTCCCCTTTGTGCCCCCACACAGTATTAATGTCCCCTTTGTGCCCCCACACAGTATTAATGTCCCCTTTGTGCCCCCACACAGTATTAATGTCCCCTTTGTGCCCCCACACAGTATTAATGTCCCCTTTGTGCCCCCACACAGTATTAAGGTCCCCTTTGTGCCCCCACACAGTATTAAGGTCCCCTTTGTGCCCCCACACAGTATTAAGGTCCCCTTTGTGCCCCCACACAGTATTAAGGTCCCCTTTGTGCCCCCACACAGTATTAAGGTCCCCTTTGTGCCCCCACACAGTATTAAGGTCCCCTTTGTGCCCCCACACAGTATTAAGGTCCCCTTTGTGCCCCCACACAGTATTAAGGTCCCCTTTGTGCCCCCACACAGTATTAAGGTCCCCTTTGTGCCCCCACACAGTATTAAGGTCCCCTTTGTGCCCCCACACAGTATTAAGGTCCCCTTTGTGCCCCCACACAGTATTAAGGTCCCCTTTGTGCCCCCACACAGTATTAAGGTCCCCTTTGTGCCCCCACACAGTATTACGGTCCCCTTTGTGCCCCCACACAGTATTAAGGTCCCCTTTGTGCCCCCACACAGTAGTTAGGTCCCTTTTGTGCACCCACACAGTAGTTAGGTGCCTTTTGTGCACCCACACAGTAGTTAGTTTCCTTTTGTGCACCCACACAGTAGTTAGGTCCCCTTTGTGCCCCCACACAGTAGTTCCATCCCTTTTCTTCCCCCAAACAGTAGTTATGCTCCCTTAGTGCCTCCACAAACAGTCGAATGGCCATTTGTGCCTCTACACACATTAAAATACCCCATTTTGCCCGCACATACAGTAAAATGTCCCATTATGCCCTCACGTACAGTAAAATGTGCATTCTGTGTCCATATGTTCTATTCTGTTCTATTAGGGGCCAGCCCTTCTGATTCAGAATCTGCAATTTGCGAACCGTAAAACACCCGAGTCCCCTGTGGACAGGGACCAATGTAAGAGAGTGTACTGTACGTGGCAATAAAATATGTCAGCATTATAAGTTATAAATGAATTCAGGCATGTCACAGAGCACAACCTCTAAGAATAGAAGTAGCAAAATATAGAAGGCATGCTGATCTTGACAAGAATCCTTCACACCTGATGTGGGAATGGTGCGGCATTGATCTGACTCACATAGCTGCTTTATAAAATAAAAATAAAAACTGAAGTCTATTTAATAATTATTACTACATATAACCGCATGCTGAATATAGTAGAATACCTGCAAATGCCAAACCCGAGACACTTATGCACTGATCAGCCATAGCATTGAAACATCTACCTAATATTACTTGTGTACTGCACAGCTATGTAGCCTCATACACAGCAAGCTGTGATGCACTGTATTCTGACACTTCAATCATAGCAAGCATTAAAGGGGTTATCCAGGAATTGATAATGACCTATCCTCAGGACTGCAACCCTGCCGATCAGCTGTTTCAGGGAGCTGCCGTGCTCACTGGAGCTTTGATGACCACCACCGACTCCCTGCAACTTTCCAAGCACAGCGCCGTACACCAGTTAGTGGCAGTGCTTCGTATTGCAGCTCAGCCCCATTGACTTGAATAGGGCTGAGCTGCAACTAGGGCATGTGACCAATGTAAGGTGACATCACAAAACCCAGGAAGAGACCATGGTGCTCGCAAAGCATCGGCCTCTTCTAACAGCTGATGGGCTATGATCCTGGGTATCGGACCCCCACAGATCTGATATTGATGATGGGTCATCAATACAAGTTCCCGAAAAAGCCCTTTAACTTTTTCAGCACCTTGTGCTACAGAGGCTGTTCTGTATAATCAGTCAAGATGGACTAACATGACAAGTGGCTGGTTCACTAGTTGTCTATCCTTGGACCACTTTTGGTAAGTACGGACCACTGCATACTGGAAATACCTCACAAGGCCATTGTTGAGATGCTCTGAACCAGGCATCTAGCTATCACAATGTGGCCATTGTCAAAGTGGCTCAGATCCTTCACGCTTACCAATTTTTTACTGCCTTCATCACATCAACTTTAAGAGCTGACTGTTCACTTTCTTCCATCTATATCCCACCCCTGGACTGGTGCAAATAATCCAATGTTGTTCATTTTACCTGTTATGGTGGAACAGTGTATCTACCATGGTATAAAATGTTATGTCCAGAAAATGTTCAGTAGTACAGTGTTATAGCTTGGGCAAATCTTGGCCTGTATAAGTTAATGCGAACCATGGTGACCTTTTAGTTTTTTATTGTTTTGGCATGCTTCGTGTATTCAATTAATTTTACTTGCTTGGGTTTCCCTTTTAATATCTAGTAAATGCCTCAGCAAGCAGTATCAAAATTCCATGATATTAGAAATATGTGATGCAATGACTGAACTTTTTTGTATGGCTTATCTATGAAAGTTTATCAGCCCTATTGTGTGTATTTATATTTTTATTAATTTATTAAAGACCGGCATTCAAGCTTTAATCTAATAAAGCACAACATATCTAAAGTACACTAGCAGATATTAATTGTGCTGACATGAGTAATAATATCAGGAGTCAGTTCATGGTGATGAAACGAGAGCAGGAGATCGCCTGCCTTTTATTATCCCTGATGCAGCCTTTGATTGATCCCTTTGCTTGCAGCATTGCACAGTGTGTTAAGCTTCTCTTACCTTAACACCAAACAAACATTTAATGACATTGCACTGTGAAACTCTATGCATCCACTCCTGATCATGGAGCTGGTAATTGTTCATTGTCGGTTTTTGATGAACTCTGAGATCCACTATTTCTAGCCGCCTTGGGGGACTTGGGTTTATAAATTACAGTATCCATCCAGGCTGTATAAAGATTTATGAAGCTTGGCTTTCTTTCTGCTTAGGTAGAGTAATTAGAGTGTATTCATTCTGAATCCCATAATAAGTATGTACTGTAAGTAGTCATTTTAATATAAATAACAGAAACAATATAAGTTATAGTGTAAATGTCTGTGTATTATAGGGGTCATTTATTAAGACCAGCGTTTGAAATGCCGGTCTTAATAACCCCTATTTCTGGCGGTCAGCAATTGGAAGATGTCATGAGGAAGGATATTGGAGAGGTTCCATGCTTTTTGTTTTGCAAACTTAAAGACGAGGAAAAATGGACTCCTGTCACCTCTCCTGACATGTCTGCTTTAGTAGCTCCTTGCAATTGTGGAGAAAATTGTGGAGAATTGTTTCTTATACCGGTCTCCTCTTATTCCTGCTAGTTCATGGATGAAGGAACAGATGGTTGTTACCAGTTGAGGTAGTGTCCCTGCACAGCCAGCCCCCTCCCCAACTGTTAACTCCCATCTGTACCATAATCTATAAACTTCTAGTAAGAACAGAAGAATGGAAAAATAAGGGACCATAAGAATAAATGTTCCAGAAATGACATTTCATGTGGAATACAAATATTTACAAAATCGGACATGTCGGGAGTGGTGACAGGTCATCTTTAGGTAGTTATTTTGGAAGCCAGTCAGAACAGAACAAAAAGATACCTTGCAATATAATATCTACTGCAATATAAACATGTAAGGGTGTCATGTTTCTTGATGCAGTTTTGGAAGCCAAAACCAGGAGTGAATTAAAAAAAGAGAAGCTGTATCTGTCCTTAATACTTTACCTTCTTTTATGATCCACCGATTTGGCTTCCAATACTGCATGCAGAAACCTGACCATATGGCCGTAATCTAACTTTCGCAAGAATGTTTTCCTAGTGAATTATCTCGATTTCAAATATGTGTTTCCTTGTTTTATCTGCATTGTCTAGTGTTACCATACAAAGTTAGCTGAGAATCAAGATCCTCCTCATCAAAAAGGTGACTTTTTGCATAGGTTATTGTCAGTTTCTGCCACCTTTAAAACTTACTACAGTACAGTTAAGATTTTAGTGCCTAGCATCGACTGTAACCTAATTAAAATTGTCTTTCTCCAAAGATTCTTTTAAGCCACATCTTTTCATCAGATAACTTTTCAGAATAAGCTGTGTGTATGGGCTATATCTGACCATTATATGACTTATATCTGGTATTTAGCAGATTTCTCCTAGGTGTAATTATGTCTGCCATAGAGTTCCCAGAGACTGCAAATACTGCTTCCTATCTACTCGCTCACACAGAATCACTCAGAAGTATCATGTGTTAATATAGAGACACACAGGGCCATACTAATGTGAATAAAGCACTTGGGCTTACGTATAACATTTACTATATCACACTGCTGCTCACTGGTATTCCTCTCTTTGTAGACTCCTATGGGAGCTAGTAATCTGATCCCTCAGTGAGTAGGCAGTGTGCCTCAGTCTCACATTATAGATTTTTATTTTTTTATACAGAATTCAGAGAGAATGTTAGTTTTGGAAAGCGAGAGAGCTGATAAAAGGAGAACAAGGCATTATTTTTTTATCTGAGAAGATATATTGTAAAGTTTCACTGGTATTTGCCTGTACTATTGATTTCTGCAAAGTTGTGTGGCAGTGCCCATTCAAAGAAAAATACCACCCCCACAGTTTAAGTCCTTGCCATCACTAATATATAAAATGCAGGGTTCAATTACCTTAACTTCTCTGAGGCCTCTTAGAGCCATGCTCTGGCAAGCATCACTTTTTCTTAAAAGGGTTCTGCAGTTTGTTTTGACTGATCTATCCTCTGCATAGATCATCAGCATCTGATCCGCGGGGGTCCGACACCTGGGACCCCCGCCGATCAGCTGTTTGAGAACGCAGTGGTGCTCCAGTAGCGCTGCGGCCTTCTCACTGTTTACCGCTGGCCCAGTGATGTCACGAATAGTATGAACTGGCCTGGGCGGGGCTAAGCTCCATTTACGTGAACAGAGCTTGGCTCTGCCCAGGCCAGTTGAAACTAGTCGTGACATCACTGGGCCAGCGGTAAACAGCTGATTGGCGGGGGTCCCGGGTGTCGGACACCTGCTGATCAGATGCTGATGATCTATCATCTAGAGGATAGATCATCAGTTTAAACAAACTGCAAAACCCCTTTAAAGTTCTTGTAGATCTGTTCATATTCACTGCTAAAATTAAAGACCAGATTAATTCAATTTTGCTTCACGAATATGCCAAGCGCACCAAATAATGTTATTCTGATCACATATTTTACAGATTATTTTTTTTTTTTTGGGCCAGTCTTAATATAAGCTTAGATTCTGCAGAGTGAACAGAAAACAGGCCATATTACATTTTAAAAATTGCTTAGAAGAGTTGGACAGAACTCATTTAAAGGTGTTGTCACTAAGACAACCCTACATATGGATTTGATATGTTACGGCTAGCGACTGACAATAGATAGCACCTTGGTTTTCTTTTATAATGGAGCCATGACTGCTATGATTTATCAATTTTTAATACCAGTAAATCAGGTTTCCATTGGGCTTCTGGCAAGAATATCACTGCAGACTGCATTAACTAGGAGCATCAAAAAGACATTTTGACTTAAACTGATATGGAACCCTTGAACACAGAGCCTGAGCAAGCCTTAATACTTCTCTCCAGTGCTTGCTCTCATATCGCACAAACAATGATGACACTGGTGAACTTGTAGCAAACACTCATGTCCCGCAAACTAATAGTATTATCAGCAGCATCAAAAGAAAGAAATTTAAAGGCAGATCATTATTACTTTGACTGGAAAATCCACTGAGGTCTAAGCAACACAAGTAATCTCTAGCAGTGCAGTCACCCTTAGAGGGGTGTTCAGTGTCATGTTTGGTAAGAGTTGTCGGTTAAATCATTTTTTACAAAAGGCTCAGAATGGGTTAAAAAAATTAATATAAAAGAAGCAATACTCACCTTACTGATCCCCAGTTCAGCCTGTCCCAACTTTTCTCAGGTCCTCTTTCGGTCTCCCCTTCCTGATCCCTCACAATACACAAGAAATGCATTTTCAGTTAATCATTGGCTGCAGCAGTGACCCTCTCAGTCAGTGATTTGCTAACTGATCATTTACTGTATGTCAAGAAGCACCAAAAAGGGGAGACCGGCTGAAGATCTGGAAAGCAGCGGAACAGATGCCGTGAGGAATCTTTGAAGTGAATATTGCTTTGTTTATTTTAATTTTTTTCAACCCAAATCTGAACCTTTTGTAATATAAAAAATGAACTACTAATTTTAACTATTACTTGTTTCCCAATGGTGGGTCTTCATGAAGAATAAAGAAGAACAAAAAAAGACCAGATTAAGTTTTTGTAAAATTGTGACACTCTTTCTAGACTGTGTCACTTCGAATATACGGTAACTGGATGGAGTTTATTTGGCATTAGCATTGTTTTCTTAATGTTTTATATCCCTTCAGTCTTTTCTTCACAGATTGGTCTCGTTCATGTTATGCCGTGAAGCAGCCAGGCAGAGTGAAGTCTGGATCTTCCCAGATCCATGGGGAAATAGCACTGTGGCTGACCTTGAGATGTTAGCCTGATTTGGCAAGGAGAAAACAGTCTTCATGTTTTGTCCTGTCAATTGCTAGTCATCTGTCAACCATTCGGAGAATGAATGTCCTACACATACTGCATATAGAGCTCATGCCCTGCAGTGAAAAACATGTTTTCCATTGCACTACCAAGTAAACACATTGAGCTTGGCCTACTGCTTACAATCTCATGTATGGCTTCTTTGTTAGAGATGAACTAACACTGAGGTTTCATGGTATCTGTATAAAAAGCTGGGTGTTGATTTTCTTGTGGAAATCAAATGGTCCATTCATTGCTATACTGCTCTGGTCTACTGTTTGTGTGCACTTTCTATGTGGGCAACAAAATAAACTCAGTAACATTTATAAAACATATATAAACCATAACTAGGGCCATCCACACAAAAAACCCACCGGGGTCTCACAACTGTCACAGAAAAACTTCTTACCCACATCAACCAGTCAGATGTGTTAGCTATTATTTCTTAAACATGGATTCCATTAGATTGTTCTGGACAACATGGCCTCTATATAAGTTTTATACATGTTTCTGCTTTATAAACAAAAAAATTAGGCTTCATTGGGGAACACAATTGAAGTACTATTCAATAAGAATATTTTACATATTCTTATTGTACACATAATTAGTTTTAAAGGTGTTCTCCAGGAATTTATATTGACGACCTTTCCTTCTGTGAGTTTGGCAGCTCCCTGAAACAGCTGATCGGCAGGAGTGCTGGGACCAGACATCCGCCGATGTGATATTAATGACCTATGCTGAGGATAGGTCATCATTATCAAATTCCTGGATAACCCCTTTAAGTTTTATTTACTTTTTTTTGTACCTGCACACTCAAAACCATAAAGAAGTTTTCATCTGGTGAGTGCAGCATCATGCTTCTTGAGGTAGTAAAGAACTAACTCTGGAGCAGATAATATAGTATTATGACTTCAGTATTATACAGTGGATATAAAAAGTTTACACACCCCTGTTAAAATGTCAGGTTTCTGTGCTGGTAAAAAAAAAATAATAATTGACAAAGATAAATCATTTTAGAACTTTTTCCACCTTTAATGTGACCTATAAACTGTACAACTCAATTGAAAAACAAACTGAAATCTTTGAGGTGGCGGAAAGAAAACAAAAAACTAAAATAATGTGGTTGCATAAGTCTGCACACTCTCTTATAACTGGGGATGTAGCTGTGTTCAGGATTAAGCAATCGCATTCAAAATCATGTTAAAACAGAATCCGCATACACCTGCCATCATTTAAAGTTCTTCTGATTAACCCCAAATAAAGTTCAGCTGCTCTAGTTGGTCTTTCCTGAAATGTTCTTAGTCGCATCCCACAGTAAAAGCCATGGTCCACAGAGAGCTTCGAAGGCATCGGAGGGATCTCATTGTTAAAAGGTATCAGTCAGGAGAAGGGTACAAAACAATTTCCATGGCATTAGATATACCATGGAACACAGTGAAGACAGTCATCATCAAGTGGAGAAAATATGGCACAACAGTGACATTACCAAGAACTGGACGTCCCTCGAAAATTTATGAAAAGACTAGAAGAAAACTGGTCTGGGAGGCTACCAAGAGGCCTACAGCAACATTAAAGGAGCTGCAGGAATATCTGGCAAGTACTGGCTGTGTGGTACATGTGACAACAATCTCCTGTATTCTTCATATGTCTGGACTATGGGGTAGAGTGGCAAGACGAAAGCCTTTTCTTACGAAGAAAAAAATCCAAGCCAGGCTACATTTTGCAAAAACTCATCTGAAGTCTCCCAAAAGCATGTGGGAAAAGGTGTTATGGTCTGATGAAACCAAGATTGAACTTTTTGGCCATAATTCCCAAAGATATATTTGGTGCAAAAACAACACTGCACATCACCAAAAGAGCACCATACCCACAGTGAAGCATGGTGGTGGCAGGATCATGCTTTGGGGCTGTTTTTCTTCAGCTGGAACTGGGGCCTTAGTTAAGCTAGAGGGAATTATGAACAGTTCCAAATACCAGTCAATATTGGCACAAAATCTTCAGGCTTCTGCTAGAAAGCTGAACATGAAAAGGAACTTCATCTTTCAGCATGACAATGACCCAAAGCATGCTTTCAAATCAACAAAGGGATAGCTTCACCAGAAGAAGATTAAAGTTTTGAAATGGCCCAGCCAGAGCCCAAACCTGAAAATCTGTGGGGTGATCTGAAGAGGGCTGTGCACAGGAGATGCTCTCGCAATCTGACAGATTTGGAGTGTTTTTGCAAAGAAGAGTGGGCAAATCTTGCCAAGTCAAAATGTGCCATGCTGATAGACTCATACCCAAAAAGTGCTGTAATAAAATCAAAAGGTGCTTCAACAAAGTATTAGTTTAAGGGTGTGCACACTTATGCAACCATATTTTTTTCTCTTTTTTTTTTTTCTTTTTTTTTCTTCCCTCTACCTAAAAGATTTCAGTTTGTTTTTAAATTTAAGTTGTACAGTTTATAGGTCACATTAAAGGTGGAAAAAGTTCCTAAATGATTTATCTTTCTCATTTTGTTATAGCACAGAAATCTGACATTTTAACAGGGGTGTGTAGACTTTTTATATCCATTATATGTATCATAGTCATGCTCCTTGTTATGTTTGTGGTCCCTTTGGGAATATAATGTAGAAAAATGTGCCAGTATATTCTTTTAATTTGTTTTGTACCATAGCCATGTCATAAAACTGTAATCAATGGCAAATGGACCGCCCCCTCTCTATCACTGTTCTTAGTTGAGTTGAACTTGCACATAGATTGTCCTTCTCAACTGAAATGACCATGGGTTTTATAAATGTTCCATGTATTTTAATAGATGGTCACTGTCTATACAAGGTCTCATATCCAGTAAGAGCAGAAAACAGGAATTTCTCAATTCCAATTTACTGGACCAATGTAGAGCTTGCTTACATACAATAAACAGCCAGAAAGGTGGAATACCCCTTTAATGGAAGTCTACAATGTCCTTCACTACTGGCTTCTCCCCTATTCTGTTGATATAGCCTCTGTTGCTGCTGGTTATCTTAAACCCATCAATGCATGCAAGCTTGGGCAAGAGTTATTGTAGGCGTATGGCCTCTCTAAGTTTTCTTCAAATTTTCTTAAAGTGAATTTGTTTGATGCTAGACATCATTTTCTGTTACGTATTGACTTGAGTAAGTACTACCGTGCTTCCCCGAAAATAAGCCGTACGCTATTTTGCAGGGTTTTTGGCGTAGGCTTAAAATATTAGCCCTACTTCAAAAATAAGCCCTAGATACAGCCGTATTTTATTTTATATAAAGGGAAGGTGGGGGAAATGTGCGGGCTGCAGCAGCTCAGGAGCGCTCACTAATGGTTCCTGAGCTGCCATGAAACTGACGGGCGGCTGGCGGCGCACTAAATGCTAAATTTTGCTGGCAGCCCGCACCTCTTTCACGTTGGGCGGGCTGGCGGCTTCTCTGTATGCCCTGTACTGCCGCCAGCCCGCACGTTCTTACTTGCATGTAGAAGGCAGCAGGAGGATCTCTGTCATGACCTATGGTGTGCTTAGTGACATTTTCCTTCACTTGGTTGCCCGTGACTATGTTTGGTGTTTTATGCATGTGGTGGCAGGGTCTCGGCCTTCTGGCTTATCCCCAGGACATTGTTGCCACGCATGCCGTTGCCCGGGGCAACAGGTGAAGTGTGTATTTATGTGTGTAATTCCCCTTTAAGTGGCCGTCTTCCCTTGCCTTGTGTTGGAAGGGTTAACTCCCTTCCTAGTGTGTGTGCACTGGGTGTGTCTGTGTGTGGGTGTGGCTACATGGGCTATTTAGCGTCTGCTGTGATCAGTAGTCTGAGGGGTACTTCAGCCATGGCTAGCTGGAGTCATTCTCCTGTGATATACCATCTGCCAGTGGGGGCCACCCTTATGGTCATAGGTTCATGTATGGTCATAAGTTCATGTATGGTGTTTTGAAGATGTTTGTTTGGTCTCCTTGTTATTGCAGCTTATGGTCCTGAGTTGCTGTGTGAAGTGTGGTGTGTGCTGTGTCCGCCATATCTTGTGGACAGCAGCATTTCTGCATGGGTTCCAGGCTTTGTGTCTGTGGCAGGTAGGTGTTACTTGTTGCATTTACCTGCCATTGCCATAAGCTGTTCATGTTTCCCTTTCTATGTAGCTTGGCCAGTGAGACTCCTGTTCCTCCGTGTCTAGGAGGAACAGGTCGTCTTACCCTGCTCCTAGTCCAGGGCCCCCCTGAGGGCTAGTAGGAATTTTAGGTTCCAGAGTATGAGCCCTCCTACCATCAGGGTCGGCTCATACGGCTAGGAGACAGGGTCAGAATTAGGGATTGATAGGAGGTGACCTGCTCCCTCATTCCTGTCCTGGCCTTGCATCGACCATTCATCTTCTGGCATCGCACGGCTGAGGGTTTTCCCCATCCTCAGCCGTGGCAATCTCCTTCTCCTCTCTGCTGCCTGGAGGAGCTCCCTACATCTCTCCCGTGCCGTATCTGCCCTCCCTGGTACCATAGATTGCTGCCTAGTTCCCATTGGGTAAGGACAGCTCAGGGGCAATATACAGTAGCAGATTGAAAAATGTGTGGGTGCAATTCCTATGGATGAGGGGGGTTATAGTCATATGTAATATAAACACTGTCCAGGGACTGTTCTGTAATTGGCATGTGTCTATATAAAATGTGTTCATGAAGTCAAAATAAGCCCTACCCCAATAATAAGCCCTAACCCTGTCTTATTTTCGGAGAAACATGGTATAAGGATTTGTAGACTGAAAAGAGATTTATAGCAACATGAGCTAACTGGATTTTCTCACTGTGATGACGACTGGATCTACTAAACAATGGGGTCTTTGGTGAGAGAGGGCCCATTCCTGGTGGCCTTGTTCTACTGCTACTAGGTGGCATGAACTTGTGCAGGGCTCTCCTCTCACGAGGAACTATGTTTTGTCTACGATCTGCACTCATAGAACTGAATGGAGTGGCGTGCACATGCCTGGCCACTTCTTTCATTTCGGGGCGCTCCACAGGGTAGGTCCCAAATCAATCTAATAGTTATCCGCCAATTTAATTACCCCTTTAAGTAAACTTTTAGTCGATTATAGGTTTCCCTTTTTCACTTTTTGTAATATCTTACATTATCCTGTTATTTTACTAGCGACCCCAGGTATTAATGATTTTTCCATACATTCTATTTAACACATCCCAACTCCAGTAAACTGGGAAGTAGGATAAATGTATGTGTGGAACTTTCTAACCTTGTTTTATAAGAAAAACATAGACATCTGCTGGAAGCTTCCTCAGTTACCAAAGGAGCAATTAAAAAAAAAATTGTCACTGGTTAACCAAGGTCTACTAGCAGTAGGGTTTGTTTATAGCAGCACGACATGCAACAGACGGTAATGCCCATTATGGGGTTGATTAATAAGTCCATTCATCTCCATTTTCTCCTCTCATGAGAGGTCAGTTTGGGTTTCCAAGGTTTTCTTAGTACTAGAACAGATTTTAAAATATGTATATTGCTGGAAGGATTTTATTAAGCCATTCCATCCACAAGTAAAACTAAACATTTAGTCTTCTAGAAATAGCAGAGCCGTACTGGAGTTTTGGAGTTTTTTCAGGCAACGCTATTACTGTGTTCGGTCAAACAAAATAAAATACTTACATTAATACTGCAGTTATATAATCTGCAATTATGCAATTTCACTCTGTGCCAAAAAGTATTTTAACATGTCAGATGTCACAGTATATTCTAGGGGGGAATTTACAAATATATATACGCCACTTGCGGCCAAGGTTATTTGCGCCATAATCTATGACTTTTCCAAGCTTACAGCAGGCCTAAAAAAGGGGATGTGGTGTTGGCGGCGAAGGGGGCGGCCCAGTAGGCCCGTCTCATTTATCATTTTTATGCCATTTTTAGGCATAGAAAATGGTCTACATCTGTGCCAGGGAACTGGCGTAGATTTAGACAGGCGGTGGACCAGTGCCTTTACATAAATTCGGCACATCCATCGCCATGGGTATTAAGACCGGAGTCTAAAACTCCAGTCTTAATAAATGGCCCTCTATATGTATTTTTATAGAATTTTTTAAATATCACGAATACCAAATAAATGCTGTGGCAAAGTATATGCACAACACACTCTGACTTCTACAGAACAGTGAGACTCCTTGAGAATCCAATGATGATGGCTCAGGACTGTTGCATATTTAACACTGTTTTAGGTGCGGCTGGTACTACAGTCAAGCATGGTGGTGGGAGTGTCATGGTTTGGGGCTGCATGAGTGCTGCCAGCTGTGGGCTACAGTTCATTGAGGGAACCATGAATGCCAACATGTAATGTGACACACTGAAGCAGAGAATGATGCCCTCTCTTCAGAAACTGGGCCGCAGGGAAGTGTTCCAACATGATAACGGCCACTACCCTGCTAAAGAAACTAAGGGCAAAGGTGCTGGACTGGCCAAGCATTTCTCCAGACCTAAATCCTATTGAACATCTGTGGGGCATCCTGTGGGGCTTAATAATCGGGCAATGATCAAGTGATGAATGATATATTCCCAGTCATTGCCCTGTGCATTGACCCATGTAAATGAGCCCTTATGATCCCTTTACACGGGATAATTTATCAGGAATTGTCGTGAAGCTACCATTCCTTCCTGTCAATCACCTGCTTGTCAATGAAGGAGACCTCTGCATTTACACGCAGCAATCTCCTCCACATTATGGGGAGGAGCGATCACTAATGCCATCTCTTGTCCCCATACATAATCATTGTTTGCTGGCAGCAGAGCCCTGTTTAGATGGCAAGATCTGCTCTTGGCAAAAAAAAAATATTTAGGTGCCTGTGCAAATGAGCAGATTACCTCACAAACTAGCATTTTGCTCATTGATCAGGTAATCGGCAGCAAATACTAGCTAAAGAGCTTTTCTTTAAGGTCTATGGCCAACTTAAAAACTATAGTGTTGATTGTTTAATCTTGTCACTGTGTGTCACATGAATGTCAGTGTTGCAACTATAAGTAAAAGTGCAACTCTTTCTTATTAAATGCTATTCCTATCTGCACCAACTCATAATTTGTACCAATTCCAGTTTGGTCTGGCTACCATCCATATGCTTGCTGGATCAGGGTATCAGAAGTTGCATTCTATCAGGACATGGTCTTTGGACTGTCGGGCAGAGAGGATGTAACGCTGGCAGGACAAGTATACAGCTGGCACAACAGAATTGCAGCACTGAATGGCACTTTACTTTTTTTTTATGGTGTGTCTTAAAGGGTTTTTTCAGGCTTGGAAAAATTCACATATACAAGTGCATCTCACTCAATAAATTAGAACATCATCGAAAAGTTAATTTATTTCAGTAAGTAAATTCAAAAAGTGAAACTCGGAGTGATCTATTTCAAGCATTTTTTTTTTTTTTATGTTGATTATGGCTTACAGTTTATGAAAACTGAAAAGTCAGTATCAGAATATTGCAAAAAAGTGGGCCCTGATTTATCGTACCTTCACTCCAGAATTCTGGCATCAAAAATAGGGAAACTTTTTTGCACTCTTGCTCACAATTTTGTGTCTTTTTGCATTTTCACACCACTCACTCCAGTTTTATAATGTGGGTGAAAAAGTGGCTGTGGTTAGCTATGTTAATGAGTTGCAATCTCACTCCAGTAGGAGGGTGGAGTAGGAAAACTGGAGTAGCTTCTCTAGGCAAGTGTTAGGTTTAAGACTAAGGCAAATTTATCAAGTAACATGAGATAAATGTGGCATAAAGTACTCCAATGCAGCAGACTCAAGCAAAACTGACTTCAAATTTTCCCCTCATGATAAATTCCCACCATGGTGTCGCACTCTAATCTGCTAATCAACACAAAACACCTGCACACTATTCATAAGACTTTAAATGGTCCCACAGTCTGGTTCAGTAGGCTACACAATCACATGGAAGAATCCTGACTTGACAGTTGTCCAGAAGACAGTTACTGACACTCTTCTAAAGGAGGGAAAGCTACAAAATGTCATAGCTAAATAAGCTGCCTGTTCAAAGAGTGTTGTATCCAAGTTATTAATTGAAGGCATAACTGCAGCCTTGAAAGGTTGGTCAAGAAAAAGAAATTCAAGAATTTGGGGGAGATACACATGAAGTGGACTAGCGAATGGAGTCATGGTATCACTGTGCTTGATTGGCTGGCAAACTTGCCAGACCTAAACCCTATAGAGGGTACTGTCAAGAGGAAGACATGCAGATGAGCTGAAGGCCGCTATCGAAGCAAACCTGGGCTTCCAAACACCTCAGCAGTGCCACAGGCTGATCGCTTCCATGCCATGCCGAATTGATGCAGTAATTCATGCAAAAGGAGCCCCGACCAAGTAATGAGTACACATACTGTACAGACTTAGTAGGCCAACATTTCTGTATTCAATTTTTTTATTTATTGGTCTTGTATAATCTTTTGTGAGATCCTGACTTTTGGGTTTTCATTAGCTGTAGACCATAATCATCAACATTAAAAGATCACTCTGTATGTAATGAATCTATATAATATGAGTTTCATTTTTAAATAACTTTGGTATTTGATTTTTAAGCTGGAAAACCATTTTAAAACTTGTATCAGAACTCTGCTTTGGTTCCGAGATACCAATTGGAATCGAAGCAGAGTTCGGATCCAAGTTTTAAAACGGTATTTGATTTTTAAACTGGAAAACCAAAGTTGATCACCGAAATCTCGCGAGACTTTGGGAACAACTCACTTCGTCTCATCGTAGGCCGTACATTTTAATGATGGACCTCATCCAAGCTGCAGTTTTTGCGGTTTGGATGTGGACCCATTCACTTCAATGGGGCTGTTGCTCCGTTCTGTGGTCCGCAATAAAAATATAACCTGCCTATTCTTGTCCGTTTTGCGCACAAGAATAGGCAGTTAAATCAATGGCTGTCTGTGCCGTTTCGCAAATTACGGAAAACACACGGACGCCATCTGTGTTTTGGGGATGCGCAATTTGCGGACCACAAAACACACAACGGTCATGTGCATGAGGCCTTAATCTGAAGCTTTGAGCGAAGCGACTTTGGATCTAGGATCATCCCTAATGACAACAATAAGGGTGCTTTTAGACACCCCAATGCAGGGCCATAATGAGCGCCAACAAACGATTAAAGTTGATCGGCACTTGTTTGCCCCCCTTAAGGACCCATGTACTTCAAGGTGATCGGGCGGGTGCAGGAGCTGCGCCCGCCCCGATCAGCGACAGGGGTCCGGCAGTCACTGATAGCCGGAGCCCTGCTGCATGCGCCAGCATCGGTGAAATCACTGATGCTGGCGCATTAACCCTTGATGTGCCACGGTCAGCGCTGACCACGCCACGTGCGATGTCGGGAGGGGGTCGGAGCTGCCATAGGGTCCCTGTGCTGCTGTGACAGAGACCCGATGGCATGGAAGGCAGCCTGATGCCTTCCTTAGGTATCAGGGCTGCCTTTCGGTGGAGAGCCTTTGAGATCCAGCCCCCTGGATCTCACAGGCAGGATGCTGTATGTGTAATGCTCACTGTATTACACTTACAGCCAATGCATTCCAATACAGAAGTATTGGAATGCATTTTAAAGGGGATCAGACCCCCAAAAGTTGAAGTCCTAAAGTGGGACAAAAAAAAAATAGTTCAAAAAAAGTAAAAAAAAAGTTCCCCCCCAAAAAATTAGTTTCAAGTAAAAAAAAAAGTAATTTTCCCCAAATAAAGTAAATAAATAAAAAAAAATGGTAGAAAATAGAGAGAGGAAAAAAAAAGACATATTGGGTATTGCCGTGTCCGTATCAACCGGCTCTATAAATATATTACATGACCTAACCCCTCAGATGAACACAGTCAAAAAAAAAAAAAAACGGTGCTAAATAAACAATTTTTTTGTCACCTTGCGTCACTAAAAGTACAACACCAAGCGATCAAAAAGTATGCCCGCCAAAATAGTACCAATCTAACCGTCACCTCATCCCGCAAAAAATTTGTCTCTACCTAAGACAATCGCCCCCCAAAAAAATTAAAAATATGCCTCAGAATATGGAGACATTAAAACATTTTAAATTTTTTTAAAATGCTGTTATTGTGTAAATAAAAAAAAAAGTACACAAATTGGGTATTGCTGCGTTCGTAAGAACCTGCTCTATAAAAAATATCACATGACCTAATCCCTCAGGTGAACACCGTAAAAATTTTATAATAAGAACGGTGTAAAAAAAGCCATTTTTTTTTTGGTCACCTTACATCACAAAAAGTGTAATAGCAAGCGATCAAAAAGTCATACGCACCCCAAAATAGTGCCAATAAAACCGTCATCTCATCCCGCAAAAGTGATACCCTACCTAATACAATCGCCCAAAAACTGAAAAAACTATGGCTCTCAGACTATGGAGACACTAAAACATGATTATTATTTTTTTGTTTCAAAAATGAAATCATTGTGTAAAACTTACATAAATAAAAAAAAAGTTGACATATTGGGTATTGCCGTGTCCGTAATAACCTGCTGTATAAAAAATATCACATGACCTTACCCCTTGAGGTGAATACTGTAAAAAAAAAAATATAAGACTGTGTGAATATCGCCTTACATCACAAAAAGTGGGAAAATCTGCCAAAAAAAGTGACATTTTGAAATGTTATCTCTATATTCCATTAATTCTTGTGGAAAACCTAAAGGGTTAACAAAGTTTGTAAAATCAGTTTTGAATACCTGGAGGAGTGTAGTTTGTAAAATAGGGTCATTTTTGGGTGGTTTCTATTATGTAAGCCTCACAAAGTGACTTCAGACCTGAACTGGTACTGAAAAAGTGGGTTTTTAGAAATTTTCTGACATTTTCAAGATTTGCTTCTAAACTTCTAAGCCTTCTAACGTCCCCAAAAAATTAAATGGCATTCACAAAATGATCCAAACATGAAGTAGACATATGGGGCATGTAAAGTAATAACTATTTTTGGAGGTATTACTATCTATTATAAAACACACAACACCAATCAAAATTAACGCCCAAAGGCAGTAATGGCTGTGAGCTAAAGATAGAAATGAATAAACACCTGTAAATGTACAACACAGCCGTGTTCAAATGTAAAACATATCAAATCTTTATTGTTACATACAAAACATAATAATAAAAAACATATATATATGGCAATGAAGACACAGGAATAACACTGGACTGCTGGTAATGTAGCAATATAATAAATGCAGTAAATTCCATCTACCGCTGACAAGTGGCAAGTAGGTATCAAATCAATAGGTGGTAATAGAGTGCAAAGTGCATGGAAATGGAGATAAACGTGGGAAAAATAACTGTTTAAGGGCTCTTTCACACCTGCGTTCTTTTCTTCCGGCATAGAGTTCCGTCGTCTGGTCTCTATGCCGGAAGAATCCTGATCAGTTTTATCCTAATGCATTCTGAATGGAGTGAAATCCGTTCAGGATGCATCAGGATGTCTTCAGTTCCGGAACGGAACGTTTTTTGGCCGGAGAAAATACTGCAGCATGCTGCGCTTTTTGCTCCGGCCAAAAATCCTGAAGACTTGCCGCAAGGCCGGATCCGGAATGAATGCCCATTGAAAGGCATTGATCCGGATCCGGCCTTAAGCTAAACGTCGTTTCGGCGCATTGCCGTATCCGACGTTTAGCTTTTTCTCAATGGTTACCATGGCTGCCGGGACGCTAAAGTCCTGGCAGCCATGGTAAAGTGTAGTGGGGAGCGGGGGAGCAGCATACTTACCGTCCGTGCGGCTCCCGGGGCGCTCCAGAGTGACGTCAGGGCGCCCCACGCACATGGATGACGTGATCGCATGGCACGTCATCCATGCGCATGGGGCACTCTGACGTCATTCTGGAGCGCCCCGGGAGCCGCACGGACTGTAAGTATGCCGCTCCCCCGCTCCCCGCTTCTACTATGGCAACCAGGACTTCAATAGCGTCCTGGCTGCCATAGTAACACTGAAAGCATTTTGAAACGGATCCGTCTTCAAATGCTTTCAGTACACTTGCGTTTTTCCGGATCCGGCATGTAATTCCGGCAAGTGGAGTACACGCCGGATCCGGACAACGCAAGTGTGAAGGAGGTCTAATACAGACCAGTTAATCCTGACCCCCTACATTACCAGCAGTCCAGTGTTCCTGTGTCTTCATTGCCATATATATGGTTTTTATGATTATGTTTTGTTTGTAACAATAAAGAATTGGTATGTTTTACATTTAAACACGGCTGTGTTGTACATTTTATAGGTGCTTATCTATTATAAAAGCAGAGAAATTAAAATTTTTAAAATTGTGAATTTTTCCAAACTTTTGGTAAATTTTGTATTTAAAAAAAATATTTTTTAATTAAAAATGAAACATTTTGACTCATTTACCACTGTCACGAAGTACAAGATGTGACGCTAAAACATTCTCTGTATGGCTTGGATAAGTAAAAGCGTTTTAAAGTTATCACCACATAAAGTGACACTGGTCGATTTACAAAAAATGGCCTGGTCCAATTATTGGCCTGTTCACTGCACAGCTAAGGCCAGTGATTGGTTGCAGCCGGGTAGACGGAGCCTAACTGGGAGAACTGGAGCGGCAGCATGGGGATCTGTTAGGTAAGTAATAATCTGTTAGTTATTACAGATGTCTGGGTTTCTCCTGAAATGAAAAATCCCTTTACGGTTGAAGTGTTACCACCTTAATCTTTTACTGATTAGTCCTTATATATCTTTTTATAATGTTTCTTTTTTTCAATTACAGAATCTCAAATAACTTAGACCATGCATGTCCAAACTGCGGCCCTTCAGCTGTTGCAAAAACTACAACTTAGCATGCCCTAATAGCTGTATGCTATCCAGGCATGCTGGGAGTTGTAGTTTTGCAACAGCTGGAGGGCCGCAGTTTGGACATGCCTGACTTGGACTATAAGCTCTCAACCTGGGGTGTATGCCATGTCTTTAGGAGGTACTCACACTGCCTTCATGCTGTGCTTTTAATAGGGAATGCAGTGTGTGATCGTAGCCTTTAAATATAAAAATCAAAATAAGCAGCACTACATACCCCACATTAGGGAAAAGTCCAATTGAACTGGTACCAGCGATAATGGTCCAGACTTGGTGCTTGCAGATCCAGGCTACGGAACACACATTGCCGGTGTCCGTGTTTTTTGATGAGAAAGTTAATACAAGGCACTTACTAATGTATTGTTATTATCCATATTGCTTCCTCTCCTGGCTGGATTAATTTTTTCATCACATTATACACTGCTTGTATCCAGTGGTTATGGCCACCCATGTGGCAGTCCCCCAGTCCCAGCCACCAGGGAGGCTGACGCTTTTGTGTGCAAGCAGGATCACCGCTGCTGGATTTACAGGGTGGTTGTGACCCCTGGATACAAGCAATGTAATGTGATGGGAAAATGTATCCAGCCAGCATTAGAGGCAATATGGACAATCACTATACATTAGTAAGTGCCTTGTATGAACTTTCTCTACATGATAAATGCCATTTACTGAAGTGACAACCCCTTTAAATAAATGTTAACATTTTGCCTGCCTACATTCACCACTAGGGGGAGCTTCCTGATCCACATAGTTCCTATTTAACTCTATAAATTCATATTCAGTATACTCCTAAGATTTCCCTCCAGTAAGCTGGATGTCTATCATGACAGTTTTAATGACTTTTTTATCTATTTTTATTTATTTTCCAGACTTAGTTGAAGTACTCTATAATTTAATATTATGCATTTCTGTTAATTACTTTAATATACTTTTTAAAGCCGGGGTCAATGGCATTTGCACTATATGATATTTTTATTTTACATGTTCTATAACATGGGATTGCATTGTAAATATACATTTTTTTTAAACAACAAAAATAATTGGAATTTTACAGTAAACTGTTGGTTACCCACCCCGGCACAAATGATGTGGAATGTCCTCTATGTGCAGCTCTTTATTAGCACTGTGCTTTGTTTGCCCACAGAATTCACTGGATTCCTTATCACATCAGCTCAATTTCAGTGTTAAAGCTTCATTGTCTCAAAAGAATGCAGCACCTCTGTATGGAAAGCTGAGATGTCTGAGGGTGACGCAGCTGATTGAACATAAAATCTTAGAGGACATGTCACCAAAACACACAGCAAATTCTGCAGGCAGCATATTGTAGAGCAGGAGAAGCTTAGTAGATCGATTATATACCGTATTTTTCGCCCTATAAGACGCACCTAAGTTTCTGAGGAGGAAAATAAGAAAAAAAAATTTTTTTAACCAAAAGCTATGCTTTTGGTGGGTTTTGAACTAATGGTGGTCTGTGCATGACACTATTATTGGGGGATCTGTGGATGGCACTGTTATGGGGGGATATGTCGGTGGCACTTTTATGGTGAGGGCATCTGTGGATGGCACTGTTATGGGGTGGGGGATCTGTGGATGGCACTATTATGAGGTGAAGGATCTGTGGCTAACACTGCTATATATGTCTCATCCACAGATGCCCCCATCACAACAGTGCCCCCAATACACCGGGCCCCGCCGCTCACAGCAGTATTTCTAAACAGTAATCCTTAACCTCTTAATAACTTTAACTAAAGTTGCGCTCTGCCCTGTATCAGCACTTACTAACAAGCATCCGTAGCAGGCAGAGCGGCTGGCAGCGTATCGGCACTCACTGACGTCGCGCGCCTGCTCCGCCTGCTTCATTCATAAAGTGGGAGGAGCAGGCGCGAAACGTCAGTGAGTGACGTAATGTTACCAACTGCTCTGCCTGCTTGTTAGTAAGTGCTGATACAGGGCAGAGTGCAACTTTAGTTAAAGTTATTAAGAGGTTAAGGATTACTGTTTAGAAATACTGCTGTGAGCGGCAGGTCCAGGTGTAAGAGTATAGTGAGTGCATTGGGCCCCGCCGCAAGTTCCCGGACTCCAGCCCCTCCTCCCTCTTCCGCTGATACATCGCAGGCTACGATGTAAAATGGCAGCATTCGCCCTATAAGACGCAGGGGCATTTCCCCCCCACTTTTGGGGGAAAGAAAGTGCGTCTTATGTGGCGAAAAATATGGTCGTTTATAGGAAAAGATACATTAAAAATTGTAATTTATACATTTATATCTCTGCTACATTGCCTCTGACTTAGCAATAAGTTACTGATGACACCAACCCTGTGAACCATGAACTTAAAAAGAGCAGAGATTTAAATGTATACATTTTAAGTTTTTCCCACTACATTAGATATCAATCTGCTCGGTTCCTCCTGCTCTATAACATGCTGTCTGCAGATTGCACTACAATTCGTGATGACAGGTTCTCTTTAACTTTAGACCTAAGGCCAGACATGGGAATCAGCCAGTTCGCTCAGGTTCTCCAGATCCGGTTGTTAAAATTACAGCGGCAGACAAAAACACTCCAAATCTGTCAGATTGCGAGGGCATCTCCTGTGCACAGATCACCCCACAGATTTTCAAAACTTCAAAAACATTAATCTTCTTCTGGTGAAGTCATTCCTTTGTTTATTTGGATGTATGCTTTGGGTCGTTGTCATGCTGAAAGATGAAGTTCCTCTTTATGTTTAGCTTTCTAGCAGAAGCCTAAAGGTTTTGTGCCAATATTGACTGGTATTTGGAACTGTAAATAATTCCCTCTAGCTTACCTAAAGGCCCAGTTCCAGCTGAAGAAAAACAGCTCCAAAGCATGATGCTGCCACCACAATGCTCTACTGTGGGTTTGGTGTTCTTTTAGTGATGTGCAGTGTTGTTTTTGCGCCAAACATATCTTTTTTGGAATTAAGGCCAAAAAGTTCAACCTTGGTTTCCTCAGACCATAACACCTTTTCCCAAGTGCTTTTGGGAGACTTCAGATGTGTTTTTGAAAAATGTAGCCTGGCTTGGATGTTTTTCTTCGTAAGAAAAGGCTTTCGTCTTGCCACCCTACCTCATAGCCCAGACATATGAAGAATATGTCTGTATGGTACATGTGAGATTGCTGTCACATGTACGATACAGCCAGTACTTGCCAGATATTCCTGCAGCTCCTTTAATGTTGCTGTAGGCCTCTTGGTAGCCTCCCAGACCAGTTTTCTTCTCGTCTTTTCATCAATTTTGGAGGGACGTCCAGTTCTTGGTAATATCACTGTTGTGCCATATTTTCTCCACTTGATGATGACTGTTTTCACTGTGTTCCATGGTATATCTAATGCCTTGGAAATTGTTTTGTACCCTTCTCCTGACTGATACCTTTTAACAATGAGATCCCTCTGATGCTTTGGAAGCTCTCTGTAGACCATGGCTTTTGCTGTGGGATGCGACTAAGAAAATTTCAGGAAAGACCAACTAGAGCAGCTGAACTTTATTTGGGGTTAATCAGAGGCACGTTAAATGATGGCAGGTGTATGCTGACTCCGATTTAACATGATTTTGAATGCGATTGCTTAATTCTGAACACAGCTACATCCCCACTTATAAGAGGGTGTGCACACTTATGCAACCACATTATTTATTTATTTTTTTATTCCCTCCACCTAAAAGATTGCAGATCACATTAAAGGTGGAAAAAGTTCTGAAATGATTTATCGCTGTCTTTTATTTTTTTTATAGCGGTGTGTAGACTTTTTATATCCACTGTATATGTAAACATGTGTTGTGATGCAGCGTGTCCACCATTGAGTAGGGAACCTTTAGTTAAAAATTTGAACCCCACCCCTGCCTAAGGCAGATTTAGGCCCCTTTCACACGAGCGAGTTTTCCGCGCGGGTGCATTGCGTGACGTGAACGCATAGCACCCGCACTGAATCCTGACACATTCATTTCAATGGGTCTGTGTACATGAGTGTTGTTTTTCACGCATCAATTCTGCGTTGCGTAAAAATCGCCGCATGTTCTATTCATGTTCTATGGGCCCTGGCCCCATAGAAGTGAATGGGGCTGCGTGAAAAACGCATTGCATCCGCAAGCAAGTGCGGGTGCGATGCGTTTTTCACTGATGGTTGCTAAAAGATGTTGTTTGTAAACCTTCAGTTTTTTTTATCACGCTCGTGAAAAACACATCAAAACGCATTGCACCCGCGCAGAAAAAAATGAACAACTGAATACAATCGCTGACAAAACTGACTGAACTTGCTTGCAAAATAGTGCGAGTTTCACTGAACGCACCCAGACCTAATCCGTCACGCTCGTGTGAAAGAGGACTTACATGGCACAACTGTGGAGAGATATTGGGTGATATCCAAGAGAACAAAGTAAACACAAAGGGGTCACTTATTATACTGAAATACCATTGCACCGTCATCTGCGACTTCTCCCCGCGCACACCGGTCTAATATTGCGGGTGGGGAAGTGTTTTAAGTGTAGAAAAAGGTCTAAATGTAAGACCGCTAGGAAGCTGTCTTACATTTAGAACTGGCAGAGGATCCTAGTATACATTTTGATCAAAATGCTTAAAGGGCTTCTGTCACCCCACTAAAGTCATATTTTTTTTTTGGGCTAGTTACATTCCTTATAGTGCGATATATGAGAATATAATGTTATTACTTACTTTCATTCGGCCGTTTCTTGAGAAAACGAAGTTTTATAATATGCAAATCAGGTCTCTACTCCCTCAGTGCGCCTGCGCCGATGACGTCTTCTCTTTCGGTGATGTCATCGGCGCAGGCGCACTGAGGGAGTTCTGAGGAGACGAGCCTCCTCATCTCAGAGCGATTTTTAAAATGCTGACAGGGCTGGCCGGAGGAGGAGATCGCGGCTGGCCCTGTCAATCAACACGACGAGGGGGCGTTTTTTTGCGGCGGCTACCAGCAAGTAGACGCCCTACTTGCTGGTAGAGACCTGATTTGCATATTATAAAACTTTGTTTTCTTAAGAAACGGCCGAATGAAAGTAAGTAATAACATTATATTCTCATATATCGCACTATAAGGAATGTAACTAGCCCAAAAAAAAATAATGACTTTAGTGGGGTGACAGAAGCCCTTTAAGCCCACGCCGAAGTTGTCTCCTCAAGTGGGACCTACTCTATCATTTATCAGTGTAATGATAATAGATTCAAAGACTCCAGCCAAGTTGTATTAAAGGGATTCTGTCACCTCCCCTCAGCCAAAAAACGATTTAAAAGCAGCCATGCAGCACAGCTTACCTGGATTAAGCTGTGCTGTTTAATCTTGAAATCCGTCCAGCAGTTACTTTAAAAAACGACTTTGATCAATAAGGAAATGCGTCCTGAAGGTGCCCAGAGGGGCGTTTTTTTCTTCCTAGTGAGCCCAGTACCGCCCCTCTTTCAGTGCCCAGCCCGCCTTCCTTGTATTTTCTAACTGCCGCCCCCAGCCTGCCACAGCCTCTCCTGCCTCTCCTCCCCCTCCCTCACGCCGAACGAAGTCTCGCACAGGCGCAGTACCCACTGAGGGCTGCGCCTGTGCGATCATCAGGAGACTGAGGGCGGCAGCTTCATCTTCGTCACTGGGCATGCGCAGAGCCCAGTGACGTCCGATGCTTGCTCTTCCCTGCTGACTGAGGGAAGAGCGAGCATCGGACGTCACTGGGCTCGGCGCATGCCCAGTGACGAAGATGAAGCTGCCGCCCTCAGTCTCCTGATGATCGCACAGGCGCAGCCCTCAGTGGGTACTGCGCCTGTGCGAGAGTTCGTTCGGCGTGAGGGAGGGGGAGGAGAGGCAGGAGAGGCTGTGGCAGGCTGGGGGCGGCAGTTAGAAAATACAAGGAAGGCGGGCTGGGCACTGAAAGAGGGGCGGTACTGGGCTCACTAGGAAGAAAAAAACGCCCCTCTGGGCACCTTCAGGACGCATTTCCTTATTGATCAAAGTCGTTTTTTAAAGTAACTGCTGGACGGATTTCAAGATTAAACAGCACAGCTTAATCCAGGTAAGCTGTGCTGCATGGCTGCTTTTAAATCGTTTTTTGGCTGAGGGGAGGTGACAGAATCCCTTTAAGTAAAATTTTGTTTTATTTTGCAAACAAATGGTGGTTGCTACGGCAAAGTGACGTTTCGGCACATCCGTGCCTTCATCGGACTGTAGCAAAAAAATAGATAAACATAAAATAAATATATCAGGTATTTCCATCAATCTACATGATAGCGACTCTATTATATACGTCTATGTGCTTAAGTTTACAAACGCAAAAAATATATGGAATTTTAAGAATAAAAATTAAATATAGAAATGAAAATATAAAAGTAATTCTTTACGGAGATGACAAAAATACGTAGATAGCTTCTGTTGCTAAAGTTCAAGGCTGAAAAAAGGCCTATAATGGTAAGGACACAGTCAGTCGCAGTCATCCTCTTATGATCAGAATATGCTTATCTATGATAAGTTAAGGAAATTCTCAAAACATGGTTAATGCTAATATTGTAATGCCAGGTAACAGTTTCTGCCTATATATCAGCAGGTAGCAGTTTGAGACATAATGGTAATAATCGATAGCAGTTTCTGCCTATATGTCAGCAGGTGGCAGGTTGAAACATAATGGTCCAGATTCTCAGTAGTAACTTACCTAGTGCCGTTTGAAGTAAAGAGGATCTCAGTTGTGGACGCAGTGGGAGGTAGACATGCGGTAGTGCCGCTGGAGAGAAGAAGCGCCATGTCTGGGGTCATATGTGTGGGATTTAAATACCCACACGCTGTCCCGGCGGTTCCGGAAGCGCGTCACGTGGAATGCAAGCTATTGCCTCCATGCGTTCCACCGACAGGAAGTGTCTAGGTGGAGCGCAGGGCGGACCCACAGATAAATGGGATAGATTAGACAGAGTGACATGTGACAGAATGGGCTCTGTGTGGCAATGTTTAATGATGAATATGGGGTTGGCCTTGATATTAAAGAGAAGTATAGTGTAACGAGGTGGAATGCATATTAAATGGATGATGCGTTCCACCAGCCGGAAGTGTATATTGTAAATGGGGAAAGGAGACGCGGGTATCTGTTGTTGTAAGGGCGGAGTATATGGGAGAGTAGGGGAGGTGAAGAGAGAATGAGTAGGGATACTCTTTAGGTTATATTTGGGTAATATGGGGTGGTAGATTGTCTACTACGGATATACCCTTCAATGGTCACATGGCGAGGCGAAGTATGTGAAGAAGACATAAAATACTATGACATATATACAAGGATAAGGTTGTGAAGTAGCAATATTTAACACTATATGACATGACATAGTGACATGGTATGACTACACGTAGAACATGAACCAACAAACTACATAAAAGGATACATTGCGGCACTAGAGTAGTCCTGGAGAGTCAATGGGCCTGTGGAATAAAGAAAATAGGACTGGTTAATAGATGGTCATATGTATGTTTTATAGTAGGGTTTGTATCTCATATTCCCTATTGAGACCCCTTGGTTCCATACTTTCCAATTTGTGTATCCAGAAGGCCTCTCTTTGTTTCAGTAGTTTGATTCTGTCGCCACCCCTTCTTGGTGCTGGGATGTGCTCTATGACTTGGTACTTTAGTTGAGAGATAGAATGTGAGGCCTGATTGAAATGGTATGGGACAGGGAGTAACAGGTTTGGTTTGCGTATAGATTTATGTTGGCATATTCTGTTGCGGATGGTTTGAGTAGTTTCGCCGACATAAATAAGTCCACATGGGCATTTGAGTGTGTAGACGACAAAGTCGGAGTCACATGTGAAGAAGTCCTTTATTAGAAATTGTTTGCCTGTGTATGGATGTGATTTACTATTACCTTTCTGTAAATGGGAACACTAGAGATATCCTGGTAGCTGAGCCGATGTCTGCTCGAACCAATAGGTCTCGTAGGTTTTTTGGGCGTCTGTTGCACATAAGGACCGGATTTTTGAATTCTCCGATATCTGGGTAGGCCCTAGCTAAGAGATGCCAGTGTGATCTAAGGCTATTCTCCATTTTTCTTACGCTTGGATTATATGTGTGGACAAATGGAATATGTTTACCTGATGGACGGTTAGTATTACGGGGGTGTATTGGATGTCTGATTAGGTGTGCGGGGTAGCCTCTCTCTCTGAAGCGTTCTTGCATTTCTTTGATCCTTTTAGACTGTGTGGGTTCTGTCTGTACTATCCTGTTGATCCTTTGGAATTGTGGAAGTGATTTTTTGGTATTAATTGAATGAAAACTTGAAAAGTGTAGTAGGTTATTTCTGTCAGTCGGTTTTCTGTATAGATCGGTTGTGAGCCTCCCTTCTGGATTTTTTGTTACTAGTGTGTCTAGAAAATTGATGGTTATTGGGTCAAAGTGGATGGTAAATTGAACTTCAGGTGTGATGTGATTCAGAAATTCATGGAATTCGAGTAATGTCTCTGTTGTGCCTTTCCAGATGCAGAAGATATTGTCAATATCTTTTCCATAGTTGTACATGTGTAATGAAGATATTGTCCGGGTATATGTGGGTTTCCTCAAAATCTGCCATGTAGTTATTGGCATATGGGGGTGCTACATTTGACCCCATTGCCGTCCCTTGTTTCTGTAGGTAGAATTGGTCTTGGAACAAAAATAAGTTGTGGTGCAGTACTATGGAGAGTAGCTCCTTACACAGGGAAATCACATTGGGGTGTTTGTCCGTTTTTTTGAGGATTTTATCGACCGCTGTTATGCCTTTGTGGTGCTGGATTGAAGTATATAGGCTGCATACATCCCAGGTCACCAGAATAGTGTCTTTTTGTATCGGACCAAGGTTCTTAAGGGTGTCTAGGAAGGCAGACGTGTCGAGTAGAAAGGATGACATTTTTTTTATTTCCGGGGTCAGTATTTTTTCTAGAAAGATGGACAGGGGCGAGAGGATGGAATCAGGGGAGGCTACAATGGGGCGTCCGGGCGGGTTGAGCAGATTTTTGTGGATTTTGGCTAGAGTATAGAAAACGGGAATGATTGGATGTCTATTGGTGAGGAAATTGGCTGTCTCTTGGTCTATGGTTCCCTTCTCAATGTACAGAGTAAGAGTATCCTGGATCCTACGGGCTATATCTGCAGTTGGATTGTGGGTGAGTTTCTCATAGATGTCTTGGTCCTTTAGCTGTCTCAGAATCTCTGCTATATAGTGATCTCTGTCCATTATGACTAGAGCCCCACCCTTGTCAGCTGGTTTGAAGATCAGATTTTTTTTGTTTGGTTAGGTTTTTGAGTGCCTGTTTGTCTGAGTGAGGTTGCTTGTGAATTTCAATTCGTGTTTTTCTATGCTTTTCCTGAAGGAAAGCATGTCCTTTTGAACCAGTGATTTGAATGTTTCTACCGGTGGTTGGGTTTTTGGTGGCATGTATGAGCTCTTATTTCGTAAAGATAAGTCTTTAACTGAAATAAGGGTGTTCAGGCTTTGAGGAATGGGTTTCTCTTTAATTGTGCTGAAATGGGTTGTCAGTCTAATACGCCTAAAAAAATCTGTGTAGGTCCAATTCTAATTGAAAAGTGTTCAGTATATGGGAGGGACAGAAAGATAAACCTTTTTCTAGGAGTGTCATATCTGCTGGACTGAGTGATTGGGAGGATATATTGACTACTAGTGACTGTGTCCTTACCTGAGATCTTGTGATTACTGTTGTCGGTTGCGCTCCTTGTGGATGCGTTCCTCTGTTGGATCTTTTTTGGACTCTTGGAGGCCGGAAGTCCGTTTGTCTAGATCAGTAACTTGGGTCCCGGTTAGATCCTGAGGTGGAGGAGTCTGTTGAGGAGGATCTCCATCTGATGTTGGTAGAGGAGGTATCGGGCCATCGGTAGACTCTGCTTAGACGGTAGTCTTCAGTGTCTCTGCAGAATTTATTCCTTTTGGTGTCCTCGATTTTTTTTCGCTGAGTTGCCAGATGTGTTCAGTTTTTCCAGTAGTTTTTCGTAGTCTTGCGAGAGTATTGCTTTGAGCTGATCCTCTGTGCTTTTGATTAATTCTTTGGTATCTAAGATAGCTTGTTGTAGGTAGGATAAGGTTAGAGTCATTATATCAAAAGAACATTTGTTAAGTATTTGTTCAAACTTAGAACAATAATCCTGGTTGTCTTTAAAGAAAGTTGGTCTTGTCCGTATCCTCAGGCCACGAGGTATACGTTTGACTTTGAGATATTCGGCCATAGTTACGCTGTGTAATTCAAAGCTTAAGAGTTTTCTGGATTCTTTTTCCAGGTCTCTAGCCTTGAACTCTGAGCTAGGCGTTTGTAGAAAATCACTTGTAAGGGTCCATTCACACGTCTGTTGTTTCTTTCCTGATCTGTTCCATTTTTTGCGGAACAGATCTGGACCAGTTCTGTACCCATTCATTTTTAATGGGTCCTGAAAAAAATCGGACAGCTCAATGTCAGATTTTTTTTTTTTCAGGACCCATTGAAAATGAATGGGTACAGAACTGGTCCAGATCTGTTCCGCAAAAAACGGAACAGATCAGGAAAGAAACAACGGACGTCTGAATGGACCCTTAAGGTGACTTTTGATAAGATAGAGTTGATTTCATCTTCTTGGAATGAAAGCGTATCACTTTTGCCACGGTGCTTCACCAGGTTAGGGATTCTTTATAATTTCAAGCAGAGCCCTTCTAGCACATAGTGGATATTCTGCTGGAGTAGGGTTCCCACCCCTATAGATAATAGATTCAAAGACTCCAGCCAAGTTGTATTAAGTGAAATTTCGTTTTATTTTGCAAACAAATGGTGGTTGCTACGGCAAAGTGACGTTTCGGCACATCCGTGCCTTCATCAGACTGTAGCAAAAAAAATAGATAAACATAAAATTAAATATATCAGGTATTTCCATCAAACTACATGATGGCGACTGTATTATATACGTCTCTGTGCTTGTTAAGTTTACAAACGCAGAAAATATATGGAATTTTAAGAATAAAAATTAAATATAGAAATTAAAATATAAAAGTAATAATTCTTTACAGAGATAATAAAAATACGTAGATAGCTTCTGTTGCTGTAGTTCAAGGCTGAAAAAAGGTCTATAATGGTAAGGACACAGTCAGTCGCAGTCATCCTCTTATGATCAGAATATGCTTATCTATGATAAGTTAAGGAAATTCTCAAAACATGGTTAATGCTAATATTGTAATGCCAGGTAACAGTTTCTGCCTATATATCAGCAGGTAGCAGGTTGAGACATAATGGTAATAATCGGTAGCAGTTTCTGCCTATATGTCAGCAGGTGGCAGGTTGAAACATAATGGTCTAGATTCTCAGGAGTAACTTACCTAGTGCCGCTTGAAGTAAAGAGGATCTCAGTTGTGGACGCATTGGGAGGTAGACATGCGGTAGTGCCACTGGAGAGAAGAAGCGCCATGTCTGGGGTCAGTGTAATGATAGTCGCTCATCCCTCTTCACTCTCTGGCTGCAGTGAACAGTCTGACCGAGGACGTCAAATGAGACTATTTGCCATGCTAAAAGTCCAAATAAGGAGGAAGTTAAGAGCCAGTAAAAGAAGTAGAGTACATCAAAAATTTATATCCAGAACCAGCTACCAATATTTTGTATTAATTTAATAAATATAAAAAATATGACACAGAATGTAGACGGACATTCAAATGTAGGCTGTTAATATGTGATAATTTATTGTGGGGTGCCTTTAAGAAAAGATGCTCCAGCATTGTTATTTCATGGGGAATATAAATAGCTACTAACACAGTCATGTCAGGAGAGTTGACAGGTCCTCTTTAACTACATGATTACAGTTTTTAGGAGTTTTAGTAGTTCTCACTTTTGTGTGGCTCTTACATCCTGAAGTGTTCGGGTGATGTCTTTTCTCACGTATTTTAGGGAGAGAATGTACTTTGACATGCTTTCACTGTTGAGATTGCTCCTAGGGACATACTGTATATAGAAATAGCCTAATATCTTTTAGTAGAAGTTGCAAATTGCTTTAATTAGTGAAGCCGATTTCCCATGCGAACAGCTGGGTTTTATGTACCAATAGATTTTGCCTATGATTATAGGTTTTCATTTCAGTATGATTGCTGCTCAGTCTAATTCTTCATCTGAGCTTTCGCTTATCTCATAATAATGACACCTTTAATTCATCTGCCTTAATCTAATAATTGTGCTGGTGTTTACATCATGTTTTAGATCCAGTGGGAAATCAGCTTCCAGGCCTAGGGTGAATATGGAGACATGTTTGGGATTGAAGTGATGGAAATAAATGCATGTGGTAAAATTACAGACCTCACGTGTCATAACTAATGGTTCTGCTTGCCAAGGAGATGTTTTCACTGATGACAGTGGGGAGGATGAGGCATAAAATTCTCATTTAGAAGTTCAGTTACAATGTTTCAACTGGAAACTACAACAAGGTGGCCTCTTATGGGGTCATTTATCAAACTGGAGTAAAATAGAACTGACTTAGTTGCCAAAAGCAACCAATCAGATTCCACCTTCATTTTCCAAAGGAGCTGTTCAAACTGAAAGGTGAAATCTGATTGGTTGCTATGGGCAACTAACTCAGTTCTACTTTACACCAGTTTGATAAATTACCCCATTAGTGTCCTAATGTATAGACTGATGACCAAGGGTTTAGAAATCGAAGGTGGCTTTATGTAGCCTTGATGATATTTTACAGTTTGAGTATGCTACCCATCCATTCTGCCAGGTTTGGCGCACACTACTAGTGACTGACACTGCAAACTCCATATAATGGTGTGAGTTACATTGTCTGCCCTGCAAGATATCTTGTACAGGTATTGATCCAGGAAGTCTCGGGGGTTCTCTGGAGGAAAACGGTGTGGCATGAATTGAACAGTATGTGTGAACATCACAGAGCTTGGAGCAGAAGGCATCACATAAGGCTATTAAAAAAGAAATACACTAAGCAGTTTGTTCTTATGGTGTAGGTGATCTGCAGAAAAGGTTTAAGGGGGTTGTCTAGGAGAGCTAGAAATATCAGACAAGCCCCTCAATTGGCTAAAATAAAAAAATGACACCATAGTCATCTTTCTCCTGCTCTGTCGGTTTGGTCCTCCAACAGTTGCTTTTTTACAAACTGCAACATTGATAGTATATGGCACTACTGCAGCCAATCACTGTCATCAATGGGGAGGTTTGTCCAAGATTTAACATTTTCTTAAAGAATCCCCTATTTTATTTTGTTTATTTTGTAAAGTCTGTTAGTGGAATTTGTATATCAATGGTGTTTGGTGGTGCGGCAATCACTTTAGGTTAATGTACCAGGTTTATTAAGAGTTGTTTGGGCTGCAGATATTGATCACCTAACCTCAGATTGGAAGGGGGTCTGACACTTAGAACCCCACCAATCGGCTGTTCTGAGCTGACGTGGCATTAAAGGTTGTGCAGTGTATGGAGTGGAAGCAGAAGGCTCTATACACTATATAGTTTCTGCTACAAGCGTAATGCATACTGGCATGTTTACTATACAGTGTATAGACACATACCTCTCAAATTTCCCTGCTGGAATATATGCCATTATTTATAAATGTGAAACAAAGTATTATCAGGGACGCTGTAGCCCGCATTTGTAACTTTTTACAGTAGTGTCACTAATTTGCTCCTTTTTAACCTTTTTTTTTCTTTACTTTTGTTTAGCAAAGTCGGGCTTAAACTGAATAGTTATAAGGGGTTCATCCTCTGTCTTTGTTAATAAGGAGATAGATAGATAGATAGATAGATAGATAGATAGATATCTATCTATCTATCTATCTATCTATCTATCTATCTATCTATCTATAGCCAGCCTCCAATATCTCCAAATCAAACTGCCTAATAGTACATCTGCCTTAGTTGTCCAAAGAACAAAGCGAAATGTGTAAATTACTGTACTTGATTGCTCACAGACATTTGAACCCATTTCTGTACTTCATGAGGAATGAACCTTGGTTTCATTTATCAGGTGGATTATATACAGTTGCAAGAAAAAGTATGTGAACCCTTTTGGAATGATATGGATTTCTGCACAAATTGGTCATAAAATGTGATCTGATCTTCATCTAAGTCACAACAATAGACAATCACAGTCTGCTTAAACTAATAACACACAAATAATTAAATGTTACCATGTTTTTATTAAACACACCATGTAAACATTCACAGTGCAGGTGGAAAAAGTATGTGAACCCCTAGACTAATGACATCTCCAAGAGCTAATTGGAGTGAGGTGTCAGCCAACTGGAGTCCAGTCAATGTAATGAGATTGGAGGTGTTTGTTACAACTGCCCTGCCCTATAAAAAACGCACACCAGTTCTGGGTTTGCTTTTCACAAGAAGCATTGCCTGATGTGAATAAAGCCTCACACAAAAGAGCTCTCAGAAGACCTACAATTTAACTTGCATAAAGCTGGAAAGGGTTATAAAAGTGTCTCCAAAAGTCTTGCTGTTCATCAGTCCATGGTAAGAAGACAAATTGTCTATAAATGGAGAAAGTTCAGCACTGCTGCTACTCTCCCTAGGAGTGGCCGTCCTGTAAAGATGACTGCAAGAGCACAGCGCAGACTGAATGAGGTGAAGAATCCTACAGTGTCAGCTAAAGACTTACAAAAGTCTCTGGCATATGCTAACATCCCATAAAACACAAAACAAGAATGGATTTCATGGGAGGATACCACAGAGGAAGCCACTGATGTCCAAAAAAACATTGCTGCACTTTTACAGTTTGCACAAGAGCACCTGGATGTTCCACAGCAGTACTGGCAAAATATTCTGTGGACAGATGAAACCAAAGTTGAGTTGTTTGGAAGAAACACACAACACTATGTGTGGAGAAAAAGAGGCACAGCACACCAACATCAAAACCTCATCCCAACTGTGAAGTATGGTGGTGGGGGCATCATGGTTTGGGGCTGCTTTGCTGCATCAGGGCCTGGACGGATTGCTATCATCGAAGGAAAAATGAATTCCCAAGTTTATCAAGACATTTTGCATGAGAACTTAAGGCCATCTGTCCACCAGCTGAAGCTCAACAAAAGATGGGTGTTGCAACAGGACAACGACCCAAAGCATAGAAGTAAATCAACAACAGAATGGCTTAAACAGAAGAAAATACGCCTTCTGGAGTGGCCCAGTCAGAGTCCTGACCTCAACCCGATTGAGATGCTGTGGCATGACCTCAAGAAAGCGATTCACACCAGACATCCCAAGAATATTGCTGAACTGAAACAGTTCTGTAAAGAGGAATGGTCAAGAATTACTCCTGACCGTTGTGTAAGTCTGATCTGCAACTACAGGAAACGTTTGGTTGAAGTTATTGCTGCCAAAGGAGGTTCAACCAGTTATTAAATCCAAGGGTTCACATACTTTTTCCACCTGCACTGTGAATGTTTACATGGTGTGTTCAATAAAAACATGGTAACATTTAATTATTTGCGTGTTATTCGTTTAAGCAGACTGTGATTGTCTATTGTTGTGACTTAGATGAAGATCAGGTCACATTTTATGACCAATTTGTGCAGAAATCCATATAATTCCAAAGGGTTCACATACTTTTTCTTGCAACTGTACATATCAGTACTGGGTCCCATCCTTGCTCATCCTGCATGCATTTGTGATCAATATATTAGTTTAATCACAGTGCATACTGCGTGCAGTCTCCTCATACAGCTGATCTGATATCGATGACCTATCCTGAGGAGAGGTCATCAATAGTAAAAGCCTGGACAACCCCTTTAAATCTTTGTTCATTCTTGGTTTAGGAGTCATGTGGGTGGTCCCATAGCCAGAATGAGCCGAGGTTTAATTAAATATATAAGTTACAAGTTTTACTGAATCTTTTCCCACAAATCTATGTATTAATCTGCTTAGCTCTTCTTGCCCTGTAACATGCTGCCTGCATATTACACTGCATGTTCATGGAGGCAGGTTCCCTTTAATAGTGAAGATTACATTGATTACAGTCCTACACAGGTTTTGTAGTGGAGATGTGATTAATTGATCTTAAGTAATTTTTGGTTACTGAACACGATGATGACTTTTTAAAAATGTGATACTGGTTCTTGTTTGGAAGTTAGAGAGAAAAAGGAAAGAACGTTGAGGGAATTTATCAAGCTATTTACTTCACTATTGTGGCATTAAAAAAATACAAATTATGCCGGGCGCCACTTTTCTAAAGGTGTGCGGCTAAGTGGGAGGGGGCGGGACCTACCAAGAGCAGCTGGGTTTACTATGTACTATTACGTATCTAATAGCTCAAGTCTACGCCTCTGTCTGGTGAAGATTTGAGTTTCTGGCGCATATAATGCTGGAGATGCGTTCCATCTACCTTTGTAACATATTCAATGACTGCTATATCCTAATGAAAACGCTCCCCGAGTGAACCGCACTTTTAGGTTATCCCGTGACTTATGTAAAAAATGACATCAGACATCATATAGTACATGACAATCTCTTACTAGCAAAGCTAGAACCAGCCCTGTACCTCACATGGATCCAGAGATCTCCTCAATCATTGCTCTGCTAGATTTATATCAAGGGGCGTGTCCATTCTGCTTGAGCTAAGGAGGCGTGTCCATTCTGCTGGACCTCAGAGGGTGTGTCTCAGCTCTCCCTATCACAGCTCAGGAGGCAGTTGAAGGATGAAACTGAGCGTGTGCGGACATCTCGGTGTGACGGACAAAAATAAGAAAAAGAACAAACAGCAGGTGGCCCTATATAGATACATTTTACTGGATAACTTAGTAGCTGTGCTAAATGTTTAATTACATGCAATTACTAAAGTATTCAGACCCAGGTGCTGGTTTGAAAACTAGAATATTTTTTTGTGGGACAACCCCTTTAATGGGGAAGATATTTGATTTAGAATAGAGGATATGCAGTCTCAGACATTTTGCAGCCCATTTTCTCATATGCTGTTAGAAGTTCATCTACAACCTGATGGAAATTTTCAACTTTGACATTTCTTAAACTAGCTGACACAATTCTGAATGCTTTCCATGTTTTCTGTCGCCGACCCTCAACCGCCACTGAAATTTTTTAATTTTTTTTCATGCGTTTTTAAAATGTTTCCCTCTGTAATTTCCAAACAAGAAACAATCTCGCATTTTCAATGTCCTTTTCGTGTTCATCACCACAAAACTATGTGAAATTACTTAATCAAGTCTTCATTACAAAAAAGTCCTAATATTTTTTTTAGAACCACGTTAATTAGAACGAGATGAGTTTATTTGTTACTTCTAGTCTTGTCTTGTTACGATTACATCAATTGAGTATGCCTAAAAAAAGTTAATGCTAGAACGCTAGTGACGCAGTAGACGGCCACAGAGGTACTTGACAGCCTCTAAAGGCTGCTAGTGACTGTCCTTGCCAAGACTGAGCTCTCCAGAGCACAATTCAGAGTTATCGCAGGTCAGACTGATTTGTGCAGGCAGCCATAAGCTTGTAAAGCATTTAGGCCATTTACTAAATTTTAATTTATACACAATTTGATTTCTCAGGAAGTAGGGCTGCACGATATGGGAATTTTGTGTGATTGCGATTAGGGCCCTAAAAATTACGATAACGATATGCGATGCAATATTTTAAGGGAATTGTGCTAGAGGTCTATTTGCTTGGATTTTCAAGGCAAAAGCACACACAAATTACTAATAATGCAGAAATGTAGTTATGCTTAACTCCAGAACTGAAATGCACAGTGTTTTTCAAAATAAAACATCTTTTACTAAATTAAATAACATATTTGCATTACTGCAAAAGTACAAAATACAAAACTTGCCATTTTCTTAATAGCACTGCACAGAACAGAGAAATAAAATAGAATAAATAGAACATTTGTTCATTAAAATGACGACTTGCCTCCAGCCCCTCCTCCCTCCCCGCACTGTAACTCATGTATCGCCGGCCACGCCGTGCAGCATAGCGGCCGGCGATACATCCGTATCAACCAAGTAAAAAGTCAACCATCGCTTTATAAGACGCACTGCCATTTTCCCCCCACTTTTGGGGGGGGGGGGAAAGTTTGTCTTATAAAGCGAAAAATATGGTAATATAATTGCAGCATTTTTGGGTCGGCCAATTGGCGATATGGCGATTAATTGCGATTGCTTTGGCGATATATTGTGCAGGCCTATCAGGAAGTAACCGCTTGAAACTTTACATTGACATGATGGCAGCAGAGGTCAGAAAAGACAAGTGTCTTTGTTCAGGTGACTGCTCTCTCTCAAGACGCCTCATACATATACATGCTTGGGCAAGCCAAACATACACATATTCTGAATTAATAGTGGCAGTTTAGCTCCTCTAGAACCTAAGGATCAAGCATGTTGAAATTCTTCTGCCCAATTGTCACCCCTGACATTTGCTGTTCATGGAGAGTAAGCCTACCTCACCAAAGTTAGCAAGTTCAGCTGAAGTTAATCTATTGTGCATGGCCAGCTTTACCTTCCTCTTGTACATTAACAGTCACATTCGCAGTACCTTTGCAAATAATGTTGGATGCCCCCCCCCCTCGTAGTTTCCGCTTCCCAATATCCACGTGCTCCCAGTTTCTTATATCAGATATGCATAATCGTATAGCTGTTCCATATCTACAGTATACTGAGATTTTTCATATACCAAATTTATGATCAGTGTCACATAGGAACACTGTTTGGATCAGTGGCAAATCTTTCCATCTATGGTCATGTTGAAGAGGTTGTCTAATCAAAGACCATTCCTTTCAGATTAAAGCTGCTGGATCAGCCACACCTCCCAGTACCCAAACTCTGTATAGCCACAGCCAGCCAGACATTTCCCCTGAAGCTGCTGGAGTGGTGGCTGTTACAGCTTGTATAGCTGGGTTCCCAAGTTGGGAACACCCCTCTGACACCTATATGTCCTAACTGAGAATTTAGAAAGGGGTTATCTGCATGAATGATATAATGAAACTATAGCTGGCCATTAGATGAGTGGGTGAATGTCAACCACACCTGCTGTGACCAGCTGACCGTCTAATGCAGGGATGGCCAACCTGAGGCTCTCCAGCTGTTGCAAAACTACAACTCCCATCATGCCCGGACAGTCTACAGCTATCAGCCTACAGCAGGGCATGGTGGGAGTTGTAGTTTTACAACAGCTGGAGAGCCGCAGGTTGGCCATGCCTGATCTAATGTGTTTAAGGGCCTCCCAACTCCCCCCTAATAGCAGATGTCGGTGAGGAAAACGATTGGGCAGCTTAATTTCAACATGCCTTATGCTTTTGTTCTTAGGGGAGGCCACCATAGGAATCTAGCAATGGCCCTATCCTCATTGAGAAAATATGCACACTTAGCAGAGCATGCATGTGTATAAGGGGAATCTGTCTGCAGACATCTACTGTTTCTTAGTGTATGGCTAACTTTTTTTTGTCATGTACAGTATTCCAAATAGATGTGCATTATTGGGGGATTTTGGTTTTCTGTAAATCTAGAATATTAAAAAGTTGCATGCTCTGGCCCTTTAACAGCTGGGTAGAACACGCACGCCATCCTATGGGTGCAGAGAGGAGAGCAGACAGTAAGACAGTAGGTGGAGAGGCCGAAAGAGACCTACAGCATGGTGCAGGCTGAGCCCACAGGGAAAGGGCAAAGGGTCACTGGTGGCCATGAGTCACCGGCGACACAGCAATGCGGAAGGGGTGAATATTCTGGTGGTTGCGCCCATGGGCACGGACATTACAACCCCTTTGGCTTTTATCGGCTCAGCTATGCTCAGCTTTTCAAGTGTGGAGTTATAGATCCCATATACATTTTTGGGTCTGCACTCTACATGGTCAAAAAACCCAAACAGAGCTGATGAAAGCCTGAGTGGCAGAGCACCCTCAGCAGTGCTTCTTCACTTCCTTTTTCCTAGAAAGGTTAGTTACCCTTTGTCAGAGCCCCACAACTTTTTGACCAGCTTGTGATCTGGATTAGTTTACTGATTCGGGAGGTAGACCTGAATGTCTCAATTCAGTGATAGACTGCGAGCAGAGATTTTAAAATTGGTGAGGTGGTGTGTGAAGAGTCCATCCACAGAAACTACAGATTCGGCATTGGTAACAAGGAGCTTTGTGTCTGTGTCTGTCAGTTTGTCCATTTGATCCTCCCACATTCTGGATGAAAACGGCCCTAAGAAAATATATTATATTCACCTGTGGAGGTAGGGGCTGTTTGGGAAGGCGAACAAAAATAGTCCACAATTACTTTTTTTTTTTTAATCTTATAATTGTTCATTTCTTTTCGGTGTTCAGTTAGCTGGTCATTTATATAATGGGTTTTTTTTTTTGTTTTTTGTTTTTTAAATAACCCTTTCAGATAAAAGATTTCCCTCCTATTGAATAACTCCTCTCTGTAGTCATCCCACTACCCCAGATGTCCGTGCTGACTCCCACACCCGTACTGGAAGTGGACATATCTGCCTAGCAACTAGATCATTTGCTTGAGACAGAGAACAACATGTGGGATGTGGTGCACACAAACAATTTACTGAGCAGTTATAGCGGAGAGAAGTATACTGAAAGCCTTTGTGCTTAAAGGTCATTATGTATGTTTTCAAATTGTATGTTTTGGAGGACAGTACTTGGAAAAGATGTAGAGCAGTTCATAAATGTATGTATACACCGAAAAGTCAGTATAAAAGCATATTTACATTTATTGTGAGCATCCACAGTTTTGATTAATTTTAAAATGAATATCATGTTTTAATATCTCTGCAATCTATTGTAAAATTGACTAAATAGAACATGTCCTATTTTTTGACAGCTGGTATTCAGTCTGTTAAAAAAAAAAAAAAAAAGTCTTGTGAATGCAACCATAGACTGTCATCGTTCTGAAAACGGGTGTGTGACTGCTATCAAAAATCGTTTGAGTAAGGTTGAGTTAGTGGAGGCGCTGTTAAAGTTATCCAATATCAATAACTGCCCCCCATGTGCCGGGACCCTCACAGGGAATATACTTACCCCGCTCCCCACGCCTCTCCTGGTCCCCACACCGCCGCTGCTGCTTCTTTCTCCCTGTGCACAAATGAAAACATCCGGTGTTGGAGGGGAGGGCAGCCAATGGCAGGTGGGGACAGGGATGAGCCTCTCTAGCAGGAGAGGCGTGGGGAGCCAGTATATATTCAGTGTGATGGGCCCAGCACATGGGGGGGGGGGGGCAGTTATTGATGTTGGATAACCCATTTAAGGTTCATTTTATATTTCTAGTTTTGGTAGTGTGTCCTGCAAGCACACGACAGAGTGAAGTGTGTGCCCAGTGAGATAAAACTGGCAACGTTTTACACTGTACAATACGTAAGAATATCTCTACTCCTCGATGGCAGCACATTATTTTAAGCATGTTTAAATTCACATATATTTGGTAGTTTTCACACTTAAAGGGGGTTGTCTGACAAAAAATACAGCTCATAATTTTGAAAATTTTGGTACTTGCACTTATATTCAAAATGCTTCTATCCCCAGATATTTCAGGAAATATGTTAGTATAGCGACACCTGCCGTTTCTGTTGAACAGCCTTTCTCTGTCCCTCAGTAAATGTGCAGACACGCATAACGGACGGGGAGAGAAGAAGGGGTCAAAATTAATTTTTTCGCCCAATCCTTTTCTCCATGGAACTAAACCACTTCCACATGTGTCAGACAGCTGCATTCTCCACTCTCAAAACCAAACAACTAGCCACGTGGGCTTATTACCAAAGTTGACCCAGTTAATCAATTAGCACTATAAAAAAAAAACTTTTAATGGTGTATTAAAACAACTGTGAGCAAAAGAAAGGTGTTTTAAAAATAAAAATAAACTGTTACCCGAATACAGTGTCTGATGATTTTTCTTGCCTGTAGTGGAGATGTGCGATCTCTCCACCACACAGCACTGATACTCCTAGCCCTTCACTGCTGGTCAGTTATATCACTGACTCACTAAGAGATCTGGACTTGTTAATTCGCACTGACTGACATATGAGACAGAAACAGGTGGACAGATCTTAAGGGGACAGCTTTTTTTTTTTTTTTTTTTTTTTTTTTTTTTTAAGTATTGCATTGTACTTATTTTGAGCTAAATATCATTTCTTTCAATTTATCTTTATTAAAAATATGGAATTTATTTTTTCTGTACAGAGCTGAGATTATGTAGCAGCCAGTGGATTTTTTTCTTTTCCGTCATCTGGGGAGCTGACAGGCTCCTTATCTCTATTATAAACACTCATTATAGCTCAGCTCTTGTCTTAGGCTGGGTTCAGACCTGAGCGTTTTACAGCGCGTTCCACCGCGCTGTAAAACGCTCAACGGGCAAGAACCAATGATTCCCTATGGGAATGGTTCTCACCTGAGCGTTTTACAGCGCGTACGAGCGCACTGTAAAACGCCCGACGCCCCAAGAAGTACAGGAGCTTCTTTGGGGCGTCTTGTCGTGCGTTCCCGTACATAGACTTCAGTCAGCGGGAACGCGCGACAATAGACGTTCGCTTGTTCCGGAGCTGCGATTGTAAACCGTGCATACAATCACGCATAAAGAGCGCTCCATCCCAAACGCTCAGGTCTGAACCCAGCCTGACTGTTGGGAATGTGTTTATGACCTCTTAGTAGTGAATGTGAAAGTACCAGTCACACAGTTAGAAAAACAGTTAACCCTTTGTGACAGAATGGCTCATTATTTTTAATAAAGGCCAATTGAAAATATGATTTTTAGCCAAAAAATTAGTAAAATGCAGTCACAAACAAACAAAAATTGCCTCCAAAGGTGTACATAGCATTTAAGGTGTATGGGTACCTTGAAATTTATTTTATGAAAGGAGGAGGAAGTAGCATTTAGTTTTACAGTAGTCCCTATGCAGAGATACTACAGTGAGATGTACACCGCTGAGGCCAGTCAATTGCTGTATACCTCTATGTCACTGCTGCTGCCTTGTACACAAACATTGTGAGGAAGATCAGAGCAACAGTGCTCAAGATGGGCTGATTATTTGGGAACATTTTGTGGAATCTGGGAAGTTTTCACAGGTCCTTTAAAGAAGAGAGAAATGCCTGGATTTTGTATTTTCTATGTTTAGTGTTCTTTTACATCACTTGCATTGAAATCATAGCCATATGCTACGGAGTCCAATTCTACTGGTTACTAGAATTTCCTCATTGGGGCATTTTTACTCAGGCTACAGTATCTGAACAATAAATGCATACCTGTGTTCCATTTTTTTTTTTTTTACACAATTGTAACAGTTTTTTTCTTTTCTTTTTCTCTATAGAACTACCATCTTCAGAACATTTAAGTGTAGCAGATGCAACATGGTTAGCCCTTAACGTGGTCTCAGGAGGAGGAAGCTCCTCCAGCTCCCAGCCAATCGGAGTGACCAAAATAGCAAAATCAGTCATAGCACCACTTGCAGACCAGAACATCTCTGTGTTTATGTTATCCACTTATCAAACAGACTTTATATTGGTAAGACAATTGTTTTCTTTTAATTATCATTTCTATTCTTTTCAATAATTTTTTTCCATTCAGATATTTTTTTGTAACTAAAGTAAATCTTGCATAAAAAATAAGAGACCTTCACTTTGGTAGACCACTCTCCAGATGTATACATCCATGTTAAAGCTTGCTGAAGTTTTCCTTTTCATGCATACTACATAATGGTATATAGAGATGTATAATTTATGTATTTTATTCAGCATCGATGTAAAAAAATCTCTGCCTAGGATTGATTCTAGGTAGTCTGCCCTCTCCTATCTACTGTAGGTTTATTAAAGTTTATTAAAACCTACTGTAAATGCCCTTTAATAATTTTTTTCTAATATACTTTATTTATTATGTTGATTTCCATGCAGTATAGGCACCTGAAGTTCAGGTCCCTATTTCGCTTTGCAGTCTGTTCTCCCGTGAACTGCAGTGTATGGGAGTACGGCTTCCCCTGTAGCTGCACTGAGCACTGTAAAGACAGGGGTTCCATAGCACGTTGCTGCTCATGTCTATACCAGCACTGGTGTGCTATGCCAGGCTTTAGTAGAGCGAGCACATACAGAGGAGTAATGTGCCATGCTGAGCTCCTGCACTTCGCCCCGCTCGTTCCGCTCAGCTAAAGCCTAGCAGACTGGTGCAGAATCCAGCAGTGTGGAGCCAGCAGGCACAGGGTGGGAGTTCAGCAGAGCACATCATTTATCTGCCTGTGCCCGCTCTGCTAAAGCCTGGCCTGGCATAGCACATCTATGCAGGGCTTTAGGTGAGCAGTGCTGGTACAGACAGGAGCAGCTACATATTATGGAGCTCCTGCCTATACAGCGCGCAGAGCGTGGCAGGGAAATCCGTAATCCCATACACAGCAGTGTACAAGAGTACAGATTGCAACGCGAGATAGGCACCTGAAATTGCATGGAAAGCCCAAAAATAAATATGTATTGGAAAAAAAATATTTATGGCATTTACATTAGGTTTTAATAAACTTTTTGTGTTTAGGTAAATTTTAAAAATACAAACCTGGGAGTAATACTGCAGAAAATATACTAGAATTGTGGTAACAGATCCCCTTAAAGGGATTGTGCCACCATTAAATATTTTAATATAATTTAGCATGAAAATATAGTTACTTCTGTAAGTTACTTTCTGTTACAAAAATGCTCTCTTTGTGAGATGTTCCCTTTTGTTCATTATAATGGTGCCTGCTGGTGTTTAACCTTTATAGTAATGTGCACGCCTACCTACTGAGGTGGTCGCACGTGCTCAGTTCCTACCTAACACTGGCACCAGATGGATCTACTGTTAGAAGCTGTGACAATTGCAGGGAGAGAGCTGGAGCAGAAGAGACGCCTTCCTGAGCTGCCAGCTTGAAATAAATCTAGAAGAGCAATTGGAGCAATGAATGGGGAGATCTCTGGATCCATATGAGGTACAGGGCTGGTTCTAGCTCTGTTAGAAACAGATTGTCATGTACTAAACTATATTTGATTTTCACTTTTTACATCAGTCATGGGCAGGGGCAGACTGGGAACTTAAAGTGGCAGGTGAAAAAAAAAAAACTAAAAGCAGCCCCATGTTGTAGGTGGGTCCAAACTGACAAAAGGCATGGCAACAAAAGTAGGGGGGGGGGAAACAATACTGCAGTGCAGAACAAAATACTGCCCCAGCAGAACCAGATACCTCAGTGCAGCACAAAATACTGCAGCCCATGCCACAGTATGAAGCTGTGTCATCATCCTGAGGATGACAATATAGTTGAATTCAGGAGTGCACCTGCGGCCACTGGCTAGGTGTGCAAGTGCCTGATGCTCCTACATTAATGCTGAGAGCCTCAGATCTTTATGTATCTGGCCTACTGCCATGAGGAGGGCTTGTTCAGCCTTCTGGGCATTGGCCCACCGGGAAATTTAAGAAGGAAGATAGATTTTTCCTTCATTTACCTCTTCGTGATCGCCAGCATTACCTGAATTTGTGCTACAGTAGCTTTTCAGAGGGATCAAAATAGACAGGCCTTGCATGCCTATGAACCTGTCACTGGATCACTGGTTGTCCTTCTTCGGACTACTTATGGTAGGTGCTACTAACCATTGAATACCATAAACACCCTACAAGATCTGCCGTTTTGGAGATTCTCTTACCCAGTTGTCTAGCAATCACAATTTGGCCTTTGTCAGAGTCGCTCATGTCTAGTGTTGAGCGAACTTGTGTTTTCAAGTTCGGCGTACAAGGGTACGGTTCGGGTTAGGGTTATCTAAGAATTTCATTATGGATTCCACTACCACGGACCATTAGTTATGGTCCGTGTTAGCAAACCAATAACGGAATTCTTAGATAGCTCGAACCTTGTACGCCGAACTTGAAAACATAAGTTCGCTCATCCCTACTCATGTCATTACTCTTGCCTATTTTTCCTGCTTCCAACACACCAATTTCAGGAACTGACTGTTTACTTGCTGCCTTATATATCCCACCACGTGCCAGTCTTATTCTCTGAATAACAAAAAGCTGACTGTTTATTTGCTATGTCTTTCAGGTACGTGAGAGGGATCTGCCTTTTGTAATGCACACACTGGCTGCAGAGTTTACCATTTTGCAGGTGGTGAATGGAGAAACTGTAGCTGCTGATAATCTTGGAGTAACAAATGGATTTGTGAAACCTAAGCTTGGTATGAGCCATGCAGAAAGGGGGTAATGGGAATTGTGGTAATACAAATTGCAGCATCTGTATAGAAGGACAGATATGACTTTGGATAGATATGTGGCAGATAGGTCATAGTTCTGTATATTGTAAGTTAAGGGCCTCTGTCATCGACCACTTCCATAGAGCAAATCCAGTCCAATGTGTTCTTATCCTTCACAACTCTCTTGACTTATTCAGCCATTTTCCCTGCACAGCTTTGAGTTTATCGAGTAGCTGGTTCTTAATTTTCTCTCTGCTCCATCAGGCAGGGAGCTGACAGGATCCTTATCTTTGATCTCTGACCTTATAAACACTCATTATTAGGGATGAGCGAACTTCAAGTTTTGAAGTTCAAGTTTGGGTTCAGGTATATGGTGAATTGCATTGTGGATTCCGTCACCACGGACCATAATGCAGGACTCCTGCATAACAAAAACTGGACTGATCCGTTATGCTGACCATAGACTTCTATTATGACGGAATACATAATGGAATGCCTCTAAAGGCATTCCGTTATCATTTCCATCATTGAATTGCGTTATGGCCCGTGGTAACGGAATCCATAACGCAATTCACTATATAGGCGAACCGCAACCTGAATTTTAAAACTTGAAGTTCGCTCATATAGCTTAATTATGATCTTGCTGATACGAATGTGGCTTAAATAACATGAACACTAGACACATGAACACTAGTTAGAGATCATCTTGCAGTGTAATACTGCGGCTGATTGCCCAATAAACGAGCAAACGCTTGTTCATCGGGCAATTCAGATTTTTAAGCACGTTTAAAAATCAGCACTTGTCAGCGGCAGATCATGCTATCTAATACCGATCTGCCACTGGAAAACCACTAGATGGCCTGGGGAGGAGTGATGTCATAGTGATAGCTCCTCCCCATGCTGCGGAGGAGATTGCTGCATGTAATAGCAGTGGTCTCCTCCGCTAGCTAACAAGCGATTGCCAGGAGGGAACGCTCCCCTCCCGACAATCGCTTGCTGATCTTCCTGTCTAATACAGGCATTAGTTTTATGACCTTTTAGTAATTTAGCCATAAGGTTTATTAGATGACGGCAAAAAGTGAAAGTACAATTCACACAGCTAGAAAAAACGGTTAACCCTTTGTGACAGAACGGCTAAATATTTTTAATAAAGACCAACTGAAATTTTTTTTTTTTCTTAGACCAAAATGAGTAAAATGCAATAATAAAAAAAAAATGCCCCCAAAGATGTACATAGACTTTAAGGATGTACCCATGTACTGCAGTGTTTAGGGTTAAAAGGGGTGAATTAATCTAGTGCTGGAATATGGGGTCTGCAAGGACTGTTTACATTAACTTCCTGCACACTGATTGTCAGGTGCCTGTGGCCCTGGTCCTGGAGGTGTTTGGCTGCAGTGGGTTCTTATGTCCAAGTTCACACCTGAAGGTTTTCCAATTAACCCCTTAACGCATGTTTACATACATGTATGTCATATGGTTTAAGGGGATGTATGGAACAAGCTCCCTTTCTCCTTGTGGACTTATTGTTATGCCTTCAATTTAGTCAGGTTCATATATTTTTGATTTTAACCCTTTAAGGACCAGAAAAGTACATGTACGTCATGGTGATCGGGCAGGTGGAGGAGCTGGAGTCCGGCAGTCACTGATAGCCGGACCCCTGCTGTATGTGCCAGCATTGGTGAAATCCCCAATGCCTGCGCATTAACCCCTACACGGCCGTGGTCAGCTCTGACTGCGGCACGTGCAAGCTTCAGACATGTGCAGGGAGGCCATCGGGTCCCCCCGCTGCTGTGACGGGGACCCGATGGCAGGGAAGGCAGCCCGAGCCTTACTTAGGCATCATCACTGCCTTCTGGGACAGCCTGACTTCAGACCTGAACTGGTCCTTATTTAAAAAATTATTATTAAATTTTTTTAATGTCAAGATTTGCTTCGAAACCTTCTAACGTTTCTAAAAAATAAAATGGTATTCACAAAATGATCCAAGCATGAAGTAGAGATATGGGAAATGTAAAGTAATAACTATTTTGGAGGTATTACTATGTATTATAAAAGTAGAGAAATATAAATTTGCTAATTCTTCCAAATTTTTTATAATTTGGTAATTTTTTTTAAAAATAAAAATGTTTTACTCAATTTTACCACTGTCATGAAGTACAATATGTGATTAGAAAACAATCTCAGAATGGCTTGGATAAGTAAAAGCGTTTTAAAGTTATTACCACATAAAGTGACACATGTCGGATTTGCTAAAAATGGCCTGGTCCTTAAGGTGAAAAATGGCAGGGTCCTGAAGGGGTTAAGGTACCTTCCTGTTTAGCTGTCCTCCAGATAGGTTTTTGTTACTGAAATCCTTTTGTAGATTTCACATTGTTAGGCCTCATGCACACGACAGTATTTTTTCACGGTCCGCAAAACGGGGTTCCATTGGTCCGTGATCCGTGACCGTTTTTTCGTCCGTGGGTCTTCCTTGATTTTTGGAGGATCCACGGACATGAAAAAAGTCATTTTGGTGTCCGCCTGGCCGTGCGGAGCCAAACGGATCCGTCCTGAATTACAATGCAAGTCAATGGGAACGGATCCGTTTGACGTTGACACAATATGGTGCAATTGCAAACGGATCCGTCCCCATTGACTTTCAATGTAAAGTCAGGAGTCCCTTTTATACCCTAGGATCTGAGTTTTCTCCAATCCGATGGTATATTTTAACTTGAAGCGTCCCCATCACCATGGGAACGCCTCTGTTAGAATATACCATCGGATTTGAGTTACATTGTGAAAACTCATATCCGACAGTATATTCTAACACAGAGGCGTTCCCATGGTGATGGGGACACTTCTAGTTAGAATATACTACAAATTGTGTACATGACTGCCCCCTGCTGCCTGGCAGCACCCGATCTCTTACAAGGGGCTGTGATCAGCACAATTAACCCCTCAGGTGCCGCAGCTGAAGGGGTTAATTGTGCGTATTATATCCCCCTGTAATAGATCAGGGGCTGCCAGGCAGCAGGGGGCAGACCCCCCTCTCTCCCCAGTTTGAATATCATTGGTGGCCAGTGTGCGGGCCCCCCCTCCCTCCCTCTATTGTATTTATAACATTGGTGGCCAGTGTGCGCCCCCCCCTCCCTCCCTCTATTGTATTTATATTATTGGTGGTAGTGTGCGGCCCCCCCCCCTTCCCTCCCACTATTGTATTTATATCATTGGTGGCAGCGGCGTTCCGATCGGAGTCCCAGTTTAATCGCTGGGGCTCCGATCGGTAACCATGACGCTACTGCAGTCCTGGTTGCCATGGTTACTTAGCAACATTAGAAGCATCATACTTACCTGCTGGCTGCTGCGCTGTCTGTGACCGGCCGGGAGCTCCTCCTACTGGTAAGTGACAGATCATTAATCAATGCGCCGCACAGACCTGTCACTTACCAGTAGGAGGAGCTCCCGGCCGGTCACAGACAGCGCAGCAGCCAGCAGGTAAGTATGATGCTTCTAATATTGCTAAGTAACCATGGCAACCAGGACTGCAGTAGCTTCCTGGTTGCCATGGTTACCGATCGGAGCCCCTGCGATTAAACTGGGACTCCGATCGGAACTCCGCTGCCACCAATGATCGGGGGAGAGGGGAGGCCGCACACTGGCCACCAATGTTATAAATACAATAGACGGAGGGAGGGGGGGCCGGGGGGTCCGCACACTGGCCACCAATGTTATAAATACAATAGAGGGAGGGAGGGAGGGGGGTCCGCACACTGGCCACCAATGTTATAAATACAATAGAGGGAGGGAGGGGGGGGGGGCCGCACACTGGCCACCAATGTTATAAATACAATAGAGGGAGGGAGGGAGGGTGGGGCCGCACACTGGCCACCAATGAAATTGAAACTGGGGAGGGAGGGGGTCTGCCCTGGCAGCCCCGGATCTCTTACAGGGGGCTATGATACGCACAATTAACCCCTTCAGGTGCGGCACCAGGGGGCAGTCATGTACACAGTTCGTAGTATATTCTAACTAGAAGCGTCCCCATCAGTATGGAAACGCCTCTGTGTTAGAATATACTGTCGGATCTGAGTTTCCACGAAGTGAAAACTCAGCTCTGAAAAAGCTTTTATGCAGACGGATCTTCGGATCAGTCTGTATGAAAGTAACCTACGGCCACGGGTCACGGACACGGATGCCAATCTTGTGTGCGTCCGTGTTTTTTCACGGACCCATTGACTTGAATGGGTCCGTGAACCGTTGTCCGTCAAAATTATAGGACAGGTCATATTTTTTTGACGTACACGATACACGGATCACGGAGGCGGATGACAAACGGTGCATTTTCCAAGTTTTCAACGGACCCATTGAAAGTCAATGGATCCACGGAAAACGGAACAACGGCCACGGGTGCACACAACGGTCGTGTGCATGAGGCCTTACACTCATCACCAGAGAGTTGATTTTGTATATTTTTATCATCTTCTATGAATGCATTCTGCCACTATTATATTGTAATTTTATATTTATACGTCACATACTATTTTGTTGCATTATAATCCCATAATTACCATTTAGAGATATAATTCTTTTGTTTTGTATATCTTAACCTTACTTTGTCATTTCTGTACTGCTTAATCTTTTAGTTCAGAGGCCAGTTATCCACCCACTTTCCAGTCCAAGCAATATGTTCTGTGTTACCAGCCTGGATCCCTATACCCTTCCAAGTGTGACTACACTCCTAATGGATGTTATGTTTTACTCCAATGGGTACGTACCTAAAATACTTGGTTGTTGACATAAAACATCTGTACTGCATTGTGGTGTGTAAAGCAAGAGCTTTACTGAGACTGCATTCACCAAACCTGCCCATGTCCCAATAGAGCTTCCAAAGGGATCAATACAGTGCTGTATGTGATTTCATGAGGGGTATCGTGAGTGACATTAGTCTGCAGGATTTCCTGCATGATCCTGACAGTCTTATAGAAATCCTGTCGAGAACAAAGGGGTTAAAGAGGACCTGTCACTACAAAATGCAATGCAATGCAATCGGAAAGCACATATTATAGAGCAGGAGAAGCAGAGTGGATTAATATATATTTTAGTGGGAAAAGATTCAGAACAACTTGTAATTTATACATTTATATCTTTGCTTTTCTCATCTCCTGTGAACAGCATTGGCACAGGAGGAAGGAGTTATCAGTGATGGCATTGTGTGTATGAGTGTGCATAAGAGATGGCTGTCCGTTACTGATCGCCCCTCCCTCCTGTACTGGTGAATTTTTTTTATAAATGTATAAATTACAGGTTTTACGGAATCTTTTCCCACAAGACTGAGGGCTGCTGCGGACAGGACACAGCAGGGAGGTTCCTGCTGCTGTCACTTGTCGTACATCTTGTCACAGAACTGTTAGGAGGGGGTCATGAGCTCCTGGGACACGGAAAGATTTCTTTATATGTAACATGATAAAAAAAATAGGACCAATTGAGTAGAGAATGTGAATTTTTCTGTATTTAATGTAAAAAACATTAAATGTGAACAGTGTCTACTACTCTTTGGTCAGATAATGATACACAAAGATCTTTCTTTTTTATTGCGGGGGGGGGGGGGGGTAAAATAAAAGGACATTAGGGTACAAATAAAAGACATACTGTATGTTATCATGAGGAGAACACATCTGCCATGTGTATTGTGTTGATATCAAGAACTGAACCAATAGCTTTCGTGTTACAAGACAATCATAGTAACCTCTATGTTGCTATGCTTTTAAAATGCAGATAACCCTGCCTATTTACCTATGGATCTAATTGGATAGGTGCGTGCCTGCTTCAGGACCTGGGGTGGACTGGGAACTTAAAAGGACCCTGAAAAAAAAAAAAATACTAAAAGTGGCCCCATGTTGTAGGGCTGTCCCAGCAGAACTATATACCATGGTGCAGCACAATATATTGCCCCAAAAGCGGTCCCTCTATGGTGGCCATCGGTAGATGCCATTTGCTGTCCTCCTCCAGTTGTCTCTGATTAAGGTATAGAGCAGGGGGCTTAGGAGATGAGATGCGAGCCACAGCAGCTCAATGCAGGTGGATACGTGTTGTCACTGGCCGGGTACATGAATACCAGATTCTCACAGCATTAATTACCACTCATTATATACCTGACCAGCGGCAGAGAGGAAGGCTTGGGTGGCCCCCTGGACATTGGCCCACCGGGAAATTTCTCCTGTAATGGTCTATGGGCCCCTGCTCGGGACCATCCTGTATGGCCTAAGGCAGTGGTGGTGAACCTATGGCACAGGTGCCAGAGGCGGCACTCAGAGCCCTCTCTGTGGGCACTCACACCCTGGAAAAAGTCTGTGGTGTACCAATATGCCTTAGATTTTTTTTGTCATTCATCAGCGCAGGGCACACTATGAACAGCACAGGCAGCGCACTGAATGTAGGCAGGTTATTATAGATAATTGATAAAGTACATGGAAGATATACTATATTGGACTGTAGTATTCTGGTTAAATTGCCGTGTTGGCACTTTGTAATAAATAAGTGGGTTTTGGGTTGCAGTTTGGGCACTCGGTCTCTAAAAGGTTAGACATCACTGGCCTAAGATGACTCCATTTCAATGGCTGCCATATAATACTAAAATTTCTTTGCAGCAGCTTCCCCTAGCAAAATCAGCTCTTTAATACGTGTTATAGGACATAATCCTTTCAGGGGGGTCTCCAATCTGATTGAAAGAAGTGGACACTCTACTCGGCTGCAATTGTATTAGCCGATCATTGGTATAGACATTTTTAATATATATTTCTTACAGCTTCAGCCCAAATGTCCCTGGCTGAGTCCCAACATGGCCACAGAGGGGCACGAGACCAGATCCGTTGAAACAGCCACCTACATTGAATAATACTGCACACAACACGGGGAGAAAACAAAATTTTTGTACTTGCCGTAAAATCTGTTTCTCTTCCGCTCAATGGGGGACACACCCTTTTTGCGCCTGTGTGGTTCTGGGTTTGAACACAGTGTGAATTTGTATGTTGCTGCTCCTACTGCTTTTGCACTAACTGATTTAGCTTAGCCCCTGTAGGAAGGGTACAGTTGAAGGGAGGAGCTCACACCTTTGTGTGCTTAGTGTCCGCTTCCTAGTGGCAGCAGCTATACCCATGGTCAAGTCTGTGTCCCCCAATGATACGGAAGAGAAACAGATTTTACGGTAAGTACAAGAATCTAGTTTTCCCAAACTCTGGTTCGGTTCCAAGTGGTACCTTGGAACCGAACCCGAGTTCGGGAAATGTTTTTTTACAGTACAAATTAATTTATTAAGTTATTGTGTGAAGTCTCGCGAGACTTCGTGAAGCAATAACTTCAGCTTATCGGAGCTAATACATTCTAATACTGTACGGAGATCCTGCTCCTTACAGTATTAGAACAAAGTTTTATGCGAACCGACTTTGGATGTTTCATCCGAAGTCGATTCACTCATCCCTAATTGGAATGCTGCTTCCCACCATATAGAAACATGTTTTGTAATGTTTCTTTTTTTTTGCTTTAGAACTGTTTAGATGTTCTCAAAAATTAACTTAGAAATGGACTGGCTGTCTGCCAAGTAAAACTGAAGCAAGTACAGAGAGGAAAATGACAGCGAGGACTGTAACAAGTAAATTATCTTAAAAAAATAAAATGTACCTAAAAAAACTTACAAGACAAGCTTGTTTTCTACCAAAAATTGGCAGAAGGCATTTAATGACAATAAATTAGTAATATTTTATGAAATAGAGAGGTATAATGAGCACAGTTTGTGGACAGACTGAAGAAGACTGCTGTATGTTTATCCACACACACAACTATTTCCATTAGACAAAGATGAAAATATAATACAGAGCAGTTGGGACTAATGCCATCTTGTATTAACTGGGCATTCTGTCCCCAGCCTTTTCTTAAAAAAAAAAATTAATAATGACATGTTGTGTTGGGCAGTACGGAATATTGAAAGGGAAAATGTCTATCAAGATATGTCCAAGTCATATCGGTCTTAAAGGGCATCTGTCAGCAGATTTGTACCTATGAAACTGGCTGACCTGTTGCATGTGCACTTGGCAGCTGAAGGCATCTATGTTGGTCCCATGTTCATATGGGCCAGCATTACTGAGAAAAATTATGTTTTAATATATGCAAATGAGCCTCTAGGAGCAGTGGGGGTGTTGCCATTACACCTAGAGGCTCTGCTCTCTCTGCAACTGCTGAGCTCTCTCTACTTTGATTAACAGGGCTAAGTGTGGTGACGTTTTGACTGCATGGTTCGGTCAGTCACAGTGGAAAGGGCGCAGCAGTTAGAGAGCAGAGCCTCTAGGTGTAATGACAACACCCCCGTTGCTCCTAGAGGCTCATTTTCATATATTAAAACATACATTTTCTCAGCACTGTGGGCACATATAAACATGGGACCAACACAGGTGTCTTCAGCTGCCGAGCACACATTCAACAACTCAGTCAGTTTCATAGGTATGAATCTGCTGACAGATGTCCTTTAACTTGTAGCTAGAACAGTGGACCCCAACCAGTGGCTCAAGATCAAGAGCAATATATGGATCTCGGGCTTCCTCAGCTGATGCCGATAATGTTGTACACGCTCAACCTACAGTAAGTCACAGTACTGCTTGATACTAGGTTCAAAACCATCACTACACTTCACAAGTAGATAATGCTAGGATAAACATATAAAAAGTCAGATGTTTAATAAGTTTTTCCCTTTCAATATTTAGTGTGAACAGCACCTGAGTTGTTTTGAAAGGGACATACTAACATTTGAGGCATACCAACCCTGACAGAGGCTAGAAGGGCACTCTCTTCCTCCACTGGATAAATGGTGGACCACATTTAGAATATTTGCCGACACGCGTAAAGTAAATCGAAATGTGAACAGACCCTAATTTAAAAGATGCAATTAGGTTTTTGATGAGCACTTTTACAGTAAATGGACACCTAAACATTTTTTGTTGTGTGTTATTCTAAAAGTACAGACTGTATTTGGTGTCCTTCTTCTACTGCTGCTGTAACGCTCCACTTTTCTGAAAATACTTTCCGCTAAACTATAGATGCGTACTTACCAAGGTGAAAACCTTGCCTCTGGGAACACCTAACTCCACCGGGAACACCCATGTTTGGGTGGGGCTATAGTTAGCTTCACTCATTTTTGGCCCAGGACAACCTGAATTTGCGAGGACTGTCTCAGAAAACCAGGGACTGTCCCTGCAAATGCGGGACAGTTGGGAACTATGTAGCTATGGGGAGAAGTATCAAAACTGTTGGAAAACTGTTAGTTTTGTCCCCCCCAATGACTCAAGGGATCTATATATTTATATATTAGTAAGATTGGCCACTGCTGTTTGTTATTAAAGGGATTGTCCACTCTTGTTATGTTGATGGCCATTAATATGTAATTGACAGTGTTCAGATGCTCTTCACCCCAGCAGATCAGCTGTTTCAGAGTATCTCTGGCTCAGAAAGTCAGCATCAGAGCAACTTAGCTCCATCTATTGTGTGAATGCAAACAGTGCTGCAGTTACAAGCTGTGTAGTGTCTGCACCAACTTCGGGTACTGAAGATGCTCTGAAAAAGCTGATCAGCGGGGATACAGGGTGTTGGAACCCCACATATAAGATATTGAAACTGTTGGCCGGCGGTGGTGCATGGTGTGGGACCCCTGCTGATCAGATATTGATGGCCTCTCCAGTGGATAGGCCATCAATATAAAATGAGTGGCTTACCATATTAACGCCTGGCACTTTGAGCAGAGGGGCACTGTAATTCCCAAATGTGTTGCTTAATGTTTAATCTATTACTTCATGGCTGGTCCTAGATGTCATCACTTCACATAAAGAAAACTAAAACTGTTCGTAGATGTGAGATTTTCAGCAAACTATTGCATGTCTATGGTGAGTGGCAGACAACCTTTTCATTGTCTGCCATGGAGGGGAAACTGGGAAACAAACTGACTTGGTAGGTTAGTTTCACAGTAGCTTTACACATCTCCAGCAGGCTGTTCCGGCAAGGAGCAGTCTGCTGGAGATGTCTGGATCCGGTACTGCAGGATGCTGACACCCGCCCCAATGACTATAATAGGGACAGGGGGAGATCCGGCCGCAACCCGGCAAACATGCTAAGAATCAGCCAGACGAAAACTGCTGTGTTCACCCGATTTTCGGCATACATGTTTTACAGGTGGCGACCGGATCTCCTCCGGTCCCCATCATAGTAAATGGGGCTGGACAGAATTCTGGCAGTAAGGGATTTGGCAGGAAGTTCCTGGCCGAAACAGCATGTTGGATCTGCAAAACGCAGGTGTGAAAAAGGCCTTAGCAGAGTAATCTTTACTTAATTAGAAATGACACTGCATTGTGCTTGATCATATGAATTTGATGACTATTAGTATGGCTACAATGGGTGAACCAGGTGTGCATGCAGTGCAATCTGTGGGCAGCATGGTATGGAGCAGGAGTAGCTGAGCAGCTTGATGTACAAACTGGATTCCAAAAAAGTTGGGACACTAAACAAATTGTGACTAAAAACTGAATGCAATGATGTGGAGATGGCAAATGTCAATATTTTATTTGCAATAGAACGAAGATGACAGATCAAACGTTTAATCCGAGTAAATTTATCATTTTAAAGGAAAAATACGTTGATTCAAATTTTCACTGTGTCAACATATCCCCAAAAAGTTGGGACAAGTAGCAATAAGAGGCTTGAAAAAGTAAATTTGAGCATAACGAAGAGCTGGAAGACCAATTAACACTAATTAGGTCAATTGGCAACATGATTGGGTATAAAAAGAGCTTCTCAGAGTGGCAGTGTCTCTCAGAAGCCAAGATGGGTAGAGGATCACCAATTCCCACAATGTTGCGCAGAAAGATGGTGGAGCAATATCAGAAAGGTGTTACCCAGCGAAAAATTGCAAAGACTTTGCATCTATCATCATCAACTGTGCATAACATCATCTGAAGAGTCAGAGAATCTGGAACAATCTCTGTGTGTAAGGGTCAAGGCCGTAAAACCATACTGGATGCCCATGATCTCCGGGCCCTTAAACGACACTGCACCACAAACAGGAATGCTACTGTAAAGGAAATCACAGAATGGGCTCAGGAATACTTCCAGAAACCATTGTCAGTGAACACAATCCACCATGCCATCCGCCGTTGCCAGCTGAAACTCTACAGTGCAAAGAAGCCATTTCTAAACAAGATCCAAAAGCTCAGGCGTTTTCACTGGGCCAGGGATCATTTAAAATGGAGTGTGGCAAAATGGAAGACTGTTCTGTGGTCAGACGAGTCACGATTCGAAGTTCTTCTTGGAAATCTGGGACGCCATGTCATCCGGACCAAAGAGGACAAGGACAACCCAAGTTGTTATCAACGCTCAGTTCAGAAGCCTGCATCTCTGATGGTATGGGGTTGCATGAGTGCGTGTGGCATGGGCAGCTTGCATGTCTGGAAAGGCACCATCAATGCAGAAAAATATATTCAGGTTCTAGAACAACATATGCTCCCATCCAGACGTCATCTCTTTCAGGGAAGACCCTGCATTTTTCAACAAGATAATGCCAGACCACATTCTGCATCAATCACAACATCATGGCTGCGTAGGAGAAGGATCCGGGTACTGAAATGGCCAGTCTGCAGCCCAGATCTTTCACCTATAGAGAACATTTAGCGCATCATAAAGAGGAAGGTGCAACAAAGAAGGCCCAAGACGATTGAACAGTTAGAGGCCAGTATTAGACAAGAATGGGAGAGCATTCCTATTTCTAAACTTGAGAAACTGGTCTCTTCGGTCCCCAGACGTCTGAGTGTTGTAAGAAGGGGAGATGCCACACAGTGGTGAAAATGGCCTTGTCCCAACTTTTTTGGGATTTGTTGACACCCTGAAATTCTGATTCAACAAATTTTTCCCTTAAAATTGTACATTTTCTCAGTTTAAACTTTTGTTCCGTGATTTATGTTCTATTCTGAATAAAATATTAGAAGTTGGCACCTCCACATCATTGCATTCAGTTTTTATTTACGATTTGTATAGTGTCCCAACTTTTTTGGAATCCGGTTTGTAGTTTTGGGGGAAAAGATACAGTATAACTTGTATTTTATACATTTAGGCGCATATTTAGGCTACTTTCACACTAGCGGCACAGACCTCCGGCAGGTTGTTCCATAGGGTGAACAGCCTGTCGGATCCATCATGCCGCTAGTGAACGTGTGCCCCCAGACTGTTGCTCCGTCCCCATTGACTATAATAGGGGCGGGGGTGGAGTTCCCGGCGAGGCACGGCAAGAGCCTGCCGGAATAAAACTACGACATGTCCGACAATTATTCCGGCAGCCTCTCGTCGTGCCTCGCCGGGAACTCCGCCCCCATTATAGTCAATGGGGACGGAGTGGCAGTCCGGGGGCACATGTTCACTAGCGGCAGGATGGATCCGACAGGCTGTTCACTCGACGAAACAGCCTGCCGGAGGTCCGTGCCGCTAGTGTGAAAGTAGCTAAGACCGGCATTTTACATGTTTCCTTTGAGGCTTTCATATAATGCTATGATGGGCTTTATTGTGGCATAGTCCCCATTAAAAAGATCTAAATACATTGCTATATCTTTACATGTAGTAGTTAAAGGGTTTGTCTGGGCTCTGAACCCGGACATATCCCCATTTGCACCCTGGCAGCCCCCCTGATAATGAGCATCAGAGCATGAAATTCTTCAATGCTCTCCTTTGCCCTGCGCTGAATTGCGCAGGGCAAAGGCTTTTTATGGAGATCCGGTGATGTACTGGGCTCTCCATAGGGACTGCTCGGTGGAGGCTAGCCTGTAAAACTGCTAGGGTGGCGCTAAAGCCTCCGCCTATCAGTGTGAAAATACAAACAAGCCCTTGCCCTGTGAGATCCAATGCAGGGCAAGGGAAAGTATCGGAGGATGAAATGCTCCGATGCTCATGTTAGAGGGGCCCATGGGGGTGAAAATGGGGATATCCGGGTTCAGCTCTAAACCCGGACAACCCCTTTAAGCTTTGGGCATTAAGAGAGGCTAGAGACTCATACACTATTGTGAAGTTTAGGAAATGTGTTATTCTCTTTATGTGTAATTAATGACGTGTTGTCTTTGTCATTGACCATTTGTTTTACAGAGTAAAAGATTCGGTGGTGGGCAGTGAGGAATCTGGTCATATCCGCTTCTTTTCCTTCTCCCTCATTGAGGGCTACATTTCCTTGGTAATGGATGTACAGACACAGCAGAGGTGAGCAAGTATTAAAGGGAACCCGTCACCAGGACATTCACTGGTAAACCAGGCACAATGCCTTGTAGGACTAGCTCAGCTGAATGTATTGATACCTTTCACTTAGTGATTCGCAGCTTCATTCTGGAGAAAAAGTACTTTTAATCCATATGCAATTGAGTGGTTAAAGGGGAAATATAAATTTTTCTTGCTGACGATCTATCCTTTGTATAGATCATCAATATCTGATCGGCGGGGTCCGACACCCTAGACTCCTGACGATCAGCTGGTTGAGAAGGTAGAGGTGCTTCCCGCAGGCCAGTGACGTCGCAACTGTTTTACTGGCTTGGGCGCAATTCAGCCCTATTCACTTCAATGGGGCTGAGCGATGCTCAGGCCACGTGACATAGTGGTGATGTCACTGGCTTGTGGGAAGCAGCAAAAAGGCCATGGCATTACCATGACACCTGCTGCCTTCTTGAACAGCTGTTCAACAGGGGTCCCTGTTGTGGGATCCCCATCGATCAGATGCTATTGACCTATCCAAAAGATAGATCAAGAAAAAGGTATAGAACCCCTATAAGTGGGCAAACTTGCTCCTCCTGCAGCCCCTCCCTCTAGTTCTTGATAGACAAGGCCAGAAGAGATGACTATTCAGGAACCTGGTCCTTTCAATCAAGGAGAGAGGGGTTGGCAGAGGAAGCAGGAGGAGCAAGGGTGTGCAGAGTGGGCTGACCCACTTTCAGTGCACTTAACTGCTTATTATTAATGTTGGATTAAAAGTACTTCTTCCGAATGAAGCAGCTGATTGCTAAGTGAAAGGTATCATTACATTTAGCTAAGCTAGCCCTACAAGGCATGGTGCCTGGTTTACCACTGAATGTCCTGGCGACAGAATTCCTTTGAATTAACTGTGACAGTGGAAAACACAGCTGGCAGAGTGAGCAGCATTGCTACCAAGCAAGGGTCACATGTTGGAGGCATGAGAGGCTTCCACCATTGTATAGTTGTCTTGGCAAAGGTACTACCCAGTCTGCCACCTGTTTCTCATTGTCATATTTCAAGATAGCCACAATCGTCTTAGGCTTCCCCATGTAGAGCTCTATAGGAAAGTCTGAGACTCCCTCATCTTCACTGCCCTTGGATAGAACAGTGCCAGTGATGTAGGTGCTTTGTCCATCCAAGAAGTGTGGAGGGGGTTGTGTCTTAGACTTTCCTAAAGCACTCTGCATGGGGAAGGCTGAGATGGCAACCATCTTCAAATGAATCATCAGGAGGACCAGAACAGAGGGCACCAGGTTTGTTAACCATACATGTGTTCATGTATAGTCAAATTTGGTGTTTGGCTGGAGAGTCACATGACTGTTAATTAATTAGAAATTTGTCAGGGATTAATTTATTCGTTATTCAGGGTTTCACTTTGAATCTTTGAGTTGAACGTAGTTTATGCTAGCCTAATGGTTCTTGTGTGTTTATAGGTTTCCTAATAATTTGCTGTTTACAAGTGCGTCGGGCGAGCTTTGGAAGATGGTTCGTATAGGCGGACAACCTCTAGGTTTCGGTATGTCAAATAACTAATTCTATCAGTAAATAAATTGTTTTACAATGGATTTTATGCAGACTGAAGACTCAAAGATGATACTATGTGCTGCAACAGCACGTAATAACTGATAAATGATTTTTAAATGTCACCTAGTTACACACCTGGCCAGAAGGAAGAATGGCAGTGGTAAATTATCTTTTCAACAGTAGTGACATGACGCTGGTTTATTTCTGCACACATTATAGAGAGAGTAGGTAGCCCTCTCATCTGGTCAGAAGTTACTGTTTCCATTCTCTGGGGTTCAGTGCAGATGTGGTACGATGGGCAAGTTTAAGGAAAACTGAACCTTTTGGCTGTCTCATTGTGCAGTAGCATTTCTTGTGGTTCCTTCCTCTGCGTATATAATGTGTTATGGACTGTTCATGGTGTGTATTGCATCAAGGACAATATTCATGAGCCTTGTTCTGTGTTTGTTATACAGCTTCATACTGAAAAAGTAATAGAGATTTCATGCATAGTACAAGCATTGCCAAGTTCATGTCAGTATAGCAGAAAGAACATGGGAAAAAAACAAAATTGGCAAAATAACAACATGGGATAAAAAAAAATAATTATTTGCTTGAAAGAGCTCCAAGTGGGAGCTGAAACGTTGCACTGTAATGGACACAAGTAAATAAATGTATTGTGAAAAAAGTAACACAAGTGAATATCTGTGTATCTCTTTTACCAAGTGCTGCTTTCTTCAGTTATTTGCATATAATGGCTGATGCCCACAAACGTATTTTTTTCTGTGTCCGTTCTGTTTTTTTGTGGCCCATATAAAGAACTATTTACTTCAATGGGGCCACAAAAAAACTGAAATTACTGTGTGCATTCCGTGTCCATATGGCCGTTCCACAAAAAAATAACCTTGTCCGCATTACGGACAAGTATAGGACTGGGGCCGGCCATTCTGTTCCACAAGATATGGAATGCACACACCCGGTATACGTGTCTTGAGGATCTGCAATTTGCGGACCACAAAACACCAACGGCAGTGTGCATGAGCCCTAAGTCTGCTCTCACAAAAGAAAAAAAGAAAACACAATTGCAATTTCTTAAAGAAATTTAAATTATTTTCTTGTTTTAGATGAATGCGGGATTGTTGCCCAAATCTCGGAACCTTTAGCTGCTGCTGACATCCCAGCATATTATATCAGTACCTTTAAATTTGATCATGCACTGGTAAGTTCATATGTAATGTGTTTTGAGACACAATACTGTATATGTTACGAGGGGTGTTAAGTTATCTACCCCAGCATGTTCAGTCAGTGTTAGCTGAGCTGGTCTTTGCAGGTTAAGACTTGTTTGGACATGCAACACACACAGTAGCAGTTTAGTCTGATGAAAGCACTGGAAGTGAAAGGATGGCAAGTGCAGTACAGTGTACGTCTACAAAGAAAGTGAGGGATTCGGAGCTTTGTTCTGTGAATAAATTCCTTACAAAGGAGAAAAAGAAGCCTAATGAAATCCACTAAAAGATGAACATCAGAGAGGTATAAAGTGATCTAAACACATGGCACACTGTAACTGCAATTTTTTGGGCCAAATGTCCCACCTCTTTACATACCACATATCCTCAATCTATAGTATTAGAGTCCCAAAGAATCCATGTGACCCCCTTCATCAAGGCCAGAAATAATACAGACCATCAAAAAAGACCTACTATATAAATGCAGACTTCCTCAACATATGTAGATCCCTGACCCAAGAATGCCTAAATAAATACAAACCCTTCAGTTCACAGAAACTAATACATATCCTATATCAGACTCCCCCTAAGTAAATAAGAGATTATTCCCAAAATACAAACTACATAACAGACTACCCTCAAAAACATACCCCAGACAAGATGTACAGATAGATGTTCTCTGTAGTGGTGCCTAGGCTTACTGAGGACTTCAGGAACAGGGCTAGATTTCATATTTCAAAGAGGCGATGCCCAGAAAGCTTACCTGCTCTTTTGGAAGTCCAGAAGATCTCTCCTTTTTTGGGACATTAAAAGACCGTTTACAAGTATGGTTTAAATGCCTAGTTCTTCTTCCCCTGCCCCACCATTTAGTAACTAAGTTGGCAATACTCGGGAGATAGCCTTCGTTCAGGCGACAGCTTTCTCTCCCAGTTCTCCCATACTTGTGCATGCTTGGCCAAGCAAGCATATGTAGTGAATAGGAGAAGGGAGAAATCCACTGCCAGAGTCCTCTGACGCTGCTTATCTCTCAGCAAACAAAATAGTTGGGCAGTTGAAATCCAGCATACCTTATCCTTAGGAGAGGAACAAAAGTTCTCATATATATTAGATGGTCACTCAAACCCACCCAAGTCCAGCTGCTATACATCAAATGTGTGGGGCCAGCTTAACAGATTTTCTTGTATACAATATCATTCAGGAAAAACTCTCTCTCTTAGGGCTCATTCAGACGGCCATATGCTGTTTTTGAGGAGAGTTCAGCACATCTGCAAAAAAAAAAAAGGATTGCATTCAATTTTTTTGCTGATCCATAGACTTCAATAGGGCCATGTCCTGATTTTCACTGACAAGCGCAGGACATGTTTTATTTCATTTTGCTGACCTGTGCAATGGAAGAAAAGGTCCCCATAAAAATGAATGGGACAACATCTAATCCACAAAAAAAGGATCCGCATTTTTGCGGACAGCATACTGCCGTCTGAAAGCACTTACCCTGATGGTCTTTGGATGCAGGTCAGCTAGGCCTCATAGTTATTCATTTATCAGCAGAATCAGATGTAATGCCTGTTGGGAGATATATTCAAATGGGAGATTGACTACTCCTTTCTTGTACAGTGACCTCTGCATCACAGATCATGCCTACAAAATTCCAATAGAAGTCAGTGGGGGGGATTTATCATGAGGAGAATATTTGAAGTCAGTTTTGCTTGAGTCTTTGTTAGTGTACTTTGTCACATTTATCAAATGTCGCATGTTTGATAAATTTGTCTTAGGCCTCCTGCACACGCCCGTTTTTTTTTTTTTTTACGCTTACGGGCCATTTTTTTAGTTCCATATACGGAACCATTCATTTCAATGGTTCCGCCCAAAAAACTGAATGTACTCCGTATGCATTCCGTTTTTACGTTCCGTTGAAAGATAGAACATGTCCTATTATTGCCCGCAAGTCACGTTCCATGGCTCCATTCAAGTCAATGGGTCTACAAAAAAAATGGATTACATATGTAATGTACTCCGTATCCGTTCCGTTTTTGCAGAACCATCTATTGAAATCTTTATGCCCAGCCCAATGTTTTCTATGTAATTACTGTATATACCATACGGAAAGGAAACGGAAACACAACGGAAACAAAGAACGGAACAATGGGTCCGTGAAAAACGGACGACAAAACACTGAAAAAGCCACACGGTCGTGTGCAGGAGGCCTTGTCCTTAAACCAACACTTTTATCTAAAAAGCTACTCCAGTTTTCCTACTCCAAAAAAAAAAAAAGGCTGAGTGATAAAATCTGCAGTGAAACTCATTAACATAGCTTACCACATCCACTTTTCCACCCACGTTTCAAAACTGGAGTGAGTGGGGTAAAAAAATGCAAAATGTTGCTAAATTTTTTCTCAAGGTAGTGCAAATAGTCACAAAAGCCAGAATTCTGGAGTGAAGGCATGATAAATCAGGGCCAGTGGGTTACCTGTAGACTATGTCTATGGCCCTTGGTGGCTGCTGTAAACAGCAGCTCAGCCAAGATGGCAACCCCCATAATCATTTTTAGGAAATAGAATAAAAAAATCTGCAATCAGGAAATAAAAAAGTGAAAAAGGGTGTGTTGTGGTTTTAAGTAACATAAAATTATATAGGACACATTACTTTTAAACCATACAGGGCATCAGATAGGGAGGGCTAACATGCTTTATCAAAACTGGTGTAAAGTAGAACTGGCTTAGTTGCCCATAGCAGCCAGCAATATATTACCTTTCATTTTCCAAAGCAGCTCTGAAAGTAAGGTGCAGTAGTTTTAAGTAAAGCCCCTCACCCTTTTCTATTGGAGTTATGACCCTTGTACATAGTATATACTCCAGTCTGCTGTGCCCTAATGTTTTAACCTCTACATCTATTCTTCACCAGTAAGTTTTTAACTGAAATAAAGCAAACCTATAAACTGAAGCTTCTTTCTTTTACAAATCTGTCAATACACCAAGCCATGGAGATCTAGGAGTGGACTAACTGATGGCAGTCAATCATTACTGAGACAAAACGAAGGGTTCGAAACATGGTGTATGTAATGTAGCCATGTGTCATTTGTATGGGGACAGATCCTTTACAATGAGCTCTTGTCAGAACTGCAGGCTATTCAAGGCAGTCTGCCTTAGTGGACATACTGTACAGCAATACTTTTCGGAGTACTGCACCTTTTTTCAGTTGCTCTAATTTTTCAAAATATGTATATCATTGCAATCCATTATGGGCTTATTCAGACGGCCGTATGCTGTCTGCAAAAATGCGGATCTGTTTTTTTGTGGATTAGATGCAGACCCATTCTACGTCTCCGCAAAATAAATAAAACATGTCCTATACTTGTCAGTAAAAGTCAGGACGTGGCCCCATTGAACTCTATGCGGAATGCAGTCCGTTTTTTTTGCGGACATGCTGAACTGTCCGCAAAAAAAACAGATCCACATTTTTGAAGACAGCATATGGTGGTCATCAAAAAATTACCTATTGTTTAAAGAACATCTTTATTTTTAACATATTTTAAAGAATATTTGGTGATTCTTTTTAATTTTTAATGTCACTATCTAAATTTTAACAAAAAACATAAAATCCAGCAGTTTTTGCACTGGCCACAAATTTTTTATTATTTAGCCTAATAATAGACATCACGTCTTGGTCTGTACAGATCACTTTACTGCAGTTACCTGCTTATCTGTCATTCTAATCCTGCCTGTAATAATATCACCTCTGTGTATAGATAAGACAGGATCCACCATTCACGATAGGTGATTGTCAGAGCTCTATTCTTTCCTAGTACAATGACCTCTACACAGGTGACAGAGCATGCCTAGAAAACTCTCCCATAGAAGTCAATAGGTTCCTCTCCTGTCCATTGTGACTATGGACCATAGGTCTGCCCCCTATACAGTATAATGACCCCCCAGTGCCCCCCCCCCCCATTCAATATAATAACCCTAGTAGCACCCCATACAGTATAATGACTCCCTTTGGCCCCCTCACAGACATGGGGGGCCCACCGTGTCTTTATCGGCTAAGGCCCACATGAACCTGGAGTCGGCCCTGCTAGGGAGTCCGGTATAGGTTGTTTTTAAAATGTGCGGCTTTACTTATCATTTGATTGTGGGAGAGCGACATGAATGTAGCTACAAAAACATTATACTATGTTATTGCAATATGTGATGTTGGTAAATGGACTAGTCGGTTAACGCTCCTTACGTCTTGCTTCAAAGTTGTTTACATAGCTGTTTGCTGACCTCTTCTGCATTGCTAACGAGAAGTATTGATTATTGCATTTCTTCTTATTTACGGGCATGTTACTACAGCAGATTTCTTCTTCATATTCTGTTTGATCTTTGCAGGTACCCGAAGAAAACATCAATGGTGTCATTAATGCTCTTCAGGTCAGCCAAGCAGAAAAGCATTAGAAGTCTTCTGGCTGGTGGCTAGCTTCTTTTTATTATCTGTGCAGTATTTCGAAACAAGCTGAATCTCATGAGGTGCCATGAAGGAAGAGAGACACTGAAATAGAGATGAATGTGAAAGTCTTCAGCAAGTTTTTTTGTTTTCTTTTTATTCTCTTATGTTAGTTTCCAAAGTGTTCTGTAACGTTCCTGCTAACTTGGTATGGGGAAAAAAAGAGAAAACCAGGAAAAAAGTAAAAAAGATAAAGAAAAAAAAAAGAAAAAAAATCATTGCACAGTTGCAATTAGTTATTACCGGGATGCTGTGCAGCCTTGTCTGTAGACATGATCTGCACCTTATAGATGAGTGTGAAAATTTTGTTCTGAAACGTGTGTGGAAAGTGTTAGACGCTTGAAAAAGGAATGAACATCACAAAATGGTAAAGAATATTGCACTGTATCCATCTACTCCTCGTCACGCGTCTCAAAAAGATTGTAATACCACAACTAGTACTACATGTTGAATAGTCCTGCGCCTCTTATCCTTGCCAGTTCCTGAGAGCAATAGATTGCAGGCTGCTCCTGCTTGAGACACGGATTGAAGTTTGTTGGGCAGAACCAATGATCCCCATCAGCTGATCGCACTGCAGTTTCCATGCAGAGATGAAAGAGGGAGTGTTGGCAGCTTTGTATAGTTCTCTGCACCTTGACTCTGCTTTGACCCCCTTTTATTTCTACGCATGGTGAACTGTGTTATTGTTGTGTTTTTGTTTCATAGTGACTCTTCTAGCCCAAAAAAAAAATAACCTTTTTCAGAGGATTTTAATTGTTGAACCATGCCCACCCCAGTCATGCAAGCATCATCTCTTTGGACTTGTTTTCAAAGTCCCCTCAAAAGGCAAAAAAAAAGTGCTTTGCTGCAGAAAAAATAATAATAATTTTGACATCAGTGGTTCATAAACTGGTTTCATTTGATTATTGAGCGAAGAAAAGAGAATCTGCTGTATGTTAAGAGTGGATCTTCACTCTTAGAGTTTGAGTCTTCGTCATAACCCTTCACTGTTACACTATATATTATAGGCTATCCCTTGAAATACTGTCAGTTTTATCTTGTGTGAATTTCTACATCTAGGCGCTTATGCCACACAGAGGACTACTGTACTAAAGACTGAATACCAAGTCGTGGCAGACATTAGGGTATCTATGCCGTATTATGGTAAATCAGATTTTGAGTTTTTCTTTTCTACTTACGTTATTTTCCATATCGTTTTGTGATATTTGCGAGTGCCACGCCTAACCTTTCTCCTCGAAGAGGCAGACATTTAACCTTTGAGGTTGTCAGTCACCTCCTACAATAACATACTGACCAGTACAGGTATAACCACAGAAGGGCTGTCTCTGTTGGGGGAAGAGGCTATGATAATTTAGATTTATACACAATCTACGACAGGCATCCTCAAACTGCGGCCCTCCAGTTGTTGCAAAACTACAACTCGCAGCATGCCTGAACAGCCTACAGGTATCAGCCTACAGCAGGGCATTGTGGGAGTTGTAGTTTTACAACAGCTGGAGGGCCGCAGTTTGAGGATGCCTGATCTAAGACAATGGCATTGATCTCATATTTGCATTTGACCTCTAGAATTTTTGCATATTATTAAGGGTCAACAAAATAGGTTGAGGTTGAATGTAATTTACCAGATTTTTAAAGGGGTTCTCCAGGAAAAAAAAAAAAAAAAAAAAAAAAATGAAACTACTGAAAAATCATGTTATTATACATAACTTTCTAAATGCCTTTCATTATTTATAATGGTTCGTTTAGTCTAGGGACAGTCGGGAGAAATTAAAATGGCCATTGTCAGATTACTAAGCATGGAATCCGTCCTAATTACTGTACATAGCAGGATGTCAGAATGCAGAGCACAGGAGCCCCATGGAAGCTGCTCTGACTGTGACTCTTATGTGCAGACCACACCTGAGGGAAGCACTCATCTGTGTCCATGGGCCTTAGAATAGAGCTCACCTGGTACTCAAAGGCTGAAGTGTAGGAATGAAGACCAGACACACACTGCTGTGGGAGAGGTAGGTCATTGCAAAACTCTTCAGCCTGTGAGTACAATTCTTTTGTTTCCTGGAGAACCCCCTTGATGAACAGTTTAGATTTTCTTTGGCTGAAAGCTATTCATCTCGACCGCCCATACACGTGTGTTTGTCTGAGTTTGCATGTGTTCTGAATGAGGAAAGGTGAATAAGCTGATGCTAGACACCTCTGGTGATGGCTTATCTCCTCTGAGAAGAAAAGGATTGCGAATATTGAAATCCAAGAGCCTGATCCTTCTTTTCCCTAATCGAGACATCCCTATACACTTTAGATGATTGGGTGGTCACTCTGAAAACAGCTTGTATTCCTCTAATGTTTTACCGTTCATTTTGAAAATACATCAATTTTATTACATTTATTGTTACTGTTCTTGGTCTATTTAGCCATCTAAAAGTCAATAATCTCCCGTTCATAAAATCTAGATATTACATAGTTCTTAACTAATTGCAAGACACTAATAATCCTACCAATAATCACAGATGACATTATGATATAATAGACCTCTTCCTAGTAGACATATCCTGGCAAGCACCTGTAAAGTAAAGGCTTCAATTTTTCTGAAACTTTAACATATGCAGTATCCAGCCAATAAGAATCCATATCAACGTATTTAAAGATTTGTGTTTGGAACTTAAAATAATCATATCACTGGTCATGAACCCTTCATGTATGTAAATTGATTCACTTCTCTTGCACTATCATTACAAACAGTTGTGAAAAGGCACCATCATATGACCATTCGTGCCATCATTTTGCCCCTTTTGGTTTTCTGCCAGTGCATACAGACACTGCACAGTAAGATGAATAAAAACTAAAGTTTCTGTAAAGTTACATTCTGTCCACATCATGGTCACCTTTGTTTCTGTCCGTACAATGCATACCAACTGCGCCTATCAGCCCCATTGACTTATAATAGGTCTTGTCTGGTTCTGCTATGGTGTCTGTCATTTTCATTGGAAAAAAAATCACTGCATGCAGCATTATATTTTTGTGTGAAATGTGATTGATTCTGCATTGCAGGTTCCTTGCAGAACCTACAGCACATACTGGTGAACCTCGAAAAGTTAGAATATCGTGCAAAAGTCCATTTATTTCAGTAATGCAACTTAAAAGGAATTGCGTTAATGCAGCTTAAAGTTAGAATATTGTGAAAAGGTTCAATATTCTAGGCTCAAAGTGTCACACTCTAGTCAGCTAATTATTCCATATCCCCTGAGCAAAGGGGACCTGAGATTGTGACTTTGGGGTTTCATAAGCTGTAAGCCATAATCATCCAAATTATACTAAATAAAGGCGTGAAATATCTCGCTTTGCATGTAATGAGTCTCTCTCATATGTTAGTTTCACCTTTTAAGTTGCATTACTGAAATAAATGAACTTTGCACGATATTCTAATTGTTTGAGTTTCACCTGTACATGAACAGAGTTTAAGTTTACTTTTATGTTATTTTCTTTGATACAAAAAAATGGAGCTGACTGGAGTTGCTGAGATAATGGCTAGAACCATTATAGAGAATGAACTACCAATTTTTGGAGCCTTTGGGGAAACTCCTCGCACAAGCCACGGAGTAATCCTAGTACACACATTCGTCTAAGGGCTCATGCACACTGTATGGCTATGTGTACAGAACCTGTACAGCAACATACACTCTATGTGCTGCCATATGGAAGCAATGCTACCTTAGTTATACTATCCTAGTAGTGTGCATGAGGCCTTAAGGGATTCTGTCACCTCCCCTAACCCAAAATCCGATTTTAAAGCAGTCATGCAGCACAGCTTACCTTGATTAGGCTGTGCTCTTCTATCTTGTAATCCGTCCAGTAGTTTCTGTGAAAAACTACTTTTATGGTTATGCAAATTAGCCCTGAAGGTGCCCAGAGGGGCGTTTTGTTCCCCTTAGTGAGCCCAGTAACGCCCCTCTTACAGTGCCCAGCCCGCCTTCCTTGCGACTGTCTAACCGCCCCCAGCCTCCCACAGCCTCTCCTCCCCCTCCCTCACGGCCGAATGAACTCTCGCACAGGCGCAGTACCCACTGAGGGCTGCGCCAGTGCGATCTGCAGGAGACTGAGGGCAGGAGCTTCATCCTCGTCACTGGGCTCAGCGCATGCCCAGTGACGAGGATGAAGCTCCTGCCCTCAGTCTCCTGCAGATCGCACTGGCGCAGCCCTCAGTGGGTACTGCGCGTGTGCGAGAGTTCATTCGGCCGTGGGAGAAGAGGCTTTGGGAGGTTGGGGGCGGTTAGACAGTTGCAAGGAAGGCGGGCTGGGCACTGTAAGAGGGGCGTTACTGGGCTCTCTAAGGGGAACAAAACGCCCCTCTGGCCACCTTCAGGGCTCATTTGCATAACCATAAAAGTCGATTTTCACAGAAACTACTGGACGGATTACAAGTTAGAAGAGCACAGCCTAATCAAGGTAAGCTGTGCTGCATGACTGTTTTAAAATCGGATTTTGGGTTAGGGGAGGTGACAGAATCCCTTTAAGGGAACTCATGAATGATTTACATGATCTTTTTACAATTTATTTATGGTATAATTAATAAATCATTAATGATGAAACATTTTTGTACCAAGACATAGGAATTATTTATATGAGGGAGGTGTAATCCCAATTCATTAGTGACCCTTATACTGTATTTTTTTTTGTTTTAGAGAAGGAAAATAAGAAAAAAAAAATTTCATCAGACCTCAGATCAGGCTGTAATCTTATGCAGACCTCAGATTAGACCCCCAATATTCTCCAGACCTCAGTTTAGACCCCCAATCTTAATCAAGACAGTAAAACAACTTACCTTTCCTGCTCCGGACGGTGTGCTGTTTCTGCACTCACCGCTCCCAGGTCTTCTGCCGACGCCGCACTCCGTCGGGTTATAGTACGTTCCTACTTGCACTACGTCCTTACGCTATATGCAGTCAGGACACAACAAAGCAGGAAACCTGTAAGACCAGGCCGAGGCGAGTACAGCCAGCTCTAGCAGAGCTACACACACCGCTCCCCACATACTAATGAGCACTTTCATAATGGAAGCACTCATTAGTATTTGCTTTATAAGGCGCACTGCAATCTTTGTCCCACTTTTAAGGGAAAAAAAGTCCATCTTATAAAGCGAAAAAATATGGTATTTTTTTTATTGCAAGTGTCTGCATAAACATTGTCTAGCTGCTAGAAAATTGCCCAACTTTAATGTAACTGTAAAATTCTAGATATGATTCTTTCACATTGAGTGTATGGTTCCTTTTCCCAACTGTACATTGTACTGTGCAGTATACACGGAAGCTGGAGCCACTTTTGGAAAAGTGCCTGCAGCACAAGGAGAGCAAGAATTGGCTAAGACAACAGAAGAAATGTCAGTTTGTTGCTTCTGTTGAGTCCTTCAGCCACATGGCATGTGCCACTTTTTTTGCACATCTCCTAGTATTGCACTTTTCTTATGGACTTTTGCTCAAACTCAAATGGAAAGAGGAGAGTACTAAGTGCAAAGGTAGAGCCATGGCGTTGTCTTATACAACCCATTCTTTTTCTGGTGCCACCAGGCATTAATTTTGGAAAGTCATTATCTCCTTGTACAAAAAAATATGAATCAGTAATCTGTAGTTTATAATGCCAGCAAGAATACTGAAAGGGCTGTACAGGGGATGTCATGGGTGCTACATAAAACCTGTAATTGTGGAAAGTTATTCTAATATGACTGACATATGGAGATCCATACAGCTTGTAACCATCTGACAATCTGGGTCATATTGTGAACATAAAGTCAACCTGCATAAGCTATAATGGGGACTGTAGTGTCACCCATGAGGCCTTAAAGGTACTAAAGATGTTTCATGAATTTTTGTAGAACCAAAGACAAATCCTGGTTCAGATTGCCCCTACATATTTGTTATTTGTATGTTTTGTAGAAGCCGTGTTCCATGTTGGTCTAAGATACTTTTAATTTCTAGCCTAATATTAAGATATTTTTGGACATTGTCAGGAACTTCTTAAAGCTGAACATACTTGCCTTAACATGATATCGATATCTATGATGGAAGAGCCCATTTTCCATCACACAGGAGGCTTGCTGTCATTAAACCCAATGAGGAATATCAGAGGCAGTCTACCACAGTCTGAAATGTCTTGAAATATTAAAATAGTTATGTTAAAATGTGTAATCACATCTCAAGATGAATGAATAATAGTTACTTTACTTAAGGCATGTGGGTTTCAGGTTTGAAGTCTTCTGAAAGACAGATTCCCCAAAAACTATATCTGCTATGGAGATGAACGAATCGATTCTAACGACTTGATTCATCTCATCAGCAGGGCTTCTTTACCTGTGGGGGGGGCTGTCCCCGCAGGTGAAGAAGCACCACCTGCCTGACAATCTCTTGCCTACACCTCTGCTCTTATTAACAGAACAAGGGCACAGGCACTTCTTTGGAGCAACATCTCTGAAAGGGTGGCACCTGCCTAGACACTGCTCTGAAGCCGAGCTCTGCTAATTGGAGATGCAGTGCAGGCAGGAAATTGTCAGGGTTGGGCTGTATGTCTGGTCGTATCAATCTTGTGGCAGGTGGCCGCTTCTTCACCTTTTGGGTACACCCCCCCCCCCCCCACAGCTAAAGAAGCCCTGCTGATGAGACGAATCAGTTTGTTAAAATCAATGCACCCATTTCTAATCTGGTACTCGCGGTACATTGACATCATTCTATTGAGTTAATTTAGTGATTATCAGTCCAGTTGTTTGAGTTTATTGGTATTCTTGAGAATGTAGATTTTATTGGTTTACTTTGATCCAGTGCATTGATTTACTGCTGTTGGTCTGTAGATTGCATTACCTTTATTGTAATTAGGTGATGACTAAATATTAAATGGCTTAGAGAAATTTCCATCAAAGATCTGTTAGAAAGTGCTAATCCATTTAGGGAATGAGCATATTTAGCAGAGCACGCCTTGAAATAACTCCTATATAGTCTGTGTAGCCTGTTCAATGAGATGTTTGAATTCTCAGCATTTCGTTTTGGCTTATTTTGTAGCTCTGCCAAAGACTCTGCTTTTAGAAAACATGCAGCATAGGGTATGGTGGGGATTGTTTGTAGTATATGTGCACCAGCAAGTAGTTTCTCCTATAGTATTGCTGTCTGGAAGTACCATGAAACAAGAGTACTTGAACTTGACAGCAACCATTCAGAGCCTTAATGGAATGAAAACATTGATAGTTTTTATTTTTATATACATTGCACTCAGGCCATTTCTTGATACAGGATGTGTGATGTGCATTTCTTCCTTAAAGGTGATGCCTTTTTTATTCCATGTTCTTAAACCCAAGAGGTCGGCCATACTGGGGTTAATCATTGGACTACCCAGCAATATACATCATCCAAAACTCCAGGATGATGTTAAAGATTTTTTTCTAGTTGTAAAAGATTTTGCTAAATCCCATGCATTGTTCAAGTACTAATCTACAATAATATGGTAAAAAGGAAAGATCCCAGTCAAAAACTGACCCATATTATGTTGCCTGAGTTCCTGATGGACTGGCTGCTTATCTTTGTCCATTGGAAGCTTCTTATGAAGGGGCACCTGTCAGCAGATTTGTACATGTTGGTACCATGTTCGTGTGTCTGCATTGCTGAGAAAAATTTAATATATGCAATTGAACCTCTAGGACCTACGGGGGCTTTCCCGGTCTACCAGGAGGCTCTGTTTTCTATGAAACTGCTGGATCCCTGTCAACTTTGATTGACAGGGCCAGGCAGTGAAAGTCATCATGCCTGGCCCTGTCAATCAAAGTTGAGGGGACTGCCGTTGCAGAGAGAACAGAGCCTCTAGGTGTAACAGCAACACCCATGTAATTCCTAGAGGCTCATCTGCATTTATTAGAACATACATTTTCTCAGCAATGCGGGCACATATGAACATGGGACTAATACAGCTGTCCTTAGCTGTCAAGTGCACATGTAACAGGTTAGGCAGTTTCATAGGTACAAATCTGCTGACAGATGCTCTTTAAGGAGGCCACCTGTGTATAGAGACTTGGTGACAGTGCTCTATAGGAAAATAATATGGAAAGAGAATTGCGTTGCCACCTCTTTAGAAGTGGCTCCCTATTTGTGAACTTTTTTGTCTGTTAGAAGCTGCAAGGTTTCAGACCGGAAGGTTCCCATACACTTTACGTTCAGCATTACTCTCACTTTGGCCAAGAATGCATGTGTTCTCAGAAAGTAAAGGGGAATAAGCCGCTCCCATACATCTCTGGCAATGACTTACCTTTCATTAGAACAAAGGATCTGCATGTTGAAATGCAAGGAATCTGATGCTTCTTTAACCCTACAGTCAAACATTATATCCATTGTATCTTCAGGACTCCTACAATAACTATACAAAGAATAATTAAAAAATTCCACCTGGAACCGAAACAGAGTTCAGTAAAAGTATTTTTGCAGTAGAAATTAATTCGCAAGACTGCGAAATAATAACTTAGGCTCATAGGAGCCAATACATTCTAATACTACTGTACGGAACGCTCGCTCCATACAGTATTCAAATTAAGTTTTATGCAAATAGACTTCGGATGTTTCATCCGAAGTATATTTGCTCATCCCTAATCATATCTAAAATTGCTCTTTTTTTTTTTTTAAGAACCTAGAGAGGCAGAAATTAGATTTACTCCCTAGCAATCAGAACAATTATAGTTGGCATTTAATTTGACTATGACTATAGTGAAAGATCTTTACCTACTGTAGTTGTCAGTCAACTTCGCTGTCACACAGTTTAGTGTCCCCCCCCCCCTTTTTTGGGGGGGGGGGGGGGCCAAAGGTCTGAATTGCTGAGTGTTTTTGTAACCTTTTTTAAAGCATTTTTGGCTATATAATGTGGTTTACCACGTGGCGCTTTTGTACCCCTTGTAATGTTACTTCGTCTGTACAGCAGTATGGAGAAAATACATTGGTACAAAAAATGCTGTGCAAAAGTGCTATTAAAAATGCCAACACGCATTGCACATAACTTTAAAAAAAAAAAAAAAAGAAAAACAATAACCGTGGGTGAAAATCACCAGGCAATGAGGAAAAAAAAAACAGACCCAGAGCATGATGTGAGTCAACACCATTGACCCAAGACTTCCGTGCAACATCTGGAAAAGGCAATAAAAAAAAAGCTGCAAATAATCACCATGTTAAAAAAAAAAACACACACACACACGAAAAACTTTAAAGCCCCACTCAAAAATACCAGAAAAAAATAAAAATCTGTGTTTGACTCCAGGCTTATCTTTTTATACAGAGGTTTCATGCAGGTGGTTGTCTAGTGCAGGGTGAATGAGTTACAACTCTGCTAGAATACCTATTAAATCCCCTTCATCAACCTCCATTGTCCAATATGGAAATAGGCATGTATACATAAAGCTGTTAATATAGTACAGGAATTCATGCTGTATGTTAATTATGCAGCGTGGGATGACTTGGTTGAATCCTAACCCTATGTACTGTGCGATTTGATAATATGGAACTCTATTCTAATTGTAGTATTTGCTATAAAATAGACTCTAATATGGAACTCTATTCTGATGCACTTATATAGCACTACTACTGGAGGAAACCCACGCAAACACGGTAGAACATACAAACTCCGTACAGATGTTGTCCTTGGTCAGGTTCGAACCCAGGACCCCAGTGCTGCAGGGCACCAGTGCTACCCCCCTAGTCTAGTCTTAGATCTTTAATGCCAGGCAGGTTAACGTGTTTACTCAACTCCTTAGACATCCATCTAGTATTAGTGCAGGAGTGTTACATATGGAACATACAGTTGACAGTGCTTCACTTACAACATGTTGTGCCTGTGTTACTTTGTCTTTACTACATATTTTGACTCTTACCCCTTTATTAATAGTAAATTAGAGACGGATAGAGGGGACTTGCTGTGGTATGAACCACATTGACTGACGAGGTGTATTAATTATATTAAAGGGTTCTCTGGGATATATTTATGAGTATGCAGCACTCCTGTGAGCACTGAGGCCTCCTCACAGCTTATAGTCAGCATTAGAGTGGACATATTACTTAGGTAATACTGAGGTTGCTCTGTTGATAATCTTTTATTTATGCAGATATCTGTTTATCACTGGGTTCAGCTACCATATATCTGTATAATGGCTATGTTTTCTTTTGGAGATTATTTTCCAAGAAGCAGCACCACTTTTTAACATGGGCACTGCATGGGTCTCGTATTGCAGCTCAACAGCATTTTGGTCATTGAGGAAAAGCTGTAATACCAGAGACAGAAGACAAGAGTGGTGCTGTTTCCAATCTCATAAGGAGTTTTCCAGGATTGTAATATTGATCAATATCAGATCGGTGGGAGTCCGACAGCCAGCACCCCCACCGATCAGCTGGTTAAAGAGAAGGCCACGCTCCATACCAGCACAGCCTTCCCTCCATTGTTTACCTGCTCGTCATCGCAACAGTGACCAGGTGTAATTATAAGCCATCACATTCACTTCTATGGGGCGGCTCGTTTCTATACACTTTAATAGGAAGGAGGCGAACGGGTAAACAAAAAAGGGAAGGCTGCGCTCACACAGAGTGCGGCCTTATCTTCAACCAACTGATCAGCAGGGTGTCTGCTGTCGGACCCCCACCAAATCTTTATGGCCTATCCTGAGGATAGGTCGTCAATATTAAAATCCTGTAAAACCCCTTTAAGTAAGCCTTGAGGGATTGGAAGACTTTGGCAATTTTTGTTTTAAGGCGATAAACACAGATTTTTGAACTTCTGTGATTGAAATTATTGTGAGGAATCCATGTAACTTGGTTAATTTTATTTTTTTTCCTTTCTGTACATTTCCAAATATGTTTCACACTCCAGTTTAAATTACTTTGGTGTTAATTTGCACAAGTTATCCAAAGAAAAGAAGTATTACTTTTATAATAAAAAAGAAGCAAATCTTTTCTCATTACTTTGCTCATTCTCCTTAGTATTGGTGCCTTTCTCATACCTACATTTGCAATTGTGTTTTTATTGATAATTATACCCTTGGATTTAGTCTCATTGTGTAGGATTTGTGAATGAATAGATAAAAGCAAATTATTTTACTTTTATGCTTGAACGACCATATTTCTGTGTGCCGCATTTTTATTTGTCTCACATGTTACATCTACTATTGGAGAATGCAGTTATTGTAAGATGTGGAAACGTTAGGTTTCCTAGTGAACACAAGGTACAATATTACTACACTTAGGGTAGGGATGACACTTGTTGACTGAAATTCAACAGTTGCAGTTATCTCACATGGAAATAACATTGTGAAGTATCATTCTCAAAAAAATTGCATAAAAAGATTGAAGGGTTGTTGTCCCTCTCTTAGGGTACTTTCACACTAGGGTTATTCTTTTCCGGCACTGAGTTCCATCCTAGGGGCTCCATACCGGAAAATAACTGATCAGTTTTATCCTAATGCATTCTGCATGGAGAGCATTCCGTTCAGGATGTCTTCAGTTCAGTCTTTTTGCCATTTCAGGACAGAGAAAATACCGCAGCACGCTGCGGTTTTATCTCCGTCCAAAAAGACTGAACACTTGCCAGAATTCCGGATCTTGCATTAATTTACTTTGAAGTGTATTAGTGCCAGATCCGGCATTAAGTGTTCTGGCAAAATGGATCCAGCTTTCCGGTCTGCGCATACCAAAAAAAATATATGTATACCGGATCAGTTTTTTCTGGATGACACCGGAGAGACTGATCCTACATTTGTCAGACGGATCCACATCCAGATCCGTCTGACAAATGCCATCAGTTTGCATACGTTGTGCTGGAATCCTCTGCCGCAAGTGTGAAAGTACCCTTATCAACGCCCTTCAAAAGGGAGCTGGTATTCAGCTAATACAGTTTCATAGAAAAGCACATCTTTCCGAAGAACACTAACAAACCCACTATCATATAGGGGAGAATATCTTGTTACCATTAGTCATACCAAGACTTATCTTAACATCTCTGGTTTCAGGGTTGTGATGACAAAAAAAAAAAAGAAAATCATCCCCTCCTAGGTGCCAATTCATTCTGTCCCAATTCTCAATATAGGATAAGGAGGCTATTCTCAATATAGGATAAGTTTTGTCCCCATTGACAATGAATGTGGACAAAACGGAAGCGTTCCCCCGCCCCACTATTGACATCCTATGACGGATCTCAATACTGTAAAGGGAAAGCGCAGATGTGCAAGTAGCCTTAAATACGTTTTGCACATTTTGAAACCACAATTCTGGATTTCAATTCCAAGATCAAATCAATGAGACACAAGGGAAGAGACATGAAGCTTAACTAGCGAAAGTTGCATCCTTGGCAATGAAGAACAATTAGATTAGTCTATTGCAGCCACAGATTGCAGTCTAACTGTTTAACAGGACTATGGGGGGAGAAAAGTCAGCTCCTCTGCGTCAACAATTGCGTTCATGTCTCAATTGTCATAGGAATGATCTCCATAGAATAAAGAGACTTTTATTAGGTTTGTATGGGACATAACATTTGGATACAAGAGTCTAATGCACATGCTTGTTGGAGGACAGTGCTGAGCAGTGAAACAAATAACAGTCGTCCTGGTTATGACGAGCCATGCTGAGAAATATTCCGGTGCCATCTGCTTAAAACAACTCATTTCTACAGTGTACAATCCACTGCTGCTAAACCAATGTCATTTAGAAAGTCAGTAACTAGAGATGAGTGAATTTCGGCTTATGAAATTCGTTCATGCTTCGTTTGGTGGTAAAAGGCGAATTGCGTTATGGATTCTGTTACCACGGACCATAATGTAATTCTATGACGGAATGCCTTTAGAGGCCTTCCGCTATTCATTCCGTCATAATAGAAGTCTATGGCCTGCATAACAGATCCATCCCGTTTCAGTTATGCAGGAGAGGACTTTCCTGCATAACGGAAACGGGACGAATCCATTTTGCAGCCCACAGACTTCTATTATGACGGAATGAATAGCAGAAGGCCTCTAAAGGCATTCCGTCATAGAATTACATTATGGTCCGTGGTAACAGAATCTATAACGCAATTCTGCTTTTACCACCAAACGAAGTGTGAATGAATTTCAAAATATGAAATTCGCTCATCTCTATCAGTAACACAGACTGGTCTTTCCATAGATTTATCCAACACAGATCTGCAATCATATTTGAAAATGTATAGGAAAATAACCACACATCAATAATGGTGAACCTTTTAGAGACCGAGTGCCCAAACTGCAACCCTACAACCCAATTATTTATTGCAAAGTGCTAATAGGGCAATTTACCTTGAATACTACAGTCCAATATAGTACAAACCGGATTCCAAAAAAAGTTGGGACACTAAACAAATTGTGAATAAAAACTGAATGCAATGATGTGGAGATGGCAAATGTCAATATTTTATTTGTAATAGAACGTAGATGACAGATCAAACGTTTAATCCGAGTAAATGTATCATTTTAAAGGAAAAATACGTTGATTCAAATTTTCACGGTGTCGACAAATCCCCAAAAAGTTGGGACAAGTAGCAATAAGAGGCTTGATAAAGTAAATTTGAGCATACCGAAGAGCTGGAAGACCAATTTTATGTCACGACCCGGAGGCTCCTATTGCATTCTCAATCTTTACTGAATCCATAGCAGCAAAGAGAAAAAATACACCAAATTCAGTAAACCATCCAACAAGGATAACCCCTCCCATAGTCCAGTCCATAAATAGAACCTCCCACCGGAAATCTTCCTCTTTCTTTGCTGCTTCCATGGCAAGATAAGTTTATTTTTTGTGACTGACATGATTAGTTTTTCATAGCTTGTGTCTTAAGAATTTCTCCCCTTGTATTTTATTCCCTTGTTTCTGAGGTATTCCGGTTCATATATATTATTATTTTACTGGTATTTGTCTACTGCCGTTTAGGGGTGTTATTGTGGGTAGTTTTCTTGCGGTTCCCCCCTTTATTCCCTAGGTTTATTTGCTTCCACTGCCTGTCCACCTTCCTGTAGCTGGTGTTTTGTCCGATACGTCTGTGCGGTCTACTGCTCCCCTTTTCTCTCTCCCCCCCCCCTTTCCTCCCCCCCTTCTTCTCATACCTCGTTCGCGCCGGCGCCATTTCCTGGGCTGTGCGCTTCTTCTCCCGAGAGCTCGCGATAACGAGATCTCGGCGTCTGTGTGCTTTATCCCGGCGTCCCCGAGATTCTCGGGCGCCATCTTACGCCTCCCTCCGGCCGACTTCACTTGGGGCCGGATTGGGGGCGTGTTCTGGTGCCGCGTGCGATTTTGGGGGCGGAGTTTCCTCGTTTGTTCAGTGTTTCTGCTCCCTACAGGTTTGCTGCTTGCTGGAGTGACTAACTCCCATCATGTCCCTGCCTTCACAGCCCGCTTCTGATGCCCCCACCCCTATCATAGTACCTACTCCTGCCCCTGCTGTTTCACTGCCGTGCCCCGCACCTGCTTTGCCACAGTCCAATTTACAGCAGTCTATTACAGAAGCCATTAACAATGCTATGGGCTCAATATCCTCCGTTATTTCACAGTCCATTGCCCAGGCGCTAAGGGTTCAGAACCCTGCCCCTAATCCCTCTGCTGCTAATGCCTCCAGAATTATAGAATCAGATAGCCTAGTTCTATCACAAGACCGCGTGCTTGGTTCATGCAAACGAGCCTGCACGCGCCAGGCAGAAAAAGCGCGCCCCTGGAAGTCAGCTCGGGCTCAGCCCGTCCCTAGTTCAGACTCAGAATTAGAGTCCGAGGAGGAGGCTTATAGTGATGGCCATAGTGCTTCTGACCCAGACCTAGAGGAGGTACTGGTAGAAGATGAGGATTTTGTTTCTGAAATTCCTTTGTCGCGCCCATCGACTAGTACGGCCCCTGAGGCCCAGGGGTCATCTACAACCCTTACGGACCCTTTGTTCGACCCGGATACTTTACATCATCCGCGGTCCGCTGAGTGGTTGCCCACCCCACATGTGGCCCAGTACTTGGAGGACAGAGTTAGAAGACCCCTTTCTAAGGAGACGCGCAGTAAGCTAAAGGCCGAGTGCCCGCGCCCCTTAGTCCCTAATAAGGTTTGTGAAACCCCCAACGTGGATTCCGAAAATGATCAAATTTTTAGCCAAGACTGGCTTTAATCCCTGCAGAGGGCTTGACTCGGCACTTCGTGCCTGCCAAGATAAATTGCTGGATAGCTTAGGCCCGTTGACAAAAATTTTCGAGTTGGCGGAATCTGCCAGATCTGACGGCACTCCCATTGACCCAGATGATCTGCGCGGCTGGGCTCAGCGCGCCATCTGTATGGTTGGAAATGTGAATGCTTCACTTTCCATGGAGCGGAGGAAAGCGATCCTCATCAAGATTGAGCCGAAGTTTTCCAACATGGCTCTTACTGAGTCGGGCAAGGAGGCACAGGGGCTCTTATTTGGTGATACTTTCATCAAAGATCTGGGCAAGTTTGTCGGGGCTTTCACCGCGTTGGATAAGGCCCAAAGCTCCATGCGGAAAGTTTTTCATGGAAGAGTCTCTTCCAGGGCCAGCAGCTTTAGGGGCCGCCTGTCCGGCCGTGCCCATTTCCAGACCCGTGGCAGCGGTCGAGGCTCCTTCAATCAGCGGCAGATGTTCCAGGACCAGAGACCGCAATCCTCCTTTTTCCCATCCAGAGGTTCATCCGGTAGATCCAGGTCCTTCAGAGGATTCTCAGGATCAAGACGTCCCCTCGGTAAGTTACCAGAATCTAATGTCTTTTTCCGACCATTGCATAGGGGGCAGACTCCATCATTTTTTGGATGCTTGGTCCCGCATCACGTCCGACCCATGGATCCTATCCACGATCCGAGGGTTTCATATCGAACTGACTGTTTCTCCTCTGTTCCTCCCCTATCCGCATCCGAGGGTGCTTTCAAGTCAATCCCTAAGTTGTTTGAACACGGAGCTGTTTTCTCTCCATTTGAAGGGGGCGATAGAGCGTGCCCCCGAATCCAGATGGAGGAATCATCAGCGACATTTTCTTAGTACAGAAAAAAGGAGGTCAGTTTCGACCGGTCATAAACCTGAAACGTCTCAACCGATTTGTACGGTACCGCCATTTCAAAATGGAGGGTATCCACCTGCTCAGGGACCTTCTGGTTCCGGACGATTGGATGGTGAAGTTGGACTTGAAAGACGCGTACCTGACGGTCCCCATTGCTCCGGCTTCCAGGGACCTCCTTCGATTCCTGTGGGACGGTCAGGTCTGGCGGTTCACCTGCCTTCCCTTTGGCCTTTCATCGGCTCCTTAGTGCTTCACCAAGCTGATGAAACCGGTGGTGGCTTGGCTCCGCCTCCAGGGGATTCGTCTGATAATTTACTTGGACGACATCCTGATCCTGGCCCAATCCCCCGACATCCTCCGGACTCACTTGCGGATGTCAATATCCTTGCTCACGGACCTGGGGTTTATCAACACCAAGAAGTCGTCCCTTCAACCTTCCAGGTCCATGGAATTTTTGGGATTTGTGGTGGATTCGTCCACTCAGAGTCTTTGTCTTCCGGGTTCCAAAGTCAGGTCTATCTGCAAGGAGTTACGTCATACTCTGCGGCTTCCCCAGGTCTCACTTCGTCATTTGGCTCGAGTTATAGGCCTTTTGTCTTCCTCCATCCAGGCGATTTTCCCAGCTCCGTTACACTATCGGGCCCTTCAACGGCTAAAGATCGCTCACCTTCAGTCAGGAGCGGCGTATGCGGACTTGGTGACCCTGGATCAGGAAACGAGAGACGAGCTGGTGTGGTGGATTTCCAACCTCGATGCATGGAACAGCAGAGCCATCGTGGGCCCTCAACCGGATCTCATCATAGAAGTGGATGCCAGCCTTCTCGGCTGGGGTGCCCATTGCGAAGGAGTCTCCACTGGGGGCCCGTGGGCGGCGGACGAGTCCCTTCTTCACATAAATGCTCTGGAACTCTTGGCGGGGTTGTTTGCCATTCGCAGCTTTGCCAGCAACAGGATCTCGGCATGCATCAAGCTCAGGATGGACAACGTGTCAGCGGTCCGGTACGTCAACGCCATGGGAGGTACTCACTCTGCGATTTTGACTCATTTGGCGAAAGAGTTCTGGACATATTGCCTGGACAATGGATTCAAGGTGATCGCGGAATATATCCCGGGTCTTCACAATACCTTCGCGGATTGGAGTTCTCGGTACACCTCGGACTTCAGCGATTGGAGATTGGATCCGGCGGTGTTTGCCTCTATCGTTTCTCTTTGGAACCCGTTTACCCTAGACCTCTTCGCGTCGCGTTGGAATTCCCAGCTCCCCAGGTTCTACAGCTGGAGACCGTACCCGCTGTCGGAGGCCGTGGACGCCCTGCTTCAGGACTGGTCGGGGGGCCTTTCGTATGCTTTTCCTCCTTTCATGCTGATCCCTCGGGTGCTGTCACAGATTCGCCACCAGTCAGCGGAAGTGGTCCTGATAGTTCCCTTATGGCAGGCTCAGGTATGGTTTCCTCAGCTCCTGGAACTCCTGATAGAGGATCCTCGCCTCCTCCCGTTTTCTCGGAGTCTTCTCCTCTGCCCGATAGGCCAGCATCATCCTCTCCTGTTGGACGGCTCCCTCCGCCTCCTGGGATGCAGAGTATCGGGATGCAATGGGAGGTCGCTGGAGTATCGGGGACGGCTAGGTTCCTCTTGGAGAGTGCTTGGGCCCCCGGTACTAGGAGAGCATATCGATCAGCTTGGGGCATCTGGTCTCGTTGGTGCGCTGGACGGAGTTTGGATCCCATTTCGGCCCCTGTGACCGAGGTTCTTCTGTTCTTGTCCTCTCTCTTTGACGAGGGTAAAGCTTACAGGACAATGAATGTCTTCAGGTCGGCGATCTCTTCCCGTCACCAGGGTATTGCTGGTTGTCCAATTGGCCAGCATCCTCTGGTTTGTCGACTCCTCAAGGGCTCTCGCCTTTCTCGTCCTCCTCAGCCTCGTTTCTCCTCTTCTTGGGATGTCCGCTTGGTTCTGGATTTCTTTTCGCAGTGGCCTACCAATTCGGATCTTTCTCTGCGACAGCTATCTGCCAAGCTAGTGTCGTTACTCTGTCTTGTTTCTTGCAAGAGAGTTTCGGACGTCAGGGCGCTAGACTTTAATGCTCTCTCCTTTTCCCCTCATGGAGTTTCCTTCAACATTTCCCGCCGTACTAAAACTAACATCAAGTCGGTGTCTTATCCGGAGTTCCCCAATTCTCCGGCCCTTTGCCCGGTGGGTTGCCTGAAGGAATACTTATCTCGCACTTCGTCCCTCCGTTCTCTTTCTTCTCAATTATTCATTTCTTTTCGCAGACCGTTCCGCCCGGTAACTAGTGTCACCCTGTCCCGTTGGGTGAAATGGATCCTTTCCTTATCCGGGGTGGACACTTCTTCTGTTTTCTCTGCCCATTCGGTCCGGGGAGCCTCTGCTACTTCTATGGCGGTGGCGGGGGCTCGCTTAGAGGATATCATGAGGTTAGCGGACTGGTCTAGATCTTCCACATTCCGGGAGCTTTATTTTCGGCCAGCTCCTCACGCTTTTGAGTCTGTTATCTCTACACTTTAAATTTGCAATAGGAGCCTCCGGGTCGTGACATAAAATTACATGATTTTCCTAGTTTATGACGTAAAGTCATGATTTTATGAACGACACGGAGGCGAGTATTGCCCCTCCCGATTTTGCTTACGTTTATTACTGCTTCCATTAATAAAGTTTTTGTTCCCTCCCTGATGGTGTTCGGTGGTCATTATTATTATCATTTTTATTGTTTATTGTTATTATGTTTTATCATTATTCTTGGTTCTGTTGGTTGCTCTGATTTATGTTTTCTCATTTATTGTATATTTATTTGTTACAGTCAATCTATGATACCGGTGACTTTTTGGTTTCTGGCGGATTTCCATGTGCCTTTATATTTTTCCCTTTTAGGTTGAGGTCCTACCTTGCTGTTGCCAAGTGCTTTTCCTGTGGCGGTTTTTTCGGAAGCCTCCGGTGATTGTCGATTCTGGCGGTGTTCCGGATGGGCCCTGTTTCGTTCCTGCCTGGCTCGGTTGAGTTTCCTGTTGGACCACAGTTGAAGGTTGTTCCGGTCCGGTTATTCTGTTTGGGAGTTCTTCATGACAAAGAAAGAGGAAGATTTCCGGTGGGAGGTTCTATTTATGGACTGGACTATGGAAGGGGTTATCCTTGTGGGATGGTTTACTGGATTTGGTGTATTTTTTCTCTTTGCTGCTATGGATTCAGTAAAGATTGAGAATGCATTACTCGCCTCCGTGTCGTTCATAAAATCATGACTTTACGTCATAAACTAGGAAAATCATGTAATTAACACTAATTAGGTCAATTGGCAACATGATTGGGTATAAAAAGAGCTTCTCAGAGTGGCAGTGTCTCTCAGAAGCCAAGATGGGTAGAGGATCGCCAATCCCACAATGTTGCGCAGAAAGATAGTGGAGCAATATCAGAAAGGTGTTACCCAGCGAAAAATTGCAAAGACTTTGCATCTATCATCACCAACTGTGCATAACATCATCCGAAGATTCAGAGAATCTGGAACAATCTCTGTGCGTAAGGGTCAAGGCCGTAAAACCATACTGGATGCCCATGATCTCCGGGCCCTTAAACGACACTGCACCACAAACAGGAATGCTACTGTAAAGGAAATCACAGAATGGGCTCAGGAATACTTCCAGAAACCATTGTCAGTGAACACAATCCGCCGTTGCCAGCTGAAACTCTACAGTGCAAAGAAGAAGCCATTTCTAAGCAAGATCCACAAGCTCAGGCGTTTTCACTGGGCAAGGGATCATTTAAAATGGAGTGTGGCAAAATGGAAGACTGTTCTGTGGTCAGACGAGTCACGGTTTGAAGTTCTTTTTGGAAATCTGGGACGCCACGTCATCCGGACCAAAGAGGACAAGGACAACCCAAGTTGTTATCAACGCTCAGTTCAGAAGCCTGCATCTCTGATGGTATGGGGTTGCATGAGTGTGTGTGGCATGGGCAGCTTGCATGTCTGGAAAGACACCATCAATGCAGAAAAATATATTCAGGTTCTAGAACAACATATGCTCCCATCCAGACGTCATCTCTTTCAGGGAAGACCCTGCATTTTTCAACAAGATAATGCCAGACCACATTCTGCATCAATCACAACATCATGGCTGCGTAGGAGAAGGATCCGGGTACTGAAATGGCCAGTCTGCAGTCCAGATCTTTCACCTATAGAGAACATTTGGCGCATCATAAAGAGGAAGGTGCAACAAAGAAGGCCCAAGACGATTGAACAGTTAGAGGCCTGTATTAGACAAGAATGGGAGAGCATTCCTATTTCTAAACTTGAGAAACTGGTCTCCTCGGTCCCCAGACGTCTGAGTGTTGTAAGAAGAAGGGGAGATGCCACACAGTGGTGAAAATGGCCTTGTCCCAACTTTTTGGGGATTTGTTGACACCATGAAATTCTGATTCAACATATTTTTCCCTTAAAATGGTACATTTTCTCAGTTTTGTTCCGTGATTTATGTTCTATTCTGAATAAAATATTAGAAGTTGGCACATCCACATCATTGCATTCAGTTTTTATTCACGATTTAGCTATAATAGCCTGCCTACATTCAGTGCGCTTATTAACCTACAAAAAACCTCTCTGTCTATAGTTGACAGCACAACGTTTCACCTGGAGTAACATACAATGTCATAACAAAAAAGCCAGTGGAGATAATATATCCAAATTCATATCACTTTATTATGTATAAAATATAGAGAGAAAGGGCAAGATGAAAAAAGTATACAGAAAAGCAAAGGGCATATATACCACTGGACTATCATGTATCCCCACAAGGCTAATAAGCACTTATCGGGTACCAGGTCCGTGCTGTGACACACAAATATCCAATATGCACCAAAGAGGTGTATAGTAAAGAGTATACACACCCCAGTAAGGAATTACATAATATACTGCAATTGCCTCAAGAAAAATGTCCTTTGCTTTTCTCTACATTCAGTGTGCTGCCTGTGCCATTCAAAGCATGCCCTGCGCTGATGAACGGCAGAAAAAGTCTAGGGCATATTGGTACACTATAGACTTTTTCCAGGGTGCGGGTGCCCACAGAGAGGGCTCTAAGTGCCACCTTTGGCACCCATGCCATAGGTTCGCTGCCATACATGATGGCCAACATTGATGGCCAGTTAGCCGTGTTCGCCCGCGAACACATGTGAGCTGCCATCTTAACTTACAAGTCCGTCGAGGCACAGGTAAGTCCTTACCTGTGCCTGTGCGCGAGCCGGGCTGAAATGAAATGCGGTCTCCGGGAGCAGGCAGTTCCGCGAACAGCCTCCGGGGGGCCTTCATCGGGCTGTTCTCGGAACTGCCTGCTCCCGGAGACCGTATTTCATTTCAGACCGGCTCATGCACAGGTAAGGACTTACCTGTGCCTCGCCGGACTTGTCAGTTAACATGGCAGCTCGCACGTGTTCGCGGGCGAACACAGCGAACTGGCCATTACTGATGGCCAACAGCAGACTAGTGTCTGCCAAAAGTGGTCACTGGCTAAAACTACAGAAGCACAGAATGGCACTGCACGCCACCTCTGACCCCCAGTCCAGAGGTTGTGCACCCCTGGTCTAGAGTATTCATTTAGCATCCTTTTGATGGTCTGGTATTTTCAGGATATGGACAGTACAAAATAGTAGCAGATGAGCAAGTCAGGGATGCAATAACGACTTTTTTTCTGAATGGCAAACAAAGAGATGATCTTGTTTTAACATAAGGATGGTCAAGTAGCTTAACACATGCATTTAGATGAGGTTGATTAACAGCTGCCAACAGTTCTCTATTTTCTAACCATAGGTGCATTAATCTCAGTTATAGTAAAATGTGCATGAACGTGGCTTGGTGCAGGATGACAAATGCACAATTATTCTGCAGATTTTAGGGTAAAACGCACAGTAAAGACTCATGCACAATGAGGCATGCAAAAATGTGGCATACATTGTATTACCAACCAGTTTTCCCGGATGAAGTCATTTTGGTACTATATCAAACATTCTAATGCCTTCCATATTTTCTACTGCAGCATGTTTAACCCCTATAACACCATTTTCATCACTGCACTTTTCTGAAAATAGCAGAAAATTGTAAGGGATTGTATTACTGTTAGAATACTCTCCTGCAGGTAATATTATTATGTCCAAAATGTATATTCCTGGAACAGTAAAGTCAACCAAAAGTATACAGAAAAAAAACAACAACAAAAAAACACGTGTAATTGGCATCTAATTCCTACAGGAGAGGCATAACGTGCAAAATGGGAGCAATTTGGAACTCCGTTTATGTGTTTTGAATATAGTTATAGAAAACAGTATTACTATAGTTCATACACTCATGAGTATCCGCCCTGTGTTCTCAATCCCCTAAAGCATAATGAAAGAACATGAAAAAAGACTGCACCAAACTGCTTAAATACCCACTTTCTAATATGTTGTTCTTAGGTCCTAAATTATGCACATTGATTTCATACATTTTTAAACTAGTAGGAACTCTACTTTTCTGAAATTCAAATACGATTGCAAGGCCACTGAGATAAGATTACATTCTGGTTTCTCAAAGCCACCACTAGAGGGAGCATAGGAGTTCAATGCATTCTGGTATAAACCATATGCAGTAAACTCCTATGCTACCTCTAATGATGGCTACTCGTAAACAGAATGTCAACAGGGCATCTATTAGTAGATTTGTACCTATGAAAGTGGCTGACTTGTTGCACGTGTGTTTGGCAGGTGAAGGCATCTATGTTGTATTGCTTTTATACATGCAAATGAGTCTCTAGGAGCAATGGGGGTACTGCTGTTACTCCTAGAGCAGGGATCAGCAACTTACAGCACTCCAGCTGCTGTGAAACTACAACTCCCAGCATGCACATTTATTCAGCTGTTCTTGTAACTCTGGATTGGAGGATTCTGGGAGCTGTAGTTTCTGAACAGCTGGCATGCCAGAGGTTGCTGATCCCTGATCTAGAGACTCTGCTTTCTCTGCAATGGCCGTGCCCTATGCACTTTGATTGACAATATTCGGCAATGTAAACATCATAATGCCTACCCCTGTCAATCAAAATGCAGAGAGAGCTGATCCACTTGGAGTAACGACAACACCCCCATTGCTCCTAGAGGCTCATTTGCATATATTCAAACTAAAAAAAAATCTCAGTAATGCGGGCACATATGAACATAGGACCAACACACAAATGTAACAGGTCAGCCAGTTTCATAGGTACAAATCTGCTGATAGATGCCCTTTAATTGTGTGTCTATGCAGGGAATTTGTAGCTCTACAAATACCGTACATAATACATTAGTTTACTAGCAAGCAATCTTCACGTACTTAGATTTTTTTTTAAAAACTAACTCATTTGTATTTTTAAAAATTTAATAGAGTTTTCCGAGATTTTTTTTAACTGATTATCTATCCACTAGATAGGTCATCAGTATCTGATCGGTGGGGGTCTGACACCCTGGAGCCCTGCCAATCAGCTGTTTGAGAAGACACGGGTGCTCCTGTGAGTGTCATGGCCTTCTCGAAGCTTACCAAGCACAGCGTTGTACATTGTATAGCTGCTGTGCTTGTAATCGCAGCTCAGCCCCATTCACTTGAATCGGTCTGAGCTGCTCCTAGGCCACATGACACTTGAACTTGTCGTCACTTGGCCTAGGAAAAGCAGAGAAAAGGCCATGGTGCTCACAGGAGCACCCTGCCGCTCAGCTAATCGGCAGGGGGTACCGGGTGTTGGACCTCCACTGATCAGATACTGATGAGCGAATCGGCTTCAGATGGTACATCCGAAGTCGATTTGCAAAAAACTTTGTTGTAATACTGTACAGAGTTCCTGCTCTGTATAGTATTAGAATGTATTGGCTCAGAAGAGCTGAAGTTATTACGTCGCGAAGTTCCACAAGACCGTGTAATAACTTCAGGAATTAATTATTACTGTAAAAAATCTTGGTACCACGGTATGGGAAAATATGTTTTTAGTCCACAATAGGTACAACACAATAATGGAAAAAAACAAAACAAAAGGGTGGCCATAGCCTTAAAAATCCAGCACTACTGCATTGTGGATATGAGATTCCCACTGGCTGGTTTATTATTTTAATTAAATGTATACACATACACCCCCATCCGACCAGGACTGTATTCATCAAATCCCAGAGATTTATATTCCTTGTAATACAGTTTGAACTGTTTGAATTTAAGAACAATATTCGTTTAGGTATAAAAAAGGCGATCTCTAGTTAGACGGGTTCCTAACACTAAATTCTATCTGTTATGTGCCATGACGGCTACCATATAATTCAGCAAGTGTAGGTTCTACATGCATGCTGGGCCCGCTTTAATTTCTGTCATTTTTTGGTGCCAAAATGGCCTCCATTATATCCAAGGAAAGCAGGTACCAGCATGCATGCCGGGCCCACTCCACACCACTCCCGGCGCCAAATGGCCATCAAGGACTGCAATGAGACTCCACAAACTCTCTAGCATCTCTAACTTATTAGTATAGCATTTGCAATTGTGACGCAATTTTGTACTTTATTTGTTTTGCAGTGAGCTGTCGCATTGTATGTTTTGTTTAACAGTTTTGTTCTCAGCCATAGCAACGTGCTCCTGCGATTTGGGATGTGCTGACTGACCTCCCCCTTTTTTCTTCAGATTGAAAATCACATTAAATGGACAACATACTTTCCATATCATCACCACGACGGCCCGTATTATCTTGTATGGCCGTCGTGGTGATCTCATGGAAAATGAATTACCGGTAAGTACTTATTCCAGCTTTTTTTGGCTAGTTGTGTGGAAAATAAATTGCAACTTTTCTGTGTTGTATCATTTTGTTAGGGGCAGATATACTACTGTGCATACATATGTCAGAATTAGTGTGTCTTTTTTTTACCACAATGGGACCACTGTATCAATTATCCATGTCCTAGGCCCACTGTACAGCTACATGCAAATACCACCTGTTCACACAGCTTCAGGCAGCAGCAGCAGCATGCTCGAAATTATGGAATATGGTTGTCCCTGTAGCAATTGTGAGAAGGCAGGTCATGGAGAAAAAGGATACTGGATGGCCTGCCTCCATTCCTAGAAGTCCTCTCAGCCAACTAATGAATCTATAATAATAAACTGCCTATTTGTATGTAGTGCAGTCAGGCTACTCTGCCACTCATGTAGGGGGGGGGGGGGGGGGGGGAGAGAGAGAGAGAGAATAGGGACACACCAGGAATTCACCTGGTCCCATTTCCCCCTACACAGCTGTTCAGTGCTCTTGCTACATAACCCAGATTACCACTGTCACCTTAATCTCCAAGTCACACCTCACTACCTGTGCCCTTGACCCAATCCCATCCCACCTCATCCTCACCACTATAGTTATCCCTGCCTTAACCCTCCTCTTCAACCTATGGCTAACCACTGGTGTCTTCCCTTCCTCTTTTAAATATGCTACCATCATATCCATACTCAAGAAGCCCTCCCTAGACCTATCGTCTTTATCCAACTATCACCCTATCTCACAACTACTCTGTGCTCCTCCTCATTGACCTGTCCTCTGCCTTCGATACGAGGAGATCCAATTCTGGATCTCCTCGTATCTCACCAACAGAACCTTCAGTGTTTCCCATTCATCCACCACCTCCTCATCACGCCCCCTCTCTGTTGGTGTCCCTCAAGGCTCAGTTCTGGGTCCCCTACTTTTATCTATTTGGCCTGGGACATAGAGTCCCATGTCTTCCAATACCACCTCTATGCTGATGACACTCAAATCTACCTTTCCGGCCTAGATAACACTTACCTGCTATCCAGAAACCCAGTGTGTCTGTCAGCTATATCTTCATTCTTCTCTTCCCGCTTCCTAAAACTCAACATGGAGAAAACTGAATTTATTGTCCTTCTCCCATGTCACTCAGCCCCCTTACCTGACCTATCCATTACAGTTAACAGCACAACGCTTTCTCCAGTCTCACAGGTCCACTGCCTGGGAATAACATTTGATTCTGCCCTGTCCTTTAAGCCACACGTCCAAACCCTCACCTCCATCCACCACTTTCAACTTATGAACATATTTCGCATTCGCTCCTTTCTCACTCGACGCAAGCCCTCGCCATCTCCCACCTAGACTACCGCAACATTCGCCTGTGTGACCTTCCATTTAGCACACTCGCTCCCCTCCAATCTATTCTCAACTCTGCTACCGGTTAATCCGCCTCTACCCTTGTTTCACCCTCTGCCAATCTCTTCACTGGCTCTACATCGCCCAGGAAATTCTGTTTAAAATGCTAACTACATATAAAGCCGTCCACAACCAGTCCCCTCCTTACACCTCTGACCTGCTTTCTCGATTCATCCCCACACAATCTCTGATCTTCACAATACCTACTTCTCTGTTCTCCTGTCATCAATTCTTCCCACAATTGACGAGATTTCTCATGTGCATCTCCCATACTCTGGAACTTGCTTCCCAGGACATCAGACGCTCCCCCAACATGCAAAAGTAATCTGAAAACTAGTAATGAGCAAAGCTTCATTCAAAACTTTGGATTAATGCTGTACGGAGATCAGTCTTCGTACAGCATTAAAATGTATGGGCTCCGATGAGTCCGGCTGCCGCGGGACCCCCGTGCAGCTGGGAGCGGGCTCTCACATGAGAACCACTCTTCTGCTCTAACAGCCCGGACCGGCAGAAGTGGCAATCCACGCTATTAAAAACCCTTTATATGCTGCGGGCAATGGCGCCCGCCAGCATGTAAAGCGGTGACAGAGGGAGCTGAACTCCCTCCGTCTCCCATCAACACACCGCATGTGCGATCAAATTTGCGGGGTGCCAATGTGCATAAAGGCTGGCTGGGGTCTTGTATAGGCCCCAAGCCAGCCTTGAGTAATTCCAGCAAGCTGTGCCTCCCTGGCGGAGCCTGCTGGTCAATGTCAGTATAGCCCTAACATTAAAATGCATTTTAAAAGCAATCAAAATGTTGTCTGTTATGGTGCCCTTGTGGGACTATTAAGTGGTAAAAAAATAAAAACATTTATTAAATGAATAAAATTTATACACTTTTTAATTTAAAAAAATTGCAAATTTGCATTGTTTGGTATCGCGTCCATAACTACACACAATCCATAAATATCATGTAAATTATCCCTTACGATGAAAAAATAAAATAAAAAGACAAAAAAATCTTCGTTACCACAGAAAAAACTTAAAGGGGTGTCCGGGTTCATAGCTGAACCCGAACATACCTCCATTTTCACCCAGGCAGCCCCCCTGACTTGAGCTCCGATGCTCTCCTTTGCCCTGCGCCAAATCGCGCAGGGCAAAGGCATTTTCCGGAGTTCCGTTGACGAACCGGGCTCTCCTTGGGGCTGCCAGGAAGCCCGGTGACATCACCGACACTGATGGGCGGGCTTTAGTGCTGCCCTAGCCAGTAAAACTTCTAGGTCAGCACTAAAGCACGCCCATCAGAGTGTTATTGTAAACAAAAGAGCCCTTGCCCTGCGCAATCTAGCGCAGGGCAAGGGAGTGCATCGGAACATGGGATGCTCCGATGCTAACATCAGGTGGGCTGCCTGGGTAAAAATATGGGTATGGCCGTGTTCAGCTCTGAACCCGGACAACCCCTTTAATAACAAGCGATCAAAAGGAATAAATTTACTCCAAAATAATACCATCCTGCAAAACTTCACACAACTCCATATAAATAAAAATAAAATAAAAAGTTATGGGTCTTGGGAAGTGGCGATGCAAAAAGATTTTTTTCCTTTTAAAATAAGGTATTTTATTGCACAAAAGTAGTACAACTTTAAAATACATGCATTTGGTGTCGCTGTAAATCGGACTGACCCAGAGAATTGTGTTATTTATACCGAAAAATGAACGCTGTAAAATTTATAACGTAAAAAGTGGCAGTATTGCTGTTTTTCTCCATCTCCCTTCCCAGAAAGAGATAATAAAAGTTTATCAGAAAGTTAGGTGTACCCCACAAAGGCACCATTAAAAATTGCAACTTGTCCTACAAAAAACAAGCCCTCATACAGCTACAGATGGTCACTAAGGGGTTAAAACTCGGAACCTAACTCTGCTTCGGTTCTGACTGGTACCTCGGAACCGAAGACTAGTTTCTATCCAAGTTCTACCGAAGTTATTCAATGAAGTCTCGCGCGACTTCGCTAATAAAACTGACTTCGGCTCATCGGAGCCCATACATTTTAATGCTGTACAGAGACAAATCTCCGTACATCATTAATCCAAAGTTTTGAACAAAGCGACTTGTGATGTAGCATCCAAAGCTCACTTCGCACATCACTACTGAAAACCCATGTCTTCAGGAAAGCCTACCATCTGCTATAAGAATGCTGCCACCACACAGCCAAATGAGCTGCATTTACTACCACCTACTGCGTTCTTCATCCTTCCCTTGTAGATTGAAAACTCTTCCTCACCCCATCTAATCTGTCTTTTAACCCCTTTAGTAACGAGCCATTTTTCACCTTCAATCCCTTGGCCGATTTTTTGCAAATCTGACGTGTAAATTTATGTGGTAATAACTTTGGAATGCTTTTACTTATCCAATCCGTTCTGAGACTGTTTTCTTGTGACACATTCATGACAATGGTAAATTTGAGTCAATATATTTCAACTTTATAAAATAATTCCAAATTTACAAAATTTTAATTTCTCTACTTTTAAAGGCAGATAGTAATACCTGATAAAATGTTTATCAAATCAACATTCCACATATGTCTGCTTTATGTTGGCATAATTTTGTAAATGTCATTATTTATTTTGGGACATTAGAAATCTTAGAAGTTTAGAAGCTATTTTTCAAGTTTTCAACAAAATTTCCAAAACCCTTTTTTAAGCATCAATTCAATTAGAAAGTGATTTTGAGTAGCTTACGTAATAGAAACCACGCATAAATGACCCCATTTTTTAAACTAAACCCCTTAAATTATTCAAAACTGACGTTACAAACTTTGGTAACCCTTGAGGTGTACCACAAGAATAAACAGGAAATTGAGGTAAAAAAAATTTACATTTTTTTTTTATTTTTCTTCAGATTTTCCATTTTCTTCCATTCTTGCTATAACCTAGCAAGGGTTAAAAGAAAATTAAACATTTGCTCAAAAACGGTTGTATGAGCGCATGGCAGGGTTCAAAAGGGACCCCTCAAGGAGTATTTCAAGGTGTGTAGTGAGCACTTTGACCCAGACGTTTCACAGAATTAGGAAACACTTGGATGTGAAGATGAAAATGTACTATTTATTCCAGAAAAAGTTGCTTTACACCCACATTTTTCACTTTCACAAGGGGTAACAGAACAAAATGCACCCCACATTTTGTTACCATTTTCCCTCCGAATACAGCAACATCCCATATGTGCTTGTAGCCTGCTGTGTGGCACTGTAGGGCTTCAGAACTTGATCTGAAAGATCAATCCTGCCCATGTTCCTGTTGTAGTCCAGAATGCAGTCTGGTTTGGGGACAGTGGTAGTGGTACCACGTGCAGGGGAACTGGTGTTACTGTGAATGGTGTTCAGCAAAAGGACATTGCACTTGTCCTTTTAGTTAACCGCCAACATGTTCTCATTGAGGGGAGCATGGCTGTCTCCTTTTCTTAGTGGCTGCCCTACCAGGGATCTAGGGAGGTGTGGCAGGCACAGCACTACGAAGTGCCTTTTAGTGGCATTAGAAGAATTTTGGTCTAACCCAGAGGTGGGCAAACTTTTTGACTCGTGGGCCACATGGGTTTATATATTGGACCTGGGGGCCGAACCAAGAGTAGATGAATGGGGCGTTTGTGTGAATTCATATAAATTAAATTAAAATTTCATAACATTAAACATTTAGTTTAATTCAGGTTAGAAAAGCATAAAGAGAGTTATTGTACAAAACTTTTATGCTATGTATTTCTTTCATAACATAGTATGATAACTCGCCTTCAATTTTAGTGGGAACAGTGTTGTTGGTCTCCCTTTTTTTGCTATGCTAAGGCATCAAAGTCTGGAGTTAGCTTTGTTGTGGCAATTCACAGAATAGATACTGTGCCAGTATATAGGGCCCCCATAGTGCTTCCCCCTCTTCTCCATAGTGCCCCTCCATATTGTGCCAATGTATAGGGCCCCCACCCCCCTTTTTTGCCACAGTAATCGATAAATAATAAAAACAATAAACACATATACTTACCTTATTCTGCTTTCAGTGATGCGATGCAGGCCTCTTCCGGCCTCTGATAGGCTACAGGCACTAGGTCTGTAGCCTATCAGAGAAACGGGCAAGGGAGACGCCTCTCCCCTGCCCCGTACTGTTCATCTGTATAGCTGTCCTGAGGACGGCGATACAGATGAATATGGAGATGAACGCTTCCACAATGGAAGCGCTCATCTCCACTCCTGCTGCCTCCGGACAGCTCTGCAGGCCGTAGTTTGCCCATCACTGGTCTAACCAGACTGTCCATTATTCTTTAATTCCTCTAGCGCCGTTCTATGGAAACAGTAGGTTTAATGAGCACACCAAATGCTTGAAATAACTTCTCTATTAACTTCAACTTTTCTTCATATATAACACTGCCGCCTCCGCATTACATTTCCATGTACATAACACGTGTTGAAAAGATAGCACAAGATGGCAGTATGGATAAGATGGTGGTTCAACTGTTCAATCTTGTCATTCAACATAAAATGGTGGATATATTTCTCTTTAGTATCTGTACTCTCACTTTAAGTTATTTAAGCACTTTATGATCTCTGAGAGGTATATCTGAGGTCTAACTAATAGTTTACTTGCTGAATTTGGTTGCACTTTGCAATATGCAGTTAGCAGTAACTATTTGCAGATTGGTTGAGTATGATCTGGTATGGTTGTATGCAATTTGGATTGCAATATGGAATTTGAATTGTGAACTTTGTAGTTTGCAATTGTATGGTATTTGCAATTGGTGGAACTGTAAGTAAACACACATTAAACTGGTTCAGTGTACAGTTCTAATCACTATATTAACAGTATGAACATTATATAACTTTTTAAATACCTATTTTGGCCTCTCCACTTCCATAAAACACAGCTCTTAGTGGAGTGAATGTCTGTTCAGCTTATCTCTCTGGTGAATAATAATTTCTAGCAGCTCCTGCAGGGGAATTTCCCATACAGGCCGTGTGTGAGGCTGACTGTGATTGGCCAAGACTCCTGCTGTGTGTGAGGCTGGCTGTGATTGGTCTAGACTCCTGCCCAGCAACAGCAGTTTAACTCTATGCTTTCTGTTGTTTCTGCTGTGTCATTGAGCTCACCTCACATCCATATAATGACTCTCAAAGGCATATTATCTTTTCTGCTTCTGTAAACACAATATATATAACAGTTATATGACATCCAAACATGAAGTCACTGTAAATAACTCTGCTTTTGTCTTTAACACACAAACATAGGAACTGTATTAAGGTTATTGGCAGGTCTAGCTGTATAAACATATAAGCTATGTTAACAACCTAGGACTGGTCTTAGCTGGCCAGCTACAGGAGGCCTCTCTGATTTTTGTGTACTGTGCTGCACGCCACAGTACCTCTGGAAGTTAGTGACCGGAACAGTGGTAGACTGGGTGTAGTAATTATCCACATATAAATGGTAACCCTTAGCCAGCAGTGGGTGCAGTAAGTCCCACACTATCTTTGCACTAACTCCTAGGACGGCGGGGGCATTCTGGGGGTTCAATCCGGGTGTCCCTCCCTTCATAAACCTGGAACTTGTGAGTGTACCCAGAGCTACTCAGATTTTATACATTTTTATGCCATACATTGCCCGCTTACTGGGCAGGTACTGGCGTAATTTTACCCCCTCTTTGAAGTGGTCAAGGATGGGTCTAATTTTGAACAGACAGTCAAATGCGGGGTAATTCTGGGGAGGGCGCTGTACATTATCGTTGTAATACAAAAACTTAAGTATTGATTGGAATCGATTACGGGCCATGGTATTACTGTAAATTGGAGTTTGGTACAAGACATCTGCACTCCAATACGGATGAATCTTTTTTTTTTTTTTTTTTTTAACAAGGCCCATATGCAACAAGAGCCCCCAAAAGGGTCCAACTTTTGGGGTTCTAGAAATAAATTGCTCGGCGTATAAATTTGTTTGGGTTGCCATCAAAAATGTATAAAATCTTCAGATTTAGAAAAATTAAATAAAATCAATCTGAATTTCCGAGTTGCCCACAAACTCAGGAATTTGGGGCTAATAATCATCAGGGAGTGAGGTCCATGTGGGCTCACTCTGGGGGTCTGCCTTCGCTGCTACCCTGGGGCGCCTTCTAGAGGGTCCCTTCATCAGCGGATGAGGATGATGGGGTAGAGGAGTAAAGGAAAGTGGCATCCTCTTCTCCCTCACTGGCAGACTCCGTATCGGAGGCACTTCAGCTGAGTATACCCGAGTATGCCTCTTTAGCTGAGTATACTCGTTGGAATGGACGGGCCTTTTTTATTTTATTGGAGTGTGAAATGTGTAAATCTTTATTTAGTGTGAGGGGTGTGTATGTAGTGTTTTCACACGTGAAGGGGCTTGTAATAAATTTTAAATGAAATTTAGGAGAATTTTTTTATTAAAAAAAATTACTAAAAAGTTTTCTGCAAATAAGTATTTTCTGGACAAAAAATAAACTTGCAGTGCAAACTGAGCAGATGCGATCAGTAATGGACACTACTGATCGGTGCTCAATGGTTGCAAAATGCACATATGCAGATGGTGCGTTTGTGCAAAACCTGTAGTATAAAAACTCACTACAGTGCTCTGCAAAATGCACGCATGCGTTCCTGCAAAAATCTAAACTGACACTAACTGAAATATATATCTAACTACGACTAACTGCAGTTCTTTTTTCACACAAAAAAAAAATATAAACTCAAAAATGTGCAGATGTAAATAAGCACACTACTGATCGGTGCTCTGCAGCATGCACACAGATCGTGAGTGCGTGCAAAAACTGTAGTATAAAAATTCACTACAGTGTTAAAAAAAAAAGCGGGGGGGGGAGGGGGGGTGGCTTAAAGGAACAGGGACAGGGAGTGGTTTAGGGATCTGGAACTGCTGCATATGAAAAAATAAAATTATCTGCAGCAATTCCAGATTTTCTGCTTCTTTTATTTTTCAGCCGGAAAGGGTTAAATAGCAGTGGTGGTGCACAAAGAGTCCCAGCAAGCAGACAAGTTCAGCCCTTTCCTGTGCTGCCTTTGGGTGGAGCATTTTTACAGCCAATCACAGCACTGGCAGGGGACGCCAAAGACTGGTGTCCCCTGCCTGACCTCAGGGGAGACTAGTTCAGCACCAGTCACCCCTGTACCACCCCCCTGCAGCTCCATGAATGATCAGGAGCTACGATTGGCCGGTCTGCAGAAACCAGCCAATCGCAGCGAGCGGGGCTGCAGGGGGGGGGGGGGGGGGGCGCGGAAAAACCTCCCTGTACCCATAGGAAAGATGGCTGCTCTGCACGGCACCCCGGTCAGCTGAAATCTGTAGGGAAACATGGTAGCAATATCCCTGCATGCTAACAATTGCCAAACATTACATGGCGCCCATGGAAATCAATGTCTGGCCAATGTAACGTAAATACACTCAGTTTCCCAGACCAAGAGAAACAGTTTGGGGTAATGTATGAAAGGCTTTGCACCAGAAAACTGGAGGGTTTTTAGCGGTTTTGTTGTTGGACTAGCGTTTGCAAATTGCTTTATGTGGTTTGTGAGAATCCTGGCATTTTGTATTTACTAATGGGTGTACAGCTCTTTTGCGGGATGAGTTATATTTTAACTCCGATTTTTATCACTTGAAATATTTTGAAATGTCGCAAAAAACACAACTAAATTCCACTTCCCCTGGTAGCAAAAAAAAATAAAAATAAAATAGTTATGAGAAAAGGAAATAAAAAAAAGTGACAAAATTAGGCTGGGTTCACACCTAAGCGTTTTACAGCGCGTTCCTACGAGCTGTAAAACGCTCAACAAGCAAAAACCAATGCTTCCCTATCGGCATGGTTCTCCCCTGAGCGTTTTACAGCGCTGTAAAACCCCCGATGCCCCAAGAAGTACAGGAGCTTCTTTGGGGCGCATTGTCGCGCGTTCCCACACATAGACCTAGCGGGAACGCGCGACAATGGGCGTTTGCTTGTTTCACACTCGCACATATGTAAACGCCCGATAAGCACGCTTGTAAACAGCGCTTATCGGGTACGCTCATGTGTGAACCTGGCCTTAAGAATAGCACATGACATCTGTAAAATTTGTCACAAAAAATAAATATTACACCCCTCTGCTGCCACTTTCCATTATGAGATAGATGAGGGTCCTGAACAGGAATTCTGTCTATAAAAGTTATATGGGTTTTCAACACCCCTTTAAGTGATATGTCTACTTTAAAGTCACACTAACCCTTTACAGAATAATGACAGGGACAGCACTGGATCTTTTCTTGTGACATTCCAACAGTTCATTGATCGGACAGCAGAAGTGCTGGCAGCTGTTCCATCACTTAGTCAACTGTACAGTCAGCTGCTTAAATCTACAGTTGCTGCTTATTCCAGGAGGATATAGTCGCCAACTGTAACACGAAAACACTATACTAACCTACCGTACATTATTTGAGCATATTAAAAGGAATGTATGTCCACCCACTAGAATAGTGTTAGCCCATACGTGTCATTTAGAGGTTATTTCTATTCACATGACTACACAGCACACGCCTAAAACTATTTAAAGCCTTTGCACAGTATTTGTACCTGTTATTTCATATTGACAAAACTGAATAAATTGAGCAATCACCTATGTGAATAATTGACCTCATAAATTTAAAGGGGTTCTCTGAGATTTTAATAATGATGACCTATCCTCTGATCCATGGGGGTCCGACACCTGGCAGCCCTGCTGATCAGCTGGTGGAAGAGAAGGCTATGCTCTGTGTGAGCGCAGCCTTCACTTCATTGTTTACCTGCTCGCTGCCGACATCGCAGAGGTAAGCAGGTGTAACCACAAGCCTTCTTATTCACTTCTATAGGACAGCTCCATCCTATTCAAGTGTATATGAACGAGCTGTCTCATAGAAGCGAATTGGACGGCTTCTTGTAGTTACACCTGCGCACCGCTGTGATGTCGACGGCGAGCAGATAGACAATGAAGGGCCTCTTCAACCATCTGATATTGATGACCTATTCTGAGCATAGGTCATCAATAGGGATGAGTGAATCGACTCAAAGAATCCTCTTCTATGTTTGTGTACAAACCTTCTTTCCTCCAGGCGCAGAGGATGTCCCCTCGTCACAGTCACAGTCCTGGGGATAAATAGTTATACTTACAACCTAAAGAGGGACTGTCACCACCAAATGCAATGCAATCTGAAAGTACCATGTTATTGAACAGAAAGAGCTGAACAGATTGTTATATAGGGGGGTCATTTATTAAAACTAGCCTTTTAGACGCCGGTCTTAATACCCTGTGCCAAATTTATGTAGAGGTGCCAGCATAATAATACCAGGCATAAATAGTGAATGTCTAGTAGGAGTACACCATTTAAAGAGTAATCTGGTTTGAGAAAGTTATCCCCACTCCATTCATTTCTATGGAAGCACCGGTGATAGCTGACCTGTTAGCTTCATTCTCCAGGTCAGTACAATTACAGCGATACCACATTTATATAGTTTTTCTTGAGTTTTAAAAAACGAATTTATTCTTTGCAAGACCATATTCTGTCTACTGTGAGCTGTTTGAGGGCATCTTTTTTGTGTGGCGATGTACGGTATATATTTTATTGATACCATTTTGGAGTGTGTAGGCCTTTTTGATAACTTTTTGTAAATTTTTTGGGGGGGGGAGGATGAAAATAAAAACAGAAAACTGGCCATTTTTTTTTGCCATTACATTGTTAATTGTATGGGATAAATATGTTTAGATTTTAGTAGTTTAGGCATTTTGGGAATATGCGATGACCATGATCTTAATTTTTTTTATTGTTTCTTTATTTTTAATATGGGGAAAGGGGTTGACGTTAATATTATTTCTTTTTAAACGTAAACTTTTTTTTTTAAGTTCCCCTAGAGGACTTTTAGACATGCGACCATCTGATTGTTTCTCCCATAAACTACATGAATGGTACTGCAGGTAATGAGTCCAGATCACTACTTTTATTTTCCTATTGCCTGTTTCACTATACAGTTTCTGCAGCTCCAATACACTCTACTGAAACAGTGGAGTGCCAGCCCTCATCTCACTTTAATCTACTCCTAATTTTGACTTCAAAGACCGCACAAAAAAAACTGCAAGTGTGGCCATACCCAAAGAAACATCATGGTCACCTAGAGGACAAAATCAACTGGATGGTGGCAAACGTATTCAGCACCTTGGCTCTATATACTGGTGTCAGGTAGCTAGGGAGACAGATGCAGTCTCACAGGAAGCAGGTCACCAAGTGAAGACATGTCTCTCATTCTCTCAGGTGGTCTCTAGCTTGACTTCCCTCACCCCTCGCTGGCCACGAGGGCCGGGGTATCGCCACCGGAAGGCGGAGCCAATAAAGATTCCTGCTTTACGCATGCTCGTCGCTCTGTGAGATCTACTCTGGATCTTGGTACTGCTGGGAGACAGGACGCCGTCATTCCCATAAATGACGCTTCTCAGGGATCCCGGGACACCGGAACCCCTAGCGTCAGCTGTTGCCAGGGAACCTCTGTTGTCATGTCTCCCGACTTGGACATGTGGTGGGAGGTTCCTTCTTCTGCACACTCTCAGCCCTCACCTACGCATCCCTGGTCTGAGGATGGAGATTGGGTGTGACCTCGGCAGTGTCATTTTCGTGTTTCCCTATTGACCATTGCATAGTGTCACAGTATTTACTTTGGGGTTTTGCCCCACTGCAGTCGGTGTGCCCAGCCACCAGGCTATTTGACACCTGGGGAGGGCTCTGTCAAAGTCTCCCTTCCTGCTGAAGGCGGGTGAAGAGTACCCCGACCCTCAAGGGTGTTCAGAGTGTGACGGCTTGCGCACAGCGTGTTTGGTATACCGCGTTTGCTGGCCGTTAGTTTGGCTTTATCGTTACATTAGCATTACAACTGGGTGTTCTAAGTGTGGCTCTTTGAATGTTGAGTTCTTAGTGGTCTACCTGCTTTCTTGGGTTTGCATTGCATTTAGTTTCAGGAGATCTATTTGTTATAAAATGAAAAATGTATGTTTGTTGTACAATTATTTATTAGGAAATGGTCTAACTTGCGTATACTGGTTGTAAAACCAATTCATTAACACTGTTGGGCCACCTTCCTATAGGAAGAATAAAGGCAACGGTGATAAATTTGAATTGATTGCAGCCCAGCAAGCTTATTGTCAGATCTTTCCCACTGAAAACGGGAGTCCATTGTTTCAGCACTGGATTGGCTTGTAAAATACTAGTTTCGACATAAACCCCATTGAAGCAGTAACATAACACGAGTGACGATATATGGAGAAGGGTTCCGTTTCTATAGTCACCTCCATTTTACATTGTCATGCTGATACGTTTTCTTACCATTGAGTACAGTCTTGACGATGCATGTCTTCTCTTTAGTGCACAGAGCTGCATTTAGTGATAAATTATGACAGATAATGACATCAGCACTTGCACACCGAGAAAACAAGCGCTCCCTCCTGCTGCTATCTGAGTCACTCTCCCAGGATGAAATGGCAGAATATATTTCTTACCAAGACCTTGCTTTCTAATTTGAATTAGAAAATCACTGTGACCTAGAAATCACAATACTCCTTTCATTTCAAGGGCATCACTGAAGGAGTTTCCAGGATTTCGGCTCATTGTCTCATCTTGGCGCTAATTATTATTCATTACTGTATTGCTACAGGTTGGCTATTGAAATATCTGTTTTCGTGCTTGCCTCAAGGTAACTGAATCCTGCTGCTATCACAAAGGCAGACTACTCTGTAACAAAGCCCAGCTGGCAGCACAATCACACCATGAATAAAAATCAAGCCCTTCGATATTTAGCAAAGCACAGCCGCGCGCTGCATGTATCCAAGCCGTCCAACCTTCGAAGCTGCTGCAGAAATGTGATCACATCACCAAGACCATTGTGTAGCTGCTTTGTGATTGCTCTCACTATACTCAGCAGCCTAAAGGTTAAATCACACTCGGGCATGACCACAAGGCGCTTTTTACACATTCTTCTTTTCTATTTGCACAGTACAGATCAATTTTCAGTACAAATCTATAGACAGTTTCTAAATGGCACCCAGTGGCAGGAAACAATGCTCTGAAGATTAGGCAGTATATAAGCATAACTAGCCGCAGCAGAAGAAAAAATAAATAAAAACAAGACAGTAACAATTACTGCGCCATTCACTTTCTAAACAGCTGTAAATACGATCATCATTAACTTGCCTTAGCTACCATTGTTTTTAATCTCGGCATCTGCGAAATTAACAATCGCTGCTCTCTGGTGTGAACTGTGGGGAATAATAAAATGCAACTATGTTTTCAGAATTAGAACGACTTTTTTGCTTCTGCCTTTCAAAAGAAATAAAGAATTCACTAGAGAGGATTAAAGTAAAATCTAATCCATGTAAATGGAGAGACCGTGACATTTATGGGAAAGGTCCCACACTTTTCACTTTAGGGTATTTTTTTTCTGCCAGTCAAAACCAGATAGTGATACATATCCTTCTATTCTAATCAGTTTATTTCTGATTGTAGATTTTCTTATCCTTTTCCTGAACAGGATTATGCAAGCTGCCATCTTGCCTGCTGTCACAGCATTTATAGATATTACAGCAGCTACCATGGGCCATAGACACAATGGACAGGAGCTGACTTATTAAATCATGGGAAAGCTTTCTAGGCATGCTCTGTGACCTGTGCAGAGGTCAGGAGGGAGTAGATAAGCTGGGATATCACCTACTGTGAATGGTGGATTCCATCTATAGATTACCCATTTATATACTCTATTTTTCACCCTATAAAGACACACCTAGGTTTTAGAGGAGGAACCAGATGTGGATTCAGTTACATATTTATTCCCAGAATTTTTGTACACTCACTCAGAATTGAGAAAGCTCGTTGGAAGAACGAGTGAAACGTTTTCAAGAGATCTACAGTACGTCCAGTTGCCTTGATTTATTCTTTACAGATATAAACCAAACCAGAGTTCGGGAAATCGTTTTTTACAGTAGAAATTAATGTATGAAGTTATTATGCAAAGTCTCATAGGAGCCAATACATTCTAATACTCGCTCTGCTCTGTCCAATATTCAAACTAAGTATTATGCAAATCGACTTCGGATGTTTCATTCAAAGTCCATTCGCTCATCCCTAAGTAGTATAATAAGATCAAATATTTTTCATTAGCCCTCAGATCAGACAGCAGACCCCCAATGTTAATCAGACCTCAGCTCACAGCCCCAACCAGACACCCAGTGTTAAAAAGACCTCAGCTTAACACCCCCCCATGCCTTATATTAGCCCTCCATTGCCTCATATCAGCCCCCATGCCACATAGCACATAAAATAAAATCTTCTCTCATGCTCCAGACACCGCAGCTCCTCACCTCCTGTCTTCTTCTTGCAGCGGCTGTGCTGTGACCCAACGCATACAGCGCGAGGTCACAGAGCGCCCTCACACTGTGTGCAGCCAACAGCCAAGGGCCAGAAAGCAGTGAGTACAGAGCCTTCACCGCTTCACGGTCCTCCGGTACTAAAGAGTACTTCCATAATGGAAGCGCTCAGTAGTATTCACCCCATAAGACACAGGGACATTTTTCCCCCATTTTGTGGGGGGAATAGGGGTGTGCATCTTATAGGGCGAAAAATATGGTATATAGCTGGCCGGGAAACAGAGTGCTCCAGCACTCTCCGTTTTAGTAGCATCGATTGTGGTGCATGAGAGCTACAGAATCCATGTAGCACGGCAAGCTCTGCTGTTTGCGAGCTAGGGAAACAGAAAAAAAAAATAAAAGAAATTGGGCATTACCCTTAATATGGGCCTAGCTAAAAAAAATAATTATAATAATATGTTCGATCCTACTGGTCTGCAAGTGCTGTCTCAAACCTTGTAGCAGTTATGCCCTGAAACTGCTATGAAGCCTTAATGCGGTTTATGCATTTTTTTGAGAATTCCCAAGTGCCCCCCCAGAACTGACAAATTATTAGCGGCTAAATAAACGGAGGCCCTTAATTGTCCTCCTTAGGCCCCACACAGACGAGTATTCAGCGCGGGTGAAATGCACGAGTTAAAAGCATTGCACCCGCACTGAATCCTGACCCATTCATTTCTATGGGGCTGTGCACACGAGCGGTGATTTTCACGCATCACTTGTGCGTTGCGTGAAAATTGCAGCATGCTCCTCTTTGTGCATTTTTCACGTAACGCAGGCCCCATAGAAATGAAGTGCGGATGGGGTGCAATTTTTACGCACGGTTGCTAGGTGAAGATCGGGATGGGGATCCGATCATTATTATTTTCCCTTATAACATAGTTATAAGGGAAAATAATAGCATTCTGAATACAAAATGCATAATACAATAGGGCTGGAGGGGGGGGGGGGGGGGTTTAAAAATAAAATAAAAAATAATTTAACTCGCCTTAATCCACTTGCTCGCGCAGCCGGCATCTCTTCTGTCTTCTTTGCTGTGTGCAGGAAAAAGACCTGTGGTGATGTCACTCCAGTCATCACATGATACATCACCATGGTAAAAGATCATGTGACGGACCATGTGATGACCGGAGTGACGTCACCACAGGTCCTTTTCCTGAACACAGCAAAGAAGACGACAGAAGAGATGCCGGGCTGCTCGAGCAAGTAGGTTAAGGTGAGTTAATTTTTATTTATTTTTTAACCCCTCCAGCACTATTTTACTAAGCATTCTGTATTCAGAATGCTATTATTTTCCCTTATAACCATGTTATAAGGGAAAATAATAGCAATCTACAGAACACCGATCCCAAGCCCGAACTTCTGTGAAGAAGTTCGGGTACCAAACATGCCGATTTTTCTCACGCGCAAAACGCATTACAATGTTTTGCACTCGCGCGGAGAAATTGCGCATGTTCCCGCAACGCCCGTGTGAAAGAGGCCTTAGAGATTCATTCCTAAAATTATACCCCCCCCCCCCCCAAGTCCCTTTTCAAGTTTCGAAGACCACATTTCCTTCTCTCCATATGTGCCAGATATAGGGTGAAATTATATAAGGTGTGTAGGAACACAACAGGTTACGCCTGAAGTTTTTCAGTGTATGTGAGCAGAGACTGCCAACTTAATTCCCCAGAAATTATTGGGACATTAGGCAAAATTGTGTGGACCTATTAGCACCATTCCTACACAAAGGGTACCACATGTACATTGATAATTTCTATACAATTGTACCCCTTTTTATTTTAAATCTCTTCATGCTGCAAACACAGGGGCTTGTTGGACATTACGTAAAAACAGAGTGGAATTCCCATAACCACTGGTGTCCAAGTGTTTGGAGAGAGGAATATCCTTTGCTCTGACCAGCTGCTTGCGGTGAAGTGAAAAGACAGGAAGACATGTTGACCACCGTGCACACAGACACCACAATAGCAGTTAGGGCTCATGCACACAAATTCTTTTGTGGCCATATGCAGAACAATTAACTTCACTGCCTATAATGTTTTTGTTTTATTTAAAAAGGCCCAAGGAATGATCAGCTTCCTCGACTTCCAGGAGAAGGTGGTTGAGAGTTTCCGATTAAAAAGAAGGAGGGATACCTGCTTTTACCACCAGGCCTCTGCAAATACCCCTGTTTTGAAGTGTACTAAACATTTTTTAAATTATTAATTTTATTTAACCCCTTCGCTACCAGCACCTTGTGTAAACATGGCGCCCGCTTGCACGGGCAGTGGGCTTCAAGGCCGGCAGGTCTCTGCAGTTTCAAACAGCAGAGACCTGAGGCTAATTATCGTAACTGGCAATAATGCCAATCGCAGTAATTAAAGGCTTTAGATGCCTGGGGCCAATGGGGCTGTCTATAGTTGCTCTGAATACTATGTATGAGCCTCTAACGGACGAAGCTTATAGTATTCATGTGGCAATTCTTATTTTGGCAACCAGATGGCAGGCCAACATAAGAAATAACCAATTGACAGTCATACTCAATTTAAAAATCCCTGATTGTACAAAATAAAATAAAAAACAGAATTTATAGGCTTAAAAATGATTACAAAAAATAAATAAAAATAAGTTTAAATCACCCCCTTTTACAGATAATAAAAAATAAAATAAAACAATAAACATCATGGGTATCACCGCGACTTAAAACGTACTATTAAAAAAAATTAAAAGTTCCAATACTACGAATGGCGTAACGGGGAAAAAAAAGGGTCAAAATGGCCGATTTGCCATTTTTTTATTGCTTCTCTTAACCCAAAAAATTTCATAAAATGTGATCAAAAAGTCACACACTCCAAAATGGCATCAATAAAAACTATAGATTGTCCTGCAAAAAATGAATCCCTATACAGCTCAGTAGACATAAGTATATATATAAAAAAAAAAAGTTATAGGGGTCAGAATATGGTGATGTAATTTTTTTTTTTCAAAGTTTACATTTATTTTAATACTATTTAGACATACAAACCCGATACATAAGGGGTATCATGGTTATCGTACTGGCCCAGAGAATAAGAGGAATGGGTCAGTTTTGCCGCAAACGAAACACTGTGGGAACAAAACCCGCAAAATGGTGGAGGATTTTTTTTTCCAATTCCACCCCATTTTGATTATTTTTTTTACCACTTCCCACTACATTGCATACCATAATTAATGGTGCCATTATAATTTACAACTTGTCCCACAAAAATAATAAAATAAAATATAAAAAAAAAGTTATGGCTCTGGTAGTGAAAGGGAGTAATACCAAAAAAGGGTGGGAGCAGTCTTTTCTGGAAGTCAATTTATTCTCAGTTTTAATTTAGTTTGTGTACTGTCCATGGCGGAAGGGAGGGGTCCTTTTGGGAAAGGCTGTGGAACATATTTTTTCAGACAACAAAAAATAAATTACTTACTTTTTATTTCAATTAATTCCAGGACTGACACACTAATTTTTATCAAGGCAGTTTACTGTGTGGAAGACCATATTTATCTGTTCCAGAATGGGGACCCCCCCAAATGTTCTTGGACACAACTCTTGCTGGGTAACCAGTGCTGCCTATGCCACCCCTGTATTTTAGCAGTTATGCATTTTAGTGATAATATTCAAGTCCCACTGAAAAAAATCCAGGTTATGATTGCCCAAATAAATTGAGGCCCTTGATTACCCTCCTGATGGAATAATTCCTGAAATCCCAACATCACAGATATGAAATTATTAATGGATACATTTTCAAAAGGTTCTTATAATTCTCATAAATTCATTTTTATGACTATTTCCTGCCACACAAAGCTGTTAATTCTATTCACATTACTGTATTGTTATATGGACATGATCTTTTTTATTTGGAGGATCTCTAATCCTAATACAAGCCACTTACTAATATTGTGTTATTGTCGATATTGCTTCCTTTGCTGGCTGAATTCATTTTTCCATCACATTATACACTGCTTCTTTCCATTGTTACAGACCACCCTGCAATCCAGCAGTGCTGGTCATGCTTGCACAATATAGGAAATATTCTCATTATTTCATCCAAAATAAATTTTTCACTTCGCATTGCTCACTATACCCCTAGATCAATACCTTAAGAGGTCTAGTTTTAAAAATGGGGTCAATTGTGTGGGTTTTCTAACGTTCAGGCAGCTCAATGCCTCCATAAGTGTCTAATAGGGCCTGAAACATTTTTGTGTTCGGAAAGTCACTGGGTGCTCCTTTATGTTTAGGCCAACAAATAAGATAAGGGCTACAATGGGGATATTTCTGAAGACAGAAGAAACTGTGATACATTTTGGTGCGTGCTTCTTCATTTTCATGTGCTCCGTATAATTTTTTTTTTTTAAATAGTTTTTTTTCACTTGCTTAACATTAATTCCTGCAAAAAAATTAAAATAAACTGTATGTCAAAATACTGATAACACCTCCAATAAATAACTCAAGGGACGTAGGTTCAAAATGTGGTAATTTCTAGGGTGTTTCTATTATTCTGGGACCTATAAGCCTCTGCAAACTTGGCCTGGTGCAGGAGAAAAATATGTAACGTATTTTCCACTTTATAAGATGTACCTGATAAGACGCACCTAGGTTTTAGAGAAGGAAATATATATATATTTGGAACCAAAAGGTGTGCTAAAATATGTGCAGTATATGGGTGTATTCCTATGGATGAAGGGTGTTATGGTCACATTTAAGGCTACTTTCACATGGGGTTTTGGGCGGATCCGTCATGGACAAAAAAGACGGATCAGTCATGAACTCTATTGAAAGTCAATGGGAGACGGATCAGTGTTCTATTGTGTCAGAGAAAACGGATCTGTCCCCATTGACTTACATTGTTTGTCAGGACGGATCCATTTGGCTCAGTTTCATCAGACGGACACCAAAACGCTGCAGGCAGCGTTTTGGTGTCCACCTCCAGAGCGGAATGGAGACTGAACAGAGGCAAACTGATGCATTCTGAGCGGATCCTTTTCCATTCAGAATGCATTAGGACAAAACTGATCCGTTTTGGACCGCTTGTGAAAGCCTATGACGGATCTCACAAACGGAAAGCCAAAACGTGAGTGTGAAAGTAGCCCAATATAAACATTTAGGCTAATTACAGTACAATCCCTGGACAGTGTTTATATTAAATGTGACTATAACCTCCCTCATCTATAGGAATGCACCCATATGGTGCAGTCCATGGGTGTATTCCTATGAATGAGAGGCTTAATAGTCTTATTTCATGCATATTGCTGAGCTCCCCTTCATATCCTGGCTGTCACTTACCCAGGTGTAGACTGTCCAGGAGTCCCAAGGGATAGCACGGCTGTTGAGGGATCGGAGGGTCAGTAACACTCCCTTCCTCCCTCCTTTTTCCTCTTACCCTATGGCAGCAGCGAGTGGCCGGGCGGGAGACTGATTGGTTGAAGCAGCCGAGCATCGGTCATGATGCCACTTCGATAGGTGCAGAGCGGTGCCTGCATTCGTTTTTTACTCCCTGCACTGCACCCGTCCTCACTCAGCATGCACTGACTCCTCCTTCCTCCTCCTCCCCCCCCCCCTACTTTAGGGGGAAAAATGTGCGTCTTATAAAGCGAAAAACACAGTACTTCAAAAAAAAAAAAAATTAATATTAAAATTGTAAGTCTCCTAAACTTCTGAAAACTGTAAACATTTTTTAATGCAGCCAAAATAAAGATATGGAAATATATTTCTCAAACAATACTTATGGATATATGTCAAATATCCCAGTTGAAAATAGGAAAGTGAACATTTTTAAAAATGTTCACACATGCAAATTTTAAAAAGTTTACAGAAATCACATCGGTTAAATGTTACCACCTAAGTGAAATACAATATGTGACGGAAAAACACAAAAACGACGTTAGAATTATTTGGATGTGCATAACCTTTACATAGTTCTAGGCCTAAACAGGCTTAGTCACTAAAGGACTAAGTCACCCACAGGACACGTGAATGCAGCTTGTGTCCACAATCCATTGAACACAGAATGCAGATAGGTAAACGTGTATGGAATATGAAATTCCAAGCACTGCTGCATATACGCTGGTATTCAATCAATGGGGCATATCTTTTTTTTTTTGCCACAATTCTCTTAAAATTTTGTGATCACAGCAAAAACTGCATGTTTGAATACACACTTATTACCGTATTTTTCGCCGTATAAGACGCACTTTTTCTCCCCCCAAAATGGGGGGAAAATGCCCCTGCGTCTTATACGGCGAATGCTGCCAGTTTTACATCGCAAGCTGCGATGTAAAGCGAGCGGGGACTCGGGGAGGGACTGGGAGGAGGAGCTGGGGCCGGCAATAGCGGTGGGGCGGTGCAGTCACTGTACTATAGCCCCGCCGCACCGGTATACTAATATAATATGTCATATTCAATTAATGGTTATTAAATATGCCGCTTTATGCCTAATAGTACCTTAAATCCTAAGCGCTTCAGTAGTATGCAGGTCGGGCGGGCGGCAGCGTAACTCCCTGATGTCACGTGCCTGCGCCGCCTACTTTATGAATGAAGCAGGCGGCGCCGGCAAGTGACGTCAGTGAGTGACGCGCCGCGCCGGCATTGTACTGAAGCTCTTAGGATTTAAGGTACTATTAGGAATAAAGAGGCATATTTAATAACTATTAATTGAATAAGACATATTATATTAGTATACTGGAGCGGCGGGGGATCTGTGGATGGCACAGTTATGGGCTGGGAGGGTCTGTGGATGACACATGTATAACAGTGCAAGCCACAGATCCCCCCGTAACAGTGTCCGTCATCCACAGATCCCCCCGTAACAGTGTCCGTCATCCACAGATCCCCCCGCAACAGTGTCCGTCATCCACAGATCCCCCCGCAACAGTGTCCGTCATCCACAGATCCCCCCGCAACAGTGTCCGTCATCCACAGATCCCCCCGCAACAGTGTCCGTCATCCACAGATCCCCCCGCAACAGTGTCCGTCATCCACAGATCCCCCCGCAACAGTGTCCGTCATCCACAGATCCCCCCGCAACAGTGTCCGTCATCCACAGATCCCCCCGCAACAGTGTCCGTCATCCACAGATCCCCCCGCAACAGTGTCCGTCATCCACAGATCCCCCCGCAACAGTGTCCGTCATCCACAGATCCCCCCGCAACAGTGTCCGTCATCCACAGATCCCCCCGCAACAGTGTCCGTCATCCACAGATCCCCCCGCAACAGTGTCCGTCATCCACAGATCCCCCCGCAAACAGTGTCCGTCATCCACAGATCCCCCCGCAACAGTGTCCGTCATCCACAGATCCCCCCGCAACAGTGTCCGTCATCCACAGATCCCCCCGCAACAGTGTCCGTCATCCACAGATCCCCCCGCAACAGTGTCCGTCATCCACAGATCCCCCCGCAACAGTGTCCGTCATCCACAGATCCCCCCGCAACAGTGTCCGTCATCCACAGATCCCCCCGCAACAGTGTCCGTCATCCACAGATCCCCCCGCAACAGTGTCCGTCATCCACAGATCCCCCCGCAACAGTGTCCGTCATCCACAGATCCCCCCGCAACAGTGTCCGTCATCCACAGATCCCCCCGCAACAGTGTCCGTCATCCACAGATCCCCCCGCAACAGTGTCCGTCATCCACAGATCCCCCCGCAACAGTGTCCGTCATCCACAGATCCCCCCGCAACAGTGTCCGTCATCCACAGATCCCCCCGCAACAGTGTCCGTCATCCACAGATCCCCCGCAACAGTGTCCGTCATCCACAGATCCCCCCGCAACAGTGTCCGTCATCCACAGATCCCCCCGCAACAGTGTCCGTCATCCACAGATCCCCCCGCAACAGTGTCCGTCATCCACAGATCCCCCCGCAACAGTGTCCGTCATCCACAGATCCCCCCGCAACAGTGTCCGTCATCCACAGATCCCCCCGCAACAGTGTCCGTCATCCACAGATCCCCCCGCAACAGTGTCCGTCATCCACAGATCCCCCCGCAACAGTGTCCGTCATCCACAGATCCCCCCGCAACAGTGTCCGTCATCCACAGATCCCCCCGCAACAGTGTCCGTCATCCACAGATCCCCCGCAACAGTGTCCGTCATCCACAGATCCCCCCGCAACAGTGTCCGTCATCCACAGATCCCCCCGCAACAGTGTCCGTCATCCACAGATCCCCCCGCAACAGTGTCCGTCATCCACAGATCCCCCCGCAACAGTGTCCGTCATCCACAGATCCCCCCGCAACAGTGTCCGTCATCCACAGATCCCCCCGCAACAGTGTCCGTCATCCACAGATCCCCCCGCAACAGTGTCCGTCATCCACAGATCCCCCCGCAACAGTGTCCGTCATCCACAGATCCCCCGCAACAGTGTCCGTCATCCACAGATCCCCCCGCAACAGTGTCCGTCATCCACAGATCCCCCCGCAACAGTGTCCGTCATCCACAGATCCCCCCGCAACAGTGTCCGTCATCCACAGATCCCCCCGCAACAGTGTCCGTCATCCACAGATCCCCCCGCAACAGTGTCCGTCATCCACAGATCCCCCCGCAACAGTGTCCGTCATCCACAGATCCCCCCGCAACAGTGTCCGTCATCCACAGATCCCCCCGCAACAGTGTCCGTCATCCACAGATCCCCCCGCAACAGTGTCCGTCATCCACAGATCCCCCCGCAACAGTGTCCGTCATCCACAGATCCCCCGCAACAGTGTCCGTCATCCACAGATCCCCCCGCAACAGTGTCCGTCATCCACAGATCCCCCCGCAACAGTGTCCGTCATCCACAGATCCCCCCGCAACAGTGTCCGTCATCCACAGATCCCCCCGCAACAGTGTCCGTCATCCACAGATCCCCCCGCAACAGTGTCCGTCATCCACAGATCCCCCCGCAACAGTGTCCGTCATCCACAGATCCCCCCGTAACAGTGTCCGTCATCCACAGATCCCCCCGCAACAGTGTCCGTCATCCACAGATCCCCCCGCAACAGTGTCCGTCATCCACAGATCCCCCCGTAACAGTGTCCGTCATCCACAGATCCCCCCGTAACAGTGTCAGTCATCCACAGATCCCCCGTAACAGTGTCCGTCATCCACAGATCCCCCCGTAACAGTGTCCGTCATCCACAGATCCCCCCCGTAACAGTGTCCGTCATCCACAGATCCCCAGTAATAGTGCCATCCACAGACCACCATTAGTTCCAAACACACAGCACACCTTTTGGTTAAAAATATTTTTTTCTTATTTTCCTCCCCAAAAACCTAGGTGCGTCTTATACGCCGGTGCGTCTTATACGGCGTAAAAATACGGTATATGAACGCACCGGCAGCTACAAGAAGTATACGGTAACTGTTAGACCACTGCTTTAAATGTACCGTATTTTCTGCACTGTAAGACTCCCCAGGTTTAGACAAAATTAGAAAAAATATTTTTTACTTATTAAAGCTTCCCTTAAAGAAGTGGAGGGATCAATATCAGTAACTTACACACACAGCAAGTACCTTCTCATCTAATGGGCAACATGGGGTTAATGTGTGAGGTACATGATGCGGCTACTTACTATTAATGTGAGCCACATAGTATTTATGTGAGGCACAAGGAGGTTTAAAAGTAATAACACCAAGTAACCTCATCATGTACCTCACATTAACCCCATGTTGCCCATTATGAGGAGGTACTTGATGGGGTCACTTACTATTAATGTGAGGCACACAAAGGTTCTAAACTAATAACACCATGTACATCACATTAATAAGTGACCGGATCATTTATTTCACATAACGGCAACTATTAATGAGTCATATTATGCTGATGTTACAGTACATACCTTGTGGCACCTCTATTGGAGCCATTAGCCCTGATTTTACACACTCTGTGGCCCCGCTATGTGCAGATGTATGAAGTGTCATATGTAAGCTGTAAATGTACATGCATGCTCGCCACCCAGCCCTCCCCGTCTCCCCTGACTAAAATTCCCATGCATGAGACGTGACAGGCAACAGTCAGTACAAGACACAGGAGGATCCTGCCATTATATTGGCGCAGGTCAGGCCGTGCTGGTCACAGGAGGCACTTTTGGTTATGAAGGAGGCTGTTCATGTCCCGGAGCAATTTCTTCTTCCTGCTTCTGCTTGGCACTGGCCATCATGGTGAAGAACCAGATAGAGGCAAGACACCAAGCGGCACCTAACAGGAACAGTCGAGGGCCAGTGACGCGTTCTGGGGGTGTGCTTTGGTGCAACAGTAGGAGGGAGAGGGAGCACAAGTCATTATTGAAGAGGTCAGGGGGTCTGGCACTGCTGGACTACCCTGACTGCGGACTAAAAGACGCAGACACTTTTTAGCAGGATTTCTTCTTGCTAAAAGGGCGTCTTAAAGTCTAAAAAAAAAAAAAAAAAAAAAAAAAAAATTGGAAATTTCTTAGACTCTTCACAGTATCTCCAAAGAAGGAACTTATGAAGTTGACAAAACAGCAATGTATTCTAAGGAATCATTTTTGCTTACAGATTTCGATGACTGAAGTGGTTTATTATAAAAGTCTTCACATTTACAGTACCTTGAAAACTATAACTATCCCATAAACGCAACCCATTGACTAAAAGGCGCTGCACTGTCGGGGCCAAGTTCCATCCTTGTGTTTTACATGATTATACAGGAAGATTTAAATATGTCCAACCTGAGGAACAGCAAATAAAATATGTAACAATGAAGCCACAGTTTCCTCTTTTCATCAGTTAAGTGACTTCACAAGTGCTACCATGTGGTCGACACCACAAGCTATATCCACCACTTCTCCAGGAACAGTTACCTGCATGAAAGTAAAATATGTTTTTATATCATGCTCCTTATGCAATGTACATGGACATGACAAATGTGGAATTACTAAAATCTAAAATATTTTTGCAGTCAAATGGGACAAAAAGACCAGCTGTCCCTCAATGCACAGATCTCAGGAGGCAGCATTGTCCCCATCTACTGTATTACCTGTATATACCCTCTACTGGATTCAGTAACATATGTGACTGCACCCAGGATATTTTAGGACCCTAGAAATTGCCCTCATGACGTTCAAATTAAAGGTCGAAGCTCAGACTAAGGCCTCTTTCACACGGGCGTCAGTTTTTTTGCTAAGTGACCTGTGGTGACGTCAGATCACATGCTCCAATCACATTGTCCATCACCGTGGTGATGGAGCATGTGATCTGACGTCATCAAAGGTCCTTTACCTGTATTTAATGCTCACCACAGGTCCTGCTCAACAAAGGATACAGAAGGAGATGCCGGGCTTCGCGATCAAGTGGACTAAGGCGAGTTAAATAATTTTTAATTTTTTTTAACCCCTCCAGCTCTATTATACTATGCATTCTGTATTCAGAATGCTATTATTTTCCCTTATAACCCTGTTATAAGGGAAAATAATAATGATCGGGTCTCCATCCCAATCGTTTCCTAGCAACCATGCGTGAAAATCGCACTTGCTTGCGGATGCTATGCGATTTTAACGCACCCCATTTACTTCTATGGGGCCTGCGTCGCGTGAAAAATCGCACAATATAGAGCATGCTGCGATTTTCACTCAACGCACAAGTGATGCGTGAAAGTCACCGCTCATGTGCACAGCCCCATAGAAATGAATGGGTCAGGATTCAGTGCGGGTGCAATACGTTCACCACACGCATCGCACCCGCACGGAAAACTCGCCCGTGTGAAAGGGGCCTAAGAGATTGTTGGTGTGTAGGAAGGTATCTTACCCTCCATGGAAAATACTGATCTTCAAGTCTTCCAGTGCCCAAGCAGCCTCTCAAATTTTTACCCCAAACAAACAGCTCCCCAATATCTGCAAGAAAAAATAAAAAAAAGGAAGAAGGTTTTAAAAAGAAAAACTCCAAGCAAAACTTCCATTTTATTGTCCCTAATGCAGAGCCACGGGTACATGACACAGGGGTGCACTGAATCTCTGTGCCATGTGGCCCCACGCAGACTCAGCACCAGGACTAGGCATAGTGTGCCTATAGGTGACAAGAAAATACAGGCTTACACATGAAAATCAGAGTGCGTCCCTAAATATCTGTCAGGGAAACAGGCTTTTCTTAGAAATTCTACTGTGCTCTCGGTGTTACCGAAACATAACAAGCAAATAATACATTCGAACACTGACCATTTAAATTATAACCTTTAGCCCTTTAGTTAACACATTCTCCATAATCAATAGTGGAAAAATTTAAGCAGAATCAGTGATCAATCCCAGTGGTTTAATATGGCTTTATGTGTGATGTAGAATAAACATAGGGAAATACCGGTCTTAACAGCCATTTTGCTAAAATCATGTATTGAACAGCTCCAGAGCTGGAGCGGTTCAATACCCAGGACATGGGCTGTAAGTCCGGATACTCACGAGTATTCTGCTCTTCCTGACACTGATTAACATTTGCTACAGCGGCCAGCCTCATAAATTTTACTCAATTTAAGAAAGCGATCATGCTTTTTCTCAAGGGATTTGTCACTAGTTCATGCTGCCCTTAATCCAGTAAAAAAAATCCAGTGACCGAGGAAAATGCAGTGGATCAGGAAGATAACCACACAAAATGAGCTGGTTTTCGCAGTGGAATCGCTGCCGGGACTGCAGAGTAACCTCCGCTGCTTTCAACCTTGACATCCTTCATTTGAAAATCTGCAGTGCAGGATAAGATGCGATTTCAAAAATTTTGTCCACTTTACTGGTACTGTAAATTCCGTAGATTTGGAAGTCGATATTTTTAAAATCTCAGCATTAACCTACTTGTTATTGCAGCAAAGTGCCCCAGGCCCGAGGAGATCGCGGACACCTTCACATTTGGGTTGAAGTCATTTAAGCCAAACAGCGTTGGGGGAATTAGCTCTGGTACAGTAGACTCCGTAAAGTTTGGTCCTTTTCCGAGAACGCCATAACCCCAAACAAAGACATGTCCATCTTCTACAAAGTAAATATAATTCAACATCAAAATGCAACGTTAAAGAATAAAATCAACTCTCACATTTGTAAAAGCAATAATGTTAAAGGGGTCGTCTAGCCTTGGAGCCGGCAGTCCCTATGCTATGGACCTACCATATTTTTTGTTTTATAAGACGCACCTAGGTTTTTGAGGAGGAAAATAAGAAAAAATATTTTGAACCAAAAAAGGTGCGCTTTTGGTGGGTTCTGAACTAATGGTGGTCTGTGGATGACGCACAGTTACTGGGGGGGCCCATCTGTGGATGACGCACAGTTATTAGGGGGGGCCCATCTGTGGATGACGCACAGTTATTGGGGGGGGGGGGGGGGCCCATCTGTGGATGACGCACAGTTATTGGGGGGGGCCCATCTGTGGATGACGCACAGTTATTGGGGGGGGCCCATCTGTGGATGACGCACAGTTATAGGGGGGGGGCCCATCTGTGGATGACGCACAGTTATAGGGGGGGGGCCATCTGTGGATGACGCACAGTTATTGGGGGGGGGGGGGCCATCTGTGGATGACGCACAGTTATTGGGGGGGCCCATCTGTGGATGACGCACAGTTATTGGGGGGGGCCCATCTGTGGATGACGCACAGTTATTGGGGGGGCCCATCTGTGGATGACGCACAGTTATTGGGGGGGGGCCCATCTGTGGATGACGCACAGTTATTGGGGGGGGGGGCCATCTGTGGATGACGCACAGTTATTGGGGGGGGGGGCCATCTGTGGATGACGCAGTTATTGGGGGGCCCATCTGTGGATGACGCACAGTTACTGGGGGGGGGGGGCGGCATCTGTGGATGACGCACAGTTACTGGGGGGGGGGGGACGACACGACCCATCTGTGGATGACACACAGTTATTGGGGGGGCCATCTGTGGATGACGTTATGGGGGGGGGGGGGGGGGTTGAGCTGTTGATGGCGCACTGTTATTGGGATGGGGGGGAAAATCTGTGGATGAGATTACACATATATAGCATGTTATGCCTCCCTGGCCAACCCGCTTCTCCACAGCCCTTCCAGCTAATTTAGTCGCCGGCTTAGGCCGTGTTTTTTTCGTGGCCTGTCCACGGGCCCCCAGGTGCTTCCTTTGCCTCGTGTCACCCTTCCCCGGTCGTCGCCCCTCTACCCTCCTCACCCGTTTTTTATTTTATTTTTGTCCGGAGGGTCTGTCACATCAAGCCCCGCCCACCTCGCTCCTTCCCGGCCACCTCATAAATAGAGGCCCTGGCTTCTGGTCCTGCTAGGCCGCGCTTGTGCCGCCCCTCTTAGTTTTCCCGTGCTTCCTCAATGGCCCATAACCAGGCCAAGTGCTGGCTTTCTGTTGGGGGGGGGGGGGGGGGGCGGAACCTCCTCCCTCTGCCTGGAAGAAGAAGATGACTCCATCTTGTTGGCATCTCTCCTGCAACCTCCCTGGTCCCCTCTGCAGCGCCTCTTCGGGAGACAGCACCTGGGGTCTGGTAGGACAGCCTCCGGCTGGCGTTTTTTTTTTCCCCCTTTCCCAGCCTCCCTCTCTGCTTCCTTGGGTCCCCTCCAGTGATTGTGTTTCTCTGGCAGTCAGACTGTTCTGAGATGACCGGACCGTCCAGTATTATGTTGTATACATATACATTTTACCCCCATGAGGTAACCTGACCTCTAGTAATGTCTGCTCTAGGTGTGGACTGCAGTGACGTCCGTGCACAGGTCGTACAGACACCACTTACGCGGTCCGCCTGTCCCTGTTTGTGAGCAGTAGCTCCCCAGCCCACTTCTGGGTCGGTCTCTCCTAACTGGGCCTCTTTCCTGTGCCAAGCAATAGGGAATCCTGTCCGACTCTCCAAAACTATGACAGGGTCACGACACCGATTGCCTGCCCAAAATTGAGGCCACCTCTGCCCTCCCAGGGACCCTGCTGCAGATGGGTCACACTCTACTAGGTCCTGCAGACGACCTCGGGTTGTCATTTCTATCCTCGGCATCCTCGGGTCCCACCCAGGACAGGTCTGTGGCTGGTGACAAATCCTTCCCTGCCATTTCATCTGCTGCCTCGGGGGACACCTCTGCTTAGATTCGCTCTCTTGTCCGATGTTGTTTCCTTGATTTTCTGGCTATTGTTTTCCTTAGGTGCTCCGGTTCTGTGACCCTTCTTGGTTCTGTGACCCCGACTGGGTAATCCTGCTCGGAGTCCCTGATAGAAACATAGAATGTGTCAGCAGATAAGAACCATTTGGCCCTTCTAGTCTGCCCAATATACTGAATACTATGGATAGCCCCTGGCCCCATCTTATATGAAGGATGGCGTTATGCCTATCCCATGCATGCGTAAACTCCTCCACTGTATTTGCAGCTATCACTTCTGCAGGAAGGCTATTCCATGCATCCACTACTCTCTCAGTAAAGTAATACTTCCTGATATAACTTTTAAACCTTTGCCCCTCCAATTTAAAACTATGTCCTCTTGTAGCAGTTTTTCTTCTTTTAAATATTCTCTCCTCTTTTACCTTGTTGATTCCCTTTATGCATTTAAAAGTTTCTGTCATATCCCCTCTGTCTCGTCTTTCTTCCAAGCTATACATGTTAGGGTCCTTTAATCTTTCCTGGTAAGTTTTATCCTGCAATCCATGTACCAGTTTAGTAGCTCTTCTCTGAACTCTCTCCAAAGTATCAATATCCTTCTGGAAATATGGTCTCCAGTACCTGAGCACAATACTCCAAATGAGGTCTCACTAGTGCTCTGTAGAGCGGCATGAGCACCTCCCTCTTTCTACTGGTAATTCCTCTCCCTATACACCCAAGCATTCTGCTAGCATTTCCTGCTGCTCTATGACATTGTCTGCCTACCTTTAAGTCTTCTGAAATAATGATCCCTAAATCCCTTTCCTCAGATACTGAGGTTAGGACTGTATCACTGATTCTATATTCTGATCTTGGGTTTTTACGTCCCAGGTGCATTATCTTGCACTTATCAACATTAAATTTTAGTTGCCAGATTTTTTACCATTCCTCTAGTTTTCCTAAATCCTTTTCCATTTGGTGTATCCCTCCAGGAACATCAACCCTGTTACAAATCTGTGTCATCAGCAAGAAGACACACCTTACCATCGAGGCCTTCTGCAATTTCGCTGATAAAGATATTAAACAATATGGGTCCCAGAACAGATCCCTGAGGTACCCCACTGGTAACAAGACCTTGGTCTGAATATACTCCATTGACTACAACCCTCTGTTGCCTGTCCCTCAGCCACTGTCTAATCCATTCAACAATATGGGAGTCCAAGCCCAAAGACTGCACTTTATTGATAAGCCTTCTATGTGGGACAGTATCAAAAGCCTTACTAAAGTCTAGATAAGCGATGTCTACTGCACCTCCGCAATCTATTATTTTAGTCACCCAATCAAAAAAAAATTAAAAATCAATAAGATTAGTTTGACATGATCTCCCTGAAGTAAACCCATTCTGTTTTTCATCTTTCAATCCATGGGATTTTAGATGTTCCACAATCCTCTCCTTAAGTATGGTTTCCATTAATTTCCCCACTATTGATGTCAGGCTTACTAGCCTATAGTTGCCCGATTCCTCCCTACTACCTTTCTTGTGAATGGGCACAACATTTGCTAAATTCCAATCTTCTAGGACGACTCCTGTTGCCAGTGATTGGTTAAATAAATCTGTTAATGGTTTTGTTAGTTCATCGCTGAGCTCTTTTAATAGCTTTGGGTGTATCCCATCAGGCCCCTGTGACTTATTTGTATTCATTTTAGACAGTTGACTTAGAACCTCTTCCTCTGTAAAGACACATGCATCAAAAGATTCATTAGTCTTCTTTCCTAACTGAGGTCCTTTTCCTTTGTAAAAACTGAACAGATGTATTCATTGAGGCAGTCAGCTAGTTCTTTATCTTCTTCCATCTACCTTCCTTCTTTTGTTTTTAATTTTGTAATTCCTTGTTTTAGTTTCCTTTTTTCATTTATGTATCTGAAGAACGCCTTATCGCCTTTTTTCACTGACTGAGCTAATTTCTCTTCTGCCTGTGCTTTAGAAGCTCTTATAACTTGTTTGGCCTCTCTCTGCCTAATCTTATAAATTTGCCTGTCATAAAAAAAAAAAAAAAAAAAAGGATAATTCCTAAATGCTATCTTTTTGCTTTTAATTATTTTGCCACTTCTGCTGAGTACCACAGTGGTCTCTTCCTTTTTTTAATTTTTCTGACAAGCCTAATGCAATTTTCTGTTGCCTTCAATAGTGCCACTTTTAAGTAGTCCATTTCTCCTAGGAGGCGACACCAAGCAAAAAAAAGTGTTAGCTCCTCCTCTCAGCTATATCCCACCTGCAGACACTGAACTAATCAGTTTGTACAAAAGCAGTAGGAGCAGTCAGGAGAAGCCAACAGCCAATAATAAAAAGGAAGAAAACCGGAGAGGAGTCATCCGGAAGAACCAGAAGGACCCATCTAGGAGAACCAATAATGTACATACAGGGTGGGAGCTGTGTCCACCAATGAACGGAAGATAAACAGATTTTACGGCAAGTACAAAACTCTTGTTCTTTCATCTGTATCATTGGGGGACACGGTCTTGACCTTGGGACTTTCTAGAGCAGTCCCCTTGGTGGGTCATAAACAAAGAAGCTATCCTGCCAATCCGAGGACCGCTTTCTGCAAAACTGCAAAAATACGCCCCAGAGAAGTGTCAGAAGATGCAAAGGTGTGCACTCTGTAAAACTTTGAAAAGTGTGTCCAGGCGACCAGGCAGCAGCCCTGCACCCCTGAAGGGACAAAGCCCCACGATGTACTGCCCAACCATTGCCCAGGGAAAATGAGAAGTAAGCTGGAAGGGTGAAGCCGTCCACTGATGTGGTATGCTTCCACAATAGCCAGCCCTCGTCTCAAACCCTCCGGCATGACGAATAAATGAATCCGTCAGTCGGAAAGAGGACGTCTGAAACAGATAGATGCGAATCCAAACCAGATACCCACATATGATGAAGGGCGACCGACCAAGAGGCAAGAGCCGCTACATCCGACACCCTATGAATGGCAACTACTCGCCCTGCAAAAGAGAAGTAGAGAAGGCTGATGTGGTTCAATAGAGAACAGCATCTAGGGGTGACAACAAGGACAGTACGACCGCTCTACCCATGGAGGGGAGCAATGCAAACAATACACATATGCATACTGAATAAGTGCATACCCGCAACCACACGAAGGCAACGCTGATGCTGTCACCGTAGAAAAAGGTAGAGGCAATGCACTACCTGTGAAGGCTCGAAGCCCATGCCCTAGAAATCAGCAGGTTATACCATGCACCGAAAGCCATACTAATACACACGAAAAATGAGCAAACCCACCTGCTGAAACCTGTCATGGTATGGGCAGATGACAGCACTATAGGGAATAAGAGTACCCGTCAGCCAGCTCCTCAGGAACACCATACATATAAGGCTTGGAGAATCTATTGCACCGCTGCGATCCTATTGGGAAGATGTTAGGAGTATTATAGCGACCAACTCAGATACGCTTACCTGATGACCCTAGGGTCTGTGTGCTGGGGCTACTAGATTTCCCGGGACAGGGGGACAGGAACTCATGTATTCACAGACTGCTGTTTCAGACTAGGGTACTGATCGCTGAACATTGAATACGGGAGGCTTCGCCCTCAAGGAAAGAGTGTATTAATAGGATGAATGTAACCCTAAGACTTGAAAGGGGGGTATATGTTAAATGAAATTGTCCAAATAAGTTTTTATCCCTTTGGCAAGGATGGGTTGAGTCTGCACAACTAGCTTCACAAGCACAAGTTCAGGATTGCGAACGGGGACAACTGACTTTGTTACACTCCCTCCCCAGTTGTTCTACATAGTAGCCAAGTAGTGACTGATCGTCTGAACCACTATACTCAGATAGCGCTGTCTTGTTTCCCAGACATATAATTGTTCTTAATGTGCCGACATTGTTGTCTCTCTGCTCTGGTTGGGAAGGGGTGGGTGGGAGGGTGTTATTGAGTTAAAATGTTACAGCGCTTTAATTTTTCTAATGCTGTATTGGTCATATAATTTTTGATTTCACATATTTGACTATAGGTTGGTTGTATAGTTCCATTCCCCTGAAGACGCCGCCTTGAGTGGTGAAACATGTCGGGGGAGCTGTAGTACAGCGATCTGCAGACGCTGTGCGCACAAGCTCACATGACAGGGGTAGAATAGACATAGTTAGCAGTTATCGACACAGGATACAGCATGGCCTTAGGAAGGACTAATCATTTCAAATAGTGAATAGCACAGCACTTAGGTCGATTTGCTTACTGAGTGAGTGAGATATAGTCTAAACAGTTTGGTGCCAGAAGACACCAGTAGACCAATGAGTTTACAATTCAATGCCAGGTGGCACATCTAACAAATCAGTCAGTAATCATATTAGACTATTATTACCACTCATAGAAGGATATAACTATATCCCCCACCTTTTACTGTATATGGTGACAGTACGCATACCTCCACCCCTGTCAAATATCCCTCTATATGTACTTTTAAAGTTCTCAATAGAGTCCTTTTTTGTTTTTTGGTGTATGTGAATAAGAAATAAAAGTTATATTTTAATAAAAAGACCACAAACAGGAATTTATAGTCTTTTGACTATTGAACCATTATTTTGACCTCCTGGGTCCAGTGGGTTATTCTGAAATAATTCCTGTGCATAGTACACACAGCAGCAGGGAGATTACAGTGTAATCTGCCACTGCCACCAATGGAGGGGAGGGGACCCCGTGGCCACCATACAACAATGAGGGGGAAGGGGGGCTTGTGGCCACTGCACCACTAATGATACTAATAATGGGGGCGAGGGCACACTGCGCCACCAATGAATGTAATTAAAGAGGACCTTTAATGGGTCCAAAGAATATGAACTAAATAGCAGGCTACATAGAGCGGCGCCCAGGGATCGAAGTGCACTTACTATTATTCCTGGGCATTTAAATAAATCCACAGGCGTGTCTTTAACTCAGATATACCAAACACATGACATCATCATATGGGCAGTCCAGAATTGTTTAATGGCATAGTAATCTTAGTGTATGTAACCTTTTGACAATGCAAAAAGTATTAAAAATGCCTTAAAACATTTTCTCTCTCATTATTCTGGCATTTGGCAAATAATTATGGTAATCCTAATTGACCAAAAACAGGAAAGGTCTATTCTGATTTCATGTCAGATATTGAGAAAAACATGCATATGTGTCTTTTTATATAGTGTATGTAAACTTCTGGTTTTAACTGTACATGGCTGAACATAGAAAATAACACTGACCCATAACAATTAGCGATTAGGGCTGAGGAGGATTTTAACATCACAGTTTACACTGACCATTTAAAAGAGCACAGCTAGTTCCACCGCAAGCCACCTGCTTCACCTTTCCAACATTCTTGAATGGTAAGAGCTGTGGAACATTGACCTAAAAGGAAAAAGGAAAACACACTCTGACCCCAACAATACAAATAGTAATACAGCATACAGTTAGAAGTCATATCAATCTAAGAGACCGTAAGGGCTCCGTGCACGTACTGTGGCCCACAAACGGCACAGCCCCATTGACTTGAATGGATCTGTGATCCATAATATATGGAAACATATAGGACCTGTCCTATCTTTTGCGGAACAGAGGCACAGATCAGAAGCCCATGGAAGCACTATGACGCACTTCTGAGGGATTTCGGGTAGAGGCCTCAGCAAAGCAAAAGATAGGACATGTCCTACCTTTTGCTGTATCTTGTGGATTGCTGACCCATTTAAGTCAATGGGTCCGCATCCACACAACAGAGTGCACACGGGTGGTGCCCGTGCAACACACATTACGTTCATCTGAATGAGCCCTAAATGAATATAGGTATGTTAATAAAAACATCTATAATTACAATGCAAGATTTGATTTTAAAAAATAAATAAAATAAAAATACTACAAGTGCTACGCCTATTATTTCAAGCCTCAAAACTGATAGCTCGATACTGGTTTCGCCCACAGCCTCCCTCGGTGGCCGAATTCCTTAACAGGGTGATTGATATACTCCGTCTAGAAAGGGGGGTGTATGTTAAGAGGAAGTGTGAGGCCAAATTTACAGCAATATGGGAAAAGTGGTTATCCGCTGGGTCTGTCTAGACTCCCCTTAAGCTGGTGGGGGGTGGGGGGCAGACCAGGATGAGTGACTAGAAATCAGTATTTGTGTAGGAATAGGATATGACAAGAAACAAACCAGGTTGGACTAATGAGTGATTCCGCTGTCCTGACTAAGTGGTTAGGTATCATTATTGATAGGCCCTATGCACGTACATGGGAGGGATATATTTTTTTACTGATTATTATTTGGACTGTATGATGAGATGCGATATGGTTATTACAAATGGCGGACAGTCTCTTCACTAGGGGGTGGGCGGTTGGGAGGGTTTATTTCCTTTTATTTTGTGTGGGCTTAAATAATGGCTCTATGTCATTCATTTGATTGGCTGCAATACTATCTGTAAAGAAGGAGTCCTTATTGTTTGTATAATTTTGGAAAAGCTGTTGTTAAATAAAAAACTGATAAATAAATAAAAATAATATGCTACAAAGACAATATAATATAACAAGAAATCCCTGCAATAAACGGGAACCTTTAAAACAAATTAGGTTTTTTTCTTGCTTTTACTTTTGCAAAGGATTATCTTACCTGCGTGAGATCAGCTATAGATGCTAACTGCAAATATTCAGAATTTCCCCAGCCGTAAATGTCTCCTTCACTCGATACTGCCAGGCAACAATCTCCAAAAGTGGCTACCTGCACAACATTCACACCAGCCAAATCACCAGACAGCCTGGTAGGTGTACTGCTGAGGTTATAATGTCCCTGACCTGCAGAAAGAGACAAAAAAGAAAGCTATTCACAATATGTACAGTTCTGTAATGGTAGAAGTTACTAAGAGGTGGGGAAGGGGATGTGGTCCAGGACAACATACCTATTTCATGGGCGCTGGCTCCCTAAGGCACTTATACACAGACAAGTACTACAAATCTGAAATATGGTGGCTATAGCCTGCCACAACTTCAGGCAGCTCTTATTTTATACAGAGTTACACATGGCTAAAGTACTAAAATAAATAAATAATATATATAATATATAAAAAATTGGTGGCATATGACATCATATAAAATGTAAATTAAGGGCTACAAAAACGACCCTTTTACACAAAGTAGAGAAATTTCCCAAAAAAATAAGCTTTCATTTAGTACATGATCTAATCTTCAAATATAAATCTTTAAAAGTGGATAAGTGCTGCTTACTTTTATAAAACATGTACTAAGAAATAGAAGTAATACACAAAAAATAAAATAAAAAAATAGCTGGGAATTAGTAAGCCCCCTTAATGGGTCCTGACCACCATCTTACTCACCCTAGCATGTGAGTGATAACACTGGATCACTGAAGGATTCACTGTCCAAAGAATATCAAAGGCTATGGACACCTTTGGTGATTGCATTTTACACATTTTGGGCAAAAATAATGTCTTCAATTGGTATTTTCTGAGATACAGGGTTTAAAAAAATAAATAAAAAAATTATATTTGCAAGCTGTTACTTTGTTTTGTTTGAATCCAGGCAGCTGATGACTCATTAAGAGCTATCATCTCTGATCTCCTGACCTCAGAACCACTCATTACAGCTCAATTCTTATCAAACTGATAAGAATATTGCTTAAATAAGTGTTTATGAGGTCAGGAGATCAAAGATAAGAGTTACACATGAGCCATCAGCTGATGGGATTCAAACAAAACAGAATGTGACAATTTGCAAACAGACTGATTAACACGTGTACCTCAGAAACAGCTGAACCTTTTTAATAATGACCAATGGAAAAAAATAAATTCTTAGCCAAAATGAGTAAAAGGCAATCATAAAAAAATGCCCCTTGAAGGTGTACATAGCCTTTAAGCAGTAGTCTGTCTGGCAAAGGAAGACTCAAGAGTTTCCTCTTAAAGTGTAACTGTCATTTTTATTTATTTATTTGCTAGTTTATTAGAGCTAGGCATGTATACCTGAGTTGGTCTATCAATGATTGTCAAAAGATCTAAAATTACCTCATAATAACAGCTTTCATTAATGTCCCCTGTCCCTTTCCACTGCTCCCTTAAAAGACAGTTGCTATGGCTTGTCTGTCTCTGGTTAAGAAAACAGGAAGACGGAGGGGCGGTCCTTCACACTGCATGCCTGCATTAGGCTTCAGAGCGAGGAGGCGTGTCTCTCCGTAATCCAATCTAATTGGCTGGCAGGAAGCTGCTGGCTACAGCAAGTGTGTATGTGACCTGAGGGAATGCAGTTTTGGCCTCAGAGAACTGGCCCCTGTCACTTATTTGTATTAATGTTAGACAGTTGACTTAGAACCTCTTCCTCTGTAAAGACACATGCATCAAAAGATTCATTAGTCTTCTTTCCTAACTGAGGTCCTTCTCCTTCATTTTCCTTTGTAAAAACTGAACAGAAGTGAAGAAACTAAAGACTGCTTTATGCATAATGCTGTTGCAGCAGTAACATATGCTAAAATTCATTAAATAAATTTTTGGGGATGAAAACATGAGTTACCCTTTAATATGACCTTTTATATTATATGATACATCAGCAGAAACAACACAGGAATAAATCTACAAGAACTAAACCCATTAGAAAAGAACCTGTTTGCCCATCAGCTCCCCAGCCACAGGAATAAACCTCTCCTCGCTCTGTCCTGAATAGAGAATGATCCTGTCCACATGCAACCTGCAAACACAAAGACCAAGCATCAAAATGTTTGGAAATAAACCTAAACATTTTAAAAAGATTTTCAGACCTCTCCCCCATTTTCCTTATCAATATTTCTGTACCTGTTATAAGTGGTAAAGTGTAACTAAAAAAAATCCAATTTAGGTACACCGATACCGTGCCTTACCTGGACAACTGTGCTGTCAAGCTGCTTTACCCTGTGAATCAACTGGCTTTCACTAGCAACAAACAAAAACAGTAGTTAAAGAGGTTGTCACACAAAACAAATATTCTACATTTTTGAAACCAGCACCTGGATCTGAATACTTCTGCAATTTCATATAATTAAAAATGCAGTATAGCGAGAGAGTTATTCACTGAAATCTATCTGTACAGTGCCATCTGGTCTTCTAATTTCTGTCCTGCTCTCCGAGAAGGAAACATGCTCAGTTCTATCCGTCAACTGCCACTAGCTGCAGTAGAAAGGACACGTTCCCTGAGAAGGTGCATACCCCCTAAGCTGTCAGCTTTTATATACATCTAGCAGAGCAATGACTGTTGTGATCTCTGGATCCAGGGGCGGACTGGGAACTCAAAGTGGCCCTAAAAAAAAAAAGAAAGTGGCCTGAGATACCACAGTGCAGCACAAAATACTGCCAACATTAATTAATGCTGAGAGCATCAGATCTTTATGTACCTGGATTTTGGACAAGAGGAGGGCTTAGGTGGCCCTCTAGGCATCAGCCCACCATAAAATTCCTCTGCAGGGTCCATGGCCAGTCCGCCCTTTTCTGGATCCATGTGGGGTACAGGGATGGTCCCAGCTTTGTTAGAAAGGGATTATCATGTACTATAGGATGTCACATTTTTTGGGGGGGGATAGACTCACTCTATCCAATCAGTACTGCCATTTTCAGACTGTGAAGGTACACCCCCCAACTGGGTAATAACCCTCTGTACCCATAATGCAGACTGCTAGCAATTAATTCATAACTTCTAGTAGAAATAATAATAAAGGAATAGTACATCATACAGCCATAAGAATAGATGCTCCAGAATTGTTATTACATGGGGAATGCAGGCATCTATTAAAACAGGCATGTCAGGAGTGGTGAACGGTTCTCTTTAATCATGGGATAACCCATTTACAATGTTTCATGCGTCTACCTTAGGTTTACCTTTCTACTGCAAGAAAGTCACACTTTATGCAAAGGGTTTCTTTTAAGAACAAGTTTCAGTTTTTGTTGGCTCGAACTTAAAGGGGTATTCTGGTAGGTAAAAGTTATCCCCTGTCCAAAGGATAGGGGATAACTGTCAGATCGGTGAGGGTCCTACCACTGGGATCCCCACCGATCACGAAAACGGGGGCCCTGTACCCCCTGAAATGACCAAATGTACGCACCAGCTCTATTGATTTCTATGGGAGTTCAAAGATAGCCAAGTACAGCACCTGGCTACCTCCAGAACTCCTATAGAATCAAAATACCCCTTTAAATGCACACCTTACTACAAACCATTATAACTAAAAAAAAATTAAAAAAACAACCATGTCTTAGAAAAGGGGGATGGTAAAGAGTGTCAGGCTCTTTTATTTTAGGGGTGAGAGTGATAGCATAATTTATTTATTTTTTTAAATAAAGTATAAGGGTAAACGTGGTTTAATTATGAACAATTTTTGGCAAACAATAAGTCTACCCGATTAAGGCTACTTTCACACTAGCGTTCTGCTGTCCGCTCGTGAGCTCCGTTTGAAGGAGCTCACGAGCGGAGCAGAACGCTTCCGTCCAGCCCTGATGCAGTCTGAATGGATGCGGATCCGCTCAGACTGCATCAGTCTGGCGGCGTTCAGCCTCCGCTCCGCTCGCCTCCGCACGGACAGGCGGACAGCTGAACGCTGCTTGCAGCGTTCAGCTGTCCGCCTGGCCGTGCGGAGGCGTGCGGATCCGTCCAGACTTACAATGTAAGTCAATGGGAACGGATCCGCTTGAAGATGACACCATATGGCTCAATCTTCAAGCGGATCCGTCCCCCATTGACTTTACATTGAAAGTCTGAACGGATCCGCTCAGGCATCTTGCGCACTTAGAAATTTTTCTAAGTTATTAATGCAGACGGATCCGTACTGAACGGAGCCTCCGTCTGCATTAATATGATCGGATCCGTTCAGAACGGATCCAATCAAACGCAAGTGTGAAAGTAGCCTTAGCAATAAAGTTGTAAGACCAAAATACAAAGTGCTTGACTGAGAGGTGACTGATGCATTTCCCAAAGGCTTGCACTGAGTTTTTTTTTTTTTTTGCGATATTAAGAAATGCATGCAGGTATGAAAAGTCTGGCACCCTTACACAAATAAAATCATAATACCATTATAAGAGATCTATAAATCTGTGTAACAATAAGATTATTCACTTAAAGGGAGTGTGTCACCAGGAAGTTCACCTTAATGCCTTGTACGGGTAGCTGACCTAAATGTAATGATACCTTTCACTTAGTTATCTGTTACTTCTTCCTGGAGAAGTAGTTTTAAATCCATATGCAAATGAGCAATTAAGTGCACTGTGGGTGGGTCCATGCCACTGTATGCACCCTTGCTCCTCCTACTTCCTCTGCTAGCCCCTCCATCTACTTCTCAATTAACAGTGCCAGGTTCTTGCATAGCCATCTCGTCTGGCCTGGTTAATCAAAAAGGAGAGGGAGGTTCTGCCAAATGAAGAAGAAGCAAGGATGCACAGAGTGGTTTAGGACCACCCTTGGTGAACTTAACTGCTCATTTGCATTTGGATTAAAAATACTTTTTCTCCAGAATGAAGGAATTATTTACCAGAGAATGTCTTAATGAATGTCTTAAGAATGTCTTAAAACAAATAGGGGTATATGTATTACACCACAGACATAGTCACAAATTTTTAAGCATGCCATATTTGAGTCATAAATTGTGACTTTGTGCAGTTTTTGACAATTATTCAAAATGGAAAGAAAAGTGAGCAGTGTTCAATGGGAGTGGGTAGGGCGGCCAAGTGTGGCCCACCAAACTTACTATAAATTTATGCCAGGAACCAATGTAAATCATAGCTCAAATCTATGACATTCATAGCGTGCGTCTGCTACACAGACTGCTAAAGATGTGCCAAATTAATTAAATGCCCGTCTTGGTAAATCTGTCTCACTGACTGTAGAACTGCGGCAATAAATGTACAGTAGATAGGGTGGGCTTTAGGTTTACCATGCTTTGAATATTTCTTACCTGTAAATCTCACTCTCAACAATTCGTCTTGCACACTGTCCATAGGAATTATTCCCAATGCTGAAAACTGAAACAATCATATTTTGATTTGATAAAAGTTTAAGATTTAGGATAGGTTTAAGGCTTGTAAATTTAAATGGGTTCTATGATCAACAATTATAGATTATTAATTTTAGAAGACATTTGTGGTCTGAGAGGACCACAGCAGCACATCTTAAATCGTAGCCGAGTTTTCAAAAAAAAGTTTGCATAATGGCTGTGCTTCTTTGTACAATCATAACAGTTATGTTTTGGGCTTCACTAATGTTTTTTAGCCATAATATACCATTTCAGCTGCACAGCTAGATGCATTTCACTCAGAAGCAGAGGGCGTTTCCCTTCTATGCAAGTCTACCAGCACTTTACTGATATGACCTCACTTCCTACTTTGTTTTCTACAAGGGAGCTCAGAAAGCTTATAGGGAGGAATAAAATCACACAGAAAAGCAGGAGGCTCATGTCATGTCCAAATTCAGTTTGGAAGCAGTTGTTTTATCATCAGGCTTACAATCGCAGCTAGCTCTGACACGCCCCTATTTCCCCTCAGCCATCTTCTTAGTCTCTGTTACCAGGAACAAATCTTGCCTTTGACTGCACCTTAAGTGGAAGTGAGACCCCTAGTGGTCATGACTTTACAGCTTTTTTTCTGGTGGATGCAGGAATATTTTTTTTTAAATGAAGCGATTTACAAATTTGTTAGTTACACCATTCTCTATTGTGTGAAAGTACAGTTACTCTTTATGCTATTCAGAAAGTAAAGCGTCCTTTTTATTTTATTGCATTGCCCTGTTTTACCCAGAAAATGGACAACACCCTTTAATGCTACAGTGGTGATTGGCGTTTTGTTTACGTTTTGGTTTTTTAAATCAAAGGTCTGTCATTGTAATCCTGCCGGTAATGCTATCACCTCTGTGTACAGATAAGACAGGATCCACCAGTCACAATAGGCGATTGTCAGAGCTCTATTCTTTCCTAGTACAATGACCTCTGCACAGGTGACAGAGCATGCCTAGAAAACTCTCCCATGCAAGTCAATACCACTTTAATGTTACAGAGTGAAATTTTCATGAAGTTCAGATCACTTTAATTACCTCCTTCATTATCTGTCAAAATAAGGGAATGTGCTCTGCCACAAGATACTTGCAGAACTCGCGTAGCCTGTGGTTTCTCCAGAGGTAGGGGTACAGGTGATGGCTCCAAGATGTATTCGTAACCTTTCGCTTTAAAAGAGGACAGGCCATGAGTGAAAAACCAAACCTTCTGCACGCACAAAACATAAATGAAAGTGAATTGGTATTTATATACTATATAGAAAGCCGTACAGTTATGATACATTTGCAAATGACTTCTCAAATGCTGTACCCTGCACATCGGTACTAGGAATAATGCCATCACAACAATCACTGAAAATCGAGGCCGCCCTTAAAACGCTTTGAATTCAGCAATAAAAACAAAAACAAAGGATTGGACTGCCAACATGTTCCCAAGGCTCCACATCACAGGGGTAAGCAAAGTCTTGGTTTGAAATATTTGCCTGCTCCTTCATAAAAATAAGGCTATGTTTAAACATGGTGGAAATTTTCTGCCGAAACAAAATCCTTATGTATTGCAAACTTCCAAAATAAATCTGTGACACAGAGAACAAGCTGCAGATATGAAAATCTACACCATGCTCTAAACCGGTGCACAGTCTTACTGTAACAGGATAACGGCACAATTCACCAGCAATGTACTGTACTTGGGATGTCTAACATGTGACTATGGCCTCATGGAAGTCATTGCTGACGGGACTACATTGTACCTGTTCATAGAATTGGAATGTTCTCCACAGTGAGGTCACAACCAAAATCTTACCGACAGGTATTACCATTGGGGAGAGAAAATATATTCAATCTGCACCTGATGATATGATACCAAAGCTCTCAAAATCTCAAGTCAGGTATAGAAATTAGAGCGCAACTAAACCTTTATTTAAACTTTTAATATGATGTCCCTAATAAAACTATTTTTACTACACGTTTCCCTGTGCCCTTAAAACTCTGTTCTCTGTACACCGCTGACACATGTTATCAATGGGGTCGCAGCAGCAGCTGCTCCTGCCTGTACCCCCTGGAGGATTACTAACTCCTGGCATAGCACATGGGTACCCTGTAACCCTCTACTATGCCAGGATAAGCCGAGCGGAGCAGGCTCCTGCCTACTCTGCTAAACTACGACCGTCATGTCGGCTCTTAGCTTAGCAGAGCAGGCAGAAGCAGGAGACCGCTCAGCTAATCCTGGCATAGTACATGGGTACCCATGTGCTATGCTAGGAGTTAGTAATCCTCCGGGGAGCACGGGCAGGAGCACATAATGCTGCGTCCCATTGATAAAATGTACTCTGCACACCGCTGAGCTGTCAGCGGTGTACAGAGAACAGAGTTTTAAGCACACAGGGAATGGTGCGCTTTAGGCAGGGAAAAGTGTAGTCAAAATAGAAAATGTATTAATAAAGTATATTAGAGATAGTTTTATTAGGGACATCATATTAAAAGTTTATATAAAAAGGTTTACTCTTTAAAAAATAAAAATAATAATAATAATGAAATACTGACTATGACTGCAGCCACTAGAGGGCGTGATAGCCTCAATATACAATAATTTGATGCCATATTTTATGCTAGGATTTGTTATCCCACTTTTGACTACATATATGCTTATAAAGTGTAAAATATGATCTGGTGACAGACCAAACCCAACACTTATAAGGAAAATGCTTACTTCGATCTCTTCGGCTTCTATGGAATCCTATTTGGGAATCCTTGTTTAACCCCATGCCCCACACCTTTGTCACGTCACTTGTCTTGGACGATAATAGAGTAAAGCCGTAACCACAGGCCGCAGATGAGATCTGAGAGAGGACACAGTGGAAATGAAATGGTTAAACACTGATGCACATAAAACCTACTTGTAAAACACAACCTTTAGTTAACCCCCTAAAGATATTTTAAAAAATGTAACTTTTTTTACTTTTTAAACATTTTGTAGCACACCTCCATACACCTATGTGCTTGGGTTCTGTATGGAGTTGTGCAGGATTCTGATACTGATGGCCTATCCTCTATATCAGATAGGCAGGGCTCCAACGCCCCACACCCCTGCCCATCAGCTGGTTTACTGTAGCTCTGACATGAACGGGGACAGTGCTGCAGTTATCAGCTACCACATAACAGCTTACTGGGGAAGGGGTGCAGGGGGTTGGACCCATCAATATCAAAATCCTGGACAATCCCTTTAAAGGTCAAATTTTTATTGTGGGCAGAATAGGCTAAAAGTATGTTTAATCTACCCCGACATATCAAGGCACGCATACATATCACAAACACTTCTTGTTTTTATGGAATACATGATGTAGCATTACCTTTTCATCCACATCGAGCCTATAAGGAGTTAGTTGGTATTGTTTTGGCTTTTTCTTCCCTTTGTCGGGTACTACAAAGCTTGGGATCCCCAATGCTCCCGTGTAAGAGAAGCCCCATACAAAAACACGGTCCTTTCTTCTAGGTTTGTGCCCAACGTACTGAAAGGTCGGAAGGTCATCTCCCGACTTGCTTCTCCCCACAGCCGTTGTCAGCAGTCGCACAGATGTGAACTTAGGCTTCCAAATATCGAGGCGCAAAAGTAATGATGAAGGCCGCATTGTAACATATAGCTGGAAAACATACACAAGCACAAGAAGGTTTAAGGGTACTTTCCCACTTGTGGCAGAGGATTCCGGCAGGCAGTTCCTTTGCCGGAACTGCCTGCCGGATACGTCAAAACGTATGCAAACTGATGGCATTTGTCAGATGGATCAGGATACTGAGCAGTCTGACAAATGCATTGAAATGCCGGATCCGTTTCTCCAGTGTCATCTGGAAAAACGGATCCGGCATTTATTTTTTTCACTTTTTTTTTTTTGCGATGTGAGCATGCGCAGACTGCAAAAACTGATCCGTTTTGTCGGAACATTCGGGGCCGGATCCGGCATTAATGCATGTCCATGGTAAAAAATGTCGGATCTGGCAAGTGTTCTGGAATTTTGGACGGAGATAAAACCGCAGCATGCTGCGTTATTATCTCCGTCCTGAAAAGTCAAAAAGACTGAACTGAAGACATCATGAACGGATTGCTCTCCATTCAGAATGCATGGGGATATGCCTGATCAGTTCTTTTCTGGTATAGAGCCCCTAGGACGGAACTCTATGCCGGAAAGGAATAATGCAACTGTGAAAGTACCCTAAGGTTAGTTTCACACTAGCAGCAAGGAACTAGCCGGAGCTCCTTGCAGCTAGTGTGAGAGTACCCTAAATCTACACCGTCATTAAAGGTGATAGGGTCATTTATTAAACTGGTGTAAAGTAGAAAACAGGCTGAGTTGCCCATAGCAACCAATAAGATTCCAAATTTCATTTTGGACAGTTCTTTTGGAAAATAAAAAGTGGAATCTGATGGGTTGCTAAGGGTAACTAGGCCAGTTCTGCTTTACACCAGTTTGATATATCACCCCATGAATGTCTCCATGGCGGTCACCTTGAGTGGTCTGGTGACATCAGTAGACAGGTGTCAGACCTGTGCCCTGAAGTGCTGTACACAACTGACATATGCAAAGTGGGCCTAACCGGGAGACCCCTTTCCTGGGTAAGAAGATCAGGCAGTCAGACGGCAACATGGCACATATAAAGGGTTGTTCGGGTACAATAACTTGTGGCGGTGTCCCCGTATGAATGGGGTAGCAGACACATGTGCGGTGCTGCTCTATTCAAGTCTATGGGGCCGAGATTTGGCTATCTCCGGATGTCCTATAGAGTTGAATGGCGCATGGGTCCTACAAAACCGGGAGCTAGAGACATCAGTGTGAACGGGTCTCAGTGAGCCCTGTATACCTGTGACAGACGTCTCCTCCAGGCCCAGGGTGAATGTGACTAGAGCCAACCACTATACGAATGGCTGCCAATAACCAGCGTCATTCATAGCAGACACTGCACGCCATAAGCCTGGACGGACTCGCGCACTGTGCAGCAGCGGCTCGTAATGCGGAGCAGCCTTGGTAATGGCTAAATACTATACCCGGAAAGGACCCGCTGACGTCACAACATCACGTGGCACTCCGAGATCACGTGGCTCGGAAACACGGAAACATTAGAGCCGCGCGCATTTTGACAATGTATCATGGAGCCCGTGAGAGTCAGTCAGCCAGCAGCGCAGGGAGTGAACGAACCCTAATAGACTTATTTTGTATTGAAAATGTTAGGGGATGTGCTGTGAGAGATCAGAGATTGTATGCTGAGATATGGGGGGAGGGGGTCTTATGCTGAGACTGGGGGCCTGTGTTCTAGGTAGGTGTTTGGGTTGTATATGGGGGGCTGTGAGGGATTGTACACCGAGATGGGGGGGGGGCTGTGTGGATGCTGAGGGGGTATCTGGTTGTATGGGGGGGCTGTGTTTGATTGTATGCTGAGATGGGGGGGTTGTGTTGAAGGGTGCTGCCTGTGGGTTGTATGTGATGGGGGTGTCTTGTGTGGGATTGTATGTTGTTGGTAGTGTGTGTAAGGCTGTATTACATATTTTTCCAGGTGATAAGGAAGGAATCGCCTGCTTGCTTAATGAGGTGACGGTTACATGCAGCGATCTTGTCCACAGTATGGGGAGGAGCGATCATTGTACCATCGCTCGGCTCCATGCCGTACAGTGTCAGCGCAGATTGTCATTAGCACGATCTGCCGTTTGCTTGTTCATCGGGTAATTACCGGCATCAATACACTGTATTGATGATATGGGAAAGTTGGGATGACTTCAGACCAGAGGTCCCCATAACTCCTGTACAAGTGTCATAGTTCAGGCTGTTTTTCTACTCTCTGAAAAAAGTTTAAGGTGTACCAATACGCCGTAGACTTTTCCATGCCATTCATCAGCGCAGGGCGCTCTGAACGGCATGGAAGTGCATCAGTGTGCCTGCAATAAGGAGCTTTGTTATGGTTAGTTTGGGCGGTACAGTGTCCTGCAGCAGAGGGAGCTGTAAGGAGGAGGGGAGTGCTGGCGAGGGCTGTAAGGAGGAGGGGAGTGCTGGCGAGGGCTGTAAGGAGGAGGGGAGTGCTGGCGGGAGCTGTAAGGAGGAGGGGAGTGCTGGCGGGAGCTGTAAGGAGGAGGGGAGTGCTGGCGGGAGCTGTAAGGAGGAGGGGAGTGCTGGCGGGAGCTGTAAGGAGGAGGGGAGTGCTGGCGAGGGCTGTAAGGAGGAGGGGAGTGCTGGCGGGAGCTGTAAGGAGGAGGGGAGTGCTGGCGGGAGCTGTAAGGAGGAGGGGAGTGCTGGCGGGAGCTGTAAGGAGGAGGGGAGTGCTGGCGGGAGCTGTAAGGAGGAGGGGAGTGCTGGCGGGAGCTGTAAGGAGGAGGGGAGTGCTGGCGAGGGCTGTAAGGAGGAGGGGAGTGCTGGCGAGGGCTGTAAGGAGGAGGGGAGTGCTGGCGAGGGCTGTAAGGAGGAGGGGAGTGCTGGCGAGGGCTGTAAGGAGGAGGGGAGTGCTGGCGAGGGCTGTAAGGAGGAGGGGAGTGCTGGCGAGGGCTGTAAGGAGGAGGGGAGTGCTGGCGAGGGCTGTAAGGAGGAGGGGAGTGCTGGCGAGGGCTGTAAGGAGGAGGGGGGAGCTGTAAGGAGGAGGGGGGAGCTGTAAGGAGGAGGGGAGTGCTGGCGAGGGCTGTAAGGAGGAGGGGAGTGCTGGCGGGAGCTGTAAGGAGGAGGGGAGTGCTGGCGGGAGCTGTAAGGAGGAGGGGAGTGCTGGCGGGAGCTGTAAGGAGGAGGGGAGTGCTGGCGAGGGCTGTAAGGAGGAGGGGAGTGCTGGCGAGGGCTGTAAGGAGGAGGGGAGTGCTGGCGAGGGCTGTAAGGAGGAGGGGAGTGCTGGCGAGGGCTGTAAGGAGGAGGGGAGTGCTGGCGAGGGCTGTAAGGAGGAGGGGAGTGCTGGCGAGGGCTGTAAGGAGGAGGGGAGGGCTGTAAGAAGGAGGGGAGTGCTGGCGAGGGCTGTAAGGAGGAGGGGAGTGCTGGCGGGAGCTGTAAGGAGGAGGGGAGTGCTGGCGAGGGCTGTAAGGAGGAGGGGAGTGCTGGCGGGAGCTGTAAGGAGGAGGGGGGAGCTGTAAAGACGAGGGGAGTGCTGGCGGGAGCTGTAAGGAGGAGGGGAGTGCTGGCGGGAGCTGTAAGGAGGAGGGGAGTGCTGGCGGGAGCTGTAAGGAGGAGGGGAGTGCTGGCGAGGGCTGTAAGGAGGAGGGGAGTGCTGGCGAGGGCTGTAAGGAGGAGGGGAGGGCTGTAAGGAGGAGGGGAGTGCTGGCGAGGGCTGTAAGGAGGAGCGGAGTGCTGGCGAGGGCTGTAAGGAGGAGCGGAGTGCTGGCGAGGGCTGTAAGGAGGAGCGGAGTGCTGGCGAGGGCTGTAAGGAGGAGCGGAGTGCTGGCGAGGGCTGTAAGGAGGAGGGGAGTGCTGGCAAGGGCTATAAGGCGGAGGGGAGGGCTGTAAGGAGGAGGGGAGTGCTGGCGAGGGCTGTAAGGAGGAGGGGAGTGCTGGCGGGAGCTGTAAGGAGGAGGGGAGTTCTCCTGGGAGCTGTACGCGCGTCCTGCACCGCCCCACGCGCGTTCCACAGCAGGGTGCAGAAGGAAAGGAATACCATATGGTTTTTGGAAGGCAGTGTTTGCTGGACTGGTTTTTTGGCACCATGTCTCATTTGAAGCCCCCCTAATGCACCCCATGAGTAGAAACTCCAAAAAAGTGACCCCATTTTAGAAACTACGGGATAGGGTGTCAGTGTTTTTCCATGGATGCACACTCTCTATTTTGTCCGTGTTCATGGATCCATCATGGCCATTATAGTCTATGGGTCTGTGAAAACCACAGATGCCATACATGTTAAGCTGTTTACTGTCAGTGAAACGCGGATGGCACACGGACAGCAAAAAACAGACCCAACACGGATTCTTCACAGACAGCTTCACGGATGCATCACTGACCACCTGCTCACGGATTTGAGCACGGACGTGTGAATGAGGCTTAATGCAGGCATGCAGTGTGAAGGAGCGCCCCTCTGTCTTCTGTTTACATTCAGCTAAAGACAGGCAAGATATAGCAACACTCTGTTAAGGGACCAATGGAAAGGGGCAGGGGACATTACACATCTTTTGATAATCATTGACCGACTAAGTTACGTATACATGGCTAGCTCTAATAAACTAGCAAAAAAAAAAAAGACAGTTGCTCTTAAAGGGGTTATCCAATAATCCCCCGCCCCCAAAAAAATGCCCAGGCCCCTCCTAAATATCATACTTAACCGGCACCTGATAAGTATGATCTATAGGAGGACCTGGGCATTGGATAACCCCTTTAACATAAATCTTTGTTTAACAGAAGGGTTGGTTGAATGACAAACATTGTGCTTAAAGGCTTTGTACACCTTTGGAGGTCTTTTTTTTATGATTTCTGCTCTGTTTGGCTAAAAATCATATTTTCAATTGGCCTCTTAAAAAAAAAAAAAAATTATATTGAGTCATTCTGTCACCAAGTGTTAATAGTTTTTCTAAGGGCCCTTTTACACGAGCAAATGTTCCACGTGGGTGCAATGTGTGACGTGAAGGCATAGCACCCGCACTGAATCCGGACCCATTAACTTCAATGGGTCTGTGTACATGAGCGTTGTTTTTCACGCATCAGTTCTGCGTTGCGTGAAAAATGCAGCATGTCTAATAAACCTTTTCTCTAAACTACTAATAGGTCATAAACACTTATTTAAAGGGGTGTCTCACCTCATTAATCCACTGTATATCAATTCCTTGGCCTCCAGTAATGGTTTCTTCAATATACATCCCTTTTGTAATCTGGATGTAACTCCTGTAATTATCCTTTTTCTACCCCCCAACTGCATGCTCGTTTCTAGGGGTTACGGCCACCTGTTATGAGTGGTGGCCACACAAGCGCACTCATCCCCTAAGCTTCGGCTGCAGATGTGGCTGGGTTTCACGGGAGTGAGCGCACACTACCACTTGCGCATGCGCATTCACTCGGCCACCTTGTATGAGCTGTTGATACAGCAGGAACCATTATCACAGCCCTGTAAGGCCTCTTGCACACGACCGTTGTTGTACATCCGTTCCGTGCATTGGGGACCACAATTTTCGATCCCCAATGCACAGGCAACGTCTGTGCGGCGGCCGGGACGGATCGAGACCCATTTAACTTGAATGGGTTCGTGATCCGTCCGCTCCGCAAAAAGATAGAACAAGTTCTATTTTTTTTTTGCAGTGCGGAGGCATGGACAGAAACACCACAGAAGCACTCCGTGGGTTTCCAATCCGTGCTTCCCTTCCACATCCATGATGCTGAGTGCACACGGACTGCCGTATGTGGGCTGCAAAACAGCCGTGGGCACACAACGTTCGTTTGCAAGAGGCCTAACTCTGATATATTAATTTAATTGTTTTCACTCGCTCTATCACTCTAGGGCAGTAAACTGCTGCTGATGTAAAAGAATCCATTACCGATACTGTGCTTCTTCTGGGATGGCACCAGCCCCGATGCTCGTTTCCACGAACCTTCGTCTGGAGGTTTGCCGAAACGCGCGTCAGGGCTGGCGCCATCCCAGGGGAAGCACAGTATGGGTAATGGATTCCTTTACATAATTGAATATTATTGCACTTTTATTGTTATTGAAATTTGAGAATCGTCACCCATGTGTCTTCCTCTTGTGGATACCGCCTTTTTCCCTGCACCTGTTTTCATGTATTGATTATATTTATTGCATTAATAAAGTGTATTTATAATCTATGCGGTCTGGTAATCTTTTATTGGGTCTTATAGTATAGTACATTTTAGGCTACTTTCACACTAGCGGCACGGACCTCAGGCAGGCTGTTCCGTCGGGTGAACGGACTGCCTCTCCGTCCCCATATAATGGGGGTGGAGGTACTGCGAGAGGCTGCCGGAATAAAACTACTACATGTCCGACATTTTTTCCGCCAGCCTCTCGCCGGAATTCCGCTCACCCCCATTATAGCCAATGGGGACGGAGCAGCAGTCCGGGCGCATACGTTCACTAGCGGCATGACGGATTTGGCAGGCTGTTCACCCGCCGGAGGTCCGTGCCGCTAGTATGAAAGTACCCTTACCATAGACATATGTGTTACACTTTTCATGGTATTTATATATAAGTAATTTTATATGGCACTTGCATACATGAACAATTGTGACTATATATACATTTTTTTTATGTCAGTTTTGCTGGAGTCTGTGTTGGACAACTTTATTCCACATTTATCAAATGTCACAGGTTGTCTGATAATAGTGGCTTGTTCTTACACCTAACACTTCTGTCTAGAGAAGCTCCTCCAGTTTTCCTACTCCTGGAGTAAGTGTGTGACTTTTTTTAAAAAGTTGTACTGATAAATCTGGAGTTAAACATTAACATAGCGAACAACGCCCACTCTTCCATCCATATTACAAAACTAAAGTGAGTGGGCAAAAAAGTAGCAAAAGCCATATTTTGCGACTTTTTGATGCCAGAATTCTGGAGTGAAGTTCTGATAAATCAGGGCCTATGTATGATGTAACAGACACACACATTAAACAGCCTTGGTGGCCTTTGCTACTAGAGAGCAGAATCTACTGCTACAAGGGGACTCCCTGCGCTGTACAATGCTTTAATCGTGTCACAGAAAGGAACATTTTGATGCTTACCTACCCTAACAATATTCCTAACTGTTTGCACCATCCTTCCTAGTCCACAGTCATTCCTTAATGAAGTGCTGGGGCCTATATAGGGAAGGTACAGTGCGGTCAAAATGAATACTTCCTAGTACATAATACATGGAAAAGGTCCTTTTGGGGTACGGGAAAAGTCACTTCAGTGTGAGTCGGCTAAGGCTACTTTCACACCTGTGTTAGGTGTGGATCCGTCTGGTATCTGCACAGACGGATCCCCACCTATAAATGCAAACAATGGTATCCGTTCAGAACAGATCCGTCTGCATTCTATGTAAAAAAAAAAAAAAAAAAAAGTCTAAGTCTAATTGTTAGTCAGACAGATCCGTCCTGACTTTACATTGAAAGTCAATGGGGGACGGATCCGTTTGCAATTGCACCATATTGTGTCAACGTCAAACGGATCCATCCCCATTGACTTACATTGTAAGTCAGGATGGATCCGTTTGGCTCTGAAAGCAGCGTTTTGGTGTCCGCCTCCAGAGCAGAACAGAGCCAAACTGATGCCTTCTGAACGGATCCGCATCCATTCAGAATGCATTGGGGCTAAACTGATCCGTTTGGGGCGCTTGTGAGAGCCTTGAAACGGATCTCGCAGGCGGACACCGAAACGCTGGTGTGAAAGTAGCCTTAATCCTGTCTCTGAAAAGGCCCTCGGCAGTATGAATTCTTCCTAGTATACAATAGATAGAAAAGGTCCTTTTGGAGTACAGAAAATAGCCACTTCAGTGTGAGTCAGCTGAATCCTATCCCTGAAAAGAACCTCAGGAGTATGAATCATTCCTAGTACATAATAGATGGAAAAGGTCCTTTTGGAGTACGGGAAATAGTCACTTCAGTGTGAGTCAGCTAAATCCTATCCCTGAAAAGGACCTCAGCATCCCAGGGCCTCCCTTGTACATAATAGTTGGAAAAGGTCCTTTTGGGGGGAAGGGAAATAGTCACTTCAGTGTGAGTATGCTAAATCCCATCCCTGAAAAGGACCTCAGCAGTATGAATTTTCCCTTGTACATGATAGATAGAAAAGGTCCTATTGGAGTATGGGAAATAGTCACTTCAGTGTGACTCTGCTAAATCCCATTCCTGAAAAGCACCTCACCAGTATGAATCCACCCTAGTACATAACAGATGGAAAAGGTTCTTTTGGAGTATGGGAAATAATCACTTCAATGTGAGTTGGCTAAATCCCATCCCTGAAAAGGACCTTACCAGTATCCTCCCTAGTACATAATAGATGGAAAAGGTCCTTTTGGAGCACTGGATATAGTCACTTCAGTGTGAGTCTGCTAACTCCCATCCCTGTAAAGCAGTGGTCCTCGGGACCCACCTACCAGTCATGTTTTCAGGATCTCCTTAGTATTGAGCAGGTGATATAATTTGTCCATGCATCAGGACTTACCACAGGTATTTATTCTATGGGATATTCCCAAATCCTGACCGGCAGGTGGGCCCTGAGGACTGGAGTTGAGGAACCCTGCTGTAAAGGACCTCAGCATTATGAATTCTTCCTAGTATATAATAGATAGTGAAGGTCCTTTTGGGGTACAAGAAATAGCCACTTCAGTGTGAGTCGGCTAAATCCTATCCTTGAAAAGGACCTCAGCAGTATGAATCCTTCCTAGTACATAATAAACGGAAAATGTCCTTTTGGGGTATGGGAAATATTCACTTCAGTGTGAGTCGGCTAAATCCTATCCTTGAAAACGACCTCAGCAGAATGAATCCTTCCTAGTACATAATAAACGGAAAATGTCCTTTTGGGGTATGGGAAATATTCACTTCAGTGTGAGTCGGCTAAATCTTATTCCTGAAAAGGCCCTCAGCAGTATGAATCCTTCCTAGTATTATAATAGATAGAAAAGGTCCTTTTGGGGTACGAGAAATAGCCACTTCAGTGTGAGTCGGCTGAATCCTATCACTGAAAAGGACCTCAGGAGTATGAATCCTTCCTATTACATAATAGATAGAAAAGGTCCTTTTTAGAATATAGGAAATGTCTAATTTGTTTTTTAATCAAATAATGTGAAAGGGGCTATCTGATATCGAAAATATCCCCACCAACGCCCGGGCCCCTTGTATGGATTATACTTACTCAGCGCACCCACGTCGCTCCGGATCGCTGCATCTCCCCGTCACTCAGATCAAAATATAACGCGACGGGGAGAGCAGGCCGCAACTTGGACGAGCCCCCTTGGGTCTGGTCACCATTGCGGCCTGCTATTGGCTGCTCCCCCCATCCCCAGATGCCCCCGTCACTGGATGTTTTGATTCAAGCGACAGGGAGCTGCAGCAACGGCCATGCAGAGATCTGGAGAGATGCAGGTAAATATAATCCATACAAGGGCCCCGGCAATGGCAGGGATATTTTCGATATCGGATTACCCCTTTAACTTCTAGAAAAGTACAGAGATCACATGACCAGATGTTTCTGCAAAGCGCTTTAGCATGGCTATCACAGGACCGGACATTTCTGCTGAGACCAGATGATTTTTCAAAAATAAACATAAATTAGGCTTATTCTACAATAGAAATCTTCAGGTCAACGGCCTTAATGATCAGGAAGGGCCTCAGGGAGAGGATCTATCCCTGTAGTGCCCTACTTGACCTGTTATGCCCTTAAATAGCCTCCTAACACTGGGTCCTTGCCCCGCAAGGGGTGGCCCTGTCCGGAACCTTACCCTAAACTCGTATCCTTAAATGGTCCTGTCAGAGTAAACCTCTAGAGGCCAGGGGTAGGATGGATAATCGATGTTGATAGCATAAACCATGATATATTCACGTGTCCCTACGCGTTCCATATATGAATATATCTAAAGGGAGGTACCTGTACATCAAAAGACCCCATAAATCATCAGGGGACACAGATCTTTAAAATTAGATAACCCCACTGCTAAGGAGACTCAAATATAGCTTGGCGGGGGGGGGGGGGGGGGATGGGTCTACAGAATTTGATACCCCCACTCTTAAGGAGACTCGAATATGGCTGGGTGGGGGGAGAGTTATGTTGGCACAGACCACGAAGGGCGTATGGCCCTGCTCCACATTGACACAGTGTCCTGGAAAAGTGTGTGGCCTGATTCCAGGAACCCCAGCAGAGAATGGGAAGCTTGCTGCCGGCCTGCTGACGTCTGGCCTATTCTACAGTAGTCACCTATATAACTTTATTGTATACTATAACACTGTATCCATGTAGAAGCTGTGTTACTGGACATAGTTAATGACCAGGTCCTAATAGACAAGGGGATTTAGCCAAGTCATTGAGAAGCAACTAAATACTAACACACACACCATTAGAATCAAAACCACCCCACTTAATCAATCAATAACAAAATAATCAATAACAGAATCTTTATTGGTACGCATCAATAATGCAAATATGTTAAAATCAATCACAACAAGCGGAATAAATATACAGAAAAAGGAGGATTAAGTGGTCCTGTAGTAAATAGCTTTATCTATCACATGGGCTTAATACATCATAATAAGGCGCCCAGACCTATCATCTAATCACATAGGTACACATAAGCAAATAAAGTGCATAGTGCAAGCCAGAAGGCTATAAAAGTAACATATATCCCTAGATAATAGGAAATTGAGGTCAGCCATTTATATAAACCACACATGGAATCAAATATTTCAAAGACAGGAAATAGCCCATGATGATTGTAAAATGTGCCTCCAACCCTGACATACGTTTGGCTACTAAGCTTCCTCAGGGATAGCACATTGCTAGCTCCTGACCTATTTATACCCTGTTAATGATATCTAAATTAAAATCAGGTGGGAATAAGAGGCTGTACCTTAAACCATTGGGATGTTGTAGCCATTTACCGTGAGTGTGGTGCGAACGTCCGATTGAAGATGACAGATAAAGTCAGAAAACACAGGGCCAAACCGTCTGTGAGTTAAAGTGACATATCAAAAAGAGCCATGACACTTTGTCAAAAGCCTTTTCGGCATCTAGACTTAGTAGTAGGGTGGGGGGGCCATTATTATCTTGTGTCTCAAGGGTGGCAGCTATGGCTGCCCTGATGTTTTTGACAGATTGTATATTTTAATGAATCCTCTCTGGGAGGGGTGTATGATTCTGGGGAGAATGTTTTGTAGTGTTAGATAGAATTTTCACCATTAATTTGTAATCACTATTCAAAAAGGATATGGGTCTATAAGATTGTGGCTGGGACATTTCCTTGTTGAGCTTGGAAATCAGTATTGTCCTGGAGTCTAGAAACAAGTCCACCATGGCATGTTGTATATATGGCATTATACAATTGAGTCAGTATAGGGGTGATCTCAGGGTTGAACATTTTGTAACATTCATTACAGAGTCCGTCAGGACCTGGGGCCTTGTTATTGGGCGAGGAGGAGATCGCATTTTGCACCTCAGTTTCTGTGATAGCTGTGTCTAGGGTTGTCCTTTGGTCCTCAGTAAGAGTGGAAAGGTCAAGAGAATCGAGAAAGGAGGCTATCTTGTCCGGATCTGTTGGGGCAGCCCTGTAAAGATCCTCAGTACGAGTGAAATATATTCCTAATCTTCCCTGTCTCAGTGGTGGTACTTGCAGAGCCAGGGTCGTACAGGGAGTGGATATATATATGTTTAGTACGGTTTTGGACTAGAAGTGCCAATAGACGTCTGTAAAGGGGGAATATTAATCACCAATATTATGCGGATATCGATAATTAATATTCCTAAATAGGAGGAGCCGTCTATTGATGACTCCGCCTAATTATGCTTTATATAATAATTACAATACTTTCGCTATACTTTACACTAATCACTACGCTAGCTGCATGCGCCTAACTCACTACCGCTAACAAGTACACGCTACACAAAGGGTACAAATATAACGGTATTTATTACTTACAATACACTATGCACACAATACACTAACAATACAGTTCACACATACAAGTAATAACAACAACCCACCCATCTAGTTCTATACTATCCCTATGGGGTACACCGAGGTTTAACGGTGTACACAGGGACCAGGGTAAACCCAGGGGTGTAAGGGTTAGGACTCTGCAGGGACAGGGCAATGCAGAGGTTAATGCTCTGCAGGGATTTATTTCTAATATTTGCTTATAATTATATATATATATATATATATATATATATCAATAGAATAGATATATATATTTATAGCAGCACACAACAATATACGTACACACACTATAACAATATCGTTGGTGGGATAGGGGATAATAAGGGGGGTAGATCAGGGGTTATAGGGTTGATACTTAATCCTTAGGCCTTTTCCAGGTGGTCATCATGTAGCTGCTCTCTCCCATGTCTCTGATTCTAGTCTGGTTGCAAGAGACCGCACCTCTGTCCGGTTTGGGTTATTATAGCCCAAAAACAGCCTCCTCCTCCTTCCTCAGGCATGTGACATCATAGTGTGCCTTCCTACAATCCCAAGAGTCCTCCCCCCTACTCCCAAAAATGTTGGGAGTAGGGGCATGGAGTTTAGTAATGGGCAGAGGTGTGGAAAACAGGTTTTTGATGTCTTTGGTTAGAAAGTCCCCTCACAAACAGTGCCAGAGAGTCTGATTGTTTGGGGCCTGAACAAAAGAGGACTAGATGCTAATCAGCTGTTATCCTACAGGCTATTAGCACAAGTTTTTCTCTAAACAACTCTGTTGATAAGAGTTGGAATTGCATATATACATAGTACATATTACATATATATATCCACAGATGCTTGGGGCACATCTATAAACACATACACATACAAAACCGGGGGTATGAATGGGCAGCAATAAGCCCACATACATGCTGTCATGCTGACATAAGTGTATATACATAGACACGTGTGCAAATACATACACACATATCCATATATACACACACCCTCGCATATATCTGGGGCATCACATACAGGGGACATACATATGTCCCCACTTGCCATACAGGGCCAATATATACACGGTCATACAGAAAATATATACCAACTATAAGGGGACACATATAAGGGGGCATATATATATATATATATATATATATATATATATATGAAAGGGACATAAAGGGGGCACATTTTCCCCACAGGGGCCACATATTTCCCACAGGGGCCACCATGAGCCCCTATGGGCCACTAAGGGCAGATGTGCGCAGATGCTGGGCACATCCGCGCACATCATCCCATAAAGTGACCATTAATGCATGTATATATATATATCATACATGCATGCACGTGTTTGCATGCATATATGTATATATATGCATGCATCTCAACCCTTCCTCCCTGCCTGTTTCCTTCTCTGTAATATCTATTTTGATCCAGCCGAGTCAGCCAAACTGCCTGGCTTTGGACAAATGATTCTAGTACCAGTTTGGTTTCTTCATATACTCATTTGGTATAAGAGGAAGGGGAATGTATATATGACTGTTGGGTTTTGAGTAGGTCTCTATGAAGGGAGGAAAATTTTTCAGCCGCCTTTTTGCGTTTCAGGCGTATGTAGTTGATGATATGACCTCTGAAGACTACCTTAGACATTGCCCATAAAGATGTTACAAGAGAAATAAAAGAAGGAAAAAACAAAAGAAGAAAACGTATAATACGTAAATAAATAAGATTAAAATATTTAGAGAGAGAGCTAACGCTACTTATAAAAATGGAGCAAAGCTAAGATTATGATTGAGACCTCGGGGTGCAAGCAGAGCAGAAGTTTCCAATTTCCACCCCTCTTACTGACAAGAACCCTATCAATTCCCCTTACCTTGAGTAATGAGCCATTACACTCATGATAAATTTTGAAATGGTGGTTCAGTAACCAGTTCAACATGGCAGAAGAGGTCCCTACAATTGATGGGAAATAGCCAGCTCCTGTAGAGTCAGCTATTTAATATCACTGGTAAGGACCAGGTCATTATGGACTATAGGATTTAGCCAACTCCCTGTGAACCGGCTATATACTATTTCAATTCAGGACCTGACCACCAGGGGGCAAAAAGGTCCTTACCGGTGTGATAGGAAAAAGACAGCTCACACTGAGTCAGCTATTTCCTATCACTGGTAAGCACCAGGTCCTTACAGAGTATAGTATTTAGTCACAACCCCTGTGGCATTGCCCATACACACCAGTGATCAATCATTAGGTGGCACAGCCTGCAGGACTTATGAAGCGGTTTATTTCTCCAGCCCGCGCATCCACTAGCTGTCCTTACACATGCTGTCACTCATCCAGTTCTCAGAGGCGCCACACGATTCACTATGCCAGATGCCGGCATGGGCGCAGCCATGTTGGTGACCTCCCTCAGAAAACTCCCCACATACTGGCGCCTCCAGTCAGGCGACGTGGCTGGTGTGAAGCAGAGTCATAGAGGAGGGGACGTTTCCTATTTTCATGAATAAAACTATTTTTACAGTTTTTTTTTTTTAAAGATTGAATAGCTGCAAATGTAAATGTAAAACCAGATCAATCAAACCTGCCAAATGGAGACCACGGACTCCAGCCCAGAAAACCTTGATGACATCCGAAGGTAATGATAAATTCACACCATAACAGCGCTCTGCAGCCCTCCTATGTGCCCAATGGATATAAGAGTGGCCCAGAATCCAGACAGCTTGACCTCTAAAAACTAATGAGAAAATTAAACAATCAATAAATGTAGCCTTACATAAAGTTGATATCTATTCGATGACCACCTACCAATTAGTCTAATAACGGATTCATATAGACCAGCCTGTGCGGCTGCAGTTGCTGCACCAATCCGGAATGAATGAGACGAGAACATTTTTGCACCAAACCCAAATTCATTCAAACATTTCGCTAAAGCCCTGAACTGAAACTGAGACAAAGGGGACAGAACAACCCTAATCCAAGTCCTGACTATCTATCAGTATGAACTGACCTCGATGGTAGGAAAGTTCATACACAGGAACCTAGAGCCCTAACACACCCTGTAAGGCCCTGGTGCAGTGACAGGACTTGAGACAACCTATTCCTCCACCAGAAGTATGAACAGGATTCTCCCTCAGGCCTAGATACAAAAAACAGGGAAATGCAACAAACAAAATACAAATAGGGAAGACGACACTTAACTTCACATGGAGCAAAGGCAGCGCCAGGAGCGCAACCGAAATCCAACAATCAGCTAGCCCAGAGTCCAGAAACTGAAGTTTAAGGGGTAAGCAGTAATAAATAGGGGAAGTTAAATTACCAAACCAACTACACCTGCAAGAGGTGTGGTCATTACCAAAACAACACAGACATAAATGATCCACAAGGAACCAGTCAGATTAACCCACGTGTTGCCATTCTCGCACCTGTCACGGGAGATCTCCGGGCACCCAGGACTGACCTTATCATGGTGAGACTTGTGAAAGGCTTTCACCAAGCGACTGGCATTCACGTCGGATGCCGGTACCCACATCCTCTCTTCTGGTCCATAACCCTTCCAGTGGACAAGATACTGAAGATATCAGAGAACGCGAGAGTCGATTATCTTAGTGATCTGAAATTCCAAACTACCGTCCACCATGACAGGAGCGGGTGGCAAGGAAGACGGCTCCAAAGGTTCAACATATCTCTTAAATAAAGATTTGTGAAACACATTATGAATTTTGAGGGCCTGAGGAAGTTTAAGACGAAAGGCTACAGGATTAATGATGGCAGTGATCTTATATGGACCAATAAATCTTGGACCCAACTTCCAAGGAGGTACCTTCAACTTAATGTTTCTTGTGGGTGGCCACACAGAATCACCCACACTTAGGTCCAGACCATTCATATGTTTGCCACATGTTTATACTTGTTGCCTATATTCTTCAAATTATTGTACATTTTTCTCCATATCGATGACAATGATGATGAAAAACGTTCTTCCTCATGGAAACCAGAAGTATCAGAACCAGAAAATGTGCCAAACTGTGGGTGAAACCCATATGCCCCAAAAAACGGCGACTCACCAGTAGACTCCTGACTATGGTTGTTTATGGCAAACTCTGCCAAAGATAAAAGGAAGACCACTCCTCCTGGTTCTCAGATACAAAACATCTCAAGTAAGTCTCCAGACTCTGATTAGTGCGCTCCGTCTGTCCGTTCGACTGAGGATGAAAAGCCGAAGAAAAGGACAGTTGTATCCCCAGTTGAGTACAGAACGCTTTCCAGAATATGGAAACAAACTGAGTCCCATGATCTGAGACCACAACAGAAGGAATGCCATGGAGTTTCACAATGTTGTCAACAAATACTTGTGCAAATGTTTTAGCATTAGATAGGCCCGGTAAAGCAATAAAGTGCACCATTTTACTAAAGTGATCAATTACCACCAGAATAACTGTCACCTTAGCACGTGCACAGGTGGTACAGGCTGACACATAGTCCTTAACGCACTTACGCAACCCCAGCCACCAGAATCTACGAGATATGAGGTTGGCAGTGGATCTGCTTCCAGGGTGTCCCGTAAGAACCGTACAATGATGTTCCTCAAACACCTTGTGATACAATTCCGGCGGCACAAATAGTTTCCCAGAGGGACACGAATCCAGTGCGTCTCCCTGAGCTTCTAACACCTTAACCTCAAGGTCAGCGTAAAGAGCGGATATCACCACCCCTTTATACAGTATGGGACTCGGATTCTCAAAATGACCACCTCCAGGAAAACTACGTGACAAAGCATCCACCTTGATGTTCTTAACCCCAGGACGATAGGTGACAGTAAAATTGAATCTGGTGAAAAACAATGATCATCTGGATTGTCTCAGGTTCAGTCGTTTGGACGACTCTAGGTAAGCCAGATTTTTGTGATCAGTGAATACCATGATCGGATGAATCGCCCCTTCCAACCAATGACGCCACGCCTCAAAATCCAACTTAATGGCCAATAACTCTCTGTTATCTATAGTCATAATTTCTCTCAGCGGGAGAGATTTTTTTTAGAGAAAAATGCACATGGTCACTATTTACCAGGTGATGGGTCTTGCGATAAAATTGCTCCTACCCCCACCTCGAATGCGTCCACTTCCACAATGAAAGGTTATGATACCTCCGGCTGCACCAATATAGGGGCAGAAGAGAAGCATTCCTTAATCGCAGAAAAGGCTCGCAATGCCGAATCAGAACACACTGACACATCTGTCCCTTTCTTAGTCATGTCAGTTAAGGGTCTCACCATTGTCTGAATACATTTTTGGTAATAGTTGGTGAACCCTAAAAAACGCATAACAGCCTTCAGATTTTCGGGTCGATCCCAGTCCAATAGAGCATGAACTCTCTCGTACTGCAGGCAGCTAGTTTCCCGCCATTAAGCCCAAAGTCTGCAGCAGCGTATTCAAGCCAGCGTATTACAAGTCAGCACAGAGCATCGCAAGTCAGCACAGAGCATTGCAAGTTAGCACAGAGCATCATCGCATCACATCAAGAGAAACTGATTGAGCAAGTACAAGCAAGAAAAGACACGTCTCCTTTAAGACTGAAATTTGTTCCAGGAACCTTCAGATCGCAGTATTTTATTCTTCAAAAAGGCCAGAGCTTTCCTTCTATTACTTATCATTGCATATAGGCTTTGGCATAAAGAGACATTTTCATGTTCAGGAATAAAAGACTTTAAAGTAAAACAAAGGACAGTTTATAGTACACAAACTCTAAGTATTTAAAGTGAAAGTAATTTATTGCCTGCATTTATTGTTGTTACATTTAAAGTGAAAGTCATTTATTTCTGAATTATGAATTTTGCATTTAAAGTGAAAGCTCCTTTAATATTGGTATTGATTGTTATAGCATTTAAAGTAAAATGTCTGAGCCTAGTATTACTATGCCACTGTTAGAGGATACAAAGATAGATAGGATAGAAGGTGAAGAGCAGGAGAACCTGTCTGAGTCAGAAGAGTCTAATGCAGCACAAGTCTTGCCTCAAACAAATATAGCCCAAACAAATGAACTAAGACGTTCATCATGTGCCAGAAAACCAACCTCAAATATGCTGGAAAATTTGGAGCAAAAAGAAGCATTAAAAGAGAAGAAGTTCACCCGAATGTATGATTAGTGGAAATCATACATTAAAGACATTTGTAGAAAGCTAAAGCAAGAAAGTGTAAAAAGAAACTTGAGTGATAGAGTAGAAGAATCTAAATCAGAGCTTATGGCAGCATATGTCAACCTGCGGTCGTTTACGACACCTTCCCAGGATATTGTAAGGAAATTGGACACATGTACTGTGGTCACTAAAGATTTAGTAAAGCTCATGAGAGAACTATCATCTGCAGCAAACTATGATGAAGTTAAGGCAGGAAGGAGAATGAACAAGCTTTTTATGAGAGACTATGCTAGTTCCTTAGGTGGAACCACAATCTCAAGTGGGGCTTCCTTTGCTAGCAGAAATGCCAGCCACATATCAGAGTCCTCAAGTACTTCAGCCAAAAGAAAGGAATTAGCTGAACAACTTGCTGTCAAGAGAGCTGAAATTGAGATGGAAGCTGCCATGGAGGGGCAGCAACAACTGATGGCTGAAAAGGATGCACAATGCTATCAAATGGAAGCTGAAATGAAGGCACAGCGCCAACAGATGAAAAGTATGGAAATGCAGAAAGAAGTTAAGATCATGGAAGCCAGACTCAGTACACAAAGAGGATATGAATCAGAGTAGTCTTAAGTTCAAATCTGTACTAAGTGAAAAAACAGACTCCTATTTTCCTCCATACGCCCAGGAGAATGGAAGGAAATCTCCAGCACTTAGTGAGGAAATAAGTAATTTTCCTTCCATCTCTGCTCAGAAAGACAAAGAGAAGCTTAGTACAGTGTTAGGAAAGAAGTATGTGAATGTACCTTCTATCTCTACCGGAAAAGATGAAGAGAGAGACTCACCTCATTCAGAACTAAGTGAGAAAATAGAAGCATGTAATTCTATTCCTAGATGGGACTGCAACAGTCAGGAGAATGTTACAACTATTGTCCCAGCTAGGCAACAGAGAACAATCCTCGCTAGACTTCCCATTCCGGAACCCACTGTATTTTCAGGAGACGTACTGAAGTTCATAGATTGGAAGGCAAGTTTTGAAATGATCATCGAGCATCATTGCTTCAGTCCAGTTGACAAGTTATTCTATCTTCAGAGATATGTTGGTGGAGAAGCAAAGGAAGTTCTTGAAGGTAACTTCTATAGAAAAAACGAAAAAGCCTACAAGCAATCTTGGGAAAAATTGAATGCAAGATATGGTCCTCCTTTCTTAGTACAAATATCTTTTAGAGAGAAATTGAAAAACTGGCCTAAAATAGGTGCTAAAGAACACTTCAGACTCCAAAAGTATGGTGACTTTCTGCAAGCATGCAGCAATGCCATCCCACGTGTTGAAGGACTAGAAGTACTGAACGACTATCTAGAAAACCACAGAATGCTAGCTAAGCTACCTGAAGAAGTGGCTTCTAGATGGAATCGCTATGTGACTGAACAGTTAGATCTAGGTAAGAACTTGCCAAGATTTAAAGAGCTCTCTGAGTTCGTCAATAAGGAAGCACGAATAGCATGTAATCCAGTAACAGCATCTTACGTCTTAAAAACTTTAGAAGAAAGGCCTGTGAGAGATATAAGATGCGCAAGAGCAACTAGCTTTGCAACCAACATAGCAGCTAAATGTCCAGATACCTACGAGAGCAAGTCCAAAGTCACTACTGGGATCAGTAGAGAGACAGAACCGACAAATCTTAAGACTACCTTCAAATGTATGTTGTGTGGAGAGAACCACTCCATACACAAGTGGCAACAATTGAAGGAGAAATCCCCAGATGAAAAGAAAAAATTTGTACTTGATAACCAACTGTATTTTGGATGCCTAAGAAAAGGCCATGTTACTAAGGAGAGCAAGAAAAAGGCCACATAGCAGCGTTTGCAAAGGACGCCATCCTACACCACTACATGAAGAACGTCCAAAGAAAGATAAATCCTCAATACCTAAAGATGCTGAGGAAGAAAATAAAGTATTGGTATGCTCTTGCAGGGAGGGAAGGAGAAAGCAACGCACATCAATGGTTGTACCAGTGTGCATTTCAAATCAAAAAAGGAGGAACAAGAAGGTATACACCTATGCGCTACCGGATGCCCAAAGTGATGTCACCTTCATTGATCAAGAAATCTGCAAGAAATTACAAGTAGCTACAGAACAAGTGAAGCTCAAACTCCCCACAATGATGGGAAGAGACATATTAGTAAACAGTCAAAGGGTCAAAGGACTGAGTATTGGAGGACTTCATTCAAACTTCTCATTAGATCTACCTCCAGCTTATACAAAAGACAATATACCTCTAGATCAAGATCGCATACCTACCTGTGAAACAGGCAATAAATGGGAGCACCTATCTGTCATATCTCATGAAATGTCCCCGCTGAAGGAGTTTGGTGTTGGACTGTTCATAGGTTACGAATGTACCGAAGCCTTGGTACCTCGAAAGGTAATCACAGGAGGAAAGGGTGAAAACAGCAGATTGCAAACTCAAGACAGGTGAGAGGATTGTCTCATCAGATATCTGTCCAAGAGTTACCAACCGTAAGTCCAGTGAAAGTAATCAAGATCCTTGAATCTGATTTTAAAGACATAAGTTCCAAAGAAAAGAGTGTATCCCAAGAAGACATAAAGTTTGTATACACTCTAGAAGAAAGCATTCAGCAGAATCAACAAGGTCATCCTGAAATGCCCTTACCCTTTAGGAATCAACTTCGTCTGCCAAATAACAGAGATATTGCCCTAGCAAGATTGAAGTGTTTGAAGAAAAGATGGGAAGAGATCCCAAGAAGGATTTTTTTAAATACATGTAAGGCATCCTTGAAGAAGGACATGCAGAGAAAGTCAATAGTTGACCTAAAGAAGGAGAAGTGTGGTACATCCCATATCAAGGAGTTTACCACTCAAGAATACCAGATAAATACGATGGTGTTGCATTGAATTATCATCTATTAAAAGGACCAGATCTTATAAATACTCTGCTTGGAATACTCTGTAGATTTAGAAAGTATCCCGTAGCAGTTATGTGTGACGTTGAAAAGATGTTCCACCAGTTTCATGTGAAGAATGAAGATAAAGACTTCCTGAGGTTCCTATGGTGGGAGGACGGAGATACAGAGCCAGCAGAATACAGAATGAAAGTACACTTGTTCGGAGCAGCATCATCTCCAGGTTACGCCAATTATGGTATGAAGTACCTGGCCAATCAGAATGAAAAGGATTGCCCATCAGCAGCAAATTTTCATAAGAAAAACTTTTATGTAGATGATGGTCTTATAAGTCTAGAGTCCACAGAATCTGCAATCAAACTAGTAAAAGAAAGCCAAGAGTTATGTGCAAGAGGAAACCTGCGCCTTCACAAATTCATCTCAAACCACAGAGAAGTACTAGAATCTATCAGTGACTCTGGAAATGCATCAACAATGAAGAATGTATATCTCAATTATGATCATCTTCCAGTTCAGAACGTACTTGGATTAGATTGGAATGTAGAGAACGACAAGTTCTTTTTTAAAGTATCTACGGAAGAGAAAGTTGCAACTAGACATACCATTCTTTCCGCAGTGGCTTCTATATTCGATCCATTGGGATTCTTGGCCCCAGTGATCCTCAAAGCAAAAGAAATACTACAAGAGTTATGCAGTCAGACGTTAGGATGGGATGAACCCATACCTGACAATTTGAGGCCAAGGTGGGAGAGTTGGATAAGAGTTGCAAAACTTGAGAGAAGTTCGGATACCCAGATGTTTTGTACCTCATTATTTCAGAAAGTACAAGAAAATAAAACTTTATCACTATTTAGATGCCAGTAGTTATGGTTATGGTCAGTGCTCCTACATCAGAGTGATAGTAGAAGGAAAAATATACTGTACCCTGGTTAAGGGAAAGGCCAGAGTTGCTCCTACCAGTATTCAGACAATACCAAGAATTGAACTGACTGCAGACGTAGTTTCAGCATCAGTAAGCAAGTTTCTGAAAGAAGTGGAATTGAAAACAGATGAAGAATATTTTTGGACAGAATCGCAAGTTGTCCTAGGATACATAAACAACGAAGCTCAAAGATTCCATATCTTTGTCGCCAACAGAGTTCCGAAAATTTGGGAAATAACAAATCCAGAACATTGGCATCATATTGATACAAAGCATAACCCAGCAGATCATGCTTCAAGAGGTCTAAATGTAACAGAATTGAAGAATTCAAGTTGGTTCACAGGTCCAAAGTTCCTTTGGGAAAAGGAAATCATGCCCATTAAAGGTTACACAGAATTGTCTATGTGTGATCCAGAAGTAAAGGTTGTACAAACATTGAGTACTGCAGCCGAGTGTCAAGATGACATACTTGAAAGACTAGCCAGATGTTAAAAATGGAATACCGTAATAAACGCAATAGCTCAAATTCAACGTTTGGCAAAGGGAATCAGAAAGAATGAATCATTGAATGTAGAGGAAAGAATGAAAGCTGAAGAAACAGTCATAAGACTCATTCAACAGAGATTCTACAGTGAAGACTTGAAGAGACTTAGTCAAGAACCTAAACGGCTTCCAAACAAGCGCCCATTGTGCAAGCTTAATCTTGTTCTGCAGGATGGTAGGGAGAGGTGGGAGGGAGATTGTAAAATGCATCGTTACCTAGCAGAGTTAAGCATCCAGCAATTCTACCCAACAATTCTACCTTCACAAGATTGATTATTGATCACTACCACAACAAATCCTTATATCAGGGAAGAAGCTTTACCCAAAGCTGTTTGAGAGAAGGTGGTTACTGGATAGTGAAAGAAAGCAAAGTTATAGCAAAGTATTTAAGTAAATGCGTAGTCTATAAAAGAAACGTAGACCTACTGAAGAACAAAGAATGACAGATTTACCAGAAGATTGTGTAAACCCATCACCACCATTTCTTTATTGCGGAATGGATTGTTTTGGCCCATTCATCACCAAGCAGAACCGCAAGGAGTACAAGACTAGAGATATGGACTAATATTTACATGTCTAAGTTCCAGAGCGATTCACCTGGAGATGTTAGAAGATATGTCAACTGACGCATTCATCAACGCCTTAAGATGTTTCATAGCAATTAGAGGTACTGTCAGGGAGCTTCGATCTGACCAAGGAGCTAAGTTGGAGCAAAGAATGAATTGAAGAAAGCTCTAAATGAGATTGATAAAGAAAAGGTAACAGAGTATTTGTTAGAGAAACAGTGTGATTTTCATATGAATGCTCCAAAAGAGGAGTTGGGGAAAGACAAATTAGAACTGTAAGAAATGTGTTAAGTTCAGTGTTGAAAAAGAATGCTGGAAGAATGGATGATGCTTCACTTAGAACCCTATTCTAAGAAGTAATGTCTATTGTTAACAGTCCACTAACAGTTGATAACATCAACGACCCAACAACTTTCGACCCTTTAACTCCCAACAATCTACTTCACCATGTCTGATTATATACAGCCACCGCCTGGGAAGTTTACCAAAGAAGATTTATATGCTAAAAGGAGATGGCGAAGAGTTCAAAATCAGTACAGTTTTGGAATAGATGGAGGGAAGAGTACTTAGCCAATCTGATGCTAAGAAGTAAATGGCAAACACCCAGAAGAAATGTCCAAGTTGGTGACATAGTGTTAGTAAAAGAAGAAGATTTACCTAGAAGTCAATGGAAATTGCCAACATTCTAGAAGATCAAAAGGATGAAGACAGCCTAGTAAGAAGAGTGTTGTTACAAATAGGATTACAAATAGACTCAAATACTAATTACAAATAGACTCAAAGCTTGACATGCGGCGGCAGTTGCGGTCTGCGGTGCCATCGGGTCCCCATGCGGCTGTAGGGGGGACCCGATGGCATGGAAGGCAGCGTGATGCATTCCCTAAGCATCGGCGCTGCCTTCCGGTGGCGAGCCTGTGAGATCCGGCCCCCTGGATCTCACAGGCCGGAAGCTGTATGAGTAATACTCACTGTATTACTCATACAGCCAATGCATTCCAATACAGAAGTATTGGAATGCATTGTAAAGGATTAGACCCCCAAAAGTTGAAGTCCCAAAGTGGGACAAAAAATAAAGTGAAAAAAAAGTTCAAAAAATAAAGTTTCCCCCCCTAAAAATTTGAAAGTTTAAAGTAAAAATAAACAAAAATGTAATTTTCTCAAATATAGTTTAAAAAAATGTAAAAAATAGGGGGGGGGGGGGAGTATACATATTAGGTATCGCAGCGTCCGTATCAACCATCTCTATAAACATATCACATGAACTAACCCCTCAAATCAACACTGTAAAAAATAAAAACTGTGTTAAATAAACCATTTTTTTGTCACCTTACATCACAAAAAGTACAACAGCAAGCGATCAAAAAGGCGTTTGCCCACCAAAATAGTACCAATCTAACCGTCACCTCATCCAGCAAAAATGAGCCCCTACCTGAGACAATCGCCCAAAAAATAAAAAAAACTATAGCCCAGTATATGGAGACACTAAAACATCATTTTTTTTGGTTTTAAAAAAGCTGTTATTGTGTAAAACTTACATAAATAAATAAAAAGTATACATATTAGGTGTCACTGCGTCCGTATCGACTGACTCTATAAAAATATCACATGACCTAACCCCTCAAATAAACACCGTAAAAAATAAAAACTGTGCTAAATAAACCATTTTTTGTCACATTACATCACAAAAAGTGTAATAGCAAGCGATCAAAAAGTCACACGCACCCCAAAATAGTGCCAATCAAACCGTCATCTCATCCCACAAAAATCCAAAATAATCGCCCAAAAACTGAAAAAATGATGGCTCTCATACTATGGAAACACTAAAACATGATTTTTTTTTTGCTTCAAAAATGAAATCATTGAGTAAAACTTCCATAAATAAAAAAAAGTATATATATTAGGTATCGCAGCGTCCGTAATAACTTGCTCTATAAAAATATCACATGACCTAAGCCCTCAGGTGAATACCGTAAAGAAATAAAAATAAAAACGGTGTAAAAAAAAGGTATTTTTTGTCACCTTACATCACAAAAAGTGTAATAGCAAGCGATCAAAAAGTCACACGCAGACCAAAATAGTGCCAATCAAACCGTCATCTCATCCCACAAAAATCCAAAATAATCGCCCAAAAACTGAAAAAATGATGGCTCTCATACTATGGAAACACTAAAACATTATTTTATTGCTTCAAAAATGAAATCATTGTGTAAAACTTCCATAAATAAAAAAAGTATACATATTAGGTATCGCATCATCCGTAATAACTTGCTCTATAAAAATATCACATGACCTAAGCCCTCAGGTGAATACCGTAAAGAAATAAAAATAAAAACGGTGTAAAAAAAGCCATTTTTTGTCACCTTACATCACAAAAAGTGTAATAGCAAGCGATCAAAAAGTCACACGCACCCCAAAATAGTGCCAATCAAACCGTCATCTCATCCCGCAAAAATCATGCCCTACTCAAGATAATCGCCCAAAAACTGAAAAAAATGATGGCTCTCAGACTATGGAAACACTAAAACATGATTTTTTTTGTTTCAAAAAAGAAATCATTGTGTAAAACTTACATGAAAAAAGAAGTATGCATATTAGGTATCGTCGCCTCCGTGACAACCTGGTCTATAAAAACCTGTCAGATGAATGTTGTAAATAACAAAAAATAAAAACGGTGCCAAAACAACTATTTCTTGTTACCTTGCCTCACAAAAAGTGTAATATAGAGCAACCAAAAATCATATGTACCCTAAAATAGTACCAACAAAACTGCCACCTTATCCCGTCGTTTCTAAAATGGGATCACTTTTTGGGAGCTTCTACTCTAGGGGTGCATCGATGGGTCTTCAAATGAGACATGGTGTCAAAAAACCAGTCCAGCAAAATCTGCCTTCCAAAAACCATATGGCATTCCTTTCCTTCTGCGCCCTGCTGTGTGCCTGTACAGTGGTTTACGACCATATATGGGGTGTTTCTGTAAACTACAGAATCAGAGCCATAAATATTGAGGTTTTTTTGGCTGTTAACCCTTGCTTTGTAACTGGAAAAAAATTATTAAAATGGAAAATCTGCCAAAAAAGTGAAATTTAGAAATTGTATCTCTATTTTCTATTAATTCTTGTGGAACACCTAAAGGGTTAACAAAGTTTGTAAAATCAGTTTTGAATACCTTGAGGGGTGTAGTTTCTAGAATGGGGTCATTTTTGGGTGGTTTCTATTATGTAAGCCTCACAAAGTGACTTTAGACCTGAACTGGCCCTTGAAAAGATTTGCTTCTAAACTTCTAAGCCTTGTAACATCCCCAAAAAAATAAAATGTAATTCCCAAAATTATCCAAACATGAAGTAGACATATGATGAATGTAAAGTAATAACTATTTTTGTAGGTATTACTATGTATTATAGAAGTAGAGAAATTGAAACTTGGACATTCGCAAATTTTTCACAATTTTTGGCAAATTCAGTATTTTTTTTATAAATAAAAATATATTTTTTTTACTCCATTGTGTCATGAAGTACAATATGTGACAAAAAAAACTATCTCAGAATAGCCTGGATAAGTTAAAGCATTTTAAAGTTATCACCACATAAAGTGACACTGGTCAGATTTGCAAAAAATGGCCTGGTCCTTAAGGTGAAAATGAACCCGGTCCATAAGGGGTTAAGATTCAGTAAATGAATGTAAGGTAAGCTCAATGACACAGCAGAATTAACAACAGAAAGCATAGAGTTAAACTGTTGTTACTGCCCAGGAGTCTTAACCAATCACAACCAACCTCACACCGAGTATGTATGGGAAATCTATGTTTCTATGTTTCTAAATCCCCTAGCAGAATCTTCTGGAGTCAGTATAGACCAGAGAAGAGAAGGTAGGCAGACATTTTCAGTCAGAGCTGTATTTTATGGGAACAAGAGGCCAAATAGGTATTTAGAACAGTTGTATAATGTTCATATTGTTAATACTGTGATCAGAACTATATACTGAGACCAGTTGTATATACAGTTGCAAGAAAAAGTATGTGAACCCTTTGGAATTATATGGATTTCTGCACAAATTGGTCATAAAATGTGATCTGATCTTCATCTAAGTCACAACAATAGACAATCACAGTCTGCTTAAACTAATAACACACAAAGAATTAAATGTTACCATGTTTTTATTGAACACACCATGTAAACATTCACAGCGCAGGTGGAAAAAGTATGTGAACCCCTAGACTAATGACATCTCCAAGAGCTAATTGGAGTGAGGTGTCAGCCAACTGGAGTCCAATCAATTAGATGAGATTGGAGGTGTTGGTTACAGCTGCCCTGCCCTATAAAAAACACACCAGTTCTGGGTTTGCTTTTCACAAGAAGCATTGCCTGGTGTGAATGATGCCTCGCACAAAACAGCTCTCAGAAGACCTACGATTAAGAATTGTTGACTTGCATAAACTGGAAAGGGTTATAAAAGTATCTCCAAAAGCCTTGCTGTTCATCAGTCCACGGTAAGACAAATTGTCTATAAATGGAGAAAGTTCAGCACTGCTGCCACTCTCCCTAGGAGTGGCCGTCCTGTACAGATGACTGCAAGAGCACAGCGCAGACTGCTCAATGAGGTGAAGAAGAATCCTAGAGTGTCAGCTAAAGACTTACAAAAGTCTCTGGCATATGCTAACATCTCTGTTAGCGAATCTACGATACGTGAAACACTAAACAAGAATGGATTTCATGGGAGGATACCACAGAGGAATCCACTGCTGTCCAAAAAACATTGCTGCACGTTTACAGTTTGCACAAGAGCACCTGGATGTTCCACAGCAGTACTGGCAAAATATTCTGTGGACAGATGAAACCAAAGTTGAGTTGTTTGGAAGAAACACATAACACTATGTGTGGAGAAAAAGAGGCTCAGCACACCAACCTCAAAACCTCATCCCAACTGTGAAGTATGGTGGTGGGGGCATCATGGTTTGGGGCTGCTTTGCTGCGTCAGGGCCTGGACGGATTTCTATCATCGAAGGAAAAATGAATTCCCAAGTTTATCAAGACATTTTGCAGGAGAATTTAAGGCCATCTGTCCACCAGCTGAAGCTCAACAGAAGATGGGTGTTGTAACAGGACAACGACCCAAAGCATAGAAGTAAATCAACAACAGAATGGCTTAAACAGAAGAAAATCCGCCTTCTGGAGTGGCCTAGTCAGAGTCCTGACCTCCACCCGATTGAGATGCTGTGGCATGACCTCAAGAAAGCGATTCAAACCAGACATCCCAAGAATATTGCTGAACTGAAACAGTTCTGTAAAGAGGAATGGTCAAGAATTACTCCTGACCGTTGTGCACGTCTGATCTGCAACTACAGGAAACGTTTGGGTGAAGTTATTGCTGCCAAAGGAGGTTCAACCAGTTATTAAATCTAAGGGTTCACATACTTTTTCCACCTGCACTGTGAATGTTTACATGGTGTGTTCAATAAAAACATGGTAACATTTAATTTTTGGTGTGTTATTAGTTTAAGCAGACTGTGATTGTCTATTGTTGTGACTTAGATGAAGATCAGATCACATTTTATAAGCAATTTATGCAGGAATCCATATAATTCCAAAGGGTTCACATACTTTTTCTTGCAACTGTATTTGTTTACGGTTTCACCAAACTACGCACAAACTGAGAAAACTAAATCAAACTGTTGGTTAAACCTCAGATATACCTCTCAAAGTGATTATAAAGTGCTTAAATAACTTAGAGTGAAAGTACAGATACTGGAGAAAGAAATATATCCACCATGTATGTTGAATGACAAGATTGAACAGTTAAACCACCATTTTATTAATACCGCCATTTTGTGATACTTTATGCAACACGTGTTTGTACATGGACTGTTGCGGAGGTGGCAGTGTTATATATGGAAGACAAGTTGAAGTTAATAAGGAAGTTATTTTAAGTATTTGGTGTGCTATTTAACCACTACAGGACCGCCGTACGCAGGATTGCGTCCTGGCGGTGGCCCTGTTATTCCTCCTGGACGCGCCGGGGCGTCATCTCGCGAGACACCAGATTTCCTGTGAACGCGCGCACACAGGCGCGCGCGTTCACAGGATCGGCAGGTAAACGAGCGGATCTACAGCCTGCCAGCGGCGATCATTCGCTGGCAGGCTGTAGATGCGATTTGTTTAACCCCTAAAAGGTATATTAAATGCTATTTTGATAACAGCTTCTAATATACCTGCTACCTGGTCCTCTGGTGGTCCCTTTTGCTTGGATCGACTACCATAGGACACAGGCAGCTCTGTAAAGTAGCACCAAACACCACTACACTACACCCCCCCCTGTCACTTATTAACCCCTTATTAACCCCTGATCACCCCATATAGACTCCCTGATCACCCCCCTGTCATTGATCACCCCCCGGTAAGGCTCCATTCAGATACCCGTATGTGTCTTGCGGATACGCGGATCCACGGATCCGCAAAGCACATATGGACGTCTGAATGGAGCCTTACAGGGGATGATCACCCCATATAGACTCCCTGATCACCCCCCTGTCATTGATCACCCCCCTGTAAGGCTCCATTCAGACGTCCGTATGTGTTTTGCGGATCCGTGGATCCGCGGATCCGCAAAACACATACGGACATCTGAATGGAGCCTTACAGGGGGGTGATAAATGACAGGGGGGTGATCAGGGAGTCTATATGGGGTGATCACCCCCCTGTCATTGATCACCCCCCTGTAAGGCTCCATTCAGACGTCCGTATGTGTTTTGCGGATCCGTGGATCCGTAAAACACCGACACCGCGGATCCGCTAAACACGGACACCGGCAATGTGCTTTCCGCATTTTGCTGATCCGCACATTGCCAGAACTATATAGAAAATGCCTTTTCTTGTCCGCAATTGCAAGAATAGGACAAGTTCTATAGGCTCTACAAAAAACACAGTGTTCACCCGATCAGGGCTGATCTTGTGTGCACACTTGTGTTCAGTCCGCCCCACCGCAGTGACAGAATTTTTTTTTTCTGATCACTGCAAAAACACTGTAAAATCTCTGCGGCGCTATAAAAGATCACTTTTGAGGGGCATGGCGAGTTCATAGAAGATTTATTTTTTTTGGCACAAGTTAGCGGAAATTTTTTCATTTTTCTTTTTTTTTTTCTTACAAAGTCTCATATTCTACTAACTTGTGACAAAAAATTAAATCTCACATGAACTCACCATACCCCTCACGGAATCCAAATGCGTAAAAATTTTAAGACATTTATATTCCAGACTTCTCACGCTTTCGGGACCCTAAAATGCCAGGGCAGTACAAACACCCCACAAATGACCCCATTTCAGAAAGTAGACACCCCACGGTATTCGCTGAGGGGCATATTGAGTCCATGAAAGATTGAACTTTTTGTCACAAGTTAGCGGAAAGAAAAATCAATTTCCGCTAACTTGTGCCAACAAAAAAAAACTTCGATGACCCGCCATCGCCCTCATGGAATACCTTGGGGTGTCTTCTTTCCAAAATGGGGTCACATGTGGGGTATTTTTACTGCCCTGGCATTTTAGGGGCCCTAAAGCGTGAGAAGAAGTCTGGAATCCAAATGTCTAAAAATGCCCTCCTAAAAGGAATTTGGGCCCCTTTGCGCATTTAGGCTGCAAAAAAGTGTCACAGATGTGGTATCGCCGTACTCAGGAGAAGTAGGGAAATGTGCTTTGGGGTGTCTTTTTACATATACCAATGCTGGGTGAGAGAAATATCTCTGTCAAATGACAACTTTGTATAAAAAAAATGGGAAAAGTTGTCTTTTAGAGATATTTCTCTCACCCAGCATGGGTATATGTAAAAAGACACCCCAAAACACATTGTCCTACTTCTCCTGAGTACGGCGATACCACATGTGTGACACTTTTTTGCAGCCTAGGTGGGCAAAGGGGCCCAATTCTAAAGAGCACCTTTAGGATTTCACAGGGCATTTTTTACACATTTGGACTTCAAACTACTTCTCACGCATTAGGGCCCCTAAAATGCCAGGGCAGTATAACTACCCCACAAGTGACCCCATTTTGGAAAGAAGACACCCCAAGGTATTTCGTGATGGGCATAGTGAGTTCATGGAAGTTTTTATTTTTTGTCGCAAGTTAGTGGAATATGAGACTTTGTAAGAAAAAAAAATAAAAAAAAAATCATCATTGTCCGCTAACTTGTGACAAAAAATAAAAACTTCAGCGAATACCTTAGGGTGTCTACTTTCCGAAATGGGGTCATTTGTGGGGGTTTTCTACTGTCTGGCCATTGTAGAACCTCAGGAAACATGACAGGTGCTCAGAAAGTCAGAGCTGCTTCAAAATGCGGAAATTCACATTTTTGTACCATAGTTTGTAAACGCTATAACTTTTGCGCAAACCAATAAATATGCACTTATTGCATTTTTTTATCAAAGACATGTAGAACAATAAATTTAGAGAAAAATTATTATAGAAATGTAGTTTAAAAAAAAAAAATATTACAACTGAAAGTGAAAAATGTCATTTTCGGTAAATTTGGATTAATAACAAAAAAAGTAAAAATGTCAGCAGCAATGAAATACCACCAAATGAAAGCTCTATTAGTGAGAAGAAAAGGAGGCAAAATTAATTTGGGTGGTAAGTTGTATGACCGAGCAATAAACCGTGAAAGTAGTTGTTTCGGCGCATTACCGGATCTGACGTTTAGCTTTTTCTGAATGGTTACCATGGCTGCCAGGACGCTAAAGTCCTGTTTGCCATGGTAAAGTGTAGTGGGGAGCGGGGGAGCAGTATACTTACAGTCCGTGCGGCTCCCGGGGCGCTTCAGAGTGACGTCAGGGCGCCCCTCGCATGGGGTGCTCTGACGTCATTCTGGAGCGCCCCTGGAGCCGCACGGGCAGTAAGTATACTGCTCCCCCGCTCCCCACTACTACTATGGCAACCAGGACTTTAATAGCGTCCTGGCTGCCATAGTAACACTGAACGCATTTTGAAGACGGATCAGTCTTTAAATGCTTTCAGTTCACTTGCGGTGTTACGGATCCGGCAGGCACTTCCGGCAAATGGAGTACACGCGGATCCGGACAACCCAAGTGTGAAAGAGCCCTTAGCCTACTGTTTCTATAGAACGGCGCTAGAAGAATTAGCTCAAAAGAAACAAGACTGAAGCAAGTAATAGACAGTAATCCGATTAAAGCTTGTACCAAAGTGTGTTTGGAGGCTCACCTGCTAGTGGAGGTGGATCTGGGTGCTCTTGACGTATCTGTTTCACCCAATCAGAAGAGAAGAGTATATACTATAAAATATTAGTCAGGCACTCGCATCATTCGTGCACCGGAGAGCAAAAGAGCATGGGTAACTGATATGATTAATTGTATTGTATTGACACTATGCTTAATAAAAATGCATGCGAAAATTCTAAATAAATGAACTTCTAGGATAGAATTTAAAAAAATTCAAAATATAAAGGAAATATATAAAAGAAATGATGCAATCTCTTTGTTGACCACTAGATGGCAATCTTTAGCAGCTCCAGACACTAACCAACAAACACTTATCAGCAGAACGTGTACATCGAGGAACAACACCATCTGGTGGTAAATAGATGCAATAACTCTTGTACTTACCAACAATATATGCTTATAGAAGAACAGCACCATCTGGCGGAGAACAGATGCAATTGCATGTACTACATGGAAAGTATTAGCGTTTGAAAGCTGGCTAATCTAGTGGTCAACAAAGAGACTGCATCATTTATTTTATATATTTCCTTTATATTTTAAATTTGCTCTTTTGCTCCCCGGTGCACGAATGATGCAAGTGCCTGACTAATATTTTATAGTAATCCGATTAAGTTCACAGAAATTCAGACATGGCCGAAGGCCTCCGTCTTTTTTTTTAACAAAAAAGACCCCTGCTGCCATTGGAGACTTGGAAGGTCTTTATGTCCTTTGGCCAAACTCTCGGTAATATACTCTCTCATGGCCTGTCTTTCAGGTTCAGAAAGAATATACAACCTAGATTTAGGCAACTTAGCTCTGGGTATAAGATTGATAGGACAATCATATTCCCGATGCGGAGGTAAATCCAGGCATCCACTCTCAGAATACACTTGGTGACAACCCTTGTGTACGGAAAAACATGGCATCAATCCGGTTCACCCCTGCCCCACTGTCGATAAACACCTCAATCCCCACATTCTTGGACTCTAGCACCACCTCGGCATTCAGGAGAAATCGGATACTACCAGTAAAAGACAAATGCACATTTTCTGACTCTCCTCCAAGAGTTAAATGAGAATTAAATGTCTTTTTTCTTCCTTTTTGCCGCTGCATCTCTGGAAATACATTGATAAAATGTCCCCTTTTTCCACAGAAAAAACACAATCCCTTCCTATTACCAGTGGATCTAGGGGTAGCTCCCCCTAACGGGTTCGCCTCCTGACCAAATCCCAGGAGTAGCTTCACCCAAAGTGTCAGATGAAGACGATACATTATGTAACAGAACTACTTGAGAGAGTGGGCCCTTCGATCTCTCTCTCAGGTGTCTATGAATACATACAGCAAGAGACATAGCAGCTTCCAAAGACTCAGGATTCTCATGAAAGGCCAAAGCGTCCTTCAGCCTTTCAGATAATCCCTGACAGAACTGACTATGGAGAGCCGGATCATTCCACTCAGTATCCTTAGCCCACCTCCTAAACTTAGAGCAATGTCACAACCAGACATCTGAGAAGCTCTGACAGATGCCTTTCAGAACCTCCTCCTTGAGCTTTCTTTGTGTTTGTTTTCAGTTCCTCATCTTGTTAGCCTCTCTCAGCTGTCTTGTAGTTGGACTGATTGCATCCCTTTAAATTCCTCCCCATAATGCATTAGTGTGCGGCTTATACAACTTCCTGGAGTGTGTGTGCATGCTGATCCTATTTCCCAGTCTTCTACAAGATAAGTGTTACATTCATTTGTGATTTTATGTTTGCTGGATCCCAGGTGACCCTGACTCCCTCCGTGTCTAGTGTAGGGAGCCGGTGGTCGTGTCCCCTCACTATTTTAGGGTGTTTAGGTGTTATACAGTCGAGGTACGAGGATATGCGATCATCTACCATTGGGATCTTCGCATAGGCTGAGCAGTCAGGGAGAGTGCCAGGTCTTATGCAGGGGTCTCCCTTTTGTTCCTTAGTTTTAGATCCAGTGAGTCATATATTCATTTTGTATTGTCTTGTTTCCTGTACACCTTCTGTGACAAGCAATAGATCTCCGCAGAACTCTCTCCCTGACGCAGGTCATGTAACTTGGTCTCGGCTAGGGAGGTCCGATCTGGGTCATCATAGATGAGACCTAAAGCTCTGAAAAATGTATCCACCGATCAGAGGGACTGTGATCCGGTCGGCAAAGGAAAAGCCCAAGACTGGGTGTCCCCTTTTAGCAATGAAATAATCACACCCGCTCTCTGACTCTCATCCCCAGATGAGTGTGGACAATACAATTGCACGCTTCCCTGACTCTCATCCCCAGATGAGTGTGGACAAATACAATTTGCACGCTTCCCTTAACCAAATGAAATTATCACTTCCCTCCGAGAATCTATCCGGGAGGGCAACTTTAGGTTCAGGACAGGCCTGGTAACCACCACTAGGATCAGCCGCCTGTGGTCTCTGAATCCGTGAGATGGTAGTGCAAAGATCAACAACCTCCAGAGACAGCCCCTGCAGCTGTCCGGCCAGTGCAGCGATAACATCCATAGCTGAACTGATACACACAAACAAAATAACGGGTATTCGGCGGTTTATAATGTCACGGATGCGGGGTGGGTGGGAAACTCCACACCGAGCACATTGAGGAATGGGGATAGGATCTAGGCCTGGAAACTAGGGTAAAGGAGAAGGTGACCACCTAGAACAATCCTAATCCAAGTCCTAACCTCGATGGTAGGAAAGTTCATACACAGGAACCTAGAGCCCTAACACACCCTGTAAGGCCCTGGTGCAGTGACAGGACTTGAGACAACCTATTCCTCCACCAGAAGTATGAACAGGATTCTCCCTCAGGCCTAGATACAAAAAACAGGGAAATGCAACAAACAAAATACAAATAGGGAAGACGACACTTAACTTCACATGGAGCAAAGGCAGCGCCAGGAGCGCAACCGAAATCCAACAATCAGCTAGCCCAGAGTCCAGAAACTGAAGTTTAAGGGGTAAGCAGTAATAAATAGGGGAAGTTAAATTACCAAACCAACTACACCTGCAAGAGGTGTGGTCATTACCAAAACAACACAGACATAAATGATCCACAAGGAACCAGTCAGATTAACCCACGTGTTGCCATTCTCGCACCTGTCACGGGAGATCTCCGGGCACCCAGGACTGACCTTATCATGGTGAGACTTGTGAAAGGCTTTCACCAAGCGACTGGCATTCACGTCAGATGCCGGTACCCACATCCTCTCTTCTGGTCCATAACCCTTCCAGTGGACAAGATACTGAAGATATCAGAGAACGCGAGAGTCGATTATCTTAGTGATCTGAAATTCCAAACTACCGTCCACCATGACAGGAGCGGGTGGCAAGGAAGACGGCTCCAAAGGTTCAACATATCTCTTAAACAAAGATTTGTGAAACACATTATGAATTTTGAGGGCCTGAGGAAGTTTAAGACGAAAGGCTACAGGATTAATGATGGCAGTGATCTTATATGGACCAATAAATCTTGGACCCAACTTCCAAGCTAAAGGGGTAAGCAGTAATAAATAGGGGAAGTTAAATGACCAAACCAACTACACCTGCAAGAGGTGTGGTCATTACCAAAACAACACAGACACAAATTATCCACAAGGAACCAGTCAGATTTACCATCTCTTGTGCAATATTCATGCTGTCTAATCAGCACCTTGATATGCCACACCTGTGAGGTGGGATGGATCATCTTGGCAAAGGAGAAGTGCTCACTAACACAGATTTAGATAGATTTGTGAACAATATTTGAAAGTAATGGGTCTTTTGTGTATGTAGAAAATGTTTCAGATTGTTTCAGCTCGTGCAAAATGGGAGCAAAACCGAAAGTGTTGCGTTTATATTTCTGTTCAGTGTATTTGTCCACTTTTCTTGCAACACTAGGGAATAAATGTTTTCATGAGGACTCTATCAGCAGTCCATGTTCACCATCCAGGATATGGGCAAGTTTCCTATCATCTATCTAAAACTGGTCTTCTGGAGATGGAGAATACAACTCTGCATACAGAGTCTGATGGAGCAGGCAACATTTCCTTTTCTTTCAGACTCTTGGAATCAACAAAGATATGCCTATATACAGTTATCCATTCTTGAGGCGAGAGGACCCCTTTATTATGGCTCTATAAGCATCCAGAAGGAAAGAAAGACAGCAGATGGGTGAGTGGACGTGTGGTTCACGTAAGACTATGAGGATATTTAAACGGTTACTGTAGAAGAGAGGCGCCTATGTAAGTCTGGTAAATTAAGGCCCCTTGCACACCAACGATACGGATTAGGTCCGGATGCGTTCAGGAAAACTTGCACCATATCGCAAGCAAGTGCAGTCAGTTTTGTTTGCGATTGCGTTAAGTTGTTCAGTTTTTATCATGCAGGTGAAATGCACATTGATGCGTTTTTCACAAGCGTGAAAGAAAACGGAATGTTTACAAACAACATCTCTTAGTAACCATCAGTGAAAAACGCATCACATCTGCACTTGCTTGCAGATGCGATACGTTTTTTACGCAAACCCAATCACTTCTATGGGGCCAGCGTTGCGTGAAAAACACAGAATATAGAACATGCTGCTATTTTCACACACAAGTGATGTTTGAAAAACAATGCTCATGTACACAGACCCATTGAAATGAATGGGTCCGGATTCAGTGCGGGCACAATGCGTTCACATCACGCATTGCACCCACGCGGAAAACTCGTTCGTCTGAAAGGGGCCTAAGAGTAGCGAATGATCAACATAAAGTTGGAGCTGTAGTTTGTCAAACATCCACTAGGTGTCACACATAGTCTGTCTGGTGAAGCCTTCTTACTTTACAAGTCATGCCTGGTTCACATCACTGTTTATTTTTCCATTCTTCTGATCCATCAGAAGAACAGAAAAATAAAGAAGAAAACAGATCCTGTATTTTAAAGGGGTTGTTCAAGTTATGTAAAAAAATTAATAAAGCACTATAAATCTGATGGTCAACAATATATACACTCACCTAAATAGTTATTAGGAACACCATACTAATACAGTGTTGGACCCCCTTTTGCCTTCAGAACTGCCTTAATTCTACATGGCATTGATTCTACAAGGTGCTGATAGCATTCTTTAGAAATGTCGGCCCATATTGATAGGATAGCATCTTGCAGTTGATGGAGATTTGAGGGATGCACATCCAGGACACAAAGCTCCCGTTTCACCACATCCCAAAGATGCTCTATTGGGTTGAGATCTGGTGACTGTGGGGGCCATTTTAGTACAGTGAACTCATTGTCATGTTCAAGAAACCAATTTGAAATGATTCGAGCTTTGTGACATGGTGCATTATCCTGCTGGAAGTATCCATCAGAGGATGGGTACATGGTGGTCATGAAGGGATGGACATGGTCAGAAACAATGCTTAGGTAGCCCGTGGCATTTAAACGATGGCCAATTGGCACTAAGGGGCCTAAAGTGTGCCCAGAAAACATCCCCTACACCATTACACCACCACCAGCCTGCACAGTGGTAACAAGGCATGATGGATACATGTTCTTATTCTGTTTACGCCAAATTCGGACTTATCAGACCAGGCAACAATTTTCCAGTCTTCAACAGTCCAATTTTGGCGAGCTTGTGCAAATTGTAGCCTCTTTTTCCGATTTGTAGTGGAGATGAGTGGTACCCGGTGGGGTCTTCTGCTGTTGTAGCCCACCTTTCTTTCCCATTCTGACATTCAGTTTGGAGTTCAGGAGATTGTCTTGACCAGGACCACAACCCTACATGCATTGAAGCAACTGCCATGTGATTGGTTGACTAGATAATCGCATTAATGAGATATAGAACAGGTGTTCCTAATTATTCTTTAGTTGAGTGTACATAAGCTAAGCAAGTTTTAGGCAAAACTGGTGTGAAGTAGAACTGGCTTAGGCCTCTTTCACACTTGCGTTGTCCGGATCCGGCGTGTACTCCACTTGCCGGAATTACACGCCGGATCCGGAAAAACGCAAGTGTACTGAAAGCATTTAAATGCGTTCAGTGTTACTATGGCACCCAGGACGCTATTAAAGTCCTGGTTGCCATAGTAGTAGTGGGAAGCGGGGGAGCGTTATACTTACAGTCCGCGCGGCTCCCGGGGCGCTCCAGAATGACGTCAGAGCGCCCCATGCGCATGGATGACGTGCCATGCGATCACGTGATTCATGCACTTGGGGCGCCCTGACGTCACTCTGGAGCGCCCCGGGAGCCGCACGGACGGAAAGTATGCTGCTCCCCCGCTCCCCACTACACTTTACCATGGCTGCCAGGACTTTAGCGTCCCGGCAGCCATGGTAACCATTGAGAAAAAGCTAAACGTCGGATCCGGCAATGCGCCAAAACGACGTTTAGCTTAAGGCCGGATCAATGCCTTTCAATGGGCATTCATTCCGGATCCGGCCTTGCGGCAAGTCTTCAGGATTTTTGGCCAGAGCAAAAATCGCAGCATGCTGCGGTATTTTCTCCGACCAAAAAACGTTCCGTTCCGGAACGGAAGACATCCTGATGCATCCTGAACGGATTTCACTCCGATCAGAATGCATTAGGATAAAACTGATCAGGATTCTTCCGGCATAGAGCCCCGACGACGGAACTCTATGCCGGAAGAAAAGAACGCAAGTGTGAAAGAGCCCTTAGTTTCCCATAACAACCAATCAGATTCCACCTTTCATTTTCCAAAGGAGCTGTGAAGAATGAAAGGTGGAATCTGATTGGATGCTATGGGCAACTAAGCCAGTTCTGCTTTACACCAGTTTGATAAATGACCCCATATATTTCCTCATTTACCTAGTTCTATTTTGGCCCTTTGTTGACATGCAGTTGCAGAGCCAAGGGGGCGTGTAACAACAATCTTTGAGGTTTTCCTCATGAATATTTGTGGGTGTCAACAATGACTGCCTTCCCCCTGAATAAAGTTGCTGCCCTGTCTTGACTTGCTGGGATACTCATGTTTGTATGTGTGGGACTACAAGTCCCATCTGTACAGTAAAATGACATTGCTGATACACACAGGATATAACCCCCACCTGTTCTTGTGCAGTGCTCTGTAGACACTTCCTCACAGCCAGCAGAAGAGTACAGAAGGGAGGACTCCACCAGTCTTTGTCAGCTCTGTGTTTGCAGGGTGAGGAGGGTGAGAATATCTTGTGCACAGCATTTATCTCTTCAGTGCTTGGAGAAGATGAAACCATGCAGCTGCTCAGTATCTGGGAAAGAGCCTCTAACCCCGAGTCGGTGCTTCTGATGGTAGAAGGGGTTAAACTTTGCTGAAGGATCCAGTGGAAGGGCAGACTGTCACGGCCATTGTCGTGACTCCTAACCGCTTGCTGTTGCCTGCGGTTTTGGTTGCTCCTTCAATCATAGGTGAGGGCCGCTAGTTTGTTGCCTTACTTGTGGTTGCCGCAGGCAACATTTGGTATGTGGCAGTAGAGCAGCTGGAGCTGGTTGCTAGGCTGCTCGCTGTCATAGCAGGCGGTTGTCTCTGGCAACTTGTGTGATTGGTGTGCACTTCCCATGTTTGGTGTGCACGGGGTTGTTTGAGTGTTCACTTCCCCTTTAAGTTGCTGTCTTCCCTTGTCTGGTGTGTGAAGGGTTAATTCCCTTCCTAGGCTGTGAGCACTGGGTGTGTCCGCGTGGGTGTGGCCACTTTGGGCTATATAGCCTTGTTGGAGATCAGAAGCTGAGGGGTGCTTCAGCCATGCTTTGCTGGAGACACCCTCCTGGTATTTCCATCTGCCAGTGGGGGCCACCCTTGTGGTCATAAACAAATTGTAATTCTTAGGTTTATGTTGATGTCCACTTGATGTTTTCCTTGTTATGTTATGCACCTATGGATCTGGGTTCCTGTGTGTTTGTGTGTGTGCTGTGTACATTGGTGTTTGGGTGTGGACACTAGCTTGTATTGCACGGGATCCAGTCTGTGTGTCTGTGGCAGGTAGGTGTGGAAGTGCTTTTCATCCTCCTGCCATATCCATAGGCTGTTTATGTTCTCTTCCCTTTGCAGCTTGGCTAGTGAGACTCCTGTTCCTCCGTGCCTAGGAAGAACAGGTCGTCTTACCCTGCTCCTTGTTCCAGGGCAATCCTGAGGGCTAGCAGGGACCCCAAGGCATCCGGTGTATGAGCCCTCCCACCTTCAGGGTTGGCTCATATGGTTAGGAGTCAGGGTCAGATTAGGGACGCGATAGGAGGTGACCTGCTCCCTAATTCTGTCGTCCTGGCCAAGCAGCGCTTAACATCTTTGGGCATCACACGGCTGAAGGTTATCCCCATCCTCAGCCGTGACAGAGACACAGAGTAGATAGATCAGCCAGCAGAACGGCAATGCAGGGGGCATGGCCAGAGCGGCAGTGCAGGGCGTGTGGCTTGTCCCTCCATCCAGCACAGCTCACAGTGACGTTCCATGCACAGAGGCAAACTGGCTCCTCCTGTTCCCTCAGGCTTGTGCACAGAATGTCATCAGAGAAGGGAGAGAAGCTGACATCACAGGTCATGTGACGCTCAGCTAACAAGGAGAACAGGGCCACTGTAGATGAAGTAAATTAACTAAAAACCCCTTACTTTTGCTTAGTTAGAAACATAGAAGCCATTTCCATCTGAGATGTCATTTTAGATGGGAAAAAAATGTCCTGCATTTATAATGCATGCTTAAAATACAGGATCGTTTTTTTTTCTTTATTTTTCAGTTATGATGGATCAGAGGAACGGAAAAATAAGCAGTGATGTGAACAAGGCTTAAAGGGGTATTCTGGTAACTATAAATATAACTTATGTTTTAGACTAATTCATCCTCAATAATTACCTTATATAATATAAATGTCACATATTTACCGTTCAGTAGTTATAAAAGTAGTTTTCTTCCTCTGCTACACACTGTGTTTCCTCATAAATTACCATCGCATCGACCTGTAGTTCTCAGCCTTTGTTAGGTCGAGCATGCTCAGTGTTTTGCTATCAGTTCTCTAGCTAAATGTCTTGTGAGACAAAGGGCGTTAGTGTGCTGGTAATTACTGAGTAGAGGGGGCGTGGCCGGACCGTATATCAGGCAGCCAATCAACAGCTGATGGCCAGATCGCCGTGTTCGCTCGCGAACACATGCGGGCAGCTATCTTTTATCACAAGTCCAGCGAGGCGCAGGTAAGCCCTTACCTGTGCCTGTGCGCAAGCCTCTCTGAAACAAATGCAGTCACCGGGAGCAGGCAGTTCCGGGAACAGCCGCCGGGGGCCTTCATCGGGCTGTTCTCGGAACTGCCTGCTCCCGGTGCCTGCATTTGTTTCAGACTGGCTCCCGGCACAGGTAAGGACTTACCTGTGCATCGCCGGACTTGTGAGTTAAGATGGCAGCCCGCATGTGTTCGCGGGCAAACACGGCGAACTGGACATCACTGCCGATCAATAAACATCAACACTCACAGCAGGAAAGCTAGGGATTGTGGGGATTGTAGTTTTGTTAAGGGAAGATCAGGCGCCATGATGCTCTCAGTGTGTTGCAGGCTCACACAGGAGCTAGACAAATGGATTGCAAGGTAGAGTGAAGCTCTGGTTATATGTACAGGTATGGGTCCTGGTTGGGTCACAGCTTGCAGCCTTAATGCAGTTTTTCAAAAACTGCATAAAGGGTCCTTTAAGGGTCCTTTAACTTTGTGTTAGCAGTGTAAAGCCTCATGCACTCGACCATTGTTTTGGTCCGCATCCGAGCCGCAGTTTTTGCGGCTTGGATGCGGACTTATTCACTTCAATGGGGCTGCAAAAGATGCGGACAGCACTCCGTGTGCTGTCCGCATCCGTTACTCCATTCCGTGGTCCGCAAAAAAAATATAACCTGTCCTATTCTTGTCTGTTTTGAATACAAAAATAGGCAGTTATATCAATAACTGTCAGTGCCGTTCTGCAAATTGCGGACCGCTCACGGACGCCATCCGTGTTTTGCGGATCCGCAATTTGCGGACCGCAAAACACACAACGGTCGTGTGCATGAGACCTAAGGCTAAGTGAGTTTTTTGTCTGGACCGGATGTTTTGCAAGCCTGCAGCTTTAAGAGTGAACCCTGACCCATTAATTTCAGTGGGTTTATGTACATGAGCGTTGTTTTTCACTGATCATCTTTCTATTCAGGGAAATATTGCAGTAAGGCCTCTTTCAATGTTTGGTGAGTATTCAATCTGTGATTTTATCAGTAATTGTGAGCCAAAACCAAGTGCGGGTCAAAAGCACAGAACAGCTGCAAATCGTTCCATTATACCTTATCTCTGTGTAGCATCCACTCCTGGCTTTGGCTCACAATCATTAATGGAAATCATTGATAAAACACTGACATGTGAAGGAGGCCTATGCGTGAGACAGGCACGTATCTATCTCCATAGCAACCATAGCGGCTTCTACAGGGCCTGCACTAGTATGGGGTCCGGGCCTGGCATATCCTACATCTCTGTCCATCGCTGCACTACTGTAGGAGTCTTAGTACTTGTAAGTGTTGTGGTCAGAAGCAACTTCTGCTGTCTTTGCCGGCATCTGAATCCTCAGAAAGCCACATGAGGAAATGGCTAAATGGCTGCCACAGAGAAACCTTGGCTCTTCTGCTAAAGGATTGCAGGACCCAGAGGAAGAGGCAGAGCTAAGGAGAAGGTGGACTGAAGAGAGAGGGGAACGGAGACAAAAAACTGTAATGGGGAAGGGGAGACTTGGTGACAGTGAATAGGGGAGCATAGTGGGCTGTAACTGGAGGCATAATATAATAACAGTGTCTGTCACGTAGTAGCCCCTCCACACACACACACACACACACACAGTATTATGATTGCCTCCATTAGTGGCCACTAGTATTGCAAATGTCTCCATTAGTGGCCCCCAGTATTTGGAATGGCCTCCTTTGGCCCACATTCTGCTTGTCTTCTGTAAAGAAAAAACTCATCCATTTAAACACACAGGGAGCACCCACTTCGCACCGGATGTGCAGGACAGGACATGTGCTGCCAGCATGATGACATATCGCAGGTCCTGCTGACTCCACTTCACTGTACTTAATTGGAGTGGAGGCAGCAGGACCTGCAATATGACATCACACTGGGGGTGCAGGTCCTGTGCTGCATATCCAGTGAGGTGCAAGTGTTCCCTGCGCATTCAAATGGCCTGATATTTTTTTTTTACACCAGCAGAAAGGATTTCAAATGCTGCATCAATGAGCACCCCACAATGGAAGTGCTCATTAGTAATAGTGCCCACCAGGCAGAGCAAGAACCCAGACATTTTAAGAGGCCAAAAGAGGACATATGATTACCCTATCACTATTATCTATGGTGTAACATAGGACTGCAGGTGACATCTACAAAATTATATGTACTCAGATAGTTATCGCTGTGTTATCTGTGGTGTTACATAGGACTGCTAGAAACATCTACTACATTATATGTATTCAGACAGTTATCACTGTGTTTTCTGTGTTGTTACCTAGGACTGCTAGTGACATCTACTACATTATCTGTACTCAGAGAGTAATCACTGAGTTTTCTGTGTTGTTACATAGGACTGCAGCTAACATCTTCGACTTCCTCTACATTCTTGTGTCCCTCAATTTAGCCATAGAAATGAATGTGTTTACAGCGCGACTCACAGGTTGCCGTAACCGTGACCCAGGATTGCAAAAAATCCAACCCTTTTGGCTATTTTGCATTCATATTTGTTATATGACCGAGTGGGTCAGAGGTTGTATGGCGAGCGTGGGCAATCTTGACTAGCCGCAGGAGTGGGCTTTGCATGGGAGGAGGGAGTTGGGGAGATAAGTAGTTTGGGAGGGAGGGGCGTTCAGAAATTTGCAATGGGGCCCAGTCATTTCTATATACACCCCTGGCACGGGGAAAGCATCCGACTCAAACACTTTACAGACCCATTGGTCTCCATTACCGGTGTGGTTTCCACAGAAATGTTTCATGCAATATTAAAATAATTTCAAAATTCCTGCCTTCCTTACGTATGTGCATTATTTGAAATGTTGTAAGACTTCATGACAGTTTGCAATAAAATATATCAACAAGGAAGTAGAAAAAAAGGTCTGGTTTCTTTTTATCGCTTTAGTCATGCTTCATTTTAGTAGAATGCAAAACCATTCTAGGACCGCCCGGTGTGGATTGCAGATATACACGCAGCATTGTTAATTGACGATTGTAGTGGTGTCCTGGAGAAGCAAGATATAGATGACCTGTTCATTTTTCAGAATACATTATATAAAGCAATAAACCTCACTGTGGTGGACCATACAAGAGGAACATTTTGTTGATTTTCTGGAGAAGTGCACGCAGACGGTCAGCCACCACTACATCACAGGACATAGGATGAGGGAATTTGGAGTCTGCCAGAGAAGCAGATGTAGAGGGCATGAGAGGGGCACTATCAGAGCTGCCAGATGGTAAAACCTTTACAAGCTATTTACTATTACATAATTCCTAAAACAAAAATATGGTTCTGGCTCCGGGGATTACATAGAAGTCAGACATCAAGGGGGGCATTATGCTGGGGGCACTGTGCTACTCCACTGGTGTCGTGTAATAAATCAGTACCAATTTTTTCCTCAGTTAAATACCAAGCAGAACTAAATTATATGCAGCTCAAGCAACGATTCTATCAATGCCCTCGCAACATGCAATGGAGCTAGGATCTTATTGCAACTGCAGGATCCAGTCATTGCTACCACTCTATTTGTGATAGTGTCCAAGTGATAATGGTGTCTCTGATGTTGTGATGGAGAACAAACCTGAATTGCAGTATGTATGGATGAAAATGCTGGTGTGAGGTTGTGACATCTCAAGGGTGAGCACTGAGGAGCAAGGAAAAATTGGAGTGGTGATCCTTATTAAAATTTAACTTTGAATTAGTTCAGTAGAAAAAGGGTCCTTAAATATAGCAAATATTAACAATCTAGTGCACAATAACACATATAATTCTTGGTGCGTGGCGGCACTTGAAACATAACCGGTTGTCCTACCATAGCCCAGTAGTCCTCCGGTCTTTACAGATGTTCAGTGGACGTAGTCTTGCTCAAAATACAAAACAGCAGCAACCTGACGGGAATGATGTTGGGCTCTAAGTCCCTATATAACCCTAGGATAGGGGTGCTAACGTGACCCTGACGTCCTAGCCACGGAGCACCCGCCCTGAGACCCCATCCGGAAACTTGCCCTCACGCTACTTGCCCTGTTGTGCCATACTGCAGCTGATCCCTACATGCATGTTTCATGTAACAATCATCAGGGGAATATTGTGCAATCGAGCAGGGCATAAATCACATAAAGTGTTGATATAAATGATTCAATTATCAACACTAAAGGATATTCAATGTGAAAGCAAAAAACACTTTAAATCAATACAGATGGTAGCCCGTGGTATAGGCTTCACTGGGTATCAGGGCTAAACACATGCCTAAAGATATAAGGCAGTATAAGGTGCAGGGAGGTCTCTTGATATACGACTCCCCCGGACCGGCGCGCCGCTATACTTCCTGAGACTGTTTATGGCAACCATACAACATATCAGCGCTGTCATAGACATAGGACAGCGCTCCTAATGTAAGGCATTTTGTGGCAATCAAATAAGAAAAGAAGCACTGATCTAAGAGGCCCACACACAGGGTCATGGTTCGACATAGGTATATATAATACATCCCACCTGAAGATTCAGGTGAGCAGGCATATCAGGTATTACAGATAGAAATTTAGCCTAGGAAGTTTGGAACATGATAAAAATATCATGGTTAGTAAGGTCCGGTATATAAAGTTGGGCCTGGTTATTTATAATCCTAGAACATTGTCAAATAAAACAACTGTAACACTGCTGTTCATTTAGGCCTAAAGGGGCTACGGTACGCAGAGTATGTATCCATCGGGCTTCATGTTGTAAAAGTACACAGTCCCAGTCTCCCCCCCCCCCCCCACGCAGGAGGGGGGATGACCTCAATGCCCATGGCCTTAATGCTTTGGGGGTCCCCATGGTGATGATCCTGTATATGACGAGATACCGCTGTATCTCTCTTATTGGAGATATCCCCCAGGTGTTCCCCAATACGTCTGCGTAATTCTCTCTTTGTTTTCCCTATGTATTCTATAGGCCACTCACATGTGATTTTATAGATGACGCCGCAAGTCCTGCAGTTCACAAAGTCCTTAAAGGGTTATTCACATCTTATTGATCCTATTTTATTAAATTATATACCCCCCAGTGAGCTTTTTTTCAAAATATATTTCATTAAAAATAACCTACTGTTCTCTTAAAATTTTCTTATTCTAATTCATTGTTGATCTGCGCTGCCCATGGATACGGCCACTGCTCGCCGGCCGCATCCATGGGCCGCGCTTGCATAGATCTTTCCCTGGTGATCCAGTGGCTAGCCTCTAATTCTATCCGCGAGCGCGCATGTCGCCAGCTGCGCATGCGCTGATCCATTTTCCTTCGCACCGTGTCTAAAATAGAGCCGCGCATGCGCGGCTCTGACACAGCACAAAGGAACTAAGGAAGATAGTTTTGCGCATGTGCGGCCGCCCGAACAGTTCGTGGGAGGAAGAGGCGAGTCCGGACAGTGTTGGAGAGCCAGCGGAGGGCCGGGACACTACTTCAGAAGGGGTGAGTATTTTTTTACATGCACCACCAAATCCACCAACGATTGGGGGCTGATGGAGGCGCTTGGGGGGCTGTTGGAGGCACTTGGGGGGCTGATGGAGGCACTTGGGGGAGCTGTTTGAGGCACTTGGGGGGCTGTTTGAGACACTTGGGGGGTGATGGAGGCACTTGGGGGGCTGATGAGGCACTTGAGGGGCTGTTTGAGGCACTTGGGGTGGCTGTTTGAGGCACTTAGGGGGCTTATGGAGGCACTTGGGGAGCTGTTTGAGGCACTTGGGGGACTGTTTGAGGTACTTGGGCTGTTTGAGGCACTTGGGGGGCTGTTTGAGGCACTTGGGGGGGCTGTTTGAGGCACTTTGGTGGGGGCTCTTTGAGGCACTTGGGGGGGCGGATGGAGACACTTGGGGGCTGATGGAGGCACTTGGGGGGCTGTTTGAGGTACTTGGAGGGGCTGTTTGAGGCACTTGGGGGGCTGCTGGAGGCACTTGGGGGGCTGTTTGAATCACTTGGGGGGCTGTTTGAGGCACTTGGGGCTGTTTGAGGCACTTGGGGGCTGTTGGAGGCACTTGGGGGGCTGTTTAAGGCACTTGGGGGCTGTTTGAGGCACTTGGGGGCTGATGGAGGCACCTGGGGGGGCTGTTGAAGGCACATGGGGGCTTATGGAGGCATATGGGGGGCTGATGGATGTAGCAGAGCTGTACTGCAGGCAACACAGCCACTACATCTAAAGTAGCCCAAGGGCCTTCGATATAACCAAGAACCACCCCTGGGAGATGAATTGTAGTGGCTGTGTACCCACAGGTCCCTGAAGCTGTTTCCCTTCTTGAATGTTATCTGTGGGTAATTGTGAATCCTGTCTTTGATATCTGGATCCATTAGTAAGACTGACCAGTGTTTCTGTAAGATATTTCTAACTTGGTTAGCTGCCTCATCAAAGGTACCAATTAGTCGAATTTTCTGCTCTGTGTTAGGCTTAATTCTGGGTACCAATAATTCAGTGCGTGTTGATGAGAGCGCTGCTTGATAAGCTGGTCTTAATACTGAGTCGGGATACCCCCTGGAGAGAAACCTACTCCTGAGGATTGCGGCCTGTTCTACAAACTCTGGTTTATCAGAACAGTTATGTCTCAGGCGCAAATATTGGCCACGCGGTATTCCCCTCTTCAGAGGTAGGGGGTGGCTACGGTTCCAGTGTAAAACCGAGTTTGTAGATGTAGGTTTTCAATAAATACTGGTAGTCAGTTCATCTGAGCCCTTTCTCGAGATCAAGATATCCAGGAAAGGAAGAGTATTCTTGTTTGTCTCATACGTGAAACGTCATCCCAGGTCGTTGCAGTTGAGCTTCTCAACAAGAGTTGAAAAAGCCAGTATGGTCGCATTCCATATGATGAAGATGTCATCGATGTATCGGGCCCACAATGCCACGGGCCCGGTACAGGACGACACCGCATCACTGAATACAGTAGTCACCTCCCACCAGCCCAGGAGCAGATTAGCATATGATGGTGCATGCGAACATCCCATTGCAGTGCCACTGACTGGTGGTACCACTTGCCATCAAAAAGAAAAAAGTTCTGGGTAAGAATGTATCTCAGAAGTTTCAGGACAAAATGATTGTGTTCGCTAAATTGCTGTCCCCTCATGCTCAAATAGTAGCTGACCTCTTGGAGACCCACCTCATGAGGGATGGATGAGTAGAGCGCCTCTACGTCTATACTTGCGAGGATCGACTGTTGGTCCAGTGTAATACCATCTATCCTTTTTAGAAGATCCATGCTATCGCGTGTATATGAGGGCAGGGATGTCACGAATGGTAGAAGTATACAGTCAATGTATTTGCCCAGCTTTTGACAAATACTCCCTACTCCTGAAACTATCAGTCGTCCTTTTAGGGGATTTATACCCTTATGAATTTTAGGGAGCCCGTAAAAGGTTGCGACCACTGGGTATTTTGGATATAGGAAGTCAAATTCCATTTCTGAGATAATCTTATTGCATTTTGCCTCTATCAGAATATCGCGCAGTTCTGCCAAGTAAGGAATCGTTGGATTGGTAGTAAGCATACCGTAGTTCTTTTTATCATTTAGGAGCTGTCGGCACATTTTGCAATAGTCCTCTGTATTCATGATAACAGTATTCCTCCCCTTATCTGAGGGTTTAATTGTAACTGAATGATCGTTTTTAAGAGAGGAGATTGCTTCACGTTCCTTACTGGAGAGATTGCGCGACATTCCGGAGGATGCTAGTTCACACAACTCAGAGGTAACCAGTTGGAGAAACACATCCAAACATGAGATATCCTCAGGTGGTGGCATTTTTTTAACTTCTTTCTTTCAAGGAGGTGAAGGGTCCTTTTCCTTCATTCCGCTTATCCATTTCGGACAAACTGTTTAGTAATCTCACATCATCTAGCATATCGAGGGGAATTCCAAGGTCCCGACACTGGCGCTTCTGAGTTTACGAACAAATAAATTCAAATCTTTTACCCAGGAAAAATCCTTAAAGCGCTGCATCGGGACAAAGGAAAGTCCCTTACTGAGCACTGAGGAGCCACCAAATAATTGACCACCAATCACTAACAGGTTTTAGGCTAGGCCACCACCTTTCTCCGTTCAGTGGAGAGCAGGAACCCAGCTTTCACATGACAGTACTGACAGTATAATACACTGTACTGCATTTTTCCATTTAATAAATGGTTTTCATTGGAAAAAAATGAAAAAATAAAATACTCTCCATATATTTGGTATCTTCCTGTATGTAACATCCCGCACTACACAATTAGGGTTCATGCACACAACCATATGTATTTTGCAGTCCGCAAAAAACAGATCCGCGTACATTACGTATTTTGTGGAAGGCTTAGAAATTTAGAAGCAAATCTTAAAAATTTTCAGAAATGTTCAAAAACCCACTTTTTAAGGACCAGTTCAGGTCTGAAGTCACTTTGTGAGGCTTACATAATAGAAACTACCCAAAAATGACCCCATTCTAGAAACTACACCCCTCAAGGTATTCAAAACTGATTTTTACAAACTTTGTTAACCCTTTAGGTGTTCCACAAGAATTAATGGAAAATAGATATACAATTTAAAAATTTCACTTTTTTGGCAGATTTTCCATTTTAATAATTTTTTTCCAGTTACAAAGCAAGGGTTAACAGCAAAAAAAAACTCTATATTTATGGCCCTGATTCTGTAGTTTACAGAAACACCCCATATGTGGTCGTAAACGCTGTAAGGGCACACAGCAGGTTGCCGAAGGAAAGGAATGACATACGGTTTTTGGAAGGCAGATTTTGCTGAACAGTTTTTTTGACACCATGTCCCATTTGAAGCCACCCTGATGCAACCCTAGAATAGAAACTCCAAAAAAGTTACCCAATTTTAAAAACTACGGGATAGGGTGGCAGTTTTGTTGGTACTAGTTTAGGGTACATATGATTTTTGGTTGCTCTATATTGCACTTTTTGTGAGGCAAGGTAACAAGAAATAGCTGTTTTGGCACTGTTTTTTATTTTTTATTTACAACATTCATCTGACAGGTTAGATCATGTGGTATTTTTATAGAGCAGGTTGTCACGGACGCGGTTATACCTAATATGTATGCCTTTTTATATATATGTAAGTTTTGCACAATGATTTCACAAAAAATAAAGTGAAAAAAAAGGTAGAAAAAATAAAGTTTTCCGCCCAAAAAATTAAGTTTCAAGTTAAAAAAATTACAAAAACATCATTTCCCCCGCCTGATGCGGCGATACCTAATATGTCAACTTTTTTTTTTTTCTATCTTTTACCAATTTTCTTTTTACTTTATTTGGAGGGGAAATGATGTTTTTGTAAATTTTTTTACTTGAAACTTAATTTTTGGGGGGGAAAACTTTATTTTTTCAACTTTTTTTCACTTTATTTTTTGTCCCACTTTGGCACTTTAACTTTTAGGGATCTAATCCCCTTTACAATGCATTCCAATACGTCTGTATTGGAATGCATTGGCTGTATGAATAATACAGTGTGTATTACTCATACAGCTTCCTGCCTGTGAGATCCCGGGGGCTGGATCTCACAGGCTCTTCACCAGAAGGCAGCGCTGATGCCTAAGAAAGGCATTGCGCTGCCTTCCATGCCATCGGGTCCCCATTACAGCCGCACAGGGACCCGATGGCACCTCCGATCACCACCGCAACCTTTCTGTAAATGCCACAAACTGCAGGCAACTTGTTCCGAACACCGCGCGCTGCGCGGCGGTGATCAGAACTGTACATGACGTACCGGTACGTCATATGTCCTTAAGTACCAGGACATCATGATGTGCCGGTACGTCATATGTCCCCAAGAGGTTAAAGGCAGAGAAATTGAAATTTTGAAAAATGCACATTTTTCAAAATTTTGGGTAAATTTGGGATTTTTCATAAATAAAGGTGAAATATATTGACTCAAATTTATGACTATCATGAAGAGCAATGTGTCATGAGAAAACAATCTCAGAATGGCTTGGATAAATAAAACTGTTCCAAAGTTATTACCACATAAAGTGACACATGTCATATTTGCAGCTAGTATCCTAGTTTCCAGGGAGTCATCTTCTCAAATTCACTGTGGGGACCCCCATAATCAATCATCTGGTAGCATCTTGCTGCTGTGTGAGTAGGGAACATTTGAATGTATCCATACAGTGGGCCCTCAAAATAAATTTAACTGGTGGGCCCTAGACACCAGAGTCCAACACTGACTTTATACAGGGTCGGATTGGCCATATACCCTACAGGAAATTTCTGATGGCCACAGGCCAGGTACATAATAATCTGATGCTCAACGCCACAGGTGCCCTTCTGAACTCAACTGTATTACCATCCTCAGTATGATGATACAGTTGAATACTGTTAAGAGGATGGCAGTTTTTTGTTCTGCACTGTGATATTTGATTCTGCTTCGGCGGTACTTTGTGCTGTACTATGGTATTGCAGGCCCTGTCTACTTATGTTGCCCTGTCTTCTATCAATTTAGTCACGACTACAACATATGGCCACTTTTAGGTTTTTTTCCAGGGCCACTTTAAGTTCCCAATCCGCCCCTGACTGTATAACATGGTGTATGGGTTATAATGTATTTTGTATAGCATGGTGTATGAACTATACTTATATTGCACGGCATGATGTATGAACTATACTTTATATTGCACGGCATGGTGTAGGGATTATAATGTATACTATACAGCAAATGTATGGAGGCTACACCATCCTGGACAATATAACCCCTGCGCCATGCTGTACAATATATAGTATAACCTCTACACAGAGTAGGGGTACACTGTATATTGTGCGCCACAGTGTATGCTATATATTTATAACATAAACATACTCGGACATGAAACATACTCCACATGAAAATTTACAATCACGTGTCTTGGCATTTGGGTATCTCGGACTCCAACACTTTCTTGATGATTATATTCCTAGAGGGCAGGAACTGTGGTTGGAGGGGGACTGGGGGGTAGGGTTTAGGTCTAAGAAGATGCTGTCCCCTCTTTCTTCTTTTGCCACACTGCACTTGTGTCCTCTTCTTCCAGTAGTAGCAGTGCAGCAAGAGGAAGGAGGCAGGGCCAGCTTTGAGCTCTGCACAGGAACGTCCTGACACTAGCTAACATCAGGACGTTAAGAGCTTTGAGGGCATTAAGGTGTGTGCCTGTTCTGAGTTCTAGGGCCGCCCACCACAGCAATGCACACAGGGAAAATTGTGTGTATTGCCAGGAAGGGCATCCCTAGAATTTGAAACAGGTGCACACACTGTTACATAAAGTCCAAGCTGCGGTGGTAAGCGGGCCTGCAGAGGCCCTGAGCAGGGACATTAAAGGGGTTGTCCAATGAAAAATATTCTACAGTTTTCAAACCAGCACATGGATCTGAATACTTTTGTATTTGCATGTAATTACAATTTTTGCATAGCCAGGGAGCTATTCAACAAAATGTACAGTATCTGTACAGCACCACCTGCTGTTTTTTTTTTCTTATTTCTTTGTCCTGCTCACTGAGATGGCCGCACATGCTCAGTTTCATTATTCAGTTGCCTCCTGAGTTGTGATAGGTAGAGCACAGACACACCCCTTAGCTGCAGCATAACAGACACTCCACTATAGCTGCCAGCTTGATATAAATCTAGCAGAGCAATGAATGAGGATATCTCTGGATCCATGTGAGGTACAGGGCTGGCTCTAGCTTTGTTACAAAAAGAGGGTTTCATGTTCTATATGATCTCTGATGGAATAACCAACCCCTTTAAGGAAGCTGCTCGGCAGCTTAGAGGGAACTCTGCTTCTGGACACTTTTAGTTTTTTTCCAGGGCCACTTTAAGTTCCCAGTCAACACCTGGGTTAAATGCATATAAAGGAGGAGGAGGGTTCAAGAGTGGCTGGCAAATTGGATAGAGTAGTACAAATCTTTCCACTTTTAATCCCTCTCCCAGGGCCCACTTTCTATGCAGTGAACCCTCTTTGAGACGTGCACCCAGAATGGTATAGTAAAGTGGTTTTCTCAAAGAAGATGATGTTCCGTATACATAATATACAGGGAGTGCAGAATTATTAGGCAAATGAGTATTTTGACCACATCATCCTCTTTATGCATGTTGTCTTACTCCAAGCTGTATAGGCTCGAAAGCCTACTACCAATTAAGCATATTAGGTGATGTGCATCTCTGTAATGAGAAGGGGTGTGGTCTAATGACATCAACACCCTATATCAGGTGTGCATAATTATTAGGCAACTTCCTTTCCTTTGGCAAAATGGGTCAAAAGAAGGACTTGACAGGCTCAGAAAAGTCAAAAATAGTGAGATATCTTGCAGAGGGATGCAGCACTCTTAGAATTGAAAAGCTTCTGAAGCGTGATCATCGAACAATCAAGCTTTTCATTCAAAATAGTCAACAGGGTCGCAAGAAGCGTGTGGAAAAACCAAGGCGCAAAATAACTGCCCATGAACTGAGAAAAGTCAAGCGTGCAGCTGCCAAGATGCCACTTGCCACCAGTTTGGCCATATTTCAGAGCTGCAACATCACTGGAGTGCCCAAAAGCACAAGGTGTGCAATACTCAGAGACATGGCCAAGGTAAGAAAGGCTGAAAGACGACCACCACTGAACAAGACACACAAGCTGAAACGTCAAGACTGGGCCAAGAAATATCTCAAGACTGATTTTTCTAAGGTTTTATGGACTAATGAAATGAGAGTGAGTCTTGATGGGCCAGATGGATGGGCCCGTGGCTGGATTGGTAAAGGGCAGAGAGCTCCAGTCCGACGCCAGCAAGGTGGAGGTGGAGTACTGGTTTGGGCTGGTATCATCAAAGATGAGCTTGTGGGGCCTTTTCGGGTTGAGGATGGAGTCAAGCTCAACTCCCAGTCCTACTGCCAGTTTCTGGAAGACACCTTCTTCAAGCAGTGGTACAGGAAGAAGTCTGCATCCTTCAAGAAAAACATCACACGCGTCCAAGTACTCCACAGCGTGGCTGGCAAGAAAGGGTATAAAAGAAGAAAATCTAATGGCATGGCCTCCTTGTTCACCTGATCTGAACCCCATTGAGAACCTGTGGTCCATCATCAAATGTGAGATTTACAAGGAGGGAAAACAGTACACCTCTCTGAACAGTGTCTGGGAGGCTGTGGTTGCTGCTGCACGCAATGTTGATGGTGAACAGATCAAAACACTGACAGAATCCATGGATGGCAGGCTTTTGAGTGTCCTTGCAAAGAAAGGTGGCTATATTGGTCACTGATTTGTTTTTGTTTTGTTTTTGAATGTCAGAATTGTATATTTGTGAATGTTGAGACGTTATATTGGTTTCACTGGTAAAAATAAATAATTGAAATGGGTATATATTTGTTTTTTGTTAAGTTGCCTAATAATTATGCACAGTAATAGTCACCTGCACACAGATATCCCCCTAAAATAGCTAAAACTAAAAACAAACTAAAAACTACTTCCAAAAATATTCAGCTTTGATATTAATGAGTTTTTTGGGTTCATTGAGAACATGGTTGTTGTTCAATAATAAAATTAATCCTCAAAAATACAACTTGCCTAATAATTCTGCACTCCCTGTATGATGTAAACTAAATGAAAATCTGTCACAACAACTCTGGGCTGGATAAGGTGTGGTCTTTTCAAAGAGGTGGTCATTTGGAGAAGGTTCACTGTATTACGAAGTTCTGTAATAAAATGCAAAGATACAAAGCATTACTTCCTGCTCTGTATCCATTCTAGCCTTTATGCTTGACTAGAACTTGCAGTTACAAGAAGGTTACTGGAACGCTTCAACATTCTCGTTTATGCAAATATTATGGCATTGTGCTTTGTGCATTCTTCTTACATAAAGCCGACCACTATCTGTGCCTCTGGCATAACTAATTTCATCAGCATTTGTTCCTATGCAGTCATCTGGCTGAAATGAATTTACTGATGTTAGCAACATCCTCAGTTGACCAATTGTTCCAAGGTAATAACAGAAGGAAACAACTTACACAATTTTAAGAATTGTGTGGAAAGGGCAAAGAGTATGATCTCCACTGTGCAACTGAAAGAAATAATTGTAGGATTCGAATTTCAGGCCTCCTGTATGGATTCAGTATGGACAAATAGAATTGTGTGTGTGCGCCGTATTACAGTTCTGCATCTCAGTGATCCATAAAACAGCAGCGCGCAGTTCAGCAAGACAGAGGAGAAAGATGCTATACATCTTCAGTATGGCACCAGATTGCAAACAGGGGATGCATGGTGCTCAGTCAAATAGATGGATGTGTCTTTTGGCATACATTACCAAAGACATTCTACAGGGCACTGAATTACAGACGTGCCCCCAGCATGATAGGCAGCCTGTGATATTAAAGCCACCAAATATTGAAAACAAGCTCCTTTCTACCTATGACAGAATCATTTCTTGAAAGCAGAAATTATATATATATATATATATATATATATATATACACATACACACACACACAGTATATTGCATATACATTTTCTGAGTTTTACAGAGTTGGAAACAAAGTTCTATGGAAATGGAACCCTATAATATAGCTACGGTATATTATATTTATTATTATACATACCATCTGATGAATATTAATTGTTATAAATGGTAGCACATTTTCAGTGTTGTCTTGCTACTTAAGGGGCTTCTGTCACCCCACTAACTAGCAGCCGCATCCTCCGATCCTAAAGACGCCCCCTCCTCATGTTGATTGACAGGGCCAGGGAATGGGATCGTTCTCTGCTGGCCCTGTTTGCATTCAAAATCTCGCGCCTGCGCAGTACCTGTCTTCAATCGGCGCAGGCGCACTGAGAGGCGGACACTCACTCGGCCGCTTCGTCCTCAATGCGCCTGCGCCGGGTGTAGTTGTGACGTCATCGGCGCAGGCGCATTGAGGATGGAGCGGCTGATCGAGCAGCCGCCTCTCAGTGCACCTGCGCCGACTGAATACCGTTACGGTGCAGGCGCGAGATCTTGATAGCAGACAGGGCCAGCAGAGGATGATCCTGTTCACTGGCCCTGTCAATCAACATGCGGAGGGGGCGTCTTTAGGATCGGAGGATGCGGCTGCTACTAGCAAGTAACCGCCCTACTTGCTGGTAGAAAGGTAATTTGCATATTTTAAAAGCATGTTTTTAACACAATCTACTGAACGAAAATGATTAATTAGATTATGTAGGCATAAATCGCAGTATAGGGATTATAAGTAAGCAAAAAAAAAAAAAAACTTTAGTGGGGTGACAGAAGCCCTTTAATAGAAATAGTTACAATTATATCTAAACAAGTTGTCTATATTTTTAAGTAAATAATGAAGACTGATAGGGATTTCTATAAAATAAAAATGTTTATTGCATCATGATGTACAGATAGTTATCATTAATATTTCTGGACACTATACATCCTTAGATTGATTTTGACAGATTGCATATCTTCGTAATCCGTGTTGGACATTTTTAAAGGAAACCTGTCAGCAGGTTCATGCTACCCTAACTACAATCAGCATGAAATACTGACAGGGTCCATGATAACAATGAACTATGTTCTTCTCTGAGGAGGCGATTAAGAGAAGCCAGTTTTACCTCTTCCTACCCAGCGCCACAATAGTATTTCTCGCTAGGAAGGTACTTAGCATAAGTCATCATTTGCAATATTCAGCTGCCACCCAATTGCCAGGACTCCAATCCCACTTTCTAACCTCTGTCAGCATTGGCTGTGGCATTTAAATGGTTAGAAAAACAGAGAGAGTTCCCCCTCTGATCCTATCACCTCCCACAACAAAAACATAGGGTCCCAACTAGATGCTATGGTAGCCTGGGACCTAACTGGCTTCCAGTGCCGTCAAGGCTGCTGTTTTTATTTAAAAAGTGATCAAAAGGTCGTATAAAAAAATACACAATAAAAAGTGTTCAAAAGGTCGTATGTACCCTCAAAATGGCACAAATGAAAGTACAATTTGTCCCACATAGGGTGCCAACCAAATGTTATGGTAGCCTGAGACCCAACTGGCTTCCAGTGCTGCCAAGGCTGCTGTTTTTGTTTATTCTACCTCTAAAAATACACAATAAAAAGTGATCAAAAGGTTGTATAAAAAATACACAGTAAAAAGTGATTAAAAGGTCTTATGTACCCCTAAAATGGCACAAATGAAAGTACAAATTGTTCAACATAGGGTGCCAACCAGATGTTATGGAAGCCCGGGACCTAACTGTCTTCCAGTGCTGCCAAGGCTGCTGTTTTTGTTCACCTCTCAAAATACACAATAAAAAGTGATCAAAAGGTGGTATATACTCCCAAAATGGCACAAATTAAAGTATTATTTGTCGCACACAAAAAAGCAATGATGCAGTGTTGTCAATAGAAAAATAAAAATATTATGGGGTAGATTTATCAAAACTGGTGTAATAGAAAACTGGTTCTGCTGCCCATAGCAACCATTCAGATTCCATTTTTCATAGCTCCTTTTGAAAATGAAATTATCAATGTAGTTGCTATGGGCAACTAACCCAGTTTTCCTTTACACCAGTTTTGATAAATCTATGCCTTTGAGCCTTTGATTGCCGAAACACAAAAACAAATTGTTTTCAAAAACATAGTATTTTTATTGTGAAAAAATTGAAAAGGAGACAAAATGGATACATTGTGTATAGTCATAATCGTAACAACCCGAAGACTCATCCCACAAAAAACAAGCCCTTATATGGCTACGTTCACAGAAAAGTAAAAGGTTAAAGGGAACCTGTCACCTGGATTTTGGGTATAGAGCTGAGGACATGGGTTGCTACATGGCCGCTAGCACATCTGCAATACCCAGTCCCCATAGCTCTGTGTGCTTTTATTGTGTAAAAAAAAAAACGATTTTATGCATATGCAAATTAACCTGAGATGAGTCAGAGCTTGAAAATATGACTCTTCTCTGGTCACACAAGTAAGATATGACTCTTTTATATTAATTTGCATATAAGGCGGGAAGAATAAAAATGCATAATACTTATTGAATTAGTCTGCAAATGAAATTAAAAGTGTAATTTATATGTTTAGGGTAACACAATGAATATTTAGAAACGCTCAGTGAGGGTAGCATAGTAGAGGGGACAGGTTCCCTTTAAGTGTGTAAGATGTGGAGATGAATCTTTAAAGGGCTTGTCTCACCTAATAGCTGATAACCCTTGGGGTCCTAACCTTGCACCTGAACATAAAAACCCCTCTCACCTGTCCGCAGTCAAGCTACTGCTCCATTCCTGGCTGCTTCTCGTCCCCACAAGACAGGAAGCAGCTTTGTCCCATAAAGGTTGCAGCCCATCACAGGCCTCTGGGGTCACAGGTTTGTGGGATTGAACAGTATTAATGGATTTCATTTTGTTCTATTATGTGGGACTATTACAAATGGATGGACTATATATCAAATGTTTAAACTGACTGTGATTCTCCTTATCATGGGGCCAATTTTGTAACCCTGTCTGGTAGCATATATATTGCTACATTTGTGTCATTTATTTATTTACATATTTGTAAGTGATGTGTGTTGTTTGAATCACAAGTGCACTTTTCTATGGATACTACTTGTTTTTATATATATATATATATATATATCTATATCTATATATATATATATATATATATATATATCTATCTATATATATATATATATAATATATGAATAAATAAGGTATTTTTATAATGGTGAAATAGGTCTTAAGTGCCTAAACACTTGTTCCACAATTCTTTTGCATGTTTTGTACTAGTCATTATTAAATTCTGCCCATGGTCAAGGCAGCATGAACCTGCTAAAAAGTTCAATTTAAGGTGCCTATAATTTAGAAACAAAATTAAAAATCTTAAAGGGAACCTGTCACCTCCAAAAGTGATATAAAACTGTCAGCATTACCCTATAGCAGCCCCAGTCTGTTATTGATCATGTATGTGAGACAGAAATTCCATAATCCATACTTGAGAAAAACGCTTTTTTAATCTCCATGAGCGCTCTGTTTCCTGTGAGCTTGAAGTCAAAGGGCAGCGGCCTCCTTGCTTCAAATCAAGCAAAGCCCGCGTCTTTCTCGTCGTCTCTTGACTGTGATTTAAATATTTTCTATTCCTTGGGATCGCGCATGTCCGGCGCCTGCGCGGTGCGCCCCTTGTGACTGCACAATCCCGTCTCGGGCTCCTGCAGTCAGCCTGGCATATTTTTCTCACTGTGCATGCGCCGGCTACATTCGGCGCGCGCACACCGGCAAGAATCAGCGTGCGTGCTTGCACGAGCGTGAATATACCTCACCGGTGCGAGCTCGCACGCTGATTCTAGCCGGCGCATGCGCAGTGAGAAAATTATGTCAGGCTGACTGCGGAAGCCCGAGACGGGATCGTGTAGTCGCAAGGGGTGCACCGTGCAGGCGCCAGTCTTGCGCAATCCCAAGGAATAGAAAATATGTAAATGACAGTCAAGAGGGGATGGGTAAGAGGCGGGCTTTGCTTGATCTGAAGCAAGGAGGCCGCTGCCCCTTGACTTCAAGCTAACAGGAAACAGAGCGCTCATGGAGATTAAAAAAGCATTTTTCTCAAGTATGGATTATGGAATTTCTGGCTCACACACATAATCAATAACAGACTGGGGCTGCTATAAGGTAATGCTGACAGTTTTATATCACTTTTGGAGGTGACAGGTTCCCTTTAAATAAAGAAAACAGAAATGAAACAAAGTTCACATGAGATTTCTAATCAATCTCTCTTTATCTGTAGCGACTGTTCTTTCTATCACTGCTGAGTGTCAATCCCAACTAGCTCTGCTAGCATAAATGTTATTAATTGACTGTTTTGATCTTGTTCTTTGTATGATCTGAACATTTGTCGAGGATGAGTTCTTTACTTGGTCTTGGTGGGATTGCTGGTTCAGCTTTAGCTGTCGTTTCCATCTCCTTTTGTTCCTCTGTAAATAGAAAACGACAGTACATATAGTTACTGTACATGGCCATCAACAACATCAAGAATCCAGAAGAACACTTTTCTAGAACATGACTCCCAAGACGAGGCTGACTTAGAAGATTTTTGTAAGAGACAAAAATGTCCTTTGGATTCTATAATGTGGCCTCTTGCCGTGCATTGTATAGGTTTAGCTCTCCTGTTCTGTGCTTACACTCACTGTAGCTCAGCCATTCTGGAGACTGCTGAACAAATTGCCTTATCTACAATTTGTGGTTATATTCAATTGTAGTCTCTGTTAAAATGGTTGAAGTGTTTCTCAATGTTCAAGGGGCTTTCTAGGTGTCTAATATTGATGGCCCAACCTCAGTATAGGTCATCAACATCTGATCGGTGGAGGTCTGACTCCTAATACCTCTGCCCATCAGCTGTTTGAAGAGACTGTAGCACTCATGGAGGCCGTTCTAGGCTTGTGATGTCACGTTCATCCATTACATGGCCTAGGCGGAGCTCAGTCCCATTCAAGTGAATGGGCCTGAGTCGCAATACCAAGCAATGGATGGCACTATGCCTGGTAAGCTGTAAAAAGAGTTGATCGGCGGGTGGCCGTATGTCAGACCCCCACTGATCAGTATTGATGACCTATACCATGTAAAACCGAAAGAACTTTATATGTATATACTGCAGGGCAAAATGCAGTGAAATGTAAGTGCCTACCAATGGTCATAGATATCATAGCTTCAGTAATAGATTGACGCTGTTTTAGATACTTCGTGCTGTTCCTTCTGTACGAGTCTTGGCTAATTTCTTTACGTTTTTTCTTGTGGATACTATTAGCATTGGAAATTGTTCTCCTGAAATAGAAATTAATTTTTTTGAATATTATTTACAAAAAACATTTAAAATAAGCATACATGCACATATATGTCATATACACATACACAACAGACATTCATTTACACCGAAATGTGAAATTATTTGTGTAAAGTAGTATCTGGTTGTGATAAAAGTTGAATCTTATGATAAAAGAGACCAAACTATTAGAATTTTTACAATAAAAAAAAGTTGGAATTTTTCCCTAGGGGTGTAATAAGTAATTAGACAGCTCCATAGGAAAACTTGGAAATGAAAACATAAATATTATTTTGGTACCCAGTGATGCCACACTACAGGGTTAATGCACACAGTGATTTGACAATAAAGGGAAAATGCACACCGTGATGTCACAGTACAAGGATAATCCACATAGTGATGTCATTGCACAGGCATAATGCTTGCCGTGCCATCACAGTACAGGGATAACTATTACAGACAGTGATAGAACAAAAACATACAATGCAACAGCACTTTGCAAACCAAATAAAGTACAAAAATGAATTATATTGCTTATGCTATGCTTGTACATTAGAGATGCTTGGCAAATCATTTTGTACAAAATTATTTGAGCCCGTCTGCCACACGTCAAGGCGATCTCTGTAAGACGGGAACCTAACACTAAGTTCAACCTGTTATGTGCCATGACAGTGACCATGAAGTTCAGGGGGTGTAAGTTCCGCATACATGCTGGGCCCTCTATGGTTTTTATCATTTTCGGTGCCAAAATGGCCTCCATTACATCCAGGGACTACAAGTACCAACATGCATGCTGAGCAAACTAAGCTTTATACTCATGCCAATTTAAAATCAGCCTATGAGGCAAACAGGCTGATCAGGAGTGCACGACCAAACAGAGTCAACCACCCCTCTAGCAAAAACTGCAAAGAAAAAAAGGGGGTCAGTCAGCACATCCCAGTGCGCAGGTGCACGTTACCATGGCTGAAAACACAACATAGAACAAAAACAGACAATGATGTCACAGTAAAAAGATAATACAGTAATATAACAACACAATGATAATACAGTGAGGTCACCATACAGGGATAATACAGACACTGATGTTTCAGTAAAGGTATAATACAGACAGTGATGTCACAGTATAGGGATAATGCACACAGTAATCGCACAGTAAAGCGATAATTCTTGCAGCGCTGTCATAGCACAGTGATAATACATTAATGCCACACTATAGAGATAATGCACATAGTGATGTCACAGTAAAGGGATAATTCTTGCAGACCGTCACAGTATAATACAGACCATGATGTCACAGTACAGAAATACGTGTAATATATAGACACCGATGTCATAGTACAGGGATAATACAAACAGTGATGTCTTAGCATATGCTTTGTTTTCACCCGGAATTTTTATAAAAGTGTTTTCAACTTTGAAACTCAGACTCATAGGAGTCAGACTGGCGGAGAGATAGTAAGGTTTATATGACCAGCCTATGATAGATGGTCTAAAGAAATGTCCTGTAATACATTTTCTAAGGCATCATGCACACAACCGTATTTTGTATTTGTGTACAATCCGCATTTTTGCGGATTTCACGTGACATGGATCAACTCATTTCTATAGGTCTATAGGTCAACAAAAAAAACTGATGTCATCCATGTTCTCTCTGAATTCCGTATTGTGGACAAGAATAGTCCTTTGTGGTAATGGGAGAGAAGAATGTGGATTGCACATGGAATGTATCCATATTTTGCAGATCCGTGGTTTGTGGAGCGCAATACAGACACAGTCATGTGCTTGGGGTCTAAATGACAGGTAAGATGGTAAATGCACTGGACACCATGAGCTGTACAATTACATTATTGCATACCATAGTCTGGGCACTAAATCAGTGGACATCCTGTACTGTGGCAATAGGTAATTGGATACTATGAGATGATCCAGTAAACTGCTAGAAACCTAAGAATCCAGTATCCATTTTGGTGCCCTTTTGGTTCCCATTCTCCTTACTTGGCTTCTCATGGGATAGATACAGTTGGACCATAGACTAAAGTGGTCAGACAGGTGGCTATGGCTAAAGGGGTGTAACTACCATAGTGGCAGACCATGCGACTGCTATGGGGCCCAGGGCAAGAGGGGGTGAAAACTTGGTCAAGACTCTATCCTCTAAAAGAACAACTTTTATCAAATGAAGCAGTGGAAAAAATGACCCAAAGGTCTTTAAAAGGTATTTAGGCGGAAACCCTTCTGTCCTGTGTGGGGGGCCTGGTTTGATCCTTGCTATGGGGCCCTTACTTCTCTATGTACACCACTGTATGGCTAATGTTTTTAACGACAATTTTAGTTTTATCTCTCTTGTTTTATCTCTCTTGTTCTTACCTCCGGGGTGGCAGGCCCTTTGTCTGACTCCCTCCTGCAGAAATGGCATCTCCAGACTTTTGGAGGTATATTGCAGGGAAGTAACCAGTTTTGCTGCCTTTCCTGGACCAAAAAAAAAGAAGAACATTAGTTGTACTATTAACAAACTGTGGTGATCAAAATCATAAAGCACATTTACTTGCATTTAAAGGGGTTTCCAATCTTTAAAATGTATGGAATATCACTAGGATATGCATCACACTAGGATTGGTGGGGGTACAACTTCTGGGACACCCACTGATTTTGAAAATGAAGGTGGCAGCCCACTGGTTTACTTCTGCATCCTCTTCTACGTTTTCTCTGCACAGTGACACTTCTGCAACCAGCACCTGTAACTTAAATGGGCACATCTAAACCAGCACTGCACCCCCTTCATTTTCAGCATCAATGGGGAGGTCTATTAGTCTGCCCTCATGATAATAGTTGGCATATTCTAATAATAGTACATCAATTTATAAGATGGGAAGCCCTTTAAAATAAGTTGGAATTATAGACACATGATTAATTATTTTGCTGCATAATAATAATTTTTTTCTAGAACAATTTTATTTACTTGAATATATTTCTTTTTCCACATACCTCACAACCCACCAACCATCAAGAAGCTTGTGGATGACTTCCACACTTTCCCCTTCTTGTATGGACAGTTCATCCTCTAACTCTCCTATGTACTCTTTTATGGTGACATGCAGTTCACCTATATGCACACAAGATACGAGAAACATGAAAGTTTTGACTAGGAACAATACATACAGTTCAAAATAACAGTGAAAAACAATCAGCATTATTTCCTGATTAAAAAAAAAAAAAAAAAGTATTTTAGTTGCACAGTGTACTATTAAAAAAAATCTGGAAAAAAACAAACTACTGTATTTTTTCGACTATAGGACGCATCTAGGAGGAAAATAAGAAAATAATCAGACCTCAGATCAGGCCCTCATCAGACCCCCAATCCTCAAGACCCTGAAATCATACACCTATTCTTCATTAGTGTAACAGCGGCTGCTGTATGCCGCTTTTTCCCAGCTTATCGCCGCGATCCCGGGCGCTGCGCTCAGCGCTGACCTGTGGTCGGTGCTTCCCATTTCTCTGCTGTGGCCCTGGGCTCTGTTTCTGTAGGTGTTAGTGCTTTTGGAGGATTATGCTCCACAGCTTCCACTCAGCCCTGGACACAGCATGAGTTCGGCTGGTTTCGTGTTACACTGCTCTAAGGGCGGAGCGCATCACTCTCTAGGCTGTGTGGGTTAGTTCAGGTGACTTTAGTGACCAACTCTGGCTCTCATGTATTTAAGTGGCTCATCCCCTTTCCTAGATGTCTCAGTGTCAAGGTCCTTGAGTTGGCTGGTTCCTGATACTCTCAGGTGCTCATGATCTATACTTCGTCCCTGGACTCTGCTTATCATCTGATCCCTATCTGCTTGCTTTGTATCTCCTGTTGCCGACCCGGATTGCCTGACCTGTACCTGTGCCGCCTGCCCTGACCTATTGCCTGTCTGATCACATGTCTGACTTATCCTTCAGTCCTGCACCGTTGCTCCTGGTAACATCTCTGCCCACCTGACTACACTTGTACTTCTCGTACCTACTCGGTTATCTCCTGGTCCGCCTGGACCAGCTGCCACTGACTGGGATTGCTCTGGCGTAGCCCCTGGCAACTACCCTAACGGCTCAAGTCTATCCTCACCATCTGAGGCTCTAGTGAAAACCAGGTAGTTGCTTAGACACGCCCATCCATAGTATAGCCAGTCAGTGGCACAGTGGGTTCACACCTGCTAATCCGTGAAAATTTGACTTCAGATCACACCCCAAAATCAGACCCCCCAACCTCCTTCAGCCTCCCATAAGACCCCCCACAGCCTCCACCAGCCTTAGATCAGACCCCCCAGCCTCCATCAGCCTCATATCAGACCACCCCAGTGTCCATTAACCTCAGATCAGACCCCCATCAGACACCCCCAGCATCCATTAGCCTGAGATCAGCCCCCATCAGACCCCCCAATCCCATCAGACTCAGATCAGACCCCCAATAAGCCTCAGATTGGACCCCTCAGCCCCCATCAGACTCCTCCCCCAGCCCCCATCAGGCTCTCAATCAGACCCTCTGGAAGATACTCTGGCACTCAATATAAATGTAAAATAAATATTTATTTACATCCAGTTACAAGATTAAGATGAGGCCAACGTTTCGATCCACCAATACCTTGTTCACAGCCTACGAGCCAAAGAGAAGATGTAGGATTGCTGGATGTCGGCTTTCCTCTCTCACAATCAGACTCTATCAGCCTCAGATTGCACCCTCAATCCTTACTCAGCCTCAGATTGGACCCCCATGAGACCTCAGATCCGACGTTACAAAAAATAAATGAATAAACTTACCTTGCTTGCTTCAGACAGCGCCGCAGATCCAGGACCCACTACTCCATTGCTTCTTCCGGGTCCTGCTGTGTACTGTGACTTGACGGCAGACAGCGTCAGGTCATAGTCAACGTAGGAGCGCATTATGTCCTGCTGCTGTTTGCGGTCAAGAAACCACAGCAGGACCCAGAAGAAGACTAGGGAAGGTGAGTGAAGCCAACACATCGCTTCCCTCACTCCCCGTGCCTCCTGCATGCTAATGACTACTTCCATAAAAGAATTCTAAACTAAAAGTGTCACAAAGATAAAGCCCCAGCTATCACCAAAAAAGGTGCAAAACTAATTTCATAAGAACATGTAATCAAATTATGGCATTCAAAGATACATGTGCTAAAAACATAAAATGCACCTGGTCAGGAAGGGGTAAATGGCCCAGTCTTGAACTGATTAAAGTAAAAATGTATACAGATTTTTTTTGTAGTTAAGTCATTGTTTATAATGTGCTGTATCACCTTCATAATTTGGTTCTTGATCTTCAGGCTCATCGGGGCTATCTAGTGGTTCAAGATAAGCAGCTGGAAACCATCCCCTCTTGTTTTTCATCTGACAAAACCACCAACCTATATAAGAGAGAAAACATAGCATGGAAGCTTCTTCACCAGTTCTGGCTTGCACCTAAATTTGCAATATCCGTAAAAAATGGGCAAGGCCAGTAACTGTCACTTACTGACACTTATTCAAACACTAGAATTGATTTCTATAGTTTGTTTATAATTCATTTCTGCTATTATAAGGTTACCATTTTCCTTTTTTTCCACCACATCGACAACATCATCAGTCTTTACAGACAGCTCATTTTTGGAATTCTTCTCATAGTCTGCAATGGCGCGATATGATTGCAGAATAATAGGACCTGTTATGTCTGTCAAAAGAATTCAGATTGTGTTAGAATTATTAATCTTTAATACAAATGTATTCATGTTTATGTTTCCTGTGAAATACTGTGACAGGGAATTATATATAGTGTTTTATAAAATACTGTAGCTTTTTAGGTATTAGTGTATTGAGCTATTTTATTTTTCTTAAGAAGATAATTTAAAGGGGGTCTCCAGTATTGTTGTTTTTGTCTTCTGACAGAAGTAGAAGACACAACCAGCAGATTATTGACCAGGGAACCATACAATGCCCTTTACAGTAGCTCATGATGCCATACGGTTATTGTATGAGAGACTTTGGACTTTGTATAGTTGTGTCGTCAAATGTACATCTGATCTGCCAGCTCCATCTCCCCCATATTCTGGCAGGAGATGTCAACTCTAGCAACATTGGAGGTACACTTTAAAGAGATCACTGGCCACAGTGTTGGTCCCAGTGTTGTCGATGATCAAATGTTGAGACACCTTGTCATCAACGGCTGGAGACTGGTCGATAGATGCCGGTGGAAGACCAGCATGAAAACGGTAAACATTACTTCTTTTGTTATTTTATAGCATTTTAAGCTGTTTGTAGAACATTTCATGGGACTGCATAACCCACTTAGGGAATGGCCACACAGGTTTCCTGATGAAGTTTTGGAAGCCAAAATCAGAAGTGGATCATAAAAGGAGAGAAAGAACAGATATGACTTGGCCATACCTTTAGGATATATGCACACAGCAGTGAAATTTATGTGGAATTTCCATGTGAGTTTTCATGCAGATTTTACAACGTTTCTGCAACAAATCCACACTAAAATCTGCATGTTCTTGTAGATTTAGCGAGATATTATGATGTGGATTGACCCCAGATCTTATCCTTTGCATTGTGCAGTGCAGGGCTGGCGCTTCCATAGAGGCAAGGGGGGCAATTGCCCCCGGTCCCTCGAGTCCTTAGGGGCCCCCCCGCGCCGGCCTGCAACTAACTATAGGCAGGCAGGACAGTTACATGGAGATGAGCGCTTTCATTGTGGAAGCGCTCATCTCCAGTCATCTGTATCGCCGTCCTCAGGACAGCAATACAGATGGCTGTGCAGCAGGGCAGGGGAGGGAGAGGTGTGTCCTTTCCCCTTCCTCTGATAGGCTGCAGGCACTAGGCCTATGGCTACTGGTACATGTTGATGGCGGGCTCAGGCTACTGGCACATAATAGGGGAGGCTCTGGCTACTGGCACATGATATGGGGGGGCTCTGGCTACTGGCACATGATATGGGGGGGCTCTGGCTACTGGCACATGATATAGGGGGGCTATGGCTACTGGCACATTATATAGGGGGGGCTCTGGCTACTGGCACATGATGGGGGGGTCTTCTGGTTACTGGTACATGAAATGGGGGGCTCTTATTACTGGCACATGATGGGGGCTCAGGCTACTGGCACATGATAGGGGGCCCTATGGATACTGGCACATGATGGGGGGGCTATGGCTACTGGCACATGTTGATGGGGGGTTCAGGCTACTAGCACATGATATAGGGGGCTCTGGCTACTGGCACTTGATATAGGGGGGGCTCTGGCTACTGGCACATGATATAGGGGGTCTCTGGCTACTGGCACATGATGGGTGGTCCTCTGGCTACTGGCACATGATATGGGGGGGCTCTTATTACTGGCACATGATTGGGGATCATCTATGAGGGCACATTTTACTGGCACATTATTGGGGGACATCTATGGGGGCACTTATTACTGGCACATTATTGGTGGCACTTATTACTGGCTTATTATTGGTGGCACTATAGGGGCATCTACTGAGGCCACAAAGAATGGTTATTTTATATGGGGGCTCTGTATAGGGGCATTTTATACTGGGACACATTATGGTGGGTACTATGGGGAAGGGGGGAGAGGACTACTATGGGGTCATCTATGAGGGCACTGAGAAGGGGTATTTTATACTTACAAATTATGGGGGACACTGAGGGCATCTACTGGGGCACTATATATGGGGCATTTTATACTGGTACATTATGGGGGCACTAGGAGAGAGGGGGGAGAGGAGCACTATGGGGGCATTTACTGGGGTCACTATATAGGGGTATTTTATACTGGCACATTATGGGGGCACTATGGGGACATTAGCTCAACTGGGGGCATTACAAGGGGGTATTTTTTGCACTATCACATTATAAGGACAATTATTTCGACTGGGTGGGGGGGGCATTATGGTGGGCATTATTACTCCCCCATGGTATGACCCCCAAATAGCAGCACCAGCCTCTCCCAGCTCTGCTATCCCTCTGCCCCTTCTCCAAATCCTTATTATGAAATCTTTCTCATTAGGATAAAACACAGGGCCCCATTTCACCTAGAACCGACCCTGGTACAGTGTGAAATGTGCACTGAAAATGCACACAAACAATTGATACGCAGTGTTGAGCGCGGATATTCGCATTCCGAATATTTATCGCTAATATCGCAACTTTGAGAATTCGCAAATATTTTGAATATAGTGCTATATATTCGTTATATAGAATATTCATCATTTATTTCCATCTGAAAACATGATTCCTCCCTGCTTCTTGCTTGTGGGCCAATGAACCATTGGCCCACAAGCAACTTAAGTAGGGAGGAATCAAGACTTCAATGGAAAAAAAATGAAGAATATTCTAAAAAACTAATATATAGCACTATATCGAATATAGTGCTATATATTTGTTTTTTAGAATATTCGTCATTTTTTTCCATCTGAAGTGAGGCTTTCTCCCTGCTTAAGTTGCTTGTGGGCCAATGACTGTTCACTTCAGATGGAAAAAATTACGAATATTCTAAAAAACGAATATATAGCACTATGTTCTATAGTGCTAGATATTTGTTTTTGACCCACTTAGCATTATGCGATTTTTACATTGCATATTTTTCAGAATCACGAAAATAATCTTAAGTGATTTTTACATTGCAGATTTAATCTTGAATGCGAACATTCGTGAATATATGATGAATATTCTACCACATATTTGCGAAATATCGCGAATTCGAATACTACCCCTGCCGCTCATCACTATTGATACGTTGAGGATTTCAAAATCCACACCATAAGTCAATTTCTGCAGGGAAATTTCCACACTGTGTAGATGATATTTTGAAAATCTCAACTACTTACTGTATTAACGTGCAGATTTTCTGCATCCCTATATAAGGCCCCATTCACATGACCGTATGTTTGATCCGCATTCGATCCACATTTTTTGTGGATAGGATGTGGACCCATTCATTTCGATGGGGCCACAAAAATGTCGAATGTCCATTCCACAGTCCCGCAAAAAAAAAAAAAAGAAGTAGAATATGCCCTATTCTTGTCAAGTTTGCAGACAAGGAATGGGCATTAGAGCAAGGATATATTGTTTTTTAAAATAATAAAGAATTAATTTATATTATATGTGTGGAGTAATATTTTGGGTGTACTAAGGAATAGGCATTGTTACAATGGGTTTGCAATAAACAGATGCAACACAGACATCACATGGACATGATCAGTAGTTTTTGCAGATCCAAGTTTTGCAGACTGCAAAATACATACGGCCGTGTGACTGCACCCGAAAACGCATCTCGTGCATGTGGCCTAAGGGTGCTGGCCAGAGGCGTACATAGGAATCACTGGGCCCCATAGCAAAAATCTGAATTGGGCCCCTTAACCCCGCCCACTACCCACCATGGCCCCTCCCACTTCCTGACTTTGCTCCTCCCATGCCACACCCCCATTAAATAAATTTATACATGACCTACAGAAACTGTTAGGGGTTTCCTGGGGGTGACCTGTCACATGGGATATCTGCTGCAGCCTGCAGGTCTCCTTATTTGGGGTGCCATGTTAGGCTACTTTCACACTAGTGTTCGGGTCTCCGCTTGTGAGTTCCGTTTGAAGGCTCTCACAAGCGGCACCGAACGGATCCGTCCAGCCCTAATGCATTCTGAGTGGATGCGGATCCGCTCAGAATGCATCAGTATGGCTCCGTCTGTCCTCCGCTCAGCAGGCGGACACTTGAACGCTGCTTGCAGCGTTCGGGTGTCCGCCTGGCCGTGCGGAGGCAAACGGATCCGTCCAGACTTACAATGTAAGTCAATGGGGACGGATCAGTTTGAAGTTGACACAGTAAGGCTCAATTTTCAAACGGATCCGTCCCCCATTGACTTTCAATGTAAAGTCAAAACGGATCCGTTTGCACTATCAACTATTTGTTAATGCAAACGGATCCGTTCTGAACGGATCTAAGCGTTTGCATTATAGGTGCGGATCCGTCTGTGCAGACACCAGACGGATCCGCTCTGAACGCAAGTGTGAAAGTAGCCTTAAAGGGAATCTGTCACTAGCAATTTACCCCCAATTTTTTTTTCATGAATCCATGTTTAACAGAGTACCTGCTTTCCATCTGTCTTGTTCTTTTGATTGTGAGTCTTGTCATTTCTTCAAAAAATCGATTCTTATGATATGTAAATGAAGCTGTAAGGAGCCCAGAGGGGCGTTATTCTTTCTCCACGGTGCCCAGGAACGCCCCTCTGAAGTGCCGTGCCCGGCTAAGTTTGAAAACTAATAACGCCTCCAAGTTCATCTAAATCGCCTCCCAGAGGCACGGCTAAGTGCTCAACACCCCCCCTCCTCAGTGCCGCGCTCTGCGGCAAACACCCCGATCCTCCTCTCGCCGGCATCCCAAATCCCACGCAGGCGCAGTGCCGTCAGTCATCTTATCATAGCGCAGGCAATCGCCGGCACTGCGCCTGCGCGGGATTTGGGATGCCAGCGAGAGGAGGATCGGATTTGGGAGGCGATTTAGATGAACTTGGAGGCGTTATTAGTTTTCAAATTTAGCCGGGCACGGCACTTCAGAGGGGCGTTCCTGGGCACAGTGGAGAAAGAATAACGCCCCTCTGGGCTCCTTACAGCGTCATTTACATATCATAAGAATCGATTTTTTGAAGAAATGACAAGACTCACAATCAAAAGAACAAGACAGATGGAAAAAAGGTACTCATGGATCCATGTTTAATAAAGTACCTTTTTTCCATCTGTGTTCTTCTTTTCCATGTCAGTCTTGTCCTTTCTTCTAAAAATCGATTCTTAGGATATGCAAATGCAGGAACGGTGCCCCTCTGAAGTGCCGTGCCCGCCTAAATATGAAAACTCTAACATCTCCATGTTTAGCTGAATCGCCTCCCAGAGGCGCGGCTAAGTCCTCAACACCCGCCCCCCTCCTCAGCGCTGCGCTCTGCAAACACCCGATCCTCCTCTCGTCGGCGTCCCAAATCCCGCGCAGGCGCAGTGCCGGCGATTGCCTGCGCCTGCGCTCTGATAATACGGCTGAGGGCAACAGCTTCAACATCGTCACTGGGCTCGGCGCATGCCCAGTGACGATGTTGAAGCTGTTGCCCTCAGCCGTATTATCAGAGCGCAGGCGCAGGCAATCGCCGGCACTGCGCCTGCGCGGGATTTGGGACGCCGACGAGAGGAAGATCTGGTATTTGCAGAGCGCGGCGCTGAAGAGGGGGGCGGGTGTCTAGGGCCTTAGCCGCGCCTCTGGGAGGCGATTCAGCTAAACATGGGGGGGGCCCTGGGGAGAAAAGCAGCCGCATAGCCGGCTGCAGGTCATGAGTGGGCGGGGCCTTATCTGCGCTACGGGCCCCCCAGTGCCGCGGGCCCCATAGCAGTGGCGTGGTCTGCCTCTATGGGCGGTACGCCACTGGTGCTGGCACACAGTGCAGTTCTGACATGCATTCAGGATGCAGGTTTCAATTTAGCCAGTTTAGCAGCCTTATTAAACCCTGGTGTTCTTGTGTTGCATTGTGGGAAAGATTTAATTAATTTCAGTTAGTTCCAATAAAAAACTGCATCCTAACTGCATGTCAGAACTGCAGTGTGCCAGCACCCTTAATGTGCACAACTATACCAAAGTCCATTGTAAGTAATTAGGTTTTTACTTCCCCATTCAAACTGGTAGAAAAATGTCAGCCAAGTTTTTATAATCACAGCCCACAGAATGTATGTAACACTAGACATAAAAAGAAGTCTATATGTAAAAGATACAGAATCATGCAGTGAAAAAATGATATGTTATGTGCCTTGACTTTACTGAAGAATATATTTTATAATGTTTAAGAAATAGAATTTTCCCTACCAGACACATTTTTCTTGCTGCTATCTGTCTTCAACAAGAAAGTTTCAGGCTTGCGACCACTGACAATAAAGCAAAAATATACATATACTGAAAATATAATAATGTAAATATACTGCAAAAGTTTGGGCACCCCTGGTCAAAATTACTATTACTGTGAACAGTTGAGGAAGTTGAAGATTACGGTAAATGATATTGGAAGCAAATTATTTATATATTTTTTTTCATCTTTTACATTTTCAAAATAACAAAAAAGGAAAAGGACCTGAAGCAAAACTTTGGGCACCCTGCATGTTAGTACTTAGTAGCACTCCCTTTGGCCAGTATCACCTCTAGTAAACAATTTTGTACCCAGTCAAGAGTCTTGTTTGAGGGATTTTCATCCATTCTTCTTTGCAAAAGTCTTTAATTTCTGTGAGATTCCTGGGCTGCCTTGCATGCACACCACAGATTTTCAATGAATTTCTGATCAGGGGACGGCGAGGGCCATGGTAAAACCTTCAGCTTGCACATTATGAGGTAGTCTATTGTGGTTTTTGAGGTATGTTAAGGATTAAGCATTTGTAGAAGCCATCCTCTTTTCATCTTCTGCTTTTTTACAGTTGGTGTTATTTTTTCTTTCAGAATTTGCTGGAAATTCATTGAATCTATTATTTTCATGAAATGCTTTGCCCTTTTTACTCCATACACACCTTTGCTCATTGAGGACAAAGAGTTCTGTTTTAATCTCAATCAGTCCACAGGACTTGTTTCCAAAAGGCTGAATTTTGTTGCTGAACAGTAGAACAATGTACCACAACTCCAGAGTCTGCTAAGTTTTCTGAAGGTCTTTTGCAGTCAAGCAGGGGTTCTGATTTGCCTTTCTAGAAATCCGATGAGAAGCCATCTCTTTCTTGGTCTTCCAGACATTCTCTTGACATCCACTATTCCTGTTAACTGCTATTTCTTAATTATATTTTGAACTGAGGAAATGGCAATATGAAAACACTTTGCTATCTTCTTATAGTCTTCTATTGCTTTGTGAGCCTCAAATATTTTCATTTTCAGAGTGTGAGCTGCTTAGAAGAACCCATGGCTGCTGTTTTTTGGGACAAGGGTAGAGGAGTCTGTGTATTTATTAAAGCTTTGGAATTTGTATCACCTGGCCTTTCCCAATGATGATTGTGAACAAACCTTAACCCTAACTGGCTATTTAAGGTCAGAGACCTTTGTCAAAGTTATCTGAGCGCTCAAATCTCCTTGTGTTCCCATACTTCTGCAAGGTACTCCTTTCCCCTTTTCACTGTAAAATTGTACAAAACCAAAATAATACACTGATATTTCTTAAAATGTTGAAGTGTGTTTCATCTTTATGTTTCAACTTGCTTAACTGTTCACAGTAAGAGTAATTTTGACCAGGGGTGTCCAAACTTTTGCATGCCACTTTGTGTGTGTATACATATATATATATATATATATAAAAATATATATATATATATATATATATATATATATATACTGTTATATACAATTTATATATGGTATATATATTATTGGGCTGTACATTATATATAAAATAAAAAACCAGACAAGTCAAGCATAATCTATAGCTTTAATAAGTTCTGAATATGCAGATGAAACAATTGTTGACAGAATACCTGGTATTTGTTGTCAACAGAAAATAAGTAGTAGTTCAAGTAGAATTGAATAAATCACTCATTTTCTAATAGCTGGTACACAGCAACAAATAAAGATGTGAGTTTTGTTGCTTGCATAGTGTTATAAATGATAGATTATACTTACTTGCTGCTTGCTGTGGGGTTTTCATCATCAGGTCTGACCTTGAAAAAGTTGAGAACATGGGGGCAACGAGATATCTTAGGTGGAAGGCTGAGTAGGGATGAGCAATAATCCGCCAGGGTGACTTGTCGGTTCTCTGTGGACTTCAGGCCATCAAACCATTTTGGTGCTAACAATCAACATTGTTATTTATTGTTAGATTTTATTGTCGTTGCATTTGTTGTTACAGTCAAGTTAAAACTCCCCACCATAAGCGACGCGTGGTAGCATTGATGTAACTACCAGGGTAACAGGCATAGCAGCTGTTATAGGGCTCAACAATTTAGGGGGCTAATATCCACTCAGATCTAAGGTGCAGCTAGTGGTAAATGTATATAAAGTGCCATGGAAAATTTAATACAACCACATTCTAAGTTTTACTATGGGGTCTCTTGCTTATTTAGTTTTTTGTGCATTAGCCCTTCTGTGCTACATTACATTTTGCTTGTACTTTGACACCCCTACAATATTCCTGTATTGTAACACCATATGTGCATTATGCTTGCATGTGGCCACTATTTGTATAGTTCCAGTGTTGTAATATCACTGAATAGATTATGCCTGCACTTTGACATCATATGTATATTATACTTCATGTGACATCACTGTTTGTATAATTCCAGTGTTGTAATATCACTGAGTAGATTATCCTTGTGTGTAACATCATAGTCTTTACTATATCTGTGCTGTGACATCACTGTTTGTATTATGTCAATACTGTGCGCACTATCCCTTTACTGTGACTTCAGTATACATTATCCCTGTACTGTGACATCACTATGTTTATTATCCCTATACTGTGACATCACTATGTTCATTATCCCTGTACTGTGACATCACTATGTTCATTATCCCTGTACTGTGACATCACTATGTTCATTATCCCTATACTGTGACATCACTATTTCATTATCCCTGTACTGTAACATCACTATGTGCATTATCCCTGTATTGTGACATCCATCACTATGTGCATTATCCCTGTATTGTGACATCCATCACTATGTGCATTATCCCTGTATTGTGACATCCATCACTATGTGCTTTAGCCGTGTGCATTAGAGAGACCAATCATAGGCGTTTCTGAACATGTTGCTGAAAGTGGTCCCATTTCAAGTTTTGCTATTGAGCCCCACGATTACTTGTTACCCCCTGCGATAGTAGCATAGAAGGGATAACAGATTTGCGGTCACTTTTTGTCATTAACACTTTGGAAACTCAATTTATCATACAGACAAGAATTTGAAAGATGAAAATATGACAGATGGTTCAGTTACATTTTCACTTCTCCTTTTTGGGCTTATTATGTAAATGTATAGGGTTATCATAAATTTAGGATTCGGAATGCGTAAAATAGAAAGTGTTGTATAGGTTAAATGGGGTTTTCCCATCATGTCGGCAAATGATGGCCACTCAGCTGTGCCAGCAACTGCAGTTGGTCTCATTCACTTGAGGCCACAGTGCATTTCACTTTATAGGATGAGACTATGGGAGTGCAGCTGTCGGCCAGCCACTGATCTGTTATTGATGACCTATCCGCGGAATAGGATATCATTATCTAAAGGATGAAAAACCCCTTTAAGTAAAGCAATCATGTCAGGAGAGCTCACTGTGAGGAGGCTGGCCTCGCCACTGGGTTTTGGAGGGGCCTGTTTGCCAGCCTCTTGCCTCAGAATTATGGCCCATACTAACTTTTAAGGAGAGGATAGACCGGCCGCACAGCCTAGATCTGTGGAACTGTTTTGGGCAGGGGGGCTGTGCTTGCGGTCGGCCAAATGTGACTTCCATGGAATTTGGGAGCCCCTGCTCGGATCTGGGTGATTTTTGGATATGTTGTTCGCCCAGATCAGAGCTATCCATGGATGTATAAATTATGGGGATATTGTGAGGTTTTGGAGGTGTTCTCTGTGTTTTGGGAAAAATGTCTGTTTTCTGCTGTGAGTGATTAAGTTAGCCCATTATGTCTGGTAATTGTATCACAGGCAGAGCCTATTGTGTTTTGTTAATTGTGTTTGGTAATTGTATCACAGACAGAGCCCATTGTATTTGGTAATTATATCTCGGGCAGAGGGGGGAGGGGTTGTGTACAATTGCTGGGAGTGTTTCTATACTGTAAATGCATGTGATTGGCTAATGTATAAATTGTCTCAGTATTCCACAAGGTCCCCAGGTGGAGTGTCCCTTGCTGGGACCTGCATAAAAGGCTGACATTTAGCCCCATTAAAGAGTTCCTGTTTTACCCTCAACATAGAGCCTCGTCTCATGTGTGGGGGGAAAAGGCTGTATCTACACTGGGGAATGCTATACGCTGTATACTCCCCTGGCTATAATCACTGAGCTCTTTTAAGAGCTTGTTCCTGCATTGCTCTCTGAAGGAAGAGGTTCACTCACTGGAATCTGGAGCCTTGTTGTAGGTCCAGGGTGGGTAGGAGACGGCGAGACCCCAATCAAGCTGCGGCGGTTCGTGGGGTCTGCAGTGCTTACGGTGTCAAGTGGAGTGCTTGGAGCCCTCGGGAAGCACTAGGAGCATCCATCAACGGAGGTACCCAGTCGGGGTGCCAGGAGATCCGTTACATTCACAGGTCCTCTTTACATCAAATAATGTCATCTAAAAATGACATTGTCATCCTAATTCTGTGAAGGGTATCTGAGTGATATATTCTTTTTTTTAATGTTTAGTAATGTTGATCTGTGTCGTAACATACTCCTGGTTTCAAATGTATGAATTTCCATGTGACATTATATCTGTCTGCATTCGAGGAGTGTTTGTGATCTTGTAGTTGCTGTAAAATGTCACGAGATGAAACATAATCCCACACTTTTTTCATTTTGTTTTTTTCATTTGTTAATAGGAAAAACACTTTTTTTTACCCCCACACAGTGTCAGGGCGGTTACACCAATAAACAATGATAAATACCCTTCCATTCAATGGAATCATTGTCTTACAAAGACTTACCTGGCAAATGAGGGATTGTTCTGTGTTCTTTGTTTATTTGTCCGGACTCAATAGGGAACATTTCTTTCAGTGCTTTCTAGTAGTTACAAAAATAACAACCTGTTATATATATTCAATACACATATATACCTACACATGAACTGGCAGCAAGGAAGTGGTATCCCTATAAGACTTAAAGGTGTTATCTGGGAACTTGATATTGATGACCTATACACAGGATAGGTCAATAATATCAGATCAGGGGTCCTGAGAAATGGATCAGCAGGTAGAAGAGGCTGCAGCGCCCCGTGACTGCTAAGGCCTCATCTTAGGCCAGTAATGTCATCGATCATGTGGCCTGGGTGCAGCTCAGTCCTTTTCAAGTGAATGGGGCTGAGCTGCATTACCAGTCACAGCCACTATACAATGTATGGCACTGTGCTTGGTAAGCTGTGAAGAGACCGCAGCACTCAGCGCCCTACCGATCTGATATTGATGACCTATCCTAAGGGTAGGTCATTAATCAGTATCAAATTCCTGCATTTGTGAGCACTTCTGGCCTCTGTGTGTTTTCAGATCAGTAATATAGTATGAACCATCTTCAATAGAACTAAATGTAAGCAGGCTTGTCCATGCAGTGGCTCATAAGGACAAACTTGCAGCTTTTCTAACACCTCCCTGTACATCTTGTAGTCACCGTTGTAGAAGAATCTTAACACTTTGAGGAGAATTTATCAAAGCTAACTTAGGAGGACTTAGTATAACAAATTTTACATGGTTCTAAAAGGTCAGGGGTTTGCCTTACCACCAATCAAACGTAAGAAAACATATGATGCATGAATATATCAATGACATGTTCAAACCAGATATCATACTAAACATGGATAGATAGATACAGAACCTCAGTGACTTTACAGGGATACTAGAGTTTATGCATTAGTGCACATGCCTACTGATAACAAGCTAGGCTTTAAGCCAGGTACAGTGATCAGACTACAGAATTATTTTTAACTCTAAAAACATATAATTGTGAGCTGCTTATACAATCTGAGTCATGCTGTGACTGTGACATCATAGCTGCACAAATAAATCTGAATTGCATGGATTTTTTGCGACTGTCAAGTTACATTATATTTTTTACAGAACCCTTTTTAATGTGAGATCATAAGCTTATAAACTATCATATAATCTTTTTTCATTTTTAATGCTGCCATAATAAAACCATAACATTATGACAAAAACTAATTGGAAAAATTGTTTAAGTAAATTTATGTCAAATCTATCCTGAAAATTAGAAGTGTTAAGATGGCATGGCAAGCATTTACCAAATGCCCTTCAATACACAGAAGGCATGGCGTGCCAAGACGACATGATGACATCTCTCATCTGTGCCAAATTAGGTGTGATAAAGCCTTGCAGAGCCCTGCCTGTTGCACTTCATGTTTTATGAGGCTGAAGTTAGCGCACTGTACAGACCAATAAAGCAAATGTCACAGCTTATAACCTACTTGTACATGTATGTACAAGAGAAACATGGGGGCAGATGTCATACAGCAATCTAATAAAAAACTAGAGATTGATGAAGTGAATTACGTTCAGTGTATTAAGATGTGTTTGCGTCTTGATAAATTTGGCATCTTTTGCACCGCCCTAATGTCAGAGAATTAATACAGATATGCCTGCTAGGAGAAGGCTTAGATTTGTGCCAAAAGTTGTACATTTGCTGGGTTTAGCATTAATAAATCTGTTGAAAATGTTTAGGTCATGCAACCTCCTGGAAAACCATGCCGACTGTCAACTTTTGGCAAGTTCACTGAAATGTTTTTTAAATTTTAATGCAAATTGCTACTTTTTGGTGTTTATTTTATATCACAGAAATAAACTGAATTTCAGTTACCTAGTCTCTCGTCATGTGTACTTTTACACAGTACTACTACCACATACTGTATTGCATTATGAACGATTATTAAAGGGGTTTTCCGAGATTTAATTTTTTTACTGATGACCTATTCTCAGGAGAGGTCATCAGTCTCTGATCAGTGGGGGTCTTTCACCCGGCACTCCCACTGATCAGCTGTTCGAGAAGGCACCGGCGTTTATGTGAGAGACACGGCCTTCTCTCTGCGTTTCCTAGGCCTGTGACATCACGTTCATCGTTCTCAGAAAACCCTTTTAACTCATAAGTAGAACATAATTTTCATAATGGATTTTTGTTGTTGTGCATTCAGCCTCCAGCTTTTCAGGTTTCTGAGGGTAGCTAATAATTACAGTGTTATGAAGTTAACTTTTGGTAGTGCTGGAGAATATATTTCGGCTACCTTCTCAGTGTAACCATTAAGTCTACCATCCCCACCATTTAGTAAAATCAAATAAACTTACATGGAATTCATAAATTTCTGTATATTTCCTGGACACAAGCTTCTCTGTCAGATCCTGCCATTTGACCATGAACATGTATACCTAGTAAAAGAGAACAGACCATAGTAGTGACTAGTAAGCAGTGCCACAGGAGAAAATGTATAAAGTTGTACAATATTAGAACTAAAGATGAGCAAAGTTCTCAAAACTTTGATTGTCACGAAGCACATTTTTTTGTAAGTAACGAGCGCAATGACAGGGAACGGCCACCCCGTCATTGAACCCCTCAGATGCTGCATTCATTGCTGATGGCGACATCTGAGATGATCATTGAGGGCTGCCAGGGGTTAATACTCACCTTATCCATTTGATTGCGAAGAGGCCACTGCAGCCATCTTGTGTGTATATCCAGCACGAAATCTCGCACTGGTGTGTGATGTCATCACACTGGGTGGCATGGTGACATCATACATGACTGCGCATGAGATTTTGCACCGGATATTCAATAAAGATGGCCGTGGAGGACTCTTCATGCCCAAATGGCCATGGTGAGTATGATTTTTTTTTTTTTTTACCGCCATTTAAGGGAAAATTGATTCGTTACCATGAAGCACTAGAAAATTTGGCTTTGCCAATTTTCCCTTTGTCAACTTTGTTTTGCTGAACACTAATTATAACCACTATATTACTTCATAGTAGTTTGTTAAGGAATCTATTTGTATTGCGTAGATTATTACAGAAGACATAATTGATCAGGTATGACATTTTCTGCTGAGGGGGAATTTATCATTTTCTGTGGTTTTGGTGTCAGTTTTAAAGCGTACCTGAATTTTCTAAAAAGTTTGTGTAATGGCTGTACTTCATTCTAAACTTATAACTGTGAAGGACCAGGTCTTTTTGGGCTTCCCTAATGTCTTCCCCAGCCATATTATTCACTGCTTCACGTGCACAGCTAGATGCATTTCTCTAACAAGCAGGGGATGTCTCCCTTCTGTGGAATCTGTTAGTACTGTAATGCAGTGACCTCACTTTCCTTACTTCCCACTAAGTTTGTTTTCTTCTGTGGAACTCAGAAAGCTCATAAGGGAGAGATCACACTTACAGACACCCAGGAGCTCCCCTGTTTTTCAGAAGCAGTGTAGAAGCAGTTCTTCTATCAGGCTCAAGAGCACAGCTAGCACTGACACACATCTATTTCCTGTGAACCGTCTTCTGTGTCTCTGTGAGATGGATTTAGTCTAACAACAGGCAATGGACTGCAAGTTAGGTTGAAGTGAGACCCCTAGTGGCCATGAATTTATAGCTTCTAGTCACGTGTATGCAAGCAGATGTTTTAAATGAAGTGATTAAAAATTTGCCAATTACACCATTCTCTATTAAATTAAATTGTGTGAAAGTACAGTGACTCTTTAAGTCTGTCTTTGCTTTGTAAGGTTGCCCAAAATGTATGAAATGGTGCACAGTAATAGCAGACCAGGGGGTTGCCTGGCATGGAGATGGAACTTTTTGCAACTTTTTAAAAAGTCAATGAGACTTCAAGTTGTTCTAATCTGAAATCCTAAGATACTTTTCACTCCTAAGATACATAACTTGCAAAATTTTTATGCCATAAAACTGACATAACCGACTTGATAAATGTCCCTCAATTTTTTTTTACTTTTTGCATTTTTATTTATTTATTATGCAATTTACAAAAGTCAGGTTTCAGCTGAATGCTGCCTATCAAAGCAGCTTGTTGATGTTTAATGTGTTTAATGTCCAGTATTTGGCTAAAAAACTATAGAGCAACAGGGGTGTAGCTCCTATACAGAGGTAGCAGCTAGTGTTGTGCTAATCAGGTGCGGACTGCTGTATCCGAACCGATTAGTTTGAAAACAGCATTAGCAATATAGCCTCCGTACTACTGTAAAATATATGGGCTCTTTGAGATCTTGCATAAATTACAGTCTCAAAATCTGAAGCTGAACTTTGCTTTGTATCTCATTAACGAAGCTGAGTTCAGCTTCAGATTTTGACACTGTAATTTATGCACATAACCGAAGTGTCACATCATAGACGCAGGACAAAGCAAGTCTTGTGATAGTTGCAGCAAGATCGCAAAGGCCTCCGAGGAGCCAATACATTTTACAGTAGTATGGAGGCCATATTGTTAGTGAAGCTTTCATATTAATCAGGTTTGGATACAGCAGTCCAAACCCGATTCGCTCAACACTAGTAGCAGCAAAGGTACTGTATGTGTATCACATAGGAATGTCACAAGGTAGGTGGGCCCTTTTATAGATTTTGTATTGGGCCACAGGAGCTTCAAGTTAGCTAGTTATAGATGAGTGTTGGTTGCATAGCAAGATCATGTAATGACCATAACCTCAACAGAATTAGACTATGCTCACATCATGTTTAAAGAGCATACATTGCAGCATAGGCATATCTAAAGCCATATCAGCCATAGCACTTGCTAGGGTGCCCAGAGGTTAGGGGGTCCAATCAGGTTCAAGAACATTGTTCTTTTTGTGGTGAAAACCAATATGGTGGCTTTTTGCTTTAATGTGGGTTTTCTGATATACGGTGCTATTATACATGCCTTTAATTATTGATACATATGCTGCTGTTTTAATTCTTTCACACTAGGTGGTGGGGGCCCCATCTTCTTTTTCTAGGTGGCCCAATGAATTATCATTACGCCCATGCATTGAAGGTAGGATCTCCCAACATATACCTTCGACAGATGGCTGTGATTTATTTCACTGGGTAGACATACAGTGGGATGTCACCAATAGGTTTCCATTAAAAAAAAAAATGTAATACGTTTTTTTAATTGCACACCTTGAGATGGAATACACTACACTATTCCATACTGCAAAACAAGGTATACTGACAAAGAGCTCAGTACTATAGTCAATGTATATACTGTATATTTGTCAGTGCACATTAGGGACCAATGTGAATTTGAAGACCTAGAGGGATTTGTGTTCAAAAGGCCTACAATAAGTATTAATAGAATACTTAATGACATAAAATATAGGCAACATCCTGAAAGACTGGAAACCAAGATCAAATAGGGGCTATAAACTGAAGGGATTTTAGGAAATATATGTTATTCTTTTGTATAATGAATTGATGAACTAATGTAAAGTTGCCTTAGGGTAGCCGATTGAGTACACATTTTAGAGTAGTATTTTTACAATAGCATGTTATGTCTGGAAAAAAAAATGATTTTAATAGCAAATTAGTTGTGTAATAATATTACATAGACATTAGTAAGTAATTTTTCAGATGAAGATGATCGTAAATGAAGTAATGTGTTGTATATATGAATTCTACACATCTTTTACCTATTGTTTTTACTTTGCATGTTATGTGTAAACCTTAGCCTTGATGTGAATTTTAACCAAGTTTTTTGAAAGTGGTCACTTCTGAAAATATCTGAGGAGAATATAAATTGTATTTGGAAGTATTTAGACTTTTTGGGGTATTTAACCACTCATAACCCCTTAATGACTGCGAAGTTTCAATAGCAACTGTGGCATTTAAGCGGTTGCAGAGGGAGCAGACTCCCTCTGTCTCCCATTGGCATCCCGCAAATGAGATTGTGGGGTGCCAATGTATGTGCATGGCAGGCTGGACTTAATGATGGCCCTAGCCCTCCTGCAGTGTATCCTAGCAGTGGGCACCTTTCTGGCACAGCCTGCTTTTGACTGTCAGTATAGCACTGACAGTATCATTCTCTGCAGTGCATAAGTAATACAAAGAATTTTTAGAAGTGATCAAAGCATTTCCTAATTAGGTCTTGTGGGACTATTAAATAGTTAAAAAAGTTTCAAAAAGTTTTATTGGATAAAAGATTTCCAAGTTAAAAATGCACCTTTTTTCCTTTGAAAAACCACTTTTCAATGAACGAAATTGCAAAAATAAAATCCCCTCCACATATTTGGTATTAACGCATCCATAACAAACCGCACTACACAATTATCATGTCATTTATCCAATATTGTAAATGCCATAAAAAAACTATGCCAGAATTGCTGTTTTTGCAAAATGGAAACTACATGTCATCCCACAAAAATCCTCATGCATCTCCATAGAAATAAAAAATAAAACCTTATGGGTCTTGGGATAGAATTTTATTTTTTAAATAAAGGGTTTTTATTGTGTAAAAGTAGCAAACTGTAAAAAAAACTATACAGACGTGGACAAAATTGTTGGTACCCTTTGGTCAATGAAAGAAAAAGTCACAATGGTCACAGAAATAACTTTAATCTGACAAAAGTAATAATAAATTAAAATTCTATAAATGTTAACCAATGAAAGTCAGACATTGTTTTTCAACCATGCTTCAACAGAATTATGTAAAAAAATAAACTCATGAAACAGGCATGGACAAAAATGATGGTACCCCTAACTTAATATTTTGTTGCGCAACCTTTTGAGGCAATCACTGCAATCAAACGCTTCCTGTAACTGTCAATGAGACATCTGCACCTCTCAGCAGGTATTTTGGCCCACTCCTCATGAGCAAACTGCTCCAGTTGTGTCCGGTTTGAAGGGTGCCTTTTCCAGACTGCATGTTTCAGCTCCTTCCAAAGATGCTCAATAGGATTGAGGTCAGGGCTCATAGAAGGCCACTTTAGAATAGTCCAATTTTTTCCTCTTAGCCATTCTTGGGTGTTTTTAGCGGTGTGTTTTGGGTCATTGTCCTGTTGCAAGACCCATGACCTGCGACTGAGACCAAGCTTTCTGACACTGGCTAGTACATTTCTCTCTAGAATTCCTTGATAGTCTTGAGATTTCATTGTACCCTGCACAGATTCAAGACACCCTGTGCCAGACGCAGCAAAGCAGCCCCAGAACATAACAGAGCCTCCTCCATGTTTCACAGTAGGGACAGTGTTCTTTTCTTGATATGCTTCATTTTTTCGTCTGTGAACATACAGCTGATGTGCCTTGGCAAAAACTTCGATTTTTGTCTCATCTGTCCACAGGACATTCTCCCAGAAGCTTTGTGGCTTGTCAACATGTAGTTTGGCATATTCCAGTCTTGCTTTTTTATGATTCGTTTTCAACAATGGTGTCCTCCTTGGTCGTCTCCCATGTAGTCCACTTTGGCTCAAACAACGACGGATGGTGCGATCTGACACTGATGTTCCTTGAGCATGAAGTTCACCTTGAATCTCTTTAGAAGTCTTTCTAGGCTCTTTTGTTACCATTCGGATTATCCGTCTCTTAGATTTGTCATCAATTTTCCTCCTGCGGCCACGTCCAGGGAGGTTGGCTACAGTCCCATGGATCTTAAACTTATGAATAATATGTGCAACTGTACTCACAGGAACATCTAGTTGCTTGGAGATGGTCTTATAGCCTTTACCTTTAACATGCTTGTCTATAATTTTCTTTCTGATCTCTTGAGACAGCTCTTTCCTTTGCTTCCTCTGGTCCATGTCGAGTGTGGTACACACCATATCACCAAACAACACAGTGATTACCTGGAGCCATATATATAGGCCCAATGGCTGATTACAAGGTTGTAGACACCTGTGATGCTAATTAGTGGACACACCTTGAATTAACATGTCCCTTTGGTCACATTATGTTCTGTGTTTTCTAGGGGTACCATCATTTTTGTCCATGCCTGTTTCATGAGTTTATTTTTTTACATAATTCTGTTGAAGCATGGTTGAAAAACAATGTCTGACTTTCATTGGTTAACATTTATAGAATTTTAATTTATTATTACTTTTGTCAGATTAAAGTTATTTCTGTGACCATTGTGACTTTTTCTTTCATTGACCAAAGGGTACCAACAATTTTGTCCACGTCTGTATGTATTTGGTATCACTGTAATCATTCTGACCCAGAGAAAAATGAATCTTATTTATGCTGAAAAAAACACCACAAAGTTTATAACCTGCCCGCTAAGAAATAAATAATAAAAATGAATGAGTAAATTATGTGTACCCCAAAATGGTGCCATTAAAAATCACAAAAAAAAAGCCCTCATATGACTGTATCGACAGAAAAGTTGTAGCTCTTGGAAGGCGACGATCAAAAAAATTAAAAACTTTGCTTGGTGCGCTAATAGTGAAGAGCGAGCATGCTCGGCCGAATACCTGTTTGGCTCGAGCATCACTATGCTCTGCACATGGCGGTACTCTTCTCCCCGCACGTTTGGCGCCTGCTAAGCAGCCTATAAACGTACAGGTAAGTATTGCCATCATGTTTTCTACTGGCATTACAGTGATTGGCTAACTGGAACGCGTCATCGGGTGCTATGTCGCACCCGGTCACGCTGGTTCGGCTCATTGCGAGTCAGGGAGAGCTGCTGTTAGGGAGGGACAGAGAGTGTAAGGAGAATTTGATCGCAAATTACTCATTTTAAAGACGTTTCAAAGACCCAAAAGTCCTTTTAGGGACTATTGTGTGTGTTGGGAGCAATTTGAAAGTGAAAAGTTTCACTTTTTATTTTATTTTATACACTGTCTGTGGTTTTCAGGGCCATGTATTGGGAAAAAGTGAAAAAAATAATATATACATATTTCCCAGAATCTGACCACATTTTTGCTGTCTGCGGTTTAATCTGTTAATCTCAGTGCTCTGCATTTGAACACTGTCAGTGGTTGTTAGGGCCATATATTGGGAAAAAGTGAAAAAAAAAAAAAGCATTTTTCCCAGAATCTGAACACATTTTTGCTGTCTGCGGTTAAATCTGTTAATCTCAGTGCTCTGCATTTGAACACCGTCAATGGTTGTTAGGGCCATACATTGGGAAAAAGTGAAAAAACGATATACATATTTCCCAGAATCTGAACACATTTTTGCTGTTTGCGGTTTAATCCGTTAATCTCAGTGCTCTGCATTTGAACACGTCTGTGGTTTTCAGGGCCATATATAGGGAAAAAGTGAAAAATATATATATATACATATTTCCCAGAATATGACCACATCTTTTGCTGTCTGCGGTTTACCCCTTAATCTCATGCTCTGCATTTGAACACCGTCAGTGGTTGTCAGGTCCATATATTGGGAAAAAGTGAAAAAAATAATAATATTATACATAGTTCCCAGAATCTGACCACATTTTTAATGTCTGCGGTTTAATCCGTTAATCTCAGTACTCTGCATTTGAACACCGTCAGTGGTTGTTAGGGCCATATATTGGGAAAAAGTGAAAAAAAATATACATATTTCCCAGAATCTGACCACATTTTTTGCTCTCTGCAGTTTAATCCGTTAATCTCAGTGCTCTGCATTTGAGCACCGTCTGTGGTTTTCAGGGCCATATATTGTGAAAAAGTGATATATATATATATACACATATTTCCCAGAATCTGAACACATTTTTGCTGTCTGCGGTTTAATCCGTTAATCTCAGTGCTCTGCATTTGAGCACCGTCTGTGGTTTTCAGGGCCATATATTGGGAAAAAGTGAAAAAAAATATATATACATATTTCCCAGAATCTGACCACATTTTTGCTGTCTGCGGTTTAATCCGTTAATCTCAGTGCTCTGCATTTGAACACTGTCAGTGGTTGTTAGGGCCATATATTGTGAAAAAGTGATATATATATATATATATATATATATACACATATTTCCCAGAATCTGAACACATTTTTGCTGTCTGCGGTTTAATCCGTTAATCTCAGTGCTCTGCATTTGAGCACCGTCTGTGGTTTTCAGGGCCAAATATGTGGAAAAAGTGAAAAAAAAAATATATACATACTTCCCAGAATCTGAACACATTTTTGCTGTCCGCGGTTAAATCTGTTAATCTCAGTGCTCTGCATTTGAACACCGTCAATGGTTGTTAGGGCCATATATTAGGAAAAAGTGAAAAAATATATACATATTTCCCAGAATCTGAACACATTTTTGCTGTCTGCGGTTTAATCCGTTAATCTCAGTGCTCTGCATTTGAACACATCTGTGGTTTTCAGGGCCATATATAGGGAAAAAGTGAAAAAAAAATATATACATATTTCCCAGAATATGACCACATCTTTTGCTGTCTGCGGTTTAATCTGTTAATCTCAGTGCTCTGCATTTGAACACCGTCAGTGGTTGTTAGGGCCATATATTGGGAATAATATAGTTATAAATATAAACAACATTATAAAACAGTCTCTGTACTGCAGATTCCAATAATCTGTGGCTAAAATAGTGTCCAAAATCTGTGCTGTTCTGAAAACAGTGGCACAACCAGTAACAAATCCATAAAAATGAAAAAGGCGAGCACTAAGGGAAGGGGAAGTAGGTGTGATGCTGATGGTTCACGCAGAGGCCATGGCACTGGGCGCAAGGAAACTGTGCCTGCTGCTAGTGCACCACAATAAAAATTAAGAAAACCGTACCCAGCTTCATGTCCAACTTAGCTGGGCGGCGCACGACAACACTGTCCAAGTCGGACCAGTGCGAACAGTTGGTCAGTTGGATCGCTGAAGATAATGCTTCCAGTCGGTTAGGCACCACCCTCTCTTCCACCAAGTCCAGTCTCTGTAGCCAAGAGTTTGGTCAACCGAATCCTCACTCAGATCATCCTTCCTCCTACCATGTAGAGTCTTGCCAAACGAGTGATCCCAAACTCGGATATTTTTGAGGAGCTCTTTCCAGCACCACTATTACATTTGGCCTTGCACCCAGCACGCTTGAAGAGGGACCTGAGATATTGTGCCCTGATTCCCAACCTCTTGAGCCTTTGCAGTCTCAAGAAGATGACGGTGGTGAACGGCAATCATTCGTTCACAAGGTGGATGATGATGAGACACAGTCGTCAATTACTGAGGTTGTGGTTAGGTCAAGACAGGAGGATGAGCAGAGTGAGGAAGTGGAAGAGGAGGTGGTGGACAATGAGGTCACTGACCCAACATGGAAAGGTGAAAAGCCGAGCGAGGACAGCAGTACAGAGGGGGAGGGATCCGCAGCACTGCAACAGGCTGAAAGAGGCAATGGGGTTGCAAAAGGGAGAAGTCGGCCTACACAAAACAGACCCTTCAACCGTTACACCGAGCACCCCCATGCGTAAATCAATCTTGCCATGGGGTAGGTGTTCCGCAGTATGGCGCTTTTGTGAGGAAAGTGCAGAGGACAAAAGAGCGGTAGTTTGCAACCTGTGCCGTACCAAAATGAGCCGGGGCGTGAACACTAGCAACCTCACCACCAGCATGATCCGCCACATGGCATCCAAGTACCCTAATAAGTGGGCCGAACACCTGGTTCCACAATCTGGGTCTGCGGGTCACACCACTGACTCCTCTTCCCCTGTGTTACGTGCTGTCCAATACGCAGGCCCGGATGCCTCTCGCCCTGCACCTGGACCGTCGCATGAACCACCAGCAACAACATCCACTTCCCTGTCTTAGCGCAGCGTCCAAATGTCCTTAACACAGTCATTTCAACGCAAGCGCAAATACCCACCCACCCACAGGCCATAGCACTAAACTGCCAACTTTCAAAGTTACTGGCCCTTGAAATGTTGCCATTTAGGCTTGTGGACACTAAGGCCTTCCGCAGCCTGATGTCGGCGGCCGTCCATCGGTACGCAGTCCCCAGCCGCCGCTATTTTTCACAGTGTGCCGTGCCCGCCTTACACCTGCATGTGTCCCAGAACATCACCCGTGCCCTGACCAACGCAGTTACTGGGAAGGTCCACTTAACCAACTTGCCTGTTGGTACTCTGGCACACATGGCTGAATTCATGTTAGGCTGCCTTTCCCGCGACCCTCACGTTATACGCATTTTAGATAACACGGATTACTGGGTGTTCATCCTTCTCGACCCCCGCTACAAAGAGAACTTCTCATCTCTCATTCCTGTGGTGGAGAGGAACAGTAAAATGGTGCAATACCAGAAGGTACTTGTTAAGAGATTTCTCCGGAATTTTCCATCTGACAATGCTGGTGGCAGAGTCCGTACTTTTTTATGTAACCGGGGAAGGGAGACAATGGAAACACACAGCAGTTCCAACAAAGCCAGGGCAACACTCTCCAAGGCATGGGACACTTTCATGACACCCCACCAGCAACCTTTGGAAGATGGTAAAGCAAAACATGTCAGAAAGTGTCAGCATCCTAAAGGATCCCTCAGTGCCTTACAACTACTGGGTGTCCAAGCTGGACACGTTGCATCTTGTTTTCTGCTCCTCCTCCTCATCCAGATTGTATATATTCCCTCCAATCGAATTTTTTTACTGGGTCTGCTCAACTGCAGGCCCTCAACTAAAAATTTTTTTTTAGAGTGTCTGCTCATCTGCAGGCACTTGCATATAATGTTTTAGAACATCTTGCTCATCTCCAGGCACTCGCAAATAATGATTTAGAGCGTCTGCTCATTTGCAGGCACCCGCATATAATGTTTTACAGCATCTGCTCATCTGCAGGCACTCGCATATAATGTTTTAGAGCATCTGCTCATCTGCAGGCACTCGCATATAATGATTTACAGCATCTGCTCATCTGCAGGCACTCGCATATAATGTTTGAGAGTTTCTGCTCATCTGCAGGCACTCGCATATAATGTTTTAGAGCATCAGCTCACCAGCAGGCCCTCCCCCCTGATATTTTCGATGGTCAGATCAGCAGGCTCTTGCGCCTAATGTTTTTGAGGGTCACCAGCAGGCCATCAATGATATAGGGTGTGTATGATGCCCTTCTTTATGTGTAACAAAGTGTGTATTGGAGCGCCCTTTCACTTAGTGCATAGGCTTTATGAGTGTAGGAGTCCCACTACCTGAACTATTGTACCACAATGTGAATGAGGCCCTCCTTTATGTGGTATACAGGTTGCCGAATATCGCAATGTGTTCGGGCCGAACACCCGAATACTTTGGTGCTCACAGTCGCTAACACCCAAATTGCATGCAGGGGATGGGGTTATTTGTGTGTATACAGAAACATAAATGTCATATAGACAGCGCACATTTTCACACACAATGGACTGCACATCATGTGTCTGAGGCTCTGCCGACGTCAGACTTTTAGCCACAAAGTTATGGGAATTGGGATATAACATGATTTTGTCATTTTATAATTCTGGCTTTATTTGTGAAGTTCAATATTGTGCAGATTGCAACGGCTACCAGTGCACAAAATCTTTAGAAATTAAAGTGTTAATTGCAACTTTCTTATCCTAGTTTAGGCATTTTCATTTATACTAAATCATACATGGACAGAGAATTGCAAGGAAGATACTGCAGTCTAAAGCCTATAATAAAACTCTATCACACTATAATTTGTATTGATGTTCCTTGCCAGAAATGTACAGTGGTCTTTTCTCCAACACTTTCAGTCAACAGAATAAAGCTACTTTCACACTAGCGTTCGGGGCTCCGATTGTGAGTTCCGTTCAAAGGCTCTCACAAGCGGCCCCGAACGCTTCCGTCCAGCCCTAATGCATTCTGAGTAGATGCGGATCCGCTCAGAATGCATCAGTCTGGCAGCGTTTGGCCTTCGCTCCGCTCAGCAGGCGGACACCTGAACGCCTGGCCGTGCGGAGGCAAACGGATCCGTCCAGACTTACAATGTAAGTCAATGGGGACGGATCCGTTTGAATATGACAAACTATGGCTCAATTTTCAAACGGATCCGTCCCCCATTGACTTTCAATGTAAAGTCTGGACGGATCCGTCTGAGGCTACTTTGACACTTAGAATTTTTTTTACAATATAATGCAGACGGATCCGTTCTGAACGGAGCCACCGTCTGCATTATATGAGCGGATCCGTCTCAGACGGATCCGCTCTGAACACAAGTGTGAAAGTAGCCTAACACGATTTTTTCATGTGATTTATTAAAATATACTGTATGTAACTTCGAAAGAAATGCATGAAATATAAATATACTGTATTATGATCTAAAATTGATGGATAATAGGGGTCAGGTTGAGAATTTAGTCAAAAAATATCTGTACTTACATAATGCTGGCTGGGAGAGAATCTTTTCTCAAATCCAAGAAGCTGGACGTGCCTAAGGAAAGGCTCTGCCATGGTACAACCCGTTCAGTAGAGTTATGCTGAGTGTTAAGTTCCTTCAAACTGTGAGAGTCACAGGCTTCACTACAACTTTATGAACACTGGAGAAGTTCCTCTATATACAGGAAGGTGGAGATAATGCCCAGCTAGCATCACATCTGATTGGTTGGCAAGAAGTTGCACTAAACCATTACATAATAAAATTCTTGGTACTAAAATTCTGAGAAGTTGTTTATCTTCATGGAAAAATTATGAAATAGATGCAAACTGGCACATCTACGATCATTTTTTGGTGATTATAGCGTAAGGTAAAGGACTGGAACAAGACTTGTTTGCTAAGTTTAACCAATTGTATTTCTGTATACATCCCTCTCTTTATGTTCAATTGTGGCATATGGATGTTCTCCTCCTTGGTGTCCCCCTCAGTGCAGTGCCACTCTTTTAGCAATGGCCATGTATTAGGCTACATGCACGCGAAAGTTAGGGCTCCATGCCCGTGCTGCGGACTGCAAATGGCGGTCCGCAATGCACAGGCACAGACCGTGGGGCAGCCACATGCGGATTGCGGACCCATTCACTTGAATGGGGTCCGCGATCCGCATCCAACGGTCCGCACCGCAAAAAAAGTTGTGCATGCGCTACTTTCTTGCGGTGCAGAGGCACGGCCAGAAACCACGGAAGCGCTCCTATCCGTGCCTCCGTTCCGCATCTCCGTAATTGCGGACCCATTCAAGTGAATAGGTCCGCGATCCGTGATGCGGAATGCACACGGCTGGGGCCTGTGTATTGCCGACCCGATGTATGCGGGCCACAGTGTTGTGAATGTAGCCTTAGGCCTCATGCACACGACCGTTGTGTGCATCCGTGGCCGTTGTGCCGTTTTCCGTTTTTTTTCGCGGACCCATTGACTTTCAATGGGTCCGTGGAAAAATCGGAAAATGCATCGTTTTGCAGCCGAGGCCGTGATCCGTGTATCCTGTCCGTCCAAAAAATATGACCTGTCCTATTTTTTTGACGGACAACGGTTCACGGACCCATTCAAGTCAATGGGTCCGTGAAAGAACACGGATGCACACAAGATTGGCATCCGTGTCCGTGATCCGTGGCCGTAGGTTGCTTTCATACAGACGGATCCGAAGATCCGTCTGCATAAAAGCTTTTTCTGATCTAAGTTTTCACTTCGTGAAAACTCATTTCCGACAGTATATTCTAACACAGAAGCGTTCCCATGGTGATGGGGACGCTTCTAGTTAGAATACACTGCAAACTTTATACAAGACTGCCCCCTGCTGCCTGGCAGCACCCGATCTCTTACAGGGGGATATGATAGCACAATTAACCCCTTCAGGTGCGGCACCTAAAGGGGTTAATTGTACTATCATATTCCCCTGTAAGAGATCAGGGCTGCCAGGCAGCAGGGGGCAGACCCCCCCCCTCCCCAGTTTGAATATCGTCGGTGGCACAGTGTGCGCCCACCATCGCCCCCCCTCCCTCCCTCTATTGTAATAAATCGTTGGTGGCACAGTGTGCCCCCACCATCGCCCCCCCTCCCTCCCTCTATTGTATTAAATCGTTGGTGGCACAGTGTGCCAACCACCATCGCCCCCCCCCCCCTCCCTCTATAGCAGTAACATTGGTGGCAGTGTGCGGTCTCCCATTCCCCCCCCCCCATCATTGGTGGCAGCGGAGTTCCGATCGGAGTCCCAGTTTAATCGCTGGGGCTCCGATCGGTAACCATGGCAACCAGGAAGCTTCTGCAGCCCTGGTTGCCATGGTTACTTAGCAATAGTACAACAGTAGAAGATTCATACTTACCTGCTTGCTGCTGCGATGTCTGTGAACGGCCGGGAGCTCCTCCTACTGGTAAGTGACAGTTCTTTAGCAATGCGCCGCACAGACCTTTCACTTACCAGTAGGAGGAGCTCCCGGCCGGACACAGACATCGCAGCAGCAAGCAGGTAAGTATGAATCTTCTACTGTTGTACTATTGCTAAGTAACCATGGCAACCAGGGCTGCAGTAGCGTCCTGGTTGCCATGGTTACCGATCGGAGCCCCAGCGATTAAACTGGGACTCCGATCGGAACTCCGCTGCCACCAATGATGGGGGGGGGAATGGGAGACCGCACACTGCCACCAATGTTACTGCTATAGAGGGAGGGGGGGTCGATGGTGGTTGGCACACTGTGCCACCAACGATTTAATACAATAGAGGGAGGGAGGGGGCCGATGGTGGTTGGCACACTGTGCCACCAACGATTTAATACAATAGAGGGAGGGAGGGGGGGCGATGGTGGGGGCACACTGTGCCACCAATGATTTAATACAATAGAGGGAGGGAGGGGGAGGGGCGATGGTGGGGGCACACTGTGCCACCAACGATTTATTACAATAGAGGGAGGGAGGGGGGGCGATGGTGGGTGCACACTGTGCCACCAACGATATTCAAACTGGGGAGGGGGGGGCTGCCCCCTGCTGCCTGGCAGCCCTGATCTCTTACAGGGGAATATGATAGTACAATTAACCCCTTTAGGTGCCGCACCTGAAGGGGTTAATTGTGCTATCATATCCCCCTGTAAGAGATCGGGTAGTCTTGTACAAAGTTTGTAGTGTATTCTAACCTGAAGCGTCCCCATCACCATGGGAACGCCTCTGTGTTAGAATATACTGTCGGATCTGAGGTTCACGAAGTAGCTCATATCCGACAGTATATTCTAACATAGAGGCGTTCCCATGGTGATGGGGACGCTTCAAGTTAAAATATACCATCGGATTGGAGAAAACTCCAATCCGATGGTATAAAAGAACTCCAGACTTTACATTGAAAGTCAATGGGGACGTATCCGTTTGAAATGGCACCATATTGTGTCAACATCAAACGGATCCGTCCCCATTGACTTGCATTGTAATTCAGGACGGATCCGTTTAGCTCCGCACGGCCAGGCGGACACCAAAACTACTTTTTTTTCATGTCCGTGGATCCTCCAAAAATCAAGGAAGACCCACGGACGAAAAAACGGTCACGGATCACGTACCCACGGACCCCGTTTTTGCGGACCGTGAAAAAAAACTGTCGTGTGCATGAGGCCTTACACTGAGAACCATTCATTTGAAATCTTTAAAGATCTGAGTAGATTGAAAGAAAGTTATGGAAATAACTACTCAAATACTTTATGTAAAGTCAGTTACCTATAACTTTATTAAATAACCTTAAAAGACTGGTCACGGAGAATAAGGGTCTTTGTAGTAAAGATATATTGCTAACAAAATATCTGTATTGTTATCTTCGGGGCATACTACATCGTGAACAGATTTCATACTGAGATCAGACTTTACTATACATTTTATAAATTACCTAAATGTTTAAAATCATTATTAGAATTTTTTAGGAAATCCAGTGTTTACTTTATACTGGACAAAATGTGTAATTAGACTGGATCTGTCACTTGAGTCACAATCACTGTTACCTTATAATCTTTAGGGAGTATTTAGTTAAGCAAAGTCCCTTAGGCCTCATTCACATTTCCGTGTCTGTTTGATGTCCATGAAAAAAACCTGAGTGCACGGAACAACACTGATAGGACCGCCTCCTTGACTTCAAAGCCCAGAATGTGCAGGTATTTAAATGCATGAAATACAAGTTATACTGAATCTTTTCTCACAAAATTATATATCACTCTACTCAGCTCCTCCTGCTCCATAACATGGTGCTGGCAGGTTACACTGCATTTTCAAGGTGACAGGTTGCCTATAACACATGTACAAGGGCTGCCCTTTACGCTTCTTACTATTTTGGGGTATAATCATTTATTTTACATTTCTTGCATCATGAGAATTATAATGGGGAACAATGATGATGACCTTACACAGTGTACACAACGTTCACCAGCAAGGCTGATGTGGGTGACTTGCCCACTTTCCTCACATTCATATGAGACAGGTGAAAAAGATCTTCATAGAGTCAGCAATTGGTCCAAACATTTATGCTAAATAAAAAACTGTGTAAGCATGCAGTGGGAGACATCATAGATGGTAGGTATGTGTCACTGAGGCTGCTACACTCAGTGATGTAAATCCCGGAGGTAAGTAGTGACCAGTGATGGTAGATCACTGAGTTGGTGGTAGCTGGAATTTGGGTCCGGGATTTAGGAGTGACTGAAGAGCTTGGGTGGGAAGGTCACTCCCATACTCCATCTCGGGTGTTACCGCCACACACACAGGTGTGATGGTGATTTTAAAAAGGACACTCTGCCAGAGAGCAGTGTGTGTGGATGGTGGTCTGAGAGGAAGACTACTGAACCCAAACCTCTTGGCAGTGAGGATTTGCTGGGAGAAAAACTGCAGCTGGTGAGAAGCCTGTATCGCTGTGTGTTGTTATTTCATTTGGACTGTTCTGTTATTTGAAGAAAGCAAGCCTGTACTGTGCTGTGTGCCTAATAAACCCTGAAAAGAGACTGTTTGAGTGGTCCCGTCTCACAACTGCCATAGACTTTTGATAAATCTGCTTTGGCATGATATCATCCTGGTGAGATGTCACCACGGCCATGCCGCTTACATACATTTGTTATGAGGCTATGTAGCACATCATTTATTAATTAATATGCAGAATACAGGATAACAGGACGCCAGTTCTAAAATAATTGACCTATGCGGTAGCAGTCTTGTCAGATTGTAAAATCTTTGTTTCTAAAGAAGCCCTCCAGGATAATTCTTTTTACATATAATGCTAACTCAACAGCAGTAAGATCCTGCAGTGTGGGTTAGTTTCCATAAACTCTCTCTTCCATGTCAGAGGCACAATGGAAAATGTAGGCTGAATCAGGAGAAACATATAAGGGTAAAATTATTCAAGATGGCAGACAACCCAAAAATGACACACTAGCTAAAACAGGTAAAGGCATAGACAAGCGCCTCTACATTACTTTTCATAGTCTATGCTGCACTAGATAGGAGTGCTTCTTTATTAAAGGTGCTCTTATTAGTAACAATATTAGAGAACATAAAAACAGAAATGATCCCTTAAAGCAATATTTTTAGCATAATGTTAGTGAAAGCTGTGCATTGGGGTGGGTGATATATAAATGCTTTCCAGTTCTATATTTTATGGTTAAATTATGTAATCTGGGAAAGTTACACCATCTCAGAATTACAGTTCAGACAAGGAAATTCCCTATGAACTTTAGCACTGTCGATTTTTACACTTCCTTTGCTGATATCCTTCTCACAAGTAACCAGCTGCATGCCAGTCAGCAGAGCCACATAACATTGGTACAATAACATCCTGGGAAATACACAAAGATATATACATACCATAAAAACTCAACGCAAATGTTGCTCTTATCAGATTTCAACCAATAAGCCAACCCTGTTAGGTGGTAGTTCTCAGCATTGTATATATCCAGATTTTTAGTGGATATCAAATCACGACAGAAAAGCCCCCCCCCCCCACACACATGCCAAATTCTTGACCTAACTCCTTCCCTCCAGCCAGAAGTGTAACTGCCTCTGCACCCCCTATAGCTACACCCCTTATAAGAAATAGTTACTTAGTCTTTCTTTTAAAGGGATTGCTGGCTCACACAGTCAATGTTCCGATACTTTATTTGAACATTCTGTGTTAATAGAGGGCAGTTTCTCTCCCCAGTGGCGTACAGTACCTACTATAGAGGCAGACCCCATGACTGTTGTTGGGCCCTGAAGGAGGGGACTCAAACAGGGGGGCAGTGTTTGAGGGAATCTTTTAGCACAGAAGTGACGCCTATATATTAGGGTGAAAATGACAAATTTTATGTGGTAGAAGGAAATTGACATGAGAATAAGACCCTGGAGCCAGCGCACGGCCACCAGACTCTGACCACATTTCTACAGTGCTAAAGACAATAGTACTGAGATATAATACGAACAATAACGAGGCGACACAACTCATAATTTTAAAAGGGAATAATTTAATGGTCAAGGAAGGGATTTGAAAATCAGTTTATTAAAAGTTAAGTTTTATAAGAATGAACATAGGCACATGTTAAAAGAAGGCAATTAGTAGTCAAAAAGACTAAATATAAAATAATGTTAATGTCTTTACATGAGTCTGGGTCTAAATTATGTAGAAAAGATATCCATATGGACAACACGTTAGAATTCCCCATAGGGGTCTCTAGAAGGGATGAACAAACTTCTGTTTTCAAGTTCGGATTAGAAGGTTCGGGTTATCTAAGAATTCTGTTATGGATTTCATTAAAATGGACCATATGTTATGGTCCATGGTAGCAGAATACATAAAGGAATTCTTAGATAACCCAAACCTGGTATGCCAAACTTGAAAACAGAAGTTCGCTCAACACTAGTCTCTAGTCAATTTTTTTCTATCCTGAGGGAGTTTGTAAGTCATATTTTAAGAAGGAATATCAAAACTAATTTAATCTGTTCTAATTGCCATATTTATTGTCAGGAAGGAGGGCAAACGGACATCTAGTTGATGTGGGTTTGTGCTTTTTTTCTGTATGAATACATGAAAATAATAGTACTTTTATTGGTGTTTGCTTTTTTATGATTACTTTGTAACTTTATGAAGATCCTTTTACTAAAAAGCACCAGCAGTGCAACCAACCATCAAACTGGACACAGACTGAGTGCGAGACTCAAGAACATATTTATTCCTGTTGTTATGAACCAGTTGCTAAAACTTCCTCTTTACGTGGTTGCAAAACGAGAAGTATGTGTATTTTTCATTCCATCATTGGCTCATGGCTCTTTCTTCATGTGCTTTGCTCAACTGACATATCTTAATCCTTAGTATGTAACCCTTACTCAGAGCTTGGAGGGGCAGCACGTAGATACAAAACTGTCAGACTTCACATAAACCTTTGAAATTGCTTCTTGTCATAAAAAATGCATTGTTTTCTTTTCTGTAACTGACTTAAAATCATTCTATACATTTGAATAGGATTGTTTTTGCGGCGTGTGCATCAGATATATGAAACAGTTGGACAAATTTCTGCAGCAAATTTGCCATGTGTGAACATACACCTAAGCTAGACTCACACATGCTGTTTTGATGCTGTATTTTTTTTTAAAAAAAGCCAAGAGTGGACTGTGAATAAGGGGAAATTATAAGGGCAGTTTCACACAGAGTTAAAAAAAAAATTAAATTTGCAAATTGTTTTCCCACAAAAACATTAGTACTGTGTGTGTATTGCCTCAATATAACACATACTTCCAGTATTAAACTGTGTCATGTTAACAAAGGAAAACACAAAATGTGGGCAGGCATCAGTACCAAACTAATAAAACTATGGGGTGCCACATACATGAAAAGAATTTAAATATAGCACCAAGAAAAAAAAATATAAAAATAAATTTTGTGCTCACCCAATACTTTACCACACAGAAAAAGGCAAAAAATGTTTTGTACACTTCATGAATACACAAAAAGTTTTCAATCTTTTTTTGTGTGTATTCATCGCCTATATGGCTGGTTGCAGCTTCCCTTGGCAAGAATAACAGCTGGTTGTTGAGGGTTTCTGAAGCCAGAACTATCTAGGCTTCATTTCAAAATGGGGTTGTTGGGAGGATGCCTAGCCCTGTCAATCTCACTGGGAGAATCAGAGGTGAAGAGGTGCTGCGAGGGGCTAGGCCAGCCCCTGTGTGCTCTGAGCACCTCATTTACATAAAACGAAATTTTGCTGCATTCATAATATCGATTGTGGAGAGAAAGGGCTAATTTTAGTCACCATGATCAACCCTACTAGGCAGTATGCCTAGTTTAATAGTGGTGATCATGGTGAAGGATGCTCTATAAAGCCCATTATATTCAAGAAATATCACAACACGTGATGTACAGCAAAACATAATGTGATACTGTGCTTTACACTGCTCAACTGAGCAGACAATTGCTGGAAAGGAAGTGTTTCTTCCCGATAATCGACTGCATTTTGTGGAACAGAATGTCCGGCCCATAAAAGAACAGTCCTATTCTTGTCCTTAGGGCTCAGTCACACAAACGTATTTTTTTGGCCGTGTCTATTCCGTTTTTTTTGTGGAATGACTCAGTGTGCGTTCTTTGTCTGCATATCCGTTCCGCAAAAAAATAAAACATGTCCTATTATTGTCCGCATTGCGGACAAAGATAGGACTGTTCTATTACGGGCCGGCCGTTCCATTCCTCAAAATACGGAATGCACATGGCCGGTATCTGTGTTTGGCAGATCCACAATTTATGGACCGCAAAACAATGTGTTCATGAGCGCTTAGCCAGTAAAATCTATGTTATTTTAAATACTTTTGTGTTAAAAAGACAAACAAATTAAAAGTGGTATTTTATGGCTAACTAGACAAATTATAAATGCAAGCTTTCAGAGGTAAGTGTGCTCTGAAACCTTTACGTTTAGGTATCATTTATAATCTATTATTTACTGAAAAGTATCACAGCACTGACAATAGAGATATACTGTACAATGAGCCCCGCAGCGCTTTTACAAATTGTGAAAAGGAAGTGTATATTAGAATAGACAAAAGCATAGTCATTTTCTCAGAAGAACACCACAAAATCAATATTTACCCTATATGTTATCATAAATGAACACGCTGCCATTCATTAACAATTGTTAGTTACTTCCTGTTAACAACAGACCTACCTATGCAATAAATCCTTCATTAAACACCACATTACAAAAAAAGTTTAGGGAACTTAGAGTTTTCTCACAATTAACAATTTATCAGCTATGCCCTTGTATATTCAGCTTTGCCGGTTAGGGCGCATTTAAACGAATGTGGTTTGGTTCCACATCCGAGCCGCATTTTTTGCGGCTCGGATGCTAACCCATTCACTTCAATGGGGACGCAAAAGATGCGGACAGTACTCCGTGTGCTGTCCAGTTCGGTTGCTCCATCCCGTGGCACCGCAAAAATGATAGGTCATGTCCTATTCTTGTCCGTTTTGCGGACAAGAATAGGCATTTCTATAATGGGCTGCCCATTCCGTTCCGCAAATTGCAGAAGGCATATGGGCAGCATCCGTGTTTTGCGGATCCGCAATTTGCGGGACGCAAAACACGGCACGTTCGTGTCCATGAGCCCATAGTCTCATAGGCTATAGACTTTAAGTCAAAAGGCAGCACACATACTTGACTACCGCTCCTTTCAAAATTCTCCTCACTACAATTTAGGCCCTATGTTCAATTTCTGGTATTTTGTGGCTTTTGGAAAGTTTTCCCTTTAACCCCTTCCCATTGCCCAAAGGTAAAATTACATGGGGGTGGGGGTTTAAAGATGGTGCCCACTTTCAAGCACCATAGCCGCCAGGTGCCTGCTGTTTTAAACAGCAGGCACCCAGGACTAATGTGTGCAATCAACGATAACGTCAATTGCACACATTTAACTCCTCAGATGCTGTGGTCAAATGTGACTGTGGTATCTGGGAGATCAAAAACCGGGAGCTTGTGCTCCCGACCGTCCACTGGCTCCCCCGGGCAAGGATCGGAGGAGTTGGATAATGAGTGTGGCAGCCTCAGTCCTCCTGAATGATCAAAGGCTGTCACTATTGCATTGGAGTCTAGGAGAGAAGCAATCTAATGATTGATTGTTCAAGTTCCCTAGGGGAAAAAAAATTCTATTTTTTTAATTCCACCCCATTTGGAATTTTTTTCCCAGTTCCCACTACATTGTCTGCAACCCTAAATGGTGTCGGCAAAAAACAAGCTCCCATAATGTATGTCTATGTGAATGGAAAAATAAAAAAGCTATGGCTTTAGGAAGGCAGGGAGTAAAAAACGAAAATGAAAACAGAAAATTGCCTATTCATGAAAGGGTTACAGGGTTTGTCTCATCTCTCAGTTACTAAGTGGAGTAACCCCCTTCTAGTTGGGAAACAGCAGAGTGCTCTGTTGCTCTGCTGTTTCAGTAGCTCCCATTGCCGTGCATGCTATGCTGTCTCTGAATTAATTATATTTTTGCATGGTATTTTTTCTGCAACAATGCAATGTACATTCGTGGCCAAAAGTTTTGAGAATTACATAAATATTGGAAATTGGAAAAGTTGATGCTTAAGTTTTTATAATAGCAATTTGCATATACTCCAGAATGTTATGAAGAGTGATAAGATGAATTGCATAGTCCTTCTTTGCCATGAAAATTAACTTAATCCCCAAAAAACCTTTCCACTACATTTCATTGCTGTCATTAAACGACCTGCTGAGATCATATCAGTAATCGTCTTGTTAACTAAGGTGAGAATGTTGACAAGCACAAGGCTGGAGATCATTATGTCAGGCTGATTGGGTTAAAATGGCAGACTTGACCTGTTAAAAGGAGGGTGATGCTTACAATCATTGTTCTTCCATTGTTAACCATGGTGACCTGCAAAGAAACGCGTGAAGCCATCATTGCGTTGCCTAAAAATGGCTTCACAGGCAAGGATAATGTGGCTACTAAGATTGCACCTCAATCAACAATTTATAGGATCATCAAGAACTTCAAGGAAAGAGGTTCAATTCTTGTTAAGAAGGCTTCAGGGCATCCAAGAAAGTCCAGCAGGCGCGGGATCGGCGTGCCACCAGTGCAGAGCTTGCTCAGGAATGGCAGCAGGCAGGTGTGAGCACATCTGCACGCACAGTGAGGCGAAGACTTTTGGAAGATGGCCTGGTGTCAAGAAGGGCAGCAAAGAAGCCACTTCTCACCCAAAAAAACATCAGGGACAGATTGATCTTCTGCAGAAAATATGGTGAATGGACTGCTGAGGACTGGGGCAAAGTCATATTCTCCTATGAAGCCTCTTTCCGATTGTTTGGGGCATCAGGAAAAAGGCTTGTCCGGAGAAGAAAAGGTGAGCGCTACCATCAGTCCTGTACAGTAAACAGTAAAGCATACTAAGACCATTCATGTGTGGGGTTGCTTCTCATCCAAGGGAGTGGGCTCACTCACAATTTTGCCCAAAAACACAGCCATGAATAAAGAATGGTACCAAAACACCCTCCAACAGCAACTTCTTCCAACAATCCAACAACAGTTTGGTGAAGAACAATGCATTTTTCAGCACGATGGAGCACCGTGCCATGAGGCAAAAGTGATAACTAAGTGTCTCGGGGACCAAAACGTTGACATTTTGGGTCCATGGCCTGGAAACTCCCCAGATCTTAATCCCATTGAGAACTTGTGGTCAATTCTTAAGAGGCGGGTGGACAAACAAAAACCCACTAATTCTGACAAACTCCAAGAAGTGATTATGAAAGAATGGGTTGCTATCAGTCAGGAATTGGCCCAGAAGTTGATTGAGAGCATGCCCAGTCGAATTGCAGAGGTCCTGAAAAAGAAGGGCCAACACTGCAAATACTAACTCTTTGCATAAATGTCATGTAATTGTCGATAAAAGCCTTTGAAACGTATGAAGTGCGTGTAATTATATTTCACTACATCACAGAAACAACTGAAACAAAGATCTAAAAGCAGTTTAGCAGCAAACTTTGTGAAAACTAATATTTGTGTCATTCTCAAAACTTTTGGCCAACTGTACAGTCACAGTGGCTTATGCAGGATGATCAATGTGGTGCAGGGACAGACACTTTTGTCTAACTCTATACCAATTATTAGTTGTCTTAGTTTGGAACACAATTTGTCGCAATTCTGGCATAAAATGGTGCATCGTATTACATGCTCCTTTCAAATCAAGCCCTACCCCCTAATAAACAAGTCTGAAAAAAGTGTGGAAAAAATTTGTGCTTAATTGTGCCAATTTGTTTCACAATTATGCCAACTTTCACTACATATTTTAGGCACATACACATTAGTAAATTTGAACCATTGTTTAGTTTTTATGTACATTACATTGTCCTCTCTAGTAGCGCCCTCTAGTGTTTATCCTTCTGGTTCACCTTCTCCTACATTCAGTGGTGTACTATCCATTCCCCTCCCCTCAGTGCTGCCATAGTGATCTTGTAGAAAAGGAGGCGAAGAAATGAAGACATTTTTTATACATTCAACCCTACAAAATTTATGGAAATATATATACTATATATCTCTCTAGACAGCAGAGAAGGGAGGCATTACATATCAGAGGTATCTCTGGGGCTATATGTGAGAGACTATTTTCTATGCAGGGGAAGAAGGGGTTAACAAGAACTAATTGCAGTGTGTGGGAGATGCAGGTGTCTCATAAGTTGCTGCCCATAGAAAGGAAAGTTCTCCATCTGAGTAAAAAAGTTTTAAAAAGTGTTTAGATCTATCAGATAACTCCTTTAAAGTAATTGTGCACTAAGCCTGACCATTGTTATACTATGGTCTCTTTCACACAAGCATATCGAAATCTGTTCATATTCTGGCTGCGGACTACACACAGATTCAGGATCAGGATTGTCATCAGTATTGCGTCAATATTTCATCCGGATTGACACGTGTATTTCTTCCTACCAGCATTTTTTATGCACTCCATAGACTATAATGTGCTTATTTGGAAGCAAATACGCACAAAACTAGGACATGCTACATATTTCAAATACTGATCATTCACCCGTTCGTGGTGTATTGCGGATCCGCAATACACCCGGCCGGAAACCCCCATAGAACTGCCTATTCTTGTCCGCAATTGCGGACAAGAATAGGACATGTTCTATTTTTTTGCGGCGCCGCGGCTCGGAATTTCGGGGCCAAAGCCCAGAAGTTCGGGGCAGTGCTCCGGAAATGTGGATGCAGAGAGCAAATAGTGTGCTCTCCGCATCCATTAATGCCCCATTGAGAATGAATGGGTCCGCACCTGTTCCCGATATTGCGGAACGGATGTGGACCCATTTGCGGATGTGTGAATGGACCCTAATGTGAATTGCCCTATTCATTAACATTAGCAGCAGATTCCAGTACACAAAATATGCGCCATATATAGGTTGCAAATGAAGATTGCATGGTTGTGTGCTTGACTTTATCCATTTGTTTGTAATGGATATGCATGCCACTCCTAGTCTTAATAATGAAGAGGAATGCATACGACACATGGCACATCCATATTCAATGTAAAAAAAATTACGTGATTCAAAAATCCAGCTTTCTGCTGGGAAAAAAAATCTGAAAACACAGTAACGGATACTTTGCTCCTTGCTCCCCTACGTCACAAATCAACAGCGCTGTAATCTCGTGATGCGCAAGCTAGCGCATGCGCAGTGTCGGCATAGTGTTCCTTCCTTCAGGGAACGAACTGCGCATGCGCTAGCTCGCGCATCACGAGATTATGGCGCTCTAGCTTTGTGACAACGGGGAGCAAGGAGGAGATTCGGAGGACGCGGGGCGGTGCTGGGCTCCTTCACACTGGACTCATCTCAGGTACAGGACACATCTCAGGTTCATTTGCATATCTATCAAATCGTTTTTTGACACAATAAAAACACAGAGAGCTATGGGGACTGGGTATTGCGGATGTGCTAGCAGCCCATGTCCTCAGCTCTATTGCCAAATTCCAGGCGACAGGTTCCCTTTAATGCTGATATATTCTGTACACATAATAACTCCATATACTGCATACACAAATAGTGCTGTACCCTGTACATGTGTATATTACTGTACACACAAAATTGCAAAATTAAAAGTCTGTGAAGCAACTGCAAAAATGCAATAACATCTAACATACGGAGTTACACAAAGGTTGCTACCAAATGCAACAAGTAAACTGCATTAGTTGCAACATGCAATATACAACAGTTGGGCAACATAATAAGGTCATGTATAATGACTGCACTTAATAGTCATTGTGTATCTCAAATTGCCTGCAAAAATAAAATAATTTATCTTACAAGAGATGGTGATTGGTTCATTACAGGAAATGCGATCAAATAGGGCATGGGACCCACCAGAGGTCACTGTGATGGTCACCAAATGACAACAGGTAAAGCTCTGTTTCCACCAAGTCATTTTACTTTATGCACTTACATGTGGCCTCTTAGCTTTATAAAGCCTAGAACTGCCTTAAAAATAATAACTAAAAATACTGAGTTTTGCTATGGGGCCCCATAATTTCCATGTAAAATATATTATATATATATATATATATATATATATATATATAAAAGTAATAAAACATATTTTAAAAACTATGTCTAAAGCGGGCAATGTAGGTGCAATGAGTCATTGCTATCATGTCCACTATTTAGGAGGATGTGGTTTCAGCAAAATAACACAGGAAACCACTGTCTTCGTTTTTGCACTAGTCCTTTAAAGTCATCATTTAGAGTTGGACATCAATGAATAATCATCATTAACAATACGTAAGTACAAACTACTTCTTGTGGTTCATGCCATACTTAAGGTCCCTTTACATGGACTATTATCAGGTAGATTATTGGAACACATGTTTGAAAAAAACGCTCGTTTCCAATAATTGGCCCGTGTAAAGGTTCTGCTCATTCATCGGGTAAAATAATCGCGGACACCAAAATCATAATTTCTGAGTAGCAGTTTGTGTTGTGTAAACAATATATTTGTTTGGGGATGAGCAATTGCAGTATTGATCACTCTTCCCCATACAGTGGAGGTGGTTGCTGTATGTAAAGGCAGCATTCACCTCCTCTGACGAGCAGACATTTGTTGGGAAAGAATTGTTCCTTCCCCATCATTGTCTGCTCAGCCGAAACATGTAAATGCGCCATTATCAGGGGAATTGCTTGAACGGCACATTATGTAATATATGGCTATTTAATATAAAGCTTATTTTCATTAAACATTTAATAGTTACAGTACAGGTGGCATACATATGTGTTTTTGCCACGCTTTTATGTAAATCATTTTCTTCTATTTTTTTTACACACAAAAAATGTAACAAAAATAGCAATGCAAATACAGATTTCATGGCTTCTTAGGTAAAATTTTTCTATTATTTTAGGGGGCTTTCTGCTTCTGTAGACTTTTATGGCATGTCAATTAGTCCTTATTCACACTTCAGTATTGGATTAGTATTTTGCATCCATTTTTTTAAGCCAAAATGCAAAATTAAAGAGAGGTATAAATGTTTCCATTTTATCCTTTCTGTGTTTAGAATCTACTCCTGTTAGAATTCACAAGTGTGGAGGAGGGGTAAAACCTGTATTCCACTAGTAACTTGTAACGCTCATTAGCAGTCATCTGGCAGTCTAATACTGCCGCAGATTATCTGATGAACGAGCAAATGCTAAAAGATCATGGTTTGTCACAATCTGCTGCCAGCAAATAACTAGACAGCAGGGGGACGAGCAATGGCATAGCGATCACTCCTCATCATGCTGTGGAGGAGATCGCTGCATGTAATAGCAGCAGTCACCTCTGCTAGAAAGCAGACGATTGCCAGGAAAGAACGATTCACTCCCGACAATTACCTGCAGAAACGGCTGGTGTAATACACCCTTATGGCTCAAAAATATGGTTGCTGAAGCTTGACTTTCTTTTAATTAGTTATTAATTAATTAATGATTTGTATAATTAATGATCCCCAAAAATTAAAGGGGTTGTCTCAACTGAGATGTTGTGCCACTAATGTCAGATAGATAGGGGTCCCACCTCTGGGACCCGCACCTATCACTAGAACGAGGCCCCCAAAGTGAACGAGAGTGAAACGTGCAACCGCGACCGCCATCCATTCACTTTTATGGGAATTCCGATTCATAGAAAAGTAGAAACCAATGAGGGGTAATCTGTTTACACCACGCATATTCAATGGGTCTTGAGTAGGGTTGAGCGAACCCGAACTGTAAAGTTCGGGTTTGCACCGAACTTTAGGATTTTTGGACCCCGGACCCGAAGCCGAACATTTCCGTAAAAGTTCAGGTTCGGGTTCGGTGGTTTCTTGGCGCTTTTTGAAAGGCTGTACAGCAGCCAATCAACAAGCATCATATTACTTGCCCCAAGAGGCCATCACAGCCATGCCTACTAATGGCATGGCTGTGATTGGCCAGTGCAGCATGTGACCCAGGCCCTATATAAGCTTGGGTCATGTAGCGCTGCACGTCACTCTGCTGTTACAAGTGTAGGAAGGGGGTGCTGTTGGACTTGTGATTTCAGGGAGAGATTAGGAGAGAATCTAACTCAGCGATCTACAGATTGTGTGGGTGCAGGGCACCATCGTTTTACCCTGCCCTGAGCTCATTGACCAAAAAATGCTAACTTTTAGAATTCAGTTAGTTAGGTGGGTGGCGGCGGCGGCCATTTTATGCATGCTCAGTGCACCAGGACTGCATCTAAACTTTTGGGACATTGCAAATCACCATTTTTTGGGGGCAAACTACAACATCTGAATTAGTCAGTGTGCAATTTAAGGTAGAAATACACCCATCATTTTCTGGGGTTTTAAAAACACACCATTTTTTTTCAAAAAACTGTATTTTTCAGATCTGCAAGTGTTAAATTCAAGTTTAATATATACAGCTTTCATATTCTGTTAGCAAAAAAAATCTTTTTGGGCAATCCACAACATCTGGATTAGGCTACATGTACATGAACCTATGTGTTTTGCGGTCCGCAAATTGCGGATCCGCAAAAAAACAGATGGCATACGTTTTTTTTGCGGATCCGTTTTTTTTGCAGATCCATTGTAATAATGCCTATCCTTGTCCGCAAACTAGAAAAAAAATAGGATATGCACAATTTTTTTTGCAGGGCAACAAAACGGACATACTGATGCGGACAGTACACGGTGTGCTGTCCGTGTTTTTTGCGGACCCATTGAAATGAATGGGTCCCCATCCTATCCGCAAAAAAATACACCCATCATTTCCTGGGGTTTGAAAAACACACAATTTTTTTTAAAAAACTGTATTTTCCAGATCTGAAAGTGTTAAATTCAAGTTTAATATATACAGTTTTCATATTCTGTTAGCAAAAAAAAACATCTGTATTAGTCAGTGTGCAATTTAAGATAGAAATACACCCATCATTTTCTGGGGTTTGAAAAACACACTCTTTTGACAAAAAACACTATTTTCAGGCCTTGCCGCATCAGCACGTGTGAAATTACAGGCTTATATACTGCTGTCAAATTCAGTTTTTAAACAAACACTCATTTGGGCACAAAAAATGTAGTTGGCAGCCATAGATGCAGATGTCATTGTCAGATACACCGTTAATACATTTGGGTTAGGCTACATGCACACGACCGTTGTGTGTTTTGCGGTCCGCAAATTGCGGATCCGCAAAACACGGATGGCGTCCGTGTGTGTTACACAATTTGCGGAACGGCACGGACAGTCATTGATATAACTGCCTATTCTTGTCCATTTTGCGGACAAGAATAGGACAGGTTATATTTTTTTTGCGGACCAAGGAACGGAGCAACGGATGCGGACAGCACACGAAGTGCTGTCCGCATCTTTAGCGGCCCCATTGAAGTGAATGGGTCCGCATCCAAGCCGCAAAAACTGCGGCTCGGATGCGGACCAAAACAACGAATGAGGCCTTACATTCAGAGATTTTAAATACCGCCATTTGGTGCACCAATATTGAATTCAGGCCTACACTGGTGCAGGCCCTGTGAGATACCCCCTCTACATACAGGGGTTTAAATTAGGCATTTGAAATACAGCCATTTGAAATGCAGCCTTTTTGTGCAAAGATATATTTACTTCAGGCCTACAGAGGTTTAGGGCGTGTGAGATACCACCTCTACATACAGGGGTTTGAATTAGGCATTTGAAATACAGCCATTTTGGGCAAATTTTTTTTTTCTTTTATTGAGGCCTAGTCTGGTTCAGGCCGTGTGAGGTACATACTGTCGTTCTATTCTACTATTAATTAAACACCCATTTAGGGCAAGATCCCAAATTTAAAAAATATGAGGAAAGTGTCAAATAAGGGACGTGGCCCAGGTCATGGTGCTGCTGGTGGAGCTCCTGTTGCAGGGAGAGGACGTGGTCGATCTGTGCCAGTGAAACCCCTTCCTCAGGTGCGAGTAGTCGAAAAACCTGCAGCGGTATTTGGTTAGGCCTAATGCTGCTCTACGAATGGTGAGGCCTGAACAAGTACAGGCGATAGTAGATTGGGTTGCTGACAGTGCATCCAGTTCCGTCACATTGTCTCTCACCCAGTCTCTCGCTGAAAGACCACAGTTGGCACCTGCAGCCGATGTCCATCAGTCTTTCACCTCACCCCCTTGCAAATCAGCCAAGCAGTCTGAGCCCCAAGTCATGCAGCAGTCTCTTCTGCTTTTTGATGACTCTGTTAGCAGGGTTTCCCAGGGCCATCCACTTAGCCCTGCCCCAGAAGTGGAAGAGATTGAGTGAACCGATGCCCAACCAGTTATTTTTCAAGATGAGTACATGGGAGCACCATCGCAGCACATCTCGGATGATGACGAAACACAGGTGCCAACTGCTGGGGCTTTCGAAAGTGTGCAGACCGACAAGGAAGTCAGGGGTGAAGACTGGGTGGAAGATGATGTGGAGGACGATGAAGTCCTCGACCCCACACGGAATCAAGGTCATGCGAGTGACCAATGTAGTTCGGAGGAAGAGGCGGTGGTTGCACAGAGCCACCAGCACAGCAGAAGACGGAGCAGGGTGCAAAAGCGGAGCGGCCATCCTCTAGACAGTACGCCTCCTACTGCCCACCGCAGCAAGGGACCGAGCACACCAAAGCCAGCTCCAAGGAGTTCCCTGGCGTGGCAGTTCTTCAGACAATGTGCTGACGACAAGACACGAGTGGTTTGCACGCTGTGCAATCAGAGCCTGAAGCGAGGCATAAACGTTCTCAACTTGAGCACAACCTGCATGACCAGGCATTTAAGTGCAAAGCACGAGCTGCAGTGGAGTAGACACCTCAAAAGCCAAGAAAGGTCTCTGGCTCCTCCTGCTTCCTCTTCTGCTGCAGTCACGGCCTCTTCATCCACCTCTGGAGTGACAGTGCCACCTGGCACCCCACAAACAGAGGATCTGCCAGCAACACCAACACCTAGGTCACCAAGCATCTCCACAATGTCACACGGAAGCGTTCAGCTCTCCATATATCTCAAACGCTGGATAGGAAGAGGAAGTACCCCCCTACCCACCCGCGATCCCTAGCCCTGAATGCCAGCATTTCTAAATTACTTGCCTTTGAAATGCTGTCATTCCGTCTGGTGTAGACGGATAGTTTTAAAGGCCTTATGGCGGTGGCTGTCCCACAGTACGTCGTGCCCAGCCGACACTCCTTTTCAAGGCGAGCTATCCCTTCCCTTCACAACCAAGTAGGGGACAAAATCAGGTGTGCACTCTGCAACGCCATCTGTGGCAAGGTGCACCTGACTACGGATACGTGGACCAGTAATCACGGTCAGGGCCGTTATATCTCCATAACAGTACACTGGGTAAATGCAGTGGCGGCTGTGCCTGAGGCGGATAGCAGTTTGGTGCATGTACTAGCACCACCGAGGATTGCAGGATGCTTCAGTTTGCCTACGTTTGCTTCCTCCTCCTACTCTGCTTCCTCATCCTCTACCAGCTCCTCATCCGGTCAGCGTAACACCTTCACCACCAACTTCAGCACACCCAGGGGTAAATGACAGCAGGCAGTTTTAAAACTTATCTGTTTGGGGGACTAACCCCACACTGCGCAGGAGCTGTGGACGGGCCTTGAAAACAGACCGATGAGTCGTTTGTGCCAGTCAGCCTCAAGCCCGGCCTGGTGGTGTGCGATAATGGGCAAAATCTCGTAGCAGCTCTGGGACTAGCCGGTTTGACGCACATCCCTTGCCTGCCGCATGTGCTGAATTTGGTGGTGCAGAGATTCCTTAAAAATTACCCCGACATGTCAGAGCTGCTGCATAAAGTGCGGGCCATCTGTGCGCGCTTTCGGCGTTCTCACCCTGCTGCTTTTTGCTTGTCAGCGCTGCAGCGTAACTTCGGCCTTCCCGCTCACCGCCTCATATGCGACGTGCCCACAAGGTAGAACTCCACCTTGCACATGCTGGCCAGACTGTGCGAGCAGCAGCAGGCGATAGTGGAGTTTTAGCTCGGCGGAACAGCACCACTTCACCACCAATGACTGGGCCTCCATGCGAGACCTGTGTTCCTTGTTGCACTGTTTCGAGTACTCCACCAACATGGCCAGTGCCGATAACGCCGTTCTCAGCGTTATTATCCCACTTCTATGCCTCCTTGAAAAAACGCTCCTGGCGATGATGGAAGAGGATGTGGCATAGGAGGAGGAAGAGGGATCATTTCGTAGGGTTTCTGGACAGTCATTTCCAAGTGGCTCCGAGGGTGGGTTCCTGCACCCACAAACCCAAAGTACACAATTGTCCAGCCAAGGCACAGTTCTGAAGGATGAGGAGGTGGAGGAGGAGGAACTATGTTCACAGCAGGGTGGCACCCAGACCAGCTCATGGCCATCACTGGTGCGTGAATGGGGGGGATACAGAGGACACAGGCGATACACCTCCCACAGAGGACAGCTTTTCGTTGCCTCTGGGCAGCCTGGCACACATGAGCGATTACATGCTGCAGTGTCTCCACAACGACCGCCGAGTTGCCCACATTCTAACTTGTGCTGATTACTGGGTAGCCACGCTGCTGGATCCCCGTTACAAGGACAACGTACCCTCCTTAATTCCGTCACTGGAGCGTGATCATAAGATGCACGAGTACCAGCGCACGCTGGTAGACGCGCTGCTGGTGGCATTCCCACCTGACAGCGGGGGCACAGTGGAAGCACAAGGCGAAGGCAGAGGACAAGGAAGAGGTCGCCAACGCAGCTCGGGCACCGCCAACAACTCAGAAGGCAGGGTTAGCATGGCCGAAATGTGGAAAAGCTTTGTCAGCACGCCACAACAACCAGCACCACCAGCTGATATGGAACGTCTTAGCAGGAGGCAGCATTGCACCAACATGGTGGAGCAGTATGTGTGCACACGCCTACACGTACTGAATGACGGGTCTGCCCCCTTCAACTTCTGGGTCTCCAAATCGGGCACATGGCCTGAGCTTGCCCTGTACGCCTTGGAGGTGCTGGCCTGCCCTGCAGCCAGTGTATTATCTGAACATGTGTTTAGCACGGCAGGGGCGTCATCACAGACAAGCGCAGCCGCCTGTCCACAGCCAATGTGGACAAGCTCACGTTCATTAAAATGAACCAGGCGTGGATCCCTCAGGACTTGTCCATACCTTGTGCAGAATAGACATGTATACCGGCACTAAGCAGCCAATGTTATACTGCAGCGCAATTGTTCATGTTTGTATTTTGGATATTTCACACTCTTTTGGAGTGTACCTTAATTTTACAAAATTAAATTAAAACCAAAAACCTGTGTTGGCTATCTCGTACTCCTCCACCGCCGCTTCCACCTACTCCGCTGCGTCCACCGCCTCCTCAAACTCCTACTCCACATGGAACTCCACCTCATAAATCCATTTATTTTTTTTTGTACGTGTTTTATTTTATATCATTTCACTACTTTGTCATTTACATTTTTGGGTGAAATTTACCAATTTTTGGGTGTATAGTACCACTGCTATACCTAGTAGACCAGTAAAAAAATAAATTGTCAGTTATATTTTATGGTGAAATTAACAAATGTTTGGGTGTATAGTACCACTGCTATACCTAGTAGACAGGTTAAACAAAGAAAAAAAAATTGTCATGTACTTTTTCGGGTTAAATTAACCAATTTTTCAGTGTATAGTACCACTGCTTTACCTAATAGGCCGGTTAAAAAAATAATAATTGTCATTTACATTTTAGGGGGAAATTCACCAATTTTGGTGTGTATAGTACCACTGCTATACCTAGTAGACAGGTAAAAAAAAAAAAAAAAAAATTGTCAGTTACATTTCATGGTTAAATTAACAAATTTTGGGTGTATAGTATCACTGCTATACCTAGTAGATAGGTTAAACAAAAAAAAATTGTCATTTACTTTTTTGGGTGAAATTAACCAATTTTTGGGTGTATAGTACCACTGCTATACCTAGTAGGCCGGTTAAAAAATAAATAAATTGTCATTTACTTTTTTGGGTGAAATTAACAATTTTTTGGGTGTATAGTACCACTGCTATACCTAGTAGACAGGTTAAACAAAAAAATTAATGTAATTTACATTTTCTGGCGAAATAAACAAATTTTTGGGTGTATAGTACCACTGCTATACCTAGTAGACAGGCTAAAAAAAAAAATTGTCAGTTACATTTTTGGGTGAAATTCACCAATTTTTGGGTGTAATATACCCGATGAGTGTATATTACACCCACAAATTGGTGAATTTCACCCAAAAATGTAACTGACAATTTTTTTGACAGCTTAATAAATTTCAATAATTTTTCTGTTACATTCTTGGGTTGACATTATACAATTTTAGATGTGAATAAACACCTGCTATGCATAGCTGACAGGGAATAAAATGTTATAAATTATTCAGTAATTAATGCGCACCACATCCTTACATTCAATGCTTAAACTTTGAAAAGTTGTCACACTTTTATAATTTAATAATTTCTCCCATATTTCAACTCCAATTTGAAATTTGAAAAAATGGATCCTCCCTTAAATTTGGTCTCTTTTTCTCGCGCTCCCTCTCCGGCCTGGAACCCTGATTCCCCGCCACCCGTAATCACCATGGTAGGCGCATAAAAGAACATCGAAAGTTGATAGAGCAGATATCAAATTGGATCGTGAACATCACTGGGACGTGCGACATGGTGGGGCAGTAAGTGTGCACACGCCTACACGAACTGACTGACAGGGGTCAGCCCCTGCAACTTCTGGGTCTCCAAATTGGGCACATGGCCTGAGCTTGCCCTTTACGCCTTGGAGGTGCTGGCCTGCCCTGCAGCCAGTGTATTGTCTGAACGTGTGTTTAGCATGACTGGAGGGGGTTATCACAGATTATATTTCCCAATGTTTTGGGGTGTACCCTAATTTTAAAAATAAAATTTAAAACCAAAAAGCAGTGTAGACTACCTCCTCCTCCTCCACCGCCGCTTCCACCGCCACCACCACATCCACCGCCTCCTCAACCTCCTACTATATATGGACCTGGTCCTCCTAGATCAAGATTTTTTTATTTATTTTTTTACGTATTTTATGTTATTTAAAGTTATTTCCCTATCCACAATTGTTTGCAGAGCACTTGCCATGCTTTTAACCACATTTTGACGCCATTTGCAGCCCTCTAGCCCTTTCCATGACTTTTCTACAGCCATTTTAGTGTTCAAAAGTTCGGGTCCCCATTGACTTCAATGGGGTTTGGGGTCAAGTTCAGGTCAAGTTCGGGTCCCGAACCCGTCGAACCCGAACATCAAGGTGTCAGCTCAACTCTAGTCTTGAGCATACAAACTTATCAAGAAAGACCTAAAAAACGTAATTTGCACTATAAAGTAAAGAAGGGAAATAGGAGACATAATCGAAATCTTCAACTCCTCACAGCTGCAGCCAGTTTTGGCATGATTTATTTAGCTTTTTCATCCCCAACTTCCGAGCCATAACTTTTTAACTTCTACACAGACTTAGTTTTATCAGGGGTTGTTTTTTTGTAATATGAGTTGTGACGAAACCAACCTCGCCACTGTGTTTTGGAGGGGGCTGGTTGCTAGCCTCTTGCCTCAGGATTATGGCCCATACTAACTTTAAAGAAAACAGGCCGGCCGCACAGCTTAAATCTGTCTTTGGAATTGTGTTTTATGTTATTATGCGTTCGGTTACATTGTATGTTATGTGAGGGCACCCAGATAGCTAATATTATTGTATTCGTGTATTCTGAGTGCCATTCACCTAATGATATGCACTCAGACTTGAGCTATCTGGGGATATGTTAAATGTCTGTGTTTGCTGTGGGGGTGTGCCATTGTGTGTTTGGGTGGTGATTTCTGTCCTGTTGTCTCCACGTGTGTATTGGTGTTTTCCCTTTGTCCTGAGACATAATTGGATTGCTCCTCGGGTGTCGCCAGGCAGAGAGGAGGAAACCATGATGCATTGTGGGGATGTGTTGTTCTGTTCGGTGTGTCGCAGTCTCCATTCTGGTCCCCTAAGGGCGTGGCCACCAGATGGGGACCTGCATAAATACGGGCGGGTAGCCCTCAATAAAGTGTTCCTGTTTTATCCTTCATCATGTTGAGACTGGTGTTTGGATAACTGATCAAACTGGGGGATTGCTATACGCTGAAGATTTGCTATACTCCCCTGGCATAACTACTAGCTCTTGTAAGAGCTGTTCCTGCTCTCTGGCTGTAGGAGAGGTTCACCCACTGGAGCCTGGAGCCTTGTCGTAGGTCCAGCGTGGGTGGAGGACGGTGAGACCCCAACCAAGCTGCGGCGGTTCGTGGGGTCTGCAGGGCGTACGGTGTCAAGTGGAGTGCTTGGAGTCCTCGGAAAGCACTAGGAGCATCTATCGACGGAGGTACCCGGTCGGGGTGCTAGGCGTTCCGTTACATGTAACGGATTAACACCAAATATGAACTAAGTCTATATTTCTCTTTTTCTCTAGAAATATGGCAATAAACGCTTTTAGCGCAAATAACACCAAATGTGAACTGCGTCTATTTTTCTCGTATTGTAGTGAAATATGCCAAGAAACGCTTTTAGCGCGATTAACACCAAATATGAACTAAGTCTCTCTCTTAACAACAAAAGTTACTGCGCAAATATTTCTCGTATTGTATAGAAATAGGCCACTAAATGATATCAGCGCAGTTAACAGCAAAAGTGACCTGCGTATATATTTATCTTTTACCACAGATAAAAGCCACTAAAGGCTTTTCAACATAGCACTTGCACCCCAATAACTAATTGCTGGAATGCCAGAGCTGTATAATGAGACTATCTGGATCCCGAAGTAATGTTTCCCTGCACTCGTAAATAGCTTTTTTTCACAATGAGGATTTTCCTATTACTCTACCTAGCATCTGCACACGTCTCTCCCTGCTTGTGAAATGATTCCTCTCACTATCCTTTCCCTGCACTAGTAAGGGTACTTTCACACTTGTGGCAGAGAATTCCGGCAGGCAGTTCCGTCGCCGGAACTGCCTGCCGGATCCGTCAAAACGTATGCAAACTGATGGCATTGAAATGCCGGATCCGTATCTCCGGTGTCATCCGGAAAAATGGATACAGCATTTATTTTTTTCACATTTTTTGCGGTCTGAGCATGTGCAGACCGCAAAAACTGATCCTTTTTGCCGGAACACTCGGGGCTGGATCCGGCATTAATGCATGTCAATGGGAAAAAATGCCCGATCCGGCATTCCGGCAAGTGTTCGGATTGCTCTCAATTCAGAATGCATTAGGATAAAACTGATCAGTTCTTTTCCAGTATTGAGCCCCTAGGATGGAACTTAATGCCAGAAAAGAATAACGCTAGTGTGAAAGTAGCCTATATCGCTTCTTTCCTTTTTTATTTTTTATTTCACTCTCCCTAACGCCTGCATGCACGTCTGTCCCTGAACAAAGTACGATAGTGAATGGCAGACTCTAAGATGGCCACCGTATTTATAGGGCTGTGACATCACCGGGCTGGCTGGCTGCTGATTGGCTGCATGCATGGCATTATGGGTCAACCCGCCTTCCCAGAGTTCCTTGCCCCATGTCCTCACACATGTAGCCGCCATTTTAGCCACCATTGTAGCCGGCTAGCTGCCATGTTAGGAAAAATTGCGATTCGTTACCACGAAGCACGAGAAAATTCGCATTCGTTCAGAATCGAAATTTTCCTGAAATTCGGAATGAATTCGACTTCGTCAGCTTCGATTCGCTCATCTCTAATGTCACCCACCGAACTAACAGACGGACTAACTATATTAATTTCCCTGTCACATATGCAGTGCAGGTGTACCTCACACCAAAAATGGGTATATGTCACCCACAGAATTAACAGCCAGTGAGGAAGGGAGACGTTGTTATAATATATTTTTTCCTTTTTTTTTTTTTTTTTTCTCTTTTTTTCCTTTTTTCTTCCCCCTCTGCTAGATGGTCAGGATTGTTTCATTGAATGTTAGAGGTTTACGTGAGAAAATAAAGAGATATGCTATCCTTGAGTGGATGAAGAGGTTTCTGCCAGCCATCATTTGCCTACAGGAGACACACTTAGATAAGGAATCTTTGGGATGGTTGGAGAAAAAATGGATAGGGGAAAGTTACCATTCTGTATATACCACTTATTCAAGAGGGGTCTCAATTTTGATCCTTAATAAAATTAAATGGGAGTGTTTGTCATGCGAGGCTGATGACTATGGCAGGTACCTCTTTCTATATTGTAATATAGAAGGGGTTAAGATGGTAATTGCAAATATATATATTCCCCCGCCATATAAGTCAGATGTTTTGTATCAACTGTATAGATTTATGCTGAATAGACAGGAATCTATAATGATAGCGATAGGAGACTATAATGCGGTAATGGATCCACTCAGGGATAGAACATCTAGCGGAGGGGGAAGAACTCAGAATGTAGATTTTTATAAACTAGCCCATGAATTTAATTGGGTTGATGTCTGGCGTTTCCAGAACCCGGATGAAATCATGTATTCCTGCTATTCAAAAACACATCAAACTTGGTTTAGAATAGATATGGTCCTGGGAAATAAAAAATTAATGTCCTATAATAGGATTAAAATAAAGTACTTGCCCATGGCCTTATCAGATCATAACGCGGTGGTAATGGAACTAGAATTGAATAAAAAGAAAAATTTACCTAACTACTGGAAAAAAAACACTAGGGAAAGGGGGACCGTATTGGAGAAAAAAGTTCAAGAAGCAGGAATAACATGTGCAAAATACCCTACTGAACTGAATAAGAAAATATGGGAGGAAGAACAGGAAAAGTTAAAGTTATATCAAATGGATAGAAGCAGGAAAGAATTACTTTTCCAAGGGATTCGGTTAGCCTCAGAGGGAGAAAAAGTTGGTAAACTTCTGGCAAGCATAGTGAGAAACCAAAGAGGGAAATCTTGGATAGGGGCGATTAAAGATAAAAGGGGTATAGTAACTAACACACCTAAAGGAATTAAAGAAGTGTTCCTGGAATATTTCCAGGAGTTATATAAGTCTAGGGTACATTACTCAATACAAGATTTAGAGCTTTACCTAGATCAGATTCCCCTCAGAGAGATATCGCATGCCCAAAAAGAATTTTTAGAAAAAGAAACATCAACGGCGGAAATAAACGAGGTTTTGGGACGGGTAAAACCTGAAAAAGCACCAGGATGTGATGGGCTACCTTTTGAAATATATAAAACTTTCTCCCAGGTGTTAGTACCCGAATTAAAAATAACATTGGATGAGGCCAAAAAAATTGGGGATTTACCAGATTCTATGAAAGAGGCAATTATTACACTAATCCCAAAAAAGGGTAAAGAACAATTAGACCCTGGATCATATAGGCCAATATCGCTTTTAAATACGGATGTCAAAATTTTAGCCAAACTTTTGGCCGAAAGGCTATCAAAAGTGATTAAAAGTGTAATTAATGAAGATCAAACTGGATTCATACCTGGAAGAACGATATATTCAAATATAAGAAGGTTGTTTTTAAATATTGAAGCCAATAGATTAGAAGCGGGGGGAAAAGCGGTACTCTCATTGGATGCCCAAAAGGCATTTGACTGTATTGAATGGGAATATTTATGGATAGTATTAAAAAGATTTGGTATAGGGGATGGATTTATAAGGTGGGTACAGTTAATATACTCCAACCCTAGTGCCAGAGTGATGGTGGATGGGAGCTTGTCCCTGCCTTGCCCTATATCGGGGCACTAGGCAGGGGTGCCCTCTATCTCCACTATTGTTTGCTATTGCGATTGAACCTTTGGCATGTATAATAAGAAGTGATAGGGAGATTAAAGGTTTTCACTCTGAGGGTGGGGAGGAAAAACTGCTAATGTACGCAGATGATATTCTCCTATTTATGCACAATACTGGGGATCAGTTCAATAAAGTTATAGATATAATTGATAGGTTTGGCTTTTTTTCTGGACTAAATATTAATTGGGGTAAATCACATATGATGATGCTGGGAGATGTACAACCACAGGGGGTTCTAAAGGTACAGGTGCTTGGTAAACAGGAAAACTTTAAATATTTAGGGATACAAATTTCTGGAAATGTTGGGGAATATGAAAAATTAAATGTACTCCCCCTTATTAAAGAACTTAGGACCAAAATACATATCTGGCGAAGATTACCGATGTCAATACAGGGCCGGGTAAATTTAATAAAAATGGTTTTCCCCCCTAAAATACTCTATGTCCTTCAAAATGCCCCAGTTAGGTTGCCGCAGGGTACTTTTAGACTATTGGATAGCTTAATGGGAGATTTCCTCTGGAAAGGTATGATCCCCAGAATAAAGAGAGAGATACTTCAGTTCCCAGTGAGTGAAGGTGGACTAGCTGTTCCGAATTGGTTTTTGTATTACTTAATTACACAATATGGTCATATAAAAGTTAGTTTAAATGGTTTAGTAGGTAAGCAGGTACTAAATAGATTGGGTTGGAAAGAAGAATGGAATTATCTAGAGGTGCTGGAATCAGGTACACTTGGTAGAAATAATACTGGAAATAGAATTTTAAATCTATTAGAATACATATGGGTGGAAATTTAAAAAATACTAGAGATTAAAGGGTTTTTGTATTATACACCTATATGGAAAAATGTCCATCTTAAGGAATTGCAGGGGATTAAGGTGTATATAGATTGGGAAAAATAACGGGGTGAAATATATAAACCAGATATTTGAGCAGGGCAAATTGAAAGATTTAAATACAATGGTTAGAGAGTTCGGTATACCACAAAAAGATATATATAAATATTTTCAGCTTAGGAACGCTTTGCATACAGTTTTGCAAGAGGATAAATATAAGATGGAAAGATCTGACACACTGTATAACTTTATTAATGCGGGTGAAAGAGGAGGAGCAACGGCTAAAAGATATAGGATATTGATGAAGGGAAAAAAGAAACAGGTTATAATTCCTGCCAGGATAAAATGGGAAAATGAACTACAATCTTTTACGGAAGAAAAATGGAATGACGCTTTAAAAAACTATGCAGTAGTCTCTAATAGGGGCTCACATAAGATCTCACAATTTTTTGTAGTTCATAGGCTCCATCGATCCCCACAGATATTGAAAAAAATGGGTGTTAGAATTTCGGATAACTGTATGAAATGTGGGGAGAGAATGCTGACTTAATACATTGTTTTTGGAGATGCCCAAGATTGTTCAGATACTGGACAGAAATAACGGACACTGTATATTTAACCTTGAAGGTCCAAATATCAGAAGACCCCATGATTTGTATTTTGGGGGCAACCGAACATCTGAGGTTGAATAGAGATACACGAATGGTCTTGAGTAAGGTGTTATTTCAAGCCAGACTCCTTATACTAAAGAAATGGGTAGGGGCGGACCCTCCAACAGCGGGACAGTGGAGAAAAGCAGTAGACAACCTGATTAAAGAAGAACGAGCGATGGAGGGCCACGCTAGAAAAGTAAAAAGTGTTGATGAATTATGGAAGAACTGGTTGCTTTAGGGCTAGAGAGATGGAATTCCCCCCCCCCCCCCTTGCGTCTCCGTCTCCTTCTCCCCCTCCCCCCCACCACAAGGGTTTTGGGTGGGTAAATGGGGAATGAAGTCATATGTTTATATATAGGAAAAATTGGTATGGTTTTTTGTGATATACTAAAAATGTAATTTTTTATCATGTTGAATTTTTTCTATTCTTGTTGAGATGATGGAAATAAAGAGATATTTAAAAAAAAAAAAAATATTATTATATTTATGTGTCAGGGGTGCAAATATGGTTCATTGCACCCACAAAAGATCGCTATAGGTCACCCACAGAATTAACAGCCAGATTTATTATATTTCTGTGTCAGGGGTGCAAAGTTGGTGTATTGCACCCACAAAAAAATCACTATAGGTCACCCACAGAATAAATAGCCAGATGAGATTCCTAACACTCTCCCTCACTTCAGCTGCCTACTTCCTGTCCCTGCACTACTCAGAGCTGATGGGTGGTGCTACACGTGATCCAGCTTGTATAGAGGCTGGGTCACATGATGCACCGGCCAATCACAGCAATGCCATTACTAGGCATGGCTGTGATGGCTTCTAAGTGCCCACAGCTTAGCACGTTGCCGACCTAGGACAAGAATGCTCGTCCTAACTGAACGGTACTTAATGCACTAGGACGTGCATTCTCTTCCTAGGGTTAACCGGCTGCCCCACGCGCGCTGCCGCGAACAGCAGCAGGGGCCCTGGCTGATACTGACAGCCAGGCCCCTGCTGTATCTGCCAGCATCGGTGAAAACACAGATGCCGGCAGATTAACCCCCTGACCGCGGCATACAGGGGGTTTGCTACAGCTTTTACATTCCCATTGGGTCCCCGTGCTGTGGTGATGGGGACCCGATGGTTGCCAGCTACGGAAGCCCAGGAGATCCAGCCCCAGGGCTGGGTCTCATAGGCACATGTTAGCGTCTTACAGTGTAAGACACTGACAGTTCAATACAGCACAATACAAATGTAACAGGGATCAGAAACGGGGATCAGACCCTGAAATGTTGAAGTTCCATAGTGGGACAAAAAATAAAGTAAAAAAAAAGTTTTACAAAAAAATTAAAAGTTTCAAGTGAAAAAAAAGCGCCCTTTCCCAAAATAAAGTAAAAAAATTTGCAAAAAATAGGGAAAAAAAGAAAATTCGACATATTAGGTATCACCGCATCTGTATCAACTGGCTCTTTAAAAATATCACATGACGGTGAACACCGTAAAAAAAAATACAATAAAAACTTTGCTTAGAAAAAAAGAATTTTTGTCATCTTACATCACTAAAAGTGCAACACCAAGCGATCAAAAAGGCATATGCCCAATAAAATAGTACCAATCTAACCGTCACATCATCCCGCAAAAAATGATCCCCTTCCTAATACAATCGCCCAAAAAATTTAAATAAACTATGGCTCCCAGACTATGGAGACACTAAAATATGATTTTTTTGTTTCAAAAATGCTTTTATTGTGTTAAATGTAAAACAAATAAAAGTAGACAAATTAGATATCGCCGCGTCCGTAACAAACTGCTCTATAAAAATACCACATGACCTAACCCCTCAGGTGAACACCTTAATTTTTTTTAATAAAAACGGTGTAAAAAAATGTCATTTTTTGTCACCTTACATCATAAAAAGTGTAATAGCAAGCGATCAAAAAGTCATACGCATCCCAAAATAGTGCCAATCCAACCGTAATCTCATTCCGCAATAATACCCTACCTAAGACAACAAAAATATGGCACTCAGACTATGGAGACACTAAAACATTATTTTTTTGTTTAAAAAATAATATTATTGTGTAAAACTTAAAAAATTTTAAAAAAAAGTACAGTACAGACCAAAAGTTTGGACACACCTTCTCATTCTAAGAGTTTTCTTTATTTTCATGACTATGAAAATTGTAGATTCACACTGAAGGCATCAAAACTATGAATTAACACATGTGGAATTATATACATAACAAAAAAGTGTGAAACAACTGAAAATATGTCATATTCTAGGTTCTTCAAAGTAGCCACCTTTTGCTTTGATTACTGCTTTGCACCCTCTTGGCATTCTCTTGATGAGCTTCAAGAGGTAGTCACCTGAAATGGTCTTCCAACAGTCTTGAAGGAGTTCCTAGAGATGCTTAGCACTTGTTGGCCCTTTTGCCTTCACTCTGCGGTCCAGCTCACCCCAAACCATCTCGATTGGGTTCAGGTCCGGTGACTGTGGAGGCCAGGTCATCTGGCGCAGCACCCCATCACTCTCCTTCATGGTCAAATAGCCCTTTCACAGCCTGGAGGTGTGTTTGGGGTCATTGTCCTGTTGAAAAATAAATGATGGTCCAACTAAACGCAAACCGGATGGAATAGCATGCCGCTGCAAGATGCTGTAGTAGCCATGCTGGTTCAGTATGCCTTCAATTTTGAATAAATCCCCAACAGTGTCACCAGCAAAGCACCCCTACACCATCACACCTCCTCCTTCATGCTTCACGGTGGGAACCAGGTATGTAGAGTCCATCCGTTCACCTTTTCTGTGTCGCACAAAGACACGGTGGTTGGAACCAAAGATCTCAAATTTGGACTCATCAGACCAAAGCACAGATTTCCACTGGTCTAATGTCCATTCCTTGTGTTCTTTAGCCCAAACAAGTCTCTTCTGCTTGTTGCCTGTCCTTAGCAGTGGTTTCCTAGCAGATATTCTACCATGAAGGCCCGATTCACACAGTCGCCTTTTAACAGTTGTTCTAGAGATGTGTCTGCTGCTAGAACTCTGTGTGGCATTGACCTGGTCTCTAATCTGAGCTGCTGTTAACCTGCGATTTCTGAGGCTGGTGACTCGGATGAACTTATCCTCCGCAGCAGAGGTGACTCTTGGTCTTCCTTTCCTTGGGCGGTCCGCATGTGAGCCAGTTTCTTTGTAGCGCTTGATGGTTTTTGTGACTGCACTTGGGGACACTTTCAAAGTTTTCCCAATTTTTAGGACTGACTGACCTTCATTTCTTAAAGTAACGTGTATCCACCTGACTTCTCCACAACGCAACTGATGGTCCCAACACCATTTATAAGGAAAGAAATCCCACTTATTAAACCTGACAGGGCACACCTGTGAAGTGAAAACCATTTCAGGTGACTACCTCTTGAAGCTCATCAAGAGAATGCCAAGAGTGTGCAAAGCGGTAATCAAAGCAAATGGTGGCTACTTTGAAGAACCTAGAATATGACATATTTTCAGTTGTTTCACACTTTTTTGTTATGTATATAATTCCACATGTGTTAATTCATAGTTTTGATGCCTTTAGTGTGAATCTACAATTTTCATAGTCATGAAAATAAAGAAAACTCTTTGAATGAGAAGGTGTGTCCAAACTTTTGGTTTGTACTGTATACATGTTAGGTGTTTCCACGTCTGTAATGACCTGCTCTATGAAATTATCACATGCCCTAACCCCTCAGGTGAACACCGTTAAAAAATAAAAAATATTTTAAAAAAGCCATTTTTTGTCACCTTACATCACAAAAAGTGTAATAGCAAGCGATCAAAAAGTCATATGCACCCTAAAATAGTACCAATCAAACTGTCATCTCATCCCGAACAAATTGAGCCCCTACATAAAATAGTCACCCAAAAAATAAAAAAAACTTTATTATGTAAAACTGAAACAAACCTCTATAAAAATACCACATGGTCTAACCTGTCAGATGAACATTGTAAATAACAAAAAATAAAAACCATGCCAAAACAGTTATTTTTTGTTACCTTTCCTTGCAAAAAGTGTAATATAGAGCAACCAAAAATCATATGTACCCTAAAATAGTACAAATAAAACTGCCACCTTATCCTAATAGTTTCCAAAATGGGGTAAGTTTTTTGGAGTTTCTACTCTAGGGGCAATTAAATATTGAGTTTTGTTTGGCTGTTAACCCTTATTTTGGTACTGAAAAAAGGATTAAAATGGAAAATCTGCAAAAAAAAGTTAAATTCTGAAATTTCATCTCCATATTCCATTAATTCTTGTGGAACACCTAAAGAGTTAACAAAGTTTGCAAAATCAGTTTTGAATACCTTGAGGGGGTGTAGTTTCTAAAATGGGGTCACTTTTTTGGAGTTTCTACTCTAGGGGTGCATTGGGGGTCTTCAAATGTGACATGGCAGCTTAAAATTATTCCAGTGAAATCTGGCTTCCAAAAACCATATGGCGTTCCTTTCCTTCTGCGCCCTGCTGTGTGCCCGTACAGCAGTTTACGACCACATATGGGGTGTTTCTGTAAACTACAGAATCAGGGCAATAAATATTTAGTTTTATTTGGCTGTTAACCCTTGCTTTATTAGTGGGAAAAAAATGGATTAAAATGGAAAATCTGCCAAAAAAGTGAAATTCTGAAATTTAATCTCCATATTCCATTAATTCTTGTGGAACACCTAAAGGGTTAACAAAGTTTGTAAAATCAGTTTTGAATACCTTGAGGGGGTGTAGTTTCTAAAATTGGGTCACTTTTTGGGAGTTTCTACTCTAGGGGTGCATCGGAGGTCATCAAATGTGACATGGCAGCTTAAAATTATCCCAGTGAAATCTGGCTTCCAAAAACCATATGGCGTTCCTTTCCTTCTGCGCCCTGCTGTGAGCCCGTACAGCAGTTTATGACCACATATGGGGTGTTTCTGTAAACTAAAGAATCAGGGCAATAAATATTGAGTTTTTTTTTGCTGTTAACCCTTTCTTTATCAGTGGGGAAAAAAAGGATTAAAATTGAAATTCTGCCAAAAAAGTGAAATTTTGAAATTTCATCTAAATTTTCCATTAATTCTTGTGGAACACCTAAAGGGTAAACAAAGTTTATAAAATCAGTTTTAAATACCATGAGGGGTGTAGTTTCTAAAGTGGGGTCATTTTTTCGTGGTTTCTATTATGTAAGCCTCACAAAGTGACTTCAGACCTGAACTGGTCCTTAAAAAATGGGTTTTGGAAATGTTCTAAAAAATGTCAAGATTTGCTTCTAAACTTCTAAGCCTTCTAACGTCCCCAAAAAATAAAATGGCATTCACAAAATGAACCAAACATGAAGTAGACATATGGGGAAAGTAAAGTAATAACTATTTTTGGAGTTATTACTATCTATTATAAAAGTAGAGAAATTGAAATTTGGAGATTTTTGGTAAATTTGGTATTTTTTATAAATAAAAATGAACTTTTTTGACTCAGTCTTACCACTGTCATGAAGTACAATATGTGACGAGAAAACAATCTCAGAATGGCCTGGATAAAAGTAAAAGCGTTTTAAAGATTCGTATCACCACATAAAGTGACACGTCAGATTTGCTAAAAATGGCCTGGTCCTTAAGGTGAAAAATGGCACGGTCCTTAAGGTGTTAAAAGCTTGTTGATTGACTGCCCTGCAGCCTTTCAACAAGCTTTATTAAATGGGTACCCAAACTTGCAGTTCGGGTTTGCTCAACACTATATAGGAATAACTTTGAATTGTAGGTACTGTAATTTTAAAGTGTAACTGCCATTTCACTACCAAAAATTAAATTCCTAACATATGTGATGCTGAAGGGAAGATATTCATGAAGCTGGATTTTTCAGCTAATTTTACCTTTCTGATGTCTGTATTCAGCCCTTAGCAACCATGTTTCTCTGTGACTCTATTTCAGCAACCTCCTAACATGGCCTCTGCTGCTTTTCCTGTGATGATCTTTGCCCTTCCTTGAGGCCATCCTGTATTTCCCTCACTTCCCATAAGCCCTTGCTCTCCTCACATGAACTAGCAGAATCAATCAGAAAGCAGATAACTTCCCACAGCACCAAGAGCAGTGTGTATTATTAGCCAGCTGTCCCTCATTCTCTACCAGACTGACAGGGAGGGGGTGCTGCTTTAGCTGCTTATATATCTGGTTTGGTACCAGCTAGAAATATTCCAAGCTTTCAGACAATACCAGAATGACATAAATCTGGTCAGTACAGGGGAAGATATCAATGATAGAAATCGGAATGCTGTGAACAAAGCTGAAAGTAAAAGCAGATTTTACCCGCGATTATTCCCGACTCTATTTCTAACAGTGATTTCTCCTCTGTTGCTTGGACTAGTAATTCTGGTCTTGTATGAAAGCCTGGACTGTCAGCTTTTAAACAAGACCAGATATTTCTAGCTGCTGCCATTGAGAAGATATCACCATCTAAATCAGCCCTCCCCCTCCACTTTCTGCCTCAGCCCAGCTCCAGGCTGTCAGGGCTGAGCTTCTCCTGAGAAGACGGACTGCACATGGCAACGCTGTGAGATGAGAGCTGCTAAATAGGAAAGTAGCATGCATTTGTGGAAGTTATTAGCAGGTATAATTGAAAATGATCAAATTTTTAATCATAAAAGCACTTATAGAGCAGGGTGTACTATACCATTAGGGAATAAAAAATGAAACGGCAGTTACACTTTAAGTGAATGTCTTCTTGTGATAATACGTTATATGATCATTAACCCCTTTCATGACATCTGCCGCACATGTATGGAGAATGTCATGTCTTTTAAGATGGGACACACTCAGGAGGAGAGCAAATGCCATAATCGGCAGGTGCACTGTTGTTTTACACAGCAGATACAGGTCAGCAGTATCTGGTATCAAAGACAACTTCAATTACAGACACTTAACCCTTCAAACGCCGTGGTCAATTATGATCCCAGCTTATTAGCAGTCATTTAGCGGAAGCAAGCTTCTCATGATAACCAAACACCCCCTTTCTTGTGATGAGGTTACAGGACCCTTTGGTATCAGCCAGGAGACTTGTAAAGGCTCCTAGGCCTGCCATAGTAAGTTTCCTAATGAGCCCTCATTAGAAATATAGTAATTTCCCCATAAACTGCAATGGTAAACCATTGCAGTCTGTAGTAGAAACTATCTAATGATCATATGTTCACACACCCACGGGGGGGCTAAAAATAAAGTTAAAAAGTAATAAAAAAGTTTTAAAAAACAAACAAAAAGAATTAAAAATGTATATCCCCCATTCCTCAATTTTAATATAAAAATTAACAAACAATACAAAAAAATAAACATCATTGGTATGCCTGCATCCTCCAGTCCCTGTCTCACCTCTGGCCTTTTGGTCCATCCAAGTTCCCCCTCTCTGGTCTCCTACCAGTCCTTCCAGGTTTCCCCCATATGACTAATCCTTGGTTCATTTATCCTCTGGAATCTTTTTTGATTAGAGCCTCCCCATCTCTGTTATCCAAGAATCTCTGTCACTTACCGCTCTTCCAATACGAGCCGAGGTCAGGAGTGTGTGCCGCCCTGAGCTCCACCCTCACTTCTGTCCCTGCCTACTTGCACGGTCCACCCTAGGCGACGTTGTACAACTTGACGGCGGTCCCTAATCTGAGTACGTGCAGGGTCTTAAAGGTAAGAATGCAATAAAGGAGAAAACAAGAAACAAAGTGACAGGCAGGCACTGAGGGGTTAATCAAATATCAAAGTCAATACGAGCCGAGGTCAGGAGCCAGGAGGAACAATACAAAAGGTAAAATCAAGATCAAGTCAAACTCACGCCGGGGTCAAAGCCAAGAGGTCACGTCAAATGCAGGAGATAGCAAGAGCGAGGTCAAAATACGGAGTCGAGATCAAAACACAACAAACACTAACAGACAATATGCTGGTGAATAAAATAAGACCAATCAGAGGCAACCCGTGGCCAGCAGGCTGCCTGTTTAACTAGCTCTGGCTGGTGAGTCTCATGACGTGGCCAGCGTCGCATGACTCACAGAACACAGCCCAACACAGATGAACACTGATCATCATTATCGGCGCTCAGCACCCCTGCCGCTCGCCTGCTGCCATGGAGACGAGGACGCAGGCTGCGAAGGAAGCACACGTTGCTGAACCCTCGTTAAAAATTTCTTAGCCTTCCCCCTCATACAGTACACTACGTGCAGAATTATTAGGCAAATGAGTATTTTGACCACATCATCCCCTTTATGCATGTTGTCTTACTCCAAGCTGTATAGGCTCCAAAGCCTACTACCAATTAAGCATATTAGGTGATGTGCATCTCTGTAATGAGAAGAGGGTGTGGTCTAATGACATCAACACCCTATACCAGGTGTGCATAATTATTAGGCAACTTCCTTTCCTTTGGCAAAATGGGTCAAAAGAAGGACTTGACAGGCTCAGAAAAGTCAAAAATAGTGAGATATCTTGCAGAGGGATGCAGCACTCTTAAAATTGCAAAGCTTCTGAAGCGTGATCATCGGACAATCAAGCGTTTCATTCAAAATAGTCAATGGGGTCGCAAGAAGCGTGTGGAAAAACCAAGGCGCAAAATAACTGCCCATGAACTGAGAAAAGTCAAGCGTGCAGCTGCCAAGATGCCACTTGCCACCAGTTTGGCCATATTTCAGAGCTGCAACATCACTGGAGTGCCCAAAAGCACAAGGTGTGCAATACTCAGAGACATGGCCAAGGTAAGAAAGGCTGAAAGACGACCACCACTGAACAAGACACACAAGCTGAAACGTCAAGACTGGGCCAAGAAATATCTCAAGACTGATTTTTCTAAGGTTTTATGGACTGATGAAATGAGAGTGAGTCTTGATGGGCCAGATGGCTGGATTGGTAAAGGGCAGAGAGCTCCAGTCCGACTCAGACGCCAGCAAGGTGGAGGTGGAGTACTGGTTTGGGCTGGTATCATCAAAGATGAGCTTGTGGGGCCTTTTTGGGTTGAGGATGGAGTCAAGCTCAACTTCCAGTCCTACTGCCAGTTTCTGGAAGACACCTTCTTCAAGCAGTGGTACAGGAAGAAGTCTGCAAGGTAAGAAAAACATGATTTTCATGCAGGACAATGCTCCATCACACGCGTCCAAGTACTCCACAACGTGGCTGGCAAGAAAGGGTATAAAAGAAGAAAATCTAATGACATGGCCTCCTTGTTCACCTGATCTGAACCCCATTGAGAACCTGTGGTCCATCATCAAATGTGAGATTTACAAGGAGGGAAAACAGTACACCTCTCTGAACAGTGTCTGGGAGGCTGTGGTTGCTGCTGCACGCAATGTTGATGGTGAACAGATCAAAACACTGACAGAATCCATGGATGGCAGGCTTTTGAGTGTCCTTGCAAAGAAAGGTGGCTATATTGGTCACTGATTTGTTTTTGTTTTGTTTTTGAATGTCAGAAATGTATATTTGTGAATGTTGAGATGTTATATTGGTTTCACTGGTAAAAATAAATAATTGAAATTGGTATATATTAGTTTTTTTGTTAAGTTGCCTAATAATTATGTACAGTAATAGTCACCTGCACACACAGATATCCCCCTAAAATAGCTAAAACTAAAAACTACTTCCAAAAATATTCAGCTTTGATATTAATGAGTTTTCTGGGTTCATTGAGAACATGGTTGTTGTTCAATAATAAAATTAATCCTCAAAAATACAACTTGCCTAATAATTCTGCACTCCCTGTATGTAAAAATAGAAGCTTAGGCAACCAGTTATTTAGAATGTATAAATATTTCCTGCTTTTCTAATTTAAGACTGTCCCCGTGAACAGTTCTTAGTACACTGCCCCCATAAATTCAGTCCTAATATCTAGTTATTGTCTACAATTGGCAGGTTCTTCCTTATATCTCCATTTTCTCTGAAAGACAAAACTAGTGAACATTTTTCATTTTGGGTCCTGACCATATGAAATGGAACCCAGTCAAAATGTTTTTGTGGCTATATTGCCGTTGTCTGCATTCCCACCATAAGCAAGAAGTTACCTGCTCTCTTCCTTCCATTTTGGGTCCAATTGTCTCTGGTTTTGGATTTCCTGCCTCACCCTTTAAAGTGCAGCAATTTCTAGAAATATGACCAGTTATAGCACAAATATTGCAAGTTTTGAAATGTTTTTCTCTTTGTGCTGGACAATACTTTGCAATGTGACCTACATATCAACACGCAAAGCACTTCATCCTATTGTCCGTTTTTTGTGACCCACTAATAGAAAACCGACAGTACTTTTTAATATGACCCACCTGACCACAAGAAGAGCATTTGACTGGCTTTTGCTGAAAGGAAGACTTACATTAACCCTTTGTATGAACAATTTTACCAGAAGACTCTTGGACCCTGTTCTCATGTGTTTCACACCATTCTGTTAGCCTGAGGAAGCAGTCAGCTCAACAATACCGCTTCCTTCTGCCTTCAGCCTTTCATCAAGCTGCTCATTCTCCATTTTCAAACATTTGTTCTCTGATAAAACTAGCTTGTTACTAACAGACAGAGTAGCAGTCTTTTTCAAAGATACTTTTAAAGTTTCAGTCTCCTATTTAGAACATTTAGATGACATTCTAAACTTTCCTTCTGCTCCTTTATACCTCTAAATAATTAATTAAGATACTCAATTTTGTCCTGTTAAAATTTTATTTTGCTCCTTCAGCTTTGAAGACCGCTATCCAGCAGGCAACAAAGCTAGAGCACATTTCTCTTCAGAATTTGACAACTTTTTCACCAAAATTGCATCAGTGTAAAAACTTTTTGGCATATAACAATGGACCTATAGATCCCTCCATTACACCTACAAGCATTTTAATATCTTTGACTTTTGTATCCTTTACACAAAGCACTCCATAGTAAATTCAACACAATAACAAATTATTATAATATAATTATAACTATAAAATCAAAGTTCCACACTATACAATACTACACTTATAAATGCATCCCACATCTACACTCCAACCTCCTACCTGGCCTGCCAAATATGTAAGAAATTATATATAAATATATTTAAACATATATATATATATATATATATATATATATATAATCCACCCTCTTACTGGGTCTGATTGGCAGGCCAGGCTCAATAAATGGCATACAAAAGTGAGTATATAAAAAATTAATATTGTATACTGTGGAAAAATGCTATTGTAGTTATTATCATTATTATTATTAGCAATTATATGGAAATATGCAACCAGAAAGAAATAATAATATAGTACATACTTAGAGATAATATTATATTTCTAAATAATTATAATTACAATTAATCAACAACAAATATTACAATATAAACTTAGATAGTTATCGCATAGGCACTTCACACTCTTTAGGTCTCACCTCCAAACCTTGTCTCTCCTCTGGCCTTTTGATCCATCCAGATTCCCCCTTCCTGGTCTCCTGTTGGTCCTTTCAGGTCCCCCCTCCCCCATAAAACTAATCCATGGGTCATTTGTTCCCTGGAACTTTCTATACCCCTTTTTGCTTGGAGCCACCTAATCCAATAATCTTTTTGGCCTTCCATACAGTATGTAAATGAAAAGAGCTTGGTACATAGTAATGAAGTGCATTCCATTCATGCGTACACCCTTATAATTGTTTCTCCATCTTTATTTCACACAAATAAAATATCCTGGATTCTATAAAATATAACACAAAATAAGGCCTCATGCACATGACCTTTGTTTGGGTCCGCATCCGAGCCGCCGTTTTGGCGGCTCGGATGCGGACCCATTCACTTTAATGGGGCCATAAAAGATGGGGACAGCACTCCGTGTGCTGTCCGCATCCGTGGCTCCGTTCCGCTGGCCCATTAAAAAAATGTAACATGTCCTATTCTTGTCCGCGCTTTGCGGACAAGAATAGCATTTACATTGCCGGCACCCGTTCCGTTCAGCAAATTGCGGAAGGCAACACGGGCGGCTTCTGTTTTTGGGGATCTGCGGTTTGTGGACGGCAAAAAACGGCACGGCTGTGTGCATGAGGCCTAAGGCTTACATTATTTAAAAAACCTGTATTTTTTACACAAAAGGGTACCTCAGTGATAATGAGAAATTTTTACTATCCAAATATTGATTGGGGTCATGGTTCTGCAAAGCGGAGACATTTCCTCAGCTTGCTGCAGGAAATCTTTATGGGCCAGTTTATGGCGGACCCTACCAGAAGTGATGTTTGGACTTACATGTGCTCTGTGGGACCTGGTAAAAAAAACAAGGTTTTTGTAAAGTGCCAGAGAGCAGGAGGTTGTATGAAATGAAAAAATTGTCTGTACTTACCTTTTTAATGTTCCTCCTCTACCGCTTCACTACCCTCCTACTGTAGCTTCCCTCTCTGGCTAAGTGATGGAGCCCCTTTATTAAGACCAAATGCTTATTTGAAAATGGTTATCAAGCGGTTTCAGTAATAGATGGAGGTAATGAAATATATTAAAAATGTATGGGTGAAATGTATAGAAATATAGGGGGTCATTTACTATCAGATATACGCCAGTTTTCTGGTGTATATCTCTGTCACAGATTGCAGCACAAAGGTTATTTGCGCTGCAATCTGCGACTTTTTCCCGCTCACGACAGGTTTAAAAAAGGGGCATGGCGTGGACAGAGACGGGACAGCATTTATCATTTTCTATGCCTGTTTAGTAGTAGAAAATTGTCTAAATTTAAGCCAGCAAGGAAGCTGGCTTACATTTAGACCGGCAATGAATGCGGTGAAGTTATAGAGGAGGGCACCTCTTCATAACTTTGGCAGATCCACTGCCAGAGCAGGGGCTTATGAAGACCGGCGTTTTAGATAATCTATTTTAATAAAATAAAACAGGAAAATGTATCATCCAAACACAGGTGTAGACGTTGGCTTACAGTTGCTGACTTTTCAGATTAGCCACTCTAGGTAGGCTAGGATTTTTAATAAATACATGTAATATTTAAGACATATTGTTTTAATTTCTCTTTTTCAGGAACTGTTTCTCACTGAACAATGACCAGATATCTGTTGTTACTTGTCTTTATCGTCATAACATTATGCATCCTTCTGGTTGTTCTCTGCATATGTCTCAGAAGTCACATCAAGAGTAATTATTTCATTTCTCTTATTATATCTAGCATATATTTATTGTTATTTGATAGCACAATCAACATTTCTTTGTACCTCAGTGGGTGTGACAACCCAATGATCTGATGCCATGTCTTGCCACAACAATTTTACCTGTGGAGCTATCAGTTAGGCCCCTATTTGCTTTGGTGTTTGGTGCTTGTGTGTTCTTTATTTTATATTTGCCTTAAACGTTCATCGAATCGGACATTTTTATAGCAAAAAACACACAAAAAAAGAAAAACAAAAACTACAACAGTGTACACAAATGCCACTACAAAACTAATAATAGTTTTTTGTTTTTCATTTTGTTTCTAAAACAAATTTTGACTGTATACAAAAAAAACATATGCGTGTCAGTGTATACCTGCCATTAACTGTTATAATTAGAGTTGACCGAATTTCTCAAAAATTCGATTCGGTTGGTTCACCGAATTTTCCGAAAAGATTTCATTCGATCCAAATTTATTTGTGGCAAATCGTGTTAAAAAACAGCAATTTCCTGGCTGCAGAGAGCCTGTATAGTGGTGTAGAACACTGTGCCTTGCAGTAACAGGCATAGGGAATCTGCTGTGGTAGTGAAACAATACTGTGAGTCAGTATGACATGCAGATGACAGGCGTCGCTTTTAGAATCACTTCACACTTCACTCATTTGATCAAACTGACCAAATAACAAGTGTGAACTCAGCCTTACAGGTCAATGTTAGCACCAGGTATAAAGAACCATGCAGAGGCCCAAGATCCTACTATAGCGTGAAAGAGCGCACTCCTTTTACACCATCGTCAGCCGATTCCACATAGATGTGTACAGAACCTGTTTCTATTAAGTGCTTATACAAGTAGAGCCCCCCCTGACAGAGTGGAGAGGGTGTCAGCAGTAAGTTTGTGTTGATGTCACTGATTATTTTGCCCTTCCTCTGATCTGTCAGAACAATAACTTCCAAAAAACAGATCCTGTCTGTTGAGCACCTGCCTTCACATGGTCAGCAATTGGTCAGTAATCCATCTGTATTGCTAAAGCCCCAAAAAAACAGGAGTGGATCAAAAACAGAGATGACACGTGAATGGAATTGCATGTCTTCTGTGTTTTGTACCCACTCCTGCTTTTAGCTACCAAATCATAAGCCAATTCTGATGCTAAATAGGGACCATGTCATACAGGCTTTACAGCTGCTACATAGACAGGATCCATTGTGCGTCTCATTTTTCCTTCCTTCTGACAGATCAGAAGAAGGGTTAAATAAATGATGATGTCAAACAGGCCAAAAAGGCAAAATATTGGCCCAGTCATGGAGTGGGGAGGGTGGAAACAATATGAGAAGTCCACAGAGTAGCCCAATGACAGAGTGGTGAGGTGGCAGCAGCACGACGAGACCACAAAGTGGCCCAGTGACATAGTGGTGAGGTGGCAGCAGCATGAGGAGACCACAGAGTTGTGAGATGGCAGCAGCATGAGGAGACCACAGAGTGGTGATGTGTCAGCAGCGCGAGGAGACCACAGAGTGGTGAGGTGGCAGCAGAATGAGGAGACCACAGAGTGGCCCAGTGACATAGTGGTGAGGTGGCAGCAGCATCAGGTGATCACAGAGTATTGAGGTGGCAGCAGCATCAGGAGACCACAGAGTGGCCCAGTGACATAGTGGTGAGGTGGCAGCAGTATGAGGAGACCACAGAGTGGGCCCAGTGACATAGTGGTGAGGTGGAAGCAGCATGAGGAGATCACAGAATGGGCCAGTGACATAGTGGTTAGGTGGCAGCAACATGAGGAGACCACAGAGTGGCCCAGTGACATAGTGATGAGGTGGCAGCAGCATAAGGAGACCACAGAGTGGTGAGGTGGCAGCAGCATGAGGAGACCACAGAGTGCCCCAGTGACATAGTGGTGAGGTGGCAGCAACATGAGGATACCAAAGAGTGGCCCAGTGACATAAAGGTGAGGTGGCAGCAGCATGAGGAGACCACAGAGTAGCCCAGTGACATAGTGGTGAGGTGGCAGCAGCATGTGGAGACCACAGAGTGATTTTGTGGCAGCAGCATGAGGAGACCACAGAGTGGTAAGGTGGCAGCAGCATGAGGAGACCACAGAGTGGGCCAGTGACATAGTGGTGAGATGACAGCAGCATGAGGAGACCAAAGAGTGGACCAGTGACATAATGGGGAGGTGGGGGGCAATACCAGTACCAGCTGAAGATGGTGGGTGGCTGTAGGAGCACATGGCAGCAGGTGTGACATCAGGCGGGTGGCAGCATCAGAATAGTAGCTGAAGCAGATAGTCAGAAATAAAGGTCTCTTTTGTCAAAGTGCAGGTGTGGCAACATGGATGATCTAGTGTGCTGCATCAGGCACTGGTGTTTGAAAATTCTGGCTTATCCAAGCCTGATTCATCTTCACAAAGGTCAGTTTCTCCACATTTTGGGTGGACAAGCGAGTTCTCCTTGGGTAACTATGGCCCCCGCCGCACTAAACACCCGCTCTGATGCCACACTGCTGGCCGGGCAGGAAAGCTTGTCCAGGGCAAACTCGGCCAGTTACGGCCACAAATCTAGTTTGGCTGCCCAGTGGTCCAGGGGATCTTCGATGTGGGGTGGCAGGGTGCACTCCAAGTATGCCACAACCTGCTGGTTCAGGTTCTGTTCTATGTCTAGTTGCTACTGCTGGTGAGTAGTTTCTTCAGTAGGCGGGTGAAGAAAACTTCTCATCAGCGACTCCAGACTTAAGTTGCTGCTGATGGAGCTGGTACTGCTCCTGCACCCCCAACTCCCCCCAGTAGCCATGGCAGTGGAACATGAGTGCAGAGGGCCCCCCGGTCATACCTGTGTGAGGATGGGCGATGGTGCACATAGGCAGCGGCCAACTGACTACATAGGATGTCTCGATAGTAGTTCAGTTTGTCCTCCATCTCAGCGGGTGCAAAAAAAAGGCCCCCATTTTGGACCGGGTAGCGAGGTTCTAACATGGTGGAGAGCCAGTAGTAATCCCTCTGCCGAATAGTGACAATTCAGCTGTCACTACGCAGGAAACTGGAGGTCTTGGAGGTACTCCCTGCCTACATCTCCACTGCATACTGCCATGGTGTGTCTGGGTCATCTGCCTCATCTTCCTCATCGCCCCGGAAGCTCCTCCGGCTGCTCCTCCTCTCCTGTCACCTGTGTAGAAAAACCACCCATTTCTCAACGCATTGCTTGTGCTCGAATGTCCTCCTCCTCTTCCTCTAGTTCAGTCCCCGAAAAAATAACAATCACAATTCACCGCAGAACGGCTATTAAGACTTCTTTTTCCTATTAATGCACCCCAAAAAAAGAAATTTAGCAATCACAATTCCCTGTAGAACGGCTAATGATGCGTACGTATATTTCCTTTTAATACACCACGTAAATGGCTCTAGTGCAGGGATGCTCAACCCGCGTCCCTCCAGATGTTGTAAAACTACAACTCCCACCATGCCTTGCTGTAGGTTAATAGCTGTAAGCTGTTCAGGCATGCTGGGAGTTGTAGTTTTGTAACAGCTGGAGGGACACAGGTTGAGCATGCCTGCAATGTAACTTCACATCTGAATGGCAATTAAGACATATATATTTTTTTCTGATTAATAATCCCCCCCCAAAAAAATATAATAATCACAATTCACCGCAGAACAGAAAATAGGAAGTAGTTTTTTTTCACTTCAATACACCCTGTAAATGGCTGTAGTACAATGTAACTTCACAGCAGAACGGCAATTAAGACATATTCTTTTTCCTATTACTACACCCCAAAGAAAGAAATATAACAATCACAATTCACCGCAGAATGGTAAATGGGATGTACTTATATTTCCTTTTAATACACCTTGTAAATGGTTATAGTACAATGTAACTTCACCGCTGAACAGCAATTAAGACATATTTTTTCCTTAATACACCCCAATATAGAAATATAACAATCACAATTCCCCGTAGAACGGCTAATGGGACGTACGTATATTTCCTTTTTAAACACCATGTAAATGGCTGTAGTACAATGAATGGCACTTATGACATACACTCACCTAAAGAATTATTAGAAACACCTGTTCTATTTCTCATTAATGCGATTATCTAGTCAACCAATCACATGGCAGTTGCTTCAATACATGTAGGGTTGTGGTCCTGGTCAAGACAATCTCCTGAACTCCAAACGGAATGTCAGAATGGGAAAGAAAGGTGATTTAAGCAATTTTGAGCGTGGCATGGTTGTTGGTGCCAGACGGGCCGGTCTGAGTATTTCACAATCTGCTCAGTTACTGGGATTTTCACGCACAACCATTTCTAGGGTTTACAAAGAATGGTGTGAAAAGGGAAAAACATCCAGTATGCGGCAGTCCTGTGGGCGAAAATGCCTTGTTGATGCTAGAGGTCAGAGGAGAATGGGCCGACTGATTCAAGCTGATAGAAGAGCAACGTTGACTGAAATAACCACTCGTTACAACCGAGGTATGCAGCAAAGCATTTGTGAAGCCACAACACGCACAACCTTGAGGCGGATGGGCTACAACAGCAGAAGACCCCACCGGGTACCACTCATCTCCACTACAAATAGGAAAAAGAGGCTACAATTTGCACGAGCTCACCAAAATTGGACTGTTGAAGACTGGTAAAATGTTGCCTGGTCTGATAAATCTCGATTTCTGTTGAGACATTCAAATGGTAGAGTCCGAATTTGGCGTAAACAGAATGAAAACATGTATCCATCATGCCTTGTTACCACTGTGCAGGCTGGTGGTGGTGGAGTAATGGTGTGGGGGATGTTTTCTGGGCACACTTTAGGCCCCTTAGTGCCAATTGGCCATTGTTTAAATGCCACGGGCTACCTAAGCCGTTCTGAAGGCAAAAGGGGGTCCAACACCGTATTAGTATGGTGTTCCTAATAATTCTTTAGGTGAGTGTATGTTTTCCTTTTCCTATTAATACATCTCCCTCCAAAAAATTCAAACAATGCAAAATCAACACAGAACGGCTAACAGGACGTATGTATCTATCCTATTAATACACCCCGTAAATGGCCAATGCAACTTCACCGCTGAACGGCACTTATGACATATATTTTTTCCTTTTTTTTCCTATTAATACACCCCCCAAAAAAAGTAAAACAATGCAAAAATCAACGCAGAATGGCTAATAGGACATACGCATCTATCCTATTAATACACCCAGTAAATGGCTGAAGTACAATGTAACTTCACCGCTGAACGGTAATTATGACATATATTTTTTTCTTTCTGATTAATTAACTCCACCCCCAAAAAAAAAAATTATAAACACAATTCACCGCAGAATGGCATTTAAGACTTATTTTTAATCCTATTAATACACCCCCAAAAAATATATCAATCACAATTCCCTGTAGAACGGCTAATGGGACGTACGTATATTTCCTTTTCATACACCACGTAAATGACTGTAGTACAATGTAACTTCACCACTGAACGGGAATTATGACATATATTTTTTCCTTTTTTTCCCCTATTAATACACCCCCCCCAAAAAAAAGTTAAACAATGAAAAATCAACACAGTAAATGACTGTAGTACAATGTAACTTCAAAGCTGAACGGTAATTATGACATATATTTTTTCCTTTTTTTTTTCCTATTAATACACCCCCGAAAAAAGTAAAACAATGTAAAATCAACATAGAATGGCTAATAGGACGTACATATCTTTCCTATTAATACACCCCTTAAATGGCTGTATCACACAGAACTTGCACCCGAATCACAAGCAAGGTTTGCAGGAATTAGTGATGTATCATATAGTGCAAACAACTCAAAAGCAGCAGTATAACTGCAATTTGGATCCCCAATTAGTGCGGCAAGGTATAATAGAATTGCTCCTATTACCCAGGCTGTACACTCTCCTATTGCACCCTGTTCTCCTTTTATAGTGTATAAAAGGAGAACGTATCCTTCCTATTAACCTGTTGGGGACACAGGGCATACCTGTATGCCCTGATGTCCCGGAACTTAAGGACACAGGGCGTACAAGTTTGTCCTGTGTAGTTCTGATCACCGCCGCACGGCGAGCGGTGATCAGAACTGGGTGCCTGCTGAAATCAATCAGCAGGCTCCCTGAGTCAATGCCAAGTGTGGTCCTGTGACCCCCCCCTTCCCCCGTATAAGCGATCAAAGCAAACCGCCGGCCAATTGAGACCTGCGGTTTGCAGCGCTTTCGGAAGTTTCTGATCCGAAACTTCAAAATACCTTTAATTTATATTTAACCCGGGGGGTTGCGGGTTGTGCAGCAGTGCGGGCAGGAGGGGCAGTGCTGGGGGGGGCAGGCAGGCGCCTGATGATCCGCCTGCCCCCTCTATCAGGATGACCAAGAGGTTTTAGCAGAGTGTCAGCACATTGCTGACACTCTGCTTGAAACGTCTGACATCTGTGTCAGCCGTTTAACCCCTTCCATGCAGCAGTCCGTAGGGACCACTTTATAGAAGAGGTTAACAGGGAGGGAGGCCTTTTCATCCCCCGATGGGAGAGAAAGGGGGCCCCCCTCCCTCCCCATCACCCGCTGCTCTTTTGTGGCAGCGAGTGATAGTTACCATGGTAACCGGACGCCTTAACAGGCTTCCTGCTGTCCATGGTGCTAATCTGACTTCTGCTAGAGGCAGAAGTCTGATCAGACTTTGTAAAGTGAAAATACAGTACAGTACACTATAAAGTGTACTGTATTGTATTATGCAGACATCAGACCCACTGGATCTTCAAGAAACAAGTTGGTCTGGGTAAAAAAAAAGTTAAAAAAGTTAAAATAAAAAACATTTATCACTCATTAAAAATTAAAAAAATTAAATTCCCTACACATGTTTGATATCACCGCGTCCGTAACGACCTGATCGATAAAACGGTCATGTTACTTTCCCCGCACGGTTAACGTTATTAAAAAAATAAAGAAAAATTATGATGAAATTGAAATTTTGCCCACCTTACTTCCTAAAAAAGGCAATAAAAGTGATAAAAAAGTCATATGTACGCCAAAATAGTCCCAATCAAACCGTCACCTCATCCCACAAAACATGAGCCCCTACATGAGACAATGGCCCAAAAAATAAAAAAATTATGGCTCTCAGACTAAAACATGATTTTTTTGTTTCAAAAATGCTTTTGTTTATGTTAATCGTAAAAGAAAAGTTGACATATTAGGTATCGCCGCGACCGTAAGAACCTACTCTATAAAAATACCACATGACCTAAACCGTGAGGTGAACACCATAAAACAAAAAAACGGTGTAAAAAAAGCAATTTTTCACAAAAAGTGTAATAGCAAGCGATCAAAAAGTCGTATGCCCCCCCAAAATAGTGCCAATCTAACCATCATCTCATCCCACAAAAATGATACCCTACCTAAGACAATCGCCCAAAAACTTAAAAAAACTATGACTCAGACTATGGAGACACTAAAACATGTTTTTTTATTTTTTTTGTTTCAAAAATGATATTATTGTGTAAAACTTAAAAAGATAAAAGAAAGTATACATATTAGATATCGCCACTACCGTAACGACTGGCTCTAAAAAAATATCATATGATATAACCCCTCAGGTGAACACTGTAAAAATAAAAAAATAAAAACTGTGCTAAAAAAACATTTGTTTTGTCACCTTACATCACTAAAAGTGCAACACCAAGAGATCAAAAAGGCGTATGCCCCCCAAAATGGAGCCAATCTAACAGTCATCTCATCCCGCAAAAAATGATACCCTACATAAGGCAATCGCCCCAAAAAAAATATATGGCTCTCAGACTATGGAAACACTAAAATATGTTTTTTTTTGTTTCAAAAATGATATTATTGTGTAAAACCTAAATAAATAAAAAAAAGTATACATATTAGGTATTGCCACGTCCGTAAGAACCTGCTCTATAAAAATACCACATGACCTAACCCCTCAGGTGAACACTGTAAAGAAAATTAAATAAAAACGGTGTCAAAAAAGCAATTTTTTTACCTTACATCACAAAAAGTGTAATAGCAAGCGATCAGAAAGTCATATGCACCCCAAAATAGTGCCAATCTAACTGTCATCTCATCACGTAAAAATGATACCCAACCTGAGACAATTACCCAAAAACTGAAAAAACTATGGCTCTCAGACTAAGGAGACACTAAAACATGATTTTTTTGTTTCAAAAATGGTATTATTGTGCAAAACCTAAATAAATAAATAAAAGGTATACATTAGGTATCACCGTGTCCGTAAGAACCTGCTATATAAAAATAGCACATGATATAACCTGTCAGATGAACGTTGTAAATAATAAAAAATTAAAACGGTGCCAAAACAGCAATTTTCTTGTAAATTTTCAATTTTAATCCTTTTTTTCCCGTAACAAAACAAGGGTTATCAGCCAAACAAAACTCAATATTTATTGCCCTGATTCTGTAGTTTACAGAAATGCCCTATATGTGGTCGTAAACTGCTGTATGGCCACGCGGCAGGGCACGGTAGGAAAGGAACGCCATATGGATTTTGGAAGCTAGTTTTTGCAGTTTTTTTTACACCATGTCCCATTTGAAGCTCCCCTGATGCACCACTAGAGTAGAAACTCCAAAAAGTGACCCCATTTAAAAAACTACACCCCTCAAGGTATTCAAAACTGATTTTACAAACTTTGTTAACCCTTTAAGTGTTCCACAAAAGTTAATGGCAAATGGAGATGAAATTTCTGAATTTCTATTTTTTGTTACTTTGCCTCACAAAAAGTGTAATATAGAGAAACCAAAAATCATATTTACCCTAAAATAGTACCAACAAAACTTCCACCTTATACCGTAGTTTCCAAAATGGGGTAACTTTTTGGGAGTTTCTACTTTAGGGGTACATCAGGGGGCTTCCAATGGGACATGGTGTCTAAAAACCAATCCAGCAAAATCTGCCTTCCAAAAACCAAATGGCGTTCCTTTCCTTCTGCGCCCTGCTGTGTGCCCGTACAGCATTTTACGACCACATATGGGGTGTTTCTGTAAACTGCGGAATCAGAGTAATAAATGTTAAGTTTTGTTTGGCTGTTAACCCTTTCTTTGTTACTAGAAAATAAATATTAAAATGGAAAATCTTCCCCAAAAATTAAATTCTGAAATTTTATCTCCATTTTCCATTAAATCTTTTGGAACGCCTAAAGGGTTAATAAAGCTTGTAAAATCAGCTTTGAATACCTTGAGGGGTGTAGTTTCTTAAATGTGGTCACTTTTATGCAATTTCTACTCTAGGGGTGCATCAGGGGTTCTTCAAATGGGACATGGTGTAAATAAATAAAAAAGGCCATCAAAATCAGCCTTCCAGAAACCATATGGCGTTCCTTTCCTTGTGCGCCCTGCCGTGTGCCCGTACAGCACTTTTCAAGCACATATAGGGTGTTTCTATAAACTACAGAATCAGGGCAATAAATATTGAGTTTTATTTGGCTGTTAACCCTTGCTTTGTTACCGGAGAAAATGGATTCAAATGGAAAATTTGCACGAAAATCATTTTATCTTCATTTGCCATTAACTCTTGTGGAACACCTAAAGGGTTAACGACGTTTGTAAAATCAGTTTTGAATACCTTTAGGGGTGTAGTTTCTAGAATGGGGTCCTTTTTGGGTGGTTTCTATTATGTAAGCCTCACAAATTGACTTAAGACCTGAACTGGTCCTTAAAAAGTGTCATTCCCAAAATAAAATGTCATTCCCAAAATGATCCAAACATGAAGTAGACATATAGGGAATGCAAAGTAATAACTATTTTTGTAGGTATTAATATGTATTATAGAAGTAGAGAAATTGAAACTTGGAAATTTAAAATTTTTCAACATTTTTGGTAAATTTGGTATTTTTTTTATAAATAAAAAAGTTTTTTTTTTTTACTCCATTTTACCAGTGTCAGGAAGTACAATATGTGACGAAAAAACAATCTCAGAATGGCTTGGATAAGTCAAAGCATTTTAACGTTATAACCACATAAAGTGACACTGGTCAAATTTGCCAAAAATGGCCTGGTCCTTAACCCCTTCCCGACTGCAATCCGTTTATATACGTGATATTTGCACATGCCCCGTGCAGCTACCACGTGTATAAAAGTCAAGCCAGCTCTTTAATCCAAGCGCTGGAAAGCGCTTGGATTAAAGCTTCTGCCCCTGTCCTGCTGCTGTCACGGACAGCATACAGTTCAGTAATGCCGGCAAGGGACCAATCAGAGTGGCCCCTTGCCGGCAATCGATCCGATTGGTTAGTCTATGCAGACTAACCAATCAGATTGCGGCAGTGAAAAAATGCCGGTTTCAGGCTCTGATCTGTGATCTGCAGATCAGAGCCTGAAATCAGGTAGTGTCCTTGTGCCCCCCGATCTGTGCCCCCTTCCTGTGCGCCTCCGAGCCCCCCTTGTGCCCGCCTGCCCCTGAAGCAGTTTGCCCCACTCATCCCCATATTCATGCAGCCTGCCCTGATGCGGTCCGTCCCCTCCCCCCACCATATATTCCTCCTGCCCCCATTTGTGCTGCCTCAGCCTCCCTCAAGGCTGGCCACCCCCTTCCCGTTTCCAGCGCTGCCCCCTGTCTCCGATGCGGTCCCCCTGCTGTGTGTGATGAGCCGCCGCCATCAGCAGAGAGTGTCAGCTCTATGCTGACACTCTGCTGTAACCCCTTAGATGTCACGGCAGCGGCATCCATAGGGTTAATAGAGGGAGGAGGCTCCCTCTCTCCACCATCGGGGCTGCCGCACTGCGATGGCATCGCCCGATGGTTGCCATGGCAACCGGGCGCTTTGCAAAAGCATCCAGTGTTGCCACCTACAGGGCATCTGATAGTATTATACTTTGCAATGCAAGAGCATCAGCCCCACCTGATCTTCAAGATCCAAGAGGGACTTGATAAAATAAATGTGAAAATAATAAAAGTAAAAATAAAATAAAAGGGAAAATTAAAAAAATTAATTGCCTTTTCCTATAAAAAATGAAGAAAAAGAAAACTACACATATTAGGTATCAACGCGTCCGTAATGACCGTCTCTATAAATATATCACATGATAGACCCCGTCCAATAAACACCATAAAAAATAAAAAAAAACTGTAAAAAAAGCCATTTTTGTCACCTTACATCACAAAAAGTGCAACACCAAGAGTTCAAAAAGGTGTATATCAAACTAAATGGTACCAATAAAACCATCACCTTATCCCACAAAAAATGAGACCCTACATAAGAAAATCGCTCAAAAAAAAACAAAACTATAGTTCTTAGAACATTGAGACACTAAAACATAATTTTTTTATTTCAAATATGCTATTATTGTGTTAAAGTGACATAAATAAAAAAAAGTTTACATATTAGGTATCGCCGCATCCGTAATAACCTGCTCGATAAAAATATCACATGACCTAACCCCTCAGATGAACACCGTAAAAAAAAAAAAAACTGTGCCAAAAAAAGCAATTTTTGTCACCTTACATCACAAAAAGTGGGTAGAAAATAGTTAAAACCAGCTCACCCACATTACTGCTGTAGAACGGTGCACGGAACAGACCCAAGCCAGTCCTGATGAATATCCATGGGAAAAAAGAAAAAGGATCCAGCTCCAGTTTTGGAAGTTTTTTCGTTCCCGATCTTTATTCACCAAATTTTTCGAAGTATGTACAAGATACAGTGGCCCTTGTTCCCACTCTTCCCCAGTTGATTTACGCATTTTGAACACTTCTGTTCTTAATCAAAATCAAAGGTGTCTGATCCGCCATGATCTTAAATAGGGTCAACCTTTCCCTTTCTCCACCCATAAGGGGAGGGGTTGGGAAGAAAGGGGAGGTGAGCCCAATTATCAACATGTCAGACATCTGTTCCAACAAACACACTCGTGACATATAAAATCCAATTCAGTTATATGATAAAATAATTCTTGCGATTTTGTGTGGCAAAGTTGGCATCGAAAAAATAGCAATACGCATGTATTATTTCAAAAACCAGATATAAACACACCATGTCTCCTTGTCCTGATATATTATATTATATCTTATTAATTATCCAAAGATGCTGTATTATTCTATGATCTTCTATTTAATGTATTGATAGAATCTTACAGCATGTTCAAAACCCCTCAATGGTGTCCGTTCAGTTATTTGATGTGTTGTCTGCTCTGCTGTATAAAATTTTCTTAGAGAATCATATATATCTGATTTTATCTGTCAAGAGCAGAGACGCATGGTGTGAACTAGGTCAGATGATTTATCCCTTAATCTATAATATTATTGACAAGTATATATTGAGCTGCATGTCAGAATCTAGCTCCTGCAGTTAATTTTGAGACATCACATGTGTTTCGATCTCATCTATCCAGAAAAACGCATGGTGTGAACAAGGCCCAAAGAAATGAGCCTCAATCTGGTCTTTTCATCCGCATATGCTACAAACGTGCCAGCCTGACCACACTGCATAACCACCATATCATAAAAAAAAAAGGAAAGCATATGTATAATATAAAAATAACTATAAATATAAAAACAGTGCAAAAAAACGGCTTTGCTACATAATGACTTCAGTATAGGTACATCAATTCTTTCTTAAAGTTTAGACCTTGTGGATGTCTGGTTTTAAGTCTCCAGATCCAAAACGCTTCGCGTGAGAGAATTTTCTGTTTTATATTTCCCCCTCTCAGTGGCACTGTAACTTTTTCAAATGCGAATGTACTAACGGTACTTTCACACTTGCGGCAGGACAGATCTGGCAGGCTGGTCTCCCTGTTTGATCCGTCCTTCCGCTGTTTTGCCGCTCCGTCCCCATTGACTATAATGGGGACGGGGCGGAGCTCCGGCGCAGCACGGTGGTGCACGGCGAAAGCTACCGGACTAAAAAGTCCTGAATGTCCGACTTTTTAGTCCGGCGGCTTTCGCCGTGCTGCACCGGAGCTCCGCCCCCATCCCCATTATAGTCAATGCGGATGGAGCGGCGGTCCGGCGATACGGCGAAACAGCGGAAGGACGGATCCGACAGGGAGACCAGCCTGCCGCAAGTGTGAAAGTACCCTTAAGCTATTAATACTGCGATTATGTACATTGATGAAATGGTTAGCTGCATTAGATATTCCAATTGTTGAGGGATTAGAAATATAGTTTAGATGTTCCCGTAATCTTTCTTTATATTTCCTACTTGTGCATCCCACATACATCAAATCGCACAATGTGCACGTGATGATGCAGATTACTCCTACAGTATTGCAATTAATGTAGCTTTTGATAGGAAAAGTTTCAGAGTGTGTTGCATTGTGAAATTCCTTGGTTATATTTGCTACTTTACAAGTTTTGCAACGTTGGCCCCCACATTTTGAAAAACCTGTATATTTAAGCCAAGTAGGTGGGGTCTGTTTCTGTGCTGAGATATACATAGATGGTGATAATGTAGTGCCTAGGGCAGTGTTTCCCAACCAGTGTGCCTCCAGCTGTTGCAAAACTACAACTCCCAGCATGCCTGGACAGCCTTTGGCTGTGTAGTTTTGCAACAGCTGGAAGCACACTGGTTGGGAAACACTGGCCTAGGGTATTAGGTCTCCTGGACACAATTCGGCAACCATCTTTCAGGACTTCCCTAAGTATATCATCCTCATAGAGGATCGGGAGACAATTTTCAATAATCTTTTTTATTCTTGGAAATTGACGGCTGTAGGTTAGTACAAGAGTAGGTTTCGATTCTTTATTTTGGACTACGGTGGGTATGTCAGTTTTGTCATTTTTCACATATATTCCTATTCCTTTATTGGTGTTCAGATTTTGTTTCCTTTCTGTTTCACAAAAAGTGCAACAGCAAGTGATCAAAGAGGCTTATTACCCCCAAAATAGTACCAATCAAACCGTCGCCTCATCCCGCAAAAAATGATACCATAGTTAAGACAATCGGCCAAAAAATACAAAAGCTATGGCTCTCAGACTATGGAGACACTAAAACATATTTTTTTTGGGTTTCAAAAATGCTATTATTGTGTAAAACTTAAATAAATAAGAAAAAGTATACATATTAGGTATTGCCACATCCGTAACAATCTGCTCTATAAAACTGTCACATGACCTAACCCCTCAGATAAACACTGTAAAAATAAATAAAAAAAAACTGTTCTAAAACAGCCAATTTTTGGGTCACCTTGCCCCATAAAGTGTAATAATGAATGATCAAAAAATCCTATGTACCCAAAAATGGTACCAATAAAAACCTCAACTTTTTCTGCAAAAACGAGCCCCTGCACAAGACGATCAGCAGAAAAATATTAAAATATGGTGTTCAGAAAATGGACACACAAAAACATAATTTATTTTTCAAAAATGCTTTATATGTAAAACTGAAACAAATAAAGAAAGTAGACATATTTGATATCATTGTGTCCGTAACAACCTGCTCTATAAAAATAGCACATGATCTCCCATGTCAGATGAATCTTGTTAAAAATGTAAAATAACAAAACAGTGCCAAACAGACATTTTTTTGGTTACCTTGCCCCACAAAAAATGTAATATAGAGCAATTCAAAATCATATGTACCCCAAAATAGTATCAATAAAACTGGCACCTTATACCCTAGTTTCCAAAATAGGGTCACTTTTTGGGAGTTTCTACTGTAAGGGTGCATCAGGGGGGCTTTAAATGGGACATAGCATCTAAAAACCAGTCCAGCAAAATCTGCCTTCCTGTCATGGAACCATGAACCAGACGTACAACAAGAGATAAGTGGAAATAAGAAGGCTTTATTGAAAATCAAGCTGTAAGGCAAAAGTCCAAACGGATGGCTAAACCGAAGCAGGGTCTTGCGAAGCCAGAGGTCAGGAACCAGAAGGGTAGTCAGACGAAGCCTGGATCAGGAACCAGCAGGGTAGTCAGACGAAGCCTGGATCAGGAACCAGCAGGGTAGTCAGACGAAGCCAGGATCAGGAACCAGAAGCAGCAGCAGTCTTAGAAGCATGTGAACACAGGAGGACCAAGCAAGGAACTGAAGCCACAGACCTCCTATATATATGAGCTAGGCATCCAGCTCCTCCCAGTGGGAAGGAGAAGCCGCAGGGTGGGAGGCTACAAGAAACCCAGAAACCAAGATGGCCGCCAGCACATGTCAAACGAAGGAGAACAGCAAGAAGGTAAGACCATGACACTTCCAAAAACCATATGGCGTTCCTTTCCTTCTGCTCCCTGCCGTGTGCCTTTACATCAGTTTACGACCACGTGTGGGGTATTTCTGTAAACAGCAGAATCAGGGTAATAAATATTGAGTTTTGTTTGGCTGTTAACCCTCAATGTGTTAAAGAAAAAATTTAATAAAATGCAAACTCTGCTAAAAAAGTGAAATTTTGAAATTTCATCTCCATTTTCCTTTAATTCTTGTGGAACACCTAAAGGGTTAACAAAGTTTGTAAAATCAGTTTTGAGTAGCTTGAGGGGTGAAGTTTCTACAATGGGTCATTTATGGGAGGTTTCCACTAATAAAGTCCCACAAAGTGACTTCAGACCTGAACTGGTCCTTAAAAAGTGGGGTTTGGAAATGTTTCAAAACATTTTAAGAATTGCTTCCAAACTTCTGATGACATTTCCAAAATGAGGCCAACATAAAGTATACATATGGGGAATGTTGAATAAATATTTTATGAGGTATCACTTTCTGTTTTAAAAGCAGAGAAATTGAAATTTTGAAAATTGCAATTTTTTAAAAAATTTGGGTAAATTTGGGATTTTTTCATAAATAAAGGTGAAATATATTGACTCAAATTTATGACTATCATGAAGTACAATGTGTCACGAGAAAACAATCTCAGAATAGCTTGGATAAATAAAAGTGTTCCAAAGCTATTACCGCATAAAGTGACGCATGTCAGGTTTGTAAATTTTGACCTGGACACTGGGGCATCAATGACCCTTGGTCATGAAAGGGTTAATGCCCCCCCCTCCTTACTTTTAATATAATGGCCCCTTTTTATTATTAATAAAATGGCCCCTTCTTTATTATTAATATAATGGCCCCTCTTTATTATTAGTATAATGGCCCCTCTTTATTATTAGTATAATGGCCCCACTTTATTATTAATATAATGGCCCCACTTTATTATTAATATAATGGCCCCACTTTATTATTAATATAATGGCCCCACTTTATTATTATTAGTACAATGGCCCGCCTCTTTATTATTAATGTAATGCCCCTCTTTGTTATTATTTTGTGGCCACTCATATTAGTATGATGTCCTCGGTCCTCCTCACTCTTCTCCTCCCTCACTCCTATAGTGAGGTAATCGTGACCAAGTCCTGCGTGGCTCTACTGCCTCATAAGCTTCAGGCCTAGTGACCTGAAGCCTATGAGGCATAACGGAGGCATTGAAATTCCTGCTGCCTCCACGCTACACCACTGCTTCACACACATGAAGACTGCACCGCACAGAACTGTATTGTGCACTGCCAAATATCAATATCATAGGCTGGGGATCAGCAACCTCCGGAGCTCCAACTGTTCTAAAACTTGAAACTACAGCTCCCAGAATACTCCTTTAACATCTATGGGAGTTACAAGAACAGCTGAGTAAATGTGCATGCTGGGAGTTGTAGTTTCACAGCAGCTGGAGTGCCGAAGGCAGTGGCATAGCCCCGGTGCAAGAGTTCAGCTTGGGCCCCCTTACCTCAGTACTTTGTGGCCAGGGGCAGGGAAGCACATAGCCTTTTAAGTGACTGAGGCAAAAATTTAAACGGCAACACCTACCCCATGCCAAATTTTTGACCAAACCCCTTCTCTTCAGCCAGAGGAGTGACTTGACCAGCATGCACTTTGTATAATACCGGTGTCTTCTTAAGTGGCACAAGAGTCTTTGGACTCCCTTAGGCTCCTGGGCTCGGTAGCGACTGCTACCTCTGCACCTCCTATAGCTATACCCCTGGCTGAAGGTTGTTGAGCGCTATTGTAGGCCATCAATACTGATCATGGGGGTCTGAACTCTCCCAGCAATCAGAACAGTGATGCCATGGATGCTCCGCGTTTCTGCAAGTCATGCACCCTTATTTTTGGTCACACAGACACAATGGAAGACATTTGCTAATCGTTTCAAGCCAGTATACTGATGTAAAAAAGTCACCGATTATGGAGCATGACATATGTGTTCCATAATTTGCGACTTTTTAAGCTTCTTTTCTGGAGCAACATTCACCACGTCCTCACTCAAGTATGGCAGAGCGGATTAACCACATAGATGCTGCAAATGATTAGGCACGTAAGTAGAAATACCGGCTCATTATTTCTGTAAATGGCATATATATCCGCGTGCTCGGTGTCTTAGTTTTTTTCCAAAACTCCTTTGCAGGTATACAAAAATAATAAAGAAATTCAGACTCCAGCACTCACTTTTTTCTTGAAGTATCAAGTTCTCCGGCTTTATTTATCAAAAGTGCACAGGTATTACAGGGCTCAATTCTCTTAGGTGTACACCTAAGAGAATTGAGCCCTGTAATACCTGTGCACTTTTGATAAATAAAGCCGGAGAACTTGATACTTCAAGAAAAAAGTGAGTGCTGGAGTCTGAATTTCTTTATTATTTTTGTATACCTGCAAATGATTAGGCACCACGGAATCTAGGGGAGTAAAAAGGCCAGTAGAGTTGATGATATACCATAAACATAATCCTAGTATAATTCACTCCTCAAAAAGCAGAGTGCCCTCTAGTAGACATACAGAGTCACTGTCTGTTCAGTCAGGAATTAAAGATCAACATTTTGCATGCTGCACAATGCCCACTACTGCTCATTTAAATGAATCTGAATGTTGGTACAACATTAAAATGAAAATTCAAATGGGCTTTCTTTTTCATTTGACTTTTGGCAGAGAAAATACCTGCAAGAGATGAAATTAAAATCTCAATCTACCATTTTCAGCTTCTACTTGGTGTTTTCATTTATGATTTTGACATAAAAACCCCACTATAGGAAGAGGAGAATTAATTGACAAAGTGGAAATTTAAAATGAAAAAGGCTATTGAATGTTACATTTATTTTTGACACTTATTACCCACACTGGAGTTGGAAAAGAAAATTCAAATGGAGAAATGTAATTTTCTTTTTAATTTTTGCATGCACATAATTTTAATTATAATTTTTGTTTTTTCAATTTCATTTTAATTTTGGCAGGTTTTACCTCCCATACTCTATAACATGCTGCCTGCAGCTCAGACACCATGTTCAGTGTGGCAATTTCTATGAAAGTCTATGGAAGATGCTGTGACAGCATGCTTGTTTGTAAATAAATATGAACTAATTTCCAGTGTACAGTACTTGGTGTGATGTGTATACAAAATATTATAGATCATTGCTGATACTTATAATGTTGATACTTATATATTTTCACAGATAACAGGACCAGCAAGCTATGCAAACATTCAAAAATGTGAGTTACATCTCTGTCTCTATTTTATGTACGTTGCATCTATATCTCTATTTTATGTAAGTTACATATCTAGCTAACCATTTGCTTATTTCTAATTTAATCTTTGTGGAGGTAAGCTGTACTAAAGAAATGCTAGGGGAAAAGGTAGAAGTACTATGGTAACTGTGCCCAGCTCCACCACTGCACAGGCTCCGGTTTATGTGGTACTATCAGAAGAGGATTCTCATCAGTGGATGAAGAAGTACAGTGGTAAATCCAGGCACAGTGCACCCAGATAGTTCATGTCGATGGAACATGCACAAGATTTGGTGGAGGCTGCTAAGGATGTACAGCTGCTAGGGTGATGCCTATCAATCCGGAGCATGGGGGGCAGGATGGAGCTCAGACTATGGGACTTTTCATTGGCCAGATGACTCTTCAGTGGTAATTGCTATATAGTATACAGTGTTTTAAAAAGTGATTTCTGAGATTTGGTTACTCTGAGATAAGGGGGCACGTTAAGAAACATTAGCAGATCATGTAATAAGGTATCGTGGCATTAAAGAGCTGACAGATTCCATTTAAATGTCTCCTGCTTCACTTTACAGATGCATTTTGTCTGCTTCTAAAGCTGGCCTTACAGATAACATAAGATTCAGCTACCATTTTAAGTGGGTCTGATCTATAATGTTATATGTATGGGGGCCTTGTGGCTCTGTATTATACATATAGATATGTATATTGTGATCAAATGTTTATAATGAAAACTGACTGAATTAATTATATTGCATATTAAAAATACAATACTAGATGACATTTCTTTTTTTTTTCAGTGTTAAGGACCAAGAAATCAAATATTCAAGTAAGTTGTTTTAACTTGACTGCAAACATTATATTGTAATCTAATTCAGGCTGGACTCTAGTTATGCCCCTGAGCATATCTTCACCTTTGAAGACCATTTTACAAATTATACAGTGATCCGTCATTACATTAAAAACAACTACCTACTACTGTGTAGGTTTCTTTTCTATCATCATCATTAGGGATGAGCAAATCGACTTCGGATGAAACATCTGAAGTCGATTAGCATAAAACTTTGTTCTAATACTGTACGGAGCAGGAGCTCCGTACAGTATTAAAATGTATTGCCTTCGATAAGGCGAAGTTATTGCTTCATAAATTAATTTGTACTGTGAAAAAACAGTTCCCGAACTCGGGTTCGGTTCCAAGTGTTTTTTTACAGTACAAATTAATTTATTAAGTTAACCAATAACTTTGCCTTATCGGAGCCAATACATTTTAATACTGTACGGAGCTCCTGCTCAGTACAGTATTAGAACAAAGTTTTATGCTAATCGACTTTGGATGTTTCACCCGAAGGCGATTTGCTCATCCCTAATCATCATGTTCCTTTAAAACGTTCCTAAACTATTTCTGCTTTATCCTGCCTGAAAGACACCACTGCTGTTAGAGAATAAAGTTGGCATTCAGTAAATGGGGTGTACTGCATCTGCAGTAGGAAGCGATAGTATGTATCATCCACATAAATGGCACAATCTAATGTTTCCAAGCAGAATAATGATCAGGGCATCACATTGCTTCCTCCGGCTTACCTACTTCCCATTCTGGTGCCATCTCTTGCACAGGTATTCACATTATTTAAAAGAACACACGTCTCATGAGACTAGGCCACCATCTTCCATTGCTTCAAGTTGCAATGCATTACATATGTGTTTTCACAAACAGTAGCAAAGAAGAACATGGATCAGCCCACGTAACCTTCTGGTATATATGTTTGTTGTACACAGATTGTCTGGGCTGGACACCAGGCTTAGGTATCCAAAAGTAAAGTTCCATCCAACATAGCAGTAAAATTCAAACTGTATTAGTGTAGTAGACACATCATAGAAGATTAAAGGAGTTATGCCATGACTGATGTAAAAAAATGAAAATCAGACATCATATAATACAATTTCTCTGCTAGATTTATTTCATGCTGGCAGTTTGGTGGGGGGAAGGGTGGGGCATGCTCTATCCCTGCAACTATCACAGCTTCTAACATTAGATATGGCTGGTGACTGTTGAAGGAGAAAACTGAGCATGTCTGACCACCTCAGTAGGGTGATTACTATACAGATTAAATACCAGAGGGTGCAATTTGAGTGAAAATAAAAAGAATATATCTCACATCTGGATTTTTCAATGCTGGATGAACTTTACTTGGATATCTGTTGTGACACCTTTCTTTCATAGCCAACATAAAATTTTTCAACAATCTTTGCTACAGCCCATGTGGAAAGGGACTACACAGGGTAGTCTTCTCTCCTCACATGTATCCATAAATTTTGAGCAGCCATGACCTGATACTGATCCATTGGTTTTGGACCAGTATCAATAGATGCTAACTACTGCATACTAGTGGGAAAAAAAAACATTTTGACAGCTTCTAGCAGGCAGGAGTCAAAGTAGTGAGATAATAAATATTATTCTCCTCACCTGTCAGTGGTTTTTATGTAAAGTACAATGAGTTTACATTAAAAGTTTGAAAAACTTGTAAACATGATCAAAAATCTGCTGATCGTCACTTTAAATAACAAATGCCAACTAAGCTAGCCGAGACAGAACTTACTTCTGCATCTGGAACCTGCAGCTAATGTCAGTTTCGAGTCTACTAGTTCCGCCTACCATTGAGTTGTGCTAATCAGTTTAGTTCAATTGAGCCAGGTGAGTATTATTCCTACATGTGTGTTTGAATGTCCCCAGGGGCGGACTGAGAACTTAAATTGGCCCAGGAAAAAACTAAAAGTGGCCTCATGTTGTAGGCAGGTCCAAACTGACAGAAGGCAGGGAGAACACAAGTAGGTGGGGCCAGCAATACCATATTTTGCAGCACAAAATACCGCCCCCGCAGAAACAAATACAACAGTGTATCATAAAATAATGACCCAATAGCACAAAATACCTCCCTATAAGCTGCCCCCTCTGTGATAGCCAGCACCAGCTGCTACATTCTGTCCTCCTACTCCAGTTGCTTCAGGATGGCAATACAGTTCAATTCAGGAGTCAGAAGGGCACCTGCTGCTGCCGGCCAGGTACATAAGAGCTAGACGCTCCCAGCATTAATTAAACTCTGGGAGTGATAGATCATTACTTACCTGACTGGTGGGCATGAGGGAGGCTCAGGCTGCTATCTGAGCATTGGTCTACAGGGAAGTTTCCCTGTATGGTCTATGGCCAGTTCGCCCCCGAATGTCTCACTGATGTCATATGTTTACTACCTTAGGGTGCTGTGAGATGTTGTGACTATGGCACAGACTGTGATGCAGTCAGGAGATGGGAGTCTGTGTGGCTAAGCAATGAAATGCAGTTTTTTTTTTGTTAATGGACATGCAGTTTGCCTAAAACAACACAGCCGTGAACAAAGAGCAAGCAGACAGCGCTTATCTACTAAGGCTACTTTCACACTAGCGTTCGGGGCTCCGCTTGTGAGTTCCGTTTGAAGGATCTCACAAGCGGCCCCGAACGGATCCGTCCAGCCCTTATGCATTCTGAGTGGACGCGGATCCGCTCAGAATGCATCAGTCTGGCACCGTCTGTCCTCCGCTCCGCAGGCAGACACCTGAACGCTGCTTGCAGCGTTCGGGTGTCCGCCTGGCCGTGCGGAGGCAAACGGATCCGTCCAGACTTACACTGTAAGTCAATGGGGATGGATCCGTTTGAAGTTGACACAATATGGCTCAATTTCAAACGGATCCGTCCCCCATTGACTTTCAATGTAAAGTCTGGACGGATCTGTCTGAGCAACTTTCACACTTAGAATTTTTTCTAAACTATAATGCAGACGGATCCGTTCTGAACGATGATGTTCAGGCAGATTATTGCTAACGAGCATTCGTACAAACGTCCATTCATCGAGTAATTGGATCTAGAGTTGAGCGAACACCTGGATGTTCGGGTTCGAGAAGTTCGGCCGAACCCGACCCGAACTTCGTCCCGAACCCGAAACCCATTGAAGTCAATGGGGACCCGAACTTTTCGGCACTAAAAAGGCTGTAAAACAGCCCAGGAAAGGGCTAGAGGGCTGCAAAAGGCAGCAACATGTAGGTAAATCCCCTGCAAACAAATGTGGATAGGGAAATGAATAAAAATAAAAATAAATAAAAATTAACCAATATCAATTGGAGAGAGGACCCATAGCAGAGAATCTGGCTTCACGTCACCCACCACTGTAACAGTCCATTGTCATATATTTAGGCCCCGGCACCCAGGCAGAGGAGAGAGGTCCCATAACAGAGAATCTGGCTTCATGTCAGCAGAGAATCACTCTTCATGTCATAGCAGAGAATCATGCTTCACGTCACCCACCACTGTAACAGTCCATTGTCATATATTTAGGCCCCGGCACCCAGGCAGAGGAGAGAGGTCCCATAACAGAGAATCTGGCTTCACGTCAGCAGAGAATCAGTCTTTATGTCATAGCAGAGAATCATGCTTCACGTCACCCAACACTGGAACAGTCCATTGTCAGATATTTAGGCCCATGCACCCAGGCAGAGGAGAGAGGTCCCGTAACAGAGGATCTGGCTTCATGTCAGCAGAGAATCAGTCTTCATGTCATAGCAGAGAATCAGGCTTCACATCACCCACCACTGTAACAGTCCATTGTCATATATTTAGGCCCCGGCACCCAGGCAGAGGAGAGAGGTCCCGTATCAGACAATCTGGCTTCATGTCAGCAGAGAATCAGTCTTCATGTCATAGCAGAGAATCATGCTTCACGTCACCCAACATTGGAACAGTCCATTGTCATATATTTAGGCCCCGGCACCCAGACAGAGGAGAGGTTCATTCAACTTTGGGTTGCCCTGCAATATTATGGTAAAATGAAAATAAAAATAGGATTGAATGAGGAAGTGCCCTGGAGTACAATAATATATGGTTAAGGGGAGGTAGTTAATGTCTAATCTGCACAAGGGATGGACAGGTCCTGTGGGATCCATGCCTGGTTCATTTTTATGAACGTCAGCTTGTCCACATTGGCTGTAGACAGGCGGCTGCGTTTATCTGTAATGACGTCCCCCTGCCGTGCTGAATACACGTTCAGACAAAACGCTGGCCGCCGGGCAGGCCAGCACCTCCAAGGCATAAAAGGCTAGCTCTGGCCACGTGGACAATTTAGAGACCCAGAAGTTGAATGGGGCCGAACCATCAGTCAGTACGTGGAGGGGTGTGCACACGTACTGTTCCACCATGTTAGTGAAATGTTGCCTCCTGCTAACACGTTGCGTATCAGGTGGTGGTGCAGTTAGCTGTGGCGTGTTGACAAAACTTTTCCACATCTCTGCCATGCTATCCCTGCCCTCAGAGGAGCTGGCCGTGACACAGCTGCCTTGGCGACCTCTTGCTCCTCCTCTGCCTTGGCCTTAGGCTTCCACTTGTTCCCCTGTGACATTTGGGAATGCTCTCAGTAGCGCGTCTACCAACGTGCGCTTGTACTAGCGCATCTTCCTCTCACGCTCCAGTGCAGGAAGTAAGGTGGGCACATTGTCTTTGTACCGTGGATCCAGCAGGGTGGCAACCCAGTAGTCCGCACACGTTAAAATGTGGGCAACTCTGCTGTCATTGCGCAGGCACTGCAGCATGTAGTTGCTCATGTGTGCCAGGCTGCCCAGAGGTAAGGACAAGCTGTCCTCTGTGGGAGGCGTATCGTCATCGTCCTGCGTTTCCCCCCAGCCATGCACCAGTGATGGGCCCGAGCTGCGTTGGGTGCCACCCCGCTGTGACCATGCTTCATCCTCATCCTCCTCCACCTCCTCCTCATCCTCGTCCTCCTCGTCCTCCAGTAGTGGGCCCTGGCTGGCCACATTTGTACCTGGCCTCTGCTGTTGCAAAAAAACTCCCTCTGAGTCACTTCGAAGAGACTGGCCTGAAAGTGCTAAAAATGACCCCTCTTCCTCCTCCTCCTGGGCCACCTCCTCTTCCATCATCGCCCTAAGTGTTTTCTCAAGGAGACATAGAAGTGGTATTGTAACGCTGATAACGGCGTCGTCGCCACTGGCCATGTTGGTGGAGTACTCGAAACAGCGCAACAGGGCACACAGGTCTCGCATGGAGGCCCAGTCATTGGTGGTGAAGTGGTGCTGTTCCGCAGTGCGACTGACCCGTGCGTGCTGCAGCTGAAACTCCACTGTGGCCTGCTGCTGCTCGCACAGTCTGTCCAGCATGTGCAAGGTGGAGTTCCACCTGGTGGGCACGTCACATATGAGGCGGTGAGCGGGAAGGCCGAAGTTACGCTGTAGCGCAGACAGGCGAGCAGCGGCAGGATGTGAACGCTGGAAGCGCGAACAGACGGCCCGCACTTTATGCAGCAGCTCTGACATGTCGGGGTAGTTGTGAATGAACTTCTGCACCACCAAATTCAGCACATGCGCCAGGCAAGGGATGTGCGTCAAACCGGCTAGTCCCAGAGCTGCAACGAGATTTTGCCCATTATCGCACACCACCAGGCCGGGCTTGAGGCTCACCGGCAGCAACCACTCGGCGGTCTGTTGTTCTATACCCCGCCACAACTCCTGTGCGGTGTGGGGCCTGTCCCCCAAACATATGATTTTCAGAATGGCCTGCTGACGTTTACCCCGGGCTGTGCTGAAGTTGGTGGTGAAGGTGTGTGGCTGACTGGATGAGCAGGTGGAAGAAGAGGAGGAGGAAGCCGAGTAGGAGGAGGAGGCAACAGGAGGCAAAGAATGTTGCCCTGCGATCCTTGGCGGCGGAAGGACGTGCGCCAAACAGCTCTCCGTCTGGGGCCCACTACATTTACCCAGTGTGCAGTTAAGGAGATATAGCGTCCCTGGCCGTGCTTACTGATCCACGTATCTGTGGTTAGGTGGACCTTGCCACAGATGGCGTTGCGCAGTGCACACTTGATTTTATCGGATACTTGGTTGTGCAGGGAAGGCACGGCTCTCTTGGAGAAGTAGTGCCGACTGGGAACAACATACTGTGGGACAGCAAGCGACATGAGCTGTTTGAAGCTGTCTGTGTCCACCAGCCTAAATGACAGCATTTCATAGGCCAGTAGTTTAGAAATGCTGGCATTCAGGGCCAGGGATCGAGGGTGGCTAGGTGGGAATTTACGCTTTCTCTCAAATGTTTGTGAGATGGAGAGCTGAACGCTGGCGTGTGACATGGTTGAGATGCTTGGTGACGGAGGTGGTGGTGTTGGTGGTACATCCTCTGTTTGCTGGGCGGCAGGTGCCAACGTTCCTCCAGAGGTGGAGGAAGAGGCCGAGGCGGCAGCAGCAGAAGAGGCCGAGGCAGCAGCAGCAGAAGAGGTAGCAGGGGGAGTCTGAGTGACTTCCTTGTTTTTAAGGTGTTTACTCCACTGCAGTTCATGCTTAACATGCAGGTGCCTGGTCATGCAGGTTGTGCTAAGGTTCAGAACGTTAATGCCTCGCTTCAGGCTCTGATGGCACAGCGTGCAAACCACTCGGGTCTTGTCGTCAGCACATTGTTTGAAGAAGTGCCATGCCAGGGAACTCCTTGAAGCTCCCTTTGGGGTGCTCGGTCCCAGATGGCGGCGGTCAGTAGCAGGCGGAGTCTCTTGGCGGCGGGTGTTCTGCTTTTGCCCACTGCTCCCTCTTTTGCTACGCTGTTGGCTCGGTCTCACCACTGCCTCTTCCTCCGAACTGTGAAAGTCAGTGGCACGACCTTCATTCCATGTGGGGTCTAGGACCTCATCGTCCCCTGTATCGTCTTCCACCCAGTCTTGATCCCTGACCTCCTGTTCAGTCTGCACACTGCAGAAAGACGCAGCAGTTGGCACCTGTGTTTCGTCATCATCAGAGACGTGCTGAGGTGGTATTCCCATGTCCTCATCATCAGGAAAGATAAGTGGTTGTGCATCAGTGCATTCTATGTCTTCCACCGCTGGGGAAGGGCTAGGTGGATGCCCTTGGGAAACCCTGCCAGCGGAGTATTCAAACAGCATAAGAGACTGCTGCATAACTTGAGGCTCAGACAGTTTCCCTGGTATGCATGGGGGTGATGTGACAGACTGATGGGCTTGGTTTTCAGGCGCCATCTGTGCGCTCTCTGCAGAAGACTGGGTGGGAGATAATGTGAACGTGCTGGATCCACTGTCGGCCACCCAATTGACTAATGCCTGTACCTGCTCAGGCCTTACCATCCTTAGAACGGCATTGGGCCCCACCAAATATTGCTGTAAATTATGGCGGCTACTGGGACCTGAGGTAGTTGGTACACTAGGACGTGTGGCTGTGGCAGAAAGGCCATGTCCTCTCCCAGCACCAGAGGGTCTACTAACACCACCACGACCATGTCCGCGTCCGCGTCCCTTACTGGATGTTTTCTTCATTGTTACCGTTCACCACAATAAGAAAAATATTATTTGGCCCAATGTATTGAATTCAAATTTAGGCCTTTTTTTACAGACACCTATTTTACAGACATCTATTTAGGTACCGTATTACACTAATAAAGGCACAGCAGTAACGACTGATTTAGCTGAATATAAATTTGAGGCCTATTATTTAGGCGCTGGGTATACGTTTACAGACAGAATTAGACTTGGAATTGCACAGTAGCGTGTGTGTGAAGTTATTGAGAATGACCCTATCTGCACCTTGAATCTAATATACCCTTTTAGGGATAGATTTAAAGTAGGCCTGATACAGCAGAAACCACTAATTTAGAGAATTGCTAAGTTGGGAATTGTATTTCAATCCAGAACAAAAACTGCTTTGACGGACCCAAAATAACTTGACCAGCCTCAGCAATAACCACAGATTTAGCTGAATATAAATTTGAGGCCTATTTTTTAGGCGCTGGGTGACAGGTATACGTTTACAGACAGAATTAGACTGGGATATGCACAGTAGCGTGTGTGTGAAGTTATTGAGAATGACCCTATCTGCACCTTGAATCTAATATACCCTTTTAGGGATAGATTAACCCTGGGTTCACACCTGAGCGTTCTGAAAGGAGCGCTCTGTATGCGCGATTGTACGGGCGTTTGCAATTGCACATACAGAGACAAGCAAACGCCCATTGTCGCGCGTTCACGAAAGTCTATGTACGGGAACGCGCGACAAAACGCCCCAAAGAAGCTCAAGAACTTGTTTATGCGTCGGGCGTTTTTCAGCGCGTTCGAATGCGCTGTAAAACGCGAAAATGTGAACCAGTCCCATAGGGAAGCATTGGTTTGCATCGGTTATGCGTTTTACAGCGAGTTCGAACGCGCTGTAAAACGCGCAAGTGTGAACTTAGGGTTAAAGTAGGCCTGATACAGCAGAAACCACTAATTTAGAGAATTGCTAAGTTGGGAATTGTATTTCAACCCAGAACAAAAACTGTGCTTCGACGGACCCAAAATAACTTGACCAGCCTCAGCAATAACCACAGATTTAGATGAATATAAATTTGAGGCCTATTATTTAGCCGCTGGGTGACAGGTATACGTTTACAGACAGAATTAGACTTGGAATTGCACAGTAGTGTGTGTGTGAAGTTATTGAGAATGACCATATCAGCACCTTGAATCTAATATACCCTTTTAATGAATAGATTTAAAGTAGCCCTGATACAGCAGAAACCACTAATTTAGGAAATTGCTAAGTTGGGAATTGTATTTCAACCCTGAACAAAAATATATCCTTTGCCAGACAGCAGACAGTATTACAATTGGCTGGCCACAGCTGAAACACCAGATTTAGGATACTGCTATTTTGGCAATTGTATTTCACCCCTCAATAAAATAGCAAGCACAGCCAAGCCCCTGATGTAGGATATAGCCAAAAAATAACCACACTATTGATGGTTAAATGCACTTGGTGACAGCTTGCCCCCATGATGTAGGATATAGCCAAAAAATAACCACACTATTGATGGTTAAATGCACTTGGTGACAGCTTGCCCCTGATGTAGGATATAGTCAAAAAATAACCACACTATTGATGGTTAAATGCACTTGGTGACAGCTTGCCCCTGATGTAGGATATAGCCAAAAAATAACCACACTATTGATGGTTAAATGCACTTGGTGACAGCTTGCCCCTGATGTAGGATATAGCCAAAAAATAACCACACTATTGATGGTTAAATGCACTTGGTGACAGCTTGCCCCTGATGTAGGATATAGCCAAAAAAATAACCACACAATTGGTGGTTAAATGTACTTGGTGGCAGCTTGTGCTGGCGCACCACAAGACACAAAATGGCCGCCGATCACCCCAGAAAAAAGTGACTGAAAAACGCTCTGGGCAGCCTAAAAACTGTGAGCAATTGAATAGCAGCAGTTCAATGATCCACAGCTGTAGATCGATCACTGACTTAAGTGTTTTGGAGGAGTTAATCACTGCCTAATCTCGCCCTAACAGTCGCAGCTGCAACCTCTCCCTACACTGTTCAGAGCAGAGTGACGTGCGGCGCTACGTGAATCCAGCTTAAATAGAGGCTGGGTCACATGCTGCACTGGCCAATCACAGCCATGCCAATAGTAGGCATGGCTGTGATGGCCTCTTGGGGCAAGTAGTATGACGCTTGTTGATTGGCTGCTTTGCAGCCTTTCAAAAAGCACCAAGAAAGCGACGAACACCGAACCCGAACCCGGACTTTTACAAAAATGTTCGGGTCCGTGTCATGGACACCCCAAAATTCGGTACGAACCCGAACTATACAGTTTGGGTTCGCTCATCCCTAATTGGATCGTTGGTGCAGACACCTAAATCATTGTTTGCCAGGAGCAGATCATGCTGTCTAAACTGCACTCTGCTGACAGCAAACAATGATTTTCTATAGGGACAAGCAATAACATTAGCGATCCCTTCTGCCTCCCTTGTGGAGGAGATCAGTGCATGTAAATGTAGAGGTCACCTTCGCTGATGAGAAGGCGAATGTTGGGAAGAAACCCTTCCTTTCTGACAATTGTCTGCTCAATTTTAATACAGAGGAAACAAAAGAGGCTGGTTTTGAGAGCTCAATTTATATAAGCAGGAATATAACACGAGTTTGCGCATTGCGTGTTTGATTTAAGTATGTGTTTGTATAAGTGTGCAACTTTAGAATAAGTGACTTCAGATTCAGGGACTTCAGTGGGAGACTGCAGTAAATCAGTTTCTTATTATTGCATTATATTGTATTTTTCGCTTTCATTGTGTAATCCCCATTAGCAGTGATGGCCAGTTTGCAGTGTTCGCCAACGAACACATGCGTTCTGCCATCTTTATTTCCAAGTCCGGCGATGCAGAGGTAAGTCCTTACCTGTGCCTGTGCCGCAAGCCGCTCTGAAACACATGCGGTCACCGGGAGCAGGCAGTTCTGAGAACAGCCGCTGGGGGCCTTCATCGGGCTGTTCTCGGAACTGCCTGCTCCCGGTGACCGCATGTGTTTCAGAGCGGCTCGCGGCACAGGTAAGGACTTACCTCTGCATTGCCGGACTTGGAAATAAAGATGGCAGATCGCATGTGTTCGTCGGGGAACACTGCGAACTGGCTATCACTGCCCATTGGTTTGTTTTCCATAATTGACAGCACCATCCAGTGCACATCTTGTTTGATGTATGCAGTCCTAGAAAAGCCATTTGAGGGTGTATATCATTGTTCTAAATGTGAGCAAATTACCCATTTGGAATCAAAAATTGAGTATCTAAACGGGTGAGTTTCAACACTGAGAGGCGTTAACTGAGCAAGCACTCTATGGGGTAGATGAGGGGGGTGAAAGCGAGGAGGCTGAGGAAAGTGAGGTAGCTAGCTGGGTAACAGTTAGAAAGTGGGGTAGAGGGAAGAGAGCAAGGGAGGCTAGCCCTGATCTGTCACACCGCAACAAGTTTACAAGGTTGGCAGATGAGGGGGATGTCGGTTCAGGGAGAGCACTGCTGCAGCCAGACACTTCCTCTGCCAGTCAGGGGAATGTCTGCTCCAGTAAGCAGGGGACCAGGAGAGCAGGGCAGGCCAGACAGGTGCTGGGAGTGGGAGACTCAATTATTAGGGGCAATCTGTCACAAAGACCGTGATCGCCGAACAGTATGTTGTCTTCCTGGTGCTAGAGTTCGACACATCGTGGATCGGGTTGACAGATTACTAGGAGGGGCTGGAGAAGACCCAGCGGTCATAGTCCATATCGGAACCAATGACAAAGTTAGAGGAAGGTGGAGAGTCCTAAAAATGATTTTAGGGATTTAGGTCAAAAGCTTAGGGCAAGGACCTGAAAGGTAGTGTTTTCCGAAATATTGCCTGTACCACGAGCAACACAAGAAAGGCAGCGGGAGATTAGGGAGGTTAACAAGTGACTCAAGAACTAGTGTAGGAAGGAGGGGTTTGGGTTCCTGGAAAACTAAGCCGACTTCTCTGTCAGCTACAGGCTCTATCATAGGGAAGGGCTGCACCTCAATGGGGAAGGGGCAGCTGTGTGGCGGGGGGGGGGGGGGGGATGGCTAGACGGTTGGAGGAGTGTTTAAACTAGGGACTGGGGAGGGTAATTACGTTATAGGATGGGAAGATGTGCAGAAATCACGCTTTGTGTGTGAGCGTGATTCCCCGTTATGGACATTGCTCATTTCACTGGAGCGCAAGGCATTATACTTATTTATAATGTTGTGTGTCTCTGCATGACCTTACTTATGCAGAATTATACTGACATAACACTGTCAGTATAATTCTGTAGAAGTAAGGTCATGCAGAGACACATAGCATTGTAAATCAGTATAAAACCGTGTGCTCCTGTGAAACGAGCATCATCCATAATGGGGAATCACACTCACACACAGATTTAAGTTATCTTGACCAGCTGTTGAGAGCCAAGTCCATGTCCTCCTTTATATAAATTTGTGACAAGTAGGAATTATTGGGGAAAAAAATCATCAAAACTCACATCCAATGGAGGTTTATATACAAAAGCAATTTAATAATAATATATCAAGGTGTGCAATAATCATCTATACCACAAGTGTACACATCCAGAAAAACACTGAAACAGAGTATAACGGACAGGATGTGGATTCACTGTGTCACTTTGGAGTAGTCTCTGTACAAATGATGACCCAACATGGAGAATAGGCAGGGGTCAGGTCAGGCAGCAATAGGTCAATTCCAGAAGTCAGGCAGAAGTTGGTACACAGATCAGGCAAACAAACTGCACACCTTTGCAAGAAACTAGTGAACTAGAACCTATCATTCAGGTAACTTGCAATAGGGGAATGTTCAGGGAGAACCCCAGGCAAGATAACCAGTCTTTGGCTATGGAAGATTAGGGTGCGCACCCTACAAGCAGAGAAAAGCATTATCAGCAAAAATGAGGCCTCAGCCTGTGAGGAAGTGGCTGGGACTTCCAGGTAGGAAAAGGGGATAAGGCCGCCAGAGCCCTGAAACTATGTAGTGGGTGAGCAAGGCAGCGGCCATGCCCCCAGCTGGAAAGTAACAGCGGTGGGTATGGGCCACCGCCATGACAGTACCCCCTGTGTATGCCCCTTTTTCTTTGGTCCCAAGTGCTGCAAAAATTTCTTGAGAAGGGCTGGGTGTGTTATTTTCAACAGGCTCCCATGAAATCTCCTCTGTACTGTAACCTTTCCACCAAATAGTATGTTTTTCTTTCCTTCTTCTTTAAATCCCAGATACTCCTAACTTCAAATTCATTCTCAGGACCAACAAGATCAGGGCATGGACAGGGGATCTGGAGTATCAATTAAGCACCAAATGTTTGAGGTGAGGCACATGAAAGGAGTTGGGGTACGGATAGATAGAGGTAGTCGCAGCTTATAACAGACAAGACTGATTTGTTTCAATATCTCAAATGGACCCGAAAAGCGAAGAACATATTTGTAGGTGATTGCCTATTCACACGAGACAAGTTCAGATGCACTATGTATCTACTGTCTGCAAATGTTTTCATAGAAACAAATGCTTTGACTAAGGCAGTCTTTTTCATTCAATATCTGGAGAAAGTTTTTGGATACAGCTTCTACAACTGGTACATTTGAAGAAGTGGCAATGGGAAGAGGAATATGTAGGTACTGATCATTGACAATAAAAAATGGTAAATTGCCTGTAGACTCACTTGAGTGGTTGTTGTAGGAGAATTCAGCACAAGGAAGCAAGGTTATCCTATTGTCTTGACTAGTAAAGATAAAGTGATGCAGGTATTTCTCCATGATCTAATTAGTTTGCTCCACCTGTTCATTGGACTGGGGGAGATAGGTGCATGAGAAGTCCATCTTGCTGTTACTAAGGTAAGATGAGACACAGTTCCGACCACATCCCAGCTGGGAAACAGCAGAGCGCTCTGCTGTTTCAGTAGCTCTCATTGCCGTGCATGAGAGCTACTAAGACGGCATAGCACAAGTTATGCTGTTTCTGAATTAGGGAACCCAGAGGACTTTAAAGTCTCAGACATCCTGGGAAAGAGATGGCCACTAGTTGTATCAGGAAATTAGATCTTGCGCCGTACAAGAACTGGAATGTCCCTCCACTTTAGATTTATGCCTCCGGCAATTATGTGTTTTCTTTTGGCCACAGGAACATGCCTCTTCCCTGGAGGAATGTCCTTGGCCAGGACAGATGCCTTTGAAATGATTCAGTTGGGATAACCAATATGTTGGGGTTCTTTCACCTGGTCAACAGTGTTGAAAGAAAGGAAGAGGGCATCTGCTTTGATGTTCTCAGCAGGATGGAAGTGTAGAACAAATTCAAATTAGACAAAAAATAGTGACCTTTGGGCTTGGCAAGGATTGAGTCTCTGGGCAGTCTGGAAAGTGAGATTCCAGGAGATGAAACCACTCCTCATGAGCCATCTTCATAGCAGTTCTGTGTCCCCAGTGGAGCAATTCCATTCTGCTGGGGAGAAGGACATAGAGAAAAAAATTCAGGTGACCATCTTACTAGAGAGGATGCATACACTCCCAGGAAGAATTATTTGGAAACACCTGGAGAGCACAAAATTTATTATGAAGAGGATGCCTGGTTGAGAGACAAAAATGCATCTTCAGCCTCTGGTGTCCATTCCCTAGCGTTCACCCAGTTTCAGCTAAGAGCAGATATACGGATAGTAAGGGTGGAATGTGGAAGGAGAAGGACAAGGCCTGTCTAGAACTGCAGTCAGCATCTCAGGGTCCTGTTTCAGTACCACAATCAGAAATGAAATAACCCAGAAAGGGTAGGGAGGTTTTTCAAAAAGACACTTCTCGAACTTGGCATACAGTCTGTTATCTCGTTGATGCTGATGGGCTGCAAAAGGGTTGTAAAATGCAAAGGGAATGATGAAATGCTCGTAATGACCATCATAGGTGTTAAAAGCAGTTTTCCATTTGTCACCCTTATGTAAACAGATCTAATTGTAGGCCCCTTGGAGATCAAACTTTGTGAACACGTAGAGGATACGTGTTCTTTACCATGATCTTGTTCAGACCCTGGTAATCTGTACATGGCTGGAGAGAACTATTCTTCTTCTTGAGATAGAAAAACATGACCGCAGTCGTTGAGGAGGAGTTTCAGGTGAATCCTCTCTCAAGGTTCTCCCTAATCCCTTTCAAATATGTGCTGTATATATATTTATGGTGCAGCTGGAAGTGAATTCTCGCATTCCGCCATTAATATACAATGCACTGATCTACTGGACACAGGAGCTGTTACTGAACGCCAGGCCTCTGCTGTAACTGCAGGCAGTGGAGATAACTCCAGCGCCGATGGTTTAAAGGGTTTGTCCCACCAAAAATATTCTGAATCTGAATACTTTTCTTTTGTAATCGCATGTAATTAAACATTTAGCATAGCCACTCAGTAGTTCAATAACATCTGTATAGCGCCACCTGCTGTTTTTTTAATTTTTTTATTTCTTTGTCCGACTCACTTAGATTGCTGCACGTGCTCAGTTTCATCCATCAACTGGCTCCTGAGCTGTGATAGGGAGAGCATGCACACGCCTCCTAAGCTGCAGCAGAAAAGACACTCCCTTTGAGCTGCCAGCTTGATATAAATCTAGCAGAGCAATGAATGGGGAGATTTCTGGATCCATGTCATATACAGGGCTGGCTCTAGCTTTGCTAGAAATATATTCTCATGTACTGTATAATATTCATTAATCATGGGATAACCCCTGTAAGCAGTTTACAAAAGGAAGTGTAGTGTCCCACTAGGTAAATGTGGGCACTACACAAGGGTCAATTGGGCCATGTTGTCCTCCTACTCCTAAGGGACAGTGGCAGTGTATTTAACAGTCCATTTTAATGTATCTCTGATATGCTTTTATGTTAATTTCTTCCCTGTGTTATCTGGGTAGCAGGCCTATTAGGGTGTAACTCAGCCTCCTAGACACTAGAGGGAGCTAGAGGGCCCTTAGTATATATAGTTAGGCCCAGACAGGGAAGGGCAGTGCAGTCTAGGTGGCTAGTAGTTCAGTCTAGCCTGCCTGAAGTTCCTGAGCCTCTGTTAGCTCAGAAGATTCACCCCAGGAGAAGAGTTTGTCTCCTGAAAGAAACCCAGTTCCCTAACCAAGCCAAGCAGAGCCAGTGTACCAGCTAACCAAGTAAGCTGAAGGGCAGAAGGATTATAAGTGCAAAGCAAGGATAAATACCTGAGGAAGATTGCTACCAAGGATTAAAGCCAGCATTAGGGCATACGGGCCTTGGGGATACAGACAGACAGGATATCTGAAGAATAGTGCAGCCTGGTCTGTGAGTGTTGTTTTTACTCTCTGAGTATCTTGCAAAGTACATTACACCTGCCATTGATGTGTAAAGCCTGCTATTTATTACTGCTGCAAAGTGGAACTGAAATCAAGTTGTATAAAGTTGGACTGTTACTAGTAAAGAAAAGTTTGGTTCACCGCAACCTGTGTTCCTCACTTATTATAACTATAAATCGGTGTGCCACCGTCACAGGCACTGGCGTCACGAATCTTAAAGGGACCTTGCCCTCAGGCACCTTAAACATCTGCAACATCCAGGGCACCTCACCCAACATCAGGCCTGGTCCCTACATACAGAGAGTGCCCCAGAGGACTTCTGTGCCAGCCTCATCCACCACGCCTGCCCAGGGTCTCCCTACAAACTGTGAGTAACCCTCGTATGCCTATTAACCGTGACCTCACATCGCAATACCCTGCAGGTCGGCGTACTGCATATTTTGGCGTCACAAACAGGATTTACAGATCATTCCTGCGCCATTGTGGAATTAAACTCTGTGCCGTTATTTGCCCATAAAGTGACCCAGCCCTACTTGTTTATTGGAAAAGTTGCTGGGCCAAAGAACTGTAGTAATCGCGGTGTGAAGATTTTATTGCATGGACTGTTTTGCTGCTTATTTAGTCACCGCTTGCTGTCAGTGAATAGACAGCGATGTGCTCAAAGATGGCCGCTTAACCTGACTGGATTATTAGTGCGCCTCGTTGTGCCAATTTGGCGCCAAAAAGGACAAGGAGAAGGTACCGCCCAGCCTGCAAGGAGGAAAAACGCCGCTCTGTCTGGAAAGAGGATACCGCCTACCTGGAATCCCGGAGCTCCAAAAGGCCGCGCCTACCTTCTGACGCTGTGTGTGGGACTCTCGTCTGACGTAGCCACGCATCTTGCGAGATTTGGAGCGAGCACCGCCGGAGTAAGTACAAACTTTACCATTCACCGGCCCCTTCATATAACTGTACCAGGGAGGTCCCGACTCTTGCCAGGAGACCGGGGAAGGTCCCCCACTAGCAATAAGAGACTTGACCTGAAAAAAAAAAAAAGTCTGTCCATATTAGCTCCGGTCCGCTCCTCAGTTTCTTAAAGGGCCATACTCACTCCACCGCCTCCTTAGCAACGCTATGTCCGCACCTGAAGAAGCGGGGCAGGAGGCCATGGCAGCATCAAGCCAGATGTCACTGACCATGCCATATTATTTTGGGGCCCCCTGGTTAGCGCGATATTCCGGGGAAGCCCAAAAATTAAAGGACTTTAGAGACCAGATCCTAGCCTTATTCCGGCTTTACACTTTCTCTGCTGAACAACAAATGGAGATCCTCCTAGCTCAGTTGGAAGGAGCCGCCCGCAGAGAAGTCATATCATGGCCCCGTTCTGAAAAGAGTAGCCTGGACCAGATTTTTGATTGCCTTGGCACCATGTTTGAGGCCAGAACGGTGTCCGAAGTTAAAATGCAATTTTTAAGCAGGAAGCAACAGCCTGGGGAGTCGCTCTGCAATTTTGCTCTGTCCTTGCAAGAGACCCTGCGGGCTGTGGTCCAGGTGGACCCCAAGGAAGCTGAAGACCAGGACAGAACTCTTAGAGAGCAGTTCATTGCGGGTATAAGTACTGAACATTTAAAGGGCCAGCTGAGGATGCTGTCAGCTCAACACCCCAATAGTGCATTTTTGGACTTTAAAGAGCTGGCCATCAGTATCCTAGGCCAAAACCCGGCCGCAGGGCCAGCAGCATCCCCTGAACCTCAGGCTTGTCAGCCAAAGACTGTCAATGTGGGGCCGGCTGGAGTCAGTCAGGCCACTCAGGCTCCAGTGACAGATGTAGTGGCAGCACTAATGGAGCAAGTAAACCATCTCACTATAAGCTTAGAGAAAGTATGCAAGAAAATAGAGGAATGGGAGAGACCATTGTTACTGGAAGATGAAGGCCCTTTTCCTCCAAGGCTCCCGCCTGCATATAGAGGTTTATACCCCAAGGAACCTGATGGACGACCGAGTTATCGGTCTAGAAATCGCAAACAGCCTGTCTGTCACTATACTAAAAAATATGGACATACTGGATCAATGTGCTGGCAGTTTAAACGGGCAACCCCTGAGGCAGAGGACCGCCCCTCGGGAGGTAGAACAGTAGGTGCAAAGGATCCAAGCTGGATGCCTAAATACGTAGGATCCCGTCCAAAAATTAACATATGTATCAACGGGATACCTTTTGAAGCCCTGCTGGATACTGGGTCTCATGTCACCACCATCCAACGACCTGCCTTTGACAAGTTCTGGGATTCAATTCTCCTCACCCAGCCACCAGAGTCCTGGCTAGATATTATTGCCAGCAACGGTAAGCCAGTAAAAGTCCATGGGTACTGGGAACCTACCCTTCAGGTGGGAGACGCCACCTTACCACAAGCAAGGTGTGATCGTGGTACAAGCAGGAGATAAAGGAGGACACCCTGTGATCCTAGGGACTAATGTCTTTAAAATTGTTACTCCGAAGTGCTTGAAGCTTTGAACCAAACTTTATCGTCGGCCTCACCTGCTTCCAAAAGAGTCATTCAAAAGACTATCAGTGTGCTGTGTGCTCAGCAAAGGTTCGCCAACGGAAAAGGAGAAATCTGTGCTGTCCGGATCCGGGATAACCGGCCGGTAATTCTTCCTCCAAATTCCCAGATCATCCTGTGGTGCCGTGCTGTATTACGGATCCAGGGCCAGGACTATCAAGCCCTAGTGGAACCTATCCAAATTGAGAATCATCCCTTCGTACGAACAGCCAAGAGTCTGGTGACCGTGTCTCAAGGTAAAGTGCCTGTCCGTTTGATTAATTTTGGTGATCACCCCTTTACTCTTTTTAAGCACTGCCCCGTTGCTCAGCTTTTCCAGGTGTCTTTCCAGGATGTGATCCGTCTGCCTGCCACGGAGACGTTCCAGACCGCACAGAGCAGCAGCGCCACTGCCAGCGCCTCTACAACATCCTGGTGGGAAGAACTTCATGTGGGGAACGAATCCACCCCGAAGGAGCAAATAGAGGGAGTTCTGAATCTGGTGAAAGAGCACCACAAGGCCTTCAGCAAGCACTCCACGGACTACGGAGAGGTCAGTGTAATCAAACACACCATACCCACTGGCTCTCATCCTCCTATCAAGGAGAGATACAGACCCATACCACCTACTACCTATCAGTCTGTGAAAGAGATGATACAAGAGATGAAAGACTCTAATATAATCCGGGACAGTCATAGTCCCTGGGCTGCGCCCCTAGTTCTTGTCCGAAAAAAAGATGGCAGCATAAGGTTCTGCATGGATTACCGAAAAATTAATCAAATCACCCACAAAGACTCTTATCCGTTACCACGCATTGAGGAGCCCTTGACTGCCCTTGGGTCATCAGCCTACATCTCCACTCTGGACTTAACTAGCGGGTACTGGCAGGTACCTATGGCCCCAGAAGATCGTGAGAAGACTGCTTTCACTACACCTATGGGCCTGTTTGAATTTAATTATATGCCGTTCGGACTGTGTAACGCTCCGGGGACGTTCCAGCGGCTGATGGAGCGTTATTTAGGCCATAGGAACTTTGAGACCGTATTATTATACCTAGATGACGTTATTATCTACTCCAAGACGTATGAGGACCATCTAAAACACCTGGCTGAAGTGTTTCAAGTCCTTGTTAAATATGGCCTTAAAATCAAGCCGTCCAAGTGCCACCTGCTGAAACCAGCAGTAAAGTATCTAGGGCACGTTGTTAGTGCCGAAGGAGTCCAGCCTGATCCTGATAAACTTGCTGCTGTCCGTAATTGGCCTACGCCCACCACCGTGAAAGAGGTGAGAAGTTTCCTCAGCTTTGCAGGATATTATAGACGCTTCATCTCGCATTTTGCACAAATTGCGGATCCGATCTAGGAACTCCTAAGGGGGCATCTCAAGAAGAGTCCAAAGACTCCTATCCTTGTTGAATGGAATGCAGAACAGAAGATTGCCTTCCAGCTCCTAAAGAAGAAGCTGGATAAACAATCAGAATTATAGTTCTTTCAAGCTGGAGTTCCTTGCTTTAGTGTGGGCTGTGACTGAAAAATTCAAAGACTATCTTGCTGCCACTCCGTTTGTCGCCCTCACGGACAACAACCCCCTGGCGCATCTGAATACAGCCAAGTTAGGGGCGCTGGAGCAAAGATGGGCCTCCCGCCTTGCCAAATATGACTTCACTGTGAAATACCAGGCAGGCCGCTCCAATGATAATTCTGATGCCCTGTCATGGCTTCCCTCTACAGAAGCACCAGACGATCCAAAGGATGCCTGGGAAGAAGTGGAGATGCCGGCGTTTTACAACAAATTTGCTCAGCAAGATAATGTTCGCACTGAAAATCACTCAGCTGTTGATCCCTCTTCATCGAATGTTCCTGAGTCCAGGGGCGAACAGGAAAGGTGGATTAAGCTCCAGTCAGAAAGTAGAGTCCTCGGTGAACTGCTCGACTTCCTTACCAGTGGGAGAACTCCTGAGAGAGTCCGCAGGAAGAGTGCAGACCCAAAACTAATGAGACTGTGGAGACATTGCCACCAACTCTTCCTTCAAAAAGGCCTGTTGCTTAGAAGGAGCCTGGATCCAGTGTTCTGTGATAGGATATATCAGATCCTCATACCACGTCGAGATGCCAGTCTGGTGTTAGAAATGTATCACAACCAGTCCGGACACTTCGGCGTCCAGAAGACCGAGGCCACCATTCGCTGGAGATTCTATTGGATCGGGATGAGAGAAGACATTGAGAAATGGTGCCGAGAATGCACTGCCTGTGCTGTGGGGCGAAGTGAACGCAATGACCAGAGGGTGCCTCTCCATCCTATCGTGAGTAAAACTCCTTTAGAACTTGTTGCTATTGATCATGTGAAGTTGGAGCCCAGTCGCTCAGGGTATACTTATGCCATGACCATTATTGATCACTTCACTAAGTTTGTCGTAGCAGTGCCTGTGAAAGACCTGACAGAGAGGATCCTCACCGATCAAGGGTCTGCGTTTGAATCACAGCTGTTCCAAGAGATTTGCCTGCTGCACAATTGCCAGAAAGTCTGGACTACCCCCTATCATCCGCAAGGTAACGGACTCTGTGAAAAGATGAATCAAACTCTCATTGAAATGCTGAGAGCAGTACCCCCCGAGACAAGGGGTGATTGGCCTACTCTGCTGCCACAACTCATGTATAACTATAACAACACAATTCACTGCTCCACCGGGTACACACCTTTCTGTCTCATGTTCGGCCGTCAAGGGAGGTTGCCTGCTGACCACTCCCTAGATGTACAAGTGCCCGATGTCATCAATCCACTACCAAAGACTGATTGGGTGGTGGAGCATCAAAGACGTCTCCTCAATGCTAAGGAGATTGTTCAGGAGCGCATGGAGAATGCCCGAGAACGACAGCAAAGGGACTATGACCTGGCTGCTCATGCGGAACCTCTAGCTCTGGGAGACATGGTGTGGTGGAAGAACAACCATCGAACCAGTAAATTGGACAGTAAGTGGGAAAGGATCCCATATGTCATTTCTGCCATCCCTAACGCTGAGGCTCACATTTATCAAATGTCCAGGGAAGGTAAAGGCTCCCAAGTTGTACATAGAAATCGTTTAAAACCTTACATAGAAGGAGAACCTGCAGTAGAGGACATTGAGCCTGGAGTCTCCTGAGCCCGAGTTACCAGCCCAACCTGCTGATCCTATGCAGGCTGTTGAGAATCTGATACATGACAAAGATCCACTTCATTGGTTTCTCACGCCCTGGTTGAACTTGGTGGTACCAGCTCCAGTTCCTGCTAGTGCTCAACCCCAGGACAACCTGTCCCCGAGCGTACCTGAAACAACCCCAGAACCTGTGAACTCCTCTGACCCTCCTGAGCCAAGGCAGGAAGAACTTTTGCCAGTAAGGAGGTCCACGCGGTCTACCAAGGGGCAACCACCTGTGAGATTTGGAGACTATATTATGGGGACAGATAGCCCCTCCCGGGAAACCCCTGTTTAACCATTTACAAGACCCGGGTACGGACTCATTTTGTTCTTTAAGCCTCCAGGAACTTATGTTATTTTGACATTTTTCTATCATTATCATTATGGACTATCCTGGTTATCCTTGACACGCTGTACCAGGTCAGCGCCCCCTGTTCCCTTATACTATCATGAGAGAAGAGAACGACGCCTCTTTTCACCGCACTTTCCATTGGAGCTGCTTGATATGTTTATACTGCTAAAGTGGTGATTACTGTGTATGCCTGTTTTCCATTTTGTCTTTCAGGTGCAGTCTCCAGCTAGGCAGGGCCCCTTTATGTTGCGCCGAGGACGGGCAACGTTACAGCAACGGTGTATGTAGTGTCCCACTAGGTAAATTTGGGCACTACACAAGGGTCAATTGGGCCATGTTGTCCTCCTACTCCTAAGGGACAGTGGCAGTGTATTTAACAGTCCATTTTAATGTATCTCTGATATGCTTTTATGTTAATTTCTTCCCTGTGTTATCTGGGTAGCAGGCCTATTAGGGTGTAGCTCAGCCTCCTAGATACTAGAGGGCGCTAGAGGGCCCTTAGTATATATAGTTAGACCCAGACAGGGAAGGGCAGTGCAGTCCAGGTGGCTAGTAGTGCAGTCTAGCCTGCCTGAAGTTCCTGAGCCTCTGTTAGCTCAGAAGATTCACCCCAGGAGAAGAGTTTGTCTCCTGGAAGAAACCCAGTTCCCTAACCAAGCCAAGCAGAGCCAGTGTACCAGCTAACCAAGTAAGCTGAAGGGCAGAAGGATTATAAGTGCAAAGCAAGGATAAATACCTGAGGAAGATTGCTACCAAGGATTAAAGCCAGCATTAGGGCATACGGGCCTTGGGGATACAGACAGACAGGATATCTGAAGAATAGTGCAGCCTGGTCTGTGAGTGTTGTTTTTACCCTCTGAGTATCTTGCAAAGTACGTTACACCTGCCATTGATGTGTAAAGCCTGCTATTTATTACTGCTGCAAAGTGGAACTGAAATCAAGTTGTATAAAGTTGGACTGTTACTAGTAAAGAAAAGTTTGGTTCACCGCAACCTGTGTTCCTCACTTATTACAACTATAAATCGGTGTGCCATCGTCACAGGCACTGGCATCACGAATCTTATTAAAGTGACCTTGTCCCCAGGCACCTTAAACATCTGCAACATCCAGGGCACCTCACCCAACATCAGGCCTGGTCCCTACATACAGAGAGTGCCCCAGAGGACTTCTGTGCCAGCCTCTCCATCACTGCTGTACGCCTGCCCAGGGTCTCCCTACAAACTGTGAGTAACCCTCGTATGCCTATTACCCGTGACCTCACATCGCAATACTCGGCGTACTGCAGAAGGCCTCCCTCTCTCACCTCATAAGCTCCCCGCAATGCAATCGCAGGAAGCCTATCACTATGGAAACCTGTGAGACCCAGCCACAGATTGGGTCTCAAAGACAACTGTCAGCGTGTATTGTACTGCATTGTACCAGTGATCGTACACTCAAAAGTTATTAATTATTTGAAAGCATCATTAACTCCATGGCACTGTACATCTAAGGGGGATATACATACATAATATAAAAACACAAGTACAATAAACATGAACTTATTACAAACTGGTACAGAGGGGGAGGATCCTGTCCGTTAGAGCTTACAATATACAAGTACGGATGAGCGGACCCGTGGATCTTAGTTCAAAGTTCGGTTCGGGTACCAGAACTAGGACCACGAACCCCATAGAAGTCAATGGGGACCCGAACTTTGGTGTTGTGAAATGGCTGTAAAATAGTCGTATTAAGGGCTAGAGGGCTGCAAAAGAAAGCAAAATGGGGGGTAAGAGCAGGACAATTGCTCTGCAAACAAATGTGGATAGGGAAATGACTTAGAATACCATAAAATAGAAAAAAAAAATCTTGAACCAGGAGGCGGAGGTCCAAGTGGAGTAGGAGGTTTAGGAGGCAGAGGCCGAGGCGGTGTAGGTGGAAGAGGCAAAGGAGGAGGTAGCCAAACAGTTTTTTGTAGGTAGGGAGGTACTTCCTCTTTCTCTCCAGTGTTTGGGAGATTGACAGATGAACGCTTCCATCGGACGGTGTGGAGATGCTCGGTGACACTGCTGGTGGTGCTGTCACATCCTCTTTTTGTGGGGGTTCCAGGTGGCCCTGTTGTCCGAGAGGGGGAGGAAGAGGCCGAGACTGCTGCAGAAGAGGGAGCAGGAGGAGCCTCAGATCGTGGTTTTTCAGGTGTCTACTCCACTGCAGCTTGTGCTTTGCATTTAGATGCCTGGTCATGCAGGTGGTGCTCAGGTTTAAAACATTTATACCTCACCTCAGGCTCTGACTGCAAAGCGTGCAAATCAACCATGTCTTGTCGTCAGCACATTGCATGAAGAACTGCCACGCCTGGGAGCTCCTTTGAGCTAGCTTTGGTGTGTTCAGTCCCTCAGCGCAGTAGGCAGTAGCAGGCATACTGGCTAGGGGCCAGCCACTGTGCTTTTGCACCCTGCTCTCTCTTTTGCTTGTTGATTGGCTCCACTACAGCCTTTCAACAAACTTTCTTTATTCAGCATCCGAACCCGAAAACGAACTTCCGTGACAAAGTCCGTGTTCGGGTTTGGGTGCCCGAACCCTTGGAGTTCAGTATGAACCTGAACTTTACAGTTCAGGTTCGTTCGCTCATCGCTGTCTACAAGGGAGAGGGGAAAGATAAAGTAAGTGAGGGTAAAAGCTGCTCATTTGTTCTGGTAGCATGCTTATTGCAGGTGGTAGGCTTTCCTGAAAAGGTGGGTTTTCAGGTTGCTTTTCAAGGTTAGAACTTAGGATGTTGGGGAAGAGACTGGTGTGTTGGGGTAGCTAGTTCCAGAGTATGGGAGATGCACATGAGAAATCTTGTAGACAATTGTTCAATGAACAGAAGGATGTCTTGTAAGCATCAGAGATTACATGTGGGGATGTATCAGGGAAGTAGGTTAGAGATGTAAGGAGAGGACAGGTATTTGATGGCCTTATATGTAGTTGAACTGAATTCGCTCCGCAGTGGGGAGCCAGTGAATGGATGGGCAGAGGGTTTAGGCAGAGAAGAACAAGGGAAAGGTGGATCAACTGGGTGCAGAGTTGATAATAGATTGGAGGGGTGTGAGAGTGCTAGATGGGAGGCCACAGAGAAAAATGTTGCAGTAGTTCATTATCACGAGGGCATAGACCATACATTTTATTTGACTTAGGATTGAGGAAGGAACAAATATGAAAGATGTTCTTGAGTTTAAAGCTGCAGGTGGTGGTAAGGGTTTGGATGTGTAGCTTGAAGGACAGTGCAGAATTCATTGTTAACCCCAGACAGCAGATCTTTGGAACTTGGGAAAGATTGGTGCTGTTAACTGTAAAGGATAGTTGGAAATTGAAGCCCCCTAGTGGGGAAAAAAAATAAAAAGTAGAACAAAATTGAACATTATTTATTAAAACAAAAAATAAAAGCATAAAAAACACTCCTTTTCCCCATTAAGCTATTTATCATTGTAAAAAAAAAAAAATGAATAGAAATATTAAGCATCACAGTATCTGTAATGACCGGCATTATAACAGATCATAATTTACTTGATCTACCCTGTTAGGTGAACAGATTTGGAGAGTCTTCAGACCCTTTCACATTTGTTAGGGAGCATTCACACGAACGTGTTTTTCTTCCGTGTCCGTTCCGCAATTTTGACGGACAATGCACGGACCCATTCATTTCTATGGGTCCGTGAAAATTGCGGTATGCCTTTTATTCTCATCCGTGTGCTGTCCGTTCCGTGTGTCCGTTCCGTGTGGTTTAGAACATGTCCTATACATGGCCGCAAATCGCGGTCCGTGGCCCCATAGAAAGTCATTGGGTCCGTGAAAAACGGATAGCACATGGAAATGCATCCGTGTGTCATCCGTTTTGTAAGGACCCTTGGACTGAAAACATTCTAGGAAACCCCATTTCATTACCCATCCGTTTTTTTTGCGGACCATGAATAACGGATGACACACGGAAGCACCACGTCCGTATTATACGGACTTGCGGAACGGAAAAGGAAAGATAACTGAAGACATACGGAACACACGGATCCGTGATTTACGGACCGCAAAACCAACACGGTTGTGTGAATGCTCCCTTATAGTGAGGCCATGTGCTTAAATAAATAAAAATTAAAAAATCAAGTTTTTCGCCATCATTCTGCGCTTAACCCCTTCAGGACACAGCCTTGTTTCACCTTAAGGACCAGGCCATTTTTTTTTTTGCAAATCTGTCACTTTATGAGGTGATAACTTTAAAACTTTTCCTTAGCCAGGCCATTCTAAGATTGTTTTTTCGTCACATATTGTACTTCATGACACTGGTAAAATGGAGTAAAAAAAAATTCATTTTTATATATAAAAAAATATCAAATTTACCAAAAATTTGGAAAAATTAGCAAATTTCTAACTTTCAATTTCTCTACTTCTACAATACATAGTAATAATTCCAAAAAATGTTATTAATTTACATACCCCATATGTCTACTTCATGTTTGGATCATTTGGGGAATGCTATTTTATTTTGTGGGGACGTTACAAGGCTTAGAAATTTTGAAGCAAATCTTGGAAATTTTCAGAAATTTTCAAAAACCCATTTTTTTAGGGACCAGTTCAGGTTTGAAGTCACTTTGTGAGGCTTACATAAAAGAAACCACCCAAAATGACCCCATGTTAGAAGCTACACCCCTCAAGGTATTCAAAACTGATCTCACAAACTATGTTAACCCTTTAGGTGCTCCACAAGAGTTATTGGCAAATGGGGATGACATTTCAGAATTTCATTTTTTTGCCAATTTTTCTATTTTAACCCATTTTATCCACTAACAAATCAAGGGTTAACAGTCAAACAAGAATGTATCTTTATTGCCCTGACTCTGCCGTTTACAGAAACACCCAATATGTGGTCGTACACTACTGTACGGCCACACAGTAGGGCGTAGAGGGAAAGGTGCGCCATATGGTTTTTGGAAGGCAGATTTTGCTGGACTGGTTTATTTACACCATGTCCCATTTGAAGCCCCCCGATGCACCCCTAGAGTAGAAACTCCATAAAAGTGACCCCATCTAAGAAACTGCACCCCTCAAGGTATTCAAAACTGATTTTACGAACTCTGTTAACCCTTTAGGTGTTGCACAAGAGTTATTGGCAAATGGGGATGAAATTTGAGAATTTCATTTTTTTGCCAATTTTTCAATTTTAACCAATTTTTTCCACTAACAAATCAAGGGTTACCAGTCAAACAAGACTGTATATTTATTGCCCTGACTCTGCCGTTTACAGAAACACCCCGTATGTGGTCGTACACTACTGTACGGCCACACAGTAGGGCGTAGAGGGAAAGGTGTGCCATATGGTTTTTGGAAGGCATATTATGCTGGACTGGTTTATTTACACCATGTCCCACTTCAAACCCCCCTGATGCACCCCTAGAGTAGAAACTCCATAAAAGTAACCCCATCTAAAAAAAGATACACTCAAGGTATTCAAAACTGACTTTATGAACTTTGTTAACCCTTTAGGTGTTGCACAAGAGTTATTGGCAAATGGGGATGAAGATTGAGAATTTATTTTTTTTGCCAATTATTCCATTTTAACCAATTTTTTCCACTAACAAATCAAGGGTTAACAGTCAAACAAGACTGTATCTTTATTGCCCTGACTCTGCTGTTTACAGAAACACCCCATATGTGGTGGTACACTACTTTACGGCCACACAGTAGGGCATAGAGGGAAAGGTGCGCCATATGGTTTTTGGAAGGCATATTTTGCTAGACTAGTTTATTTACACCATGTCCCATTTGAAGCCCCCCTTATGCACCCCTAGAGTAGAAACTCCCTAAAAGTGACCCCATCTAAGAAACTACACCCCTCAAGGTTTTCAAAACTGATTTTACAAACTTTGTTAACCCTTTAGATGCTCCACAAGAGTTATTGGCAAATGGGGATGAAATTTGAGAATTCAATTTTTTAGCCAATTTTTCCATTTTAACCAATTTTTTCCACTAACAAATCAAGGGTTAAAAGTCAAACAAGACTGTATATTTATTGCCCTGACTCTGCCATTTACAGAAACACACCATATGTGGTCGTTCACTACTGTACGGCCACACGGCGGGGTGTAGAGGGAAAGGAGCGCCGTGTGGGTTTTGGCGGGCTGATTTTTATGGACCGGTTTATTTACACCATGTCCTATTCTGATGCACCCCTACAGTAGAAACTCCCATTATGGTAACTACGGGATAAGGTTGCGTTTTTTTTTGGGGACCTACTTTTAGGGTACATATGTTTTTTGGTTGCTCTATATTACATTTTTGTGAGGTAAGGTTACCAAAAATTGAAATTCTGAAATTTCATCTCCATTTGCCATAAACTGTTGAGGAACACCTAAAGGGTTATTAAAGTTTGTAAAATCAGTTTTGAATACCTTAAGGGGTGTCGTTTCTTAGATGGGGTCACTTTTACGGAGTTTCTACTCTAGGGGGGCATCAACGGGGCTTCTAAAGGGACATGGTGTCAATAAAAAAGGCCATCAAAATCGGCCTTCTAGAAACCATGTCGGTCCTTTCCTTTTGCGCCTCCCTTTTACTGATACAGCAGTTTACAACCACAAATGTGGCGTTTCTGTAAACTGCATTATCGGGGTAATAAATATAAAGTTTTGTTTGGCTGTTAACCCTTGGTTTTTACCGGAAACAACGGATTGAAATGGAAAAGTGCCAAAAATAATTTTTAATATTTTTTTAGACTGTGTTAATCTTGGGGGGTTGGGTCATGGGGTATTTATGCAGAGGAGATTGTTACGGATGCGGTGATACCTAATAAGTATTTTTTTTACAATTATTTAGGTTTTAGACTATATTATCTTTTTGGATACAAAAAAGAAATTGTTTGTATCTCTATAGTCTAAGAGTCATTTTTTTTAAAGTTTTTTTTAGCCGATTGTATTAGGTAGGGGCTCATTTTTTGCGGGATGCGGGGACAGTTTTATTAGCACTATTTTGGGGGCTATATGACTTTTTGATTGCTTGCTATTACACTTTTTGTTATGTAAGAAGACAAAAAAAATTTTTTTTGTTTTTTTTGACCGTGTTAATCTGGGGGGTTGGGTCATGGGGTATTTTTACAGAGGAGATTATTACGGATGCGGCGATACCTAATAAGTAAATTTTTTTACAATTATTTAGGTTTTAGACTATATTATCTTTTTGGATACAAGAAAACAATTTTTTTTGTATCTCTATAGTCTGAGTCTTTTTTTTTAGTTTTTTAGCCGATTGTATTAGGTAGGGGCTCATTTTTTGCAGAATTCAAAGGTCACAGGACGGTGATTGGTGGTGTATAATCATTAAAGACCTGAATAACCCGGAAACGCAGAAAACCGCAGGTCTAAATTGACCTGTGGTTTTCTGCTATCGCAGTCATCGGGGGGTCACAGGACCCCCTGGTCATTGGTATAAAGTGCATGATTTCGGCAGGCATTTGGTTCCTATCTCTGCAGGCGGCACTGCGGTGATCGAAAATTCTCAGGACGTACCAGTACGCCCTGTGTCCTGAAGAGGTTAATACCTCATAATGACAATGTGAAAATGGACTGTTAAAAATACCTGTCCATGTGAAATGTTAGTTTTTCCTTTTTAATAAACATGCAAACATTTCTAAATTCTGTTTTCACTTTCTTGTTATCGGGTATTGAGTGCAGATTGATGGGGAAAACTAAAATATATATTTTTTTTAGCACAAGACCGCAATATAACAAAATGTGAAAAAAGTAAAAGGGTTTTTCAGAGTTTCTGAATGCATTGTATTTTGTTGACCAGTCAGGTCACGTGACCACAACTTTAGTGTGCATGTCCTTTTCCGATAACATACAGTGGTCTGATGATTATGATGACATGTTTACTTGCAATTATATCATACCTATTAATTTGGAAGAAGTACTGGTAACTACTTTTACAAGAGAAAGTGAATGCAATAAAAAGGCATTTTTTTTAAATTACTGGCATGGATCGAGCAGCATTTACAAATATATTGAAAAAAAGAAGAATGTGTCATGCAAAAAACACCTGTGATACATAAGAAAATGTATATTAAAATGTAAGCTGGAGAACAAGCTTGTCTAATTCAATACACTTTTTCTTATAGCCAGAAGGACAGAAATAAAGACTAATAATCGAACAAAGTAAGTCTTTCTGCAATATGAACTTTTTAAGAAATTGAGGATTAAGGCTGCCTCCAGGGGCGTAGCTAATAATGGGGCTCATTGTCCCCAGTGCAAGAGTTCAGCTTGGGCCCCCCTTCCGTCAGTGCTTTGTGGCCAGGGGCAGGGAAGCACATAGCCTTCATGCTGCCTGAGGCAAAAATTGAAACGGCACCTCCCTCCCCACCATGCCAAATTCCTGACCTAACCCCTTCCTTCCAGCCAGAAACTTGACCAGTATGCATTTGCTATACTGCTATACTGCAGCACAAGGGTCTTTGGGCCCCCTCAGGCTCCTGGGCTCAGTAGCGACTGCTACCTCTGCACCCCCTATAGCTACGCCCCTGACTGCACCTCATGTATAGTCCTGTATATTACACTGCACCCCATGTATAGTTTGTATATTATACTGTACCCCATGTATAGTCCTGTATATTATACTGCACCCCATGTATAGTCCTGTATATTATACTGCCCCTCATGTATAGTCCTGTATATTATACTGCACCCCATGTATAGTCTGTATATTATACTGCACCTCATGTATAGTCCTGTATATTATACTGCACCCCATGTATAGTCTGTATATTATACTGCACCCCATGTATAGTCCTGTATATTACACAATAATCCACTGTAAAGTATCAGAAATATCTTTAAAATATTTATTTATTGTGAAAATATTACATTATAGATAAATATCTGTAAGCACTCCAATCATTTCACACACAATGTATCACTCCCATCCTCACCTACACAGTTTATCACCCCCACCATCATACAACCAATGTTTTATTCCCATCATGTCACACACAATGCATATCTCCCATCATCTTATACATAATTCATCACTCCCACCATCTCTTACACATTATATCACTCCCATCATCTAACACATCGGGTCAGATTAACAGTAAAACTGTCTTTGTTGCCCATAGCGACCAATCACAGCGCAGCTTTTATCTTCAAAGAGCCAAATAGAAAGCTGCAATGTGATTGGCTTCTATAGGGACCAAAGTCCTCTGTGGTCATATATCCCACCCCTCATCCCAAAATCTATGTGAAGAGAATGAACAAACATGAAGAAAATTTCAGGGAAGAACATGTATGTACATGATGTGATATTAAAAACGTGAGTTCAGTACATCCAATATGGCCGCTCTCATGCTAAGGCACTTCTTGTGATGTCATCAATAGATGCTTGTCCCCCTGGCCCCCCCTCCTCTTGCATGACCTTTTTACTTGTGATGTCATAATGGGACATGACTCATTTACTTATGACATAATAATCAGGGGGTGTGGTCTAATCCCATAAATTGGGGTCACACCCTGACAGCAGTGTCAGTATCTCTAGCTGGCTCTCACCATGGGGAAGTCCTGGAAGAAGAGGAGGTTGATGCCAAAGACTATTCCTGTGATGAATGCTGTAGAGAAAATGGATGTCGGCCCTCGACAGTATCCCGATGATGTTGACATGACGTCCGATCACGGTGATGACAAAATGGATGTTGGCCCTCGCCAGTATCCGGAGGATGTGGAGATGGAGGACCTTCCGGGGAACACCACTAACATCAGGGCCTCAAGTACCCGGAAGAGAAAGCGGCCAAGCTGTATCATCTGCCGCAGGCTATAACATCTGCCGATAGGCCCTTACAATACCATCTGCCCCTTGGCCACCATATAACATCTGCTGCTTGGCCCCACTTACCATCTGCCGCCTGGGGCCATTTACCATCTGTGGCTTGGGGCCATTTACCATCTGCGGCTTGGGGCCAATTTACCATCTACCCCTTGGGGAAATTTACCATCTACCTCTTTGGGCCCACTTACCATCTATCCCTTGGGGTCCACTTACCATCTACCCCTTGGGGCCCACTTACCATCTACCCCTTGGGGCCCACTTACCATCTACCCCTTGGGGCCCACTTACCATCTATAGATGGTTTTACCATCCAAACCATCTGAAATTCCAATGAAGATGAGCAGAGCACCACCAGGTCCGGTAAGTTTGGCTGCTTCCCTCCGTCTTCTCCTTGTGTTTTTGTAAACAGTTTTTATATTTAGTTATTTTCTCTTCTAGGATCTGACTACAAAATAACATCAGGAACCTCTGGTGACAATATTCTGTCCCTGAAAATCTGCCAGAGGTGCGACCCCCGACCTCCTCTCTACAAGTTAGCAGACCTGAATCCAGCCAATTCTGAAGACGGAGCCAAAGCTGCAGAAAATTCATTTAAAACCTTTTATAAATAAACATAGTGTTTTTTGTTTTTAAAAATGTTGTTTTATTTCTCTTAATTATCAAATTGCACAAATCGTACTCGGCCCCTATTTTATATGGGTATCCTAAGGGTATATTAAGTAAGCTCAGAGCTGGATCCTGAAGGGGCGAGTTACCAATATTTAAAAGTGTAATATTTAAAGTTACAAATTCTTCCATAAAATTAGCATGTGCTAAAGTTTGTGACTGTTATAGTCGGAAAACTAGTACAAGTCTCAAAATAAATGATCCCCCCCAGGTAACACTCCATCCACTAGTGATATCTCCATTAAGGGTAGGTTAATAAAGTACATTCAAGATGGCCGCTTTGATACTAAGCCACCCTTTGTGATGTCATCATTAGAATCCTGGCACGATAACACTTCTTGTTTCCTTAGAAACACTATTTGTGATGTCATCGGTGGCATGACTCTGGGGCATAGATAGGGGGTCAGCACCCGTCACCTGAGTGGCCCCCAATCCAGATAATGCTGCACTATGACTACTAGTAATACAGCTAAATAGTGACTGAATATTACCACCGTACTGTTACTAACAGACCACTGTAGGAAGATCAGTATTACCCCCATACATTAATAAGGCAGAAAAATACACATCCGTCCATCCAGTTCAGCCAGTTATCCTCTAAGTTAATCCAAAGGAAGGCAAAAAAATTCCATGAAGTAGAACCCAATTTTCCTGCTTTTAGGGGTAAAAATTCCTTCCCGGCTCCAGGCAATCACAATAACCTTGGATCCCAGACCCTTCTGCCTTCTCCTGTCAATCTGCCGTGCATAGGTCACGGCAGTTGCAGAGAGAGCTGAGGCTCTAGGTGTAACAGAAACGCCCCTGTTGCTCCTAGAGGCTCATTTGCGTATATGAAAACATACAGTTTACTTGTTTCAGGACAATGCCAGCAACAGGAATGTAATGAATTCCTGATTGACAGACTTATCCCTGTTACAGGGGGAACCAACATACCATGAATACTTCCTGTCTGGAATGAATATACTGTAAGTTCTCTATATCTACAGTGCAATCACACTAAAGGCACAGACTGCTTATTTGTACTGATATATCGTATAAGATCATCAGATAACCTTCGCTTTAAAGAATGACCATTTATAATTTTTAGCAAAAAAATACAATCTTTTAATGAAAAAATAGATTAGTATAAAAGCTTTACACAATAAGGAGTGGAAACATGAACACAGCACAATGGTTTGAACTTTGAGTCCAATATTATTTAACCGCCTCCGGACCGCCTAACGCAGGATTGCGTTCCGGAGGTGGTCGATTCATTCCTCCTTGATGCTTCTGCGCGTCATCTCGTGAGACGCGAGATTATGCGCAACAGCCGGCCCGCGCATGCGCATTGCGGGGCGGCAAAAGTTAAAGGAGGAGTTCGTCACCAGCCTGCCAGCCAATGATCGTGGCTGGCAGGCTGGTGACTTTCAAAAAAGCAAATTACAAGCCAGTTAACACATTATATTTATAAATATAATGTGTTAAATGGTTTCTGTGCTCCTCTGCTGGTCCTTTTCGTCGGTTGGTCCCAGCAGAGGAGCACACATCACAGTGAGTACACCAAACACTACACTTGGCCCCCAGATCACCCCCATCACCCCAATTAACCCCTTGATCACCCCTGTCAATCACTAGTGAAAGGGAAAAAAGTGATCAGTGTAAACTGTCACTTTTTTTCCACTAGTATTGATGGTTAGGTTTTAGGTTAGTTTAGGCCCCTTTGTTAGGTAGTTAGCATCGGTTAGCGCCCAGCCCACTCACCACAGTCACTGATTCGCTGATTAGCGTATCGCTAATCAGCATTGGTACTTTTATAGTATCTGTAAGTGATCAGAACTGATCACAGTCAGGTCTGTAATAGTATTAGTGTTACCTTAGTTCGCCCTCCACCCAAAACGCAGTGTTTGCCTGATCGGTCGCCCACACATGCCCACAATTTTTGACCCGCCCGCTGCAGTGCCAAATTTTTTTTTAATTTTTTTTATCACTGCACAATCACTTTACAAGCGCTGCGGCTATAAAAAATAAATCAGTTTTGATATTTGTTAGCAATCGCAACGGCTTCCGGTACTTCGCTAGCCTCCCATTTGTAAGACAGGCTTGCTTTTTTTCCTTGGGTAGTCTCAGGGAATACCCCCTAAATTTAGTTGACCAAATGCCAAGTAAGAGGTATTCTTCTGAAGAGGCCTACAGGCTTCTGACCCAGTCAGATGACGAATCCAGCGGGTCAGAATACGAACCAGTAGAAAGCAGTGGCATTCTGACCCAAAGTTTGGACGATGAGGTTGAGGTCCCTGATACCACCAGGCATACCCGGCCCCGTGTTGCTAGACCACAGGTTGCGCAGGGTCTGCTTCAAGGGCAGCAGCGTGGGATTGGCACTGTCGGATTACGTGGTGAGGCATACACCAGCAGCGCAGCCCATCCTGGACCTAGTACCAGCACTGCCGTAGAACATGGTGAAGTGGTGAGCACCAGAAGGGCAGTTGAAGCTGGTACGGTGGCACGTGCATTAGTTCCCCCGTCGCAGCCACCGCACAGACAGGCCCGTAGAGCCCCTAGAGTCCCTGAGGTGCTGGCAAACCCTGATTGGCAGCCCCCAACTTCAGCCGCACCAGTAGTTCCCCCTTTCACGGCCCAGTCTGGAGTTCGGGTTTAGACAGCTCAGATCGGATCGGCACTGGGTCTTTTTGAGCTGTTCTTGACTGCGGAGCTCTTGGACTTAGTCGTGGCAGAAACAAATCGATATGCCACTCAATTTATAGCCGCCAACCCGGGAAGCTTTTATGCCCAGTCTTTCCAAGTTTCCGAATTTAAAACTTTTCCGGGCCTTCTCCTCAACATGGGCCTGACAAAAAAGCATAAATTGCGGTCATATTGGTCCACGAACCCAATTCATCACATGCCCATGTTCTCTGCTGCTATGTCCAGGACATGATTTGAGACCATCATGCGTTTCCTGCACTTTAGTGACAACAGCACCTCTCGTCCCAGAGGCCACCCAGCTTTTGACCGGCTCCACAAAATTCGGCCCCTCATAGACCACCGTAACACCAAATTTGCAGATTTGTATACCCCTGAGCAAAACATCTGCATAGACGAGTCCCTTATACATTTTACCGGGCGCCTTGGCTTTAAACAATACATCCCAAGCAAGCGCGCCCGGTATGGGGTCAAATATAAGCTCTGTGAAAGGGCCACAGTCTATACGCACAAATTTCAAGTCTTTGAGGGTAAAGATCAGACCCTGAAGCCGGTCGGTTGCCCTGACTACCTGGGGAGCAGTGGGAAGACAGTCTGGGACTTAGTGTCACCCTTATTTGGCAAGGGGTACCATCTTTATGTGTACAATTTCTACACAAGTGTGGCCCTCTTCAGGCATTTGTTTATAAAACAGATTGGCTGCTGTGGCACCGCGCGACCTAGTCGCCAGGGCTTTCCCCAACGGCTCGTTACCACCCGTCTTGCAAGGGGGGAGAGGGCTGCTTGCGTAACAAAGAACTGCTCGCGGTGAAATGGAGAGACAAGCGTGACGTTTACATGCTCTCCTCCATTCACGCAGACACGACAATACAAATTGAACGAGCAACCAGTGTCATTGAAAAGCCCCTCTTGGTCCACAACTATAATTTGCTCATGGGAGGGGTGGACTTCAATGACCAGATGTTGGCTCCTTATTTATTGTCCCGCCGCACCAGACGCTGGTATAAGAAGGTGTCTGTATATTTAATTCAATTGGCTATGTACAATAGTTTTGTTCTCTACAGTAAGGCTGGGAGAACAGGATCCTTCCTCAAATTTCAGGAACAGATCATCAAGAACCTCCTGTCCCCGTTCCGTGGCCCCACGGAACGGGCATTTCACAGGGCATTTTTTACACATTTGGATTTCAAACTACTTCTCACGCATTAGGGCCCCCAAAATGCCAGGGCAGTATAAATACCCCACAAGTGACCCCATTTTGGAAAGAAGACACCCCAAGGTATTTAGTGATGTGCATAGTGAGTTCATGGAAGTTTTTGTTTTTTGTCACAAGTTAGTGGAATATGAGACTTTGTAAGAAAAAAAATAAATCATAATTTTCCGCTAACTTGTGACAAAAAATAAAAACTTCTATGAACTCACTATGCCCATCAGCGAATACCTTAGGGTGTCTACTTTCCGAAATGGGGTCATTTGTGGGGTGTTTCTACTGTCTGGGCATTGTAGAACCTCAGGAAACATGACAGGTGTTTAGAAAGTCAGAGCTGCTTCAAAATGCGGAAATTCACATTTTTGTACCATAGTTTGTAAACGCTACAACTTTTGCGCAAACCAATAAATATACACTTATTGCATTTTTTTATCAAAGACATGTAGAACAATAAATTTAGAGAAAAATGTATATAGAAATGTAGTTTTATTTGAAAAATTGTACAACTGAAAGTGAAAAATGAATTTTTTTTGTAAATTTCGATTAATAACAAAAAAAGGAAAAATGTCAGCAGCAATGAAATACCACCAAATAAAAACTATATTAGTGAGAAGAAAAGGAGGTAAAATTAATTTGGGTGGTAAGTTGTATGACCGAGCAATAAACCGTGAAATTAGTGTAGTGCAGAATTGTAAAAAGTGGTCTGGTCATTAAGGGGGTTTAAGCTAGGAGAGGAGAGCTGAGGTGGTTAAAGGGGTTGTGTCACAAAACATATTCTACATTATTCAAACCAGCACTTGGATCTGAATACTTTTGTAGTTGCATGTAATTAAAAATGTAATATAGCCAGTGAGTTATTCAATAAAATGTATCTGTATAGCGCCACCTGCTGTTTGTTCTTTTCCTTATTTTTTGTCTGTCTCACTGAGCTGGTTGCACATGCCCAGTTTAAATATCCAACTGCAACCTGCCATATGTTTTATTAGAAGCTATGGCAGTTACAGGGAGAGAGCTGCAGCGGAAAGGACACACCCCATTGAGCTGCCAGGCTGAAAAGAATTAGGAACAATTAGAGCAGAGAATGGGGAGATCTCTGGATCCATGTGAGGTACAGGGCTGGTTCTAGCTTTGTTAGAACGAGATTGTCATGTACTATATGATGTCTGATTATTATTATTTATTTTTTACTCGTTTTACTCGTTTTATTGAACATCGTTTTGACTGATCAGGCAAAAGATAAAACCATAGCATGCTACGGTTTTATCGCCGGCGAAAAAAACTGAAGACATGCCTGCAGGGGCGTAGCTAAAGGCTCATGGGCCCCGGTGCAAGAGTTCAGCTTGGGCCCCCCTTCCCTCAGTGCTTTGTGGCCAGGGGCAGGGAAGCACATAGCCTTCATGCTGCCTGAGGCAAAAATTGAAACGGCACCTCCCTCCCCACCATACCAAATTCCTGACCTAACCCCTTCCCTCCAGCCAGAAACTTGACCAGTATGCATTTGCTATACTGCTATACTGCAGCACAAGGGTCTTTGGGCCCTCTCAGGCTCCTGGGCCCGGTAGCAACTGCTACCTCTGCACCACCTATAGCTACGCCCCTGGCTGCCTTCATTTTTCATTGCCAAAAGTGACATCCCAGTTGGTTCCATAAATGCTCAAGGGGTGGGAAGGTTCCATCAGTGTCTGGAAGGTGGGTAGGGAAACTGGCAGAGATGCTTATGCTTGTCAGCGGATCAAACAATCTTCTTTACTGGCGTTTTGTCTGACCATTTACCTGCCTGAGACATAACTGCATGCCATGTTTTGCAGCAATCTGACATTTCTACCTGGGTGATTTATTTTTATTTTTTATTGAGTATATACCGGTATATATGTTTTTTTTCACTTATTGCTGGGCTATATAACTGTTATTTAGCGAGCCACAGGGACTTTATACATCCATCTTGTTACATATTCATTACACAGTACTATGTATGTTATACAGAAAACCTGATCCAAAATATCATTCTCAATACAGGAACAGTCCGGGGCAATTATATGTGAACCGTGAGTATACATTTTCTACAGCAACAATAAGTAAAGGTAAACCCATGAGAAGAGATACTTTAGAATAGAATTAAATCCAAGGAGGGCTATATACAGAGGAGGACTTGGCATTTCTGGGCCCCAAGCAAAGCTAGTTCTGGGGCTTCCCCCACTAAGGTTCCCAGCGTTACATTGCCGAGCTCCGCCCCATTGTAACAAAGCCCCTAGTAGTAATAAAGGTTCCGCAGTGCTCTCAGAGACAGCCTATGATAAGATTATCCTTTGGAAAGATCATCAGCATCTGATCGGTGGAGATCCAACACCCTGCACCCCCTCGATCAGCTGTTCACGAAGGCAGTGATGCTCACAGTAGCGCCGCAGCCTTCGTGCAGCTTCCCGCAGGCCACTGAAGTCACAACTATGTCACATGGTCTGGGCGCTTCTCAGTCACATTCACTTCAATGGAGCTGAGCTGCGCCCAGGCCACTTGACATAAGTCATGACATCACTGGCCTGCGGAGCGCTGCAGAGCTACTGCCTTCTTGAACAGCTGATCGAAGGGTGCAGGGTGTCGGATCTCCACTGGTCAGATGCTGATGATCTATCCAAAGGATAATCTTTTCATAGGCTGTCTCCCTGCAATACACTGTGATCAGTGGGGTAACCACTCAGCAGCTGTTCAATTTCCTGCAACATCTCCACAGGAGACATGAAGCATGACATAGTTCATATTGAAATCAATGGGCTGTCTGTGTGGACATCGAAGTCATTCTAGACAGAGATATGTTCTATTGATGAGAGTCCTGAACAGGGGAACTCATAATTTCCTAGTATGTTTTATTTTAACATGTCTTTTCAAGACAACCCTTCTAAGTTAAAGAAAATTTGACAAAAAGGGATATGAAAAATGTAAATACATTGGGTAGAATTACTTTTCTTGCAGTTTATTGGCATAAAAAAGTCACTAATTTTGGTGCACAATGGTTTTCAGTAAAAAAATTAAAAAAAACACTACCTTTTAAATGCTATGGCGCTCTAGACTGTTTTCAAAGAAGCGGGTACAGCTTTGCAGGGGTTTCTATGGCCTGACAGATGTAGTGTAATTTGCCCTACAAATTGACATAAATGATAGCACAAATCTATGCCAGCTCATACGTCGATATTCATTTCTAAAACATGGACTACCAAAAGATGTGGGAAATTTATGGAGAGGCCTGTGCCTTTAAATATATTTGGCCTACCATCTAATGTGTAGAGGGGCCTCCTGCCTGTTGGGGGAGAACAGGATCGGTCAGATCCGACCTCAACTTCCCAGTCCTCTTGTACTCAGAGAGATAAGCCACTGACAGAAGAGTCTGGCAGCATCTTCTTCCCTTTCTTCTTACAAGAACACATGCTTGCTCAGCAGAACAGTGAAGGCATGTGTATGAGGGGATCAGGAGTGATAACTGTCGGCTGATCGACCCTTCAGTCAACAGCTATCTTATGTGTATGACCAGCCTTACCCTTAAAACAAAAAGCTAAAAATATCTAAAATGCTAAGCTTTCTTCTCTTTTTACAGCGTACATTGTCTCTGAGATCCTAGTCTAACATCTTTGTACTTTTTGTTTAGATACGGAGCCCCAATATGCAAACGATATATGTAAGATGACACCTTTTATATATTTATTTAACTTTTGTATGTTCTCTAGTGACCTCATAGCATTTTAAATACAATTTTTTTTTATTTAGTGACTACAGATAATGATGCAGAATATATGTAAGTTGAAGTGATTTGTCTATACTGAATGTTATTTTTTTCAATTCAATGCATTTATACTGTATCTAAACAAGTTAATAAAAAATGTTTTCCAAGTGTTTTATACTGATGACTTATCCTCAGGATGGGTCATCAGTATCTGATTGGTGGGGTCCGACACCCGGCACCCCCAAGCATCAGCTGCTTGAAGAGGCCTTGGCGCTCCAGTGAGCACAACAACCTCCTTGCTGCTTTACCTAGGCCAGTGATGTAACATTCATCAGTCATGTAGCCTAGGCACATCTCAGTCCCATTCAAGTGACTGAGGCTGAACTGCGATATCAAGCACATTCAATGGACGTTGCTCTGTTTTGTAAGCTGCGAGGAGGCAACGACACTCACTGGAGCACCGCACCCTCCTCAATTAGCTGATCCATGGGAGTACCTGGCGTAGGAGCCTCACTGATCAGTTATTGATGACCTATCCTGAGGATAGGTCATCAGTATAAAAGACTCTGTAAAAATTATGAACTCATACTGAAGAGTGTTGCTTGTGCCACGCAGCTGACCAATATTTGATATAGAAAGATAACAAATCGGCGTACCATTAGAGGATCGGTGTGTCCGCATGGAATCGGCGTTCCCCTGTAGCCACTGCGCAGGCACGAAGTCAATAGGATCAATCCCCTACCACGGACCCAGCAGCGCCCACATGACAGAGGACGCGCCGGCGAGAGGACACTTCCTGCGTCAGAGGTAGAGGACAAGCCACATGACTACGGCCCGACCTATCCGTATGGTTTGGCTGTTTCAAATCGTCACTCTGGACTGATTGTGCATCAGTGGGTTTGTCTGTTTGCCATCCGGTTACTGATTTAATTTGCTATCTTTGTTTCTCCAGTACAGGACTTCTAGGGACTTGTCATTTGGGACCGGTTTATATATGGACGGTGTTGATGTTTTCCACTAGGGATGGGACACTAGCGTGTCTTGTCACCTGTGGAGACATCTGCGTTGGATCGATTGTCCTGACCGGGGTGGTCTGTCCTATGCTACGCTTGTGCCACTATCTAGTACGGTCTCTTTCAAGTCTGCCTGGTCCTACACGTGATAACTTTGAATTCTAAGGGATGACATATGTGTTGCTGCAAAGTGAGATGTGCCACTCTACATTGACGTGTAGGGTGACGCTACACAATTGGGTTCTCACTGGGCACCTGTTTAGGGAGCCCCATGGAGCCCTTGATGCACCGCATGTCAAATCCTGTTTATATCTATTTTACTTATATATACGGACAAGCGATTCCACTGATGACATATAATGTATTCAGCGCCCGTATGGCATAAACGCTCTGGTCCCCTAGGTGACTGACACACCCCTGTCTCTGATAGGTCGGGCCGTAGTCATGTGGCTTTTCCTCTCCCTCTGACGCAGGAAGTGTCCTCTCGCCGGCGCGTCCTCTGTCATGTGGGCGCTGCTGGGGCTGTGGTAGGGGATTGATCCTATTGACTTCGTGCCTGCGCAGTGGCTACAGGGGAACGCCGATTCTATGCGGACACACCGATCCTCTAATGGTACGCTGATTTGTTATCTTTCTATATCAAATATAGGTCAGCTGCGTATATTCAGCTGAGCCTATCCTCTTTTTAACCCTTCACTTACCTGATGCACTAGCACTTTATATGTTTATATAAATATCAACATGATAGATGTATTTTAATCACATTTGTAATCATTGAAATACTGTATGTATTCACTATAATCATGCACTTTCATATCAATTGTTATGTTTGCATTATTAGTAGTTGTTATCACTGATACTCTGAATGGTTAAATGACACATTTTTATCACGTGATTGTATCCGGGTATTTATACCCATGTGAGACACTATTGTAATTGCTTGACAAAGGCCCCAGTGTGTGGGCTGAAATGTTGCCTGGGAATAAACGGGTCATCACCTTTTACTACATTTGGAGTGCTGCCTATTCTTTGGATACACTATATTGGAGGAAAGGTTGTCCACCTTTTCAAAGGATTTTGCACTGCGCTGCTGTTACTATCTGGTTTTTGTTAATAAATTTCCAGTTACACAGCTTAATTAGTTTCCTTGTACTTATAAGAAGCATATTAGTTTACAGCATTTTTTCTGTAGTTTTTCATGATATTTTAGTTTTATATAGTACAAACCGGATTCCAAAAAAGTTGGGACACTATACAAATCGTGAATAAAAACTGAATGCAATGATGTGGAAGTGCCAACTTCTAATATTTTATTCAGAATAGAACATAAATCACGGAACAAAAGTTTAAACTGAGAAAATGTACAATTTTAAGGGAGAAATATGTTGAATCGGAATTTCATGGTGTCAACAAATCCCAAAAAGTTGGGACAAGGCCATTTTCACCACTGTGTGGCATCTCCCCTTCTTCTTACAACACTCAACAGACGTCTGGGGACCGAGGAGACCAGTTTCTCAAGTTTAGAAATAGGAATGCTCTCCCATTCTTGTCTAATACAGGCCTCTAACTGTTCAATCGTCTTGGGCCTTCTTTGTTGCACCTTCCTCTTTATGATGCGCCAAATGTTCTCTATAGGTGAAAGATCTGGACTGCAGACTGGCCATTTCAGTACCCGGATCCTTCTCCTACGCAGCCATGATGTTGTGATTGATGCAGAATGTGGTCTGGCATTATCTTGTTGAAAAATGCAGGGTCTTCCCTGAAAGATGACGTCTGGATGGGAGCATATGTTGTTCTAGAACCTGAATATATTTTTCTGCATTGATGGTGCCTTTCCAGACATGCAAGCTGCCCATGCCACACGCACTCATGCAACCCCATACCATCAGAGATGCAGGCTTCTGAACTGAGCGTTGATAACAACTTGGGTTGTCCTTGTCCTCTTTGGTCCGGATGACATGGCGTCCCAGATTTCCAAAAAGAACTTTGAATCGTGACTCGTCTGACCACAGAACAGTCTTCCATTTTGCCACACTCCATTTTAAATGATCCCTTGCCCAGTGAAAACGCCTGAGCTTGTGGATCTTGCTTAGAAATGGCTTCTTCTTCGCACTGTAGAGTTTCAGCTGGCAACGGCGGATGGCACGGTGGATTGTGTTCACTGACAATGGTTTCTGGAAGTATTCCTGAGCCCATTCTGTGATTTCCTCTACAGTAGCATTCCTGTTTGTGGTGCAGTGTCGTTTAAGGGCCCAGAGATCACAGGCATCCAGTATGGTTTTACGGCCTTGACCCTTACGGACAGAGATTGTTCCAGATTCTCTGAATCTTCAGATGATGTTATGCACAGTTGATGATGATAGATGCAAAGTCTTTGCAATTTTTCGCTGGGTAACACCTTTCTGATATTGCTCCACTATCTTTCTGCGCAACATTGTGGGAATTGGTGATCCTTTACCCATCTTCGCTTCTGAGAGACACTGCCACTCTGAGAAGCTCTTTTTATACCCAATCATGTTGCCAATTGACCTAATTAGTGTTAATTGGTCTTCCAGCTCTTCGTTATGCTCAAATTTACTTTTTCCAGCCTCTTATTGCTACTTGTCCCAACTTTTTTGGGATTTGTTGACACTGTTTAAATTTGAATCAACGTATTTTTCCTTTAAAATTATACATTTACTCGGATTAAACGTTTGATCTGTCATCTACGTTCTATTACAAATAAAATATTGACATTTGCCATCTCCACATCATTGCATTTAGTTTTTATTCACAATTTGTTTAGTGTCCCAACTTTTTGGGAATCCGGTTTGTAGTTTATGTTATTGAAGTATGTTTGTATTGATGTAGTTTCAATATGTTTGTTTCTCTCTCTGTAAGTGATCCTATTTCATCAACTTACTACAATTTTGGTAAGCAAGTAATTTTTTATGGATTTTAAATGAACAGTATATTTGATTATATATATCTGGGTCTTTTATACTTTGCAATTTTAAGGCCTCATGTACACGACTGCATTTTTCATCCGTATGCTTTCTGTATTTTTTGCAGACACACTGACCCATTCATTTCTATAGGGCCAAGCACACATCCATATTTTTTGTGGATCCATATGGCCATTCTGCAGATTATAGAAGATGGACATGGTTAGATATCACTGTAGAATATTCAGACATCTACATAATGGGGGCTGTTCACTCTGAGTATAGTGGGTTCTAAGTGGTAGACCCAACGTCTACAATCTCTATTTGGAAAGGGGGCATCCAAAGTTAAAGGTCCATTTGCACATTTAAATCTATACAAACCACTGATTAACTGTCCACAATTACAGGAATTAATAAGAGCATAAGAATCTGATTTACACCAACTATAGTACATATAACTAGGGATGAGCGAATCGACTTTGGATGAAACATCCAAAGTCGATTCGCATAAAACTTTGTTCTAATACTGTACGATGTAGGAGCTCCGTACAGTATTAGAATGTAATGGCTCCAATGGGCCGAAGTTATTGCCTCGTGAAGTCTCCTTATAAATTTGTACTGTAAAAAAGCATTTCCCGAACTCAGAGAAAGGTACCACTTGGACTTGAACCCAAGTTGTGTAAATGTTTTTTTTACAGTACAAATTAATTTATGAAGTTATTGCGCGAAGTCTTGCGAGATGTCACAAAGCAATGACTTTGGCTCATCTAAGCTAATACATTCTAATACTGTACGGAGCTCCTGCTCTGTACAGTATTAGAACAAAGTTTTATGCGAATCGACTTCAGATGTTTCATCCGAAGTCGATTCGCTCATCCCTACATATAACTTAATGTGTTGTTTTTTTCTGGCACAGAGCACTAAGCCCCCTGCAAAAACAGTTATAAATAATACAATTCTGGATACCTAGAAATTATTTATTATGAATTTAATGGGATATTCGTAAAGCACCCTAGGAAATTCAGGCTCTTATGCACCTGGCCAGCAGCTGCCCTACTGAATTCAACTGTATTGCCATCCTTAGGACAATGATACAGTTTCATACTGTGGCATGAGCGCTGGGTATTTTGTGCTACACTGTGGTATTCCCTTCCTTCATTCAATTTGGACCCGCCTACAGCATGGGGCCAGTTTAAGTTCCCAGTCGGCCCCCTGTGCACCAAATACGTGTTATGTTTGTTCCCCACCACTTGTGAGTGATTTATTTTTCTTTTTCTTGACAAGAGAGTTGCTTTAAGATTGAGACATGCACTGTAGTCGTTCTCTGCTTTGCCTGACAAATGAGTCTTGAACTTTTAAATCCGCATTCAATGCAACCTCTTGAACATGAATACAATATGTCAGATTTATTTTGTAAACTGGGAATCATAAAACGTAACATTTACTAAGTCATTTAAAATAGTGATTACCACTGGGTGAGAGACAACAATAACATGTACCTCCACTATACCAAATCATATAAATGATAAAAAAAGGGTGGGTCTTACCACGTCTTTGCAAGATCCACAACCTATGGAGGAAGGCCCAGGCAGTTGGTGATACCTGGAACCAGCGTGACCATAGAAACATAGAAACATAGAATGTGTCGGCAGATAAGAACCATTTGGCCCATCTAGTCTGCCCAATATATCTGAATCCTATGAATAGCCCCGGCCCTATCTTATATGAAGGATGGCCTTATGCCTATCCCATGCATGCTTAAACTCCTTCACTGTATTTGCAGCTACCACTTCTGCAGGAAGGCTATTCCATGCATCCACTACCCTCTCAGTAAAGTAATACTTCCTTATATTACTTTTAAACCTTTGCCCCTCTAATTTAAAACTCTGTCCTCTTGTGGTAGTTTTTCTTCTTTTAAATATGCTCTCCTCCTTTACCGAGTTGATTCCCTTTATGTATTTAAAAGTTTCTATCATATCCCCTCGGTCTCTTCTTTCTTCCAAGCTATACATATTAAGGTCTTTTAACCTTTCCTGGTAAGTTTTATCCTGCAATCCATGTACTAGTTTAGTAGCTCTTCTCTGAACTCTCTCTAGAGTATCTATATCCTTCTGGAGATATGGCCTCCAGTACTGCGCACAATACTCCAAGTGAGGTCTCACTAGTGATCTGTACAGCGGCATAAGCACTTCACTCTTTCTACTGCTTATACCTCTCCCTATACATCCAAGCATTCTGCTTGCATTTCGTGCTGCTTTATTACATTGTCTTCCCACCTTTAAGTCTTCTGAAATAATTACTCCTAAATCCCTTTCCTCAGATACTGAGGTCAGGACTGTGTCGAATATTCTATATTCTGCCCTTGGGTTTTTACGCCCCAGGTGCATTATCTTGCACTTATCCACATTAAATTTCAGTTGCCAGAGTTCTGACCATTCTTCTAGTTTTCCTAAGTCCTTTTCCATTTGGCGTTTCCCTCCAGGAACATCAACCCTGTTACATATCTTTGTGTCATCAGCAAAAAGACAAACCTTACCATCGAGGCCTTTTGCAATGTCACTTATGAAGATATTAAACAAAATTGGTCCCAGTACAGATCCCAGGGTGCTTGTGTTGGGGTTGGCACTTTAAACAGCTCCTAATATGCCCTATTATGGCTTTCCTACCTCAATAAGGCTCGGGGGCTGTTCTTATTGCCTGCCTAGCACACATGGAGCACCCGCCCCGACATGGGCGACCCCACACCGAACCTTTCCCTCATTATGGGTCTAGTACTCTGTATAGCCCTAATTACAAAGCCCTACATGCTATGTTTCTGTCTTGCTTTTCAGACATCATCAGGGGACTTCACACATGTATTCAGGGGCAACTAAAAATAAAATCACAAACATACACTAAGTACAGGTCACACATATTTCTAAGTACCGCATATAGAATAACTTTTCAACAGACTCAGATTACTTACTAAAGATCAAGGTAGTTTTGGCCTCGTATCTTCACTCAGGATAGTGGGTAGTTCTTATCCTTGCTGTAACATGGAAAGTGTCCCATGACAGCCAGTGTCTCACCACAAATGGCGGTGATTTGGGTGAGCACTCAATGGTTGTTGTCCACCTCCTTATATTCCCCACCTCCCAGTGGATGTACGCCCCCCTGATTACCTGCCTCACCTGTCCGTGTCCATAGAGGTGTATGTTACTGCATGTGGAACGCACGACGCTCGCGTGCGTTCCACCGGACCGGAAGCTGGAATCACATGGTGCGGGCTAACCGGAAGTGAGGTAAGGACCTGCGTCTGAGCGTCACTAGTTACATAGCAACCTCTAGGCTCATATCCGCACGGCCCGATCGCAAAGCAAATGATAACTTGCCTGCTTTTTATATGTATGCACAGTTGCAATCAGGATTTAAATTAGCAGGACAGCCGAGCCCATGCCACGATACTCAACATGACAGCTGCCAGCTGGGCCATGGAGACAAATACATTTACTTCAATACATGATATAATGTTCATATTCCATCCAATTGACTAATCAATATTCTGGCCAAATCAACCATCGAATCCCACATGCTCATCACTTCAGATGAGCAAATGTGAGTTTAAGGGAGGTTTGGCCAGATTGCTACACCCCTACTAGTTCCACTTTTAAATGGTGGAATCCTACTGTGTTCCCACCTTTGTCTGATGGCTTAATGACAATGCTTTTGTTCTTGGACAGGTCATCCAGTGCACACAGTTACATCTTTTAAAAAAAGAGTAAGAGGGTACCCCCCTATAGGCGAGACGAACTGCGTGGACGTATTCCTTAAATTGGTCAGTAATGACCTGGAGACTACTCACTTGTACTCAGCACCCCAAAATTGTACTCAGGATGAACTGTGTGCACTGGATGACCTGTCCAAGAACAAAAGCATTGTCATTAAGCCATCAGACAAAGGTGGGAACACAGTCATCCTGAGTACAAAGAATTATGAAGCGATGTGTGAGAACCTATTAGCCCCACAGGATTGCTTTGAAATCCTACAGAGCGACCCGACCCCCGTTTATAAAAAAGAGCTAAAAAGTATCCTAGATAGGGCAAAACTTGCCAAACTAATCAGTCAGGAGGAACTGGACTTTCTGTATCCCGAGTGTCCCCAAATCGCCACATTTTACAGCCTCCCAAAAGTACACAAAGGCTATGAGCCCTTGAAAGGGCGCCCGATTGTATCGGGCACTGATAGCCTGAGCCAAAATCTAGGAGTGTACATAGATAAGATCTTGGCACCTTTTGTTTTTTCCCTATCATCTCATGTAAAAGACACCGGGGACCTCCTTAGACAGATAGAGGGTATCCATCTCGATAAGGGCTGTATATTGGGGAGTGTAGATGTGGAAGCCCTATACTCATCTATCCCACACAAATGGGGCCTGTATGCAGTATCATACTTTCTGTCTTCAAGGGGGAGACACTTTAAGGCACACAATGCCTTTGTACTAGAACTGCTGGAGTTCTCATTGAAAAGGAATTACTTTCTATTCAGTGGGTGTTTTTTCCAACAGCTCAGGGGCACTGCCATGGGGAGTCCCTGCGCCCCATCGTATGCAAATTTGTTCCTGGGCTGGTGGGAAAACACTATAGTATTCAGGGATAAGTCTACAATCGAGTTACAGTGCGTTCAAAAGTGGGCGCGCTTTATAGATGACATTTTCGTCATCTGGAAGGGGAGTATGGAGACCTTCTCTGCTTGGGTCCAACAACTAAACCAAAACGAGATAGGCCTCCACTTTACATCAGAATGTGACTCATCGAAACTCCCCTTTCTAGACATCTGCGTCAGCATAAATCATATGGGTTGCCTGGAGACATCCATATATCGGAAGCCGACCTCTATGAATTCCCTCCTGAGATGGGAAAGCAGCCATCCGTATCCCCTCAGGAAGGGAATACCGAGAGGCCAATACTTGCGATTGAGGAGGAATTGTTCCAGGCGTTCAGAGTTCATTAAACAAGCCGATGACCTGAAAACTCGATTTTTAGACCGTGGATACCCAGCAGATGTACTTATGCCAGCGTACCAGATGGCCCTGAATAAGGACAGAGTGTCTTTATTGGCCCCGCAAGTGGATACCCCCATGAATATTGGCTCCAATGAAAATAGGGAGATCCGTCTCATTAGCACATACAATGGTTGTTCCTCTGCAATCAGAGACATTATATCTAAACATTGGCATGTGCTTCAAATGGACCCTGACATTTGTAAGGTCGTAAAGGGGCACCCCAGCATCACGTATAGACGTGGCAGAAGCATCCGTGATATCGGCAAAACATACATAGTTAAGGACATCATTAACTGGGATTAGTATACAAAATCACATGTGAATGTGGAAAAGAATACGTCGGTAAGACAGGTAGGGAATTGAGGAGAGGATAGGAGAGCATGTGAGCGATATAAGAAATGGTAGAGACACATCGGTGCACGACATGTGAACACCGAACATGACGGTAGGCTGGATTGCCTTTCCTTCATGAAGATTGAAAAAAATCAAGCCAGGAATGAGACGGGCGACTTTGATAAGAGGATCCTTCAATGTGAAGCGAAATGGATCTTCTATCTCAAGACGGTTTACCCGTCCGGCCTAAACGAACAACAGAATTACTGTTGTTTTATATGATCATTGCCTCCTTGGAATAAGTTGCAGTAGGATTCCACCATTTAAAAGTGGAACTAGTAGGGGTGTAGCAATCTGGCCAAACCTCCCTTAAACTCACATTTGCTCATCTGAAGTGATGAGCATGTGGGATTCGATGGTTGATTTGGCCAGAATAATGATTAGTCAATTGGATGGAATATGAACATTATATCATGTATTGAAGTAAATGTATTTGTCTCCATGGCCCAGCTGGCAGCTGTCATGTTGAGTATCGTGGCGTGGGCTCGGCTGTCCTGCTAATTTAAATCCTGATTGCAACTGTGCATACATATAAAAAGCAGGCAAGTTATCATTTGCTTTGCGATCGGGCCGTGCGGATATGAGCCTAGAGGTTGCTATATAACTAGTGACGCTCAGACGCAGGTCCTTACCTCACTTCCGGTTATCACCGTGTGATTCCAGCTTCTGGTCCGGTGGAACGCACGCGAGCGTCGTGCGTTCCACATGCAGTAACATACACCTCTATGGACACGGACAGGTGAGGCAGGTAATCAGGGGGGCGTACATCCACTGGGGGTGGGGAATATAAGGAGGTGGACAACAACCATTGAGTGCTCACCCAAATCACCGCCATTTGTGGTGAGACACTGGCTGTCATGGGACACTTCCCATGTTACAGCAAGGATAAGAACTACCCACTATCCTGAGTGAAGATACGAGGCCAAAACTACCTTGATCTTTAGTAAGTAATCTGAGTCTGTTGAAAAGTTATTCTATATGCGGTACTCAGAAATATGTGTGACCTGTACTTAGTGTATGTTTGTGATTTTATTTTTAGTTGCCCCTGAATACATGTGTGAAGTCCCCTGATGATGTCTAAAAAGCAAGACAGAAACATGGCATGTAGGGCTTTGTAATTAGGGCTATACAGAATACTAGACCCATACTGAGGGAAAGGTTCGGTGTGGGGTCGCCCCTGTCGGGGCGGGTGCTCCATGTGTGCTAGGCAGGCAATAAGAACAGCCCCCGAGCCTTATTGAGGTAGGAAAGCCATAATAGGGCATATTAGGAGCTGTTTAAAGTGCCAACCCCAACACAAGCACCCTGGTCACGCTGGTTCCAGGTATCACCAACTGCCTGGACCTTCCTCCATAGGTTGTGGATCTTGCAAAGACGTGGTAAGACCCACCCTTTTTTATCATTTATATGATTTGGTATAGTGAAGGTACATTTTATTGTTGTCTCTCACCCAGTGGTAATCACTATTTTAAATGACTTAGTAAATGTTACGTTTTATGATTCCCAGTTTACAAAATAAATCTGTTATATTTGGGTGTAACCAGATACCACTACACACTCATCTAGTATGGTGGTATAATTAATATTATTTCAATGAATACAATATGTACCCATCATATATGTGTTTTCTTTAATAGCTTTCTGCAAATCTTTTTATGGGAACATCTTTAACGATGACAAACAATGTGCACAATCAGGTACAGTGACTTAATCACACACACTTCTGAGAGGCTACAGTCACCATTGTCTGCTCCCCTATGTGTTAATGCACATTTTCCAGGAGTGGGTGAGATGCATCTGCACATTTTCCAAAAACATCCATCTTCCCTATGCATGGAGTCTTGTATAATCAGCCTGTACTTCACGTTCCAGTTATTTGTGTACATACAGTTTTGATTGTGGATAGAGGAAGCACTGTGCAGGATCACATACTCAATAGGAATGAAAGATCCATGATCACATGGACCACCAATATCAGTGATGGTTAACTTCTGGCACTCCAGCTGTGGTGAAACTAGGACTCCCAGCATGCTCCATTCATTTCTATGGAATTCTTAGAACAGCAGGTGTACATCTAGGGGTTCGTAGTTTTATCAAAGCTGCAGTGCCGAAGGTTAGCCATCACAGACCTATATGGTATGTGTGACATACTGCTATTAAAAAGGACATGTGAGGCTCATTTATTAAGACCAGCAATTTACAAGCTGGTCTTAATTGTCTCTGTACTGCTGGAGGAAGCACCAAATTTTTGTGGAAGTGTAGGCCCATACATGACTTTGGTGCTTCTTCCAGCAGGCCGTGCGACAAACAGATCTACACTAGTTCCCTTGCTGGCCTAGATTTAAGCCATTTTCTATGCCAAAAACTGGAGTAGAAAATGGTCAGACAGGCCTGGCAGACCTCTTCTCCACCCATAACACACACCCTTTTCTTGACCTGATGGAAAAGTGGTGTGAGCTGGGAGCAGTCCAAAATTTTGTCGCAAAATGGCGTGCAACAAAATCAGTGACTGATATACACCATAAAATTGGCAAATATCAGTTTATAAATGAGCCCCACAGTGTGTGTTCAAAACTCATAAGCGTTCGGACTATCCTTTGGCTACTTTTATGGTTATGGATTAACATCTGAATAAAGCCGCAATTTTATGATCAATACATTGGACAATTCTTTTTGTATAATGTGGTCCATTCCCAAGCGGAGTCCAAGCAGCAGAGATTCTTGATGTCGTCAGAATTACTCTGCCAAGAACTGAAATTCTGATTCTCAGTATAGCTACCAAACATATTCTACTTCAAGACATGAGAGCTTTTACCTAGAATATAGCAACCACCTAGTGACCCTTTAGTACTCTCAAGTAACGCAAGCAACTGTGTGAAATATGGAAAAACAACTTAACGTTGTCTTTTTGTGTTTGCTTGTAGAAGACTAGAAAAACGACATCCTATCAACGGAAAGCTGGAAATACTTTTATCTGGAAATACAGTAAACCTGTCAAATCTGTATATAGATAAATGCTAGAAATGTATATCGATAAATGCAAAATTAGACTATATTGTATGCATGGACTGTCAAACAGCTCCTAATTTCTACTTTCAAGACTGCAACAGTGGAAACAAAGATGGATACAAGTTAACAATGAACTCAGCGATACACTACTTCAATGGACATGTAGATTTACTCCCAAGAGCAAAACCATGGAACATTAGGTTCTGTCTGGTGAGGAAATAAAATCCTGCAAGATAGGCTTATGTGGGTAACACCATGCAGTAGGTTTATGTTCCAGGCTTTAATTGTGTTGTCACATTCGTTTGATGAATCTGCGCATTAAAACTGCACATACAATTTTTTTTTCTTCTAAAGTGAATCATTTTTATTTTTTAAAAGGGCAACATAGGGTACTTTCACACTAGCGTTATTCTTTTCCGGCATAGAGTTCCGTCCTAGGGGCTCTATACCGGAAAAGAATTGATCAGTTTTATCCTAATGCATTCTGAATGGAGAGCAATCCGTTCAGGATGCATCAGGATGTCTTCAGTTCAGTCTTTTTGACTTTTCAGGACGGGGATAATACAGCAGCATGCTGCGGTTTTATCTCTGGCCCAAAAAACACTTTCCATAGGAATGTATTAGTGCATGTATAATTGCCACATTGAAGGATCTGGTATTACGGTCTGCGCATGCGCAAACCTTTAAAAATGTAAAAGAAAAAAATACCGGTTGACACCGGAAAAACGGGTTCGGTATTGCAATGCATTTTTCAGACTGATCAGGCATTTTTCAGACTGATCAGGATCCTGATAAGTCTGAAAAATGCCTGATCAGTCAGAAAAAATGACATGCGTTTGCATACAGTTTTCCCTGATCAGGCAGGCAGTTCAGGCAACGGAACTGCCTGCCGGAATCAAACAACGCAAGTGTGAAAGTACCATAAAGCTACGATTTAGAACTTTTGTTCCATTTGTATTTTTTCTAGGATGTGTACTGACAAAATAATTGAAACGGCTATGGAGGAGTCCCTACTGCATCTTACATTTTTCAGAGGCCCTTTGGTAAATGAAAGCAGCAACCTAATTGGTTGTCATGGGCTGTTCTTCTTTTCCCTGCATCAGTTTTGATAAATATCCACCAATATAATTATTATAAGTTAAATGTAGTGACAATCATCCAGCTCTAGTGTTTCAGTGTTTTCAATAGTCACTAATAGTGTTGATCGAGCACCAAAGTGCTCGGGTCGAACACCTCGGGATGCCCGGGTGCTCTACCAAGCACCCGAGCACAATGGAAGTCAATGGGAGAACCCGAGCATTAAACCAGGCACCCCCTGCTCTGAAGAGGGGAGGGTGTCAGGTTCATAGGAAAAGGTCAGAAATTGATGGAAACACCACCAAAATGGTGGTGGATGCATCTTGGACTCCCAGGTCGCTGTTGGTCAACGATGCTGTCTGAGTAGTATGCCACTTTTACAGTCTTTTACATGTGCACAAAACCAAAGATAAAATCGATTTTAGAGGAAAAAATTTTAGGAAACATTCTTTCCTGTATATTTACTTGTATATAAAGTGTTTCCAAAAATTACAAGGAAGAGGCACTCCGATACAACCTGTATATCACATAATGGAGGGCCTCATTCACATTGTGGTACAATTGGTTCAGGTAGTGGAACTCCTACACTCATAAAGCCTATGCACTAAGTGAAAGGGCTTCCAAAAATTACAAGGAACCAGCACTCCAATACAACCTTTATTACACATAAAGGAGGGCATCATACACCCTTGAAAAATTATGATTGATGGCCTGCTGGTGACCCTCTAAAACATTACGGGGCGAGGGCCTGCTGCTGAGCTGAGCATTGAAAAAATTATGAGAGAGGGCCTGGTGCTGAGCTGACCATTGAAAAAAATATGGGCGAGTGCCTGCTAACCATTGAAAAAATTATGGCCGAGGGCCTATGGTGAGCTGACCCTGTAAAACATTATGGTTGGGGGCCTGCTGGTGAGCTGACCCTCTAAAAGATTGTAGGTGAGGGCCTGCTGGTGAGTTGACCCTGTAAAAAATTATAGCTTGAGAGCCTGCTGGTGAGCCGACCCTGTAAAACATTATGGTTGAGGGCCTACTGGTACGCTGACCAACAAAAACATTATATGCAAGGGCCTGCAGGTGTGCTGACCCTCAAAAAAGATTGTAGGTGAGGGCCTGCTGGTGAGCTGACCCTCTGAAACATTATATGCGAGGGCCTGCTGGTGAGCCGACCCTGTAAAACATTATGGTTGAGGGCCTACTGGTACACTGACCAACAAAAACATTATATGTGAGGGCCTGCAGGTGAGCTGACCCTGTAAAACATTATGGTTGAGGGCCTGCTGGTGAGCAGACCATCAAAAACATTATTTGCGAGGGCATGCTGGTGAGCTGACCCTCTAAAAGATTGTAGGTGAGGGCCTGCTGGTGAGCTGACCCTGTAAAACATTATGGTTGAGGGCCTGCTGGTGAGCCAACCCTGTAAAACATTATGGTTGAGGGCCTACTGGTACGCTGACCAACAAAAACATTATATGCGAGGGCCTGCAGGTGTGCTGACCCTCTAAAAGATTGTAGGTGAGGGCCTGCAAGTGAGCTGACCCTCTACAACATTAGGAGCGAGGGCAGACTAATAAGCATGTTGATATAATGGACGAGGAGGAGGACGAGAAAAGGAAGATTGAACCATATACCCTTTTTTGTGGTGGAAGGGGTGCATGGGAATACAGTGTATTCAGTACAATATTAAAAACACATTTAAAGTGCCTTTTGTTCAGCCGATTTCCCCTGGTGAAGTAGAGAAGTCAGGCAATACAGGCCTTGTTCATTTTTATAAGAGTCCACCTGTCAGCTTATCAGTTATTATGCCCCCAGCAGCACTAAATACCCGTTCTGACAAAATGCTGGCGGCAGGGCAGGCCAGCACCTCCAAGGCGTAGAGCCCCAGTTCGTGCCATGTGTCCAGCTTTGACACCCAGTAGTTGTAAGGCACAGAAGGATTATTGAGGACGCTGACACGGTCTGCTACGTACAGCACTCCTTCACCATCTTCCAAAATGTTTCCCTTCTTGTGACACTGGTGCATCAGGGTGAGGGTGCTGGCGGGGTGTCATGAGACTGTCCCAGGCTTTGGGGAGTGTTGCCCTGCCTCTGTTGAAACTGCTGTGTGTTCCCCTCATCTCCTCTCCTCAGTTGCCTAAGGAACTACGTACTCTGCCGCCAGCGTTGTCAGCTGGAAATTTTTGGAGCAATTTTTCAAAAAGGACCTTCTGGTATTGCACCATTTTGCTCACCCTCTCCACCACAGGAATGAGAGATGAGACGTTCTCTTTGTAGCGGGGGTCAAGAAGGGTGAACAACCAGTAATCGGTATTGTCCAAAATGCGTAAAACGCGCGGGTCACGGGAAAGGCAGTCTAACAAAGTCAGCCATCTGTGCCAGAGTCCCAACAGGCAAGACTTTGCTGTCGTCATCAGGAGGATGACTCTTAATCTCCTCATCCTCTTCCTCCTCTTCTGACCATCCACGCTGAACAGATGGAATTAAACTTCCATGGGTACTACCCTCTGTAGTGGAGGCAACCGTGTCCTGCTCCTCCTCATCATCATCATCATCCAATTTGCGCTGAGAAGACGAACTGAGGGTGGTCTCGCCATTCACCCTGTGTAATGTCTTCCCCCCATTTCCATCTCTTCCCCATGCAAAGCGTCGGCCTTAATTGTGAGCAGCGAGCGTTTGAGTAGACACAGAAGTGGGATGGTGACGCTGATAATAGCGTCATCGCCACTCACCATCTCTGTTGATTCCTCAAAGTTTCTTAAAACCTCACAGAGGTCAGACATCCATGCCCACTCCTCACTTGTGAAGAGCGGAAGCTGACTGGAAAGGCGACGACCATGTTGCAGCTGGTATTCCACTACTGCCCTCTGCTGCTCACAAAGCCTGGCCAACATGTGGAACGTGGAGTTCCAGCGCTGTGCTCACGTCGCACAACAGTCAGTGAGCTGGCAATTGTAAGCACTGCTGCAGTTGACAGGCTGGCGGAAGCTGTCGATGACTTGCAGAAATGGGCACACGCAGCGCACCTTCACCAGTAGCTAAGACAAATTGGGGTAGGTTTTGAGAAACTGCTGAACCACTAAATTAAAGATTTGGGCTAGGCCTGGGATGTGTGTGAGGCTTGCCGGGCTCTAAAGCCACCAAGTTACACCCATTATAAGACACAACCATGCCTGGTTCTAGGTTGAGTGGCGAGAGCCACAGCTCTGCAGCGGTGTGCTGTTTGTCACCTAAACAGATCAGCTTAAGCACAGCCTGTTGACGCTTCCCCACTGCAGTGCTACACTGCTTCCAGCTACCGACTGATGGCTGACTGGTGCTGTAAGAGGATAATTCTGAGGCGGAGGAGGAGAAGTGTGGGTTGGAGCCACTAACATAGGTGGTGTTGGAAACCCTGATGGAATTATGGTCCGCAATCCTTGGCATCGGTAGCACCTGTGCCATCCCAGGGTACGACTCGCTCCCGGCCTCCACAATGTTCACCCAGTGTGCGGTCAGGGAAATGTGGCGTCCCTGGCCGAAAGCACTTGTCCATGTGTCAGTGGTTAAGTGGACTTTACCAGTAACTGAGTTGGTCAGGGACACATGCTGGTGTAAGGCGGGCTAGGGACTGCGTTATGCGGGACAGCCGCCGACATCAGGCTGCGGAAGGTGTCAGTGTTCACAAGCCTAAATTGCAACATTTCCAGGACCAGTCATTTGAAAAAGTTTTTAGTGCTCTGGCCTGTGGGTGGGTGGCTGGGTATTTGCACTTGCGTTCAAATGCCTGGGGTAAGGACATTTGTACGCTGCAAAACAGAAGTGGATGTGGTCGCTAATGGTGCTTGTGAAGGTCCAGGTGCATGGCGGGAGGCATCCGGGCCTGCGCCTTCGACAGGGGATTGGCCAGCACCTAACACAGGGGAAGAGGCGGCAGTCGTGTGACCTGCAGACACAGGTGTTCAGCCCACCTATTATGGTGCTTTGATGCCATGCTGGGGGGTGGTGACGTTGCCAGTATTCACGGCCATGCTCATTTTTGTATGGCACAGGTTGCAAATTACAATTCTTTTGTAGTCGATTTCAGCAAGAGTGTGCTCCGGGGAACAGTTGCAAGCCTGTTTGGTGTGGCCCGCCTTCTCCCTTTTGCCACCCCACTGCCTCTTCCAGCCTGTTGCAGATCCCTCCCCCTCTGTACTGCTGTCCTCGCTTGGCTTGCCAGCTTCCCAGGTTGGGTCAGTTATTTAATCTTACACCACCTCCTCTTCCTCCCTCTGTTCATCCTCCTGACTTGTTGACCTAACAACAACCTCAGTTATTGACAACTGTGTCTCATCCTCATCATCAACCTCTTGACACACTAATTGCTGTTGACTTATTGGCAACTGTGTCTCATCATCATCCACCTCGTTAAAACACTAATTGCCGTTCTCCAACATCATCTTCTTGTGACTGTGGATGCTCAAGTGTTTGGGAATCAGGGCACAAGATCTCATGTCCCTCTTCAAGCAGGCTTGTAGAGAGGCCCAAATGAAGGAATGCGCTGAAAAGAGCTCCTCAGAATATCCGAGTGTGGGATCACTTGTTTGGCAAGACCCTTCCTGGTGGGAGGAAAGAGGATCAGGGTGAGTATTGTGTTGACCAGAGTCTTGGCTACCGAGACTGGACTTGGTGGAAGACAGGGTGATGCTTAACCGACTGGAAGCAGTATCTGCTGCAATCCAACCGTCCAACTGGTCGCACTGATCTGACTTTGAGAGCGTTGTACTGCACCGCCCTGCAAACTGGGACATGAAGCTAGGTATTGTGGATGACTGTTTTTCTTGTGCTCTGGCAGCAGGCACAGTTCCACTTTCCTATTCCTTACTGCTCGCCTTCTTCATATTAAATGTTATATATGCTTAAAAGTATGTCACACGTACAGTAGCGTAGGATTTAGGGTATGCGCAAAAAAATGCAAAAAGATATTTGGTATGTGGAAACATCACACAGGAGATATACCACAGATAATGTCGCTGATGTCACCAGCGGCTAATATAAAATTACAGGGAATGTCACAGGTATTTGGGATGTGGAAACGTTATACAGAAAATGTACCCCAGGTAATGTCACTGTCCACAGCAGACACAGTCTATGGAAAAAGTACACCGGATGTCAGATATTTTTGGGATGCGCACATGTTACACAGGAGATGTAGCGCAGATAATGTCGCTGTCTGCAGCAGCCTAACTATTGCACGTTATTTAGCGCAGGATGCGCTAAAAATAGATATTATTGCCACACAAAATAGTCCTTAAAAGGAAAAAAAATTCACTCCCTACACTATCTTTTCCTTCTTCAGCACAGCTCTCCCTGACCAACATGGCTCCAGCATTACAGTGAAGGGCAGTACTTACCTGCACGTTTATTGGCTGCATAGTGACCAACAAACATGCGAGGAGGAGACTCAAGCATTGCGCTCGAGCACATGCGATATTCGGCCGAATATCGCCATGTGCCGAGCATCAAGATGCTCGAGCCGAACTGGTGTTCAGCCGAGCATGCTCGATCAACACTAGTCACTAACTTTTCACACAACATTACATAAATCAATAGTACAAGTGACCACAAGAAACTTTGTAATCCATCAGTGAGAAATGTCTAGTTCTCATTCTAGGCAGCTGTTAAAGCCTCAGCCCCCCAACCTTGCTAACTGCGTTTGTTTTAAAAAGGTTTTGACTCTAAAAGAGAGACCAGCTCTTTTGACATATCATATTACACGTCAATACAAGTCTATGAAAAGGGACGGAGGAGGAATGAGCAGGAGCATGAGTGAGGCAGGACTCAAGGAGACACTAAAGACACTGCACAGCTTCATAGGAAGTTTATATCAGTGCTAAATTCACAATAATACAGGTCAGTACTTTGCTGTAATATTTTCCATGATTCTGGAGCATATTTCTCATTGAGTAAAAGGTTAGGAAGCAGATTCTCCTCTACTTTTAGTGTGGAGTAGATGGCAGCTTATCTCAACCCACCATGTCTAGGAGAACTCAAACTAGACATTAACCATGTACAAGGGAAAAATAAAAAAATATAAAATTGCGAGATACAACTCACAATGGCTAGAAAATTATTATTACTTACCGGTAATTTTATTTTCCAGAACCCATGACAGCACCACTAGAGAGGATAAACCCCCACAGACAGGAAACCTACAGAATAAAAGGGCGGACACTCTCCTCCCAATTCAGTATGATATCCAAGCACCGGAGGAAGGCAGCCAACATATTGTTAGATAAAAATAAAAGTGTATTTAAATGTTTTGTTTTTTTTGCTACACAATGTGAAGATACAGAGTGGGCCATTTATATGTGTCATGTGACAGATTTATATGTGTCATGTGACACATCAAACTTATTGGGAATTTCACAAGAAAAACAATGCTTGGTTTTAACGTAACTTTATTCTTTCATGAGTTATTTACAAGTTTCTGAGCAAAGTTATGTTAAAACCAAGGACACTATTGTTTTTCTTGTGAAATTCCCAATAAGTTTGATGGGTCACATGGCCCTCTTCCTATTGAAAAAACAAAAGTTGGATTCAAAATGTCCGACTTCAAAATGGTCGCCATGGTCACCACCGATCTTGAATTTTCCCCCCTCACATATACTAATGTGCCGCAAACAGGAAGTTAATATCACCAACCATTCCCATTTTATTAAGGTGTATCCATATAAATGGTTAGGATGTCGTATTGGTCAGCTATATAGATAGACTGGATGGGAATTAAACAATTAAAGACACACTGGTGATACGGACAGACACAAAAGAAACACGAATATACGAACATACACTTATTTAGTATTGGTGTTATAACCATATACTATCTAGGGTTGACGTGGTAGTCAAACTCCTCGCTTGCCTCGACGCGTTTCACCCACGTGTAGATTGTGGGATCATCAGGAGGTGTAATTATATATTACATATTACATGTGCAAGCCATTGTATGTGACTCAAAAGTTGCCAGTATAGGGCTGGGTCACATGAAATCGGTGCTCAAAACCAAATGCCGGCTTAGAGGCCTGAGTGCACCAAAGAAGAAAAGACGCTCTACCAGGGGTGGGGACATAAAGATATATCGATAATGATACTTATGCCTGTTTAGGACTCCGTCACGTGTGATCCACATCTATATCCACATCCTATAAGGGACAGGAAACAGATGTATTCCACAGTCAGAATCAATGTATACATATCTAGATATAAGCGCATTCACTGGTAAGTGTAAACTCACGGTTTGGTGGGTATAATTGACCTCTGTTGGTCTCCTGTCATGGTAGCTTGGCAAGGCATACACTATAGATAAAGTGCATCATTAATGGTGGGCATTGTTGCCAGTGCTCACAGAATATATATGGAGTTCGTGAGTCCTCTAGTTTCAAGTATATCCTACTTACATTGTGGAGTCTCTGCTGTGATCCATGTCCCCCCTGGTAGGCGAATTTCCACTTGTGCATCGGCTGTATTTAAAAGAGCCGCCACATCACGTCACTAATAGCTAAGTGGACGCAGGCTCTGCTCCATTTCCTGCTTATGGAACGCACGTGCGTTCCAAGCACCGGAAGTGCTCGCTCCTATGGGCTGATTAACTCAAACTCAGCCAGCAGCTCCTTCCTGGATGGTGGAACGCACATGCGTTCCAAACACCGGAAGTGCTCGCTCCTATGGGCTGATTGACTCAAGCTCAGCCAGCAGCTCCTTCCTGGATGGTGGAGCGCACGTGCGTTCCACGGGGCTACTTCCGGTCCTACAATCTTGCGATCTAATTCCCTACAGTTTCTTTAAAAATGGATGGGTATGTGATCAAGCAAGATAAACTATTTATCATATGATATTCAATCCCTGATGGCTCAGTCCCACCTAGTTTTTTATCATGTTCAAATATATGACTAATTACCCCATCATGGCTCTGATGGGACTTGGCAGGTATATACTGCTGTCATTAACATACACTTGGCCATGGTATATGACCCCAGCATATAGAGACTGTCAATCATATCGGGGAAGGTGCAAATTTTGGGCACCCAAATCAAATGATACCTCTTAACAGTATGGAGCACATGATTTAAACACTGAAAAGTATGTATTCCGGCATATGGTAAAATAGATTTTATATGTGCATCCTATATAGAGGTAACCAGAGTGCGTGGTTAACCTATGGACAGTGACCCGATATTGCGTCACTAATGTCCAATCTGATATGTTATTTTCATGCTTCACGCATGTGGTCTAATCTTCGGTACATTCCTTATCTTCACATGAAGCTAGGCTTTTTAAAGAACAGAAATAGGGAAATTACGGGCACTGTCATATCTCATAGAAAACAGGAAAATGTCAACCTTTCATTGATGCCAGTGGGTGCCTGAGAATGAAATCTGTGTATCCACACACATTCCTTCTGCAGGATTTTCTTATCCCAATTACCGCCTCTGGGTGAAGGTGGTATGAGCTCCAGAACGGAGAATTTTAGACAGAGAGGGTCCCCTCCATGTACATCATTAACATGAGAAGCCACTGGAGTGATTTTTTTATTATTGACATCATTTATGTGTTCACAGACCCTCCTGCGTAGTTCCCGTATCGTTTTCCCTATGTAGTCTTTCGGGCAGGGGCATTGGCAGATATAGATAGCCCCTTTACTGCGACAGTTGCAGAAGTCCCTGATGTCAATTGTCAGTCCTGTGGCACTGCAAGTTATAGCCTTAGCCGTAGATATATACTGGCAGGCTTTACATGCGCCACATCTGAACATCCCAAGGGGTTTACGTTCCAGCCAAGTACCCTCCCTGGCAGGTGGAACGTAGTGACTATGCACCAGGCGATCTTTAAGGCTTTTGCCCCGCCTGTAACAGACACCCGGTTTTTGGGTTAGGACGTCCGACAGGTCCTGGTCCATCCGTAAAATGGGCCAGTATCTGTCAAGTATTCTCCTCACCTCCTGATTCGCAGAGTCATAGGTGGAAACAATACGGGGTGGTTGCACGGTATCTCCATCTCTTAATTTTGGGACTAATAATTTACTACGATCCTGGGATACTGCATGTTTAAATGCCAGGTTCAACGGTTGCTGTGGGTAGCCTCTTTCTCTGAACCTGGATTGTAATTTCCTGGCTTCGTTGAAGAAGGCTTGATTATCCGAACAATTCCTCCTTGCACGGAGATATTGTCCCCTCGGTATCCCTCGTTTAAGGGGAACCGGGTGGTGACTATCCCAGTGCAAGAGGGAATTGGTTGCGGTCGTCTTCCTAAACATGTTTGCAGTAAGCCTATCACCCTCAATCGTGATACGTACATCCAGGAAGGCAATTGATTTAGAGTCAATTTCTGATGTAAAATGGAGGCCCACATTATTAACATTAATGTCAGTGATGAACCTATTGAATTCATCCGATCCACCCCTCCAGACCAGGAACACGTCATCGATATATCGTGTCCAGACCAATATCTTGTCTGTCCACCACATGTCCTGGTCTGGAAAGATATGGGTGTCCTCCCACCAGCCCAGGAAGAGACGTCCTAACCCAAAAACCGGGTGTCTGTTACAGGCGGGGCAAAAGCCTTAAAGATCGCCTGGTGCATAGTCACTACGTTCCACCTGCCAGGGAGGGTACTTGGCTGGAACGTAAACCCCTTGGGATGTTCAGATGTGGCGCATGTAAAGCCTGCCAGTATATATCTACGGCTAAGGCTATAACTTGCAGTGCCACAGGACTGACAATTGACATCAGGGACTTCTGCAACTGTCGCAGTAAAGGGGCTATCTATATCTGCCAATGCCCCTGCCCGAAAGACTACATAGGGAAAACGATACGGGAACTACGCAGGAGGGTCTGTGAACACATAAATGATGTCAATAATAAAAAAATCACTCCAGTGGCTTCTCATGTTAATGATGTACATGGAGGGGACCCTCTCTGTCTAAAATTCTCCGTTCTGGAGCTCATACCACCTTCACCCAGAGGCGGTAATTGGGATAAGAAAATCCTGCAGAAGGAATGTGTGTGGATACACAGATTTCATTCTCAGGCACCCACTGGCATCAATGAAAGGTTGACATTTTCCTGTTTTCTATGAGATATGACAGTGCCCGTAATTTCCCTATTTCTGTTCTTTAAAAAGCCTAGCTTCATGTGAAGATAAGGAATGTACCGAAGATTAGACCACATGCGTGAAGCATGAAAATAACATATCAGATTGGACATTAGTGACGCAATATCGGGTCACTGTCCATAGGTTAACCACGCACTCTGGTTACCTCTATATAGGATGCACATATAAAATCTATTTTACCATATGCCGGAATACATACTTTTCAGTGTTTAAATCATGTGCTCCATACTGTTAAGAGGTATCATTTGATTTGGGTGCCCAAAATTTGCACCTTCCCCGATATGATTGACAGTCTCTATATGCTGGGGTCATATACCATGGCCAAGTGTATGTTAATGACAGCAGTATATACCTGCCAAGTCCCATCAGAGCCATGATGGGGTAATTAGTCATATATTTGAACATGATAAAAACTAGGTGGGACTGAGCCATCAGGGATTGAATATCATATGATAAATAGTTTATCTTGCTTGATCACATACCCATCCATTTTTAAAGAAACTGTAGGGAATTAGATCGCAAGATTGTAGGACCGGAAGTAGCCCCGTGGAACGCACGTGCGCTCCACCATCCAGGAAGGAGCTGCTGGCTGAGCTTGAGTCAATCAGCCCATAGGAGCGAGCACTTCCGGTGTTTGGAACGCATGTGCGTTCCACCATCCAGGAAGGAGCTGCTGGCTGAGTTTGAGTTAATCAGCCCATAGGAGCGAGCACTTCCGGTGCTTGGAACGCACGTGCGTTCCATAAGCAGGAAATGGAGCAGAGCCTGCGTCCACTTAGCTATTAGTGACGTGATGTGGCGGCTCTTTTAAATACAGCCGATGCACCAGTGGAAATTCGCCTACCAGGGGGGACATGGATCACAGCAGAGACTCCACAATGTAAGTAGGATATACTTGAAACTAGAGGACTCACGAACTCCATATATATTCTGTGAGCACTGGCAACAATGCCCACCATTAATGATGCACTTTATCTATAGTGTATGCCTTGCCAAGCTACCATGACAGGAGACCAACAGAGGTCAATTATACCCACCAAACCGTGAGTTTACACTTACCAGTGAATGCGCTTATATCTAGATATGTATACATTGATTCTGACTGTGGAATACATCTGTTTCCTGTCCCTTATAGGATGTGGATATAGATGTGGATCACACGTGACGGAGTCCTAAACAGGCATAAGTATCATTATCGATATATCTTTATGTCCCCACCCCTGGTAGAGCGTCTTTTCTTCTTTGGTGCACTCAGGCCTCTAAGCCGGCATTTGGTTTTGAGCACCGATTTCATGTGACCCAGCCCTATACTGGCAACTTTTGAGTCACATACAATGGCTTGCACATGTAATATGTAATATATAATTACACCTCCTGATGATCCCACAATCTACACGTGGGTGAAACGCGTCGAGGCAAGCGAGGAGTTTGACTACCACGTCAACCCTAGATAGTATATGGTTATAACACCAATACTAAATAAGTGTATGTTCGTATATTCGTGTTTCTTTTGTGTCTGTCCGTATCACCAGTGTGTCTTTAATTGTTTAATTCCCATCCAGTCTATCTATATAGCTGACCAATACGACATCCTAATCCCTTACCTTCAAAACCAGTCCACATGCCTCTCTTCACCTCTTATAGGGAGTAGGAAGGGCTAGCAGCATAGGCACGTGGACAGGGGGTCTCCACCATCAGGAGCCTTCCCTGGGCAAAGGGCTTTAGGACAGGGGTAGACTTAGGGACAGCGATTTCCCCTTACCCCAAATAACGATATATCTTCTTTGGATGTGGTTTATGGTCACTTTTTGTATGTATGTCCTATAGTTTATAAGTGAATCCCTTAGGGATTTTTAACGTATACCAAATAAAATATTATTTTAGGGGTCTAATTAATAACATGCTGGATATATATATACAATACAGTTACCCCCTTATATCAATGTTTACTGATTTTTGCTGGATTTATATGATTTAATAGTGTAATGGCTAACTTCCTGACGGGTACATTCTTCACGGAGGCACTTATCAGTGAGGCAAAAGAAATCTTTTCAGATAGGGACGTTCCGGGCCTGTCCACATCCACCTCATGTAAACAGGTATTCCATGAACTTTATGACAAATATAAGGATAACATCAAATCCTGGTGGGAAATCAAATCCATTGAGAGCTACTTGGAACTCAAAATAGTTCCTCGAGGCCTCCGTCACCAGGTGAAACCAGCTGACCGTATTACATCTGTAGAACTGCTAGTGAAATGGGAGGAGGAACTCACTCGTAGTTCGCTTAATTTGATGAATATCCTCTTAGAGGAAGAGAAATTATTATTCGAGCGTACCTCTGTTAAACTACAGGAACAAATTGAACTTGCCCTCAAATTAAAAGGGGACCCTGACTTCGACAGGCGCGAATCGTCTCTACAGACTCTAGTGGAGAGGTTTCAGCGCCTATTGAAGGACAGGAAACATAGGCAATTTGTACGCGATCTCACAGAATTCAGGGAAAATAGGGCATATAAACAACCCACTCCCATAGAACCCCCCATTGTGTCAGATATCTCTTCCTCTGAGGTCGAATCATCTGATACCGAACTCCAACATCAGAACTACGGCAGAGGAAGATTCTCGGGCAACAGGAGACGTGGAAAGAGATGGCCACGGGGAGGGGGTGGGAGACGAGGGGCATCACGAGGGTCTCAATACCCAACTGGGCCTCCGCCTCAATACTTATCTCCCTCTTCTCGTTCGCCATCCTCCTCTCAATCTGGACCCTCTTTTTTAGAGCAGGCCCAGGCTCCCTACAATCTACGGGGACGGTTACTAACAGACAAAACATAGTGGATGGTCTACAAATCATTAATCTCACGTCTCGTGATTTATCGGTTGTTGAGACTCAGGTACTGAAAAAAGGTTTGTCATTTGTTCCAACCGCGAACTTCTGCCTCTTCAGTTGGACCAAGGACCTACACTTATTTGCCAGGCGACTCAAGTGGCAGAAGTTCTTCAAACAATCCAATAAACAAACATGCGACAGTCTGGGTCTGGATATATCCGATTACGCGGACTTCCAGATATTGATGGACCTTGGGGAGGAGAATAGAAGAAACCCGGGACATGGACCATATACGGACCTCAAGCTAAAAAGTAAAAAGATGCCGCCCCCTCATAACTATGAATGCATAGATATCTTCTTACAGATGGTAATATCAGATCTAGAGAAAATCGAGAAGATACGACCCAGGGAATATAATCTATCACGGGAGGAAATGTCTGCATTACAGTCGCTGGAACGAGATAAATCTATCATCATAAAGCCCTCTGACAAAGGGGGAAATTTAGTGATCCTGGACCAGCCCCTGTATGTGCAGATGTGTATGGACCTCCTCAAAGATAGAGGGGGATATGGTACTCTAACATCTAATCCTGCTATACGCTTTAGGATGGAATTAAAAAATATACTGGATGAAGGTATTTGCAATAAAGTAATATCACCCACGGAATATGACTTTCTCCTACCAATGTTCCCAAGTACAGCGACCTTCTATGGCCTCCCCAAGGTCCATAAGGGTACGAATCCACTAAAAGGTAGACCAATTATCTCAGGGGTGGATTCACTCACTCAAAACAGTGGAATCTACATTGATCGTGTCCTGAGTCAGTTCGTCGTGTCCCTACCGGCATACACTAGGGACACGATGGACTTCCTCAATAAAATTGACACCATCAATTTGGACCCGGGATGCCTACTCGCCAGTATTGACGTGGAGTCCCTATATAGCTCAATACCTCATGATAGAGGACTCCACGCCGTGGAATACTTCCTAGCGACTAGGGGGATATTCTGTAGGGAACATAATGCCTTTGTACTCAGGCTGCTTGAGTTTGTTCTGACCCACAACTATTTTCTATTTAATGGGCGGTTCTTCCACCAGCTCAGGGGGACGGCAATGGGGAGTCCCTGTGCCCCCTCATATGCCAATCTCTTCCTGGGCTGGTGGGAGGACACCCATATCTTTCCAGACCAGGACATGTGGTGGACAGACAAGATATTGGTCTGGACACGATATATCGATGACGTGTTCCTGGTCTGGAGGGGTGGATCGGATGAATTCAATAGGTTCATCACTGACATTAATGTTAATAATGTGGGCCTCCATTTTACATCAGAAATTGACTCTAAATCAATTGCCTTCCTGGATGTACGTATCACGATTGAGGGTGATAGGCTTACTGCAAACATGTTTAGGAAGACGACCGCAACCAATTCCCTCTTGCACTGGGATAGTCACCACCCGGTTCCCCTTAAACGAGGGATACCGAGGGGACAATATCTCCGTGCAAGGAGGAATTGTTCGGATAATCAAGCCTTCTTCAACGAAGCCAGGAAATTACAATCCAGGTTCAGAGAAAGAGGCTACCCACAGCAACCGTTGAACCTGGCATTTAAACATGCAGTATCCCAGGATCGTAGTAAATTATTAGTCCCAAAATTAAGAGATGGAGATACCGTGCAACCACCCCGTATTGTTTCCACCTATGACTCTGCGAATCAGGAGGTGAGGAGAATACTTGACAGATACTGGCCCATTTTACGGATGGACCAGGACCTGTCGGACGTCCTAACCCAAAAACCGGGTGTCTGTTACAGGCGGGGCAAAAGCCTTAAAGATCGCCTGGTGCATAGTCACTACGTTCCACCTGCCAGGGAGGGTACTTGGCTGGAACGTAAACCCCTTGGGATGTTCAGATGTGGCGCATGTAAAGCCTGCCAGTATATATCTACGGCTAAGGCTATAACTTGCAGTGCCACAGGACTGACAATTGACATCAGGGACTTCTGCAACTGTCGCAGTAAAGGGGCTATCTATATCTGCCAATGCCCCTGCCCGAAAGACTACATAGGGAAAACGATACGGGAACTACGCAGGAGGGTCTGTGAACACATAAATGATGTCAATAATAAAAAAATCACTCCAGTGGCTTCTCATGTTAATGATGTACATGGAGGGGACCCTCTCTGTCTAAAATTCTCCGTTCTGGAGCTCATACCACCTTCACCCAGAGGCGGTAATTGGGATAAGAAAATCCTGCAGAAGGAATGTGTGTGGATACACAGATTTCATTCTCAGGCACCCACTGGCATCAATGAAAGGTTGACATTTTCCTGTTTTCTATGAGATATGACAGTGCCCGTAATTTCCCTATTTCTGTTCTTTAAAAAGCCTAGCTTCATGTGAAGATAAGGAATGTACCGAAGATTAGACCACATGCGTGAAGCATGAAAATAACATATCAGATTGGACATTAGTGACGCAATATCGGGTCACTGTCCATAGGTTAACCACGCACTCTGGTTACCTCTATATAGGATGCACATATAAAATCTATTTTACCATATGCCGGAATACATACTTTTCAGTGTTTAAATCATGTGCTCCATACTGTTAAGAGGTATCATTTGATTTGGGTGCCCAAAATTTGCACCTTCCCCGATATGATTGACAGTCTCTATATGCTGGGGTCATATACCATGGCCAAGTGTATGTTAATGACAGCAGTATATACCTGCCAAGTCCCATCAGAGCCATGATGGGGTAATTAGTCATATATTTGAACATGATAAAAAACTAGGTGGGACTGAGCCATCAGGGATTGAATATCATATGATAAATAGTTTATCTTGCTTGATCACATACCCATCCATTTTTAAAGAAACTGTAGGGAATTAGATCGCAAGATTGTAGGACCGGAAGTAGCCCCGTGGAACGCACGTGCGCTCCACCATCCAGGAAGGAGCTGCTGGCTGAGCTTGAGTCAATCAGCCCATAGGAGCGAGCACTTCCGGTGTTTGGAACGCATGTGCGTTCCACCATCCAGGAAGGAGCTGCTGGCTGAGTTTGAGTTAATCAGCCCATAGGAGCGAGCACTTCCGGTGCTTGGAACGCACGTGCGTTCCATAAGCAGGAAATGGAGCAGAGCCTGCGTCCACTTAGCTATTAGTGACGTGATGTGGCGGCTCTTTTAAATACAGCCGATGCACCAGTGGAAATTCGCCTACCAGGGGGGACATGGATCACAGCAGAGACTCCACAATGTAAGTAGGATATACTTGAAACTAGAGGACTCACGAACTCCATATATATTCTGTGAGCACTGGCAACAATGCCCACCATTAATGATGCACTTTATCTATAGTGTATGCCTTGCCAAGCTACCATGACAGGAGACCAACAGAGGTCAATTATACCCACCAAACCGTGAGTTTACACTTACCAGTGAATGCGCTTATATCTAGATATGTATACATTGATTCTGACTGTGGAATACATCTGTTTCCTGTCCCTTATAGGATGTGGATATAGATGTGGATCACACGTGACGGAGTCCTAAACAGGCATAAGTATCATTATCGATATATCTTTATGTCCCCACCCCTGGTAGAGCGTCTTTTCTTCTTTGGTGCACTCAGGCCTCTAAGCCGGCATTTGGTTTTGAGCACCGATTTCATGTGACCCAGCCCTATACTGGCAACTTTTGAGTCACATACAATGGCTTGCACATGTAATATGTAATATATAATTACACCTCCTGATGATCCCACAATCTACACGTGGGTGAAACGCGTCGAGGCAAGCGAGGAGTTTGACTACCACGTCAACCCTAGATAGTATATGGTTATAACACCAATACTAAATAAGTGTATGTTCGTATATTCGTGTTTCTTTTGTGTCTGTCCGTATCACCAGTGTGTCTTTAATTGTTTAATTCCCATCCAGTCTATCTATATAGCTGACCAATACGACATCCTAATCCCTTACCTTCAAAACCAGTCCACATGCCTCTCTTCACCTCTTATAGGGAGTAGGAAGGGCTAGCAGCATAGGCACGTGGACAGGGGGTCTCCACCATCAGGAGCCTTCCCTGGGCAAAGGGCTTTAGGACAGGGGTAGACTTAGGGACAGCGATTTCCCCTTACCCCAAATAACGATATATCTTCTTTGGATGTGGTTTATGGTCACTTTTTGTATGTATGTCCTATAGTTTATAAGTGAATCCCTTAGGGATTTTTAACGTATACCAAATAAAATATTATTTTAGGGGTCTAATTAATAACATGCTGGATATATATATATATACAATACAGTTACCCCCTTATATCAATGTTTACTGATTTTTGCTGGATTTGTATCCATATAAATGGCCCACCCTGTAGAACCAACACAGAGAATGAAAACCCCAAGAGGGAGGGAATATAAGGGTGCTGTCATGGGTTCTAGAAATTTAAATTACCAGAAAGTAATCATTTTTCCCCTTCACCCATGACAGCACCATGAGAGAATTCCCAAAGGAAACAATCAGGGTGGGAGAGTAGAAAGGAGGACCTTTTCCCTAAAGGAGGAGGAGCCAGAAGGAAAGGTATTCAAATCCAAACGGTAGTGTTTAACCACTACAGGACCGCCGCACGCAGGATTGCGTCCTGGCAGCGGCCCCGTTATTCCTCCTGGACGCGCCGACGCGAGATTTCCTGTGAGCGCGCGCGCGTTCACAGGATCGGCAGGTAAACGAGCTGATCTACAGCCTGCCAGCGGCGATCATTCGCTGGCAGGCTGTAGATGCGATTTTTTTAACCCCTAAAAGGTATATTAGACGCTGTTTTGATAACAGCGTCTAATATACCTGCTACCTGGTCCTCTGGTGGTCCCTTTTGCTTGGAACGACCACCAGAGGACACAGGCAGCTCTGTAAAGTGGCACCAAACACCACTACACTACCCCCCCTGTCACTTATTAACCCCTTATTAACCCCTGATCACCCCATATAGACTCCCTAATCACCCCCCTGTCATTGATCACCCCCCTGTAAGGCTCCATTCAGATGTCCGTATGCGTTTTACGGATACGCGGATCTGCAAAACACATACAGACGTCTGAATGGAGCCTTACAGGGGGGTGATCACCCCATATAGACTCCCTGATCACCCCCCTGTCAGGCTCCATTCAGACGTCCGTATGCGTTTTGCGGATCCGCGGATCCATAAAACACATACGGACATCTGAATGGAGCCTGACAGGGGGGTGATCAGGAAGTCTGTATGGGGTGATCAACCCCCTGTCATTGATCACCCCCCTGTAAGGCTCCATTCAGACGTCTATGTGTTTTGTGGATCCGCAAAACACGGACACCGGCAATGTGCTTTCTGCATTTTGCGGATCCGCACATTGCCAGAACTATATAGAAAATGCCTTTTCTTGTCCACAATTGCGGACAAGAATAGGACATGTTCTATAGGCTCTACAAAAAACGCAGTGTTCGCCCGATCAGGCCTGATCTTGTGCGCACACTTGCATTCAGTCCGCCCCACTGCAGTGACAGAATTTTTTTTTTCTGATCACTGCAAAAACACAGTAAAATCGCTGCGGCGCTATAAAAAGATCACTTTTAAGGGGCATGGCGAGTTCATAGATTTTTTTGGCACAAGTTAGTGGAAATTGATATTTTGTTGTTTTTGTTTTTTCTTACAAAGTCTCATATTCCACTAACTTGTGACAAAAAATAAAATTTTACATGAACTCACCATACCCCTCACGGAATCCAAATGCGTAATTTTTTTTTGACATTTATATTCCAGACTTCTTCTCACGCTTTAGGGGCCCTAAAATGCCAGGGCAGCATAAATACCCCACATGTGACCCCATTTCGGAAAGTAGACACCCCAAGGTATTCGCTGAGGGGCATAGTGAGTCCATGAAAGATTGAACTTTTTGTCACAAGTTAGCAGAAAGGGAGACTTTGTGAGAAAAAACAAAAAAAACAACAATATCTGATAACTTGTGCCAAAAAAATAAATAAACTTCTATGAACTCGCCATGCCCCTCACGGAATACCTTAGGGTGTCTTCTTTCCAAAATGGGGTCACATGCGGGGTATTTATACTGCCCTGGCATTTTAGGGGCCCTAAAGCGTGAGAAGAAGTCTGGAATCCAAATGTCTAAAAATGCCCTCCTAAAAAGGAATTTGGGCCCCTTTGAGCACCTAGGCTGCAAAAAAGTGTCACACATGTGGTATTGCCGTACTCAGAAGAAGTAGGGCAATGTGTTTTGGGGTGTATTTTTACATATACCCATACTGGGTGAGAGAAATATCTCTCTATAATGACAACTTTGTATAAAAATTTTTGGAAAAGTTGACTTTTAGAGAGATATTTCTCTCACCCAGCATGGGTATATGTAAAAATACACCCCAAAACACATTGCCCTACTTCTTCTGAGTACGGCGATACCACATGTGACACTTTTTTGCAGCCTAGGTGCCCAAATTCTAAAGAGCACCTTTAGGATTTCACAGGGCATTTTTTACGCATTCCAAATTACTTCTCACACATTAGGGCCCCTAAAATGCCAGGGCAGTATAAATACCCCACAAGTGACCCCATTTTGGAAAGAAGACACCCCAAGGTATTTCGTTATGGGCATAGTGAGTTCATGGAAGTTTTTATTTTTTGTCACAAGTTAGTGGAATATGAGACTTTGTAAGAAAAAAAAAAATGGAAAAAAAAAAGAAAAAAATCTTTTTCCGCTAACCTGTGACAAAAAATAAAAAGTTCTATGAACTCACTATGCCCATCAGCGAATACCTTAGGGTGTCTACTTTCCAAAATGGGGTCATTTGTGGGGTGTTTCTACTGTCTGGGCATTGTAGAACCTCAGGAAACATGACAGGTGCTCAGAAAGTCAGAGCTGCTTCAGAATGAGGAAATTCACATTTTTGTACCATAGTTTGTAAATGCTATAACTTTTACCCAAACCAATAAATATACACTTATTGCATTTTTTTTTTTAATCAAAGACATGTAGAACAATAAATTTAGAGAAAAATTTAAATAGAAATGTAGTTTAAAAAAAAAATTCGGTCAATTTTGATTTATAACAAAAAATGTAAAAATGTCAGCAGCAATGAAAAACCACCAAATGAAAGCTCTACAGTTGTGTTCAAAATTATTCAACCCCCAATGCTGTAAAGGGTTTTAGGGAATTTAGTGTACATTTGTAATTGTGTTCAGAATGAAATCTTACAAGGACTTTTTAAAGAACCAAATGCAACTAAAATGACATCAATTGTTTTTGTAATACAGTATTAAATGTTTTTTTTTGCGATTTCTTCATTGACAATTATTCAACCCCTTAAAGACTACCACTCTTAAGAACAGAGGTTCATTCAAGTGTTTTCGATCAGGTATTGAAAACACCTGTGGATGTCAAGGAGCAGCAATCAAGCATAAGCAGCACCAATTAGGCAGATTTAAAAGGACTGTGATACTCAGCTCCTTCTAGACATTTACTGGTGCGTTTACAAACATGGTGAAGTCAAGAGAATGGTCCAGGAAGACAAGAGAAGAGGTGATTTCTCTTCACAGGAAGGGCAATGGCTATAAGAAGATTGCAAAGATGTTAAACATACCAAGAGACACCATAGGAAGCATCATTCACAAATTCAAGGCAAAGGGCACTGTTGAAACGCTACCTGGTCGTGGCAGAAAGAAGATGCTGACTTTGATTGCTGTGCGCTACCTGAAGCGCAAAGTGGAGAAAAGTCCCCGTGTGACTGTTGAGGAACTGAAAAAAGATTTGTCAGATGTGGGTACTGAAGTTTCAGCTCAGACAATAAGGCGCACACTGCGTAATGAAGGCCTCCATGCCAGAACTCCCAGGCGCACCCCCTTGCTGTCTCCAAAGAATAAGAAGAGTTGACTGCAGTATGCCAAAAGTCATGTGGACAAACCACAAAAGTTTTGGGATAGTGTTCTGTGGACTGATGAAACAAAATTAGAACTGTTTGGGTCCATGGATCAACGCTATGTTTGGAGGAGGAAGAACAAGGCCTATGAAGAAAAGAACACCTTGCCTACTGTGAAGCATGGCGGGGGGTCAATCATGCTTTGGGGCTGTTTTGCTTCTACAGGTACAGGGAAGCTTTAGCGTGTGCAAGGTACCATGAATTCTCTTCAGTACCAGGAGATATTGGATGAAAATGTGATGCAGTCCGTCACAAACCTGAGGCTTGGGAGACGTTGGACCTTTCAACAGGACAATGATCCCAAGCATACCTCCAAGTCCACTAGAGCATGGTTGCAGATTAAAGCCTGGAACATTTTGAAGTGGCCATCGCAGTCACCAGACTTAAATCCGATTGAGAACCTCTGGTGGGACTTAAAGAAAGCAGTTGCAGCGCGCAAGCCTAAGAATGTGACTGAACTGGAGGCTTTTGCCCATGAAGAATGGGCGAAGATACCCGAAGATCGCTGCAAGACGCTTGTGTCAAGCTATGCTTCACGTTTAAAAGCTGTTATAACTGGAAAAGGATGTTGTACTAAGTACTAAGATTGAATGTCACTTGGGGGTTGATTAAAACTGATAATGATGTGAACACAGAAAAGACATTTGTGGTTATTTCATTATAAATGTTATGTGATATTTGTCTGACTTACAAGTGCCTCTTTGATTTAATTGTAAACAAGATGACTGAAATGATCAAAATCAATGTCAAACTGGCCAAAACACTCAATTTCAGTGGGGGTTGAATAATTTTAAACACAACTGTATTAGTGAGAAGAAAAAGAGGTAAAATTAATTTGGGTGGTAAGTTGTATGACCAAGCAATAAACCATGAAAGTAGTGTAGTGCAGAATTGTAAAAAGTGGTCTGGTCATTAAGGGGGTTTAAGCTAGGGGAGCTGAGCTGGTTAAAGAAAGTGCAGGGAGAAGACCAAGTGGTGGCTCGGCAGATATCCTCCATAGATACCGAGGATCTCTCTGCCCAGGAGGTGGCCACCGCTCTGCTAGAGTAAGCCTTTAGCCCCAGAGGAGGGTAAACACCAGAGGACAGATACCAGACTATCCATCTAGCAATAGAGTTCTTGGATGCTGCACCTCCCTTTTTCACTCCTTGAAAGAGAACAAAGTGAAGAAGTTCAGCGCCAATCCTTTGTGCAAGATAAATAGTTAATTAATGCCCTTCTGACGATGTAGGAGGGACCGCAGACTCCTCAGTGAGCTCGTCTTCCTCCATGATACAGTAGCTGGACGCCCGGGAACCCTCTCCTTCGGTTTCGGACGCCAGCCTTATAACACAGTGCGCCTTTAAACCGGCGCATGCCGATGACGTCACGCCGATCACGTGACCAGAAACACAGGACTTACTCGGCACTCTGCCGGAAGCTCCTCCTCCTCATATCGGCGTCCGTGCCCAGCGATCTCTTCCTGCACCGTAAAGCCCCAGCACACCATCACCCCCTCCAGGGATTCGTTGTGCCTCTGCCCATCCCTCGGCAGGATGCTGCTCCTGATACAAAGACTGCAGGTATTGAGGGGAAAGCTCCATGGGGCACCGCCAGATGGAAGGACCTGTAATGAAGAAAAACTGTAGGCTTCCCCAGAGACAGGAAACCATACTGAATTGGGACGAGTGTCCGCCCTTTTATTCTGTAGGTTTCCTGTCTGTGGGGGCGGATGCTCTCTCTCGTGGTGCTGTCATGGGTGAAGGGAAAATAGTGTTATGCCTCATGTACACACTGTACTATTGATTAATGCAAAGTCTATTAAAAGGTTAGGTATGCTTAAAAGCTTCCATTACATACAAATTTGGTTTGGCATTTCTTTGCCATTAATAAAATCCAGTAAAAGCACATACATTTCTTTTGTCTTACATGCTTTTTAGTTAATGCATTTTTTTTTTACATGATTTTTCTGACAAGCAGCAGTTCCTGCCTTGGTGGATATAAGCTGTTCACATACTACATGTTCAGCCATTCATTTGAATAGCCATGTCAATATTTATATTTAATAGAAATCCTAAAATCCTGCAGTTTTCGCTCTGGGTACTAATCACCACTTCTTATTCTGTACACATTAAGAATCATTTCATTATCACAGGCAGGATCACAATGAGAGATAATCAACTGTATACAGATCACACAGGACCAAGCATTTACAAGCGACTGTCACAGCGTATCTACTCATTCCTTGTATAATGACTAGATGAGCAAATTTCATATTTTGAAATTCGTTCACGCTAAGGGCTCTTTCACACCTCCGTTCTTGTCTTCCGGCATAGAGTTCCGTCGTCGGGGCTCTATGCCGGAAGAATCCTGATCAGGATTATCCTAATGCATTCTGAATGGAGTGAAATCCGTTCAGGATGTCTTCAGTTCCGGAACAGAACGTTTTTTTGGCCGGAGAAAATACCGCAGCATGCTGCGCTTTTTGCTCCGGCCAAAAATCCTGAAGACTTGCCGCAAGGCCGCATCCGGAATTAATGCCCATTGAAAGGCATTGATCCGGATCCGGCCTTAAGCTAAACGTCGTTTCGGCGCATTGCCAGATCCGACTATAGCTTTTTTAGAGTGGTTACCATGGCTGCCGGGACGCTTAAGTCCTGGCAGCCATGGTAAAGTGTAGCGGGGGAGCAGCATACTTACCGTCCGTGCGGCTCCCGGGGCGCTCCAGAGTGACGTCAGGGCGCCCCAGGCGCATGGATCACGTGATCGCATGGCACGTCATCCATGCGCATGGGGCGCTCTGATGTCATTCTGGAGCGCCCTGGGAGCCGCGCAGACTAAGTATACCGCTCCCCCTATGGCAACCAGGACTTTAATAGCGTCCTGGCTGCCATAGTAACACTGAACACATTTTGAAGACGGATCAGTCTTCAAATGCTTTCAGCACACTTGCGTTTTTCCAGATCCGGCGTGTAATTCCGGCAAGTGGAGTACACGCCAGATCCGGACAACGCAAGTGTGAAAGAGGCCTAAGATTGGTGGTAAAAGCAGAATTGCATTTTTTTTTTTTAGACCATGCTTTGTGGCCACCTGCCTCTTTTGGGTGCTGTGAATAGGGTCCCCACCCGTAGTATTCGCATGCAAAAAATAAATAAAAATCACAGCAAAATAGATGTTTCTTTGTTCTGTGAATTGTTTTATTTTCACGGCAATATACATGTGCATATATGTGCAAACGTTTTTGGCCTTATTTAGGCCTTCGTCAGGCACTAATGCCGCCAGGGGTAGAAGTGAGAAGAATGATCAACAGTGTATTGAGCGCTCCAGCCGCCAGTCAAAAGCAGAATTGCGTTATGGATTCTGTTACCATGGACAATAACGCAATTCTATGACGGAATGCTTTTACCAAACGAAGCATGAATGAATTTCATAACATGAAATTCGCTCATCTAAGGCCTCTTTCACACGAGCGTGACGGATTAGGTCTGGATGCGTTCGGGAAGACAAGCACCCCTTTCCAATCAAGTTCTGTCAGTTTTGTCTGCGATTGCGTTCATTTTTTTTCTGTGCAGGTGCAATGCGTTTTGATGCAGTGTTCAGCGGTGATCTGCTGCCAGTGTTTCCTTTCAGCCCTGGCCACAGCATGCTTGCTACTTGTTTCCTGCAGCATTTCCTTAAGGGACGGTGCGCATCACTTCATGTGTTTTATGGGTTGGATAATGTGACCTCGCCAACCAATCAATAGCCCTCCTGCACATATAAAAGTTGCTCAACCCCCTTCCAAGATGCCTCAGTGTCAAGGTCCTTGTGTCCTGCAAAGGTTCCTGGACTCTGCTACCTGTTTGATCCCTGCCTGCTTCCCTTGACTCTCCTGTTGCCTACCCGGATTGCCTGACCTGTCCCTGTGCCGCCTGCCCTGACATATTGCCTGTTTGACTTCGCCTCTGCCTCATTCTTCGGTCCTGCACTGTTGCTCCTGTTAACGACAGTCTGCTTTCAACACCTGTACCTCTGGTACCTTTCTCAGGTACCGCCTGGACCAGCTGCCACGTGTGCCTATACTCCTCAAGGAGGTAGTGACCTGGTGTTCCCCTTTAGGAAAGTCTATCCCTACCATCAAGGGTACTGTGAAGATCGAGGGGTTCACTTAGACAACACCCTTAGAGGAGGTAGAAAACGTAGCAGTGGGTTAACACCCACTGGTTTGTGACACTTGTCTCAAAAAAGAAAAAAGGAAAAAAAGGAAAAAAGAAGTTTTACTGGTCCATGGTAATGGAACAATACCATGACATTTCAAAAACACATTCTCTAAAAGAAAACATACCTACCAAATATAACATTTGAAATATGAAAATATTTATGGAGATGTACACTATACAGAAATAAAGTATATATAAAATGCAATATGTATCAATCAATGGCTATATAACAACAGCACTGAAAAACAGAACTATGAGCTTGTGGGCATTGCAGTCTTCTGACATAGCCGTGCAAGAAGTCCAGCCATCTGTAGTAGAGAATTCACACCCTCTGCAACTTTCATGTGCGTGTAACCAATTTCCTGAAACATACAGATATGGATCAGTATTTTGACAAACAATGCAACTTTTTAAATCGAATTTATCACTGCCAGCTAAAGTGTTAAATACATGTCTAAACATTCAGACACTAATTCATAGGGTAAGGGATTTTAATTTTCATAAATGCCTAACAGTTAGAGCTTTCCAGGCGTTTGATACTGATGACCTATCCTGTGGATAGGTCATCAGTATCTGATCAGTGGGGGTCCGACACCCAGGACCCCGGCCGATCAGCTGTTTGAGAAGACACTTGCTACTGTGAGCGCCGCGGCCTTCTCAGTGCTCACCAAGCACAGTGTCGTACATAGTATAGCGGCTGTGCTTGGCATCACACTCAGCCTCACTCACTTCAAATCCTGGAAAATCCATTTAAAGAGAATCTGGCACCAGGTTTAGGCTGTCAGTTATTAACATTGACACATTTCATGAAGTAATCACACATACAGGAGTATGTCCATTTTAAAGCGCCATTAATTCCATGGCGCTGTACATCCAGTGTTAAACAAATACAATAAACAAACTTAACATACTGGTACAGAGGGGTACAGGATCCTGCCCACAAGAGTTTACAATCTCTATACATGCAATCACTGGACGAGGTGAGCTGGAAACTACTGACAAAGTGCTCATGTGTGGAGTGACTACCTTTCTATCACCAGAAGATGTGGACCATGGGTCATTGTTTACTCTAAATGCTGTAGATTAATAAAAAGGTTGTATAACTTCATATACACTGACAAAAAAATAAAAATATAATAGCATACCAAGGAGTTGTTGAAATGAAATGATGATATTACAGTGAAAATATGATTATTGAAGAAAAACTGTACAGCTGAAAGGAAACTCTAGGGCCCTGTTGGGCTGCCTCTATCCTGGATACAAGATGAGATACGGTTGGGCAAGGAGGCATACAGGTTCCATTTGGTATCACGCGAAACCTTCACCCTCACCGACATCCCAGCTGGTCCCATAAATGCTCGATTGGTGATGAATCTGGCCAATGAGCAGGAAGTGTTGCAATTTGGAGGAGAAATTCATGGAAAACCCTTGCTGATTGTGGGTGGACATTATCCTGCTAAAAACTGCCAGTTGGAAGGCCAGCCATGAGAAGCAACACATGTGGCTGCAGGATGTCCTGCACATGACAGTGAGCTGTTAGTGTCGCTTGTATCACTGCTAGGGGAATGACTGTCATATGTGATGGCTCCCCAGATTATCACACCAGCAGTTGGGGCAGTGTGTAATTTCACAGAAAAAGAAAGATTGAAGCGTTCATGACAAACCTCCATACTGGACCCCATCATTGGTCAGGTCCCAAACAGAACCTGCATGTGTCACTAAAGACAATATGGTTCCAGTGCGTAGCAGTCCATTTTTGTTAACACCACCTCTACAAATGAAGGAGACTGTGGATGGTTGTCAATGCCAGAAATGTTGTGGGCAACGGTGGCTGGCAGTCAATGCAAGAAATGTAAAGGGGACTGTGAAACTAAATTTCCTTCTACTAAGCGCCTGGAAATGATCCGAGCAGAGAAACGGGTGTAGAATGAAGGTCTGGAAAGAAAAGGGTGTTAGTCAGCACCTCCCAATGCGCAGGTGCACACTGCCATGGCTGAAAACAGAGGGGGGGGGCGGAGAAGACAATGCAACAGCACCCTGCCAACCAGATAAAGTACAATAATACCATAGTCACAAAAAATATTACAGTGTTAATGCTATGCTTATTTATAAAGTGAGATGCTTGGCAAATACAATTTGTACAAAACCATTTGAACCCGTCTGCTAAACGTCAAGGCAATCTCTGCTACAGGTACCAACATGTTTGTGCATATGCATGTTGGTACCTGCATCCCTTGTAAAAGTAATGGAGGCTATTTTGGCCCCAAAAATGGTAAAAGGCAGTGTAGACCCAGCATGCATGTGGATCCAACACTTCCGGAATTTGATGGCGGCCATTATAGCACATAACAGGTATTTAGTGTTAGGACCCGTCTTACAGAGATCGCCTTGACGTTCGGCAGACGGGCTCAAATGGTTTTGTACAAAATGTATTTGCCAAGCATCTCACTTTATAAATAGGCGTAGCATTAGCACTATAATATTTTTTGTGACTATGGCATTATTGTAATTTATCTGGTTGGCAGGGTGCTGTTGCATTGTCTTTTTTCCCCTCTGTGGAATGAAGGTGCCACCTGTGTCTGGATGGTGGAAAACGGTAAGACCTGCTTGTGCTCGTCAGCAAATCAAACAATGTCTAGTAGTCCGTGATCTTTCACCAAGAGGTACACTGCCTAAAAGTAGCCAATGAGAGCCTTTCTATAGGGCAGTACAGGAAAGACCTCTTGATTTACATACCTGCCTGAGACATAACTGCTTGCCGAGTTCTGCAGCAGTCCAACATTTCTAGGTGCCTTTTTTTGTCAATGAGTGTAGCATTCTTTTAGAAGACTATATGTGGACAGTTCCATTCAGATTTGATTGATGCTATATGATGGGCTAATTTTGCAGGAAGTCTATTAACCTAATATTCTGTATGTCTATCTGTGTATAGGTCCTACTCCTAACGCATTGGATGCTAATTGCAAAATGAGCTGGTGCTGTTAAATGGATTGTAAGGATGTGAAAGATGTATTTCAGGTGTTACAGAAGTCCCATGAACACACCGTAGAAACAATTTTCTGATGTATACGTCAAAAAGATTTCTGCATGTGTAAATATGCCCTAGATTGGTAATGGCTAACCTCCGGCACTCCAGCTGTTGTAAAACTACGACTCCCAAGATGCCCCCTTACTTGGCCTTTCTCAGAACCTCATAGAAATTAATGAAGCATGATGGGAGTGGTAGTTTCACCACTGCTGGAGTGCCAGAGACTAGCCATTACTGCCCTAGATATATGCATCACCTGACCACTAGACATGTTATAATCTCTGGTCACAAGCACAAACCACAGACCGTGAAAGTCTGCAGACATGCTGTGGGCCCAGAATGGTGCATTACAAGCTCAAAATTATGGCATGCTACTTGTTAATATGTATACATCACCTTTATTAAATACAAATATACTTGTATAAATCCAGTAGAAGGTGGAATACCTTAATAAACTCCAGCTTCAGATACTCTGGCATCTGGAAAGTCTTACACACTCTGAAGATATTGCCTATAATATCTTCTGGGGAGTACCCAAGTTTCCATAGATGAGCTACAATCTGTAAATAGATAAAATACAAAATTGCTGGAGTGGGCAAATCCATATAGTTTCCTGTATATTGACAGTAAGTAGAGCGTGGAGGGGACCAGAGCAGCATCAAAACAAGATGGGGCGCACTGAGGTAATTGTTCTTTCCCCCCTGGAAAACCCCTTTAAGGTACTGTATAAACAGTATGACATTGGAGGAACCCAGACCTGCTGTAAATACACCTTGAAACATTTGCCAAGAACAGTTTTGTGTAAATTACTAAAATGAACAGATTCAGGGACATCTGCGTGGACAAAGCTTCAATCTAAGTAACAGCTGGATGTAGTGTGCGGCAGCCCCCGTACTCCGGAGTGTTACAGAGCTGCTGCACATTAGTTCCTATGGAGATCATGGCTGGGCTCCATAGAAAGCAGTGCAATTCTAAATAGACTCCATTGCTTGTTATAGTTCCCCTAAGGAAACTATACAAAAGTGTTAAAATTTTTATTTATTTTTTATCTATTCACCCCCCCCCCCCCTACCCAAAATTAATAAAAGTACATAATTGAAAACTTAAACATCATGGGTATCGCCGCATGCAAAGCGACCTGCACTATTAAAATATTTATCCCAAACAGCGGAACGGAAAAGAAAGTTAAAATAGCTGATTAGCTGTTTTTTTTTGGCTTGACCTCACACCAAAAAAAATAAAAAAATAAAATAAAAATTGTGATAGTCACACCCCAATACACAGATTGCCATGCAAAAAAAGAGCTTCACACAGCTCCTTACAATAAATGAGTTATGGGGGTAAGAATATAGTGATGTAAAGATTTTTTTTTTTCCAAAGTAAATTTTTTTTTTGTATTAAAAACAAGAAAAACTATAAAATGTGGTTGTAATCGTAAAGTGAAATGAAAGTAACAGGTCAGCTTTACCGCGTTGTAAAAACAAAACCCATAAAACTGTAGCCAAAGAGTTTTTTTTTTTATAATTCCACCCCATTTGTTTTGTTTTTTTTTCCCCTGCTTCCCGCTACATTGTAAACAACTGTAATTGGGGCCATTAGAAAGTACCAAAAAAATAAATAAACCCTCATACAGCTATGTGAATTGAAAAAAAAAATTACGGCTTGTGGATGGTTGGGAGTAAAAAAACAAATGGAAAAATGCCCGGTCACTAAAAGATTACTTACAGTTCGCTTTACAATAAAAATGATTAAATATAAAACCTTGTATGCCTCATCTATGTTGGCGTTCACGCAGTGCTGTAACATTTCTTTCACCATTAATGGATGTGGTTCATCGCAAACCTGAATGATATGAAATAATTAGGTTAGTTTGTGGAAATTTTAGATTAGGGTCCAAATTGTTATAACCAAAACATGGTGCAGAATAAATGACTAAAACCATGCAAGTTGTTGTTTTCTTAGTTCAGCAAACCCCTGTTACAATAAGGAACTCTGACATTCCTGCAGCACACCAATAACTCACAAATAGAAGACTAAGGCAGGGCTCGACAAATCCCAGGCGCCAGGTCGCCATGGCGACCAGGAATTTAGTCCTGGCGCTTGGGTATTTGTCAGCCCGTTTTCAAAGGTGCCTGGGCGATGGGTGCGGAGCGCTGTTCTGTCCGGAGGCAGCACAGGAGTGGAGATGAGCGGAGAGCTGTGTGACGGTGCCTTAGGTTTCCTATACCCAGCTGCTCTTTGGACACGCTCCCTGCCCATGGCTGAGCGTACGCCGCGGAAGTCCACTGTGACAGACGTGATGAGGAGAAGCGCCGCCCTGCCCCCAGCGGGCTCGGGCCACCCATGTGCTCTATAAGCGGAATGCAGAGTCTGGCCTCGCAGCACGTTAAGCAGCTCCTGTGTCTGATGGGCCGGAGGCCTGACCTGCTGTGCGGGGGCCATAGCGCTGACCTGCGCCCTCCTCGTGGCTCTCAGGTTCACCTGCAGGTAACTTACACGCCTCCAGTGCAAATTACTACTACTCTCATCCAAGTGAGGCAGGAGCCTGAGGTGTCAGCACATGTACACTGTATGCCATAGTCCTATATACTGTACATATATCATGGTCCTGTATACTGCGTATGTAACACAGTATACAGCACGTACACTGAATGTCAGTCATATACTGTACATATATCATGGTCCTGTATACTGCATATACCATACTATACAGCACATGTACACTGCATATGTAACATGGTATACAGTATTATTGGGGGGGCTCTATGGAGAAGTGGGGGGGGGGGGGGGCACTATGGGGGAATCTACTGGGGGCTTTATGACGCGGCTCCGCCTGGCTCCTAACTTTTTTAGCTGGCTCCTAGATTCCAAGGAAATTTGTCAAGCCCTGGACTAAGGTATATAGCCGATCAGATAATGATCAGCCGGCACTCTGTTGCAAGAGCGTGGTGCACGCGTCCGAGATGGCAATCTCACGTATATAGTAGGAAAAGTGTGAGTGCCGGTCTTTTCCTACTATAAGGTATATAGCCGGGATCTTCAAATCAGAATCCATAAACAAATTCATAAGAAACTTGCCTTAAATACATTTGTACTGTTTACAACTCCAAATCCTGTGTGTGTGGACTGCACGTTGTTTAAGGCCTGGAAGAGTGAAAAGAAAAAAAATTACTGTATATATGTACAAAAGGTTTATCCATAATGGATGAAAGGCACCGCAAAATATGTTCCAAATTGATAAAATAATCACATTTGACATTTCAGATTAACCAGCCCATATCACTTTAACTAAGGTCTTAAGAAAAACAAGAAAAAAGCATGGCTTTTTTGCTCAGAGCAGTTCCCATTTGCCCAACATTCAGTTGCATTAGATGCAGGTAGACATATTTCAGGAGCAGCCAATGAATGCACGATTTTGTGGTGCTGGCACCATCCGGATGTACCCTAGCACTCAAGTTCTGCATCCACTCAGAGTGGCAAGATTATACTATTAAGCACTTATTTATCCAGCTGTTATAAGGTTGGATGGTTCTCCAATCGGATAGCGTGGGTATTAGGAGATGGTTCCCAAACCAGATATATAGTATAGAAGGACTCCTGTACTCCACTTTGAGTTTTTAGTACAAAGCTTTATTTGGTGCGGTTCCAGTCAAAAAAAACGTTTTCGTCTGAATAGCCTTCTTCAGTGTAACCGGATTGTGGCCGCAGGGTGTACAAAGCTGAGTATGGGCGAATTCCCTCAGTGGGTGGCAGGATGCGCTGCTTTTAACTGGGCTCTGTGTCCCTTGGCTCGTGGTCCGGGAGGCTGAGGCCTGTATTCCATGGTAGACATGGCTACCCGGAATACAGGCCTCAGCCTCCCGGACCACGAGCCAAGGGACACAGAGCCCAGTTAAAAGCAGCGCATCCTGCCACCCACTGAAGGAATTCGCCCATACTCAGCTTTGTACACCCTGCGGCCACAATCCGGTTACACTGAAGAAGGCTATTCAGACGAAAACGTTTTTTTTGACTGGAACCACACCAAATAAAGCTTTGTACTAAAAACAAAGTGGAGTACAGGAGTCCTTCTATACAATATTATTTATCCAGCTAACACTTTTGCCCGTGCTTTGAGAATGATACTGGTTATACGGCCGGTAATATTTATGATCTATCACAAGGATAGATCATCAATATCAGATTGGCGGTGGTCAGTCACCCCCGCTGATCAGCTGTTTAAAGGGGAGGCGATCACTCCATGTGACCGTCACTACTTCTTCAATACACTGCACTTTGTCTTGGAAGTGCAGTGTAATACAAGTACTCATTCCATTCAGGTGAATGGAGTGAGTGCCTGCAATTACACTACGCCACTGCTACACTGAGACGAGACATAGTGTAATGACCAAGAGGCAGCGCTCGCATGGAGCACCGATTTCTGGTAAGGATAGATCAATATCTAATTGGTGGGGGACGATCAGATATTGATGATCTATTCTGACGATAGGTCATCAATATTAATGGCCAGACAACCTCTTTAACAGCTCAGGATCACTAGTATATTTTAGGATCACTAGCAGCTATAGATAGGGTCCTGGTCTGACAATACATGCTTTAAAACAACTCATCTACTTCAGGAGTTATATCTGTTAGAAATTGGGTTGGGAATGATAGCAGCTGAAAGTGAAAGCAGGTTTCAGCCTCTCATTGAAATGAATGGGGAGCACACCACAGCGATATGCCTTCAAAGTCTGAGATAACACAACCCCTTTAAGCAGTGATACCCAGAATCCTGTGCTTGGTCACTTTCCTGCCGTTTTCATGAAATCATCTTTTTAGTAGGTGCAGCAAGAGCCGAAACAGGAGTCCTCTCAGTGCTGTGCACAGTGCAATCCTTGATATTCATCAGCTGCCACTGATTGACAGCTTTCTTCCTATGCAGAACATAGATTAAAGTTGTCAGGAGTAGGACGGCAAGGTTAGGGTCCATTTCAGACGTCCGTAGTGCATTGCGGATCCGCAATACACCCGGCCGGCACCCCATAGCTGCCTATTCTCGTCCACAATTGCGGACAAGAATAGGACATGTTCTATTTTTTTTTTACGGAGCCGAGGACCGGAAGATTGGCGGCGTGCTCCGGAAATGCGGAGAGCACATAGTGTGCTCTCCGCATCCATTCCGTCCCCATAGAGAATGAACGGGTCTGCACCTGTTCCGCGATTTGCGGAACGGATGCAGACGTGTGAATAGAGCCTTAGCCTGTGGTTCATAAACAGGATGACGCTAAACTGCTGCAGCTAATAAAGTGTGATTTTCTGAAAAGTACAAAAAGTGACCCAACGCTATAATTCAAGTCTGTCACTATCCTGCTCTCAGATGGGGCTGTATAAACCAGATGACTTCTAATAAAGCACAACCCCCGACAGTAATAATTATGTGTCATTCCGTTTATAGTACCTGTCTCATGTCTCCTTGTGCAGTAAATACAATGGCCTCAAGGCCATCATCTGTACACTGAACATTCTCCTTTTCCACCACGGTCATCAACCTAGCAAGAACTTGAGCGTCAGTTAATTTTGTGTAGCGGAGAACAGCACAGCGAGACTGAATAGGCTCTGGAGAGAGAAAAAATTAATTATAACAGATCAATAAACCAGATTAAATGCAGACATTAGATACAGTCCTAGAGTGTGGAAAACAATTCTTAAAAATACCTATAATTTTATCAGAGGCATTGCAAGCCAGAGCAAAGCGTGTTGTCTTGGAGTAGATTTCCATTGTTCTTCTCAAAGCTTGCTGTGCTCCATCCGTCATGCTATGTCAAAAGCACAAAGACAGAACCAAGTGTGATGTGTAACAAATACAGTCAGACATTGTGAATGAGAATAACAATAAAAGCTACATTTTCTGGGGCTACATAGCAATCTTGTCCACAACGTCCATTGTGTGAATGAAGATCCCACTTTCACTATGCTACCATGCGGCATAAAGTGAATGGAGTCAAGTTATGATGCACTGGTCGCAGCAACAATACAGTCACAAGGGGCTGGATTTCTTACAAATGTAGAATTGTGGAAATCCTCCCAGCTTGTTTGGTGAAAATAAACACAGAAACTTCCTGACGACTTGGAGTGCCGCAGTTTCTTCTATTCTTTTGATAATGGGGAGTCCAGCAGGTAGGCACCGCCACCAAATGGCCCCACTGAGATATGTCTCCGTAAGTAGTGCTGTCTTACCCTTTAATCCTCACGTCACAAAACAAAAGTCAGTTCACTGTGCTGTGATTTAGCAGTTTTCAATCACACAACAGCTATCAAGGCCAAGACACCTCTGTGCAGCTTTATACCTTGTATAATACTAAACCAAAACTAGATTTTAACAGGAATTTTATTTTGAGTGAAAATAGTAAATGCCCATGATGGCTTCTTGTATTTTATACCCCATCTCAGAACAGCACTTACAGATGCGTGACGTCCTAGAACATCTTTCCAGAAGCTACACGTGCGTGCATATATGAATGACTTATGCCAGGAGTGGAAGGAACAGAAACTAGCGTTCCAACCAAAAAGAACACATTTTTCAAAAATTGAAGCGTGTTCAATGAGAATAAAGGAGGTACAGGCAAATGATACATGCACATAAAAATAAAAACACAACAACTGCAAAACGATCCAGATTTAAACGGACGTTTCTCTGATGCCTTTCTGAGAAATGGACGTTAAAACTGTCTCATTCACACCTCATGTGAATATAGTAAAGGAGCCAGTACAGACTCTGCACTGGGGTCAGATGTGTGCATAAGCCCTAAATAAATCAGATGGTGATTATTGTACACATATTGTATATTGCCAGCTATATATTGTTGAAAAAGAAAAAATAAGAAAATAATTAAAGAGGCAGGCACCTGTCAGCTTCATCCAGTATGATAATCTTGTGGCGACCTTTTGGAAGCGTAACCTTCTGCTGCGCAAACATTTTAATTTTGTTTCTCACCACATCAATCCCTCTGAAGGAAAAAGCATTAAGATAAGCATATGCACAACCGACAGCCCGCATGCTGCCCCCAGAGCCAAGGTTTGCAGCTCCTGCCCCTCCTCTGCTGTGAAGGAAATCACTGATTTATGAATAGGAGGCAGGAAGGAAATGTTGCCACTTTTCCTGTAAAAATTATTTCCTGCAGCATGCCCCCTGAAGCAGAAGATTCATACTTGCCTGCTGCATGCTGCCCTGGCCCCCTCTACCTCCATCTTCCGGTTCCTGCACTATTACACCTGTCAGTGCATGGCCATGGTCACATACACCGCTCTAGTCAATGACAGGCTTCAGCAGTGACACGCAGCTTGTGGCCACATCACCGCTGAAACCAGTGATTGGCTGGAGAGGTGCATGTTACCATGGCTATGCACTGCCAAGTAAAAACAGCGCGGGGAGCAGGCAAGTATAACTCTTCTGCAAGAACTTGTTAAATACATTTTTCCTGGGAAATCCCTTTAGGCCCCCAGTACACTGCGAGATATTCAGGTCAATTACTGGGAACAAGTGTTCATAAGAGCTCTCATTCATAACTGGCCAGTATAATCGTGCTGCACATCTCTATCAGTAGCACATCCGTGATTACACAGTCAGTATAACTAAATGAAGGAGGAATAACTGCGATAGCGATCATTTCCCCCCCAGTCACTTTACATTGGTCTGTGTAATAGGCTGATGCAAATGAGCGCCAAACAACATTATATTTCAATTTTTTGCTGCCCCTTGAAATAGAGCGATGTGACAATGCGGCCCCCAGACCAAAAAAAAAAAAAGAAGTTGTGCATCCCTGCTCTAGACAATGCCTTCTAAGTAAGATCAGAAACTGTTCAAGAGGTTTTTCTAGGCTGTAGATTGGTGGAGTTCGAGGTGAGGCACCAAAACTCATACAGAACAGAACCAAAAGCAGACAGCGCCGTTCTCTGTGTAGTGGCTGTGCCGAGTTACTGCAGCTCAGCTCCCATTCACTTGAAGACAGAGACTCTAATAGAGGACATTCATCATTACGTGTTATAAATCAGATGACTCTCTCCTAGTTATTTTTTTAATGACTTGCGTACATAGTGTCTTGATTCTGAGGTATGTAGAGACTGATCAGATATTTAACTTACCGATCATTTGAAGCATTGAGCTCCAGAACGGCATCTTTAAGTGCTGGACCCAAAAGTGCACGGGCTAAACACAAAATACTTGTTGTTTTACCAGTTCCTGGAGGACCCTGTACGTGGAATAAAAAGTGGATTAATTCACCAAGCAAAACATTTGTCTCACTTTAAACTGGGACTGAAAACGTGGCTACTTACAGCGATGATGATATTTGGAACATTTCCCTCTCTTGCAAACACCTAGCAAATGAGATGGCATATCAGAGTAGTTCTAAAAAAGTTCTCTACTAGTACTGTAGGTCACAAACAGAAAATATCAGTGTGATTTAGATCATTTTTAACCCCTTACGGACCCTGCCACCTCCAAAAGTGATATAAAACTATCTGCATTACCCTATAGCAGCCCCAGTCTGTTAGTGTTTATGTGTGTGAGCCAGAAATTCCATAAACCATACTTGAGAAAAACGCTTTAATCTCCATAAACGCTGTTTACCGTGAGCTTGAAGTCAAGGAGGCAGCGGCCTCCTTGCTTCAAATCAAGCAAAGCCCGCCTCTTACCTGTCCCTTCTTGAGTGTCATTTACATATTTTCTATTCCTTGGGATCGCGCCTGCACCCCCTGGTAACTGCATGATCCCGTCTCTGGCTCCTGCAGTCAGCCAGCCATGCGCAGGCTAGATTCGGCGTGTGCGCTGGCGAGGTATATTCACAGAGGTGATCACTGGCTTCAGTTCTCCTGCAGCCAGTGATCACGCTCGCGCTGTGAATACACCTCGCCTGCATGAGCGCCGAATCTAGCCAATGCATGCGCAGTGAGAAAATTATGCCCGGCTGACTGCGGGAGCTCGAGACGTGATCGTGTAGTCACAAGGGGTGCACCGCACAGGCGCCGAACTTGAGCGATCCCAAAGAATGGAAAATATGTCAATTACAGTCAAGAGGGGACAGGTAAGAGGCGGGCTTTGCCTGATTTGAAGCAAGGAGGCAGCTGCCCCCTTGACTTCAAGCTCTCACTTTGTGGGACTTACATAATATATACTTTTTGGCAGATTTTCCATTTTAATCCTTTTTTTCCCCCAGTAACAAAGCAAGGGTTAACAGCCAAACAAAATTCTATATTTATTACCCCGATTCTGTAGTTTACAGAAACACCCCATATGTGGTCGTAAACTGCTGTACGGGCACACGGCAGGGCGCAGAAGGAAAGGAATTCCATACGGTTTTTGGAAGGCAGATTTCACTGGGATAATTTTAAGCTGCCATGTCACATTTGAAGACCCCCTGATGCACCCCTAGAGTAGAAACTCCAAAAAAAGTGACCCCATTTTGGAAACTACGGGATAAGGTGGCAGTTTTGTTGGTACTATTTTAGGGTAGATGTGATTTTAGGTTGCTCTATATTACACTTTTTGTGAGTCAAGGTAACTAAAAAATAAAAAGAATAAATAATTGGGGTTTTAGCACTGCATTTTATTACAAAGTTCATTTGACAGGTTAGATCATGTGCTACAGCGCTCCAGATGGCTGCCAATGCGCTTAAAATTTGCAGATGGCAACAAGACTTTTTAGCCTTGTCGTTATTTGTGACAGGGCTGTAGCTGAATATTGCGGCGGGGCATGGCAACCAATAATTCTGCAGTCTCTCCCTCCCCCCTGTGCCGCAGCCACCAGTGAGAAGACAGAGGGGAAGAGAAGAGGCTGTGGCCACTGCACCAATGATGTTAACTCACCCATTAAATCAAATACAGAAGTCGGGTGCTGGCTGCAGAATCACATAGCCAGTACCTGACCTCTATGACCGGTAGCTGCTATCAGTGGCAGTTAACCCCTCTGCCGTGGATCGCAGCTACCTGTCAGAGGTCGGGTGCCAGCTATGCGATTCTGCAGCCAGCACCCAACTCCTCTATTTGAATTAATAGGAGAGTTAACATCATTGGTGGCAAGTATTAAAGTCATTGGTGGCAGTGGCCACAGGGTCCCCTCCCCTCATCCTCAGTGGCAGTTCCCATCGGAGTCCCAGCAGTGCAATCCTAGGGCGCCGAACGGTTACCATGGCAGCCAGGATGCTAGTGAAGCCCTGGCTGCCATGGTAATCTCCCTTCTGCTGTGTGTAATATGCACAGAGCAGCAGGGAGAGTGTGAAGTCCTAGTCACCCTGATAGAGCACTATTAGGGTGGATAGGACAAGAGTAGTAGCCCCTAAGGGATCTGATAGTAAATAAAAAAAGTGTAAAAAAAAATAAAAAAAAAATAAAAAAAAATCTAATAAAAAAAAAAAAAAGTTGACAAAAAACACAAACACCAAAATATTAAGTATAAATCGGCCCCTTTCTCAAATATGGAAGGCATCGGGCTTGCCTCCTCTGCCATCAGGTCCCCACCACGGCTGCGCAGGGACCCGATGGAGATGCAGAGGGCACCCGTACCCTCCTCTGCATGCTGTGGTCAGCTTTGACCACGGCATACAAGGGGTTAATACGCTGGCATAGGTCCGCGCCACTGATCAGGCGGGCGCAGCTCCTGCCCGATCAGCCCACCGTAAATGTACGTCGCTGGTTCTTAAGTGAGGTCCACCAGTGCCGTACATGTATGGCGGGGGACCTTAAGGGGTTAAAAAGGGTCTTCATACAATTCATCACTTTTGAGGTTGCTGACATTTTTTATCAAAAGGATTTCTTAAAAAAATAAAATAAAGGCCTCAGGCCTATGTATTTTACATCAGTAATTTTAAGCTAAAACCAGAGGTGGTACCTACACAAAGAAAAAGTATGGTGGAAAGATTTGGGAATCTTCAACTGGTGGAACCTAAATACACAACAGTTTGTAGTCAAAGGGACAGAGAAGTCCTTTTTTTACATGTTTCACTCCCTTCCAAACTACTTTTGGCTTGGTTTCAAAGAACTGCATAAAAAAAACAGAGGCTGCAACGCGTGTGATGCTAGGGAAGCTCGTCCCCGTCGTGGACTGCTATTGGCTGTCCCCCAATCGCAGATGTTTTGTTTTGCTCCACATGACAGGGAGATGCTGCGGCGGCCGTGTGGGCATCAGAAGCAACGCAGGTGCCAGGAAACATTATAGGGTTGTCATAACCCCTTTAAAATATAGGTTCAGGTAGTTTAACCTCTTCCAAACCACCGCCATACATGTACGGTGCAGCGAGACGCGACTCGCCGCCCAGTTGTTGCTGACAGCTGAGCCCCTGCGGTATACGCCAGCATCAGTGAATACACCAATGCCGGAGCATTAACCCCTTCTATACTACGGTCAATGCTGACCGCAGCATGTATGGGGTTTGTGGAGAGAGGGGGTTCCCTCTCTAACCCCACTGGGTCCCCACACTGTTGTGAAGGAGACCTGATGGCTGGAACGGCATCCCGATTCCTTAGGCCACATTCACATTTCAGTTATTCCCATCAGTAATTGTGAGACAAAACCAATAGTGAAGCCTACACAGAGATCAGGTGTAGTGTAAAGATTTGCACCTGTTCTCCGTTTTGGACCAGCACCTAGTTTTGGCTCACAGTAACTGATAGAAATAACTGACCAAATAACTGAAGGGTGAACTCAGCGTAAGAGCTCATGCACACGACCGTTTGTATTTTGCTGTCCGCAAAAAATACAGATGACATCCGTGTGCATTCCGTATTTTGCAGAACGGAACAGCTGGCACCTAATAGAACAGTACTATCCTTGTCTGTAATGCGGACAATAATAGGACATGTTCTAGCTTTTTGTGAAACGGAATGCACACGGAGTAACTTCTGTTTTTTTTGCGGATCCATTAAAGTGAACATTCTGTTTTGCGGACCCATTAAAGTGAATGGTTTCGCAAAACAGAACGGACACGGAAAGAAAATACGTTTGCATGAGCCCTATAATAGGCATCGGGGCTTGCCCCCTATGGAAGACTATAAGATCCTGCCCCCAGGCAGGCTATCAATGTATTAAGCCTCATGCAGACGTCCGTGGAACACGGTCCGCGAGATACTGGACTGGCATTGTAGGAGCGCACGGCGTCATTGGTTGCTAGGACACTGTGCGCTTTGTGCCGCAGTACAGTAATACACTTGTATGATCTATACAAGTATTACGTACAGCACCGTCCGGTATCTCACGGACAGTGTTCCACAGACGTCTGCATGAAGCTTTACACTGACAGTCAATGCATTGCAATTCACTACGTATTGTAATGCATTGTAGAAGGGATCAGATCCCCAAAAGTTGAAGTCCCATAATTAAGTGATATAAAGTAGTAAAGAATAGGCAAAAATAGACATATTGGGCATCGCCGTGTCCATAATGTCTGGCTCTATAAAAATACTACATGATCTACCTTGTCAGGTGAATGGTGTAAAAAAAATAAAACTGTGCCAAAACAGCCATTTTTGGTCACCTTGTCCGACAAAAAGTGTAATACAAAAGCAATCAAAAAGTCATATATACCCTAAAATAGTACCAATCAAACCGTCACCTCATCCCGCAAAAAACAAGCCCCGACATAAGACAATCGCCTTTAGGCTCTATATGGCAACTCAAAAACAAGCTTTTTTTATGCTTTTATGGTGTAAAACATGGCAAGAAAAAAAAAAAATATATATATATATATATAAATATAATAAAATTTAGACATTAGGTATTGCCTTCGAAGGCCAGACGAAGTGCAAGTATGCAGGAAACAGCCACCGCCTAGATCAGGCATCTCAAACTGCGGCCCTCCAGCTGTTGCAAAACTACAACTCTCACAATGCCCTGCTGTAGGCTGATACCTGTAGGCTGTCCGGGCATGCTGCGAGTTGTAGTTTTGCAACAGCTGGAGGGCCGCAGTTTGAGATCCCTGGCCTAGATGTTCAAGTCCACGTATACCCGCTTGAAGCAATAAAGTGAGGGGAATTTTTTCCTCCAGGGTGAGTGCCATGATATGATCTACTAGTCATTGGAAATAGTAATTGGATCACCAATTTAGCAATTAAAGGAAGCCCTGATGATCGGCTACATCTACGTAATATTCGGGCAGGACTCCCCAACGCTATCCGTTTTCATTAGATGTCTAATTTGGCTTGTGTCTGCACTTTATTTTGCACCTGTTTTCATAATGATGTCCAGCAAGTGTGATACTGCCATGATTGTAATAAGGCTTCATGCACACGAGAATAATAGATTTCACCTCGCACATGTATGTTCCTTGCAGATTCTGTGGTGTATCTGTCACGGATTTCACTCAATTGACATCCTGTAGATTTTAAAATTAACATCACAGGGCTATTTACAAGCAACATTTTTGTAAACTCCCCTACTTCGCTATTAATATATTACCCTGCAGATTTTCTGCATGGAAATCCACACAATACACAACAAACGCACGCAGCCTGAATAGGTATTTCCACCTTGGACAGTTATGGCACATGCATTTTTTTCCGTAACTCCCATAGAAGTAAATGGACAGAGTGCATCTCTCCATCTGAATGCAGTGGTCAGCAGCCACCTCCTCGGGGGGGCCCCCCCTTGTTCCCCACACAGGTGTAGACTCCAGAGATGGAGCCCAAACCTATCACAGTTATGGCATCTTGTGAACACCCTTTTAATAATGTGCTTGTATCTAATTATGGGACTAATACATAATCTGCTGGGGAGCCTACAGGGCTCCGACCTATAAATGAAGTCACTTACCTCAAGGCGGCTAACTGTTTCTTCATTGCCGACAATCTCACTCAGCTTTATTGGCCTGTATTTTTCAACCCTAGGTAAAGGAAGCACATAAGCAGAATGTGTCACATTGGATCAATTTTCTAATATTTTAGCAAGTCTTTCGTATCATACTGTGGGGATGTATGAGAACATCTTAACCAAGGGAAAGAAGTGCGTATACTATAACACACTGTATACAGAGAGGTGGAACTGTGTGGCCCCTAAACACAGAACCCGATATCTCCATAATGCTCCCCGGTACCTTAAAGCTCAAACCCTCTTGTCGTCATCTGATGGCTAAGTTTGCCGAAAATCTAATTTATTCCCCTGTAGTGTATTAGGTGTCTGAGGCGCACCGCACAGGCTCACAATAAAGAACGGCGCAAGCACAAGATACCAGGCGCATCAGACCTGAAGAAAATAGCTGTCCATCAAGAGAGAAGCTGGACTTTATGCTGCCTCATAGGCAAAAAACGCATATAATACACGTGGGGTTGTTTCGGGTATCGAAATATTGATACCCAATCCATACTTTTGTCCCGGTATCGATACGATACCAGGATTTGACATTTATCGATACTAGGCTTCGCTATTGTGAGTCTAGCATCAGAGAACATGGAGCACGCTGCTGTCAGCATGCTCCGTGTTCTCCTCAGCAGCACAGGGGAAAAGGAAGCAGTCTCTCCCTCTACCTGTGCCGATGCTGCCAATGAGGAGAGAGGGGCGGGTGCACTGTGCCACCAATGAGGAGAGAGGGGCGGGTGCACTGTGCCACCAATGAGGAGAGAGGGGCGGGTGCACTGCGCCCACCCCTCTCTCCTCATTGGTGGCACAGTGCACCCGCCCCTCTCTCCTCATTGGCGGCAGCAGCACAAGGGGAGGGAGAGGCTGCTTCCTTCTCCCCTGTGTTGCTGAGGAGAACACTGAGTGTGCTGACAGCAGCGTGCTCCATGTTCTCTTATGCTAGACTGCACCAAGAGGAGACAGGGGTGGGCGCACTGCGCCACCAATAAAAGTTAAAGTTTAACCTCTTCAGGACACATGACGTACCGGTACGTCATGATGCCCTGGTACTTAAGGACACATGACGTACCGGTACGTCATGTGTTGTTTCGATCACTGCCGCCCGGCTGGCAGTGATCGGAACAAGGTGCCTGCACAAATCATTGAGCAGGCACCTAGGCAAAATGCGCGGGGGGGTCCCGTGACCCCCCCATGTCGGCGATCGCAACAAACCGCAGGTCAATTCAGACCTGCGGTTTGATGCGCTTTTTGCCGTTTCTGATCCCCGCGGTCCCTGACCGCGGGGATCAGAAACTTTACAATGCCCAGAATATATATGTTATTCCTCCCCCTGCACCCCTGAATGATATTATGTGGGCGGGTGGTGCAGGGGGAGGGTTGCGGGCGGTGCGGGAGGCGGGCGGTGCGGCAGGCGGGATCGCGATCCCCCGCCCGCCTCCCATTGCGTAATCGTTGGTGTAGAGTGGGTATACCAGGGTGCCAGCACATTGCTGGCACCCTGGTATAAACGGCTGACATCGTTGATGCGATGTCAGCCGTTTAACCCTTTCCATACAGCGGTCCGTACGGATCGCTGTATGGAAAAGGTTAACAGCGCAGGGAGCTCCCTCCCTCTCCGATCGGGGGGCTGCTGTGCCTTTGCAGCCCCCCGATGGGAGAGGGAGAGAGCCCCCAGACAGCCCCCCGACACCCCAGTCCTTACCCTTCCCCGTCTGCGAAGTTGTGGCAGACGGGGAAGGTTCCCATGGCAACAGGACGCCTTCTCAGGCGTCCTGCTGTCCATGGTGCTGAAAGCATAGATCTGTTCAGTGTAAGTAAAATACAGTGCAGTACCCTATATAGAGTACAGTACTGTATTATATAGACATCAGACCCACTGGATCTTCAAGAACCAAGTGGGTCTGGGTAAAAAAAAAGTGAAAAAAGTGAAAAAAAGTAAAAATCAAAAAACACATTTATCACTGATTAAAAATGAAAAAAATTAAATTCCCTACACATGTTTGGTATTGCCGCGTCCGTAACGACCTGATCTATAAAACTGTAATGTTACTTTACCCGAACGGTGAACGCCATAAAAATAAAAAATTAAAAACTATGATAAAATAGAAATTTTGCCCACCTTACTTCCCAAAAAAAGGTAATAAAAGTGATCAAAAAAAGTCGCATGTACGCCAAAATTGTAACAATCAAACCGTCATCTCATCCCGCAAAAAATGAGACCCTACTTAAGATAATCGCCCAAAAACTGAAAAAACTATGGCTCTTAGACTATGAAAACACTAAAACATCATTTTTTTTGTTTCAAAAATGAAATCATTGTGTAAAACTTACATAAATAAAAAAAAGTATACATATTGGGTATTGCCGCGTCCGTATGGACCGGCTCTATAAAAATATCACATGACCTAACCCCTCAGGTGACCACCGTAAAAAAATAAAAATAAAAACGGTGTAAAAAAAGCAATTTTTGGTCATCTTACATCACAAAAAGTGCAATAGCAAGCGATCAAAAAATCATATGCACCCCAAAATAGTGCCAATCAAACCGTCATCTCATCCCGCAAAAAATGAGACCCTACTTAAGATAATCGCCCAAAAACTGAAACAACTATGGCGCTTAGACTATGTAGACACTAAAACTTTTTTTGTTTTAAAAATGAAATCATTGTGTAAAACTTACATAAATAAAAAAAATTGTATACATATTATGTATCGCCGCGTCCGTGACAACCTGCTCTATAAAATTACCACATGATCTACCCTGTCAGATGAATGTTGTAAATAACAAAAAAAAAAAACTGTGCCAAAAAGGTATTTCTTGTTACCTTGCTGCACAAAAAATTGGATTTTTTGTACTCACCGTAAAATCCTTTTCTCGTAGTAGGCATTGGGGGACACAGCACCATGGGTATATGTCCAACTACCACTAGGAGGCACTAGACACAAAAAGTGTTGGCTCCTCCCAGGTGGGCTATACCCTCTCCACAGGCACGAGGCTATTCAGTTTGTACCAAAAGCAGTAGGAGAGAGAAGAAAAGCAAGGAACCAACAACTCCCGTACCGGGAAAGATCAAGAGACCAGCCCGGAGAAGCGGAAGAAAAAACATAGGGTGGGATCTGTGTCCCCCAATGCCTACTACGAGAAAAGGATTTTACGGTGAGTACAAAAAATCCAATTTTCTCGTGCATGGCATTGGGGGACACAGCACCATGGGACGTCCCAAAGCAGTCCCTGAGGGAGGGAAAAGAAGAGACGCGCCACCGGTTGGGCATACAGGTGCAGGAGAACCATGTGACCCAACGGGAAAAAACACGAGATGGGCAAGAGGTTCCATAACAAGGAAGAAACCTCAGAAGAAGCAGGGAAGACTGCCAGCACCCCAGGACAAATGACTGGAAGAAAATTCCAAATGCAAGAAGGTGGCAAAAGGAAACAGAGCGCCGCCAAGGGCTGGAGAAAAAATTAGGACAGCACCGCGTGGTGAAACTACCCAACGCTCTACATTGTCTCAGACCCAAAAAACCTGTGGCCATCCCCTGAAAGGCCAGGGGAGAAAAGAAACAGGGAAGCACTGAAAACCAAACGAGTGGGGGAAGCCATAGCAAGGCTCACATGTGAAGGGAGGGGACTCCCCTCACCGCAAGGCCAGGAAAGAAGCTAAGCGCCCCATGTAAAGGTGAACCCAAGGCTGCTAGAGGAAACCGCCAACCCTGGAGAAGGAGGGGGTTGTAGGTAAAAAACCAGGAAAAGAACGATAGCTCCTGCGTCCCCAAAAACAGGAGACGAGGCACAAGCCTCCGAAACAAGATATCACCGTGAAGCGTAAGACCAGAGGAAACTCTGGGCATGCGAAGTATCATGGAAAAAAGAAGCCAGATACAGGCCAGGCAACCTCGGCAGGACACACTGGACTGAGAGACATGGGAGTAGAAGGAGAGCACTCCAAAAAACCTAAAGAGGAAAGGTCCTACAACAGGAGGAGGTCCCTCCCGAAGGAGACCATACGGTGGAACTGCAAACCGCAGCACTAAACCACTCAATACCAGGTACTTGACGTGGGAGGATGGAAAAAAAAGAGACACAAATCCAAAGAGTACCTCAAATGAACAGGGACTCCCGAAAGGAGTACCCAGTATGGGCTCACAAGGAACCAGGAGCTGAACCACCAGAAGACAACGCAAGCCAGAATATCCAGGAAAGGCGAAAAGAAACCACCATAGGGGAAGGGGCATTGGCCATGGACAACTAGCCGTACCAAGAATATTGACCAGCAAACCTTAAACATTGTCCCAGAGAGGGCAAGAACAGCAGCTCGGGATGTACCACAAAACGACAGACATCCATATGCATAAGGAATGCAGAAGTCGCCATGAAAAAACCGGGGTAGCCTACATAGAAATGTAGAAACCAGCTGCGACCGGCATACAGAAAACTTCCAGGGGGGAGAAAGTACCAGACAGGTGCAGACGACGGCAAGGTCCAAGAGGACTGCCCCTTCGCCATGTAGCACAACTAAGCAGAAAAAACAAGGGAATACCGAAAACACCTGGACCCAGAAGGAACTACGGGGCCCTGTCCGATACCAGAGCAATCAGCTGAAAATTCAGACAGGTGTGTGTGGCGCTCAGAGGTCCTGTCCTTGACCCGTCAGGGAGGACGTCCAGCAATGATAAAAGCCGTGGACCCAGAAGGATTCCGTGTGGCGGACATCCAGCGATGACAGAAAACCGCAACCGCGGCCGATGCCACCAGCTACGTGTCCAAACAAGGTAGAAGATCCAGTGGAGATCCTTGTACTTCACCAGGAATGGGCCGCTCAGCAATTAGGAAACAACGCGAGTACTCCCCTATAACATGGGGTAACGCGGAGCACAGCATACCGTAGTACCGTAAAGAGAAGGCAAGAGCAACTACAGCACAAAGGCCAACAACCACCTGGCCACGGAGTAGGGAGCGTGGTTGAATGAGGACCACCCGCCGGATCAGACAGATCGGTCATATACTGGAGCTACCAGAAGTAGCAGTAGACTGACAAGGTGGGGGTTGGGCTGGCCCACACCTGCCAGACATGGTAACCATGCACATGCTGAACGAAGGGGGCCTGGTGCAGACAGTGCCTTGAGAGGTACAAGGAGACCAATGAGCGCGACAGTAAAGGAGTGGCAGATGTATGGAAGAACCAAATGGATGGAACCAACAACCGCAGCACAGATTAGAACTCGTGGGCAGAAAACACCCAGTAATACAGAAACTGTCTGAGCTACAGACCGCACCACAGGGCCCAGCGCTTGGGGTACTACAAACACACGCCTAAAATATGGGTAAAGTGGCTGCATGTTGCCAACTAAGGAGAGTGGAAACATAGCCACAGCATCTGGGAATGAGACAGCATTCGGAGGGTACAGGTACACAAAAGAAAATAGAGAATTGACGTGCTTAATTAAAGAAACTTGATACCTTTATTAATGAATGGGTATGAGCAAGAGTGATCAATATACTCGGATGCTCTTGATATAAAAAAATGCAAACAGCGAACCTCCTATTAGAGATAGGTGGTACAAGTAAATCACTATAGTGACGGGGATGATAAAGGGTAGGTCTTTGGGAAAGTTTCTCTCCCTAGACAACCCTACGGAACTATGTCCTGAAGCACAGGGATGTCCCCTAATGGTGGAGACACCCTGCCCCCGTACCTAAGCCTAGATATGGCCCTAGTGATGCCCTACTTAGCAAAGCTGGATCGAGAAATATTAATCCAGAGAAGCAAAACGAAAAAATAATAAGTCAAATGTAAATGATAGAAAGACAACCCCAACGCGTTTCGGCTGCATACAGCAGCTCATCAGGAGGTGATGGCAGTGTAGTCAACGTAGGGAATGAAGTAAGCAAAAGAATTTCTATTATAAGAAACTGTAGTGCTTAGAAAAATAAGATGGTACTTAGCTCCTTGGCATACTTGATGGTGCTGTGTATACAGATATGTATCTCTTGTCCGTATATATGATGGATTCAGACAGAGGGAGACCCTGTAACAGGCACAGCTGGTATGCTGGGAGGCTGGAGCCCTCCAGCCTCCCAGCATACCAGCTGTGCCTGTTACAGGGTCTCCCTCTGTCTGAATCCATCATATATACGGACAAGAGATACATATCTGTATACACAGCACCATCAAGTATGCCAAGGAGCTAAGTACCATCTTATTTTTCTAAGCACTACAGTTTCTTATAATAGAAATTCTTTTGCTTACTTCATTCCCTACGTTGACTACACTGCCATCACCTCCTGATGAGCTGCTGTATGCAGCCGAAACGCGTTGGGGTTGTCTTTCTATCATTTACATTTGACTTATTATTTTTTCGTTTTGCTTCTCTGGATTAATATTTCTCGATCCAGCTTTGCTAAGTAGGGCATCACTAGGGCCATATCTAGGCTTAGGTACGGGGGCAGGGTGTCTCCACCATTAGGGGACATCCCTGTGCTTCAGGACATAGTTCCGTAGGGTTGTCTAGGGAGAGAAACTTTCCCAAAGACCTACCCTTTATCATCCCCGTCACTATAGTGATTTACTTGTACCACCTATCTCTAATAGGAGGTTCGCTGTTTGCATTTTTTTATATCAAGAGCATCCGAGTATATTGATCACTCTTGCTCATACCCATTCATTAATAAAGGTATCAAGTTTCTTTAATTAAGCACGTCAATTCTCTATTTTCTTTTGACCTATTTCCTACGTGTAACCTATCAATAGATATCTTGTTAAGTGTCTTTAAAGTACAGGTACACAACCTGTAAAGTAGAAATATGGCTGTGTTAGAGGAACTACATTTAAGATCGAAGCAATGTGGCCGCATGGTGCACCCTAGACCCAGAGAGGTGCAACAGCAACCGCGTTAAGAATGGAACCCAGTAGGGCCGCACGGTACCACAAAGAACAAGACAGGTGCACACCACAATCAGGTAGGTGCAATGGCAACAGAAACAGGGCCGCATAGTACACCCTAGAAGCCAGACAGGTTGAACGGCTGCAGCATCGGAGACGGTTCAGGGACTCTACCCATGAAGGGAGTAAGATGGCCGTTTGGTGCACACTATGATGAGGTAGGTGCAATGGCCACGGCAATTGGAGGAGGCCTCAATATCTCGTCCTGTAAGGAAAGAAAATGCCACATGGAACACCATAAAGCCGGACAGGAGGAACGGCTACCGCATCCGGAGATGGCTCAGGTACTCCACCTGTTAAGGGATCAAGGCAGCAGGGAACAGACAGGTAACTGAACCGGACAGGGGCAATTCTAAGGCAATTGAAAGTGGCCTCTACATTCCGCCCGTAGGGAGAAATGTTGCCGCATGGAACACAACAGAGCCCGCCAGGGGTATCGGCTACAGCACCGGAGATGGCGTAGGTACTCTACCTGTGAAGGGAGCAAATTGGCTGGGAACAGACAGGCGCAATTGCAGCGGCAATTAAAGGCAGCCTGTATCTCTCGCCAGGAAGGGAGAAATAGTGTCGCATGGAACACCATAGCGCCAGCCAGGGGAATCGGCTACAGCATCAGGAGATGGTGTAGGTACTCCACCTATGACAGGAGCAAAGTGGCTGGGAACAGACAGGTGCAATTGCAACGGCAATTGAAGCGGCCTGTATATCTCACCCGGAAGGGAGAATAGTGCTGTATGGAACACCATAGAGCCAGCCAGGAGTAATGGCTTCTGTAGGTACACTACCTAAGCAAAGGGGCAAGGCGGCTGTACAATTGCCCTGAACTCACCAACCTACAGGAGGCGATAGCCGAGCTAACCGCTTGCCCAGAACAGGAACTCCCTGCAATGAGGTAGAGTGGCGAACACCAACACCAGGATGGGGACCCCACGGAAACACTCTCAAATGTGTAGAGGATAACCCCTGGTATAGGGGAACCAGGAAGGCTTGTCAGGGACAGCCTATGGCAGTGGTGCAGGAACCACCCTGTTAAGGAGAAGGCGTACGTATCAGACACCGGGTAGGTGACTCAGTATGCTAAACACGGGGACGGCTGCCTTACCTGTGCGGTTGAATACCTGTGCGGTCAGGGGAGCACCATCCGAAAATCCACTAGAGGTGATACCAACCCTATTTAGGTAGGAGAGGTTCCTCTGTGCACGTAGTCTTGACCTCCCAGAGGGCTTCTATATGGAGGAAGACCGCCTGATGCTCTGTTCCGAGGGAATCGGTGCAGAGGTGTCCCCAGAGGCAACGGATGGGGTGACAGGAAGGATTCGTCACCAGCCTCAGGCCTGTCCTGGGGGGGATCCGAGGATGCCGAGGAGGGGTGGGACCCCGTTGAGACCACCCGAGGGTGTACTGTGAGCTACCCCTCGCCGAACCCGGGTGCAGGTACCCCTAACTGAGCATGCCCCATCTGCAGGGAGGACCCTGGAGGGCAGAGGTGGCCGCAATATGGGTTGGTAGCGTGCCAGCGACACTGCTAGGGAGAGTCGGCCAAGGTTCCCATGGCATTGACACGGAGGGACCCATTCATGGGGAACCTACACAAAAAGATTGTTCAGGGAAAACAATGGGATCTGGGAAGAGGTACTGCACACCAGCAGGGACAGGCTGACCACATGGCAGCCATTGTAGACAGCGAACGCACGTGAAAACACGTGGCGACCGAGGAGCTGTTGGGAGAAGAGATGCTCAAAAAGCAGCCAGCAGAGGCTGTCTATCCTGACCCGGACGCAGTGTTCCCCCAAAGAGGTGCAGCAGCAGCTTGTTCCCTAAAAAGAGGTGGTCAGTAGGGCTGCAGGGGACATGAAGCAATCGAGGGGTTAACCACCCCCTCCAACAGAAAAAACACGTTAGCCCAGGAAAGGGAGAGGAGATAGCTCCTCCCGAGGGCCGGACGGGGCTCAGAAAAGCCCGGGAAGCAAGGGGGAGGGGCCGGGAAAATTGAGGCCTAGCAGGCCCAAAAGCCGGGGCCTCGATTTATGAGGCGGCCGGGAATGGAGCAAAGGGGGCGGGGTGAACCGCGGCCGACAGAGGGCCCACCGGACCATAAAAATAGGTGAGTAGGGTAGGGGGGGGGGAAGCGACACCTGGGGATAGGCAGATCAGGGCAAACGGAGCACCTGGGAGCCGGGGACAGGCCATAGAAGATGAGGCCTAGTCCCGGCAGAAGCCGGGGACTAAAGTAGCGGGGAAGCCAGGGAGAGACTGTGTGGCCAGGGAGGAGAGAAAAGACCAACCGAGGGGGAAAGGAAGGGAGGAAAAACCATGAATATAAACCCCCCCAGGAGGGAGGGGGGGGGGGGTTGGCTAGGAGGAAAGAAGAGGCTCCCCAGGACCCCCAGCTAAGGTGGATCCCATCCCCCTGGCCACAGAAGGGAACCTAACCCTGGGGCAGGGACACAGGGACAGGGGAGTATACTCACCATCCGATATACTCACCATCCGATGTCTTCGGGCGCAGCACGGTCACCCCTTCGGCAGACTCAACACGGGAACCGTGGGAATGCCGGCAAGCCACTGCGGATGCAGTCCGTGGGGACTGGGTGACCGGCGATGGTACCGAAGTACGCGCCCGCAGGGGGGGCAACTAAAGTGGAACACGATGGAGCCCCAGCCTGCAGCAGGTATAACGGTGGAAAAAAACCGACCTGCGGAAGAGAGAAAAAAAAAAAAGAAAAAGAATAAAAATAAACAGCAGAACCTGCAAAAAAAGCAGGACAGGTCTGCCTCCTACGGACACTAGACTAAAACTGAATAGCCTCGTGCCTGTGGAGAGGGTATAGCCCACCTGGGAGGAGCCAACACTTTTTGTGTCTAGTGCCTCCTAGTGGTAGTTGGACATATACCCATGGTGCTGTGTCCCCCAATGCCATGCACGAGAAAGTGTAATATAGAGCAACCAAAAATCATATGTACCCTAAACTAGTACCAACAAAACTGCCACCCTATCCCGTAGTTTCTAAAATGGGGTCACTTTTTTTGAGTTTCTACTCTAGGGGTGCATCAGGGGGGCTTCAAATGGGACATGGTGTCAAAAAACCAGTCCAGCAAAATCTGCCTTCCAAAAACCGTATGGCATTCCTTTCCTTCTGCGCCCCGCCGTGTGCCCGTACAGTGGTTTACGACCACATATGGGGTGTTTCTGTAAACTACAGAATTAGGGCCATGAATAATGCGTTTTGTTTGGCTGTTAACCCTTTCTTTGTAACTGGAAAAAAAATATTAAAATGGAAAATCTGCCAAAAAAGTGAAATTTGGAAATTGTATCTCTATTTTCCATTAAATCTTGTGCAACACCTAAAGGGTTAAAAATGTATGTAAAATCAGTTTTGAATACCTTGAGGGGTGTAGTTTCTTAGATGGGGTCACTTTTATGGAGTTTCTACTCTAGGGGTGCATCAGGGGGCTTCAAATGGGACATGGTGTCAAAAAAACAGTCCAGCAAAATCTGACTTCCAAAAACCAAACGGCGCACCTTTCACTCTACGCCCCGCTGTGTGGCCGTACAGTAGTTTACGGCCACAAATGGGGTGTTTATGTAAACGGCAGAGTCAGGGCAATAAAGATACAGTCTTGTTTGGCTGTTAACCCTTGCTTTGTTAGTGGAAAAAATGGGTGAAAATGGAAAAATAGACAAAAAAATAAATTTTCAAATTTCATCCCCATTTGCCAATAACTCTTGTGCAACACCTAAATGGTTAACGACGTATGTAAAATCAGTTTTGAATACCTTGAGGGGTGTAGTTTCTTAGATGGGGTCACTTTTATGGAGTTTCTACTCTAGGGGTGCATCAGGGGGCTTCAAATGGGACATGGTGTAAATAAACCAGTCCATAAAAATCAGCCTTTCAAAAACCATACGGCGCACCTTTCACTGTACGCCCCGCTGTGTGGCCGTACAGTAGTTTACGGCCACATATTGGGTGTTTCTGTAAACGGCAGAGTCAGGGCAATAAAGATACAGTCTTGTTTGGCTGTTAACCCTTGCTTTGTTAGTGGAAAAAATGGGTGAAAATGGAAAAATAGACAAAAAAATGAAATTCTCAAATTTCATCCCCATTTGCCAATAACTCTTGTGCAACACCTAAAGGGTTAACGACGTATGTAAAATCAGTTTTGAATACCTTGAGGGGTGTAGTTTCTTAGATGGGGTCATTTTTGGGAGTTTTCTATTATCTAAGCCTCACAATATGACTTCAAACCTGAACTGGTCCATAAAAAGTGGGATTTTGAAGATTACTGAAAATTTTCAAAATTTGCTTCTAAACTTCTAAGCCTTGTAACATCCCCAAAAAATAAAATATCATTCCCAAAATGCTACAAACATGAAGTAGACATATGGGGAATGTAAAATCATCACAATTTTTGGGGGTATTACTATGTATTACAGAAGTAGAGAAACTGAAACTTTGAAATTTGCAAATTTTTGAGATTTTTTGGTAAATTAGGTATTATTTTGTGCAAAAAAAATAATTTTTTTTACTTCATTTTACCAGTGTCATGAAGTACAATATGTGACGAAAAAACAATCTCAGAACGGCCTGGATAAGTCAAAGCGTTTTAAAGTTATCAGCACTTAAAGTGACACTGGTCAGATTTGCAAAAAATGGCCTGGTCCTAAGGTGTAAAAAGGCTGTGTCCCTAAGGGGTTAATATAAATACAGGTGCCGGCAGCAGAATCGCATAGCTGGTCGCTGTGATCAGCGGCAGTTAACCCCTCAGATAAGGCACCTAAGGGGTTAACTACAGCTGATCACAGCGACCAGCTATGCAATTCTGCTGCCGGCACCCGACTCCTGTATTAAAGGTTAATCATCATTGGTGGCGCAGTGCGCCCTGCCCCCAGTATTAAAGTAATTAGTGGCGCAGTGTGCCACCCCCCAAGTATTAAAATAATTGGTGGCAGTGGCCACAGGGTCGTCGCCCCCCCCCCCCCCTTCCTCATTGGTAGCAGTTCCGATCAGAGACCCAGCAGTGTAATCCTTGTAATCCTGGGGCTCTGATCAGTCACCATGGCAGCCAGGACGCCATGGTAACCTCCCTGCTGCTGTGTGCACTATGCACAGGGCAGCAGGGAGAGTGTGAAGTCCTATTCACCCCGATAGAGATCTATCAGGATAAATAGGACAAGGGATGAAAAGATCCCACGTTCTGGCCCCTAAGGGGGGGAAAAAAAAGTACCAAAATATTAAGTATAAATTGCCCTCTTTCCCAATTTTACATATAAAATATATACCGTATTTTTCGCCGTATAAGACGCACTTTTTCTTCCCCCAAAATGGGGGAGAAATGCCCCTGCGTCTTATACGGCGAATGCAGTCAGTTTTACATCGCTGGCAGCGATGTAAAGAGAGCGAGGACTCGGGGAGGGACTGGGAGGAGCTGGGGCCGGCAATAGCGGCGGGGCGGTGCAGTCACTGTACTAAAGGCCCGCCCCGCCGCTCCGGTGTACTAATAAAATATGTCATATTCAATGAATGGTTATTAAATATGCCCCTTTATGCCTAATAGTACCTTAAATCCTAAGCTCATCCGTACAATGCAGGCCGGGCGGGCGGCAGCGTAACTCACTGATGTCACGTGCCTGCGCCGCCTACTTTATGAATGAAGCAGGCGGCGCAGGCAAGTGACGTCAGTGAGTGACGCGCCGCGCCGGCTGCCTGGCCTGCCGGCATTGTACTGAAGCGCTTAGGAGTTAAGGTACTTTTAGGAATAAAGAGGCATATTTAATAACTATTAATTGAATAAGACATATTATATTAGTATATTGGAGCGGCAGGGGATCTGTGGATGGCACAGGTTATGGGCTGGGAGGGTCTGTGGATGACACATGTATACAGTGTCCGTCATCCACAGATCCCCCCCAAACATTGTCCGTCATCCACAGCCCCCCATAACAGTGGCCGTCTCCACAGATCCCCCATAACGTGTCCGTCATCCACAGATCCCCCATACAGTGTCCGTCAGCCACGATCCCCCATAACAGGTCCAGTCATCCACAGATCCCCCATAACAGTGCTCATCATCCACACAATCCCCCCATAACAGTGTCAGTCCATCCACAGTCCCCCCCATAAAAAAAAAACAGTGGTCCGTCTCACAGATCCCCCCATAACGGTCAGTCATCCACAGATCCCCACATAACAGTGTCAGTCATCCAAAGATCCCCCATACCAGTGGTCAGTCATCCACAGATCCCCCATAACGTGTCAGTCATCCAACAAATCCCCCCATAACAGTGTCAGCATCCACAGATCCCACTAACAGTGTCAGTCATCCACGATCCCCCCTAACAGTGTCCGTCATCCACAGATTCCCCCCATAACAGTGCAGTCATCCACAGATCCCCCATAACAGTGTCAGTTCCATCCACAGATCCACATAACAGTGTCCCGTCATCCAAGATCCCCCCCATAACAGTGTCCGTCATCCACAGATCCCCCCATAACAGTGTCCGTCATCCACAGATCCCCAGTAATAGTGCCATCCACAGACCACCTAGTTCCAAACCCACCAAACCCACAGCACACCTTTTGGTTAAAAATATTTTTTTTCTTATTTTCCTCCCCAAAAACCTAGGTGCGTCTTATACGCCGGTGCGTCTTATACGGCGAAAAATACGGTAAACAATAAATAACCACGTCTGAAAAGTCCAAACTATTTAAATATTTTAAAAATCTCCTATGCGGTGAGCGCCGCAACAGGAAAAATAAATAAATTAAAACTGCAATTCTCCATTTTTTATTTTTTTTATGCGGAATGCACGCAGCCTTTTTAGTGGTTTTTTTTCCCCGGGTGGTATCGAGTATCGCAAAACTTTTTTATGGTATTAAAAACTAATAAAAATTTTAGTATCGCAACAACCCTAATTACATGCGACCTTTAGCATGGAAATGGCTGTGGATTTCATGTTCCTATTGCAAAGGTTGATCCACAGTGAAGATCCACGGCATAAACCGACACACTGCAGATAAATTGGTACATAGGATAGGTCACCAGTATCTGATCGGTGGGGGTCTGACACCCGGGAGCCCCAATGATCAGCTGTTTGAGAAGTCAGCAGCACTCCCGTGAGCGTGGCGGCCTTCTCGCAGCTTACCAGGCACCGCACCATACACTATATAGCGGCTGTGCTTCGTATCGCAGTGCAGCCCCATTCACTCGAATGGAACCGAGCTGCTCCTAGGCCACGAGACCGATGTACATGATGTCACTGGCCTAGAAGACAGCAGCTTGATCAGCAGGGGTCCCGGATGACAGACCCCCCCCCCCCCCATCAGATCCTGAAGATAGGTCATGCGTCTAAAAATGTCAGAAAACCCCTTTAAGCTTCGGATTTATTTGCACGGCGTCTAAGAGATCTCTTTAAATCTCATCCACGTTTCTGGTACCGTAAAAGCCAGTGGATTTGCCACACAAAAATTGGCAGCGCCAAATCTGCAGCATATCCACCAGATAGGAGCATTGACCTTTAGGCTGCACCTAGAGGACAGGAGGTGGCACTTGCACTCGTGGTCAGTGCAGAGGAGGATGGGTGTGCTCATCCATGCCACTGCTGTTACCTGCACAGGACGATGTGCACCCACAGACCGGAGACTGACCGGACTACAACATGGCCGCCAAGACTCACCAGGGCAGCTCGTACGTCCCAGCCGAGCCTTTACTCCCCGACCCAGTGTTCTGCGGCTCCTTGCTACTCTGCTGCACGTCCTCCATTTCCACCTCCATGTTTATTTCCCGCCGGCGCCACACGAACACAGCGCTGTCACCAATACGTCAGCAGAGCGCGCCTTCTTCACGGAGTCTGCGCACTGCCATGGATGGCCGCTGTCAGGCGCCAGAAGTTCATATAGCTGTAAAATATGAACACACATTTCATAGATGAAGTGCGCGCGTTCCATTAGCTATAAAGAGGCGCGTAGTTCCCTAGCGCGCCCTCTAGTCGTCGCTCTTCCACATGACTTGATATAGGCCGCTTATTACATCGGATTTATCTCCCCTCAGACTTTGGGCTCATGCACACGAACATGTTTTTTCTGTGTCTGTCCTGTTTTTTTTTCCAGCCTGTATGTGGAAACGTTCACTTCGACAGGGCCGCAAAAAAATAAATAAATATGGAAATGGAGTGTGCATTCCGTGTCCCCATGGCTGTTTTGTAAAAAAAAATTGGATTATGTCCTATTATTGTCCGCGTTACAAACATAGATTAGACAGTTCTATTAGGGCTGGCCGTTCCATTTCGAAAATGCAGAGACCGGCTGTGTGCTGTCCAAATTTTGCATAACGGCCGGTCCCTAAGGAAACATTTACACGAACGTAAGCCATACATGCCCATGTTGCGGACCGCAAATTGCAGTCTGTAATGCATGGGCACCGGCCGTGTGAATCCCATATTGTGGCACAGGCCCATTCACTTGAATGGGTCAAAGACCCGCAATATATGCAAAAGATATACCTATTCTTTTGCGGTGCAGAGGCATGTAGCAAAAAGCCCACAGAAGCACTTCCATGAAATTCCGTTCCTCCCCAAAAAAAACGGAACAGACATGGAAAGAAAATTAGTTTGTATGCATAAAACCTTAGAAGCCGCTTCTTAGCAAACTCCAAAATGTGTTATGCAAGATGCTTTAGGCTACATTCACACGAAAGTTGTTTGTTTCCGCGTCCGTTCCGGTTTTTCTTGTGAATAGGATGGGGACCCATTCATTTCAATGGGTCCGCAAAAAATCGGGACAGCACGCCGTGTGCTGTCCGCATCACTATGTCCGTTCAGTAGCCCCGCAAAAAAAAAATAGAGCATGTCCTATTCTTGTCCGTTTTAGACATTGTTACAATGGATTCCCCCAAAAAAAGATGGCATACGGATGTCATCTGTTTTTTTTTTTTTTTGCGCATCCGCAATCAGCTCCAAAACTGAACTTGTCACCTCTTTTTTTCCATACCAAAGAGCCTGTGGCGGGTCTCCATGGGAACATAATGAAATTCACAGGCTGCAATGGTATTTCACGATCAAATGTCCGGGCCCCCAGGGGGATGTAAAAAGTGTTAAAAAAATCACTCCCTTTTCCCCATAATAAAAGTTAATTAAAAAATAAAGATTAGCGGGGTCATTTATTATACTGAAATCCGAAATCTGCAACGTCTCCCCGCTAACACCAGGTCCAAAAAAGTGGGCGTGATGGGGAAGGGGACGGGCTGGCAGTTAGGCGTAGAAAATGTTCTAATAGACAGCTTAGAAGCTGGTTTACATTTAGACTGGCGCCGTATACACCGACGTTATGTAGAGGCCGGCACCTATTTATAACTTCGGCAGGTCCACCACCACATATAGGAGTTATTAAGACCAGCGTCTAAAACGCCGGTCCTAATAAATGATCCCCTATAGGTATTGCCATGACCCAAAACGCCGTACTATTAAAAACAGACTTTTTAGATTTTTTTATCTATTAAAACAGACGAAAAACTGTACAAATGTGATATCATTGTAATCGCACTGACCGGTAGAATGAAGTTTTATCGCACAGGGAACACCGTTAAAACTAGACCCATTAAACTGTGGCAGAATTGTGTGTTTTTTTTCAAATTCCACCCAATTTGACATTTTTGTCAGCTTCTTTCTACATCATATGCAATATTAAATGGTGCTATTAGAAAATGCAACTTGTCCCGACTGTGAACAGAAAAAAAATAAAGTTCTGACTTCGGGAATGCAGGGAGTAAAGAAACTCAAACACGGTAAATTGTAAGGTTGTAAAGGGGTTGAGGTTAAATGAGTGAAATATTTTTTTTCAGCTGGGTTCAGCTCTCAACTATATTTTTCTTAGTCCTATAGACTTTAGGGTTCATGCACACGACTGTTGGCTTTTTTGCTATCCGCAAAACACGGATACCAGCAGTGTGCATTCCGCAGTTTGCGGAACGGAACGTCTGGCCCCTAATATAACAGTCCTATCCTTGTCCGTGATGCGGACAATAATAGGACATGTTTTATTTATTTATTTATTTATTTTTTGCAGAACGGCCATGCGGACATATGGACACGGAATGCACACTGAGTCATTTCCAATTCTTTTGCGGCCCCATTGAGGTGAATGGTTCCGCATATGGGCCACTAAAAAACCCTGGAAAAGACACAGAAAAAAATATGTACATGTGCATGAGCCCTCAAAGTAGTAGCTCGGTGGGGTCCCAGTGATCAGATACTCATCACCTATCTTGTGGATTAGTGACCAATATATAATCTGGGCCAACCCTTTTCAGCAGACTATCCCACTGCCATGGGCGTCAGCAGTAGGGGGCAAGGGGGGGAAAGTGCCCCCCCCTGGAATCACCCCCCCCCCCACCCCCCGAGCTGCTCAGAACTGGGGGAGGGTGGCGACGGGGCACAGGGAGATGAGCGCTTCCATTGTGGAAGCGTTCATCTCCATAGTCATCTGTATCGCCGTCCTCAGGACAGCGATACAGATGACTGTGCTGAGGCAGGTGAGGGAGAGGCGTGTCCCTTTCCTCTGATATGCTGCAGGTACTAGGGCGGCAGCCTATCAGAGGCCGGTGCAGGCGGTGCAATGACATAATCACGCCGCCTGAGCCGTACAGCGCGGGACACAGGCCGGAAGGAGGTAAGTATAAGTGCTTATTTTTTTGTGTACAATACTGATGGCTACTGGCACATAATTGGGGTCTCTGGCTACTGGCACATAATTGGGGTCTCTGGCTACTGGCACATAATTGGGGTCTCTGGCTACTGGCACATAATGGGGGTCACTGGCTACTGACACATAATGGGGGTCTCTGGCTACTGTTTTTTAAATGATAGGCCTTTTTTCTCATGGATTTAAAGCAAAGTTATCAGCAGTCAGGCATGTGCATGTGGGTTCTTGTGCATAGCAGTCAAAGGTGGGGCCCATCTACCCCAGCATTGGCTTGACAAATGTGGAGCAGTTTTATCTAGATTGCTATGGGCCATCCAAGCCCATGAGATCTGGTATTTGTCCAGTTTTTCCTGGGGCTGAAACTGGTCTCAAATATTAAACTCAGTGTCAACGGTTTACACAAGACAGCAGGGTCACATTGAACAAAGTAAGAATCTAAACACTCAGCAGGTTATTCAATTCGAACCTGGAACTAGATATTACTATAACTAGTTTTCAGCAGGGGGCAGTAATAAGTTTAAATATTTACAATAAATAGGATACAGCGGCTCACTGCTACTTCGTATGGATAGGTGCTCACCCTCAGGTCCTACCCTCAGGACCAAAAGAATTGAAGTAACGTAAATATATAAATGAGGGGGCACACGCAAAAGGAAAACACTATTGGATGATGCAAACTAAATTTAATGTTATAAAAGCAAACCCCTAAAATACACATAAAACATACATCCAAAAATCTGAATATGCAATATGCAGCAATAAAATGCAATAAATAGCAACAAACAGCACCAATGTCCCACTAGTGGTTGTAAGTATAAGGATCACTGCCGTATAGCCCACAATTGTACAATGTTCCAATTGGGAAGTATAGTGGAGACGTCTAGATTGATGGTAATCGATATCTCTCACTGTGAATACAGCACTGCAACCCCTTAGGGTGATGTTAAAGAGCCCGCACCGTGCTGCAGCTATGGTGTTGCGGCTATAGACAATATTCCAACTGGAAAATGAGGTATAGGCGTCTCAATCGCTGAGTGTTAATGTCCTGTGTCCTTAGGTGCGTATAGCACTGCAACCACTTGGGGTGCTAATGGTGACTCAGATCGGATGTCAAAGTCCGGTATTGGAATTATACAGAGATGCGTATGCACCCTCCAAGTTACTTACTAGTTCTTGCGGCTGTAGCTTCTTAGTCTTACCCCTTCTTGCTGCGGAACTGCAGCGCTGATCTCCCAGGTAGCCGTACACGGCCGGCTGTGGCATCTCACGTGACCTGGTCTCTGAACTTCCGGGTAGACGCTTGTATGTGACGTCACTACTATGCGGCTGTAACTTGATAATGGAGGTAAATGTCCAACTTCTTTATTCGTTGTTCGGAATCCACGCTCACTCTGATATGCCAGACGCGTTTCAGGGTCTTACACCCCTTCCTCAGTGGCCACCGAGTAAGTGGATTCTCACTCCTTAAGTATCGTATTGTTCCACCCATCAATTAACTCTCTTGTGCTTGTTCTAATGTATGGGGTGGATTTGGTTGCTGTTTTTCTTCCATTGTTATAAAATAGCACAATTAAATGGCATTCACAATAATGATAAAATTATAAATGACTAATAAAAATATAAATATTGTTACCATATATCATAAAACATTATAAAACCATTCTATGGGTAATCTGCATGGTCAGGACATAATTTTCAGGAAAACCGCATTGAAACCGCATCAGTATGAATTGTGTCTCACATGCGGTTTTTATATTTTTATATCCAGCAGGATCAAATAGTCCCTTTTAAGGTCAATGGACCCAAAACAGCATCAATCTATATTATTATTCAATGCGTCTTTATGCTCCATTGTTCTTATTTCATCTGGGCACTCAATTCTTATACAGTTATTGAACATACTAGGGGGATTCAGGCACTACATGAGCAGTTATCAGGAAGAGAACTCTCTGAGGAACAATTAGGGTTCCTACTGGATGGAGTAAGATACATCCTTACTCATAATTATTTTGCTTTTGAGCAGGAGTTTTATCTACAATGTACCGGCACCGCCATGGGCACCAGATTCGCCCCCAGCTATGCCAACCTCTTTTTGGCCCAATGGGAGAAGGAAACCATTTTGCCCAGGCTGGGGACGGATCTGGTGCTGTGGCGGCGGTACATTGATGATATCTTGTTCATTTGGTGCAATACAACTGAATCCCTCAATTTATTTCTCAGTGATATAAATAAAAATGATAGCAATCTGATATTCAGTCCAACTATCAGTAAAGAAAGGGTTGAATTCCTGGATTTGGAAATATGGATCAAAGGCAATCAGCTACAATGTAATACCTTTTTCAAGCCAGTGGCCAAAAATAGCTTCATCAGATTTGCTAGTTGCCATCTTCCTCGATGGCTGATGAACATACCAACCAGCCAGTTTCGCAGACTGAAGCGAAATTGTACGGTTGATAGCAAGTTTGATGAAGAGGCCGCTGGCTTGAAACAACAATTTGTAGAAAGAGACTATCCAATCCAGATTATAGAGAAATCATTAGAGAAAGTAAAAAAGATGGAAAGGAAAAGTTTCTTTGAGGTAGGTTTACCACAAATACAGGATGAAAAAATAAGAATCATTCTTCCATATAGTTCCCAACATAGAATGATAGAAAGAAGCACCCGTAAACATTGGGAACACCTGCTAAATGATAAACTGATTGGCCCATTGTTAAGCGATGTACCAAAAATAACATATACAAGGGCAAACAATTTAGCAGGTAAAGTAGCCCCAACTGTAATAATCAAAATGGATAATCAACAACAACAAAAACAGAAAAAGAATTGGCTGATAACCAATGGATTTTTCAAATGTGGAAAATGCACTAATTGCTAAATCACCAGCTTTCCCAAAAAAACAACTAGGGTAACATCTACAGTAAATTCGTTTAGTGTAGAAATACAAGAATGCCTGACCTGTGACTCCACAGATGTGATATACCTGCTGGAATGTGGATGTAGGAAACAATACATAGGGAGAACAAAAAGGACACTCAAAAAGTGGCAAATATAAAGAAAGGTTTAGAAACACATTCCCTGTCGAAACATTTTAAGACCCAACACAATTGTGATCCAACCAGCCTCAAATTTACAGCTATAGAAAAGGTCAAAAAAATGTGGAGAGGAGGAAACCACATTGCACACATGTCGAGACAGGAATCCCGCAGAATTTTCGAGTACGATACCATCATCCCAAGGGGGCTTAATGCGGAGATGGAAGTATTCGGATTCCTGTAGATGTGGGGGGGGGGGGGGGCTGTCTGGTGGGGATGGGACACCACAGTTTGGTCAGTTATGGACACTGTGGTTTCCCATCCCCGCTAGACAGCTTCCCCTAGACACTACCCATAAGAATTGAGTGCCCAGATGAAATAAGAACAATGGAGCATAAAGACGCATTGAATAATAATATAGATTGATGCGGTTTTGGGTCCATTGACCTTAAAAGGGACTATTTGATCCTGCTGGATATAAAAATATAAAAACCGCATGTGAGACACAATTCATACTGATGCGGTTTCAATGCGGTTTTCCTGAAAATTATGTCCTGACCATGCAGATTACCCATAGAATGGTTTTATAATGTTTTATGATATATGGTAACAATATTTATATTTTTATTAGTCATTTATAATTTTATCATTATTGTGAATGCCATTTAATTGTGCTATTTTATAACAATGGAAGAAAAACAGCAACCAAATCCACCCCATACATTAGAACAAGCACAAAAGAGTTAATTGATGGGTGGAACAATACGATACTTAAGGAGTGAGAATCCACTCACTCGGTGGCCACTGAGGAAGGGGTGTAAGACCCTGAAACGCGTCTGGCATATCAGAGTGAGCGTGGATTCCGAACAACGAATAAAGAAGTTGGACATTAGCAAAAACTCCAGCGATTTACCTCCATTATCAAGTTACAGCCGCATAGTAGTGACGTCACATACAAGCGTCTACCCGGAAGTTCAGAGACCAGGTCACGTGGGACGCCACAGCCGGCCGTGTACGGCTACCTGGGAGATCAGCGCTGCAGTTCCGCAGCAAGAAGGGGTAAGACTAAGAAGCTACAGCGGCAAGAACTAGTAAGTAACTTGGAGGGTGCATACGCATCTCTGTATAATTCCAATACCGGACTTTGACATCCGATCTGAGTCATCATTAGCACCCCAAGTGGTTGCAGTGCTATACGCACCTAAGGACACAGGACATTAACACTCAGCGATTGAGACGCCTATACCTCATTTTCCAGTTGGAATATTGTCTATAGCCGCAACACCGTAGCTGCAGCACGGTGCGGGCTCTTTAACATCACCCTAAGGGGTTGCAGTGCTGTATTCACAGTGAGAGATATCGATTACCATCAATCTAGACGTCTCCACTATACTTCCCAATTGGAACATTGTACAATTGTGGGCTATACGGCAGTGATCCTTATACTTACAACCACTAGTGGGACATTGGTGCTGTTTGTTGCTATTTATTGCATTTTATTGCTGCATATTGCATATTCAGATTTTTTGATGTATGTTTTATGTGTATTTTAGGGGTTTGCTTTTATAACATTAAATTTAGTTTGCATCATCCAATAGTGTTTTCCTTTTGCGTGTGCCCCCTCATTTATATATTTAAGTTTAAATATTTGTGCACCTCCTGGCAGTTTGCAAGATTGAGACGGAAACGTTCTTAAAGGGGTTGTCTCATCATGGACAATGGGGGCATATCGCTAGGATATGCCCCCATTGTCTTATAGGTGCGGGTCCCACCACTGGGACCCGCACCTATATCGAGAACGGAACCCCACAAGTGAAGGAGGGCACACTGCTGGCTTGACTATTTCCGTCAGCCCCATAGAAATGAATGGGCGCGGGGGCCGCAGATGCGCAGTACGCTCCCATTCACTTCTATGGGGAGCCGACTTGGTGGTGGCCGGGCCGGAGTCCTCCAGCCACCACCTTGCGGGGCCCCGTTCTTGATATAGGTGCGGGTCCCAGCGGGTCTCCCAACTTCACTATTCTGTGTGCCGCCAGCCTGAAAAAGGAGAGCAGTCGGTGACTGACAGGAAAGCAGTTCCTCGGGGGGGGGGGGGGGGGGGGGAATAATGGCAGCTTAAAGGGAACACTGGCGGGGTCCACCAGCAGTGTTGAACTGCTGTGTGGATGCCGCACACTCAAAAATAGGGAAAACTGCCGCTTAAGGCGAGATTCTCATCTCGCCTCGTGGCAGAAACTCCCCTGGTCATCTCAGATATTGACAGCATATCGCTAGAACTTTCGTTCTAATACCATGGGACCATTAGATCTAAATTATAAAAATGATCTTAGTGTGTTCTTGTAACTGTCACTATCGAGATGAAGTTGGCAATGTGTATATATGGACATGCCGATGTCTATAGTCCTCCATTTTATGTGAAGAAATAAAGGGTTTGTTTTAACTAGTTGGTTAGTACAGCATTTCACAATCTTCTTTTTTTGATCATTGGACTTTGTAGCTGAGCACCACTGTTGTAGTGGATAAACCACAGTCCCTGGAATCCTTCACGTGTGCCGATGCTTATTTCTTTTGAATTGGTAAAGCCTGGATCTCCAGCCAGTCCACACAGAGATACAGAATCCACATACTGTTGGTGTAACAAGGCCCATTTTTCTCTCATTTTGGACCCTGCCTCCATAATGTTGCATCCATCTAGTGCACAGACATAGCAGCATCAGCACTGCTTCCGCTAGCGTGCTGACACCAGAAATACTGGAGGGCAATAAGTCTATATTATTACTGTGTGGGTGGCTGAAAAGGGGCATATTACTGTGTAGGGTAAATAGGGGCACTATTAGTATGTAGGGCTAAAGGGAAGCACTATTACAGCGTGGGACACATTATTATATTTTGGCGGCATTATAGCTTTGTGGGACACAAAGGGGGTGCTATTACTTTTTGGAGGGAATTAAGGGGGCACTATTATTATTTGCAGCACAATTTAGTGGCACTATTACTGTGTAAGGCACTATGGGGACACTTAGGGGAGGACTATGTGGGGCATAATTACCATCTGGGGGACTACAGAAATTTGCATAGAGATTCAGAATATGCTGGAAAAGCAAAGAGCCAAAGATATCTGGGCAAAAAAACTCTTCAGAGACAAGTGGTGTCCTGAAGAGCATTTGAGAGGTCTGACATTAAAGTTGGATAAGAGGGGCTAACTCATAATCTCTGTTCTAGTTCATCTCAAAAGTGTTCAATGGGGTTGAGCACGGGGCTCTGTGTGGGCCAGTCAAGTTGTTCCCCACCAAATTCACCCAACCATACCTTTATGGACCTTGCTTACTACGCTGGGGCACAGTAATGCTGGAAAATAAAAGGGCCTTCCTTAAACTGTTCTCACAAGGTTAGTGGGAACAGTTTCACTGGAACTAAGGGGCCTAGGCCAACCCCCGAAATACCACCCTATAGCATTATCCCTCCTCCACCGAACTTCACAGTTGGCACAATGCAGTCAGGCAGGTAACGTTCTCCTGGCATCTCCCATGATAATGCTCTCCTTGGCTCCACCTGGCCTCCAGCAATAACTTATCATCACATGTGGGTGCTACAGTTGGCTGTTATTGGCCCCACTGGATGCTAAATGTACAGAGACTAGTGGGGAACCAGGGAGTTGTTGCCACGAGGGCACAAGGGAAGGCTAGTGTATTTTTTTTTTTACTGTGAGTAAATTGTTTGTTTCATTTAAAGCTTTCTTTACTGGATTTTCTTTACTGACTTTCCTATTGAACTCAATTGTGTAAATCTGCCATGTAAATTGACATGCTATAGATTTGAAAATTTGTACTGTATGTCCATTTCTGCTTTGGAAATTTCCAAGGTGTCTGGACAAGATGTTTTCAATTCTCATTCACGTTACTGTATTCCACTGCAGTTTTTCTGTCTGAAATTCCAGATGGCAAATCTTGTGCGGATGTCCTCTAAGTATACCTTTCTGAACTTTTGAAGGCCCTAGCAATGCACTCTGCTACTACCCTTGTGGATTACCAGAGTTCACAAAGTATGGTCTTCCCCCTCCCGCTGCAATGCCTAATAGTTTAGAGGGCATTTTTAACCTACCAATTGAGTTCACTGTGCCAGCTCTTTAGAGGAGAGGGCATGGAATAGATACCCACTAGCACTAAAATAGATTGATTGTTTTTCCCCCAGTCAAATTCACTTGAATGAAACTGGGCTGCAGGACCAAGCACAGCCATCTGTATAACATACTTGCCAACTCTCCCAGAATGTCCGAGAGGCTCCCAGACAAAGTAGAGTCCTCTTGGACAAGTTTGCAATTCTCCTAGGTGCCACAGAAACCTCCTGCCTCCAAGAAAGCTAAAACATAAAAAGCACAAGGTGCTCCATAGTGTAAACTATTCAAAGATAAGCATTTACACCAGATAGAAATAAACTCACCAAATAGAGTTGTGCAAAGACTAGCACAACTCAGTAATTAAGCCTGATGAGTGTATCACGGGAGGCTGCAGCTTCCATCTCGCTTGTCGCTCCACACAGAAGCCAGAAGATCAATCCAAAGAAAAAGAAGACAAGTTCCAGCGAGCTGTCTTCCAAACTGACATTTATTAAAATTAAAACCGCCATGTATAACGCATTTCAGGGCCATCTGCCTCCTTCAGCAGACACAAAGAAATGGCATACTTCAAAAGTTTAAATATCATCAAACGCAGAAAAAGTAAAACAAGGTCAAAGCAATCTATAAAACATGGCATGGATCCAAAGATAAAATATAACAATAGGCATAGATATAAAAATCGACATATAATCTTCTCAAAGTCCATTGATAAACCCATATGTGTGGTACATATCAACTGATCACTAGGTGTCACTGTTATCCATTACTGCTTCACCCATTCTATGGCCTCGCGCCTGAGGCCATAGAACGGTGAAGCAGTAATGGATAGCAGTGACACCTAGTGGTCAGTTGATATGTACCAAACATATGGGTTTATTATCTAACTCATATACATGGGATGAATTTTGAGTGATCCATGTGTACACTGTGTGTGTGTATATATATATATATATATATACAGTCAGGTCCATAAATATTGGGACAGACACAATTGTAACATTTTGGGCTCTATATACCACCACAATGGATTTGAAATGAAACAAACTAGATGTGCTTTAACTGCAGACTGTCAACTTGAATTTGAGGGTATTTACATCCAAATCAGGTGAACAGTGTAGGAATTAAAACAGTTTGGACTTCCGGTTCTGGCGCCGACATGTAAAGAAGCGCGGAGAGCGAGCTCCTCGGCTGCCAAACACTTAACGTATCACACTGCCCGTGCATACCCTTCTCCGAACAACTAGAGTACAACAGTTGAACCAAGAGCTGTGTATGGACCGATACATCATTAACATGGGCAAAAAACTCAAGAGTAGAGTGATATCGTCACCGCTCTAGACCCGACAGAGCATGAAACAGACACAATGGAGTAACAAAACCCTAAACCGGACTCCCTGGTCAACTATATAGACTACAAAGCCTTAGCAGTGGAATTAGCTGCACAATTAGCCCCGGACCTCCGGGAGACATTGGCATCCTCTGTCACGAACATCATGCAGCAGATGCAAGAAACAGTGCAGCAACACGACTCCCGACTGGAAACAGCGGAATCTCGTACACAGGTGGTGGAGGATACCACAGAATCCATTTTATGCAAAATGCAAAGTGTCCTAACCGAAAACAAACGCCTGTGGGACAGGCTAGAGGACCTATAAAACAGATCCAGGCGCAACAACCTGAGAATAGTGGGTCTACAAGAATCGATACAAGCAGGGGAACTGCTAAACATATGCGAACAAGAATTACCCTATGCTTTAGGGATTTTGCGCCATTGCAAAGTCTAACGCGCCCATAGAGTGGGACCTAAACGCCCTGGTGATAACCATCAGCCTGACAGACCCCGACAGGTCATTATGAGGTTCCTGGACTATACAGATAAGAAAGCTATTTTTAGAGCCTTCAAAGCACGTAAAGGTCCAGTCACTCTAAGAGGGACAAAAATACTAATCTTTGGAGACTATTCCGCTGAGGTTACCAAGAGGCGAAAAGCCTTCTCACTGATCTGCACACAGCTACATCGCAGAAATATTAGGTTTGCCTTAATCTACCCGACCTCCCTTCGAGTTTTTCGACTCAGACGGCTCATCAACACTATACAGCTCTCCAGAAGAGGCGACTGTTACGCTTGACAACAACCCATCGCCACAGAATCCAACAGGACTGTTGCAAAGTCATAGCCCGACAGACAGAGGAATCGCAGGGAAATACAGGTCTTCAAGGGCACAAGAAGAGCCTTTCAGAGACCCGGGTAGTCCAGGACTGCAAAACGGGGTCCGTTGAGACTCCAGGACTGAAAAACAAGAAAACCACCTGCACGAGTCTGGATACCATCTTGGACTACAATGTCACCACCAGACATCTGAGAAGCTCTGACAGAAATTTTTCAGAACCTCCTCCTTGAGGTTCCTTTTGTTTTGCTTTCAGTTTCTCATCTCGTTAGCCTCTCTCAGCTGTCATGTAGGTGCACTGATTGCATCCCTTTAAAATCCCTTCCCATACTGCATCACTTTGCAGTTTATACAACTTTCTGGAGTGTATGCATGCTGGAGCTACTACTGAGTCTTCTACAGATAAGTTTTGTTCATTCATTTGTATTTTCCTGTTTGCTGGATCCCAGGTGACCCTGACTCCCTCCGTATCAAGTGTAGGGAGCCGGTGGTCGTGTCCCCTCACTATTATAGGGTGTTCAGGTGTTATACAGTCGAGGTACGAGGATATGCGATCATCTACCATTGAGATTTTTGCATAGGCTGAGCAGTTAGGGAGAGAGCCAGGTCTGTTGCAGGGCTATCCCTTTGGTTCCTTAGTTTTGGATCCAGTCAGTCGGATCTTCATTTTGTGTCTCCTAGTTTTATGTACACCTTCCGTGACATACAAGCGGTGATTGATGTCATATTTCAGTTGCTGTCGTTTGGGCCTGGGAGACGAGGTGTTACCATATTTGAAGGGATGACAGTTTAACGAGCTGAATGTCTTACTGGGTCAAATCCCTGACGCCCTGGTTTCCCAGACCTTAATGGTAAGCTTACTCTATCGTCTTGATATTGTCACGGAAGGTGTACAGGAAACTAGAAGACACAAAATGAAGATCCGACTGACTGGATCCAAAACTAAAGAACAAAAGGGAGAGCCCTGCATCAGACCTGGCTCTTTCCCTAACTGCTCAGCCTATGCGAAAATCCCAATGGTAGATGATCGCATATCCTCGTACCTCGACTGTATAACACCTGAACACCCTATAATAGTGAGGGGACACGACCACCGGCTCCCTACACTTGATACGGAGGGAGTCAGGGTCACCTGGGATCCAGCAAACAGGAAAACACAAATGAACGAACAAAACTTATCTGTAGAAGACTCAGAAGTAGGATCAGCATGCACACACTCCAGGAAGTAATATAAACAGCAAAGTGATGCAGTATGGGAAGGCATTTAAAGGGATGCAATCAGTGAAACTACATGACAGCTGAGAGAGGCTAACGAGATGAGAAAATGAAAGCAAAACAAAAGGAACCTCAAGGAGGAGGTTCTGAAGGACGTCTGTCATAGCTTCTCAGATGTCTGGTGGTGACAGATATGCTATAATGGCGGGGATTAGTGCTGCTCTACCCTTATAATTTAGGCAGCTGGGGAGAGAGGCACTGTTTTCCTAATACTGCTACTCTTTTTACATGCGGAAAAAAGTGAAGTCATGCAGAGCTCTATTATGGTCACTTGTGCCATCTTAAGTGCCTAGAGCTCAAATATTAGTTTTATTTTGTTTTTATTGTTCGATGATGTTGAGATTTTAGTCTCAGGGGAAATTGTTTGTACAGTTATTATTCGGATGTCTGCCAATATTCGCCTTCACAATTAGGGGTCAGCTTAGGGGAAATTATTATTAAGATAGTATCTTGGAATACTAAGGGATTGCGCTAACCTCAGAAGCGCAATAAGGTCCTCAGACATTTAAAGCACCTCCGTGCTAACATTGCCCTCCTACAGGAAACTCATTTGCAAACGGAGGATTCTGTCAAAATGGAGAAAATGTGGGTGGGGAAAGCTTTGGGATCACCCGCGGTTCACCGCAAAGCAGGAGTAATGATATTACTACATAAGAACTTAACGTATAATATCTTAGATTGGACGAATGACGATAATCGAAGATGGTGATCCTTACGTATAATGACAGATGCGGGCAAAATTACCCTTTATAACATATATGGATCTAATGGTGACAATAGACACTTCTTCGCAGATCTAGCAGTTTTAATAGCTATAGAGATACCTCAGTAAATAAAATAGTGGGCAGAGACTTCAACACAGTGGTAAACTTGAATGAAGATAGGAAGAGTTCACGCCTACACATAGACCGGCCTCATACCTGAGAAAGCGCTCTAGTCCCGTTTTTAAATGACACGGCTCTGACAGATATATGGCGACTCATGAATCCTGATGGCAGAGAATTCACCTTCTTTTCCAATACCCACGATTCATGGTCAAGGATCGACTACTTTTTCCTTACCAACAATCTGAACCATAGAGTAACTGATTCCCAAATTCTCTACTTAATTATATCCGATAATGCCCCCATTTCGGTGACACTTTCAGAGCAACAACCTAGAGGCACAGACTTTCTGTGGAGCTTTCCATCATATTTCTATTCTGATGAGAACTTTGGTGATCTCCTAAAAGGCTGGTATTGGGAATTTAAAGGTAATAATAGTACGCATTTAGACTCTTCTTCCATATACTGGGATACTGTGAAAGCAGTCCTTAAAGGCCGGATCCTAGCATATATGCGGGGTCTAAAGAAAAAAGTTACACAGGAACTACTGGGAAATAGCCAAACACTTAGCACAGCATACACAACATACTTGACATCACCATCGACACAGACTAAACAAACTTGGCAGGAAGTGAGAGAAACATACGAATTATGGTATGAAAGGAAGGCAAAATTGGATATGTCACATACAGCAGCAAATTTTTTTAGAGGAGGCAACAAGGTGGGGAGACAGTTATCTGCTTTGGTGAAAAACTCCAAATGCCAGCAACACATAACAAGCATCTCTGACTCACAGGGGGAAATACACAGGAACCCAGAGAAAATTGTCTCTGTGTTGCGGGATTTTTTTGCCTCACTATATAGTGACCCGGGTACAGCAGACCCTATGTCAGAGTTTTTCCTAAAGTGCACTTCTCTTCCATCTTCTTCACAGGATCAACTTGAGAGTTTAAACGCCCCGATCACTGAAACAGAGACGATTAGTGCCATAAAGAATTTGAACTTGCATAAAGCCCCATGACCTTCTGTATCAGAGGCAAAGCACCTAACCACACGGCCATAAGAGCTGTACAGCCAGTTACTTAAAAAAAAAAAAAAAAAAATATATATAAGACTTCTACTGTAGATAACTTTGATAGTGTACAACCATACACATGACAGTTGCCCCAACACACCCAGCTCTGCTACATCCATACACAGTGTGCTGGGGAAGCTGTCATGTGTATGTACACTAGGTATCAAAGTTACCTACAGTAGAAGTCTTATATATTTTTTTTGTTTAAGCAACTGGTAATACAGCTGTCATAGCTGTGTGAGTAAATGCCTTGCCTCTGATGTGTGAAGGACTTGAGTTTGAATCCCAGGAGAAACTTTTCTGAAAGACATGCTAAATGAGATTTAAATACACCAGGGTCTTGTAGCAAAGAGTGTGTGCCTGTCAGCCTGGGCCCCGAAGCAGTCGCTTCCCCGACACTGCACATTATGTTTTTCTGCGGCGGACCCCCATCCCGGCTGGGCCCTCGGACCATGTCCGAAGTGCCCGACCAGTCAGTCCGCCCCTGGCTACCAGTTGATCAGGTCTTGCAAGGTTGGAGGAGAGTATGCAAAGCAGTACCGTGTGAAAAAAGGAGCACATTTTCGCCTCATACAGTCCGCTAGCTATGCGTTTAATTTCTCGAATAAGACGAGAACAACAAAACACCTCACATCGTGTCCAAAATACGGGACGGACTTGGTACATTCCGCTTGGTCTTGTCTACACACTCAGACTTTCTGGGAGATGGTTATCAAATTGATTAAAGAAACATGGGGAGACACACTAGACCTCAAACCTCAAACAGTTTTGTTTCATATATTTGAAGAGACATCTAAACCAAAGCTAATAAAAGATGTGGCGTTTTTGGTGGCTCTTCGTAGCCTTCTACATAATTGGCTAAAGCCAAATATCCCACAGCTACAGGACCTAATATCCCAGATTGGTACTCCAGGGCAGTGTTGAACGGGACCTGGGAAAGTTGGAAGTGAGAGCAATGGATTCATGTCCAATGATATCTTTGTCTTGATGTCACTTATCTCTGACTCTAAAATTGGGGAGGGAGGAACTTGAGAAGATATCCTTTTAGGAAGTTTTGGGCTAGGGTGGGTGGGAATGCTGTTCTTTATTTTGGAATGTCATGTATTGTATTCACTTATCTTTTTACTCATACTTGAAAACAAAATGCATCCAGTATCAATATATTTGATTCCTGAAATGTATGTCATTTATTTACCTGATGATGCATTAAATAAAAATGTTTAAAAAAACAAAAACAAAAAATGTTTGCATATGTGCCTCCCAATTGTAAAGGAACCAAAAGTAATGGGGCAATTGGCTTCTCAGCTGTTCCATGGCCAGGTGTGTGTTATTCCCTCATTATCCCAATTACAATGAGCAGATAAAAGGTCCAGAGTTCATTTCAAGTGTGCTATTTGCATTTGGAATCTGTTGCTGTCAATTCTTAAGATGAGATTCAAAGAGCTGTCACGATCAGTAAAGCAAGCCATCATTAGGCTGAAAAAACAAAACAAACCCATCAGAGAGATAACAAAAACATTAGGCATGGCCAAAACAACTGTTTGGAAGATTCTTAAAAATAAGGAACCTGTGAGCTCAGCAACACCAAAAGACCCGGAGGCCACGGAAAATAACTGTGGTGGATGACCGTAGAATTCTTTCCCTGGTAAAGAAAACACCCTTCACAACAGTTGGCGAGATCAAGAACATTCTCCAGGAGGTAGGTGTATGTCAACAATCAAGAGAAGACTTCACCAGAGTGAATACAGAGGGTTCACCACAAGATGTAAACCATTGGTGAGCCTCAAAAATAGGAAGGCCAGATTAAAGTTTGCCAAATGACATCTAAAAAAAGCCGTCACAGTTCTGGGACAACATCCTATGGACAGATGAGACCAAGATAAACTTGTACCAGAGTGATGGTAAGAGAAGAGTATGGAGAAGGAAAGGAACTGCTCATGATCCTAAGCATACCACCTCATCAGTGAAGCATGGTGATGTCATTGCGTGGGCATGTATGGCTGCCAATTGCACTGGTTCTCTTGTATTTATTGATGATGTGACTGCTGACAAAAGCAGCAGGATGAATTCTGAAGTGTTTCAGGCAATATTATCTGCTCATATTCAGCCAAATGCTTCAGAACTCATTGGACGGCGCTTCACAGTGCAGATAGACAATGACCCAAAGCATACTGCAAAAGCAACCAGAGAGTTTTTTAAGGGAAAGAAGTGGAATGTTTTGCAATGGCCAAGTCAATCACCTGACCTGAATCAGAATGAGCATGCATTTTACTTGCTGAAGACAAAACTGAAGGGAAAATGTCCCAAGAACAAGCAGAAGCTGAAGACAGTTGCAGTAGAGGCCTGGCAGAGCATCACCAGGGATGAAACCCAGCGTCTGGTGATGTCTATGCGCTCCAGACTTCAGGCTGTAATTGACTGCAAAGGATTTGCAACCAAGTATTAAAAAGTGAAAGCTTGATTTATGATTATTATTCTGTCCCATTACTTTTGGTCCCTTAACAAGTGGGAGGCACATATGCTAACTGTAATTCCTACACCGTTCACCTGATTTGGATGTAAATACCCTCAAATCAAAGCTGACAGTCTGCAGTTAAAGCACATCTTGTTTGTTTAATTTCAAATCCATTCTGGTGGTGTATAGAGCCAAAAATGTTAGAATTGTGTCGATGTCCCAATATTTATGGACCGGGCTGTATATATATACCTTTTAGAGATTGCAAAGCGATTTTTATATATTTGCCTATTGTTATATTTTATCTCTGGATCCATGCCATGTTTCATAGATTGCTTTGACCTTGTTTTAAATTTTGCTGGGTTTGATATAATGGGGGCGGGGGCGGAGTTCTGGCGACAGCATGGCAGCGCACACCAAGAGGTGGCCGGACTAAAAGTACTGCATGCAGTACTTTTAGTCCGGCCGCCTCTCGGCGTGCACTGCCGTGCTACAGCCGGAACTCCGCCCCCATTAAAGTCAATGGGGATGGAGGAGCAGTCCGGGGGCACACGTGAACTAGTGGCAGGACGGATCCAACAGGCTGTTCACCCGCCGGAACAGCCTGCCGGAGTCCCCTGCCGCTAGTGTGAAACTAGCCTTAGTTTGGTCTCACACTTTATACCATGCGGTTGATATTCTCTGCTTGGATTTGGAAGAGTTGGTGTGTGGACCTTTCCTGTGTTCCTGCTCATCCATTTTCTATAAGATAAGTTGTCCTGCTCTTTGTATTCAGTTGTTCCCCTGTGCTTGTCGTTACTAGGCCTCAGGGAGACGCTGGTTCGTTCATCTGGGAAGGAACCAGTAGTCTCATTCCCTGCCACTACCTAGGGCATTTCGAGGCTCCTAGGGTCTAGGTTCCGGCGTATGTATTTTTCCACCTTCCGGGTCTATACATACTGACAGGAGTCAGGGCCAGGTTTAGGGGCTTCCTAGATGGTGACCTTTTCCCTCTCCCTAGCCTTGAGGCCTAGTTCTGTGTCCCTCCCCTCCCCTGTATTCGTGACATTATCAACCGCCAAAAACCGCCATTTTATTCGGATCAGTGCATGGATCCTATGTCTGCACTGGTCAGACAACTGCAGGGTCTGTCTCTGGAGGCAGCTGACCTCCACGCAACCGTCTTGCAGATCCAGAGACCACAGGCGGCTGGTCCGGTGGTGGGTACCAGGCCTGCACTGAACCTAAGTCTGTCCCCCTGTCCTAGCAACAATTTCATTTGGTTCAGGGAGTTGTGTAAATTGTACTTTAAGCTGCGTCCGTACTCCTCTGGGGATGAGAGTCAACGTGTGGGTATGATCATTTCATTGCTTAAATGTGACGCCCCGTCTTGGGCTTTTTACTTTTTGCCGATCGGATCACAGTCCCTCCAGTTGGTAGATTAATTTTTTAGAGCCTTGGGTCTTATTTACGATGACCTGGATCGGATCTCTCAGGCCGAGACCAAATTACGTGGTTTACGGCAGAAAGAGTGCAGAGACCTATTGCTCTGAATTTAGGAGATGGTCTACGAATACGGAGTGGAATGATCCTGCTCTCCGTAGATAATTCTGTCAGGGGCTATCTGAGAGGCTGAAGGATGTGTTGGCCTTTCATGAATCCTGAGTCATTGGAAGCAGCTATGTCCCTTGCTGTACGTCTTGATAGACGCCTGAGAGAGAGATCTAGGGTTCCTCACCCTGATGACGTACTGTCGAATAATGTGGTATCTTCTTTTGACACTTAGGGTGGAGAGACACCTGTGGTTACGCCTTGTGACGAGCCTATGCAGTTGGGAGGAGCTACTCCTGGAACTGCTGGCAAGAGCTTTGGTCATATGAAGGGAGTCTGTTTTTGTTTTGTGAAAGAAGGGACATTTTGTGAATATATGTTCGTATGTTCAGCGTCAAGGTGAAAAAAAAAAAATCCTCCCTATTGGTGGTGTGGGTGGGGAGCCAGAAAACTTTCTTTTTTCATTTACTGGTAGTACCCGTTTTCTCCTGTCGGCCACGGTGGCGTTAGACTCCAAAACTGTGGGAATTGAGGTGTTTATTGACAGTGGGGCAGGGGTTAACCTAGTTGATGGTCAGGCTACTTTCACACTGGCGTTTCTGGGTCCGCTTGTTAGATCCATTTCATGGCTCTCACAAGCGGTCCAAAACGGATCAGTTTAGCCCCAATGCATTCTGAATGGATAAGGATCCGTTCAGAATGCATCAGTTTGCCTCCGTTCAGCCTCCATTCCGCTCTGGAGGCGGACACCAAAACGATGCGGAGGCAAACAGATCAGTCCTGACTTACAATGTAGTCAATGGGGACTCATCCGTTTTCACTGATACAATATGGTGCAATTAAAAACGGATCCGCCTCCCGTTGACTTTAAGTGTAAGTCAAAACGGATCCGTTTGCATTATCATGAACAAAAAAAAAACTGCAGTACTGCCTGCGGCCTGCGCGATCATCAAGCTTCTTAGGGCAACAGCCTCAAAAGTCTCACTGGGCATGCGCCGAGGAAGAAGAACAGGGCATTTCTTGAAGGTAGAAGATGACGTGGCGAGGGAGCGGAACCGTTTGCCGGGGCTGTGGGAGGTTATTTCAGGATCAAGGCGTTCTTGGGTTTAAAATTAAGGCGGGCTGGGCACTGCAGGGGGGGGGGGGGGCGTTACTGGGCTCCAGAGAGGAAAAAAAACGCCCCTCTGGGCACCTTGGAGCTTCATTAGCATATCAGAAAAAGAGCTTTTATCAAAATGACAAAACGAAATAAAGTAAGAAGACCACTGCAGGAAATAAGGTACTTTATTGAACATGGACAATGTTGAAAGCTTAAAATGCTAAAAGCAGGTGACAGATTCCCTTTAAGCAGATATAGAGAGGGATGTCGTTGATGAGCTCTAACTAATCTACTTAGCTTAGCTTCTAACGCAAGTTGTGTAGAGTCTCTTTCTTTTTTCAACCGAGATCAACCGAGAAGCTACTCCCACTAGCTTACCCCTTATGAAAGCTCTGTGAGTGAGCCATAATAACATAGGGTTAGTCTCTGGAGTGGTGTTATCAGCAAAGAAATTCTGCAGATCAGTGTGGAGCTGATCATGGATGGTCGGGCGGGTTAAAAGCGATTCGTTGAGTCCCCACGAATAGGGAGCATGGCTAGGGCCCGTAAGGACCAATTCTACCATGACTATATCATGATCATATATCATGATCAGACCAGGATGACATTATATGCCTAGAGTATAGCAACTAGGGCAAGACGGACCCAGAGGGAAGAATCATATCAATGCCAGTATACACATGATGAGCCGGGGAATAGTAAGCATAACTCCTCTGCGAACCATTATTCTCTCTCCAGGTATCAGCTAGCGAGAGGGACTCCATTACCTGATGGATTTTAGCCGATACAGCTGCTGGGGGGGGGGGGGGGGGGTCCAAGACCAGGTTGTGGACAAAATTGAAGTCCCCACACCATAAAAGTTTATGATAGGTGAGTGGTTCAATGACCCTCCTAATGTGACAGAAGAAGGTGATGGGATCCTCGGTCGGGGCATACACATTAGCTATACACAATGTTTCATCTCTATAAGTGCCTACCAAAATCACATAACGGCCCTCAGGGTCTATGATAGATTGTGTTACAGAGAATGAAAATGAGTTTTTAAGCAAAGTAATCACTCCTCTACTTTTAGAGCGGTATGTGGAGGAAAAGAACCTGGTATAATGTGGGTGAAAATATTTTGAGTGTGAGGAAGCAGTAAAGTGCGACTCCTGCAGGCAGAGAACATCGGGCACATGCCTCTTGTAATTAAGAAAGGCCGTTTTGCGTTTTTATAGGGAATTAAAACCCCTCACATTGTGAGTTTAGGATTTTACACATAAAATGGAAGGTAAGAAAGCTGATGCATGATGGGGCGCCCAATTACTCCACCGGCAGGAGATATCTCGTCAGCTCGGGTTTCAAGATCCGACACTCTGTTTCCAATGTCCTTTATCTGGCAGGAAAATTCAGTTACAGCCTGCGAGAGTTCGGAGCGGAACAGTGAGGCAATATTCTTGTAGAGGTCCCCCTGGCCTTGATCTTCAGTCGCATTGCTATTTGGTGGACCACTGTCAATGGACGAGGCAGGGCTGGCAGGGGACATCACCGATGTTTGCCATGATGGATTGCGAGGTGAGTCTGAATAACTCCGGTAGCGTCTGCGAGGGGTTTGGTGTACCGGAAGCTTTTGTCTTGCCCTTGGTGCAGGTCATTCTTTGGGACCCTAGCATGGGTATAAAATGCTGGTGGAGCCTTGAAATCGGCGCTAAAGCGGGATTAATCTGGCGGGTGGTGCGGAGCTCACAACAACATGATTATTGATTACAGCTCAGCCTTTAACACCATCCCTCCCAACAAGTTGTCAACGAAACTGAACAACTTGGGTCTCAGCTCACACCTGTGCAACTGGATACTGGATTTTCTTACAAATAGACCACAAATCGTACGCATGGGCAAGCACTTTTCTTCATCCTTAACACTAAACACTGGGGTACCGCAAGGCCGTGTGTGTGCCCTCTCCTTTACTCCCTCTTTACAAATGACTATAAACCTATTCACAATACCAATACCATTATAAAATTTGCAGATGACACGACCGTGATAGGCCTAATCTCCAACAATGATGAAACATCCTATAGGAAAGAGGTTGAGAACCTAGAGAGATGGAGTAAGAACAACAACCTCATTCTGAATACCAAGAAAACAAAGAAGCTAATTCTGGATTTTAGGAAGAAGAAACAAAATGGACACCAGTCCATTAGCATTAATGGTGTAAATGTGGAGATAGTTCAAAGTTTCAGATTCTTGGGAGTTCATATTACTCAGGACCTGTCATGGATAAAAAACACAACAGAAATTACCAAAAGAAGGCCTTCAGAGGCTTTATTTTCTGAGGAGTCTGAAGAAAGCACAACTCCCAAAACAGCTGCTTGTCAATTTTTACAGGTGCACCATAGAATCTGTTATCACATACTGCATTACAGTGTGGTACTCCGGCTGCTCTTCTGAGGACAAGAACACCCTCAAGCGCATCATCAGAATGGCTGGCAGAATCACTGGTACTCAGTTACCATCACTGGATGACATCTTCACTGCTCGCTGCAGCAACAGGGCAAAAATTATCTGCGGGGATCCAACTCACCCCGGCCACAGTCTTTTCGCTCCGCTACCCTCTGGTAGACGTCTTAGAGCCCTACATGCCCGCACCACTAGGCTGAAGAACAGCTTTTACCCCAAAGCAATCAGTCTCCTAAATGCTCAGAGATTATTGCCCCTTCCTAGGATAGAAACTACCACAGACTGAAAGTGACTGCTGCATTCATGACCCCATGATGACCTCTTGTCTGCAGTGGTGTCTGAATCAGTGTGTATATATACTCACAAGCACTTCCTACTTTGCTCTTGCTATATATATGCTGTGAACTGTGAATAGTAATGCCTTCTAGTGCAATGTTTTTTTTTTTTTCTAGTGTAATGCTTTAGTTTAAATGTCAGTTCTTGTTCCTCTGTCCATGGCATCTAGGATTGCTCCAAACAACATTTCACTGTATTGTACATTGTATTACATTGTATTGTACAGTGACAATAAACTCATCTTATCTTATCTTATCCTATAAGCCACGCACATGCGCTCCCGGGTTGCTGTCCCTTTAAATATCAAACTAGAAGGTAGAACTCCAGGTATGATTTATAGAGTTATAAGCTGATTACATAGATGGAACCATGTGTAGGTCTGTATATGCTGATTACATAGGTGGCACCATGTGCAGGTCTGTATATGCTGAGTACATAGATGGCACCTTTTAGGTTTGCTGTTTTTCTGCACAGAAAGGGCCAAGCTGTAGGTGTGCGTGGGTCCTAGCTCGGTATTGTTATTTAGGGGAGCCTCACTATCTCCCTCTTGTTAACTGGGGCCAAGGAGATAGAGCACCCTAGGTGCACTCCTATATATTGACCTCACAGGGGTGTTTGTGAGACTGGATGGAGTGTCTTGTGGGCTTATGCCCTAGGTTTGAAGGTGGGGGCCTTTGAGATGGGCACTCGTCACCAGGGAGTCCTGACAGTGAGACACGAGGCAGCTAGTCTAGTGGTGCTGGTGAGTGGCGCTGGCCAAGCAAAGGTCTATATTGTGTGATGGGGCCTGCTGCTTAGTTGTGAAGGGCTTTGATCAATTGCGCCCGTATGCGACAATTACGTCTTCCAAAAATCGAGGCCGGGGATTTATAGGCCTTAGTAGGCCTCAGCCGTATCTCCAGTGTTGAAGGTCCGTTGGAGCCCAGAAGGGTCTCTTTTGTCAGTGGGCGATGTGCCCGATTAGATTAAGGGCTTGTTGTGCGGGAAAGGCGCCTGTATCAGGGCTGATGGAGCTTCTCAGCCAGGACATCCGTTTAAAGGTGGGTGATTTTCATCAAGAATCCATCTTGTGTTTTGTGCTGAAGGGTCTGCCTGCTCCAGTGGTGCTAGGTCATACCATGGTTAAGTAAACATAATCCCTCTTTACTTTAATTGGCAAGCGAGACAGATTCTTGATTGGAGTGATTATTGCATAGACAACTGTCTCAGCACATCTCTTTCTGTTGTAACCACTAAAGCTGTACCTTCCTTTATTTATGATGTTGCTGTTGTATTCTCTGAAAGTGGAGACCAGGAGTTACCCCCACATAGAGAGTATGATTGCCCTATCAACCTTATTCCCAGAGCTAAATTGCCCAAATATCGATTGTATAATCTTTCTGAACCCGAAAGAGCAGCCATGCGAGAGTATATCACCAAGAGTTTGGCTAAGGGACATATTAGACCCTCCAAATCCCCAGTTGATGCAGGGTTTTTCTTTGTTAAGAAGAAGGACTAAACTATTAGGCCATGTCTGGATTTCCGTGAGCTTAATCACATTACTGTCCGTGATCCCTATCCCCTTCCTTTGATCCCAGATTTGTTCAATCAGATTGTCGATGCCAAGGTGTTCTCTAAGTTGTGTTTGAGGGGGGAATATAATCTGCTAAGGTTCAAGGACGGGGACTAAATGGAAGTTGGCCTTTAAAACCCCTGAAGGTCATTTTGAGAATTTGGTCATGCCTTTTAGGTTGACCAATGCTCCTGCTGTTTTTCAACATTTCATCAATGACATCTTTTATCATCTGGCAGGCAGGTTTGTGGTGGTGTATCTGCATGATATTTTAATTTATTCCCCCGACATGGAGAAGCATCAGGAACACGTAAGACAGGCCTTACAGATCCTATGGGAGAATAAATTGTATGCTAAGATGGAGAAGTGCGTATTTGCGGTTCCGAAAGTGCAATTCCTGGGTTACCTACTCTCATCTTCGGGTTTTCATATGGATCCGGAAAAAGTCTGTGCTGTGTTGGACTGGGATCGACCCAAAAATCTGAAAGTGCTCATGCGATTTTTGGGGTTCACCAACTACTACCGTAAATTTATCTTGAATTACTCGATTGTTGTTAAACCATTAACAGATATGACTAAGAAAGGTGCAGATTTCTCAGTCTGTTCTGATGAGGCATTACATGCCTTTTCAGTGGTAAAGGAATGTTTTGCTTCCTCTCCTATACTGGTGTAGCCAGATGTGTCACAGCCATTTATTGAGGAGGTTGACGTATCGTAGGTAGGGGTAGGAGCGCAGGGTCCATCACCTAGTAAAAGGGGCCCATGTGCTTTCTTCTTTGCTTCTATAAGAAACTCTCGGCTGCTGAAAGAAATGATGACGTAGGCAATAGAGAATTGCTGGCCATTAAATTGGCTTTTGAGGAATGCTGTCATTGGTTGGAAGATGCGGTTTATCCCATTACAGTAATTACTGATCACAAAAATCTGGCTTACCTGGAGTCGGCTAAACGTCTGAACCTAAGGCAGGCCAGATGGTTGTTGTTTTTTTCACCAGATTTTATTTCATTGTCACAGTCACGGCTGAGGATGGGGGAAACCCTCAGCCGTGCGATGATGGAAGATGGTTGCTGCTTGACCAGGACAACAGGATTAGGGAGCAGGTCACCTCCTATCGCGTCCCTAACCTGACCCTAATTCCTAGCTGCATGGGCCGACCTTTAAGGTAGGAGGACCCATGCTCAGGAACCTCGGAGCCCTAACTCACCCTCCGACCAGTCCCTGGACTAGAAGTCAGGGTAAGACAACCTGTTCCTTCTGTATACGGAGGAACAGGAGTCTCACTGGCCAAGCTGCAAGGAAGGGAGAACAAATACAACCTATGGCAATGGCAGGTACTTGCCACAAACATAACACTCACCTGCCACAGACACAAAGCCTGGAACCCATGTGGAAGTACTGCTATCCACAAACACAAGGACTCAGCACACATCACACGGGAACGCAGGACCATAGGTGCAATAAACAAGCATAAAACCAAACACATCTTCTAGACACCAAACGACATTATATTTGCTATGACCAGAAGGATGGCCCCCACTGGCAGTTGGTAAGTAACCAGGAGGATGTCTCTAGCAAGCATGGCTGAAGCACCCTCCCTGACTACTGCCTACAACTGAGGCTATACAGGGAGTGCAGAATTATTAGGCAAGTTGTATTTTTGAGGATTAATTTTATTATTGAACAACAACCATGTTCTCAATGAACCCAAAAAACTCATTAATATCAAAGCTGAATATTTTTGGAAGTAGTTTTTAGTTTGTTTTTAGTTTAAGCTATTTTAGGGGGATATCTGTGTGTGCAGGTGACTATTACTGTACATAATTATTAGGCAACTTAACAAAAAACAAATATATACCCATTTCAATTATTTATTTTTACCAGTGAAACCAATATAACATCTCAACATTCACAAATATACATTTCTGACATTCAAAAACAAAACAAATCAGTGACCAATATAGCCACCTTTCTTTGCAAGGACACTCAAAAGCCTGCCATCCATGGATTCTGTCAGTGTTTTGATCTGTTCACCATCAACATTGCGTGCAGCAGCAACCACAGCCTTCCAGACACTGTTCAGAGAGGTGTACTGTTTTCCCTCCTTGTAAATCTCACATTTGATGATGGGCCACAGGTTCTCAATGGGGTTCAGATCAGGTGAACAAGGAGACCATGTCATTAGATTTTCTTCTTTTATACCCTTTCTAGCCAGCCACGTTGTGGAGTACTTGGACGCGTGTGATGGAGCATTGTCCTGCATGAAAATCATGTTTTTCTTACCTTGCAGACTTCTTCCTGTACCACTGCTTGAAGAAGGTGTCTTCCAGAAACTGGCAGTAGGACTGGGAGTTGAGCTTGACTCCATCCTCAACCCAAAAAGGCCCCACAAGCTCATCTTTGATGATACCAGCCCAAACCAGTACTCCACCTCCACCTTGCTGGCGTCTGAGTCGGACTGGAGCTCTCTGCCCTTTACCAATCCAGCCATCTGGCCCATCAAGACTCACTCTCATTTCATCAGTCCATAAAACCTTAGAAAAATCAGTCTTGAGATATTTCTTGGCCCAGTCTTGACGTTTCAGCTTGTGTGTCTTGTTCAGTGGTGGTCGTCTTTCAGCCTTTCTTACCTTGGCCATGTCTCTGAGTATTGCACACCTTGTGCTTTTGGGCACTCCAGTGATGTTGCAGCTCTGAAATATGGCCAAACTGGTGGCAAGTGGCATCTTGGCAGCTGCACGCTTGACTTTTCTCAGTTCATGGGCAGTTATTTTGCGCCTTGGTTTTTCCACACGCTTCTTGCGACCCTGTTGACTATTTTGAATGAAACGCTTGATTGTTCGATGATCACGCTTCAGAAGCTTTGCAATTTTAAGAGTGCTGCATCCCTCTGCAAGATATCTCACTATTTTTGACTTTTCTGAGCCTGTCAAGTCCTTCTTTTGACCCATTTTGCCAAAGGAAAGGAAGTTGCCTAATAATTATGCACACCTGATATAGGGTGTTGATGTCATTAGACCACACCCCTTCTCATTACAGAGATGCACATCACCTAATATGCTTAATTGGTAGTAGGCTTTCGAGCCTATACAGCTTGGAGTAAGACAACATGCATAAAGAGGATGATGTGGTCAAAATACTCATTTGCCTAATAATTCTGCACGTAGTGTATAGGGCCAAGAGGCCACACCCAACAATCAGACACACCCCATGACTCACACACACAGAAAGGGAGTTAACCCTTCCAAAACCACAGAAGGGAAAACACAACTTAAAGGGGAAGTGTCCAATCAACGAACACACTGTGGCTGTTGCCGCCGGCAATGACATGGGTGGCAACCATGTCCCAGGAGTCAGCCCAAAGGCCGGGACACTGCCACCACATGTACACAATACAACCAAACGTTGCCAGGGACAGCCACAGTGAAGGGAAGATGTCAGTGCACACCAAACACAAAACAGAGTGCACACAGACATACAAAAGTGCTTACAAACACGCACACAACTCCAAGGGGACCGCACACATAGCTGTTGTCCGCGGCAACCGCACCTGAGGCTAACAACAATATGCCTCCAGATGCGGTTGACACTACAACCCAAACCGCGGGCAACTGTATGCGGCTCCCAAGGAGTCACGGCCATAAACATGGTCGTGACAGTCACCTATCGCCCTGTGATTAAGAGCGTCAAGGCGGATGCCTTGTCGCGTAGTTTTCCTGGGGGGGGGGGGGGGGGGCGGTGATTCGGAAGATCCTGGTCCTATCTTGTCTGAAGGGATAGTAATATCCGCTCTTTATTCCGACCTTGAAGCAGAGGTGTTGGAGGCCCAGGGAGATGCACGAGATTTTTGTCCTCCGGGAAAGTTGTTTGTTACTTCTGAATTATGGCACAAGGAGTTCGAGGAACATCACTGTACAGTTCTTACAGGACACCCTGGGAGCAGATCCACTGTCGATCTCATCTCTCGTAGATTCTGGTGGCCGGGGTTGCGTAAATGTGTGGACGGCTATGTGTCAGCCTGTAGTACTTGTGCACGTGCTAAGGTGACACATACTCGGCCTTCAGGATCTCTACTTCCGTTGTCCTTCCCGTCCAGACCTTGGACTCATTTGTCCATGGACTTTATCACAGATTTGCCGAATTCCTCAGGAAAAACTGTTATTCTGGTGGTTGTTGATAGATTCAGTAAGATGTCTCACTTTATAGCATTACCAGGGCTACCTAATGCTAAAACTCTCGCACAAGTGTTTGTTGACAACATTGTGAAGCTACATGGTATTCCCTCTGATGTGGTGTCTGATAGGGGGACTCAGTTTGTTTCCAGATTCTGGAAGGGGTTTGCACTCGCTTGGGGGGTACAATTGTCCTTTTCTTTGGCCTTTCACCCTCAGTCGAACGGACAGACTGAGAGCACTAACCAGAATCTAGAGACTTATCTGAGGCAGGAGTCCACTGATAAGTTGCCGTTTTTGGGGGCATATTAGTTCTATCCGCAGTTTGTCAAATTTTCTGGTACTGAGACTCTTCTTTGTCATCTATTTGGTGGAAAATTCTAAATAATCTGAAAAAGATGGGCAAGAAATATAAACGAATGGCTGACAAGAGATGTATGAGTAGTCCGGACCTGAGAGTGGGTGATTCTGTGTGTCTGTCCACAAGAAACATTAAGTTGAAAGTACCTTCGTGGAAGTTGGGCCCAAGGTTTATTGGTCCATAAAACATCTCTGCCATTATTAACCCGGTAGTCTTTAGTCTTGACCTTCCGCAGACTTTAAAGATTCATAATGTTTTCCACAAATCATTACTGAAGAGATATGTCGAACCTGCTGAACTGTCCTCCCTGCCACCCCCTCCTGTCATGGTGGATGGTAATCTTGAATTTCAGATCGCCAGGATAGTGGACTCCCGAATTCTCTGTAGATCCCTCCATTATCTCGTTCACTGGTAGGGTTACGGTCCAGAGGAGAAAATGTGGGTTCCAGTGGCCGACGTTAATGCCAGTCGCCTTGTGAAAGGGCTACTCCGGATAGAAGATCGGAGAGACTGACTGCACGTGAGGTTAAATGACAGTCTCTTGATTCTCAGTGTTGTGTGTTGGTAATGACCACACCTCTTGTCAGGTGCAGCCTGTGGTCATTACTGCATTCCCTACTTAGTTTGGTCTCACACTTCATACCATGCGGTTGATTTTCTCTGCTTGGATTTGGAAGAGTTGGTGTGTGGACCTTTCCTGTGTTCCTGCTCATCCATTTTCTATAAGATAAGTTGTCTTGCTCTTTGTATTTAGTTGTTTCCCTGTGCCTGTCGTTACTAGGCCTCAGGGAGATGCTGGTTCGTTCACCTGGGAAGGAACCAGTAGTCTCATTTCCTGCCACTACCTAGGGCATTTCAGGGCTCCTAGGGTCTAGGTTCCGGCATATATCTTTTTTTCCACCTTCAGGGTCTATACATACTGACAGGAGTCAAAACCAGGTTTAGGGGCTTCCTAGGAGGTGACCCTTTCCCTAGCCTTGAGGCCAGGGGAGGGCTGGCAGCCTTAGTCCTGGGGGGCAAATCCAGTCAAGTGGGACCATTTTTTAGCCCCGTCCATTATTAAAAGCCCCTCCTACATATAACAGGCCATTCCCAACAAACACTGTACAGCTGAAATTCTATTGTTGAGGCTTGTCTCTGCACATCATATGGAGAGGGGAGGGCCTGTCCTGGCTGCACTGCCTCCTTCACATTATACAATAAACAACAGCAGGCTACAGCCAGGAAGCTCCTCCGCTCTCCTCCCTCACCAGATCCTGCTCAAGGCCTGTGGTTCCCCTCCACCAACTGCCACCCGCTCGTGGCCTGCTGCCCCCTTTGGCCGTCCTCACCCAGCTCTGAATCCTCCTTCTACAAATGGCAGGGAGTGGAGCCAGAGCATCTTCTCTCCTACACAGCACCACATACCTCTTACATCCAATGATGTCACCTTTGTTGTAGACGTTCTCTTTCTTTATCTTCTCCATTCAGGCCCGACCACCATGATGATTTTTCAGCCATCTCCCGTCTTTGCAGAGATTGACAAACAGACATTAGTTTCCCACATTTCCATCATCTTTGCATCTTCTGAACACCCTTTCCTGCCACCCCCAATACTATACTGCAGAAGCACCCCCCCTTGAAATACTACAACACAGATAGTGCCCCCTTCAACAATTATTGGCACACAGTGCTCTAAAAAATAACTGCGCCCAGACACTAATAGTATAAAGATAATATCCTCCCAAAATAATTGTGCTAAGCTGATACAGTGCCAGGGTGCCAGCCCCCCCCCCCCCCCCCCAAAAAAAAAAAAAGTAACAGTGCTCCCCACACTTAGTAGTAATAATACCCCTATAGTGCCCATACTAGTAATCATGTTCCTCATAGCCCCCCAATAGTAGTAAAGCTCTGCATAATAACTCCTAGTAGTAATAATTCTCCCTATAATATGACAGTACATGAAATACCCCCGCTTAGTGCCCACAGTTGAGCTAATGTCCCCATAATGTATGCCAGTATCAAATACCTCTATATAATGCCCCAGTAAATGCCCTCATAGTGCTCCTCTTTCCCTTCCCCATAGTGTCCCCCATAATATGCCAGTAAAAAAATGCCCCTTCTTAGTGCCCCCAGAAGATGCTCCTATACAGTGTTGGACTGGGGTGCCTAGGGCCCACCAGTAAAATTTATTTTGGGGGCCCACCGTACGGGGCACATTCAAATACAATAAAAAAAATCTAACAAGTTTTTTTATATGAACATAGGCTGGTTGAGGTGCTGTACATAGAATATATATACAGGTCCTTCTAAAAAAATTAGCATATTGTGATAAAGTTCATTATTTTCTGTAATGTACTGATAAACATTAGACTTTCATATATTTTAGATTCATTACACACCAACTGAAGTAGTTCAAGCCTTTTATTGTTTTAATATTGATGATTTTGGCATACAGCTCATGAAAACCCAAAATTCCTATCTAAAAAAATTTGCATATCATGAAAAGGTTCTCTAAACGAGCTATTAACCTAATCATCTGAATCAACTAATTAACTCTAAACACCTGCAAAAGATTCCTGAGGCTTTTAAAAACTCCCAGCCTGGTTCATTACTCAAAACCGCAATCATGGGTAAGACTGCCGACCTGACTGCTGTCCAGAAGGCCATCATTGACACCCTCAAGCAAGAGGGTAAGACACAGAAAGAAATTTCTGAACGAATAGGCTGTTCCCAGAGTGCTGTATCAAGGCACCTCAGTGGGAAGTCTGTGGGAAGGAAAAAGTGTGGCAGAAAACGCTGCACAACGAGAAGAGGTGACCGGACCCTGAGGAAGATTGTGGAGAAGGACCGATTCCAGACCTTGGGGGCCTGCGGAAGCAGTGGACTGAGTCTGGAGTAGAAACATCCAGAGCCACCGTGTACAGGCATGTGCAGGAAATGGGCTACAGGTGCCGCATACCCCAGGTCAAGCCACTTTTGAACCAGAAACAGCGGCAGAAGCGCCTGACCTGGGCTACAGAGAAGCAGCACTGGACTGTTGCTCAGTGGTCCAAAGTACTTTTTTCGGATGAAAGAAAATTTTGCATGTCATTCGGAAATCAAGGTGCCAGAGTCTGGAGGAAGACTGGGGAGAGGGAAATGCCAAAATACCTGAAGTTCAGTGTCAAGTACCCACAGTCAGTGATGGTCTGGGGTGCCATGTCAGCTGCTGGTGTTGGTCCACTGTGTTTTATCAAGGGCAGGGTCAATGCAGCTAGCTATCAGGAGATTTTGGAGCACTTCATGCTTCCATCTGCTGAAAAGCTTTATGGAGATGAAGATTTCATTTTTCAGCACGACCTGGCACCTGCTCACAGTGCCAAAACCACTGGTAAATGGTTTACTGACCATGGTATTACTCTGCTCAATTGGCCTGCCAACTCTCCTGACCTGAACCCCATAGAGAATCTGTGGGATATTGGGAAGAGAAAGTTGAGAGACGCAAGACCCAACACACTGGATGAGCTTAAGGCCGCTGTCGAAGCATCCTGGGCCTCCATAACACCTCAGCAGTGCCACAGGCTGATTGCCTCCATGCCACGCCGGATTGAAGCAGTCATTTCTGCAAAAGGATTTCCGACCAAGTATTGAGTGCATAACTGAACATAATTATTTAAAGGTTGACTTTTTTTGTATTAAAAACACTTTTCTTTTATTGGTCGGATGAAATATGCAAATTTTTTTAGATAGGAAATTTGGGTTTTCATGAGCTGTATGCCAAAATCATCAATATTAAAACAATAAAAGGCTTGAACTACTTCAGTTGGTGTGTAATGAATCTAAAATATATGAAAGCCTAATGTTTATCAGTACATTACAGAAAATAATGAACTTTATCACAATATGCTAATTTTTTGAGAAGGACCTGTATGTAGTGCAGTAAGTCTACTGTGTTATGTGCCACTTGTGCAGGGGGTGGGAGACTAAGGGCCCACCTTGCTCAGGGACCCACCGGAGAATTCCCCTGTACCCCTGTGGGCCAGTCCGAGCCTGCTCCTATAGTGCTCCTCTCCCCCATAATGTGCCAGTAAAAATGCCCCTTCTTAGTGCCACCAGATGCCCCAATAGTGCTCCACTCCCCCATAGTGCCCCCAAATAAGGCCCCATAGTGCCGCTCTCCCCTATAATGCCTCCCATAATGTGCCAGTAAAAAATGCCCCCTTAGTGCCACCTTATGCCATAGTGCCCCCCATAATGTTCCAATAAAAAAAGGCCCTTTTAGAGCCCCCACTTCCCCATAGTGCCCCCAAATAATGCCCCTATAGTGCCAACAGATGCCCCATAGTGCCGCTCTCCTTTATGGTGCCCCCCATAATGTGCCAATAAAAAAAATGCCCCTTTAGAGCCCCCAGATGCCCTCATAGTGCTCCTCTCTCCCATGGTGCCCCCCCATAATGTGCCAGTAATAAATGCCCCCAGAATGCCACCCCCCAAAAAATTGGGGCTGTAAGAAATGACAGCTCCCCCCATAAAGGGAAAAATAAAGAAAAAAAAAACACTAATACTTACCTCCATCAGCAGCGATGCGATGCAGGCCTCTTCCGGCCTGTGTCCACCGCTGTGCGCTGCCCGGCTAAGGCGGTACGATGATAATCATGTAATCGCGCTGCCTGAGTAGGCCTCTGATAGGCTGCAGGCAATAGTGCCTGCGACTTATCAGAAGAACAGGGAAGGGAGACGCCTCTCCCTCCCCTGCCGCAGCACAGTTATCTGTATCGCTGTCCTGAGGACGGTGATACAGATGAATATAGAGATGAGCGCTTCCAAAATGGAAGCGCTCATCTCCTACTGCCCGCCGCCACCACCGCCGACGCAATTACATCCAGGGCCATTTTTTTAGGGCGGCCTGGGGGGCAATTGCCTCCCTGCCCCCCTTTCCAACCCGCCCCTGCTTGAGGCCTAGTTCTGTGTCCCTCCCCTCCGCTGTATTTGTGATAGATAATGATACAAGATAAAACTGCCACAATATATCAATCATAGCTCACTTGTGGCCACCCTTAGGTAGTAAAAAATCTGAGAAACAGATAAAAAACATCCTGCACAATGAAATAAATGAATATGCAGATCTACAGTATATGGCTACATTTATAAAAAGAAAAATCACAGAAAATAATGCACTAACACAATGTCACGGACGGTGTACAGGAAACAAGACAAAGCAACATGCATATATGACTCACTGGATTTAAAGCTAAGGAACCAAGGGGAGACCCCTGCACAAGACCTAGCACTTTCCCTGGCTGCTCAGCCTATGCAAAGATCCCAGAGGTGGATGGTTGCATATCCACGTACCTCGACTATATAACCCCTGAACACCCTACAATAGTGAGGGGACACGACCACCGGCTCCCTACACCAGAAAATAACAGATGAAAGTACAGCATTTAACTTTAGTAGCAGACTGGAAAATGGGATCAGCATGCACACACACTCCAGGAAGAAATATAAGCCGCCCAGTAATGCATCATGGGGAGGAATTTAAAGGGAAGCAATCAGTCCAACTACATGACAGCTGAGAGAGGCTAACGAGATGAGGAACTGAACAGCACAACAAAGAAAACTCAAGGAGGAGCTTCTGAAAGGCTTCTGTCAGAGCTTCTCAGCTGTCTGGTTGTGACACACAATAGATACAAACATATAATATGGACTAAGCCCTCACTCTGATATGATAAAATATGATACTCAACCAATATATTTTTGACCAAGACACATCTGTGCCCACCTACCCAGTGCCACAGTGGTCTCAGTCAGGGAGGTCCTACTCTAAACCTACCTATGCCGTTTGGCATCTACATTCAGGAGAGCAGACCCTGCACATATAGTGTGCTGCTCCTAGTCACCTCCATGTGCATCAGCAACCAATGAGAGGAGGAGCACACACCGCTATATGTACCACCTTAATCAAGGTCCCATGTGGGATAGGTAGGGAAAAATGCACAAAAATGCTGCTCACTGTGCTGGTACGTGGGCACAGATGTGTTTTGATCACAATATATTGGTTGAGAGTCTCAGATTTTATCATATCACAGTAAGGGCTTAGTCTATATATAATGTTTGTATCTATTGTGTATTTTTGGTGATTTTTCTTTTCCACCCTTAGATAGATAAACTAATGCCATTACACAGACTGACTATGGAAGCGTAGTAAACCAGCAATGGGCAAACACCCAAATACTGTAGACAATATATTGGTTAGGTGTACAAGATGACCCAGAGTAAACCAGTTACAATGACACTATTAGCTGGAGGTCAATACCATTCTATTAATAGGAACTCACTGATCCAAATACAAAGATAATAAAGATACGGTCCATAACCAGGACAACTCACGCAGCTGAGAGATTGCAGGAACAATGCTGGGAGTGATGCTGTTGTTGTGGCATTACTTCATCTATCTAAGGGTGGCCACAAGTGACCTAGGCTTGATATATTGCGGCAATTTTATCTTGAATCATTATCATTTATCATCTTTACCCTATTTGTGTATTTGTCTCCTGATGAACCCAACAGGGAGAAACATGCTGGTATGCTCTGGGGTATAATATGGTACTAACAGGGGTAGGTTCATGGGCAGGGGTCACCCACCATCAGAGTCATTCCCTTTGTTCAGGGCTAGACAGGGTCTTTTCAGGGATAGTTCTCCCTGTTAGGACACTGCCTGCCACTTGTCATCCTCTGCCTATGCCCCTATCTGTGTGTTTATTGTTGTTTGTATAGTGTGGGCAGGGTTTGTCTATTAGGTAGTTTATATCAATGGTTTTATACCCCATGCTCTCCCTTATTACTTTAACTCGCATGGTCATTTCCTTCTGTCTAGATTTTTTTTTCTGTGATTTGTAATTACAGCTACTCCATCCCATTCACTTCAAAGACACTGCCCTATCCTATTCACTTGAACAGGAAGGAAACATCCCATTGATGTGAATGGGATGGAGTAGCTGTAATTACATCTGCTCATCGCTGCAGTTGTGAAGTCGAGCAGGTAAACAATAAAGAGTAGACAGCGCTAATAGGAGCGCTGCTTTCTCATCAAACAGCTGATCTGATATTGATGACCTCTCTTGAGGATAGGTCATCAATATAAAAAAAAATCTGACAACCCCTTTAACTCCCATTCAATTCTATTGGAGTTATGGAAACAGTATATCACACTCACTATAGCTGTCTCTGTAATCCCAACTACCTCCTGCATTCAGTATCAAGGAAAAAAAAGTCGGTACATCTGCATATACTAAAATGTTCTAAAACAATACCCCAGAGCTGAGCATTTTCCTAGTGAAAGCAAGCCTGAAATGTCTGTCTGTCTCAGCCATGCCAGTGTTCAGCATCATACCCATACCACAAGAGGAGCAGCAGTATTCCCTTGTAGCTAGGCTGTAGAAATCTGAGCCTGAAAGAAATCTGCCCTCCCTCCTGGATTTAAAAAAAATACTGGTCTGGGAAACAGAAGTCTCCATTCTGTGCAGCCTCATAATAACAGCTGGATTCCCCTCCTCCTCCTCCTCCTGTGACTGGCGATCTCCCCTCCGCTTCCTCTTTTGTTTCATACATTCAGTAATGCAGAGTGAGTGCATGTGAGACAGGCACATCCATTGGAAGGACTGGGCACACACTGCTGGACTGCATGGGATGCATCATGCACACATGATACTGCAGGGGCCCTGGACGTGCCCTTCATGAATGCTAGGAAGGACAAGGTGTGATCTGCACCCAGGGGCCACAGTGAGCTGCTGCTGTCACTGCTGTGCCCACTCCAGCCACTGCTTCCTCCCCCACGTTGAGCCCATCGCCTGCAGGGAGTGGCTGGGCTGAGAGACTGCAGGGCTGGGCTGGGACCCACAGCATCTGATACCCAGGCTCCAGTGGATGATGACATGTCCAAGAGGTAAGGGCATAATCTGCGGGCATTGCACAGGGTGGGCATGGCAAGGGTGTGTAAGGGAGTCACCAGCAACCCTCAGGGATCTGCAACAAAGGAGGCAGAATGCAGCCGGCGTGGCACCGGTGCTGTGCTCCATGCTGCCTGGCAGAGGTAGTGGGCATGCTGCTGGCCGGCTGTGCAGCATCAGGGGGGCTTAATGGCATCTAATCACACACTGAGAGGGGCAGCAGAGGCTGAACAGACATTAAAGTGACATTGTACGTTTCTGCTGGAATGAAGGCTGTGTGGGTAAAAGACAATTCTTATAGTCATAAGCTGGGAGAGCATGGAGTGTATGACACATGGGGGGACAATCAGTGTGTACTGAGATATGCATTGGCAGGGTGTGAGGAGATGGCATAGGAAGCAGATGGATACAGATATTAGGTAGCTATAGATATTAGATAAATATGTAAATAGTGGGTGGATGATATATAGATATTAGATTAATAGATAGAGATAGATAATAGATATGTAGATAGCTATTAGGTAGCTATAGATATAAGATGTAATAAATATTAGAGATACATAAAGGTATTAGATAAACATGTAGATAGTCGGTAGATGATATATATTTATTAGATAAGTAGATAGATACATAGAAAGATAAATATTAGAGATAGATATTAGATACGTAGATAGATATTAAGTAGATAATAGATATATTAGATAGGTAGATAGATATTTCTATCAATCTATCAAATATCTATTACACAGATATTACATAGAGAGAGTGAGAGAGAGATATTAGACAAATATTAGATAGATAGATAATGAGATAGGTGGATGGATAGGGACCTGCATGGGCAGACAGGGAGGCTTGTCATTTGTGCTGCTCTAATAGAAGGAATACATAGACGCATATTGTAGCTTCTGTTTGCAAGAAACCTTGGTTGTGGATACATTGTTTCAACTGTGATGACCATTGTAGTAGTACAACTTTTAAGACTACTTTCACACTCGCGTTTGGTGAGGATCCGTCATGGATCTGCACAAACGCATCAGTTCAGATAATACAATCGCATGCATACGTTCAGAACAGATCCGTTTGTATTATCTTTAACATGGCTAAAACGGATGCGTCTTGAACACCATTGAAAGTCAATGGGGGACGGATCCGTTTTCTATTGTAACATATTGTGTCAGTGAAAACGGATCCGTCCCCATTGACTTACATTGTGTGTCAGGACGGATCCGTTTGGCTCAGTTTCCTCAGACGGACACCAAAACGCTGCAAGCAGCGTTTTAGTGTCCGCCTCCAAAGCGGAATGGAGGCGGAACGGAGGCAAACTGATGCATTCTGAGCGGATCCTTATCCATTCAGAATGCATTAGGGGAAAAAAAAGATCAGTTTTGGACCGAGTGTGAGATTCCTGAACGGATCTCACAAACGGAAACCAAAACGCCAGTGTGAAAGTAGCCTAAGTTTGGCCATGTAAGTCACGTCTTGGCCCTTCCTGATAGAAAATGTATCATGGTCCATGTGGAGATATGAGGTTCCAGTGTGACATGGATTATATAGTCTAACCCTGCAGCTCTTTTCCTGTTGAGGCCAGCACATCTCTTGTATGTGTTTCTCATCATGTAATGTAGAATGGAACATTTTTTTTTTTATTTGTGTAGAGATTTTGTTTTGTAGAGATCTGTAACTTTTTGACCTATCACATATAAATCTTTCCGGAAAGCTCTGTGGCCCATCACATCACTGTATCCTTGACTGTACTGCAGTAGTTCTCATTTCCACATTTCTCCTTGAGGTTCTTCACTTTAATTCTCATTATTTTCCTTTCTTTTTTAAAAATCTTTTCCTTGTGAAATGGCCATCTAAATATGTTGACATTGTAACCAAGTGTATTGGTTGATGGCTGGATAACCACTTAGTTGACTCCATAACCATCCATTGAGGAGGGGACAAGCTTCCCTACTATGTTTATTCTATCCATGAGTAAGCATTATGTCTGTGAAGGTTCTCATTTATCCAGGTCATGGTATATATCTGTAAAGAATAAATCAAGGCAACTGGACGTACGTTTTCAAGAAATCTACAGTACGTCCAGTTGCCTTGATTTATTCTTTACAGATACATGAGTAAGCAGATATATCAGTGCCAAGTTCTAGGGCCACTTAGAGGAAGCCTTCTAGATGGAACGCTGCTGTGCCATTCCATTAGGGAGGACCTATTACTTGGCATATTAGACCTAATGTCAGGATGACACTGCAGTCATGCTTCTAGATCCTTACAGAAGAATATGGTATTAGAACCATATAACGAGTGTATATTATGTATGTGAGAAAGGGTAATAGGGGTCTTAGTCCTAAATGAGTTTTCATATTTAAGTACCCATTATGTTGATGTTGAGCAATTCAGTTCTCGCATTGCCTACTGATGCCAATCTGTATTTTTATAAAATAAATGACTGTGATAATACTATTTAACATCAAAGTCTTCTTCTCCATGAATGGAATATCACAAGAGTGCAAATGTTTATTGGAAGTAGAAGAGCTTTACCTTGCCACCATGTCTATAATGTGTGAAGCTCAGATAATAGTCTACGCAGGACATGAACTTTTAGTTCTGGGTTCAAGTTATTGGTTGAAGTAGGACAGAAGGTTATGTTGTAATTCAGTTGTGGAGGAGGAGGGTGAACAGCTAATTCCATAGTTTGGGAATACAGGCCCCTCCAAAATCTGCAATAAATGGTGTAATTACTTCCTGTCTCTCTGTATGCTTCTGGAGTGCCAAATCCAATCACGGAAATTCAACTTTTGTTTAGTGTAATGCTGAAATCTTTAGTTTCATTAACGTCTGGTGTATTATCGTAAAGTGTTTTCAGTAGAAGCAGGATAAACAGAGTTATTATAGTCTTTCCTATCGCATAACCATAGATAGAAGGTTCAGCTGACCCAAGAGTGACAGTGGGGAAAAGACTGGGTGCATTGTGTTTTATGATCCTACCAACCTCCTGCTGAGGATTTAGGTTTAAATGTCTTCTGTCAGCAGAACCATTGTAGGAAGAGGGGGTGCAAATGAGCTCTTCACAAGCTCTGCCTCTAAGGCTACCAAATGTGAGGCAGCTATCCTATACGTCAATGTTCCAACTATTAAACAGGCCTTGAGACATTACTCAGATATTAAATAAGCCAGCATCTCATCTGATGACAGTTGTTTTGGGGTAATTGCCCCTCATCACTGCAGAGCAGAGAGTACTGGCTTAAAGTGGTTGTGTCACATCATCAAGTGGCATTTATCAGGTAGAGAAGGTTAACACAACTTACTAAAGTATGTTATTCTCTATATTGCCTCCTTTGATGGCTTGATTCATTTTTCCTTCATTTTATACACTGCTCATTTCCATATTTATGACCGCCCTGCAATCCAACAGCGGTGGCCGTGCTTATACACTTGAGAAAAAAGTACTGACTTCTCTGGTGGCTGGGACCATAGGAGTACACAAAGGCTGGTGCTTTTTTCTACAGTATGGAAGCACAGCCACCACTGATGGGTGGTCATAAGCAGTGCATAATGTGATGGAAAAATGACAATACATTAGTAAGTGCCTTGTATTAACTTTCTCTACATAATAAATGCTATTTGCTGAAGTGAGACAACCCCTTTAACTGGGTGAGAGGCCTAGGTCCGGATTCGGGGGATACTTTATCTCCTTATAGTGAAACAGGCTGGCCTGCGACATGTGCACACATCAGCAGAAGCTAGTAGTCTTGGTCCCATCCTCATCTTTGGCTTTATTTCTGAAAAAACTGAACTTTTAATATATGCAAATGAGCCTCTAAGAGCATCAGGGGAGTTGCCATTACACCTAGAGACTCTGTTCTCCCTCCTGCTCCCGCGCCCTCTGCAATTTGATTGACAGGGACAGGCAGTGTAAACATAATCACACCTGGCCCTGACTTCTCCTAGTCTTGTGCCTTTTCTAATACGCTTCAGTAACCAGCGCAGGCGCAGTACAGGAGAGCGGCTCACTGGCAGTTCTCCTCTGTACTATGGCAGGTACTGAAGTGCACTGCAAAGGCGCAAGACTCGGAGAAGTCAAGGCAAGGCAACATGACATTTTACACTTACTGGCCCTGCCAATCAAAGTGTAGGCAGCCGCATAGAGAAAGGAGACTCTAGGAGTAATGGCAACGCCCCCATTGCTCCTAGAGGCTTTTTTGCATGTATTAAAAGTTCAGTTTTCTCAGAAATAAAGCCATATGGGGGCAGGACCAAGCTTCTGCTGACCAAGTGCCACAGGTCAGCCTGTATCACTACAATGATTCTGGTGGCAAAACCTTTCCCATTCACACGTCCTCAATTCTGTTCCGCATTTTGCGGAATGGAATTGCGGACCCGCATTTCCGTTCCCCCCAAAAATAGAACATGTCCTATTCTTGTCCGCAATTGCTCAGCACATGTCTGCATCGGACGCTCTGATTCCATCAAATATTTTAGAGTAAATGGGGTGCTGTTAATTTAAGTTATGTGGCAGATTCTTTAGGCCCCTTTCACACGAGCGAGGTTTCCGCGCGGGTGCAATGCGTGATGTGAACGCATAGCACCCGCACTGAATCCTGACCCATTCATTTCAATGGGTCTGTGTACATGAGCGTTTTTTTTCATGCATCACTTTTGCGTTGCGTGAAAAACGCAGCATGTTCTATAGTCTGCGTTTTTCACGCAGCCCTGGCCCCATAGAAGTGAATAGGGCTTCAGTGAAAAACACATTGCATCCGGAAGCAAGTGCGGATGCAATACGTTTTTCACTGATGGTTGCTAGGAGACGTTGTTTGTAAACCTTCAATTTTTTATTACTGGCGTGCAAAACGCATCAAAACGCATTGCGGCCACGTGGAAAACAATGGACAACTGACCGCAATCGCAGACAAAACTGAATGAACTTGCTTGCAAAATGGTGCGAGTTTCACTGAACGCATCTGGAGCCAAACCGTCACGCTCGTGTGAAAGAGGCCTTACTGCTTTCATTAGTGTAAGGCTACATGCACACGATCGTTGTTTTGGTCCGCATCCAAGCCACAGTTTTTGTGACTTGGATGCGGACCCATTCACTTCCGCATCTGCATCCGTTGCTCTGTTCCGTGGTCCGCCCAAAAAATATAACCTGTCCTATTCTTGTCCGTTTTGCAGATAAGAATAGGCAGTTATATTAATGGCTGTCCGTGCCGCTCCGCAAATTGCGGAACGCACACGGACGCCATCCTTGTTTTGCGGATCCCCAATTTGCGGACTGCAAAACACACAACAGTCGTGTGCATGTAGTCTAAATGTGAAAGTAGCCTTATAAGAATATACCCCCAGTTCATCCATTTTGGTCCACAAACCATGGATCCGCAAAATACGTATAACTTTCATGTGCACTCCGCATTTTTTTCACTCCCAACAATAGAAATGGCTATTCTCGTCCACAATGTGGACCAAAGTAGGACATGGCCTATAAATTTTGAAAAAAAAATACAGATGTGTGCATAGTTCTATAGAAATGAATGGGTCAATGTGCTATCTGCAAAAAATACAGATGCTATTGATTTAAAAAAAACAACAACGTTGTGTGCATGAAGCTTTACGAAAAATGCCTTGTAGAGCTTGCACGAACACGGTCCGTGGGGCAGCCGCATCGGATCGCGGACCCATTCACTTGAATGGGTCCGCGATCCGGCCGTTCCACAAAAAGATAGGACATGTTCTATCTTTTTGTGAAACAGAAGTATGGGACGAAACCCCACGGAAGCACTCCGTAGTGCTTCCGTAGGGTTCCATTCCGTGCTTCCGTTCCGCACCATTCCGCATCTCCGGATTTGCGGACCCATTCAGCAAACTTGGTCCTGTTCCCATCCGCTGTTTGCGGACCGCAAAAAACAGCACGGTCGTGTGCATGTAGCCTTATAGTGATAAACCACAGCAGTGTAGGATCTGTCAGCTTCAGACAGGTTGTCCATGCTGGATCTCATGGGCCCTGTGATGGCTGGGCCTCATTTTGCTATTATCACGTCATAGTGTTTTTTTGTGTGTTCTTTCTAGTTTATGTTGTCCCATAATTCCAAGAAGAAGACACTAGGGAAATTAGGGTTTTGCATGTCACGTGTACTATTTTGTTCCCTCTGAGATGAGTGTTGGTAGAGTTGTCTAGTGTTTGTGTCTCTCAGCTGAGTGACTGTGCACCTTTCTAGGGCGAACGCGAAGGGAGAGATGACTAAATCATTTTTTGTCTGACAACTGTCCACTGTGTATTGCTAGCTAAATCCACACATATGATGTTGTAAGGAATTCATGCTTTAGATAGTGCTACACCCAATTCTTACTTTTAAAGAGCATCTGTCAACATGATCAACCATATTAAACCAGGTATACTACCTTGTAGGGTTGATCATGCTGATTAAAACGATACCTTTGTTATGTCTGTAATTGGAAACGTTGCCGAGATACCTGCATTTTTACTAATATGCAAATTAGCTTGTTTGAACACCAGGGGGGCGGATTGAGCCTTTCGAGCACTCCTCTGCCCTGAGCACTCCCCCTCCCCCTTGATTGACAAGGCTAGGCATTCAATTAAGTGAAACGGGGAGTGCCCAGAGCAGTGGGGTGTTACAAAAGCAGTGCCTCAAGGGCTAAGTCTGGCCCCTTGGTGCTAGAACCAGCTCATTTGCATATTGCTATTAATAAAGATAGCCCGGCAATGGTTCTACCTACAGACATAACAAAGATATTGTTTTAATCAGCATGATCAGCCCTACCAGGTGGTATGCCTGGTTTAATAGGGTTGTTCATGCTGACAGGTGCTCTTTAATTATATAAACATTTAGATAATAAAGCTTATGAGGATTACATATTTGCACACAGGTAACTTTGACTAATACGGACCAGTGATTTTGTGATATACGTTAGCCCAGATTTACTAACGCTGTAGATGGCTTAGACAGGCAGTCTAGACCTGCACCAGACTTATCACTGGGGCTCAGGCCGGAGGATAAATCTTGTGCGGGGATAGACACTTTTATCTAGCTCTATATATACCAACTATTGGTTGGCTTAGTTTGAGACCAAATTTTACACCAGAATTGTTGCATAATTTTGGTGCTAAATGTCACATCATAGGTCCCGACCCTTTCACATAAAGCCCCACTTCTTTTCAACCAACCAAGTCAGGCAAAAAGTTTACAAACCCTAGTTGCGGCAAATTGCATAAAAATTTCACTAACATGCTACTTTTTTAGACACATTAATGATATTTTTGCTAATGGGAGGGAGAATCAAGCAAACAAACATACCTGTAGAGAATATAGTTTATTGTACTGTCATAAACGAAGAAAAGTCTCTATATTCTGAATCTCAGCGTCACCCAAGAATGAGTGCTTACACTATGGGAGTGGATGCTGACCTCTCTAAATCACCATTTCTGAGAACAAGGGGCTCCAAATCCTTGTTTGTGTGGGAGAGGAAGACAAGCATGTGCGTAGAGATGAATGAAAGGGTCTGGAATAGCCGAGCACGCTCATTTTGCTGTTCCCAGGAGCACTCTCTTCTTTCAAACACTTGTTTCCCTCTATGGAGAGGGGCAGCTCATGTCAATCACTATTATCACTATGATTATAATGTCTCAATTACAGAAAGATCTGATAGCCCAATCATTAGGGATGGGGCTTATTAGGGTGTCATTAGTAGCGATGGAAATGAGTGGCAATGTCTTCGCTGGGAAATCCTGTGTATAGACAGGTGTCTATTCGGCATGTGATTTGACCTATAGCAACTGGATCCTAAAATATTTTTTGTCGATATTATCAGTCTCGCACTTCATCTTGTTGGCAGGGTGTGAGAAATGCCACCTTCTTGACACCACGGCAGCTGTCAGCTGTAATCAGCTACTACTTTACACTCAGATATCATTCAGCACATTAGGCTCTTCATATCAGGCAAGATTGTACATACTGCATGGGATTTTTAAAGGAGGACTCGTATTAGACTTCCATAACTATTAGGGTCTTTACATATTGCCTTAGTGGTGTAAGCATCATTAATTTACTCGGAAAGTTACTAGCAAGTATACTAAATAGACCCATAGGACCCTGTTCCCCACGTGGAACCCCTGTTGGGCCGCTACTACAGGCAGAGGGATCCAGAAAAAAGTGCTGTATACTTATTTAACATTGGCTCCTAAGGGTGACACTCACATATGTCCACGTTCTGTTGGATAACTTAGGTAGACACTGCTTATGCAGTGTGTAAGGAGACTAAAGGTAGCCACAAACATCCAATAGCTGTTGGCCAAATGATCGTTTGTCTAACAGCTATCTCTCCCGACTGCTTCCCAACTTTCCCATGCACATACATGTTCAGCTCGGCTTAAACATGTGTGTGTACTCAATGGGGAGAGGGGAGATAGCCACTTGCCAGACATAACTCCCGAGAGAACAAAGGGGGCAAAATTATTCAGTTCACCCGATCCCTCTTTTCTCTGACACCATCTGTCTGGGGAGCTTCCCAAGTACATTAGATTGTCAGACAAACACTAATGTGTATGACAACCTTAGGCCTCCTGCACACGAACGTGTGTGCCCACTGGTCGTGCTGCGGCCTGGAAATTGCGGGCCGCAATGCATGAACACCGTCCGTAGGGCAGCCGCAGCAGATTGCAGGCCCATTCACTTTAATGGGTCCACGATCCAGCCGTTCCGCAAAAAAATAGGACATGCTCTATCTTTTTGCGGAACGGAAATAAACGGGACGAAACCCCATGGAAGCACTCTGTAGTGCTCCCGTAGGGTTCCGTTCCGTGCTTCCGTCCCTCACCATTCCGCATCTCCGGATTTGCGGACCCATTAAAGTAAATTGGTCCGCATCCGTGATGCAGAATGCCCACCGTGTATTGCGGATCCGCAAATGCGGTCCGCAATATGGCAATGGGGCGCACACGTTCGTGTGCAGGAGTCCTTAAGGATAAGTTCACACATGGCATAAATATTGTGCAGAAAATCAGCAGCATTTACATTTGAGAAATCACATCTGCACGCTGAAGAGAAATCCTGCAGGTTTTCAGTCGGCAGCTTGTCAGTTGTTGCTGCGAGTTTTACCTGCAGCTTTCAGTGCAGTGCAAAAGTTTAAAGCAGCAGAAGGCCTGCCGCGATCCTGGCAGTGATGCTGCAGCAAAATCCAGTCGCTTTTAGGGGATTTTTGTGGCAGCAGTTTTCGGCCCATTGCACTGCAGAATTTCTGCAGCAGACTTGCTACATGAGAACATACCGTAATGGTTTCAGACTATTCTTTAAAAGAAGCTCATGCTTTAAAAGGCTTGATTCATCACCGTCATTGGTGGTATATTGCTAGGATACGGCATCAATGCCCAAAGGTGACAACAGGTGATTCTCCTTAGGCTTTATGCACACGACTGTTTTGTGCATCCGCATCCGTTCCGTCATTTTTAACAGTTTAGCGGAGGTCCCATTCATATCTATGGAGCTGTGAAAAAAAACTAGTGCTCCGTTTTTTCTCCACGTCCGTGATCCGTGATTCCAGTCTGTCAAAAAATATAACCTGTCCTATTCTTGTCAGTGAAAAAAGGAGGACGGACCCATTCAAGTCAATGGGTCCGTAAAAGAAAACGGATGCACAACTTGTAAGTCACCCGTGTCCGCTTTTTTCTACAAGACCTTGGTGCATTAGGCTACTTTCACACTAGCGTTCGATCGGATCCGTTCTGAACGGATCCGATCATAATAATGCAGACGGAGGCTCCGTTCAGAACGGATCCGTCTGCATTATTTTTAGCATATAACAGCTAAGTGTGAAAATAGCCTCGTACGGATCCGTCCAGACTTTCAATGTAAAGTCAATGGGGGACGGATCCGCCTGAAGATTGAGCCATATTTTGGCATCTTCAAACGGATCCGTCCCCATTGACTTACATTGTAAGTCTGGGCGGATCCGCACGGATCCGCACGCCTCCGCACGGCCAGGCGGACACCCGAACGCTGTCCGTGCGGAGGCGAGCGGAGCGGAGGCTGAACGCCGCCAGACTGATGCAGACTGCTCCATTCAGACTGCATCAGGGCTGGACGGCTGCGTTCGGGTCCGCTCGTGAGCTCCTTCAAACGGAGCTCACGAGCGGACCGACGAACGCTAGTGTGAAAGTAGCCTTAAAATGACACTTTTCATTAACCTTCCTTTTTTTTTTTCCCCTGTCAGCCAAAAAAAAAGGAAGACACAAGGACACAACTGACACAACTGAAGCAAAATCGCACACGGACCACTGAAGCCGAATCACTGACAGTGAAAAAACATGAGGCATGTGCATGAGGCCTTAATGTGGAATGTAGGGCTGCAGTAAACGAATATTTTAGTAATTGAGTATTCTATTGATTATTTTTTGCGATTATTCGAGTAATCTAATAAGAAAAACCTTCTTAAAACAATGTATTCCTTTATAAAAACAATATTTTTTATTTATTACAGTGGTATAGTAATTGCACACACATAAGGCTTCTTTCACAGCTGCAATATACTGTCAGAAGAATGTACCATATCGGGTATGGATACTGTAATGGGGTCCGGCCTTGTTACAGCATTCGGGCTGGGTTTTGTAAGGACAAAAAAAAAGCTTTGGACGATACGCAGCATGTATGCTGGAACATGGCCAGATGGCCTTGGACCACATTATAGTCAATGAGACCATATAGCTGGTTGTATCCGGCTACACCCAATACGGTATACTCCGGTGGAGGAACAGACTGCCGGAGTTCACTGGCTGCCATGATGTCCCCCTTCCCCAGTGCCTTCATGCCATCCACCATGTCCCCCACCCCCCCAGATCAGCCCGTCCATGCCAAATCACAGGTGCCCTGATTAACGCCTCCCCCAAGCCAATAACTTTATACAAGCCATTGCCAAATCACAGGTGCCCCCATTAAACCCTCCCCCCACGACAATTACTTTATACATGCCATTGCCAAATCACAGGTGCCCCCATTAACCCCTCCCCTGCCCGCCAATTCACTAATGCTCTATGGTCATATGATTTAAACGAATCCTCGATGCAGGGAAACTGCATCAAGGATTTTTTTGCCTCGATTTCATCGATTAAATCGATGAATCGTTTCAGCCCTAGTGGAATGGATGCATTATAACCTAGTTACATTTCTACAGCACTCTCATAGGAAAAAACTGTTCTAATAGGGATGGTGCAAGAGACAGTCCAGAGAGCAACTCTGAGAGCAAGTCTGTCATCAGGACCAACTCTATTTACCAGCCATAATGCTGAGCAGGGTTAATCTTGCGGAGCAAGATGATACTTTTTTATGCATTTACGTTGCGCCGTTACCGAGATATAGCTGTTTTTATTTTATTTTTATCAAATTAGCCCCCCAGACCACCAGATATACATCATCCTACACCAGCCAGGCATATCACTTGGCCCTTTAATTTGAGCAGAATTTATCCCTGTCGGCGCATGTGCAAAGCATCTGTGCTGCTGAGGAAGCTACAGCGCAAGCCTGAGATTACAGGGCTGGCTCTGTCAAGCAAGAGGAATGGGGGAGTAGCAGGTAGTGCAGTGCAGTGAGGGGCTTGGGCCTACCCCTTGGTGCACCAATGAGCAAATTTACATATAAATAAAAAATGCTACATCGAACGGATAACATTTTTTACCAATTTACTCAGAGGGATCAATTGTACCTTATATTGCACCTGGTTTAATAGGGTTGATTCTGCTGACCGATGCTTGGATGGCACTTTCACTGTTCAGAGAACGCCCAAACTTGGGCGTTTTCTCTGTTCAGTTTTGTAGGATGTGCACCCTATGTACCAATCTTACTTAAACAGTGTACCAAGGCGCAGATTTGGCAGGAGACTTTGTATCATGGGTCTGTTGTAATGTGGAATACAGCTCTTTGTCAGTGGCAGGACTGGGTCCCAGTGAATCGAGTAGATAGGGCGCATTGATGTTTGGCCATGAGAGAATGTGTTTTCCTCTGAATGCGATGTGATACAAAACAAGCTCAGTTCTGGAATACCTCATTTGTATTCAGCGTGGATTCAGTCTGCACTACATGGTCCCAGCTGCCAGTTACACTCTTCTGTTTGGTTCCTCAGTCGTCCCACTATTTCAGTGGTGATGGGATTGTTATCCTTTACCATTAATATTGAGTATCATTGTTTAACTCCAGTGAATGAGCCCTCTTCTCTAATACGTGGAAGGGGTGACCTTCTATCTGCGCACTTCTGTTTTGCTATTTGTCTCTTTTTCTCTGTACGTTTTATTATAATAGCTCATACTGATTCAGTTTGTATCCTGAGCCAAAGGCAATGACTTCATATGACATCCTGCAATAATACGAACAGGATTGCACCACATTTGTGACTCACACTTACAATAACTGAGCAGAGTTTGGGTTCTCCGACTTCCTGTTAGTGCTACCACCACTTTAATAACATATATGCGGTTTACTATTTATCCTTCGAAATGACAAGACCCATTCAGGTCTAATCTGCCTTCCCTAAATGACAGTGTATGGCGCATGTAGGATATAAAAGCACATGAGGGCAGAGATGAAAAGAAGCAATGATAAAGTATTATTTCCTGTTGAAGAAATGCCAAGGCATGTTTTCCTGGAATGCTTAGCCCATTCTAAATTTAGTGTGCAAACCAGAACAGTCTGTGACAGTAGACTGTAAGAGTATTGTCCCCATTGTACGGTACTGCGGCAAAAACCACAGTGAACCACAATGTGTAAATGTACCTTAACTGGTTCTTGTATCTGGTGTTACATAATGTAACAAAGGGGTTTTCTGGGAGTTTAATATTGATAGCCTATCCTTAGGGCTCATGCCTACGAACGTAAGGGCTCCGTGCCCGTGCTGCGCACCGCAAATTGCGGTCCGCAATGCATGGGCACAGACGGTGGAGCAGCCGCATACGGATCGTGGACCCTTTCACTTGAATGGAGTCCGCGGTCCGCATCCGATGGCCCGGCACCGCAAAAAAAGTAGTGCATGCGATACTTTTTTGCGGTGCGGAGGCACGGATAGAAACACCACGGGAGCACTCCATAGTGCTTCCGTGGGCTTCCGTTCCGTATCTCCCAGATTGCGGACCCATTGAATGCACCGCTGCCCATATGCGGGTCGCAATACAACCACAGGTAGGTCATCAGCATCAAATCATCCTGGCACCCCCACGATCCGCTGTTTTTAGAAGCCAGGGCACTCCAGTGAGTGCTGTAGCCTGCTCACAACTTACCAAGCTCAGCGCCATGTCTTGTATAGTGGCTCTGTGCACAGCGCCATATCTTGTATAGTGGCTATGTGCGGTACTGCAGCCCTTTCCCATTCACTTGAACAGGGCTGAATTGTGTCTAGGCCACATGACCAATCAACATGACATGACTGGCCTAGGAAGAGGGCGCAGAATTCAGTTGGAGCACCGCAGCCTCGTTGCGGGTGATTGGAGTTAGAGCCTTGAAAATGGTCCCAGCAAGTGGACCGAAATGTCGCAAGGGTGAATAAAGGATCCCACACTTTTTCACCTATTAGAAGTGCTGTGGTGTGTTTCTTTATATAAATATATATATATATATATATATATATATACATACAGTTGCAAGAAAAAGTATGTGAACCCTTTGGAATGATATGGATTTCTGCACAAATTGGTCACAAAATGTGATCTTATCTTCATCTAAGTCACAGCAATAGACAATCACAGTCTGCTTAAACTAATAACACACAAATAATTAAATGTTACCATGTTTTTATTGAACACACCATGTAAACATTCACAGTGCAGGTGGAAAAAGTATGTGAACCCCTAGACTAATGACATCTCCAAGAGCTAATTGGAGTGAGGTGTCAGCCAACTGGAGTCCAATCAATGAGATGAGATTGGAGGTGTTGGTTACAGCTGCCCTGCCCTATAAAAAACACACACCAGTTCTGGGTTTGCTTTTTACAAGAAGCATTGCCTGATGTGAATGATGCCTCGCACAAAAGAGCTCTCAGAAGACCCACGATTAAGAATTGTTAACTTGCATAAAGCTGGAAAGGGTTATAAAAGTATCTCCAAAAGCCTTGCTGTTTATTAGTTCACGGTAAGACAAATTGTCTATAAATGGAGAAAGTTCAGCACTGCTGCTACTCTCCCTAGGAGTGGCCGTCCTGTAAAGATGGGGTGAAGAAGAATCCTAGAGTGTCAACTAAAATCTTACAAAAGTCTCTGGTATATGCTAACATCTCTGTTAGCGAATCTACGATAGGAGGAAGCCACTGCTGTCCAAAAAAAACATTGCTGCACGTTTACAGTTTGCACAAGAGCACCTGGATGTTCCACAGCAGTACTGGCAAAATATTCTGTGGACAGATGACACCAAAGTTGAGTTTGGAAGAAACACACAACACTATGTGTGGAGAAAAAGAGGCACAGCACACCAACATCAAAACCTCATCCCAACTGGGAAGTATGGTGGTGGGGCCTGGACGGATTGCTATCATCGAAGGAAAAATGAATTCCCAAGTTTATCAAGACATTTTGCAGGAAACTTAAAGAGGACCTTTCATCGGTCCAAACATTGTAAGATAATTATAAGGCTACATAGAGCGGCGCCCAGGGATCTCACTGCACTTACTATCATCCCTGGGCACAGCTCCGTTCGTCCGTTTTGTCCTCTGGTATCTTCACTTAATTGGTTCTACTAGGTAGAGTCTGCCCTGTTTCACCCTGGGCGTGTAGGAATTACAACAGTTTGCATATGTGCCTCCCACTTGTTAAGGAACCAAAAGTAATGGAATAATTGGCTTCTCAGCTGTTCCATGGCCAGGTGTGTGTTATTCCCTCATTATCCCAATTACAATGAGCAGATAAAACGTCCAGCGTTCATTTCAAGTGTGCTATTTGCATTTGGAATCTGTTGCTGTCAACTCTCAAGATGAGATCCAAAGAGCTGTCACTATCAGTGACGCAAGCCATCATTAGGCTGAAATAACAAAACAAAGCAAACCCATCAGAGAGATAGCAAAAACATTAGCCGTGGCCAAAACAACTTTTTGGAGCATTCTTAAAAAGAAGGAACTCATAAGGTGAGCTCAGCAACACCAAAAGACCCGGAAGACCACGGAAAACAACTGTGGTGGATGACCAAAGAATTATTTCCCTGGTGAAGAAAACACCCTTCACAACAGTTGGCAAGATCAAGAACACTCTCCAGGAGGTAGGTGTATGTGTGTCAAAGTCAACAATCAAGAGAAGACTTCACCAGAGTGAATACAGACAGTTTACCACAAGATGTAAACCATTGGTGAGCCTCAAAAACAGGAAGGCCAGATTTGAGTTTGCCAAACGACATCTAGAAAAGCCTTCACAGTTCTGGAACAACATCCTATGGACAGACGAGACTAAGATCAACTTGTACCAGAGTGATGGGAAGTGAAGAGTATGGAGAAGGAGAAATGAACTGCTCCTAAGCATACCACCTCATCAGTGAAGCATGGTGGTGTTAGTGTCATGGCTTCGGCATGTATGGCTGCCAATGGAACTGGTTCTCTTGTATTTATTGATGATGTGACTGCTGACAAAAGCAGCAGGATGAATTCTGAAGTGTTTGGGGCAATATTATCTGCTCATATTCAGCCAAATGCTTCAGAACTCATTGGACGGCGCTTCACAGTTCAGATGGACAATGACCCAAAGCATACTGCAAAAGCAACCAAAGAGTTTTTTAAGGGAAAGAAGTGGAATGTTATGCAATGGCCAAGTCAATCACCTGACCTGAATCTGATTGAGCATGCATTTCACTTGCTGAAGACAAAACTGAAGGGAAAATGCCCCAAGAACAAGCAGGAACTGAAGACAGTTGCAGTAGAGGCCTGGCAGACCATCACCAGGGATGAAACTCAACGTCTGGTGATGTCTATGCGTTCCAGACTTCAGGCTGTAATTGACTGCAAAGGATTTGCAACCAAGTATTAAAAAGTGAAAGCTTGATTTATGATTATTATTCTGTCCCATTACTTTTGGTTCCTTAACAAGTGGGAGGCACATATGCAAACTGTTGTAATTCCTACATCGTTCACCTAATTTAGATGTAAATACCCTCAAATTAAAGCTCACAGTCTGCAGTTAAAGCACATCTTGTTCGTTTCATTTCAAATCCATTGTGGTGGTGTATAGAGCCATAAATGTTAGAATTGTGTCGATGTCCCAATATTTATGGACCTGACTGTATCTTACAATGTTTGGACCGAAGAAAGGTCCTCTTTAAGGCCATCTGTCCACCAGCTGAAGCTCAACAGAAGATGGGTGTTGCAACAGGACAACGACCCAAAGCATAGGAGTAAATCAACAACAGAATGGCTTAAACAGAAGAAAATACGCCTTCTGGAGTGGCCCAGTCAGAGTCCTGACCTCAACCCGATTGAGATGCTGTGACATGACCTCAAGAAAGCGATTCACACCAGACATCCTAAGAATATTGGTGAACTGAAACAGTTCTGTAAAGAGGAATGGTCAAGAATTACTCCTGACCGTTGTGCATGTCTGATCTGCAACTACAGGAAACGTTTGGTTAAAGGGAGTCTTTCACCTAATCTGAGCGTTTTAGACCGCTCAGATCCGGTTATAGACTCTTTAACCCTCATTACGATCATACCTTTCTCTTATGTGTCCCTCGCCCAGATAATGAAAATAACACTTTTTAAACTTATGCAAATTACCTTCTGAAGGTGCCCAGGGGCGGCGTTACTGGGTGATGTGCCCAGAAAAACACACCTCCAGCCGGCGGACGTCACGAGCGGCACCAGAGGACGGCAGGCTGGGAACTGGCCCGCACCTGCGCACTGCTCTGCCCATTATGGGCAGATGAACAGCTTTTCATATTGCGCATGCGCCGGCCAACTAAAGACAGCCGGCCGGCGCATGCGCAATATGAAAGGATGTTCCTCTGCCCATAATGGGCAGAGCAGTGCGCAGGTGCGGGCCAGTTCCCAGCCCGCCGTCCTCTGGTGCCGCTCGTGACGTCCGCCGGCTGGAGGTGTGTTTTTCTGGGCACATCGCCCAGTAACGCCGCCCCTGGGCACCTTCAGAAGGTAATTTGCATAAGTTTAAAAAGTGTTATTTTCATTATCTGGGCGAGGGACACATAAGAAAAAGGTATGATCGTAATGAGGGTTAAAGAGTCTATAACCTGATCTGAGCGGTCTAAAACGCTCAGATTAGGTGAAAGACTCCCTTTAAAGGGCTTCTGTCACCCCACTAAAGTGATTTTTTTTTTGGGCTGGTGAAATTAGTTATATTGCGATATATGACAATATAATTGTGTTACTTACTTTGATCCAGCAGTTTCTGCAAAAAACGAAGTTTTAATATATGTAAATTCGGTCTCTACCAGCAAGTAGGGTGGCTACTTGCTGGTAGCTGCTGCAGAAATCCGCCCCCTCGTCGTGTTGATTGACAGGGCCAGCCGGGATCTCCTCCTCCGGCCAGCCCTGTCGGCATTTCAAAAATCGCACGCCTGTGTTGATTCGGCGCAGGCGCTCTGAGATGAGGAGGCTCGTCTCCTCAGAACTCCCTCAGTGCGCCTGTGCCGATGACATCACCGAAATAGAAGACGTCATCGGCGCAGGCGCACTGAGGGAGTGCTGAGGAGACGAGCCTCCTCATCTCAGAGCGCCTGCGCCGAATCAACACAGGCGCGCGATTTTTGAAATGCCGACAGGGCTGGCCGGAGGAGGAGATCCCGGCTGGCCCTGTCAATCAACACGACGAGGGGGCGGATTTCTGCAGCAGCTACCAGCAAGTAGCCGCCCTACTTGCTGGTAGAGACCGAATTTACATATTATAAAACTTCGTTTTTTGCAGAAACTGCTGGATCAAAGTAAGTAACACAATTATATTGTCATATATCGCAATATAACTAATTTTACTAGCCCAAAAAAAAAAAATCACTTTAGTGGGGTGACAGAAGCCCTTTAAAGTTATTGCTGCCAAATGAGGTTCAACCAGTAATTTAATCCAAGGGTTCACATACTTTTTCCACCTGCACTGTGAATGTTTACATGGTGCGTTCAATAAAAACATGGTAACATTTAATTATTTGTGTGTTATTAGTTTAAGCAGACTGTGATTGTCTATTGTTGTGACTTAGATGAAGATCAGATCACATTTTATGACCAATTTGTGCAGAAATCCATATCATTCCAAAGGGTTCACATACTTTTTCCACCTGCACTGTGAATGTTTACTTGGTGTGTTCAATAAAAACATGGTAACATTTAATTCTTTGTGTGTTATTAGTTTAAGCAGACTGTTATTGTCTATTGTTGTGACTTAGATGAAGATCAGATCACAATGATGACCAATTTGTGCAGAAATCCATATCATTCCAAAGGGTTCACTTACTTTTTCTTGCAACTGTAGATATATATATATATATATATATATATATATATATATATATACTGGGGGCACAATAGTGAGCAAATATATATTGTAGCACTAAGTGGGGCTTTATAGATATTAGCGGGCGCTATGTTAGCCATTATAGATACTGGGGTCAATATGGGGGCCATTTGATGTCCAGGGGGCATTATTGGGAAACAGTATGTATACAGAGGGCACTGCAAGGGTTGGGATGTTAAAAGAAAGCCAATAAAATTAATTCATTCTGGCCATTAAAAAGGGATAGACGGACAGAAAATAGATATGCAAAATATCCATGAAAAACGGACAGTTTTTCTGTTTTTAACTGACTTTTTTTCACGTGTCATGTGAATGTACGCTAAAAGTTGGAGACCCTTAGACTAATCAGTTCAGCTAAAAGTAACATTATCTGTGACTGTGTATGAACATTTGCACTATTGTGCAGGATAAGAAGAGAGAGTATCTTCTAGAGTTACAACACAATACTTCTTCTAGAGTGGTTTCTAAGAGTTGATATTTTGCTTCTTTGATGTGGTGCACTGACCACAACTGGGGTATTCCTTAAAATATGCGATTACTTTACAGGGGATAATTGTTATATGGAGCTTCTTTGGATTGTTATCCCGCCCTTACAGAATATGCTTCATAGTTCTGTTGGGAATTTTCATATTGGATAAAGTGTTGCTTTTTGTAGGGAAACACCCTAGGAATTGGCTGGAGCAGACATGATTTGAATATACGATAGATCTTATTTCTTGCATCATGACTGTAGTTCATGATAAACAAGTTGTAATATCTTCCATCATTTGTCGTGTATCTTATATGATAATGGAATTTTAGGGTATGGTAGCTATGTATAGTATAGTAGTTTATAAGGAATGTACAGTATAGTACTTTATAAGCAATTTTAGTAAACTTTGGTCTTTGTCCCGATCTGTGAATGACACTCAGCAAAACGATTGTATAGGTCCTTATTCATAGCTATAAAATAGCTGTGACATTTCTGACACCCTCACCAGTTTTCTCAAAAGTGGGCAGGGAGTGGACAGGAGGAGGCGGGGAGTGGACAGGAGGAGGCGGGGAGTGGCTGGGACAACTGTGGCCAGACTCATTTAACAACATGTGTACCAGAAAACTGGAACACATTATACCAGGAATCTACTCCAGCTTCTGAGTAGATTTCAGGTCAGGTGCCTCTGTGGCCATGTTGCAGACCACAAACAGCGGGTCTGCAAAACACAGCACCGGCCATGTCAACTCCATGCTCCAGTGCAGACCCATTGGCTTGAATGGGTCTGCAAACCGCAACATACAGCAAAATATAGGACATGTCCTATCTTTTGCAGTCCGGAGGCACGGATCGGAAGCCCATGGAAATACTCAGAAGTCCTTCCTTGGGCTTCCGGGTCTGTGCCTTCCCACCGCATGTCTTATCTTTTGCCGGAAGTTGCGGATCGCAGACCATTTCAAGTGAATGGGTCCACCACAGCATGGAGTTCCGTTGGCCGGTACCCGTATTGCACAGCCGCTGTTTGAAGTCTGCAGCACAGGCTCAGAGGCCATACATTTATCTGAATGAGGCCTTAATAATTGTGACGCATTTCAGTCCAGCACAGGGCCAATTAAGACCAGCTTACACAATGCCAGTCTCAATAAATCTCTCCCATAGTGTTTATTGATTATATCGCAATGGTATCACAAGATTTTACAGTGTGTAATATTTTAGAGATACAGATATATCCATGTGTGTATTGTAAACATGAGAAACATGAGACATTTGAGACGTTTGAAGAGTCCTTTGGATCCTCTCGTTCCTGACAATGGCAGGAAGCATTTTTCATGGTCACGGTCCAGCTTCCTGTACTCCTTGTACAGCCTCAGGATTGGTATGGGGGAAGAGGTTATAGACCGTTTCTTCCAGTTCAGTGAAGCAGTGAGGGGAATTCACTAACTGAATCACTGTCTGCTGATTCACTCCAAGCCCACCGGTAGTGATTTTCTCACACTCAGCTGACAACTTCAGTCTGTGGGAGGAAGTAATGTGTAAACCGCAGATTTAAGTTCAGCAGGATGCATAGGGAATGATTGTACCTATGACCCACTAATATAACTCTTTGAAGACATCTTACAGATTTGTTTAATGTTTTAAGTCCATCTAGCTCATGAGAGATGCATTTTAAGCCAATAATTAAGGGAAAAAAGAGAGAGACAGCAGGTGCACATGCAAGACGGTTCAACTATTTTCTCCCCCAGGGTGAAACTATTGTACTGTTATTTTAAGTCATAGCCGGCATTTAACTGTTTAATTTCAGTTACAGACCTTGTTACTGGATATTTTCTGTTGTATACTGACTGCTTGGACAAAACTACATGTCTTGACACCAGCGCAAACCATTTTATACAGTATTTTATTTTTATATACACTACTCACAAAAAGTTAAGGATATTTGGCTTCCGGGTGAAATCTATGGGAAAGGTAGTTCATGCTACAGTAATATATCATAGAAGTAGGGCATTTAAGTAGAAGCATGCAGTGGTGATTTCTTTATCTCAAACTATTTATTGAAACAAAAGCCAACAACAGCTGTGGGTATACCCCTACAAAAATGTCAATGTCTCAATAACTTGTCAAGTGGCCTTGAGCATCAATTACAGCTTGACAAAGATGTCTCATGCTGTTCCCAAGTCGACTCATTGTCTGCTGAGGCATGGCATCCCACTCTTCTTGAAGGACAGCCCTCAGGTCATTTCCAACATTGTTGGTGGCCATAATTTCTGCTCAGTGTGAATTGGCTTTCATCAGTGAACAGCAATGAGGCTCACTGGTCCCTCGTCCAGCATAGATGCTCCCTTTTTTCTTTTTATGTAGTATAGATGCTATACTACATGCTCCGATGCTCACCCTTGCCTAGGGCGAGGGCTTTTTTGTTTACTCTGGAACACTGCTAGTCGGAGGCTTTCGCTCAGCAGTGTTGCTGGTGACGTTAGCAGCACTGATGGGCCGGCTTTAGCACTGCCTTAGCCATTTTACAGGCTAGGGCAGTGCTAAAGCCCGCCATTAGTGCTAGTGACGTCACCGGGCTCACTGCTAGGCTGGATTTAGGAAAGTGATCTGCTTTTTTTCCAGGACCAGTGTCATACCTGTCCAAGTGTTGGGTCTGGTATTGCACTCTACCCCTGTTCACATATAAAATATACTGTTGTCCCTCTGCCTTTGTTTGACTACAGTTTTGGGCCCACAGTCAGAGCATGTATGGTTAGGCAACCTTATAGAGGTGGAGATCTACTGTTGTAACTTTTTGGGGTCCTGAGATCTACTTGGTCCCAAATTGTTATAGGACCATGGGGGGACTAATATCAGGGACGCTGCTAGAGTTTTAAAAGACACTGGGGGAGATTTATCAAACTGGTGTAAAGTAGAACTGGCTTAGTTGCCCATAGCAACCAATCAGATTCCACCTTTAATTTTTCACAGCTCCTTTGGAAATATATCACTACAGAACATAATAGAGAGTATACCACTGATCAGACACAGTTACATCCGGTTTCTCAAAGGTGACTGGTATAATTTTCTTTCCTTATCTTCTTGGCCCAGACTGCTATGTACGCTTTTTCCAGCCCTAACTTCCCTAAGGAGATATTCACATGGCACTGAGTACATGAGGCTTCTTGGCATGGCCGCGACGTTAGACTGCTCTGTGATCCTAAGCCCTTCTTTCCATTGAAATGAATGGAAGACAAAACAGAAAGGATGCAGCCCACTGATGGGTTTTTGGTGAAATTTCAGCATAGCTGTCCATGGCAAAATTAAGTTGAAAATCCATCATGCGAATCTCGCCTAAGAATTTGCTATCCAGACTTATTTTATTTCTCACATCACATCTTCCTCCTCACCTTTTTAAGACAAATTCCCTGTTTGAGTATCCACAATACATGGGTGCCGTTCCGTGGGCATTCCGCATCACGGATGCTGACCCATTCACTTGAATGGGTCCGCAAATCCGGAGATGCGGAATGGTGTGGAACGGAACCCGTGTATTGGTGCTCACGTGGGGTTTCATCCCGTACTTCCATTCCACAAAAAGATAGAACATGTCCTGTCTTTTTGCGGAACGGCCAGATCGCGGACCCATTAAAGTGAATGGGTCCGCGATCCACTGAGGCTGCCCCACGGGTTGCACACGTGTGCAGGGGGCCTAACAGTGTAATCTCTCTGCTACCTCTAATACTGTGCCTGCTGACCGGCCTAGTATGTCTAAACTGCAGAAATATTAGTAACATAACTATAGTCACCCCATAACAAGAGATAGACTCACTGATTGCTTATGATTGCTCCTACAAATAGAGCTTCTGAAAATAATTGGGGGACACAGTGCCCTAACTGTAATTAGTTCCATACACAGTGCCCCAACAATAATTTGTGCTTGAGCATATATCAATCAGTCATAATGCCCATGCTGTATCCACAAAATTATTGCACCAGGATGCCCCCATAGTGCTTAACAGTGTCCCCCAACAGTAAGTGCCAAATAGTGTCCCCCAAAGTAACTTCCAATTAGAGGATCACCAACACTAATAGTGCCAACTGTGTACCTCATAATTGTGCCAAAACAGAGGTCCCTGATATTGCCCTTGGAAATAATAGTGCCTCCAGGGGTTTCCCAAAGTGCCCAGTAGTAAATGTGCCTCCAAGCAAAGATCCTAACTGTCTGTGCCAAAAAAAGAAAAAGTTAAAATACTCACTGAACCCCATTCCCACATGCACATAGCGTTGCAGACTACAGACCTTTTCAGGGTTGTAGCTTAAACAGTTTGCAGGATGGTGTGTCCAGCATCTTGGCGGCCTTCCTTAAATTAGTTTGCAACCTCTACCACTCTAATTGTGGTCAAACTATGACTCCCTATAAAGAGAGTGAAGTGGGGGGCACACTACAATGGAAACAGAGTGCAATGGCGGTTAGAACAACTCTAGTAGTAAATACTGGCCGCATGGCCCAAGAAAACCCACACAAACATAATTCAAAATGTTATACAATATGTTATAGCAGATTCTGGTACAAAATGAGACCAGACATCTACCTAGAACCCACCAAAAACCACAAATATGGGCCAAATGTATGTAGTCCAAAGGTCCACCTTGGTAGTCCTTGTATGTTTAACTAGTTTAGGTATAAGATTTTGATGCCATATCATTATTGATTATGCATTTATTGTGCAATTGCTAGCATCTGTTTGTTGATCTTATGCTGCTATTTTGGACTACATACATTTGGCCCATATTTGTGGTTTTTGGTGGGTTCTGGGTAGATGTCTGGTCTCATTTTGTACCAGCATCTGCTATAACATATTGTATACAATTTTTAATCATGTTTGTGTGTCTTTTGTAGCCCAATAAAACTTTTGTATTGCTTTTTGTAGTATATTGTGCAGACTAGATGTGCCAAATGGTTTTTATCTGCCGACACATTCTATGTTTTTATATTCAGTGGATGTGAATCGTTTTGGGTTTTCTTGGACCATGTAGACTGTATTTGCTACCAAACTATGACTCCCAGTTTACACACTTTCTTGGCTGTTTTTGGAACTTAAATTGAAGTGAATGGAACATTTTGGGATTTGTAGTTTCACAGCAGCTGAAGTGCTGAAGGTTGCTGACCCCTGGTCTACAAGGTTGAACGGCAGGGCCTGTACTGGGTGGCACTGCCCCAATTCTCAATTTCAATCTAATCCTGAGGGCACAGATTAAGGGGGTCATTTATTAAACAGAAATACACCTATATTAGTTGTATTTCTCGTGCAGATTGCTGTGCAGGTCCTTATTAAAACTGGCGTCTAAAATGCTAGAGGCACTTGACTCATCGGTTAGTGACCCTAACATTCATGATTTGTGTGTTAGCCAGCCATAAGACACATGCTATGAAGCAGGAAGACACAAAAGTTGGCAGACACATGATCAGCTGTATCAGTCAGCGTCATAGCCTATGAATGAAGTGGCAGGGAGCATGCTTTAGCGTTGATTCATTCAAACTCCTTTTAGCAGAGGTCTTGCTGCAGGGGTACCAGGGTTCCCCCGTTCTGATGATCCAGTGGATAGGTTATAAATACCTTTGGCTAGAATACCTCATTAAGTTTTTTTTAAATAATTTATTCATGAAGGCATTGTTATTTGCCCTTTAACCACCACACTGCTAAGGGCTCTTTCACACCTGCGTTATGGTCTTCCGGCATAGAGTTCCGTCGTCGGGGCTCTATGCCGGAAGAATCCTGATCAGGATTATCCTAATGCATTCTGAATGGAGTGAAATCCGTTCAGGATGCATCAGGATGTCTTCAGTTCCGGAACGGAACGTTTTTTGGCCGGAGAAAATAGCGCAGCATGCTGCGCTTTTTGCTCCGGCCAAAAAAACTGAAGACTTGCCGCAAGGCCGGATCCGGAATGAATGCCCATTGAAAGGCATTGATCCGGATCCAGCCTTAAGCTAAACGTCGTTTCGGCGCATTGCCGGATACGACGTTTAGCTTTTTAGAGTGGTTACCATGGCTGCCGGGACGCTAAAGTCCCGGCAGCCTTGGTAAAGTGTAGCGGGGAGCGGGGGAGCAACATACTTACCATCCGTGCGGCTCCCGGGGCGCTCCAGAGTGACGTCAGGGCGCCCCAGGCGCATGGATGACGTGATCGCATGGCACGTCATCCATGCGCATGGGGCGCTCTGACGTCATTCTGGAGCGCCCCGGGAGCCGCACGGATGGTAAGTATACCGCTCCCCCGCTCCCCGCTCCTACTATGGCAACCAGGACTTTGATAGCGTCCTGGGTGCCATAGTAACACTGAAAGCATTTTGAAGACGGATCCGTCTTCAAATGCTTTCAGTACACTTGCATTTTTCCGGATCCGGCGTGTAATTCCGGCAAGTGGAGTACACGCCGGATCCGGACAACGCAAGTGTGAAAGAGGCCTAACACAGAACTGTGTGTTATATTATTCTGACTAATGCACTGGTACAGATGAAACTCGAAAAATTAGAATATCGTGCAAAATTCATTTATTTCAGTAATGCAACTTAAAAGGTGAAACTAATATACAGTGGATATAAAACGTCTACACGTCCCTGTTATAATGTCAGGTTTCTGTAATGTGAAAAAATTAGACAAAGATAAATCATTTCAGAACTTTTTCCACCTTTAATGTGACTTATAAACTGTACCACTCAATAGAAAACCAAACTGAAATCTTTTAGGTAGAGGGAGGAAAAAAAATAAAAAAATAATGTGGTTGCATAACTGGGGATGTAGCTGTGTTCAGAATTAAGCAATCACATTCGAAATCATGTTAAATAGGAGCCAGCATACACCTGCCATCATTTAAAGTGCCTCTGATTAACCCTAAATAAAGTTCAGCTGCTCTAGTTGGTCTTTCCTAAAATTTTCTTAGTCGCATCCCACAGCAAAAGCCATTTTCCACAGAGAGCTTCCAAAGCATCAGAGGGATCTCATTGTTAAAAGGTATCAGTCAGGAGAAGGGTACAAAAGAATTTCCAAGACATTAGATATACCATGGAACACAGTGGAGAAAATAGGGCACAAAAGTGACATTATCAAGAACTGGATGTCCCTCCAAAATTGATGAAAAGACGAGAAGAAAACTGGTCTGGGAGGCTACCAAGAGGCCTACAGCAACATTAAAGGAGCTGCAGGAATATCTGGCAAGTACTGGCTGTGTGGTACATGTGACAACAATCTCCAGTATTCTTCTTATGTCTGGACTATGGGGTAGAGTGGCAAGACGAAAGCCTTTTCTTACAAAGAAAATCATCCAAGCCAGGCTACATTTTGCAAAAACACATCTGAAGTCTCCCAAAAGCATGTGGGAAAAGGTGTTATGGTCTGATGAAACCAAGGTTGAACTTTTTGGCCATAATTCCAAAAGATATGTTTGGCCCAAAAACAACACTGCACATCACTAAAAGAACACCATACCCACGGGGCTGTTTTTCTTCAGCTGGAACTAGGGCCTTTGTTAAGCTAGAGGGAATTATGAACAGTTCCAAATACCAGTCAATATTGGCACAAAACCTTCAGGCTTCTGCTAGAAAGCTAAACATGAAGAGCAACTTCATCTTTCAGCATGACAACGACCCAAAGCATACATCCAAATCAACAAAGGAATGGCTTCACCAGAAGAAGATTAAAGTTTTGGAATGGCCCAGCCAGAGCCCAGACCTGAATCCTATTAAAAATCTGTGGGGTGATCAGAAGAGGGCAGTGCACAGGAGATGCCCTCGCAATCTGACAGATTTGGAGTGTTTTTTTTTGCCAAGTCAAAATGTGCCATGCTGATAGACTCATACCCAATAAGACTGAGTGCTGTAATAAAATCAAAAGGTGCTTCAACAAAGTATTAGTTTAAGAGTATGCACACTTATGCAACCATATTATTTTATTTTTATATTTTTTCTTCCCTCTACCTAAAAGATTTCAGTTTGTTTTTCAATTGAGTTGTACAGTTTATAGTTCACATTAAAGGTGGAAAATATTCTGAAATTATTTATCTTTGTCTCATTTTTTTTACATCACAGAAACTTGACATTTTAACAGGGGTGTGTAGACTCACTGTATGAGAGAGACTCATTACATGCAAAGTGAGATATTTCAAGCCTTTATTTGTTATAATTTGGATGATTATGGCTTACAGCTTATAAAACCCCAAAGTCACAATCTCAGGTACCCTTTGCTCAGGGGGTATGGATTAATTAGCTGACTAGGAGCCTAGAATATTGTGACACTTTGAGCCTAGAATATTGAACCTTTTTGCAATATTCTAATTTTAAGCTGCATTAATGCAACTCCTTTTAAGTTGCATTACTGAAATAAATGGACTTTTGCACGATATTCAAATCTTTTGAATTTCACCTGTGTATAGATATTTGGCAGTAAATTATAGTTAGGAAAAAAATTAAAATACATAAAAAATACATACATAAGAACTACATTTTATCAAATATGTCTGAATAATATTCATACAGTACAATGAATTTCTAGCATAATTTATGAAATTTGGTGTATGATACAAGGTGTTGTTTACATTTTCATGTCTGTTTGATGTCCATGGAAAATCTGTCTGTGTTTTATCCGTGAAGATATCCGTGAAGATGTCCGTGTTTGGTCAGTGTGTCTGTTTTTTCCCTTCCATGTGTTATCCGTATTCCACGGACACTGCTCAGCTGAAAACTACATTTCCAAAGCATTTCCTACCAATGTTCCGTGAAAAAACACTGACCGAACACAGATGCCATTTCTGTTGTGCCAGTGATTTTTCACAAACCCATAGACTTCACTGAGTTTGTTTAGTCTGCATCACGGACCAACGTGGTGCATGTCTCTGTGATTCTTCCATTGACATATGGTCAGTTGAAAATCACTGAGTAGACAAACACATTAAAAGTCAATGGGTAAATATGCTGTCCGTGGATAACATGGACCGCACATGTCTGTGATTCAGTGAAATGTGAACAATGGCAAAAAAAAATATAAGAATTGCTTTTTTCAGCATTTTTGCCAAAACATAAATTAAAGGGCTTCTGTCACCCCACTAAAGTGATTTTTTTTTTTTGGGCTGGTGAAATTAGTTATATTGCGATATATCACAATATAATTGTGTCACTTACTTTGATCCAGCAGTTTCTTCAAAAAACGAAGTTTTATCATATGTAAATTCGGTCTCTAACAGCAAGTAGGGTGGCTACTTGCTGGTAGCTGCTGCAGAAATCCGCCCTCTCGTCGTGTTGATTGACAGGGCCAGCCGGGATCTCCTCCTCCGGCCAGCCCTGTCGGCATTTCAAAAATCGCGCACCTCTGTTGATTCGGCGCAGGCGCTCTGAGATGAGGAGGCTCGTCTCCTCAGAACTCCCTCAGTGCGCCTGCGCCGATGACATCACCGAAATAGAAGACGTCATCGGCGCAGGCGCACTGAGGGAGTGCTGAGGAGACGAGCCTCCTCATCTCAGAGCGCCTGCGCCGAATCCACAGAGGCGCGCGATTTTTGAAATGCCGACTGGGCTGGCCGGAGGAGGAGATCCCGGCTGGCCCTGTCAATCAACACGACGAGAGGGCGGATTTCTGCAGCAGCTAGCAGCAAGTAGCCGCCCTACTTGCTGTTAGAGACCGAATTTACATATGATAAAACTTTGTTTTTTGAAGAAACTGCTGGATCAAAGTAAGTGACACAATTATATTGTGATATATCGCAATATAACTAATTTCACCAGCCCAAAAAAAAAAAATCACTTTAGTGGGGTGACAGAAGCCCTTTAATAACTATTGTATACTACAAAATGGCACCTATATAAAGCCTCATACAGCGATGGACGTCGATCAAAATGTGAAAAAGTTAGACTGCCGGAATGCAAAGAAAAAAATAGTTGTGGTCCTCAAGGCCAAATTTATCCCAGCTAAGCTATTGACAGTATATCCCATCAGCCACCATATTCGTTTTGATATACTTGGAAAAACGGAACGGAAACGGAACAACGGATCCGTTTAAAACGGACCGCAAAACACTGAAAAAGCCATACGGTCGTGTGAAAGAGGCCTAAGAGTGAATGCAGGAAATGTGATAAAGGCTATATTGAAAATGTTACTTGATTTCATTGACAAGCTAGCATGTACTCCCAGTTAAGGTTCCACAGCCCCCCCCCCCCCCAAGCAAACAGTATTAATATGGTCTTGGGGCATCACTCAGAATGATGCAAAACTAACATGTATCAATAGACACAGACATGTTTAGCTTAGAAAATATCTAAGTACATTTATTCTAGTATCACATTTTAGTATCCCAATGTCAGAAGTCCTGACTTGCCTTATTGAAACCACAGCGTTTCTGTTTCTTTGCTCTATTAGTGATCTGCGTAGAATAGGTTCACATCTGCTGTTGAAAATAGTGGACACAAAATGATGTATGCAACAGTATTTTGTCCAGCAGAATGTCGCAATCCATAATGGAATCCCACTGGATCCCATTATAGTGAATGGAATCTGGTGCAGCTGGTGTCCAGCATATATGACACTGGTTTTTCTGTTCCTATACTGGACTATGCAGGAACTTGGCCTTGTCAATCAAGAAGGAGATGGAGTGCACTTAACTGCCTATTTTCATATGGGTTAGGCCTCATGCACACGACCGTTGTGTGAATCCGTGGCCGTTGTGCCGTTTTCAGTTTTTTTTTCGCGGACCCATTGACTTTCAATGGGTCCGAGGAAAAATTGGAAAATGCACCGTTTGGCAGCCGCATCCGTGATCCGTGTTTCCTGTCCGTGAAAAAAATAGGACCTGTCACGGTTCACGGACCCAGTCAAGTCAATGGGTCCGTGAAAAATCACGGATGCAAACAAGATTGTCATCCGTGATCCGTGTCCGTTTTTTCCTATCATTTCAATGGCAAACTTGACTTAGATTTTTTTTTCATTTTTCATGTCCGTGGATCCTCCAAAAAACAAGGAAGACCCACGGACGAAAAAACGGTCACGGATAAAGGACCTACGGACCCCGTTTTTGCGGACCTTAAAAAAAAACGGTCGTGTGCATGAGGCCTTAAAAATACCTTTTCTCCAGAATGAAGCAACAGATCACTCATGAAAGGTATGACTACATTCAGCTGAGCTAGGCCTACAAGACGGTATGCCTGGTATAACGGTGAATTTTCTGGTGGCAGGTTCCCATTCCTATGGTGAAACTACATATACAACAAATCCCTAGTAAAGTGATATCATTGGAATTGCTTCCTTTATCATAACGAGTATGAGGGCTCATGCACACAAACATATTTTTTATTTTATTTCTGTTCCGTTTTTTACAGGTCCGTATGAGGAACCATTCACTTTAATGGGTCCACAAAAAAAAGAGATGCAATACGGATGTTGCGAGGATGTCATCCATTAAAAAGGGATGCAATACGGATGCCACACGGATGTCATCCATTGTTTTTGCGGACCGCAAAATACATATGGTCGTGTGCATGAGCCCTTAAAGGGAACCTGTCACTGGGATTTTGTGTGTAGAGCTGAGGACATGGGTTGCTAGATGGCCGCTAGCACATCTGCAATACCCGGTCCCCATAGCTCTGTGTGCTTTTATTGTGTAAAAAATGATTTGATACATATGCAAATGAACCTGAGATGAGTCCTGTCCCTGACTCCTCTCACGTACAGGACTCATCTCAGGGTAATTTGCATATGTATCAAATCATTTTTTTTACACAATAAAAGCACACAGAGCTATGGGGACTGGGTACTGCGGATGTGCTAGCGGCCATCTAGCAACCCATGTTCTCAGCTCTACACACAAAATCCAGGTGACAGGTTCCCTTTAAGTTCAGATCTAAGCCTGTAGAATACTGGCTGCCTGCTGTATTCTACCTATGACCGTCTGACTTATAACTGACTGTAATAAGGCTGTCGAATAAACCACCTGTGTCTGTGGGCATTTTCTAGGCGGAACTAGACAAATATGAATTGGTTTAGTGAAGTCCTGTCCTATTATGGGACCTTCAAATCAATCGAATGATTGTAATGATATGTGAAGCGGAATACAATTTGTGCAATTGCATAATAAACAAATGTGGGGGCACCAAAGTGAAGCTACGCTGAACTACTGATAATTACTGACCACTTATTGTAGTACTTTATTGTGTTTTACTGCAAAACGATTGCTTTTCCTCAGCTGAAGCCCCATATAAATACTGTAGGACACCTGAATGTATTGAAGTGCAGAAGGATAATGGGTGTGATGAGTCACCTTGATAAAATGTCATATACAGCGAGAGACCTTTTGTAGCTTGAAGCTCTGCAGCAGTCTGTACCACTAACATAAATCAAATATGACAGTTCCTTCTGCAGAGCCCATACTTGCCCCTCTTTCCTTATCTACCAAGTCAAAGCAACTATGATAAAGTAGTTTGTTAAGATTATTGATACTTGGAAATGTTCTGCAGAATATTTCTCGAAAATGTTTCTATATTATAATGACCACAAAAGTATGCTTAGATTGTATTATTACAACTCTTGCATTTTGCGATTGTAGTTAAAAGGGTTTTCTGGGAGTACAGTCCCGATTACCTATCAATAATCTCTGATCAGTGGCGGTCTGACTTAAGCTACTTTCACACTAGCGTTAATATTTTACGATATTGACATCCGTCATAGGATCTCAATACTGGAAAAAAAACGCATCCGTTTTGTCCCCATTCATTGTCAATAGGGACAAAACGTAAGTGAACAGAACAGAATGCTCCGAAATGCATTCCGTTCCGTTCTCGGAGCATGCTGCAGGTTACTTTCCGTCCTGGGATGCGGAGCAAAACGGATCCATCATGACCCACAATGCAATTTAATGGGGACGGATCTGTTTTCTCTGACACAATAGAAAACGGATCCATCCCCCATTGACTTGGTGGTGTTCTTGACGGATCCGTCTTGGCTATTTTAAAGATAATACAAACGGATCTGTTCATAACGGATGCCGTTTTTGCTGAAGCCTGTCAGATTCACCAAAAACGCTAGTGTAGCCTAAAAGTAGCAGAGCAATGGAGCAATGAACCAGCAGGGCTGGTTCTACCTTTGTTAAAAAGAGATTGTCACGTAGTATATGATACCTGATTTACATCAGTCATGGTATAATCCCTTTTTCCAAGAACAGAATATTGGTGACCTATCCTCAGGTACAGTAGGTCGTCAATATTAGATTGCCAAGGGTCTGACTCTGGCCATCGCCAGTGATCAGGTGTTTGAAGGGGTCATGGTGCTTCAGTGAGCACTACGGCCTCCTCACAGTATACCAAGCACACTGCTGTACATTGTATATTGCAGCCCAGACTAATTTACTTGAATGGTACTGAGCTGTACTCTAGGCCATACAACCGGAGCTCCACCATCCCTTCAAATAGCTGATCAGTGGGAGTGACGGTAGTCAGACCCCTGTAATCAGATATTTATGACCTATCCTGAGGATAGCTTATCAATATTATACCCCTGGAAAATCCCTTTAAAGGGATTATACCATGAATAAGGTAAAAATTGAACGGACATCATATAGTACATAACAATCCCTTTGTAAATAATCTAGAACCAGCCCTGTACCGTGAATGGATTCAGAGATCTTCACATTCTTACTGCAGCTCCGCTGTCCTTTCTCTCTGGTGTTTGATGGAGAAGCCAGAATCCAGCTTCCATGAAAAAACTGACAGTTTATTCAGCAAAAATGATGAAACCTGTGTAACAAGGACGAACAGCGTCTATACGTTTCAGATCAACAAATCAAGATCCTTACTCGTGACATGACCATTAAACCGCAGAAGAAAACCCATTACTCTTAACATGAACTACAGTTTGGAGTGGTGCTGTGGTTCAGAAACACCTTCTGGTTTTAAATTATGAGGGATCTTGAAGAAAAGTCCTCAATGAAGGTGTAAAATGTGTAGCAAGATAGGCCTCATTATTAGTGCAGAGGCTGTCCCCAACCCTTTTCATTGATCATCCAATATCTAAACCTATTTGGCTACAATGTAAAGGCAATTACATCTAGATGTACTTGTTGTCGCCATATGCCATATGTAAAATGAACTGCGAACCGCTGTGCCTCCACAATTAAGCGATATTTGAACTGCAGTATCACCTATGTTGTATATCTGATAACGGTCTTCATGTCAGCACCACTTCATGTGGGCTGCACTAATAGTGAAATAGGAAAGCAATTATCAAATATACCGCATTATACGGTTAGAAACGTCTCAGCAACACACTACATTTTGCTGCTGTTCATGACGGTGATGTCTCTGCATTTACTGCTCAATGCCTTGAAAGGGTTAAGACTCCAGTTAGGGGAGAATCCTGCTGGATTTTCATATGGCCTGAACCAGAGATATGATTTGGATCTGAATTGCATGTAATTAAAAATGTAGTACAGCCACTGAGTTATTCAATAAAATGTATCTGTATAGCGCCACCTGCTGTTTGTTCTTTTTCTTATTTCTTTGTCCGGCTCACTCAGATGGCCGCACGTGCTCAGTTTCATCCGTCAATTGGCTCCTGAGCTGTGATAGGGAGAGAGCTCCAGCAGAATGTACACGCCCCCTTAGCTACAGCAGAAAAGACACTCCCCTTGAGTTGTCAGCTTGATATAAATCTAGCAGATCAATGAATGGGGAGATCTTTGGATCCATGCGAGGTACAGGGCTGGTTCTAGCTTTGGTAGAAAGAGATAATCATGTACTATATGATGTCTGATTTTCATTTTTTTACATTACTGGGCTCACTGCTAGGTGGAAGCCTCCGCCTATCTTTACCCATGGAGAGCCCGGTACGTCACTGGATCTTCAAAAGTAGACCACCTCTTTAACCACCTATATATGGTAATAGTTTGTTAAAACCATAAAACAATATTGGGGTTTTTTTTCAAAGGGAGCTTAGCTTACCTTTTTCTTTTCCATTCCTGAACAACTAAGCTACCTTTGGAAAAATGGTAGAAATTTCCTCAAGATACTGACAATGAATTGTTCTCTATACCATAGGTCCAACTCCCCAATAATTAAAATATTTACATAGCAAAAGTATATGGACCACCTCAATGGTTTTATCTGTTTCAACCACACATTATTTATTTGGCATACAATCATGAATCAGTCCATGTAATCAGTAGAATGAGTCTAAGTTTTTGGTATGGCATACTTATTTTTAGTATTGCAACCTTTCTAACAAGTCAGGTTGTCAAGAATCCTTGAAGTGATTGCCCAGAACTAATTTGATAAGATGAGACTGTAGATTTGGTAGAAGCAAGAACGCCTCCTGCCTGAAAGCAATAGTGTCAACTGTAAAGACTGGTGAAAGAATAATAATGGCCATGCCCCAGTACACAAATGGTTTACTAAATTTGCTGTTCACACAGACCTAACCTAAAAACCATCAAACACCTTTGGGATGAACTTGAAATCTGACTGCAAGCCAGACTTTATCTCCAGGCGTCATGTCCAACAGAATGAGGCTCTGACTGTACAAGTGCCTCTGGTTTTGAAATCATTTGTTCAGCAAGTACCTGCAGATATCATCAGTGTTAACATATAATGTGCATAAATTTATCATCTGTTTATCACAACTGTTTGCTGTACACTAAGGAAATGAAAATTGACCTTGTCCATGTTTTACTCTGTAAGGTGACCCCTATAAACATCTAGTCAAATGCTGTATACTGAGCTCAGCAAAATCTTGTAAGAGTCGAAGACCTTTATACAAATGGTGCTTCACTCTTGTCAATATACACCATATGTTCAGTTTATTGCCAGCTAGTATTGGCCGAACAAATGTGCCTGCAATGGTCTAGGTATACAGGACACATGCTTAATTTTCAGTCTCCATCGCTGCTGAGCTAATGTAATTGCTACAGACAGTCATATAATCCAAATTTCTAAGTTAAAAATAGCTACAGACAGTCATATAATCCAAGTTTCTAAATAAGATAATAATTATTATTATTATTAATATAATAGTAATACTAAAAACAATATCAATTATTTGAATTTATACACTGCCAACACAATCTTCAGCAGCTGGAGAGCCAACCACTGTGATAAAGCTACAATTTGCCAAAAAGAGTTGTAGTTGGGAGTTGCAGTTTCAGAGCAGCTACAGATCATAGACCATTGATCTAAGGCTACTTTCACACTTGCATTAAGACACTTCCGTTTTGTCCCTATTCATTGTCAATGGGGACAAAACGTAACTGAACAGAACAGAATGCTACAAAATGCATCCCAGTCCGTTCTCATACCGGAGAGCAGACCGCAGCACGCTGCAGTTTGCTTTCTGTCCTGGGATGCGTAGCAAGACCCCCAATGCAAGTCAATGGGGACGGATCTGTTTTCTCTGATGCAATCTGCCACAATAGAAAACGGTTAAACCTACAAACACCTCTCTGTCCAACCTAGACAGCAACACATACCACTCTTATTCTCAAATATAATAAATAGGGGAAAAGACAGGATGGTAAACAGTATACAGAGAAACATAGGGCAGTATACACAATTGCGAGACCATGTGTGTCCACACAAGAATAAGCATGTCCGGTATTTTGATATATTATCTCCACTTGCTTTTTTGTTTATACAATAGAAAACGGATCCGTCCCCATTGACTTTCAGTGGAGCTCATGACGGATCTGTCTTGGCTATGTTAAAGATAATACAACCAGTTTTGTTCATAACGGATGCAGGCGGTTGTATTATCAGTAACGGAAGCCTTTTTACTGAAGCCTGCCGGATCCAGCAAAAGAACTAGTGTGAAAGTAGTAGGATCGTAGCTGGGCCATGGACATCGATACATGGAGGGCTAAGTATCTGCTGAAAGCGACTTAATATCGCTATTTTCTTTGCTTGGTTGCTTTAGTGAACTGGGAAGCGACATGTACTTTTGAATTGCCTGGCCACTGTTATTATTTGTGAATATGTCTGTCCCCTGATGATCTGGCTGAGTGCCATTGAAACGTGTCTGGGCGAGTCTTTTAGGTACGGTACTTCATGTGTGTACCCTTGGTGTGTGTTTTCTCCCTGACGAAGCTGGGAAGTCATCGCCACTGCTTAAAGGGACACCCAGGGACATACAGAGAGGGTTCCAATTTGAGTTAGAACATAGGGAGATATAGGGGAAGAGACCCAGCATCTGTCTCCCTCTTGATATACATCCCTGTTTTTCTAACTCACCCTCCTAGCATCTGTGTACATCCTACATTTGCCTATACCAGTGGTGGGCAACCTTATTAGTAAAATGAGCCAAATATCGACAAAACTGCGATTTTAATTTTTTTGAGAGCCAAATTTTTTAAACTTCAAATATATAGGAAGGTACATTGTTATTTACTTCATAAGGGTATTCCTAACCATCTGAACATACCTTTCTCAATCCTCGACACTACATCTTCTATCACTCCACAACGTTTTACCCTATAAGACGCACATAGGTTTTAAAGAAGGGAAGGATAAGGAAGCATGTGGAAGTTACAGGCCGATTTCACTGCTGAACACGGATTTAAGTGGTGGGCTAAACTGCTTAACAGCAGGATGTCAGGGTTGCTCCCTGGGCTTGTGGGTGAAGAACAGGTAGGTTTCGTTGCAGGTAGAGAGGACAATATGGAAAAAAATATTTTTCATTACACCTCAGGTCAGACCACTAATCAAAACCTCAATGTTTGAAATCTCTTTTTATTAGACAAGCAAAGAAATATCACCAAATCGCATGTAGCGCAGTACAGCGGGTGACACATCACAATCAAATCTAGTCATAGATCATCGAAGGCATAGCCTAACAATACAGGTTAGGATGTGACAACCACTCAGCTAGGGCAAGGGGTCCTTAAAGTGATTGATCTTACAAAACAAATGCGGGTAACATTAGATACATAACAGTAAGGGGAGGGGAGGTGGGATGGGGATAACAGCCCTAACAGTGTGTCAACCCAAGGTGAAGTTAGGGTCCCGCTCAGGAACGTCTATATAACTAAGGCTACTTTCACACTAGCGTTCGGGTTTCCGTTCGTGAGCTCCGTTTGAAGGAGCTCACGAGCGGACCCGAACGCAGCCGTCCAGCCCTGATGCAGTCTGAATGGAGGCGGATCCGCTCAGACTGCATCAGTCTGGCGGCGTTCAGCCTCCGCTCCGCTCGCCTCCGCACGGACAGGCGGACAGCTGAACGCTGCTTGCAGCGTTCGGGTGTCCGCCTGGCCGTTCGGAGGCGTGCGGATCCGTGCGGATCCGTCCAGACTTTCAATGTAAGTCAATGGGGACGGATCCGTTTGAAGATGCCACAATGTGGCTCAATCTTCAAGCGGATCCGTCCCCCATTGACTTTACATTGAAAGTCTGGACGGATCCGTACTAGGCTATTTTCACACTTAGCTGTTCTATGCTAAAAATAATGCAGACGGATCCGTTCTGAACGGAGCCTCCGTCTGCATTATTATGAGCGGATCCGTTCAGAACGGATCCGCCCGAACGCTAGTGTGAAAGTAGCCTAAGACTAGTTATATTTATCTAAGGTTATGTATATTTATCTATAACCTGGCACAAACAAGTTTTGACTATATCAATGGAGACAACTACAGGGGAGGATAGGAGGCGTGCCGAAAAGAAGGAATGTAATGAAATAAAAATAAATAAAAAAATAAAAGTAAAAAGGGGGTTCTGCATATTGATTGAAAGAAGTGACCGTCTTCCCATATCCTTAATCAGAGTCCCACTGTTGAGCGTTGAGAAGGTTTGTCCTATAATCTAACCACGGTTGCCAGATCTGTAAAAATCTATTTCTGCTATGGTATGTCCAGCTCAGTTCCTCCATCTGGCATATCTGTTGGACCCTACTCCGCCACATCTTCAGTGTTGGAGGGTCAACTGATCTCCATTTTACTGGGATTAAGAGCTTTGCGGCCATAAGCAGATGCCAAGTTATTTTTTTCCGGGGCGAAAATCTGGGGTAGGGATCCAGAGTAGTACTAGCTGGGCTGAAAGTTTCAGGGTCATTGCACAGATCCTGTTAATGGCGCTTTCTACATCTGTCCAGAAGGATCTGATGGCAGGACATAACCACCAGATGTGGGATAAGGATCCGGTGGCAGCAGCACACCTCTAACAAAGATCCGTAGAGAGCAACCGGATTTTAAAAAGGAACTCGGGGGTTCTGTACGAACGCAACGCTGTCTTAACAGAGTTTTCTTAAATTTTTATGCACTTGGAAAAGCGGTGCAAAGATTTCTAAATCCATTTACTGTCAGTGTCACTAAATTCAAGGTGGAGTTCTTTACCCCACTCAGCAACCCAGGGCGGTACGCTAGAATAGCTCTCACTTAGAATCTGCCTATAAATGAGGGTGGTGCATTTATGAGGTAAATTTGGCAGCAGAACATAATTCTCCAACCATGATGGATCAGGGAGAGGGGTAAATTTGGAAATCATAAACTGCCTACAAGCATTCTCAAAGTCATTTCTTTGAATGAAATCTTTACCAAGGGCAGGTACACCCGAGAGGGCAGTATAGAAGTCGGAAGTGATCTGTAACCCTTTCAAATCTCCTAATCTGTGATGTGACATTGATAGCCAAATGTCTGATGGAGATTTAATTTGTGGGAACAGTAGTGTGGGGATAACTGAGATAGGAGCTAAGGGAGAAATCTTGCCCTGAGCAGATGTTAAGACCAAAGACTTATGGCAAATATGCAGCATTCCTCTGGTGAGTACGCTATCTACTTTGGTCCCTTCTCCTGTCCTCTCAGGTGTCCATAACCTATGGAACAATTCCTTACCCAACAGGGCCAATTCTAAATCTACATGCATACAGAATGTCTCTTGTCTGGCCAGTTTAAGCCACCTTTCCAAACTAATAGCCTGTATATAGGTTGATAGGTCAGGGAGGGAGATACCCCCATGTTTCTTCGGGAAAAAAGGCGAAAGGACATTCTAGTGCGCTTCTTATCCCACAAATAACTGCTCATGATGGATTGTAGTTTATTAATGAAACTAACAGGTACTGATATGGGTAGGGCTCTCAAGGTGTACATTATCAGCGGCAGGATGTAGGTGGTGAGGACATTTTGCCTGCCTAGCCAGGTTAGGAAAGGAGAGCTGCTCTTAGAGAGAATAGAGGTGACTTTGGAGAGTAGCGGGGGAAATTAAGACTAAACAACAACTTGGGGTCCATCGGGATCGTCACCCCCAAATATTTTATTGCTTGTGTAGGCCACTTGAATGGTGTGAGGGCTTTGACCTTAGTACGCAGGACAGCTGGGAGGGAAACGCTAAGGGCCTCCGACTTATCGAAATTTATCTTAAAATTTGAGATAACCCCAAAAGTTTCGAAAATCTGCATAACCTCCAGCAAAGCCTCTTCAGGATTTGACAACAGGAGCAGTAAATCATCAGGAGCAGTAAATCTGCCTAGTTTCACTCCTTTGATCGTGGGGGATTGGCGGAACTTAAGAAGAAGCGTCTCTAGGGTGAGTACAAACAAGGTGGGGGATAATGGGCATCCTTGACGAGTACCGTTTCTAATTTGGAAGGCGTTCGATAGGGTGCCGTTGACTAGTACTCTCGCAGATGGTGCAGAGTATAGAGTATAGATAGCTCTGATGAGGCCTTCAGGGAAGCCAACGGCTTGTAGTACTTTCTCCATATAGGCCCAGCTAACCCTGTCGAACGCCTTCTCCGCATCTGTGCCCAGGAGTACAAGAGGGGACTTAGATTTGATGGCGTGGGTGTTCGCATGTATGACTCTGATATTACTGATATTATGCCTACCCTCTCTACCTGCAACGAAACCTACCTGTTCTTCACCCACAAGCCCAGGGAGCAACCCTGACATCCTGCTGTTAAGCAGTTTAGCCCACCACTTCAAATCCGTGTTCAGCAGTGAAATCGGCCTGTAACTTCCACATGCTTCCTTATCCTTCCCTTCTTTATGGATAATCGTTATGTGCGCTTCCTAGGCTTGTGGGGTCAGAGAGCCACCTGTAAGGAGGAGATTGCATGCCGTGACAAAATGCGGGACTAAAATATCTTTATACTTTTTGTAATATGAGCTTGGAAAACAGTCAGGTCCGGGACTCCTGCCTGAAGGGATAGACATTAGAACCTTTTCTACCTCTTCGGTTGTAAACGGTTGAAGCAGCTGATGTATATCGACCTCAGAAATTCTTGGGATGTTAATAGAGCTAAGAAACTCCGACGTGCGTGTCTCGATTTGCTGGCTGGTGAGGGAGGTTATACAGATTTGAATAAAAGGAGCAAAACTCCTGAGCTATCGCTGGAGTATTAATAAGTCGGGGGCCTGAGGCTGATTTGATGGCTTGAATAAAGGATTTATTTCTTTGGTTCTTAATAAGGTTGGAGACTAACTTAGAACCCCTATTTCCCATGAAGGTATTGTTTGAAGCGCAATACGAACATTCAAAAAGTCAGTGACCTTATGCCTCAAGCACTTAAGCAGAACCTCAATGTTAATAAGACCTCCCTGAGATCAGATGTCAGCTCAGACCCCAAAGTAAATGACCCCCTCAATCAGACCACAGATAAGAGCCCCATGCCTCTCATCATCCCCATTATCAACCATGATGCCTCTCATCATCACCATTATCATCCATGATGCCTAACATCATCCATGATGCCTCTCATATCCCCCATTATGATTCTCATCACCTCATTGCCTCAGATCAGCCCCAAGTTTCATAAAATAAAAAAGCACTTACCTCTCCGGCTCCTGGATGCCGCTGCTCCTCACCACCCGCGCTCTGTGTTCCTCCTGCTGTCGGCTGTACTGTGAACTGGCGTGCACAGAGTGACGTCACAGAGCGCCTCACACTGTGCGCAGCCCTGCACAGCCTACAACCGAGGACCAGGAAGCGGTGAGTACAGAGCCTTCACCGCTTCCTGGTCTTCACCCTCCTACCTATTTTTGCTACGGGCAACGGAAATGCTATCGCACTGTACATGTGAGCCCGCACCTGGAAGAGCCAATATCAGTGGGCTAAAGAGCCGCATGTGGCTCTAGAGCCGCAGGTTGCTGACCACTGGCCTATACCTTCACTATTCAGTGTTGCGTGGTCACTGATGCATGCATGTTTTAACTTTGGTTACTATTTATGGGCCTACAATATTAGGATTGACTATTAAAAGTTAAGTTTTATGGTAACCCCACAATTTCATGTTATATTTTGAAAGTAGCCTTAACAAGACTTAACTTCGCCGGCTTGATTGATTTCTCCATCACATTATACATTGCTTGTTTCCAGGGTTACGACCACCATGAAATCCAGCAGCAGTGGCCGTGTTTGCACACTATAGGAAAGAGCACTAGCCTATGTGTGCACACACGGTCCCGGCCACCAGAGCGGACAGCAATCTCCTATGTATACTGAGGGCACTGCTGGAGTGGGAATTAAAAAAAATAAAGCCAATTAAATCCTTCCATTTTTAATGGAACTTTTTTTTTCACTGTGGTGTGAATATAGCTTAAGGTCTGACCCCCTTGCAAGCTGGTTGGTGATGCTTTACTAAAGAGGGTGTAATAAAAGTGAGGTTTAGCGTATGTGGCACTTTGTCAGCTACTGACTGGACAGACTTGCCATTTTTTTTTTTTTACGAGTAACTATTCATTTCCTGGCAGCGTCATTCCCAGGCTGTCTGCCTGCACTAAGCCCTTCATTATCTGACTGTCAAGTGTCTGCCACATGTGATACAGAATTTGGAACTGATTATGTTAGAGGGTTCTTTCCATAAAATGTAGTTTTCATATTTTTGCAAGCATGAAATAACACACATGCTGAGTTGTCAAGTTAAGTGAGTTCAGCCAGCGTGTGAAAATCATCTGTTTGCAAGCAAGGAGCGGATGGCTTTTGGCTTTTTAAAGCTCAATGCACATTACTTTGGTGGAGGCCCTTAACGTTATCTACAGGTGAAACTCGAAAAATCTGAATATCGTGCAAAGTTCATTTATTTCAGTAATGCAACTTAAAATGTGAAACTAACATATGAGATACTCATTACATGCAAAGCAAGATATTTCAAGCCTTTATTTGGTATAATTTGGATGATTATGGCTTACAGCTTATGAAAACCCCAAAGTCACAATCTCAGGTCCCCTTTGCTCAGGGGGTATGGAATAATTAGCTGACTAGAGTGTGACACTTTGAGCCTAGAATATTGAACATTTTCACAATATTCTAATTTTAAGTTGCATTAATGCAATTCCTTTTAATTGTAGTGATACAGTATTTAGCAACAGTTCCCCAAGTCCTCATTGCTACTATTAGGAAGCAATTTTGCCTCAGTTTTGTCAGTAAAACCTGTGGTGACTAGTTCTGAGCAACTATGTGGTCTTAATATTCAGCTTAAATTCTCAAGATATTGTTTTTCTCAGTAACAAAGCCCCAGGATTAGCTTCATTTTACATTATGTTGACACCTGCCATGGCTGACCATGCAGTATTTCACTCTGCTTCCTCTTTCCTAAAACCTGAAAGTTTTAGAGGTCTTTTCATTATTGTACACTAACATGCTGCTTGTTCCACAACGGAATCCAGAAAAAGTTAGACTCTGGTCACATATCATTTGTGAACTACATTCACAGTACCAAAGAGTTGTTATTTTTGAATTAGTTAGACCGGTGTTTTTCGCATACCTTTTTTTTAAACCTAATTGTATGAAATGGTTTGGTAGAACACACTATTCCATGTAGTGGCGTACAGGGGAAAAAAAACGTATGAGGTCTGTAGGAAGGCCCAAGGGTCCGTCATTGACGGAAGGTACGTGTCACTGAGGTTCCTGGCCCCAGTGAGATAGGAACCGGTAATTTTGTTTTTACTTAGTGTTGCAGTAAAGCTGATCCGGGCCGGTTTTTATTGGGAGCAGCCAAAGAGCAGGGTGGGTGGCTGTTCCCCACGTTCCAGGCGAGGTTTTGGGCTGCGATTTAAAAACCCAGCCAGCAGCTCAGCTGGGTGTGGAATGATCCTCCAGGTGATAGTGGAGCGATGGAAGCGCTGTTTTTGGGAGCTGAGGAGTTCCGCCATGCTGCAAGGCTGAGAGCTGCATGAGAGCTGCCAGCTGGAAGCCAGGCGCCCTAAAGCCTGCTGTGGACTGCCAGGTGACATGTTTTGTTCTGTGGACTCTTGCTGTGTGAATTAACACCAGGATTCTTGCAGTGTGAATTAACACCAGACCCTGCCAAGTATTGTGTTTGTTTTCTGCCTTTTTGTGTGAATAAACACTGAACTTTTGCTTTTCCACTGTGGTCTTGCCTCTGTATTGCATCCGCTTACCCTGCCTACCAGAGCAAATCCCTACAGGTCCTATCGGTGACATTTGCCACTGTATATCTATAAAGACTCATATATTGCAGCCTTCCATCAAAGGTAAACATCGGGAAATGCTCCTGATGTATAACCCCATCAGAAGGTTCAAACAAAGTGTAACAGGAGGCAAATTTTATTGTATTTTTTTTCCATGATTTTGCGTGATTTGTATGATATTACAATGTAGTTGGTGAAATCTGTTGAACTTTTTCTACTGAAATTCCACTACTGATAGAGCATGTATATTTGGAGCTCAGACTTGGTGATAAATCTGGTGTAGGGATAGACACATTTGTCTTTATCTGTACCAACTATTGGTTGGCTTACTTTGTGATGGAATTTTAAAGCCCGTCCCTTTACCATGAAGCCCTACTTCTTTCCACTAAGCTACACCCCATTTCCAATCAAATTGCAAAAAGTTTGGAAACCCTAGTTGTGCCAAAATTGTGTCAATTTGTGCCACTTTTTAGACAGATTCTAGGCGCAGACACATAAGTAAATCTGGGCTTATGCACAGCATTTTTCTTGGAAAAATGTATGTGTGGGAATGTACATGAAGGGTACAGCCACATGTTACAATTTCAGTGTTCATTGTTAGTGGTCATGCAGTAACCCGCAGAACCCAGGCCTGTATTATTGATGAACAGTGAATAATCAATCTGTAATAAGCTGATACCGCTGCAACCTGCTTGGCACAAAGGCATCTTATCAGCCACGTCACAGCCACAATGTTTTACCATACCTTAAGGTATTTTCATTTGTCAAATTTGTTTTAGAAATTCTAACGAGTGACAAATCCATTCCAGACCTTAGAGTACTGTAACCCTTATGTACTAGCAATATTATCATTCAAGTGTGACTGTTTCGAGGCAAGCTAATGAACTGCCTCAGATACCAGTGTTGCATCAATGCCACTGTCAATACGTGGAGACTGATGCAGAACAGGAGCAAACATTTCATAGCATCAGATTTCTTGACCATTCATGCTTATTACAATACACTCAGACATCTGCTGTAACACTTACCATAAAATAATCCAATTCTAATGCTTTTTACGCTAAATACATGTGCAACTCTGGCTACTGGAGCTACCAGGTGAAATCCCTTGAGGTCTGCTGTATATGGAAATAAAATAACAGACCTTTCAGTCCCATGATGATTACGTTCAGAACCATTTTTTTTTTCAGTTTTGCTTTAGTTATGGGCACGGCTGGCTCCAGGTTCATGTGGGCCCTTGGCCGATAAATCTCAGTGGGCCCCCTTGTGGCATTTGTCAAATGTCACCACGGCATCTGAGAGTTTAAAAAAAACGGAAGCTCAGGCTTCCTGTTTGAGACGCGCCTTCCCCCAGCGGAGAACAGGGAAAGCACCCGGTTCTAAAAATGAGCCGCAGCCAGTACAAGGCTTCCAGGCTCATTGTTAGTATATCCCAGTTTAGGCCACTACGTGGCAGCACTAAACTGTGATATAGTGAATTCTATACAGAATAATGGAACGATTTCCATTATTCTGTATAAGTTGCAATCTGATGAAAAGTAATAAAAAAAAGTTAAAAAAATATTTAAAAAACTTAAAACGTTAAATCACCCCACTTTCCCCAAATTATAAAATGAGCAAAAAAAAATAAAAAATAACATTATGGGCATCGTCTCATGCGAAAACACCCATACTATTAAAATATAAAAAAAAGTTAGCCCATATGGTGAAGAATATAACAGAAAAAAATGTAAAGGGCTGATTTGCCATTTTTGCATAACTTTATCTTCCAAGAAAATTGAATAAAAAGTGATCAAGTCATACACACCCCCAAAATGGTATTGTCAAAAAAGAGATTTCCCTCAAATGAGTCCCACACATCTCCGTAGACATAACTATAAAAAAAAGTTATGGGGGTCATCGGAGAGCAGGGGTTCGGTTAGGATAGCCACCTTTCCCAACAAAAATAATAGTTACACAAATTAAAAAGGTTGGTGTGTCTATTTAAGTTTTATTTAGCCTCTATTTTTAAAATGATTCTGCTGGGATTCAAACTCACAGCCTTTTACATTAAAGTCAAGAACCTTAACCACTGGTTATGTTAATCTACTGTACATATATTATGGCTACAAACCTCAGTAGTAGTTCCCCACACACTATGCATTCATATATATCAGGAGTAAGATAAATAAATAAATATATATATATTTATTATTTTAGTAATTACTAATTTATTTTGTGCCAATTTACAATTCCTAAAAAAAAATATTAAATTATAATTCTGCTGTATAGGAATACCTAATACATGAGAAACTACTATGAGGTTTTTCTAACACGGTTTGGTATTGAGCTCCATAGATCAGTGGTTTAGGTTCTTGCCGCTAATGTAGAAGGTTGTGAGTTCAAATCCTGGTGCAAACATTTCAGAAATAGAGGCTAAATTAAACTTAAATACATAGTGACAATGCTTGAGGATATCCCCTTTATGTTTATAGCACTGACTCCATATATGGACATAGCCAGATATGGAGTCAGAGCAGGGACTGCTTAGCTGGGAACTACAGTAGTGGCCAAAAGTTTTGAGGATGACACAAATATTAGTTTTTACAAAGTTTGCTGCTAAACTGCTTTTAGATCTTTGTTTCAGTTGTTTCTGTGATGTAGTGAAATATAATTACACGCACTTCATACGTTTCAAAGGCTTTTATTGACAATTACATGACATTTATGCAAAGAGTCAGTATTTGCAGTGTTGGCCCTTCTTTTTCAGGACCTCTGCAATTCGACTGGACATGCTTTTAATCAACTTCTGGGCCAATTCCTGACTGATAGCAACCCATTCTTTCATAATCACTTCTTGGAGTTTGTCAGAATTAGTGGGTTTTTGTTTGTCCACCCGCCTCTTGAGGATTGACCACAAGTTCTCAATGGGATTAAGATCTGGGGAGTTTCCAGGCCATGGACCCAAAATGTCAACGTTTTGGTCCCCGAGCCACTAAGTTATCACTTTTGCCTTATGGCACGGTGCTCCATCGTGCTGGAAAATGCATTGTTCTTCACCAAACTGTTGTTGGATTGTTGGAAGAAGTTGCTGTTGGAGGCTGTTTTGGTACCATTCTTTATTCATGGCTGTGTTTTTGGGCAAAATTGTGAGTGAGCCCACTTCCTTGGATGAGAAGCAACCCCACACATGAATGGTCTCAGGATGCTTTACTATTGGCATGACACAGGACTTATGGTAGCGCTCACCTTTTCTTCTCCGGAAAAGCCTTTTTCCTGATGCCCCAAACAATCGGAAAGAGGCTTCATCAGAGAATATGACTTTGCCCCAGTCCTCAGCAGTCCATTCACCATATTTTCTGCAGAAGATCAATCTGTCCCTGATGTTTTTTTTGAAGAGAAGTGGCTTCTTTGCTGCCCTTCTTAACACCAGGCCATCTTCCAAAAGTCTTCACCTCACTGTGCGTTCAGATGCGCTCACACCTGCCTGCTGCCATTCCTGAGCAAGCTCTCCACTGGTGGCACTCTGATCCCGCAGCTAAATCCTCTTTAGGAGACGATCCTGGCGCTTGCTGGACTTTCTTGGACACCCTGAAGCCTTCTTAACAAGAATTGAACCTCTTTCCTTGAAGTTCTTGATGATCCTATAAATTGTTGATTGAGGTGCAATCTTAGTAGCCACAATATCCTTGCCTGTGAAGCCATTTTTATGCAATGCAGTGATGGCTGCACGCGTTTCTTTGCAGGTCACCGCGGTTAACAATGGAAGAACAATGATTTCAAGCATCACCCTCCTTTTAACAGGTCAAGTCTGCCATTTTAACCCAATCAGCCTAACATAATGATCTCCAGCCTTGTGCTCGTCAACATTCTCACCTGAGTTAACAAGACGATTACTGAAATGATCTCAGCAGGTCCTTTAATGACAGCAATGAAATGCAGTGGAAAGGTTTTTTTGGGATTAAGTTAATTTTCATGGCAAAGAAGGACTATGCAATTCATCTGATCACTCTTCATAACATATGCAAATTGCTATTATAAAAACTTAAGCAGCAACCTTTCCAATTTCCAATATTTATGTAATTCTCAAAACTTTTGGCCACGACTGTAGAGTCCTGACTGTTCAGTAACACTGGGGGATTCCCCTAACGGCTCATTCACACGTCAGTGTTTTGGTCAGTGATTTCCATCAGTGATTCTGAGCCAAAACCGGGTGCGGCTCTAAACACAGAACAGATGCAGATCTTTCCCTTACACCTTATGTCTGTGGAGGCTCCAATCCTGGTTTTGGCTTACAATCACTGATGGAAATCACTGACCAAAACACTGATGTGTGAATGAGGCTTTACAGTGATCTTGCGCATAGACCTGAGTGGGCCCAGGTTTGCCGGGTGCTGACGCCGTCCCTGGTTATGGGTTCAGTTAACATTGACTTTTGAATGATTAAAATATAAATATAGTAAAGCACCAATTTAGAATGGATATTAAAACATTACTGGGATACCTCCAGAATAAATCAAAAATCAATTTTTGGTTAATAAACAAGCATGAATTGAAGACCGGCGAGTGCTGCAGTTTTATTTTTGATTTATTCTGGATGATTTGGGGATACTACAGACAGGTATCCAACACTGCGGGCACCACCACCATAGAGACTTCTTGCTATAGATTCGTAAATGCTGAAACTTTTTTCTTTTTTGAGCAATTACCAAGATACCTGTCATGCATAGATAAGATGAATGGGCAAGGTTGTACAGATCAGAGTTTGCTTTGGATATGGACATCACCCAAGTTTGTAAAGAAAAGTCTTAAACACATTTAATCTTAAAGTACAATTGTCAAGAGATTAAATATTGACTTGTCTGGATAGAAATAAAGAGTTAAATTAGTGGACATAGAGGGTATGTTCACATCTGCATTGGAGACACAATTAGACTCATGCACACAACCTTTGTTTGGGTCCGCATTCGAGCCACATTTTTTGTGTCTCTGATGTGGAGCAATTCACTTCAATGGCATTGCAAAAGATGCAGATAGCACTTCATTGCTCCGTTCCGTGGCCCCACAAAAAAAACAAAAAAAAAACATGACCTATTGTTGTCCGTTTTATGGACAAGGATGTACATTTCTATCATGGGCTGCCCGTTCTGTTCCACAAATTGCGGAACGTAAACAGCGGTATTTCTGTTTTGTGGATCCACAATTTGCAGACCACAAAACACTGCGCGGTTGTATGCATGAGGCCTTAGTAGTCACCATAGCAGACTTCATTAAAAATGCTGAAACAATAGATTTAAAAAATAATAATTATAGACAGTGGGGTGCATTACCAAATGCAGATGTGAACACACCCTAACTCAGCTGTGGCGTAGTAGTCTAAACAGCCAGCATCATGTTACAGTGCATTTGGAAAGACCCTTTCACTTTTTCACATTTTGTTTTCGTAAAATAAAAAAATAAAAAAGTTTTCCCCATCATTCTGCACTCAATAACCCATAATGAGAAAGTGAATAGAAAATTTTAAACATTTTTGCAAATTTATTAAAAAGAAAAAACTAGGGGCAACCCATGTCTCCTTATCACCTTTGATATGTTTTTACATCTTTTTTGGAGTCCACCTATGGTAAATTCAGTTGATTGGGCATGATTTGTAAGGACACACCCCTTTCTCTATAAGGTCTCACAGGTGACAATGCATATCATAGCAAAAACCGAGCCATGATGAGTGAAGAACTTGCTGTAGAGATCAGAAACAGGATTGTGTGGAGGCAGATATAGAGAAGGGTACAAAAAAAGTCTGGTGCACTGAAACTTCCCAAGAGCACTGTGGCCTCCATAATTGTTAAATGAAAGAAGTTTGGAAAAACCAGGACGTTTCCTAAAGCTGGCTGCCCCACCAAACTAAGCAATTGAGAAAGAAAGGCCTTGGTAAAGGGCCCTTTATACGACCCGAGAATCCTAAAGAAAAGCGCTAATGAGCGCTCACAGGAATACTTGTTAGCGATTATCTGGTGGTGTAAAAGTACCGGCGATTACCCGATGAAGCCAGCGCTCGGCTATTTTTGGCGGCTCCATAGAAATAAATGGAGGGTGCGCCCTCCTCAACTTTCTCCGCTGCGTTCTCCTTGTAGGTGCAGATCCCAGAGGTGGGACCCGCACCTATCAGACATTGGGGGCATATCCTAGCGATATGCCCCCATTGTCTAAGATGGGATAACCCCTTTAATGAAAGCCTGATCAAAATTACTCTGGACCTCAGACTGGGTCAAAGGTTCACCTTCCAACAAGACAATGACCCAAAGCACACGGACATTAATGGCTTAGGGACAACTCTATGAATGTTCTTGAGTGGCCCAGACAGTCCTGACTTGAACCTAATGAAACATCTCTGGTGAGACCTGAAAATGGCTGTCCACCGACAGATCCTATCAAAACTGATACAACTTGAGAGAATCTGTAGAGAAGAATGGATGAGAACCCCCAAATACAGGTGTGCACACCTTGTGGCATCATACTAAAGAAGACAGGAGGCTGTAATCGCTGCCAAAGGTGCTTTAACTACGCACTGTGTAAAGGGTCTGAATACTTACATATCAATGCAGTATTTTAGTTTTAACTTTTCAATAAATTTGTAAAGATTTCAAACATTCTGTTTTCACTCTGTCATTATGGGGTAATGAGCACAGAATGATGGGGAAAACTAGAATTAAAAAATAAAATTAGCACAAGTCTGCAACATAACAAAATGTGAAAAAGTGAAAGGGCTTAAAGACTTTCCGAATGCACTGTATACAGCACTTGTATATGCAGCACTTCTGCCCGTCCCCTGAGACAGACACTGGGAAGGGCAACCACACGTTCACGAATGACGCAGGTTGACGTTATCGGTGTTGACTTCTTGGAGACAGACCAAAGTGTCGAGGCTGTAGGATCAGTCATGCGAACTTTGAGAATATATTACGAAGGAACTAAACAGCTTTGGTGAGACCTAGCATTAATAATAATGAATGCTATATACAGTATAAGAATCATCCCCGGATCCATCACCCATTGACTTTCACTGGCTATTTTAAAGATAATACAACCGGATCCGTTCATAACAGATGCAGACTGTTGTGTTATCAGAACGGAAGCGTTTTTGCTGATCCATGACGGATCCAGCAAAAACGGTGGTGTGAAAGTAGCCTAACAACAGCGACTATTTTGAATTAATTTGAGCTAAAAAAGAGGAATAAAATTCACTTCCACTATAAAAGCCCAAATGTAATTGAGGTTAATATGTTGAATTGTTTATTTTTAGGATGGAAGCAAAAGTGCAACAGAGTAGTAATTTCATTTCATGAATTGCTGTCCTTGTCTGAACTAAGAATGCATTGCCAGTGTAAAAATTATACTTCTATATTTTAGGTAACTAAACATGGAAAGCAGTATCCGTTACATGGAGGCCTGACATTTTCCTGTGACAGGATTCTGACAGAAGAAGTAAAGTTACAGAGGTGTTGAAACTATTGCTACAAATATGCTGAAGCCAAGTGGACTAAAAATCCCAGGGAGGGGAGCAAAACACTCCAGCCCAGTAGGAAGATCTTCAGCCGGATCTGGTGTCACTGGCAGCACCAGCTCTAAAGAAGGTACATGTTCATCTGTACAGTATATAGATGTATTGCATGTGATTTTCCATGACTTGCTCCAGTGTTAAGTTACTGGTTACACCCAGAAGTTTTGCGATGGTCATAGACACAGAGGATTCTTATATAATGAGTTAGGCTACTTTCACACCTGCGTTCAGGTGTCTGCTCGTGAGCTCCGTTTGAAGGGGCTCACGAGCGGCCCTGAACGCAGCCGTCTGGCCCTAATGCATTCTCAGTGGAGGCGGATCCACTGAGAATGCATCCGCCTGCCAGCGCTCAGCCTCCGCTCCGCTCAGTGAGCGGACACCTGAACACTGCAAGCAGCGTTCGGGTGTCCACCTGGCCGTGCGGAGGCGAGCGGATCCGTTCCGACTTATAATGGAAGTCAATGGGGACGGATCCGCTTGAAGATGACACCATATGGCTCAATCTTCAAGCGGATCCGTCCCCCATTGACTTTCAATGTAAAGTCAGAACGGATCCGCTCAGGCTACTTTCACACTTAGAAAATTTTTCTAAGTTATAATGCAGACGGATCCGATCGAACGCTAGTGTGAAAGTAGCCTTAGGTGTCCATTTTATTCAGCTGTGATGTGACTTTTTATAAGATTCCACTAAATTGGGTTTTGCAGTGTAACATATGACCTTGTCTTTTGTTCTAAATACAGAGCACATGCATGGATTCATGATATGGCTATGTATTAGAGATCTGTTGTTATGTTATGTGAAAGAGCTTTGTTAATTACATAAGTGTAATATTTTGCTCACTTTTTAAAATGATTATCTTATTGGAATTGCTTCCTTAGCAAGCAGGAATCAAGTAAATTTGTTCCTGCCCTCCTTGTCAGACCATCATTTTATGACAGCCTGTGTCTGTCTGTTTGTCTATAGACAGGGATGGACCCAGAACTGTAACCTGGGAGGAGGAGGGTGGAAAAATAACATCACTGCAGCAAATTTCCCTTAATTTTCTCATGTCCTCATCGCTTTCTTGAATATGTATAACATATAATCAGCAGAAGACGAAAAAAAAAAAATGGAACATAGAAGCACCTAGTAAAGCAGTGAGGGACACTATCACTACACAAGCACCACTATAACCAATAATGCCGACATATAGTGACCATATAATAGACACAGGTCCATATAGGCTCTTTGCAGAGTATTAACACTGTGCAGACTATAAATGAGACTACAGCACAGACATAGGCAGAATTAACAAATTAACAGAATACATTTCTGTTTTACTGAAAGGGGCTGGCCACTTTCTGGTTATTGTTGACCAATTTGTTCGTAAAATGGTTATATGGCACTTACTAGTATAGTCATTGTTGAAATTTGGAGGAGGTATCGCAAGGAGCTGACTTGCCTGGTGGCACATGACCCTCCATTACCAGCCTTTTTACGGACAGGACCTCTATGTGGACAGCAGAAAAGATTTTGTAAATAAGGGGGCATACCTAATGAAATATAGAAAATGGTGCAGAATTTAAAAAAAGGCTATATTAGTAAGTGTCATATAGACAACTTACATACCCATTGGTCAACAGTAGAGATGAGCGAATTTCTCAAAAATTCAATTCGGACAGTTCACTGCACACTTCCCTTATTTGGGCAGTTACGGGGCCAAAACTGACCAAATAACTGAAGTGTGAACTCAGCCTTACAGGTCCATGTTAGCACCAGGTATAAAGAACCATGCAGAGGCCCAAGATCCTACTATAGCGTGAAAGAGAGCACTCCTTTTACACCAATTCACTGATTCCACATAGATTTCTACAGAACCTGTTCTATTAAATGCTTATACAAGTAGAGCCCCCCGTGTTTACGTCACTGATTATTTTGCCATTCCTTTGATCCGTCAGACAATAACCCCCAAAAAAGGATCCTGTCTGTGGAGCATCCTCCTTCACTCGGTCAGCATTTGGTTAGTAATCTATCAGTATTGCTAAAGCCCAAAAAACAGGAGTGGATCCAAAACAGAGATGACACGTCAATGGAATATTTGCATGTCTTCTATGTTTTGTACCCACTCCTGCTTTTGGCTACTAAATCTTAAGCCAATTCTGATGCAAAATAGGGACCATGTCATGCAGGCCTTACAGCTGTTACATAGACAGGATCCGTTGTGCGTCTCCTTTTTTTCTTCCTTCTGACAGATCAGAAGAAGGGTCAAATAAATGATGATGTCAGCCAGGCCAAAAGGCAAAATAGTGGCACAGTCATGAAGTGGAGAGGGTGGGAACAGCATTAAAAGTCCACAGAGTGGCCCTATGACATAGTGGTGAGGTGGAAGCAGCATGAGGAGACCACAGAGTGGCCCAATGACAGAGTGTGGAGGTGGTGGCAGCAGCATCAGGAGGCCACAGAGTGGCACAATGACAGAGTGAGGAGGTGGCGGCAGTAGCAGCATCAAGGGAAGGCCACAGGGTGGCACAATGACAGTGTGGAGGTGGCAGCAGCAGCATCAGGAGACTACAGAGTGGCCCGATGACAGAGTGTGGAGGTGGCGGTAGCAGCAGCATCAGGAGAAGGCCACAGAGTGGCACAATGACAGTGTGGAGGTGGCAGCAGCAGCATCAGGAGGCCACAGAGTGGCACAATAACAGAGTGTGGAGGTGGCAGCAGCATCAGGAGGAGGCCACAGGGTAGCACAATAACACTGTGGAGGCGGCATGTAATTTTCAAAATGATCCAAACATGAAGTAGACATATGGGAAATGTAAAGTAATAACTATTATATGAGGTATCGCTATCTATTTTAAAAGTAGAGAAATTGAAATTAGAAAATTTGGGAATTTTTCAAATTTTTTAGTAAATTTGGTATTTTTTCACTAATAAAGGTGAAATACAGTACAGACCAAAAGTTTGGACACACCTTCTCATTCAAAGAGTTTTCTTTATTTTCATGACTATACAGGCATCACAACTATGAATTAACACATGTGGAATTATATACATAACAAACAAGTGTGAAACAACTGAAAATATGTAATATTCTAGGTTCTTCAAAGTAGCCACCTTTTGCTTTGATTACTGCTTTGCACACTCTTGGCATTCTCTTGATGAGCTTCAAGAGGTAGTCACCTGAAATGGTCTTCCAACAGTCTTGAAGGAGTTCCCAGAGATGCTTAGCACTTGTTGGCCCTTTTGCCTTCACTCTGCGGTCCAGCTCACCCCAAACCATCTCGATTGGGTTCAGGTCCGGTGACTGTGGAGGCCAGGTCATCTGGCGCAGCACCCCATTACTCTCCTTCATGGTCAAATAGCCCTTACTTTCAAAGTCTTCCCAATTTTTCAGCTGACTGACTGACCTTCATTTCTTAACCCCTTAAGGACACAGCCTTATTACACCTTAGGACCAGGCCATTTTTTGCAAATCTGACCAGTGTCACTTTAAGTGCTGATAACTTTTTGACTTATCCAGGCTGTTCTGAGCAAATTTCAAAGTTTCAGTTTCTCTACTTCTGTAATACATAGTAATACCCCCAAAAATTGTGATGACTTTACATTCCCCATATGTCTACTTCATGTTTGAATTATTTTGGGAATTATATTTTATTTTTTGGGGATGTTATAAGGCTTAGAAGTTTAGAAGCAAATCTTGAAATTTTTCAGAAATTTACAAAAACTAAATTTTTAGGGACCAGTTCAGGTCTGAAGTCACTTTGCGAGGCTTACATAATAGAAACCACCCAAAAATGACCCCATCTAAGAAACTACACCCCTCAAGGTATTCAAAACTGATTTTACATACGTTGTTAACCCTTTAGGTGTTGCACAAGAGTTATTGGCAAATGGGGATGAAATTTGAAAATTTCATTTTTTTGCCTTATTTTCCATTTTAACCCATTTTTTCCACTAACAAAGCAAGGGTTAACAGCCAAACAAGACTGTAACTTTATTGCCCTGACTCTGCCGTTTACAGAAACACGCAATATGTGGTCGTACACTACTGTACGGCCACACAGCGGGGCGTAGAGTGAAAGGTGCGCCGTTTGTTTTTTGGAGGGCTGATTTTTATGGACCGGTTTATTTACACCGTGTCCTGTTTCAACCCCTCTGAAGCACCCCTGGAGTAGAAACTCCCTAAAAGTGACCCCATTTTGGAAACTACGGGATAAGGTGGCATTTTTTGGGGGACTATTTTTAGGGTAAATATGATTTTTGGTTGCTTTATATTACTTTTTTGTGAGGCAAGGTTACCAAAAATTGAAATTCTGAAATTTCATCTCCATTTGCCATTAACTGTTGAGGAACACCTAAAGGGTTAATAAAGTTTGTATAATCAGTTTGGAATACCTTGAGGGGTGTAGTTTCTTAGATGGGGTCACTTTTAAGGAGTTTTTACTCTAGGGGGGCATCAGGGGGGCTTCAAAAGGGACATGTTGTCAATAAAAAAAGGCCATCAAAATCGGCCTTCCAGAAACCATGTCGGTCCTTTCCTTTTGCGGCCTCCCTTTTACTGATACAGCAGTTTACGACCACAAATGTGGCGTTTCTGTAAACTGCAGTATCAGGGTAATAAATATTAAGTTTTGTTTGGTTGTTAACCCTTGTTTTGTTACAGGAAAAAACGGATTGAAATGGAAAAGTGCCAAAAATAGCGGTTTTGGCATCGTTTTTTATTTTTTATTTTTTATTTTAACCGTGTTAATCTGGGGGGTTAGGTCATGGGATATTTTTATAGAGGAGATTCTTACGGACGCGGCAATACCTAATAAGTCTTTTTTTTACAATTATTTAGGTTTTTGACTATATTGTCTTTTTTGATACAAATTTTTTTGGGGTATCTCTAAAGTCTAAGGGTCATTTTTTATATTTTTTTTATCCAATTATCTCACATGGGGGCTCATTTTTTGCGGGATGAGCAGACGGTTTTATTGGCACTATGGGGGCTATATGGGGGCTATATGACTTTTTTATCGCTTGCTATTAAACTTTTTGTTATGTAAGGTAACAAAAAATTCTTTTTTTGCACCAATTTTTTATATTTTTTTGACCGTGTTAATCTGGACGCGGCGATACCTAATAAGTCTAATTTTTTTTACAATTATTTAGATTTTAGACTATATTATCCTTTTTGATACCCAAACATTTTTTTTGTATCTCTAAAGTCTAAGAGTCATTTTTTATTTTTTTATTTTATCCGATTATCCTATGTGGGGGCTCATTTTTTGCGGGATGAGAAGATGGTTTTATTGGCACTATTTTGGGGGCTATATGACTTTTTGATTGCTTGCTATTAAACTTTTTTATTATGTAAGGTGACACAAAAAAAACCTTTTTGTTAATCTGGGGGGTTAGGTCATGGGGTATTTTTATAGAGGAGATTATTATCGACGCGGCGATACCTAATATTAGTTTTTTGGGTGTCTCAAGTCTGAGAACCTTTTTTTTTATCCGATGTCAGTGCTAAATTGGGATATAAATTTAGTACTCCTTGGAAGTGTGATACTCCCTAGAAGCAACCGTCAATGCAGAGGCACGTGTCGCACTGAGTAGTCGTGTCCTTCCGTATCCCCCTCCTGCGACACACTCTGCACTTTATTTGGGTTCGTCCCTTCTTTCCAGTATGGGGGACCACACCTGGAAAGTGTTGGCCAGGGACTATCTGGGCACCTACAGTTCCCGAGGTACTCCGGCCTGCTCTTTCCCGGTCCGAAAAGATCAGGGCCTTGAGGACTGCCTCATAGAACTGGAGGAATGTCCCTGTGCTGCCAGCGCTTCGGGATAGTACAAAAGAGTTGTACATGGCAACCTGTACCAAGTAGACCGCAACTTTTTTGTACCATGCCCGGGTTTTGCGCATGGCGTTATATGGCTTGAGGACTTGATCCGAGAGATCAACTCCTCCCATATACTGATTGTAGTCGACGATACAATCGGGCTTGAGGACCGTTGCCGTGGTACCTCGCACAGGGACAGGGGTGATGCCGTTACCATGAATAGTGGACAGCATAAGGACATCCCTCTTGTCCTTATACCTGACCAGCAACAGGTTTCCAGTGGTAAGGGCACGGGTCTCATCCCTGGGGATAGGTACCTGGAAGGGGTGGGCAGGGAGGCCGCGTTGATTTTTACGCACGGTCCCACAAGCGGACATGGATCTGGCGGCAAGGGACTGGAACAAGGGGATACTGGTATAAAAGTTATCCACGTAAAGGTGGTAACCCTTATCCAGCAGTGGGTACATAAGGTCCCACACAAGTTTCCCGGTAACACCCAGAGTGGGGGGACATTCTGGGGGTTGAATCAGGGAATCTCGCCCCTCGTATACACGAAATTTGTAAGTGTACCCTGAGGTACTCTCACAAATTTGGTATAGCTTCACGCCATACCTTGCCCGCTTGGAGGGCACATACTGGCGGAAAATGAGTCTCCCCTTGAACGCAATGAGAGACTCATCAACCACGACCTCCCTTCCAGGTACATAAGCCTCCATGAATTTGGCCCCAAAGTGATCGATGACCGGCCGTATCTTATACAGACGGTCATGGGCAGGATCACCTCAGGGGGGGGGGCGGGGGGGGGGGGGGACATGCTGCATTATCGGAATAATGCAGACATTTCCGGATGGCCTCAAACCGGGAGCGTGTCATGGCCGTACTGTAAAGTGGGGTCTGGTATAGGACGTCCCCACTCCCAGTACAGCCTGACACTGGGTTTCTTGACCAGGCCCATATGCAGCACGAGGCCCCAAAATGTCCTCATTTCGGCTGCACTGACCGGCGTCCAGCCACCGGGCCTGGCCAAAAAGGAGCCCGGGTGTTGAGCGACGAACTGTTGGGCGTACAGATTCGTCTGCTCCACCATCAGATTTACTAGTGGGTCACTGAAAAAATGACAAAAAAAGTCATATTCAGTGTAGCCCACTGTGGAAATCTGGATTCCTGATTGGCCTACAAAATCAGGAATCACGGGCTCGTATCGCTCTGGGCTACACCAGACTAGTTCACCGGCAGGGTGCTCCGGTGGATTTAACTGGTGGGCCGGGAAACCAGTACGAGCCCCAGAGCTGCTCCTACTAGTGTGGGCCACAGGGTCCCTAACATGGCAGTCCCCTTGCTCCACCTGGCGGCGTCTCCGCCGCCTTGGGGGCTCATCATCATCGCTAGATGATGATGAGGACGCGGATGACAACAGGAATGTGGGGTCATCCTTATCCTCACTGGGACTCTCGGAGTCGGAGGCAAGCTGGGCGTATGCCTCCTCGGCCGAGAACGTCCGGCGGGCCATAGGGGAGTGTGTGTCTGCGTGTATATGTGCATGTGTGTAACTCTTTATTTGGTGTGCGTGTGTGTGGTGGCACGGGTGTCGCCACAGTCAGCGTACACCCAAAAAAAAAAATAATGCACCTCTAAAAAAGGTGGGGGGGGGGGAAAGTGGCAGCACCCCCGGGGGGTCTAGGGTCACACAGCTGTGCTGTGGACCCCAGACACCCTAACTTAGGGTGATGCAATCAAAGTTCAGAAACTAACTTTCCCTTTTTTTTCCCTGCCTAAACCAAACTTTCCCTATGCTGTCCCTATGTACCTGATGGGGGGTGCTGGGGCACAGATCGGGTCCTGGGGGCAGAGATCGGGTCCTGGGGGTGCTGGCAGCGATGGCGGACACACGTGCAGGCAGCTCCTCTTTCCTCCGGCTCCGGAACACAAAAGGAGGAGGAGAGGAGCGCTTGCCTCTTTTGAATCTGCCGCCGGACCGCCCACAGACCAATCAGAAAGCAATCCTAAGTGGTGATGTCACCATGACCACTCAGGATCGCTGGATGGTGATTGGTGGGGTGAAATCACACCACCATCACCATCCTGTTCCGGGTTATCGGGTCTTCAGAGACCCGAATAACCCGGAAATGCGGAAAACCGCCGGTCTGAATTGACCTGCGGTTTTCTGCGATCGCATACATGGGGGGGTCACCGGACCCCCCGGCGCATTTGCCCCAAGTGCCTGCTCAATGATTTGAGCAGGCACGGGGTTCCGATCACTGCCCGCCGCGCGGAGGTGATCGAAAATACACAGGGCGTACATGTACGCCCTGTGTCCTTAAGTACCAGGGCACAAGGGCGTACCTGTACGCCCTGTGTCCTTAAGGGGTTAAAGTAATGATGGCCACTCGTTTTTCTTTACTTAGCTGCTTTTTTCTTGCCATAATACAAATTTTAACAGTCTATTCAGTAGGACTATCAGCTGTGTATCCACCTGACTTCTTCTCAACGCAACTGATGGTCTCAACTCCATTTATAAGGCAAAAAATCCCACTTATTAAACCTGACAGGGCACACCAGTGAAGTGAAAACCATTTCAGGTGACTCTACCTCCTGAAGCTCATCAAGAGAATGCCAAGAGTGTGCAAAGCAGTAATCAAAGCAAAAGGTGGCTACTTTGAAGAACCTAGAATATGACATATTTTCAGTTGTTTCACACTTTTTTGTTATGTATATAATTCCACATGTGTTAATTCATAGTTTTGATGCCTTCAGTGTGAATCTACAATTTTCATAGTCATGAAAATAAAGAAAACTCTTTGAATGAGAAGGTGTGTCCAAACTTTTGGTCTGTACTGTATATTGACTCAAGTTTATGACTATTATGAAGTATTACGTACAACGGCCCTTTTTTTCCACTAATACACGCCAAAGAAGGCTTTAGAACATATTACTGCACTGCTAAACGGCAAATAGGCCCTTACTTTTTTCCACTTATACACGCCACAAAAGGCATTAGAACATATAACTGCATCACTGGACGGCAAAAAATATATATATTTTTTGCCACTAATATTTTTTTGCTTTAAAACTAGGGATTGACAGATTTTCGGTTTTACCGACATTATCGGCCGATATTCAGGATTTTCAAAGTTATCGGTATCGACATCTAACCTTGCCGATATGCCGATAATGAATCAGGAACATGGATCGTTGCTGCTGTCAGTGTGATCCATGTTCCCTCAGCAGCACTGGGGAGAAGGAAGCAGTGTCTCCTTCCCCCCTGTGCCGCTGCTGCTGCTGCCACCAGTGAGAGGAGAGGAGGAGGGGAGGGGCTGTGGCCACTGCGCTTCCAATGATGTTAACTCACTCATTCAAATTCAACAGGAGGCGGGAGCTGGCTGCAGAATCATATAGCCGCACCCGACCTCTATGACAAGTACTTTAGCTGCGATCTGCAGCAGTTAACCCCTGCCGCACCTGAGGGGTTAACTGCCGCGGATCGCAGCTACCCCTCATAGAGGTCGGATGCGGAAATATGATTCTGCAGCCAGCACCCTCCTCCTGTATTTGAATTAATGGGCAAGTTATGTTCATTGGTGGTGAGGTGCCCCCCCCCAACCCCAGTATTAAAAACATTAGTGGGGCAGTGCGCCACGCCCCCCCAAAACCCCAGTATTAAAAACATTGGTGGGGCAGTGTGCCCCTCCACCCAAGCCCCCCAGTATTAGTCATTGGTGGCAGTGGCCACAGGGTCCCCTCCCCTCCTCCTCCTCATTGGTGGTGCAGTGGCAGCTTCTGATTGGAGTCCCAGCAGTGTAAGTCTGGGGCTCCCATCGGTTACCATGGCAGCCAGGACGCTACCGAAGCCCTGGCTGCCATAGTCAGCTCCCTTCTGCTGTGTGCACAAAGCACAGAGCAGCAGGGAAAGTGTAAAGTCCCATTCACCCTAATAGAGCTCTAATCGGCCTGAAAGTTCACAGATTATCGGTATTGGTATCGGCTCTAAAAAATCAATATAGATCGATCCCTATTTAGAACATATAACTGCACCGCTGAAAGGCAAATAGGCCCTTACTTTTTTCCACTTATACACGCCACAAAAGTCTTTAGAACATATAACTGCACCGCTGAACGGCAAATAATAAAAAAAAATTGCCACTAATACACGCCAAAAAGGGCTTTAGAACATATAACTGCACCGCTGAACGGCAAATATATATTCTTTTGCCACTAAAACACGCCAAAAAGGGCTTTATAACATATAACTGCACCGCTAAACGGCAAATAGGCCCTTACTTTTTTCCACTTATACATGCCACAAATACACGCCAAAAAGGGCTGTAATTTTCTCACTTCACCACACAGCGGCAAATACTTTTTTTTGTGCCACTAATACACACAAAAAAGTGCTTTAGAACATATAACTGCAGCGCTGAAAGGCAAATAGGCCCTTACTTTTTTCCACTTATACATGCCACAAAAAGCTTTAGAACATATAACTGCACCGCTGAAGGCAAATAATATATATTATTTTGACATTAATATACTCCAAAATTGGCTGTAATTTTCTTCACTACACAACGGTTAATAAGCCCTTTTTTCCCACTAATACAAGCCAAAAAATGCTTTAGAACATATAACTAAATGCTTTAGAAATATTTCCTTGTAATAAACCCTGTTAATGGATGTATCAAACAGCACTTGTACCCCAATAACAAGAACGGTTTGCTGGAACTACAGAGCTGTATAATGGCAATTTGGATCCCCAGTCAGTGCAGCAAGGTGTAATAGGATTGTTCCTATTACCCAGGCTGTAAACCCCTATACTGAACCCTTTTCTGCTTCAATACTATGGAATGATTCCTCTCTATCCTTTACAGTTCTATACAGCAAAATAACAATTTTAAAGACTTTTATCCCACTGTCCCTAGCGCCTGCTGACATCTCTCTCTGCACTAAGTACACTGGAAAATGGCTGAATCCAAGATGGCTGAGGCTATTTATAGGGCTGTGACATCACAGGGCTGGCTGGCTGCTGATTGGCTGCATGCATGGCATTGTGGGTGATCATTCGTTCCCAGAGTTCCTTGCTCCATGTCCTAACACGTGCAGCAGCCATTTTTGGAAAAAATGCAATTCGTTACCACGAATTGTGAGAAAGTTCGGATTCGGTGCAAATTCAGATTGAATTCCACTTCATCAACTTCGATTCAGTAACCCATGGGCATTATCCTCCTCGTTTTCACCCTTTAACCCCTATAAAGGGATCTGGTCTTCTCTGCAGGGAAGCCGCCAGGCCACTACCTCTTGGAATAGTCCTAGTGCAGTTGGCAGCTGACCCAGGGGGCCAGAGAAACCAGTGCCAAACAACCAGGGGTCAGGAAATACTCATAGTCAAGAAAAAGGAAGAGATCAGGGCAAACAGAGTTTGTGCAAATCTGTGAAAGTAGTCCGGGGTCAGGGCAGATAGCAAAGGGTCAATACAGTAAACAGGCTAAGGTGATGTTGGGCAGCAGGGGGTCAGAACCGATAAACAGGCAGAGGTTGTATATGGACAGACAAATAGAACAGCACATCTTCACAAAGAATTAGCAAGCGAGGTAACCTAAAGCTCAGACCCACCCCTAGGGAAAGGTGCCTTAAATACTGAAGTAACCAGCCATTGTCTGGGGAAGACTAGAGTGCATGCGCACTGGGCCTTAAGAGCTGGAGAGCACAGTTATGCATCCCTAGCAGCAGAGCTGGGAGGCCTTAGAAGGAACCACAAGCTGTGGCCTTCAACAGAAAAACCAATGTGGAACACCAGACATTGGGCCCACTGCTGGTGGTCAGAGCAGGGCAAGCATGCCTGGATTGCGGGCACAGAAGACATTCAGAGGAGCAGAGCAGCAGGGGCACAGCCTGCCATAGCAGCAAGACTATTGTTTTTTCCTGTATCTGTGTCCTGAGGATGCAGATGTAGGTGACATTAGTACTGTCTAGCCTGAGGGGGTCCCATCACTCCATTTATAGATTTGCAGGGCAGGAAGGGGTAACCTACTACTTTGATAATCTGATTAATCTGTGACTTCTGTTATTAAGATGTTGCATTGGCCACATTTATTTTAAAAGCTCATATCTGTGTTGACTTTTGTTATTCTGTCAGCGGAGCAGAAAAATTTAAAATCGTTTCTGTTTTAATCTGCATTTGTTTTAATTAGTGTCTTTGAGCACCAGTTGTGATCAGTGTCTGCTTCTTTAGGTTTTCACTATTTTTATAAGAAGAAAAAGTTCTTTCTGCAGGACTTTTCTTTTTCCCAAAAAAAAAACTACATGACAGAATGGAGATTAAGTTTTTTTAAGGAAAAAACTTTAAACATTATACTCAGTTGATGGGAGACAGAAACAGAAGGTGCTTCGGTTTGTATCTGTGATTCAGTCCATTTAATGGATCCTTTTTTTCTGTTTTTCTTTTTCTCTGACTGAACAAAATAACAGAAAAGTCAACTCAGATGTGAACTCAGGTGAAGCCTGTCGTTTTCTTAAAGGAGGGTCTTAAAATGTGCATGCCTCTTAGGTCTATACCAGTGTATTACTGTACTGATCTATACCAGTGTATTACTGTACTGTGCCGGCAGCAGGGAGCGCACGGCGTCATAGCAACCAGTGACGCCATGCGCTCCTGCTCTCAGGAGGGATCCAGGCCGCGGTTCCACGGCCCGCACACGGCCGTGAAACACGGCCGTGTGCATGGGGCCTTAATAAGGCCTCTTTTACACGACCGTATAGCTTTGGCCTCATGCACACGACGGTGCGGACCCATTCACTTCAATGGGGCCGCAACAGATGCGGACAGCACTCCGTTGCTCCGTTCCGTGGCCCCGCAAAAAAAATAAATAGAACATGTCCTATTCTTGTCTGTTTTGCGGACAAGAATAGGCATTTCTACAATGGGCTGCCCATTCCGTTTTTTGCGGATTTGCGGTTTGCGGACAGCAAAAAATGTAACGGTCGTGTGCATGAGGCCTTTTTCAGTGTTTTGCGGTCCGTTTTTCACGGATCCGTTATTTCATTTTTTGTTTCCGTTGTGTTTCCGTTTCTGTTCCGTTTTTCGGTTCCATTTTTCCGTACGGCATAGGCTACTTTCACACTTGCGGCAGAGTGATCCGGCAAGTAGTTCAGCCGCCGGAACTGCCTGCCGGATCAGGCAAAACGTATGCCAACTGATGGCATTTGTAAGACTGATCAGTATCCTGATCAGTCTGAAAAATGCATTGAAATGCCGAATCCGTCTTTACAGTGTCATCTGGAAAAACGGATCCGGCATTTATTTTTTTCACCTTTTTTTAAGTCTGCGCATGCGCAGACCGGAAGGACGGTTCCGGCGTTCCGGTATTTTAAATGCCGGATCCGGCACTAATACATTCCTGAGGAAAAAATGACGGATCCGGCATTCAGGCGAGGCTTCAGTTTTTTGGGCCGGAGATAAAACCGTAGCATGCTGCGGTTTTATCTTTGCCTGATCAGTCAAAAAGACTGAACTGAAGACATCCTGATGCATCCTGAACGGATTGCTCTCCATTCAGAATGCATGGGGATAAAACTGATCTTTTCCGGTATAGAGCCCCTAGGACGGAACTTTATGCCGGAAAAGAAAAACGCAAGTGTGAAAGTACCCATATACAGAATACAGTAATTAAATAGGAAAAATTGGGCTGGGCATTTTCAATATTTGGTTCCGCAAAAACGGAACAGATACTGAAGACATACGGATGCATTTCCGTATGTTTTCCTTTTTTTGCGGACCCATTTACTTAAATGGAGCCACGGAACCTGATTTGCGGGCAATAATAGGACATGTTCTATCTTTCAACGGAACAGAAATACGGAAACGGAATGCATATGGAGTACATTCCGGGGATTTTTGCAGAACCATTTAAATGAATTGTTCCGTAAACAGTCCACATACGGAACGCAAAAAACGGCCTGTAAACGGGGGGAAAAAACGGTTGTGTGAAAGAGGCCTAAATTTGGTACATTTTTAACTGACAGGTACAGAAATCTACAGCAGGCATAGATAGATGTTTGCCAGACTTTGCGCCATTCTTTAGATAATAAATATGCAATTTGTTTTGTCTCCTGGGCACTAAACCAGTGGCAAATTTGAAGTTGGAAATTTTACTGCTAAAATGAAAATTTTACACATTATAATATACTACATTTTAGCAGCGAACTGTACACCAAAACCTGATGTACAGTTCTTAAAATGTAACCGTTGTTTCAGGTGACTCAGAATAACCTGCTGTGTCTGTGTGTACAATGGGAATAACATGAAAAATGACATGACTTTTGTTGTGCACTTTTGAGCAGTTTCCCCTCAGCAGACTTTCCTACTAATTCTCCCTTTTGCCTGAGTTTGTGGGTGGAGAGTAGCTGTTATGATGTCTCCTATAGACTGCACATGGAGAATACAGAGGATTGTGCTCCCCATATTCTCTATTGCATACATTCATAAGCTACAACAGTAATGGATGACATTATTAACAGTTTAGACATAAGTCCAGTGGTCAAATGAGACAGTAAAAGACTTACTAGCCACAGCATGGTCTGTGTGTCACTATATGCCTGTGCCTCTTTCTAGCAGCTAACTCCTCTTCACTGAAGACAGACTAAACAGTGAATTAAGAAATAGGCTAGGTTCACATCTGTGATGGAGGTTCTGGTAGGCAGTATTTTGTTCAGCAGAATCACGCAAATTGTAATAGAAACCAACAGATGCTATTATAGTCAGTTGAATCCATCGGGCACCTTTGGGATGGTGGCAGGTGAGCAACCTAATAAGAGAAATAAGCATTTTTCAGATAATATAAATTGTGACGTTTCTAGTACACTGGAACTACTTATTTATGAAAAGAAACATTTAAACGATAGTTATTGTTTAATAAATGTGAGCCATAATCTGTATATCAGACCAATTTTATTAGGCTATTTTCATTAGGAAAATAAATATTTAGGGGATAATGGCCAATAAAAAATGAATAGAGCACTGTTCTATGAAAACACTAGAATAGGCAGAAGGCAAGAATACACATTGTGGTTTGGACACAACATTCAGCTGTGGAATTCCCAGAAGCATAAAGTTTCCCGTTCTCGTATTGAATTTAACAACTATACTGGATTCTGGATAAAAGTATTGTTATCCTGGCACTGACTCAGTAACTAGCCATGGAGAAATATGTGGGAACTAATGTGATAAATGCAGCTTAAATGTTAAAAGGAACCTGTCATCAGCTTTTTGGGTATCCAACTGACTAGAAGTTATGAAATTACAACCAAGCTATTAGCTCAGAAATCCAAGGCAAAGGGGATATCAGTGAGAAGTAACCATGTTTACCGAGTTAACTTACATGTCTTCTGCACCACCCATGTGACTCCAGGTATCAGCATCTGCATATATCATTAAACTTATCTTTACAATCAAAGGGAAATCTACTGAAGGTAGCAGGGGCATGTTGTAATGCTGTTTACATGTCCTAACGTTTCCTCCAGTCAGTTGGATACCCAAAAACTTGATGACAGGTTTCCTTTAGGAGCATTGCAATAAAATGTAAATAATGGCTAGAGGTAGCAATTGGCATAATAAAATATAAAGGTGACCAGCAATGTGTTTATGCATGTCTATAATACAACAGGAGCATTGCTGATGTCAGTGTCTTGTTTGTTGAGTGCTTTGCAATGCTGAACAAGGCCAAAGCTGAGGCTAGCAATTGGCTCATCACCAAAAACTCACAATGAATGGCGCTGCTTCTCTTTGTTCTCTGATGGAATGAAATGTCACTGGTAGAGCTTGGTCATCATATTCTGTGAATTCCTGGCTTTGATCTGTCAGGAAAAAACACAAAAAAGTTTTGCACAGCTCACCCTGAATTTGCATAATCCAGACACTCTCATAATGTGAAGGAAAAGGCCTCACGGATGAATACCCCGAGAGACTTCAGTAACAAATTTTCAATGGATCCAGCGCCTTGAAATTTTGAATAAAACATATGGGGTCATTTATCAAACTGGTGTAAAGTAGAACTGATTTAGTTGCCCTTAGAAACCAGTCAGATTCCACCTTTTATTTTCCAAAGGAGCTGTCAAAAATGAAAAGTGGAATCTGATTGGTTGTTATGGGCAAATAAACCAGTTCTACATTACACCAGTTTAATAAATGACCCCAATAACTTTTAGTTACATGATTAAAATAAGTCCATGCTGTCCTCGCGGAAACGCATTTTGATCTTCATCAAGCCCTGGTGAGGACATTCTCCAGGAGAAATTTAAAAGGCAAATTGACCAATGCAGTGGAGAGTAAACCTGATATGTCACCACCCCTCTTCTGCAGCTGTCCGCATGAAAGAATGATTAGACGACAACAAAAATTAGGACCCCCTTTGAAAGCATGTGGTTTTTTGTAACATTTTTAATAAAAGGTTATTTCATCTCCGTTTCAACAATACAGAGAGATTAAAGTAATCCAACTAAACAAAGAAAACTGAAGAAAGGTCTTTTCAAGATCTTCTGTAAATGTCATTCTACAAAAATGCCTATTCTAACTGAGGAAAAAGATAGGACACCCTCACATTTATTCCCTCTTAAATTGGCTCAGATCTCACACAGGTATATCACACCAGGTGCACATAATTAGTAGATCGTTACTCTGCATGTTGAATGAGGCTTGCCCTATTTAAACCTCAGACATTTAGTTTGGTGTGCTCCTGACTGTTGAAGTGAGAGTGAGCACCATGGTGAGAGCAAAAGAGCTGTCAGAGGACTTCAGAAAAAAGATTGTAGCAGCCTATGAGTCTGGGAAGGGATTTAAAAAGATCTCAAAAGATTTTGAAATCAGCCATTCCACTGTCCGGAAGATAGTCTACAAGTGGAGGGCTTTCAAAACAACTGCCAACATGCCCAGGACTGGTCGCCCCAGCAAGTTCACCCCAAGAGCAGACCGCAAGATGCTAAAAGAGGTCTCCAAAAACCCTAAAGTGTCATCTCGAGAACTACAGCAGGCTCTGGCTACTGTTGATGTAGAAGTACATGCCTCTACAATCAGAAAGAGACTGTACAAGTTTAACTTGCATGGGAGGTGTGCAAGGAGGAAACCTTTGCTTTCCAAGAGAAACATCGAGGCCAGACTGACATTTGCCAGAGATAAAGTTGACAAAGACCAGGACTTCTGGAATAATGTTCTTTGGACAGATGAGTCCAAAATTGAATTATTTGGACACAACAGCAGAGGACATGTTTGGCGTAAACCAAACACAGCATTCCAAGAAAAGAACCTCATACCAACTGTGAAGCATGGAGGTGGAAGTGTCATGGTTTGGGGCTGCTTTGCTGCAGCAGGACCTGGTCAGCTCACCATCATAGAATCCACGATGAATTCTACTGTGTATCAGAAGGTGCTTGAAGAACATGTGAGACCATCAGTTAGAAAATTAAAGCTGAAGCGGAACTGGACCATGCAACATGACAATGACCCAAAACATACTAGTAAATCAACCAAAGATTGGCTGAAAAAGAAGAAATGGAGAGTCCTGGAATGGCCAAGTCAAAGTCCAGATTTGAATCCCATTGAGATGCTGTGGGGTGACTTGAAAAGGGCTGTACGTGCAAGAAACCCCTCAAACATCTCACAGCTGAAAAAGTTCTGCATTGAGGAGTGGGGTAAAATTTCCTCAGACCGATGTCGAAGACTGGTAGATGGCTACAAGAACCGTCTCACTGCAGTTATTTCAGCCAAAGGAGGTAACACTCGCTATTAGGGGCAAGGGTGTCCTATCTTTTTCCTCAGTTAGAATAGGCATTTTTGTAGAATGACATTTACAGAAGATCTTGAAAAGACTTTTCTTCAGTTTTCTTTGTTTAGTTGGATTACTTTAATCTCTCTGTATTGTTGAAACGGAGATGAAATAACCTTTTATTAAAAATGTTACAAAAAACCACATGCTTTCAAAGGGTGTCCTAATTTTTTCACATGACTGTATATATACATAATATGAAAATCTACCGGCAGCACAACTTGTGAAACAAAAAGCGGGTGCAGAGTCCAAGCACGGTAACTGGAGCTTACCCACTAGTAGACAATGAAAAAAATCGGACAGCACTCCAGACGGTTTCTTCAGTAAAGCAAGTGTCTTTAATCACCCATGTGGTGGCAGCAAAAAAGCAACGTTTCGGCTCTACATGAGCCTTTCTCATGTAGAGCCGAAATGTTGCTTTTTTGCTGCCACCACATGGGTGATTAAAGACACTTGCTTTACTGAAGAAACCGTCTGGAGTGCTGTCCGATTTTTTTCATTGTATATATATATACAGACGTGGACAAAATTGTTGGTACCCTTTGGTCAATGAAAGAAAAAGTCACAATGGTCACAGAAATAACTTTAATCTGACAAAAGTAATAATAAATTAAAATTCTATAAATGTTAACCAATGAAAGTCAGACATTGTTTTTCAACCATGCTTCAACAGAATTATGTAAAAAAATAAACTCATGAAACAGGCATGGACAAAAATGATGGTACCCCTAGAAAACACAGAACATAATGTGACCAAAGGGACATGTTAATTCAAGGTGTGTCCACTAATTAGCATCACAGGTGTCTACAACCTTGTAATCAGCCATTGGGCCTATATATATGGCTCCAGGTAATCACTGTGTTGTTTGGTGATATGGTGTGTACCACACTCGACATGGACCAGAGGAAGCAAAGGAAAGAGCTGTCTCAAGAGATCAGAAAGAAAATTATAGACAAGCATGTTAAAGGTAAAGGCTATAAGACCATCTCCAAGCAACTAGATGTTCCTGTGAGTACAGTTGCACATATTATTCATAAGTTTAAGATCCATGGGACTGTAGCCAACCTCCCTGGACGTGGCCGCAGGAGGAAAATTGATGACAAATCTAAGAGACGGATAATCCGAATGGTAACAAAAGAGCCTAGAAAGACTTCTAAAGAGATTCAAGGTGAACTTCATGCTCAAGGAACATCAGTGTCAGATCGCACCATCCGTCGTTGTTTGAGCCAAAGTGGACTACATGGGAGACGACCAAGGAGGACACCATTGTTGAAAACGAATCATAAAAAAGCAAGACTGGAATATGCCAAACTACATGTTGACAAGCCACAAAGCTTCTGGGAGAATGTCCTGTGGACAGATGAGACAAAAATCGAAGTTTTTGCCAAGGCACATCAGCTGTATGTTCACAGACGAAAAAATGAAGCATATCAAGAAAAGAACACTGTCCCTACTGTGAAACATGGAGGAGGCTCTGTTATGTTCTGGGGCTGCTTTGCTGCGTCTGGCACAGGGTGTCTTGAATCTGTGCAGGGTACAATGAAATCTCAAGACTATCAAGGAATTCTAGAGAGAAATGTACTAGCCAGTGTCAGAAAGCTTGGTCTCAGTCGCAGGTCATGGGTCTTGCAACAGGACAATGACCCAAAACACACCGCTAAAAACACCCAAGAATGGCTAAGAGGAAAAAATTGGACTATTCTAAAGTGGCCTTCTATGAGCCCTGACCTCAATCCTATTGAGCATCTTTGGAAGGAGCTGAAACATGCAGTCTGGAAAAGGCACCCTTCAAACCGGACACAACTGGAGCAGTTTGCTCATGAGGAGTGGGCCAAAATACCTGCTGAGAGGTGCAGATGTCTCATTGACAGTTACAGGAAGCGTTTGATTGCAGTGATTGCCTCAAAAGGTTGCGCAACAAAATATTAAGTTAGGGGTACCATCATTTTTGTCCATGCCTGTTTCATGAGTTTATTTTTTTACATAATTCTGTTGAAGCATGGTTGAAAAACAATGTCTGACTTTCATTGGTTAACATTTATAGAATTTTAATTTATTATTACTTTTGTCAGATTAAAGTTATTTCTGTGACCATTGTGACTTTTTCTTTCATTGACCAAAGGGTACCAACAATTTTGTCCACGTCTGTATATATATATATATATATATATATATGTACATACACATACACTCACCTAAAGAATTATTAGGAACACCATACTAATACAGTGTTGGACCCCCTTTTGCCTTCAGAACTGCCTTAATTCTACGTGGCATTGATTCAACAAGGTGCTGATAGCATTCTTTAGAAATGTTGGCCCATATTGATAGGATAGCATCTTGCAGTTGATGGAGATTTGAGGGATGCACATCCAGGGCATGAAGCTCCCGTTCCACCACATCCCAAAGATGCTCTATTGGGTTGAGATCTGGTCACTGTGGGGGCCATTTTAGTACAGTGAACTCATTGTCATGTTCAAGAAACCAATTTGAAATGATTCGAGCTTTGTCACATGGTGCATTATCCTGCTGGAAGTAGCCATCGGAGGATGGGTACATGGTGGTCATGAAGGGATGGACATGGTCAGAAACAATGCACAGGTAGCCTGTGGCATTTAAACGATAACCAATTGGCACTAAGGGGCCTACAGTGTGCCCAGAAAACATCCCCCACACCATTACACCACCAGCCTACACAGTGGTAACAAGGCATGATGGATACATGTTCTCATTCTGTTTACACCAAATTCGGACTCTACCATTTGAATGTCTCAACAGAAATCGAGACTCATCAGACCAGGCAACATTTTTCCAGTCTTCAACAGTCCAATTTTGGTGAGCTTGTGCAAATTGTAGCCTCTTTTTCCTAATTGTAGTGGAGATGAGTGGTACCCGGTGGGGTCTTCTGCTGTTGTAGCCCACCTTTCTTTCCCATTCTGACATTCAGTTTGGAGTTCAGGAGATTGTCTTGACCAGGACCACATTCCTACATGCATTGAAACAACTGCCATGTGATTGGTTGACTAGATAATGCATTAATGAGAAATAGAACAGGTGTTCCTAATAATTCTTTAGGTGAGTGTATATACAGTGGGATACAAAAGTTTGGGCAACCTTGTTAATCGTCATAATATTCCTGTATAAATCGTTGGTTGTTACGGTAAAAAATGTCAGTTAAATATATCATATAGGAGACACACACAGTGATAAATGAAGTTTATTGGATTTACAGAAAGTGTGCTATAATTGTTTAAACAAAATTAGGCAGGTGCATAAATTTGGGCACTGTTGTCATTTTATTGATTCCCAATCCTTTAGAACTAATTATTGGAACTTAAACTGGCTTGGTAAGCTCAGTGACCCCTGACCTACACACACAGGTGAATCCAATTATGAGAAAGAGTATTTAAGGGGGTCAATTGTAAGTTTCCCTCCACTTTTAATTTTCTCTGAAGAGTAGCAACATGGGGGTCTCAAAACAACTCTCAAATGACCTGAAGACAAAGATTGTTCACCATCATTGTTTAGTGGAAGGATACAGAAATCTGTCTCAGAGATTTCAGCTGTCTGTTTCCACAGTTAGGAACATATTGAGGAAATGGAAGACCACAGGCTCAGTTCAAGTTAAGGCTCGAAGTGGCAGACCAAGAAAAATCTCGGATAGACAGAAGCGACAAATGGTGATAACAGTCACAGTCAACCCACAGACCAGCACCAAAGACCTACAACATCACCTTGCTGCAGATGGAGTAACTGTGAATCGTTCAACCATTCGGCGCACTTTACACAAGGAGATGCTGTATGTGAGAGTGATGCAGAGGAAGCCTTTTCTCCGCCCACAGCACAAAAAGTGCCGCTTGAGGTGGGCTAAAGCACATATGGACAAGCCAGCTTCATTTTGGAATAAGGTGCTGTGGACCGATGAAACTAAAATTGAGTTATTTGGCCATAACAAGGGGCGTTATGCATGGAGGAAAAAGAACACAGCATTCCAAGAAAAACACCTGCTACCTACAGTAAAATATGGTGGTGGTTCCATCATGCTGTGGGGCTGTGTGGCCAGTGCAGGGACTGGGAGTCTTGTCAAAGTTGAGGGACGCATGGATTCCACTCATTATCAGCAGATTCTGGAGACCAATGTCCAGGAATCAGTGACAAAGCTGAAGCTACGCCGGGGCTGGATCTTTCAACAAGGCAACGACCCTAAACACTGCTCAAAATCCACTAAGGCATTTATGCAGAGGAACAAGTACAACGTTCTGGAATGGCCATCTCAGTCCCTAGACCTGAATATAATTGAAAATCTGTGGTGTGACTTAAAGAGAGCTGTCCATGATTGGAAGCCATACAAACCTGAATGAACTAAAGATATTTTGTAAAGAGGAACGTTCCAAAATACCTTCAACCAGAATCCAGACTCTCATTGGAACCTACAGGAAGCGTTTAAAGGCTGTAATTTCAGCAAAAAGAGGATCTACTAAATATTGATTTCATTTCGTTTTTGTGGTGCCCAAATTTATGCACCTGCCTAATTTTGTTTAAACAATTATAGCACACTTTCTGTAAATCCAATAAACTTCATTTCACTTCTCAAATATCACTGTGTGTGTCTCCTATATGATATATTTAACTGACATTTTTTATCGTAATAACCAACGATTTATACAGGAAAATCATGACGATTAACAAGGTTGCCCAAACTTTCACATCCCACTGTATATATATATTTATATCAATGGACATATATACACTGAACAAAAATATAAATGCAACACTTTCGGTTTTGCTCCCATTTTGGTATGGTAAAGAAATGAACATTCATTGCACAGGCAACAGCTCTGGTAGACCTTCCTTCAGTTCAGCATGCCAATTGTACGCTGCCTCAAATGTTGCGACATCTGTGGCATTGTGCTGTGTGATCAAACTGCACATTTCAGAGTGGTCTTTTATTGTGGGCAGTCTAAGGCACACCTGTGCAATATTTATGCTGTCTAATCAGCACCTTGATATGCCACACCTGTGGGATGGATTATCTCGGCAAAGGAGAAGTGCTCACTAACACAGATTTAGACAGATTTGTGACCAATATTTGAGAGTGATGGGTCTTTTGTGTATGTAGAAAATGTTTCAGATCTTTGAGTTCAGCTCATGCAATCTGGGAAAAAACCCGAAAGTGTTGTGTTTATATTTTTGTTCAGTGTATATACTTATAGTCACACACAGTAATATATTAACAACACTATAATACACCTAAACTACGCTAACACAACACACTCCCAACTACAATTCCAACCCACAAACTATCTAAATAACACTTACATTCACACACGTAAATAGCAGCACCCACCCACCTGGCTACACACTGTCCCTATGGGGTTAAACACAGATTGTGGCACTGCAAGGGTTAATACATGCAGGCCCGGGATATAGGCAGGGATGTAGCCGTGGGTTACAGGGAGTGGCACTACAAGGGTTAAAGGGTTAACCTGGGGTTACAGAGCAGTGCAGTGGTTAATGGTTCAGGGGAGCAGTGAAGGGGTTAATGGTATATAGCTGGGGTTCAGGGATTGCAGGGGTTAATCTGCGGGGTACATGGATCAGGTGTACAATGCAGGGAATGCTAGGGTTAATGGCAGGGGAGTGGGCTGGGTATGCAGGGATCTATGGGATTGGTGGCAGTGGGATAATGATGAATAGTGGTATCGTTGGTAGTATAGGGAGGTAATGCAGGGCAGCAGGGGTTAATAGAGATACATCTCAGCTTCTTCCTTCCTCCTTCTCCTCCTCCCTCTGAACGCTGCCTGCGCTTTCCTTTCTTCTGGGGCTGCTCCGATTAACTTCACTTCTGAAACCCCGCGGCGCTCGCTCCTGCTCGCACGCCAACAGCCCAGTACACGCTGGCCGACGCATTTATATAATATAGATAGGTCCGGCAGCACTCCTATGTCCAAAAAACAACCAATTTGGAAAGTCCATATATTATACCTTAGTCACGGTAATGTTGGTGCCAGCAGATCGGGATCCTGGCCGTTGATCCACCGTCAAAAAGCAATGTAAAGAAATCCGCAGCACTCGTCAGATAATCGTGAAAAAAATGGATTTATTCCATAAAGCAGCAAGGAAATGCGACGTTTCGACCGTTCCCGGTCTTTTTTCTTTTTTTTTGCTTGAAAAAGACCGGGAACGGTCGAAACGTCGCATTTCCTTGCTGCTTTATGGAATAAATCCATTTTTTTCACGATTATCTGACGAGTGCTGCGGATTTCTTTACATTGCTATTCGACGCATTTATATGACATCAACGCACCAGCCCACGCGTACTGGCGTGCACTTCCAGGCGGGGGGATGCTTTGATCCTCCTGCCTGTAAAGGGACCGCATACCTCTGGCGCTGTGATTACAGCACCGGAGGTACGCAGCATACAGGGGCAGGGGAGCTCTTTGTTCTTCTGTCCCTGTTATGCCAAACATCTCTGGCCCTGCCGGAGATGTTATTAAAAGGCAGAGGATCTCTATTGATCCTCTGTCTTTTGAAGTGACTGCAACTGGACAATATTGTCCAGTCATCTAGGTGGCATCAGCTGGGGGGCACCTGTACTTGGGGTAAATTATTGGCCATTTTTAGGTTATGAGTGTATATATATACAGTACAGACCAAAAGTTTGGACACACCTTCTCATTCAAAGAGTTTTCTTTATTTTCACGACTATGAAAATTGTAGATTCACACTGAAGGCATCAAAACTATGAATTAACACATATGGAATTATATACATAACAAAAAAGTGTTAAAACAACTGAAACGGCCAGAACGGCATTAATCGTGCGCACGGGAGCGCACAGCATCATAGATTACAATGATGCTGTGCATGTAGGGCCGCCCGCGGGACTATTGTCCCGCACACACGATCAATGCCACTCCGGGACATATGGCCCGCTCACTGACCGTATATCTCGGAGAGCATACGGTCGTGGGCAAGAGGCCTAAATCTGTCCAGTTCCTTGCAGCTCTCTACTTACTTGACATGCAGGAAATGCCTCAAAATACCTATTCCGCTAATTGCTGACTGAAGCGGGTGCCCTCCCTTTTTAAAATATTTAAAGGTGGGGGTAACTATAATGGAACAAAGGATACTACTTTGTAACTATTAAAAAATATATATAATTATAGCATATATGGCAAACGTCACAGGATGTCATAGTTGCCCGATAGGTGCAGGTCCCACCACTGGGACCCACATCTATTGCATAGGTATGAAATATCCTGTGGATATGTCATAAATGTTGCAGATGAGACAACCCCTTTAATACTACTGACCAATTTGATACTAGGATCATGCTGATCAGTGTCTTTCAATGTGGCACAGACAGATTCGCCAGTATTGGTGTGGATGAATTTAACTAAGTGGTGAATAGCCCATATTTCAACCACATCAAACACCATTAGGATGTATTGCAACATAGACTGCAAGTCTTCTGGCTTATATACATTACCTTTGTGGAATCTGTGGGAATATAAAGGGCAGGCTTGGACTGACCCACAGGGGTACCCCCGGTGGGCCCCTGAGCAACGTGGGCCCCTAGTCTCCCAGCCCCTGCACAAGTGTCACATAAGACAGTAGACTTACTGCACTACATACATATATACAATGTACAGCTCCTCCACCAGGCTATGTTCATATAAAAAACTTGATAGATTATTAACGAAACTCCCCAGTTTATTATTATAGAAGCAATCTCTCTCTCTCTCTCTCTCTCTCTTTGACTATATGTGGACAGCTTATTGGTTACAGTAGGAAATATATAATGTTTAATTTTCCTTCTGGTGGTGCTGCAAGGAAATTGAAAATATGCTGTCAGGTTTCTCCACAAAAGTATAACTTATCACTGCGTGTCTCAGAAGTGGACAAGCTGTAATCAGCTTATCTTCATGGGCTCATCGACCTGAAAGGATTATTCAGAGTGGACAGCATTTTTTTTTTTGCAATTTTAGACATTGAGGGGATATGCACAGGATATGCCATTAATGTCTGATAGAACTAAATCCCACTTCTGGAGGTCAAGAATGGAGGTCTACTGACCAGGTCTTGTCTGCTGATGTGGCTGCAAAGGTGGACGGATACTGTACAGTACATCCAGTGCTAGCTGACACAACCACCGATTTCTAAAACGAGGAGAGAGAAGTGCTTGCATAATCCCACGCTTTTTGTTGCAGAGGATGGCATTGAGATGGGCCCATAGACTCCTATTGAGCCTTTCTGTTGCAGCAAAGAGAGAGCATGTGTCACGAGTTGGAGGTCCCAGGAGAGACCTCCGCGTCATCAAGCAATAACATACAGCAATACGGTACAGTCATAACAGAGTTTATTGTACAAACAGAATCAAAAGAGGAAAACACAGGGAAATTGAGAGCTCTATGTACCGTCCGCACAGTGGGAGGAAAACCCCCACTGCGCCACTGTCTAGTAATACTCCAGAGGGGCGTGACTAAGCAACTCCTGGTATTCACTAGGGCCCCAGATGGTAGGGTTAGGCTTTGCCGCAGGGAGTTGCCAGGGTCCACTCTGGAGCGTGAACTAGACAGTGACAACAGGAGCAAACGGACAACAGGTACCAGAAGGTACCAACGTTACATAGGCAAACATAAACAGGCAAATACAAGCAGGCAACTAAAAACACAAGCAGGATTTCACGCAAGGGAACAGGGGTGGCAATGAGCAGAGAAGGACTAGCTCCACCAGTGGTATACTGCGTGGCCTTGCCCATAGCACTCTGCAGCAAGGGCTTGCTGAACAGAGACATATAAATACACACAAGGTGACTCAAACATAACTGGCAGAACAGATAACAGAAACACAGGAAAGAGGATGGCAATGAAAAAGTAGGAAACCCACAGAGCACAGACAGACACGGATCCCATGGGTCAGCAGCATGGGAGAGTGAGTACAAACTAGGAGCAGGACAAGACAACACACACCAGGAGAGCTGACCCAGAACTGAGGAAACCTCAGCCTTATATACAGGTTCCATGAGTGCAGCAGAGAGGCCACACCCATGGAGCAGACAGAGAGGATTAACTCCTAATATGCACACAGGGGAGTTAACCTATAAAGAACCACAAACAACACACAGGAACGGAGCTGCAGCAAGAGCATAAACAGAAGGTCACAGCCAGAGGTAATGACTGTGACAGCACGCAACTGATTCCTCATTCTAGACCCCCATTGATCAAAACTTTTGATATTTCTTTATGGCATATCAAAAGTTTTACCAAAACGCAGTGACCCTTTAAGTATGGACTACCTGGACACGTATAGTCTATGGACGGTCCAGAAGTGGTAAGTAAAAACAATCTGACATACCGCTCATAACATTTCGTCCTTTCAGCAAACACTTTATAGATGTATTTATACAATTCCTGGAGAGTGATTCCATTATTTGCCTTGCATTAGGGAGTATTGCTTGTTATTATAGACCTTAGACACAATTCTTTCAGTTGTCATGGTAACAGAGTCACGGAACCGTTGTGCTATGTACACATATATAATTTAGGCACAGGGTAGGAGGCAGTTATGCTAGATAGTAGATTTCCTAAATTGCGACAACCCCGCCTATACCTATTTGGACATATGAATTCATTGAGTAGGGTCCTCTGCTCAGGACCCCCTGCTGTAAGCCATATTAGTGCCACCACCAACACTGGCATTTACTCTAAAAGGGACTTGATCTGTCCAGTTATTAAATGGACGTCCAATCTTTGGAATGACTGATGTAAAGTAAATGTATGGCCAGTGATAGTCGGCAAACCAAATCATACCTTTTGCTATGATTTAATTCTATAGTAATTTGTAAAGAGAGTCAATCATAAACTTAAGTATTGGAATCAGTGTTTGGACCCCATGATGTGACCCTTGTGATGTGTTAAATAACATTAACTAGGCTATTATTGGCAACTTGGTTGGGCTCCCAGCATGTTAATACATAATGTAAAGACATATTCTGTCTCTTTCTAACCAATAAATTTTTATGAGAATTCTCTTGCGTTGATTCAACTGATTCACTGAGGCAAGAGGAGAATCATCTTCACCTGCATTGTGATCCCGGACTTGATATTAAACATAAGTAGTGTTGTAGTTGGATGTATATCAGGAGACAATGATCAGCTTTTAGCAACTTAGGCTATATGGTTATTAAAAGGGGTTTTCCAACCATAGACCCACAGGATACTTCATCAATGTCTGAATAGTCTGGGGGAGGGGGGGTTGGGGTGGCTAGGTTTGAAAACCTCTCCAAGATGTACCATTGGCATTCCTATCCAGTGGAACATAACTAATCGATGCAGTTGCCACATTGAACAACACAGTTTTCAACTTAATAGCTCTTGGCATGATAGTGATATCTTAATAAAAATCCACCTGATGAGAAGAATGGATGGGACTGAGCACTGATAAGGTAAGTGTCTACATTTAGCACATTGGTTAGTCACTTCTCTGTGTTCCTTCTGTCATTCCTCTAATGTGTCATACATAATGGTGGAAAGGGTTAAATTGTTATATAATAATACATTATTTTTTTCACAGGTTCACCTTTGCACAAACAGGGTTCAACCTCTTCAATAGCTGCTGAAAAATCAAGTTCCAAGATCACTGAAGTGGGGGATGAATCCCTGGGAGACTATGTAGTTGGTGAACGTGTGTGGGTCAATGGAGTGAAGTCTGGAGTGGTACAGTATCTAGGAGAAACCCAATTTGCTCCAGGTCAGTGGGCAGGTGTTGTTTTGGATGACCCTGTTGGAAAAAATGATGGCTCTGTAGGTGGAGTACGTTATTTTGAGTGTCAACCACTCCAGGGAATATTTACCAGACCTTCTAAGCTGACCCGACAACCTGTGGCAGATGGTACAGGGAGTGATTCACATTCAGTGGAGTCTTTGACAACTCAGAACTTATCATTGCATTCTGGAACTGCTACGCCACCTCTAACCACTCGAATTGTGCCACTGCGGGAGAGTGTGTTAAACAGCACCATAAAGACAGGAAATGAATCAGGATCAAACCTTTCGGACAGTGGGTCAGTGAAGAAGGGGGACAAGGATCTGCGCCTTGGAGATCGTGTTCTGGTCAGTCACTTTTTCTTTTTTTTTTTGTTTCGGTTAAAAATTGTATGTTTTAAAATGTTTGTGCATTTTGGGAAGTCCACACTACGGGTATAGTGAATGCATCATCTACATTCAGAAACAAGGAAGAGATGACACTGCAGTGACCACTGAAATGTAGGACACTGTATGGTGCCAACCCAATGATTGATCCAATCCAAGTGATGCTGCAGGCCATTTTAAGTAACTGAAATAAAACTTCAGGCATTCATCACTTGGATTGGATCAATCATTGGGTTGGAACCTTCTGCGGTTGTGCTAATTTAGACACAACACTACTGGTTCTGGATGCAAGCCACATCCAGGAAAGTACAAGGAACCAAGAAGAGATGATGCTGCAGGCCATTTTAAGTAACTGAAATAAAACTTCAGGCATTCATCATCTCTTCTTGGTTCCTTGTACTTTCCTGGCTGTGGCTTGCATCCAGAACCAGTAGTGTTGTGTCTAAATTATCACAACTGCAGAGGGTGAGCCATTATATACTATACTTCTATACCGATTATATTTACATACTTACATACCCTATGAGCGCTAGTCTGTTTTCTCTGCCAGTGCTGTTACATAGAGATGTCTGCCATAATATTCTGCAAATTTTGTTAAAGACTCCAATATCTCACCACACAAATTCAATATATTATTGCGATACAAGAGCAAAACTGTACACAGGCTCCAGTCCCCTTTACTCACATAGACAAATACCTGTCAGAGGATATAGATGATGTGTCGCAAATTTATGTTTTTCTTAACCTTGGATAAGGTTAAAGTTGGTCACCTCGAATCACATATGTGAAGCCAAGAGGACCAGCAAGGATGGATCTGTATAAATAGCATTAGGACCCTATTTCACATTGGTAGGTGAATACATTAATGTAGGTTTTTAAATCTAGAAGTGATCTTTGTTTTGAATGGTAAACAATATGATAAGTGTTGCACGGTCTTCTGGATTTCATCTTTTTAAGGGATTTAAGATTGTTTTCTAGTGAAAATGACCTCTGTAAAAGTCATTCATGAAATTCATAGCAAAGGTCTGTGATATCCATCTTCTTTTGTCTGTAAGGAGCATTGAAAGGAAATGTACCTTTTTAATAATTTGAGAGAGGCGCTTTTAACTTATCTGTCTTATCACTTAATAGTCTCATGATGATGTGCTAGCTTGCCTAAATCCAGATTTTGTCTGGAGGTGAGATTCGGTTTTCTTATGATATTTTATGCCATGCTGCGCTGTATATCCTTTTAACCAACTGCTTGGGATGGAGCTGATAAACATGATATCACACCTCAGAACTTGGTAGATTAACTAAACCGGTAAAACGGAAAATGCTGTGAGATTATACATCTTGTGGGAAGAGCAGAAAGGGCAATTGCTTTGGGGTGTCCGTAGCCGCATCTGAAAATTCTAATGTATCCCAATGACTGAGTCAAAGTCTTGTATGATTTGGGTGGTGTCTAGAGGGTGACATGGTGTCACAGAAGTGAGCTATTAATTTATTTTACCGAAAAAGGGAGAGGGTGTCCACTCAGCTCCACAAAGCAGCCCACAGCACACACACATACCGTATATACTCTCCATTGAAAATCAGTCCCAAAGTTTGATTTTGGCCCTTGTGGCCTCAGAAGGGACAGTGCTTGCCCTTGTCCATTGACAGGAAAAATAAAAAAAAGGCTCGTACACCCCTTTACATTGGTTGTGCTGATGATACTTCCAGATGATTCAGGCAATGTATTTGCAGTCTTGACGTTCTTGAGAAGCTGACTTAGACTGCAGATGTTTGTACTTTCAGTACTATATGGCACTATATTGCCACGTGGCTGTCGCATACTGAAATTGGGGAGCATAGGGAATGACGATCTCAAGAACGACTTTATAAAAGCCCACATCAGCTTAGTTATGGGTCAGATGAGTATATTAGTATGTGTAAATATATTTCTTATTCATGCAGTAAAAGAATAGTACAAGCTCCATGCATTACATTTAGACATTCACAGTAATACAGGAAGGGAAGAGCATCCTCAGCTTTGTGAGAACTAAACTCTTTACTCAGAGCACAATTTATTGAACACTTCCTTTCCCTAAATAGACCCTTCTGAATTGGAGGTCAGCATGAGTACATCCAGAGAATAAAAGAATGGCTAAAGGAAATGCCTTTTCTGCATTATGCCAAGTCTGTTATACCAGGTTTCTGTCATCTGAAGTAGATAAAACAATTCATTACAGTTTTTATATTTTTACATTTGAGCCTCGTGTTCCTATGCATATATACTGCATATATAATCATGGGAAACAGAAAGTGCACCATCCTTCATATCTATTGTATCTATCAGGACGTAATTAAGAATTGTGCAGGCCACTTTCTATAAGAAAATATCCTCTGGTGAGTACCAAAAAACACTTCTGGCTGCTACAGAAACTATCGGACAACTTGTCAACACACTCCTTAAGTGCTAAGACTTTGGCCCTGATTTACATGTGTTACAACGGCCTTGATAGGGCCTGCGCCGGACTCGTCATAAATTGGCTACCTCCAGCTCGCCGTGCTCGGAGCTGCCATAGATTTCAATAATTATTTATGCCAGTATCTGGCGTAACTAATGATTAATTATTTGGGACCTATGGCCCCACCTTCACAACACCCTGGCTCTGCAATGGGAACATACAGCATACCACCATATATACCAAAAGCAGTGTGAAAAGAACGTCTTGCCTGTTTTCTGTTGTCATTATTTCTCGTCTAGTGTTCTTTAAATCTAATGCCTGCAACCTGCCTCCATAAATAGAAGATCCATACTTACCTGCTTCCTGCTGCTACTGTCCTCCACATTGCCTCTGCTGTGTCCACGTCCACGGTCTCTAGCTTGCTTTCTTCTAGCATTGGTCACATTCGCCGCTGCAGCCAATAACTGGCCACAAGTGGCACATCACTGCTGAAGCCGGCTATTGGTTGCAGTGGAGCCTGTGACTATGCCAAGGCAGTGCCAGATGTAACAGTCCGGGGACTAGAAGTGGAGGCATTGTGGAGTACAGGGACAAGTAAGTACGGATTTTCTATTTATGGAGGCAGGCTGCAGGCATTAGATAAAAAGTCATTATTCATGGAAAACCCCTTTAATATGCATTAACTTACAATGATCTGCTTACATTTAATACATCCCCTTTCAAGCCCTGTATAAATGTTCTTCTTGGTACATCCTTATTAAATGGATAAAATAAGCACTGAGAACTAATCTGCTAGAATAAGCACACCCTACAAAGCTTGTATTGCTCTACGGACTATAGTATTTTAGTGTCGTTGCACTGGTCTTTTTCAGGCATTGAATTTCAGCATAGAAAAATATAGTCAAGGGTCTTAAGTAATTTTGTGCAGGGTTTTACTCTAAACCTGCATATAAAGCGCTCAGATTTCTGGGATTACAGAACTACAATGAACGTGAAGTCAATCTATGTTCTCCTGATAGCTTCAAGTTTCATATTGTGCTTTTTGTCCCCAGAAGTGGTTGATTTTACAATGTGGCATGTCAGCTAGTGGCCACCTAATTCCTGCAGCTGCTGATGTCTGTTAGAAAGGTATATTCAGTAATGTATACCCTGATCTAAAAGGAGAACAAATGTCTTTGTCCATAACATGTTGGGCACTACCAATACATGTGCAGTGTTTAACAAGCCACTACTATGTCATCGAAGTTGGAGCAGCATACAGTGAAACCTCTTTTAGATGACCCCCCCCCCCTCCTGCTGTGTTTGCCTCTGATCTAACTTCTTCTTCTGCATTTTGTGGTGCACTAACATGCTCAGTAGCTTCCATATTTTAATTCCATAGATTACATACTGCATGATATGCATCTCTGGGGCTATACATGAGGGACTATTTTCTATGAGGAAGGGGTTAACAAGAGTTAATTGAAGGGCATCCTGAGAAGATGCAGGTACTTAATGAGTGGCCGCCAACTCAAAGAAAAAAATATTTAAAATTCTTGAAATAACCCCTTGAAATAATAGATCATAAAATTCACTGTACCTACATGTTTTTCATTACATACTGTATATTGTGGAAGATAAAACTGTAGATAAGATTGTTGTGCTTATGTGGTGCTTCTATTAACACTGCCCTCGTTATTCCATGATACGCACTCTTACATACACATGACGTACGCCTTAAGTGTCTTCAATGGAATAAAATGTGGATTCACAAATAGATATGAGACATGAAATGCAAGTTCTTAACTCAAAACATCAGTGTTTATTCACACTTAGGCAATTGCACAAAACAGCACGTAACTTTGCAGTCTTGGTGTTAATTCACACACAATAGAAAGTTCATATAACACAAGTCACCTTGCTGGCAGTTCTGCCTCCAGTAGTCCACAGCAAGCGTTAGGGGGCCTGTTTCCCCCGCATGCGGCTCTCAGCCCTCCAGCGCGCACAAAGCCTCAGATCCCAAAAACAGAGACATCTCTGCTGAGCCCAGCTGCCTATTTAAGGACAGCCAGGTTTTGCCAAAACCCTGACCGGCACTTAACTTCGGTCCAGTATTTGACCTCACCTGGCTGGAAACCAGTCCAGCCGCACAAGCTGGGAGGAAAATACCTGCCTTTCCAGACACAACCCCTCACTGTGCCCTTTTTGTTCAACCCTGAGGGGGTGGACGCACGCCAAACAGTGCACCCGGACAGGGCATCCACGTTTCCCTGCAAATGGCCTGCTCTTTGTTCTACCGAGAACTTAAAGTTCTGCAGAGACAAAAACCATCTGGTGACCTGGGCATTTCTGTCTTTGGCCTGGCTCATCCACTTGAGAGGGGAGTGGTTGGTCACCAGGCGGAACTTTCTCCCCCAAAAATAGCGGAGAGACTCGAGTGCCCACTTAGCCAGGCACTCTCTCTCCACTATACCGTACCTGTACCCCGTTGACTTCCTGAGACAGTACAACACGAGGCCTACTTCAGAGGCATCCGTTTGTACAACGAACTCCCTCTTGAAGTCGGGCGTCACCAAAACTGGTGACCCACACAGGGCCGACTTCAAAGCGGCAAAATACTCTTCCGCCCGATCATCCCAGTGAACCATCACTGATTTTCCTCCCTTCAAGGGCCCTGTCAAGGGTGCAGCTAGAGTAGCAAAGTGGGGAACAAACCTCTTTAATAGCCCACTATTCCCAGGAATGACTTTATTTAGTGGTGACAGGTCGGGGCCAACTCCGTATTGCCTCTATTTTATTCACTTGGGGTTTGATGACTCCACGCCTAATGACATACCCAAGGTACTTTGTCTCTTCTAACCCTATCGCACATGATTTTGGGGTTAGCGATTAGGCCAGCTTTCCGAAGGTAGTACAGCCTGCACTTTGGGTAGGTGAATTTTCCAGTCGGTACTGTGGATGACAATATTGTCCAGGTAAGCCGAAGCGTACCGACGATGTGGATGAAGCACAATGTCCATTAGTCGCTGAAAAATGGTGGGGGCGCCATGCAGACCAAAGGGTAAGACCTTATATTGATACAGCCCCTCAGGCGTGATGAAGGCAGTTTTCTCTTTGGCAGCCTCCGTTAAGGGCACCTGCCAGTACCCTTTGGTGAGGTCCAAAACAGAAAAATACTGGGCTTGTCCTAACCTCTCGGTAAGCTCATCCACCCGGGGCATGGGATATGCATCAAATTTGGAAACCTTGATAAGTTTTCGAAAGTCATTACAAAACCGCAATGTCCCGTCGGCTTGGGTATCAATACTATAGGACTGGCCCACTCACTTTTTGACTCCTCAATGACGTCTAGCTGCAACATTAGCTGCACCTCCTCCGATATTCCTTGTTGTTGAGCCTCGGGTACCCGGTATGGTTTTAATCTGACTTTTGCCTGAGGCTCAGTGACAATGTCATGCTGGATTATGGAAGTTTGTCCAGGGAGGTCCGAGAACACATTCGTGTTCCGACTAACGAACTCCTTGGCCTCCTTAGTCTGTTTAGAGGAGAGGCTGTCAGCAATTTTTACTGACAGAGGGGCCGGTACCTCTTCTCCTAGAAAACCCGGCCGCGGGCTGTCTTCTGTACAGGTTTCCCTATCTTTCCACGGTTTGAGTAAATTCACATGGTAAACCTGCTTTGACTTTCGCCGCCCTGGCTGTTGTACCTTGTAGTTTTCATCTCCAATTTTCTCGAGTACATCGTAGGCCCCCTGCCACCTAGCCAGGAACTTATTGTCCACAGTTGGCACCAGAACCAAAACCCGATCACCCGGGTTAAAGATCTGGACCCGGGCCTGACGATTATAGACCCGACTCTGGGCTCGCTGAGCTGCCTCTATATGCTCCCGAACAAGAGGCAACACTGTCTCCATCCAATCTTGCATCTGGGTATCGTACTCAATGACACTTTTATGTGGAGTGGGTTGTTGTTCCCACGCCTCTTTGGCCACGTCCAAGAGACCGCAAGGCTGTCTGCCATATAGCAGTTTGAAAGGGCGAGAACCCAGTAGAAGCCTTTCGCACAGCAAATATGAGATAGGGCAGAAGGAGGTCCCAGTGTCACGGCTGAGGATGGGGAAAACCCTCAGCCGTGCGATGCCAGAAGATGATGGTCGCTGCAAGGCAAGGACAGGAATCAGGGAGCAGGTCACCTCCTATCACATCCCTAATTCTGACCCTGTCTCCTAGCCGTATGAGCCGACCCTGATGGTAGGAGGGCTCATACTCTGGAACCTAAGATTCCTACTAGCCCTCAGGGTGGGCCTCAACTTGGAGCAGAGTAAGACGACCTGTTCCTCCTAGTCACAGAGGAACAGGAGTCTCACTGGCCAAGCTACATAGAAAGGGGGACATAAACAACTTATGGCAATGGCAGGTAAAGTACAACACCTACCTGCTACAGACACTGTCATGGTCTTACCTCCTTGCTGTTCTCCTTCGTTTGACATGTGCTGGCGGCCATCTTGGTTTCTGGGTTTCTTGTAGCCTCCCACCCTGCGGCTCCTCCTTCCCACTGGGAGGAGCTGGATGCCTAGCTCATATATATAGGAGGTCTGTGGCTTCAGTTCCCTGCTTGGTCCTCCTGTGCTCACATGCTTCTAAGACTGCTGCTGCTTCTGGTTCCTGATCCTGGCTTCGTCTGACTACCCTGCTGATTCCTGATCCTGGCTTCGTCTGACTACCCTGTTGGTTCCTGATCCTGGCTTCATCTGACTACCCTTCTGGTTCCTGATCTCTGGTTTCGCAAGACCCTGCTTCGGTTTAGCCATCCGTTTGGACTTTTGCCTTACAGCTTTATTTTCAATAAAGCCTTCTTATTTCCACTCATCTCTTGTTGTACGTCTGGTTCATGGTTCCATGACAGACACAAAGCCTGGAACCCATGCAGAAGCGCTGCTGTCCACAAGAACACAAAGGGACACACCACACATCACACAGGAACCCAGGACCATAAGCTGCAATAAACAAGCAGACCAAAAACACACCTTCATAACATCATGAATAAGATAAACTTATGACCACAAGGGTGGCCCTCGCTGTCAGATGTTATAACTAGGAGGATAACTCCAGCTAACCAATGCTGAAGTACCCCTCAGACTACTGATCTTAACTGAGGCTAAATAGCCCATGTAGCCACACCCACACTCAGACACACCCAGTGTTCAGACAAAGAAGGGAGTTAACCCTTCCTACACCAGGCAAAGGATGAAAACCACTTAAAGGGAAAAGTGCACACATAACTCAAACCCCGTGCACACCAGACATAGAAAAGATACACCTAACAAAGACAGGTTGCTAGGTGCAACCGCATGCACATTGCAGCAAGCTGCCTAGCAACAGCTCATACTGCTACTGCGACATACAAAATAACATGTTGCCAGCGGCAACCACAGCAACATACTAGCGGCCCTCACCTGTGGTTGAACAACCAAACCAGACCGCAGGCGGTTCAGGAGTCACGAGCATGACCATGGTCGTGACACCCAGTCCTTCCCATCTTTAGACACTACCTTTTTCAACATATTTTTTAATGTTTGGCTAAACCGTTCTACCAGACCATCCGTTTGCAGATGGTAAACCGACGTCCGTAGTTGTTTTATGTGCAGCAATTTACAGAGTTCCCTCATCACCTTGCACATAAGAGGGGTCCCTTGGTCGGTCAGAACCTCTTTACGTAGTCCTACTCGGGAAAACATTTCCATTAACTCCTTAGCTATAAGTTTGGCCGAGGTATGTCGCAGTGGCACCGCCTCCAGGTACTGAGTGGCGTAGTCTAGAATCAGTAAGATGTGTTGATGCCCTTTGGTGGACTTCGGTACTGGGCCTATGAGGTCCATAGCTATTCGGTCAAACGGAACTTCAATAATTGGGAGAGGTACTAGGGGACTACGGAAATGTGGCTGGGGGCTAGTTATCTGGCAGGTTGGGCAAGACTTACAAAACTCTTCCACTTCTTTGAATATGCTGGGCCAGTAAAACCGCTGTAGAATACTAGTTTTCTGCAGCCCCAGGTGACCCCCGAGAATGTGTTAGTGGGCTAAATCTAACACAAGCTTGCAATAAGCCTTGGGGACTACCAACTGTTCAATAGGCTCACCCCTTAGTTGGTTTACCCGATACAACATATCCTGATGAACTACAAAACAGGGAAACACTGACTCTGCCCCATCTACCATTAACACATTTTCCCAGGCTCGGGAAATCAGTCACTCTGACACATCAAACTTATTGAGATTTTCACAAGAAAAACAATGGTGTGCTTGGTTTTATTTCTTTATTCTAATGCTAGCACAGGCTTCCAGTATCCGTAGTTTCAGGTGCTGCACATCTTGTATCTTCACAGCATATGCTGTGAAGATATGAGATGTGCAGCACCTGAAACTACGGATACTGGAAGCCTGTGCTAGCATTTCTCCTGTGGTGTTGCTATCAGTGTGTGAAGAGTGGGAGAAGAGGGTTGCATTGACAATCCAACATAATGGGCAGCACATTGAACACATTTTATAAGTGGTCAGAAACTTATAACTCATGAAAGAATAAAGTTACGTTAAAACCAAGCACATCATTGTTTTTCTTGTGAAATTCCCAATAAGTTTGATGTGTCACATGACCCTCTTCCTATTGAAAAAACAAAAGTTGGATTCAAAATGGCCAACTTCAAAATGGTCGCCATGGTCACCACCAATCTTGAAAAGTTTCCCCCCTAACATATACTAATGTGCCACAAACAGGAAGTTAATATCACCAACCATTCCCATTTTATTAAGGTGTATCCATATAAATGGCCCACCATATATATATATATATATATACACACAGATGCAGCTTAGCTAAACTTGATAGTTGACGCGTTATGTAAACAATGGCAAGAAAATGTTTTTCAATGGATTTCAATGGTTTTTGCCCCGAGATAGCACTGAGAGGTGCTATAAGAGTCAAATTTAGCTTGGCTACATATGTACAGACGTGGACAAAATTGTTGGTACCCTTTGGTCAATGAAAGAAAAAGTCACAATGGTCACAGAAATAACTTTAATCTGACAAAAGTAATAATAAATTAAAATTCTATAAATGTTAACCAATGAAAGTCAGACATTGTTTTTCAACCATGCTTCAACAGAATTATGTAAAAAAATAAACTCATGAAACAGGCATGGACAAAAATGATGGTACCCCTAGAAAACACAGAACATAATGTGACCAAAGGGACATGTTAATTCAAGGTGTGTCCACTAATTAGCATCACAGGTGTCTACAACCTTGTAATCAGCCATTGGGCCTATATATATGGCTCCAGGTAATCACTGTGTTGTTTGGTGATATGGTGTGTACCACACTCGACATGGACCAGAGGAAGCAAAGGAAAGAGCTGTCTCAAGAGATCAGAAAGAAAATTATAGACAAGCATGTTAAAGGTAAAGGCTATAAGACCATCTCCAAGCAACTAGATGTTCCTGTGAGTACAGTTGCACATATTATTCATAAGTTTAAGATCCATGGGACTGTAGCCAACCTCCCTGGACGTGGCCGCAGGAGGAAAATTGATGACAAATCTAAGAGACGGATAATCCGAATGGTAACAAAAGAGCCTAGAAAGACTTCTAAAGAGATTCAAGGTGAACTTCATGCTCAAGGAACATCAGTGTCAGATCGCACCATCCGTCGTTGTTTGAGCCAAAGTGGACTACATGGGAGACGACCAAGGAGGACACCATTGTTGAAAACGAATCATAAAAAAGCAAGACTGGAATATGCCAAACTACATGTTGACAAGCCACAAAGCTTCTGGGAGAATGTCCTGTGGACAGATGAGACAAAAATCGAAGTTTTTGCCAAGGCACATCAGCTGTATGTTCACAGACGAAAAAATGAAGCATATCAAGAAAAGAACACTGTCCCTACTGTGAAACATGGAGGAGGCTCTGTTATGTTCTGGGGCTGCTTTGCTGCGTCTGGCACAGGGTGTCTTGAATCTGTGCAGGGTACAATGAAATCTCAAGACTATCAAGGAATTCTAGAGAGAAATGTACTAGCCAGTGTCAGAAAGCTTGGTCTCAGTCGCAGGTCATGGGTCTTGCAACAGGACAATGACCCAAAACACACCGCTAAAAACACCCAAGAATGGCTAAGAGGAAAAAATTGGACTATTCTAAAGTGGCCTTCTATGAGCCCTGACCTCAATCCTATTGAGCATCTTTGGAAGGAGCTGAAACATGCAGTCTGGAAAAGGCACCCTTCAAACCGGACACAACTGGAGCAGTTTGCTCATGAGGAGTGGGCCAAAATACCTGCTGAGAGGTGCAGATGTCTCATTGACAGTTACAGGAAGCGTTTGATTGCAGTGATTGCCTCAAAAGGTTGCGCAACAAAATATTAAGTTAGGGGTACCATCATTTTTGTCCATGCCTGTTTCATGAGTTTATTTTTTTACATAATTCTGTTGAAGCATGGTTGAAAAACAATGTCTGACTTTCATTGGTTAACATTTATAGAATTTTAATTTATTATTACTTTTGTCAGATTAAAGTTATTTCTGTGACCATTGTGACTTTTTCTTTCATTGACCAAAGGGTACCAACAATTTTGTCCACGTCTGTATATACTGGTAGACATCACTAGAGTACTGGTCATGTTACTTTTTTTATTTTCTATTAGCTCATCCTAAGAGATCAGCACCAGAGATGTTCAATAGCCACTCATATCGCTCTCCTCCATAGGAAAAAATTAAACATTCTGCCAATCGGAATGTGGTTGCGTGTCACCACCATCAAAGTGGCAATTATCAAATATCTATAAACAGCTTAAAGAGGACCTTTCATTTGTTTTACTTATAGGAGCTAAATACCTGTACTTGCTGCGACCCATTTCTTTTTTTCAAACATCGCCCCTACGCCCCTCTGCGTCCTCCTGAAGTTTTTCGCACTCAGTATGTAAATCCTGAGCATCGCTACAGGGAGGAGGAGACGCCAGGGTTTCTCAATGGGCGTCTCCTTCTCCTTGGCTGTGCCGCGATCCAATCACATCGGAGAGCGTCACAGCCAGGGACAGGTATTTAGCTCCTATAGGTAAAACAGATGAAGAGTCCTCTTTAAGGGCTCATACACATGAACATATTTTGTGTCCGTGTCCGTTCAATTTTTTATACAGGTCCATATGCAGAACCATTCACTGCAATGGGGCATGAAAAAGAAACGGAAATTATTCCGTATGCATTCCGTGTCCCTATGTCCATTTTGCAGACGAGAACAGGCATTGTTACAATGGATGCTCTAAAAAAGGATGCAACTCAGACGTCACACAGCTGTCATCCATTTTTTTATGGATCCGTGTTTTGCGGACTGCAAAATACATATGGTCTTGTGCATGAGCCCTTACAGTGAAAAACATATTTTTAGGTGATGCTAAATCTCCCATTTACTTTATCCTCAGGATAGGTCATCCCTATCTGATGGGTGGGGGTCCAACTCCCAACAACCCCATCCCCCCGGTCAGCTGTTTGAAGAGGCCAATGCATTCTGGTGAGCGCCGTGGTCACCCCACAGTATACTAAACACAGTACCGTACATTGTACTGTATTGCAGGTCAGGCCCATTCACTTAAACGAGACTGAACTACACATAGACCGATGAATGTGATGTCACTGACCTAGGATAAGCTCTCAGTATTAAAGTCCAGGAAAATTCCCTTGAGTAGATATAAAATTGTATTTTTTACGCCTGTTTTAAGCGTAGAAAATTGTCTAAATGTAAAAGACAGCTCGGAGCTTATTTGCATGCCTTCCCTTGAGCAGATGACTAAATGAGGCTCTGTTACTGATCTGTTCTGTAATGGTTCCACTGCTGTCTTTTTTGTGGTGAGAATAGCATAGTTTACAGTGCTATTTTTGCTGTCAAAAATGGCTGAACACCCTGAAGGTAAGCTGATGTACCTCATTATAACTCTATGAGATGCTTCAGGATTCAGTGGGACCCATTTGAGATTCAAATTTGGCATAGCTGTCATGGCTTCCTTTAGAATGGAAGTCAAGATGCTAGCATGCGCCTTCTAGTGAGTGATGGGGGGTCCAGTGGTCAAAACCCACAATCTGTAAATTACTGCCTATCACATTTGACATTCCTATTGCCCATATAAAAAAGTAACTACTGTCTTAAATTGAAAGACAGTGGTTTAAATAAGTACATCTACAAGCTACCTTATGCACATGGCAAAGAAAAGTGCGGGAGGTGTATGGCAGCACATAGAATCCTTGACTGCAGTTCTGTGATGCTCTACATTGCTCCATGATATTTTCCCATAGATGCAATATGGCATGTAATGGAGCATTGGGGTCCAGAATCCAACAGAAAAACCCCACGTGACTCCATATGAAATCAGAGGCATACAAAAGTACAGTAGGGCCCTACAGAAGGCTATGGCTGCCCAGTTACGGTTTTGTTTAACTTGGTGGTTATATGGAATCGTAATATGGGCATATGTATTAGGCCTTCAACCTCAATCACTCAGATTTCTGGGTCAATTTTTAACCATAGAGGGAAGCTTATGTATAGGTAAATCCATCCTCCTGCTTTCCTGATGCATTTGTTCTGATGTCAGAAATCTAATAGTACTTGAACATATTTTATTGTGCATTTTTGGGTTAGATTTTCCATTCTGTTAAAAAATAAACTTACAGACTTTAAAGAGGTACACTGTAGATGGTAACACTCTACGCTTTCCACCCTGCTATAATATTATCGAATACATATGACTGTAAGTGCCCATGGAGAGTGGACCGGTGATTTTATTTATTACTGCTTCTGTTTTATTTTATTTTTGGGATAGTGTTCAGTGTATTACATTTCAGCTTTATTTTGGCTGTGAAATAATTTATTTTGAGCTGTTACTATTTATGTGTTGCATTACAGGTTGGTGGCACAAAAACAGGTGTAGTTCGCTATGTTGGAGAAACAGATTTTGCAAAAGGAGAGTGGTGTGGAGTGGAACTGGACGAACCCCTGGGGAAAAATGACGGCGCTGTGGCTGGTACCAGGTATCTATGTTTTATTACTGTACAGGTATGCAGTATATGGGGTGGCAATGACAACATCTCAGGTTCCAAGGGGTTTTAAAGTCCAACTTTATTTGTCCAGCAACAAAACTTTGGCATCCATTAAAATAATCACTTTGGAGCATGTCACATAATAAAGCACAACAAAAAAATACCTGCCTGTCTTGATGCTCACCAAACATATTAGTTTCCTCACCTACAGCTCCGTTCCAGAGGTACCTTGGATTCTTAGGCTCAGGCACTCAGCTGCACTCAGTGGAGTGTTTTATGCCCCTAAAAATGACCCCAGCAGCATTATCTGTCTTAATGGATAGGGTAGAGAATGACAAGTCCCTTCCAACCTACCTGCCATTCCATACAGTCTGGATAAACAAGTTAATAAAGAATTCAGCAAGTAACTTGTTGAGGCATCCCAACATCTCACCCAACTTAGTAGCCAAGCTGAGATGTGCACTCCCTCCATTACATTACCAAAGACAGGTCTACAATGGATATCAATCACTAACATTTCACCAAAGCATTGGTATGTATGCCAGCTGAAATATTCTCACTTCTGTGCTTGGGGGAAGTGGCCATCCAGGTTATTGAATGAGTGTGGACAACAGACTAAGAAGTCCACAAGAATATGGAGATCTACATGTGACGACAACAGGCAGAGGACATTTACTTACCAATAGTGGTGTCTGAATATGAACATATAACATTGTACCCATATAGTTACATTTACTGTAGATCACAGAGAGCAGCTCTGGTTGACCTTGGCCACTGGTTATCAATTAATTTAAATGGCTGGCATTAAATACTACGTTAAGGTTATGACAGATTTTTGCTGGGCCGTCTTCTATTTAAAATGGGTTATCTTCATGAGACGACCCTTTGAGCAGTTCTATTTTTATTCCTGGATGGAAGGTATTAAGGTACTATTATACTATTGTATGTGAGTATTATACTTCCAACTGATCCTACTGGAGATGCCAGGCAATAAAGAGCTACAGTCTCCTGTCACCAGCATCCTTGTACACTGGATCATGCTCTATAATTGATTAGTATGGGCTTAAAATATTAAATCCTGTATATAAATAAGGACTTCAGTTATCTTTAACCTAATTTTGTTCCCCTCTTAATCCATCCATAACATTAGACTGAGATATGAAGATATCAACTGGATTTACTGGAGTCAAGAAACAGCTTAGAAGCTGAGTTAAATTAGAATGTAATATGTCACCTTCATCAAAAATGAATCTAATCTCATAAAATAATCATGGATGTCATTTGCAGTTGAACATTATATTGTTACCCAGTGCTTCCTGTTTTTAGGTCATACATCATTTAAATGTCCTTTAAATTCTCATTGTATGTTTGTGCAGTCTCGCATAGTTTTGACATATTTCACACATTTTATTATTTTCTGCTAAGTTTAGCATTTAGAACGTAGTCAGACTCATTAGTCAGTTTTATGGTGTGACCCCATGGTGCTGCAGCAACCAATGCCTGCCCAAGTTTGGGGCAATAGTGTGAGGCGAATGGCTGCCCTGGGTGGATGTGGCTTTGCCACACACTGTGGGGTTGCACTGTTATAGAAATACTGTTAAGTATTTGAACTTTGGTATAAGTATCTAGCTCTAAAGTAATTAAGATCAGGTTGTCATTAGAGATGAGCAATGTTTTAAAGGGCACCTGTCAGCAGATTTGTACCTATGAAGGCATCTGTGTTGGTCCCATGTTCATATGTAATTGCATTGCCACCTAGAGGCTCAGCTCTCTCTGCAACAACCATGCCCCCTGCAATTTGATTGACAGGGACAGGCAGTGAAAACGTCATCACATCATAGCCCTGTCAATTAAAGTGCAGGGGGTGCGGCAGTTGCAGAGAGAGCTGAGCCTCTAGGAGTGACGGCATCGCCCTAGTTGCTTCTAGAGGCTCATTTGCATATATTAAAATGCGGGCACATATGAACATGGAACCAACACAGATGCCTTCAGCTGCCAAGTGCACATGTAACAGGTCAGCCAGGTTCATAGGTACAAATCTGCTGACAGATGCCCTTTAATAACTGGAAGTAATTTCATTTACGTGCATGTCACATGTAAGATAATATGATTGGCAAAGACAGCTATATAATAGGAAATGTGTTTGTTTGAGAAATTCTAATGAACTATATTTTCAAACGTTTATTCCCTGCTTCCCTGCGATGGCTGCTGACTCCTTTGTTCCATGGCCTTGGCTGCTCCATTGGGCTCTCTGTATGTAAGCGTCCTGTTTGCCGCTGCCAATCACTGGCTGCAGTGGTGATTTGCTCCCCTTGCGTCATAGAAAATGGTGACGTGACACAAAGGGAGCAGGTCACCGGAACAGGAAGTTTTCATCCAGGGGGGCCAGCGGAGCAGCCGAGGCCATGGAACGTGGGCACTTGGGAGCCAGCACCAGGAGGCAGGTAAGTGCACAACCCCTTTAAGAATGTCCCCATAGTGCCCGTCAGACAGTAATAATGCCCCCATGAAATGCATAACAAATGTATTAAGTAACACACTTAAGAGGAGTAAAATGAGCAAAATTATATTTGCGCAAATACTTGTGACTTTTGTGTGATAGAAAACTGGCGAACACATTTGATAAATGACCCCCACTGCGTATCTTAGAGGTCTTGCAGTTTTAGTCATAAATCCTGGTGTAAATCAAATCCACCTATATCACAGCGCTGAGCCTGTATTATTCTGTGATACACTGATAGTGGAGTATAAATCACCTAGCAGGTTCATCTCAATGTCACAATATATCTTTATAGGAGATATAAATCGAAAAATTCCCTGCACAGGATCCGTTATGCAGGCCATAGACTTCTTTTATGACGGAATGAATAACAGAATGCCTCTAAAGGCATCCGTTATGCATTCCGTCATAAAATTACATTATGGTAAAGGAATCCATAACGCAATTCGCCTTTTACCACCAAACGAAGTGTGAACGAATTTCATAAGCGGAAATTCACTCATCTCTAGTAATAACAGAGCAACAACACAATTGTAAGAAAAGATGCTGCAGAATAGTTATTTTGTGCGGGTGCAATTATTTGCTAGATATGTCAGAAGAGGGGACAAGTCTTCTTTAAATATTAAGGGTACTTTCACACTTGCGTTTTTCTTTTCCGGCATAGAGTTCCGTCACAGGGGCTCTATACCGGAAAATAACTGATCAGGCATATCCCCATGCATTCTGAATGGAGAGTAATCCGTTCAGTTTGCATCAGGATGTCTTCAGTTCAGTCGTTTTGACTGATCAGGCAAAAGAGAAAACCGTAGCATGCTACGGTTTTATCTCCGGCGAAAAAAACTGAAGACTTGCCTGAATGCCGGATCCGGCATTTTTTTCCATAGGAATGTATTAGTGCCGGATCCGGCATTCAAAATAACGGAATGCCGGATCCGTCCTTCCGGTCTGCGCATGCGCAGAACTTTAAAAATGAAAAAAAACCAAAAAAAAACGGATCCGTTTTGCCTGATGACACTGGGAAAACGGATCCGGTATTGCAATGCATTTTTCTGACTGATCAGGCATTTTTCTGACTGATCAGGATCCTGATCAGTCAGAAAAATGCCTGATCAGTCAGAAAAAATGACATCCGTTTGCATACAGTTTGCCTGATCAGGCAGTCAGTTCAGGCAACGGAACTGCCTGCCGGAATCAAACAACGCAAGTGTGAAAGTACCCTAAGGTGTCTATTGAAATATTTTTTGTGTACAATGTATAGGAATTTGTGGTCAAACACCTGCCCCTTATGTTGGGTTCATCCAAGACTTACACTTGTCCGGTTTACATTCCTGAGGTCTGAAAACAGAACAAGGAATGAAACATTTGTGCTCGGCCACTTGTCTTATTTTCATAGTAATAGATAAAGTAGAGAAACAAGATAGAAAGATAAAATACAGTTGTGTCTGGAAGAAAGCCAATGCAGATGGGATTAAACCGTGATTGAGAGAATGGTGCTCTTGTTTGGAAACATTATGTTACCATCCCACTACCAAAAGTCGTCCTTGACTTGTTTTCTGCTCATTGATTTCACAGGACAGGCCTAGTCAGGGTGAATGGAAAGTAACTGCTGTAATGAGCAGATGTTGAGTGACTCAGTTTCCTAGCAGACGTGGCTTAAAGTTCTGCATGTGATGAAGTTTATTCTGGCAAATTCACGTATAAATTGAAATTAGAATTTTTCATTTTTTTCCAGGTTTGGGATAACCAGCTAGTTTCAAAGCTATTTAGAATTCATTTGACATTGAAGACATATAGTATAGTATATGACCAGCATGATAGCAAGAGGCTTTCAACATGAGTGAGCAGTTATGTATGAATGAAGATTTGCTTTTCCTATGGATAGCGTTCATTAAAGGAGATCACAGAATTAGGAGATCTCACAGAATTAGGCCTCATGAATACAACCTTATTTATTTTGCAGTCCACAAACCGCAGATCCTCAAAATACAGACACTGGCCATGTGCATCCTGCAGTTTCCACGGGCCCCATTGTCAAAATGTCTATTCCTGACCACAAAACGGACAAGAACAGGACATTTTCAGTTTTTTTGCAGGACAGACGTGCGGATATATGGATGCTTTTTGTACGTCCCATTGAAATGAATGTCTGCATCCAATAAACAAAAAATGCATATCAGTGGCGGAAAAAAATACAGTCGTGTGCATGAGGCCTTAGGCAGGGTTCACACCAGGACCGCCAATTTGAACCGTAAACGAAAATAACAGAAGTGCTGGATCAGACACGTAACTAAACCAAGCAGCGCAGGACATATCCCATTGACTATACTGGGTTCTGTTTGGTTTCCATTCCAGAGTCTGCTCTTTAAGAGCAAAAAAAAAAACTCCAGCATGCAGGACACTTTGCTTCATTGTTTTTGATGGAATCTGTGCTGGAGGCCTTTGAATACATGTGTGATTTCCGGTGCTGATTAATTTTACAGTATATCGTTATTAGGGTTTGCTTTCTTAGAGTTTGCTCATTTGTCAGCTGATCACTGGGTATGTTTACACAGGGCAATGACTGGGAATGAGTGTTCAATAGTGCAATTGTTCACCCAATCATCAGCTTTAGGGCACTGTTCACATCTGCCGCCATTAGGAGGCTCAGTTGCATATCCCACCAAATTTGATAGAAAATAATTGAGCAGCTTGCACTTCTTAATGGAATTTGAAGGACCCCATTATAAGTCAGCGAGGTCTGTCAGAAGCCATTGCTGTCCATGTGTGATAGATCCGGTACAACTTGAAAATGTGAAGTCTGCATAGTGGTACAAATATTTTTGGGTGTTCCTATGAATTGTGAATATGTTGGTATGCTTAGAATTTGAGCACGACTATTAACACATACAGTCCGGGTATAAAATGATCTGATGCTCTCAGCATTCATTAATGCTAGGAGCATCCTGTACTTATGCACCTGGCCAGTGGCCGCAGGTTTCCCCCGAATTTACCGTCCTCAGAACAGTGGTACAGTTGAATACTGTGGCGAGGGGGGCAGTATTTTGTGCTGCAGTGTGGTATTTGGTTCTGCTGGGATGGAATTTTGTGCTGCACTATAGTATTAATATTGTAACAGTATTGTGTTGTCCCTGCTGACTTATGTTGTCCCTGCCTGCTTATGTTGCCCTGACTTCTGTCAATTTGGACCTGCCTACAAAATGGGGCCACTTTTGGGTTTTTTTCAAGGGCCACTTTAAGTTCACAGTCTGACCCTGAACAGCATATACCCTCTTTTGTTAACGTAATGGAATATGATGGTACAAAAGAAACTGAGTAATAAATAGTAGTTTAGGGCAGGGCCATATATACAGTACAGACCAAAAGTTTGGACACACCTTCTCATTCAAAGAGTTTTCTTTATTTTCATGACTATGAAAATTGTAGATTCACACTGAAGGCATCAAAACTATGAATTAACACATGTGGAATTATATACATAACAAAAAAATGTGAAACAATTGAAAATATGTCATATTCTAGGTTCTTCAAAGTAGCCACCTTTTGCTTTGATTACTGCTTTGCACACTATTGGCATTCTCTTGATGAGCTTCAAGAGGTAGTCACCTGAAATGGTTTTCACTTCACAGGTGTGCCCTGTCAGTTTAATAAGGGGGATTTCTTGCCTTATAAATGGGGTTGGGACCATCAGTTGCGTTGAGAAGAAGTCAGGTGGATACACAGCTGATAGTCCTACTGAATAGACTGTTAGAATTTGTATTATGGCAAGAAAAAAGCAGCTAAGTAAAGAAAAACGAGTGGCCATCATTACTTTAATAAATGAAGGTCAGCCAGTCCGAAAAATTGGGAAAACTTTGAAAGTAAGGGCTATTTGACCATGAAGGAGAGTGATGGGGTGCTGCGCCAGATGACCTGGCCTCCACAGTCACCGGACCTGAACCCAATCGAGATGGTTTGGGGTGAGCTGGACCGCAGAGTGAAGGTAAAAGGGCCAACAAGTGCTAAGCATCTCTGGGAACTCCTTCGAGACTGTTGGAAGACCATTTCAGGTGACTACCTCTTGAAGCTCATCAAGAGAATGCCAAGAGTGTGCAAAGCAGTAATCAAAGCAAAAGGTGGCTACTTAGAAGAACCTAGAATATGACATATTTTCAGTTGTTTCACACTTTTTTGTTATGTATATAATTCCACATGTGTTAATTCATAGTTTTGATGCCTTCATAGTCATAAAAATAAAGAAAACTCTTTGAATGAGAAGGTGTGTCCAAACTTTTGGTCTGTACTGTGTGTATATATATATATTTTATCAGTAATAGGATTAGAATGTACCCTATATTTTTTATGTTCCAGTCTAGTTGATGTCAAGAAATCTAAAGTTGTTGGCCTTTAACTACAGCATGAAATGATTTATAGACTATAACATATACCATGTGTTACTCTTCTTTTTAGATATTTCCAGTGCCCACCAAAATTTGGCCTTTTTGCCCCAATTCACAAGGTGATTCGTATTGGTTTCCCATCTACCAGTCCTGCCAAAGCTAAGAAAAGCAAGAGAATGGCCATGGGAGTGTCCGCGCTAACTCACAGTCCTAGCAGTTCTTCTATCAGTTCAGTAAGCTCAGTCGCATCCTCTGTAGGAGGCAGACCCAGCAGGAGTGGCTTGGTAAGAATCTGCTCTTGGGTTGAGTTTATTTTTATTTTTATGAAGACCCTCTACTTAATATTATATTATGTTATCACACACAAAGCATTACTATGCAATGAATAGGGCATTTCAAAATATATAATTTTGCAATATATCTTTATGTACATTACATTTTCCTGTCTGGTAGCGCCCCCTGATGTTTATTCTTTTGGTCTGTATTTTGCTACATTCACTGATGGATTGCTCAGTAGCTTTCTTTCTCCCCTCCCTTCTCCTCAGTGCTGGCATAGTGATCTCATAGAGAAGTAGGTGAAGTAGTCCAGACACCTTAAGGCCCCTTTCACACGAGCGAGTTTTCCGCGCGGGTGCAATGCGTGACGTGAATGCATAGCACCCGCACTGAATCCTGACCCATTCATTTCAATGGGGCTGTGTACATGAGCGTTGTTTTTCACGCATCAGTTCTGCGTTGTGTGAAAATCGCAGCATGTTCTATATTCTGCGCTTTTCACGCAACCCTGGCCCCATAGAAGTGAATGGGGCTGCGTGAAAAACGCATTGCATCCGCAAGCAAGTGCGGGAGCGATGCGTTTTTCACTGATGGTTGCTAGGAGATGTTGTTTGTAAACCTTCAGTTTTTTATCACGCGCGTGAAAAACGCATCAAAGCGCATTGCACCCGCGCAGAAAAAACTGAACAACTGAACGCAATCGCAGACAAAACTGACTGAACTTGCTTGCAAAATAGTGCGAGTTTCACTGAACGCACCCTGAACGCATCCGGACCTAATCCGTCACGCTCGTGTGAAAGGGGCCTAAGTTAGCCCCTACTTCTAAATTATACAGTACCTACAGTATATCTCTTTCTAGAAAATGGAGAAGGAAATTGTGGGAGCATTATCTCTGGGGCTATATGTGAGGGACTATTTTGTATGTAGGGGAGAAAGTAGTTAATAAGAGCTAATTGCAGTGTATCCAGGGAGATGCAGGTAGTTGACTTTCTGGTGAGCTCCCGCCTGCCCGCAGAAAGAGAAAAAAGTCCTCCAGAAAAGTAGATACTTGAGTAAGAAAAAAGTTTTACATTTATACTGGCTCTATAGTCCTGAAATGTATTTTTTGGGTAATATATCTTTATCCATTTAAAGATCCTTCCATGGTTTATCTATCCACTGCTTATAGTTATTTTTTAGTTTATTTTTACTCTGTATGAAAAAGAAATCTTCTGTTGAGATGAGGCTTTGTTCAGACTTTTGTGCATAGTTTCCTTCAGTGGATCCACCAGTAGTTCTGTCACTTGACAGCATGAAAGTCACTGCATGCAGCTCGATTCTTGCCGTCAAGACAAAGGAAAACTTGATGGAGACCTGATTGACCCCATTATGAGTCATTTGGGTCCATAAGGTCCCCTTTAGATCTGTTGAACAGCAGATCCGGCACAGCATTGTGGCATCCTCTGTGACACAAATGTGAACACAGCCATACCTGGTAGTAGTCAGCAGGGAGACTAACCGCTGACATATCTTAGCAAAATAGGCAGAACTGCACTCTGTCACAGTGAACATGGGGTGCCACTGGAAGAATTCTTCAGTGCTCCTAACCCAGCAACATGTAGTGGCGCCATCTGCTTTGACTACTGATTCAATTTTGTTATAATATCTGCACATATTGTAACATGCACTGAATAAAGTACAAAAGCATAATTATCAGAGAAGAGTAACCTGGATTACTGCATATTGCTGACAGATCTTACTGTAGCTAAAGATCATGCAGGTTTGTCTAAGGGCTCATGCACATGGCCGTATGGGTCCGCAATATACAGGCACCAGCCGTGTACACTCTGTGTCACGAATGTGGACCCATTGATTTGAATCTGTCTGCAATCCACAAGATACGGATCGGTATGGAGCAGAGGCATGCAGTGGAAGCCCATGGAAGCACTACTAAGCATTTCCATGGTATTTCGGTCTGTGCCTCCGCACCGCAAAAAATTAGAACATGTCCTATTTTTTTATGGTGCAAACTGTCTCTTGCGGACCCATTCAAGTCAAGGGACGGTGCCCGTTCATTAGTGGGCCGCAGCACGGGGCACACATGTACATGGGCCCTAATAGTTATGTTGTCACAAGTAATCAAGTTAACAAGTCAACATTAAACTTGGGTCTACTTTTTGTAATCGATCAAAATTCTTCTTAGCATATAAGGTAATTGTAATGGTGTTGTAGTAGTAGTTATTTCTAATGAGTGGTGTAAGAAAATGTCAATATGTGAATGGAGATTAGACTTCTAGTAAATCTCGTGCTTTGCTGAAGACTGCAGCTCAAAGAAGCTGAGAAGTTGCCCTACTTCATTGTACTATGTGTCTTTGCCTTAAAGTACACAATGATGAATGCTTTTGTACTTCCCTTAGCTTACAGAAACATCCTCACGCTATGCACGGAAGATCTCCGGTACAACCGCCTTGCAGGAGGCTCTAAAAGAGAAACAGCAACATATCGAGCAGTTATTGGCTGAGAGAGATCTAGAGCGAGCAGAAGTAGCAAAAGCCACCAGTCATATCTGTGAAGTGGAAAAGGAGCTGACCCATTTGAAAACCCAACATGACAAGGTATGTGGAAACATGTAGCTCTACTACTGTCATAATTATTACAGGTAGTATATAGAAGGCGCATAATGCAGGTCTGCAGGCTCATAAATAAGTTTACTTAATTCAGCTGGATATATTTTCTAGGTGCAGAAATATTTCTTGTGCAATATTTTATGGTGCCATTTCCCAATGCAGAAATAAGATGCCAAGTGTAATTAAAGAATGCACCAGACACATCTATTTTTCCCTGTCTTTCTTCCATATTTTACATTGGACTCTGGTTTTATGTGCATATCTTCACAGGCCTCAAAGAAAATAAAATTCTTTTAGATTGGATTTATATTTAAGATCTAGTTCTAAGAATATTTTAGAGGGCAGCTACTACAAGGACACGTTCACTGCTCACACAATACTGTGCTGTTGATCAGCTATTTCCGCTAGGTTTGTGCAGTGCTAAAGCTTCCATAAATGACCACACAAGATCTTATATAAGCTTTGATGTTTATATCCTACACCAGATGTTTTTTTGTAGATCTTGGTGACTTTTTCAGGCCACTCAAACAGCTGTTTTTCATCAAATTAATCCATGTGACCAGATAAAGTTACTGTTAATGTTACAGCCTATCGTGTTTCCTAATTCAGCATGTTTTACCTATTTGGTTAATTGTTCACTATTAGCCTTTTCTCATAATTTGCCCTTTTTATATGTACACAATAATTGTATGGACCCTAAGGCTGCTTTTATACGAGCATATTTGCAATCCATTTATGGCCTGGATTTTATGTTCCGCAATCCACTGCTAATGTTAATGAATAGAGCTATTCACATGGGTGTATAATTTCTGTCGGTATTTGAAATCCACAGCGTGTCCGAGTTTTGTGTGTGTTCCCAAATATGCACATTACAGTCTATGGGAATGCATTAAGAATGCAGAGAGGAAAAAACACACATGTAAAGCCTGATGAAATCCTAAAGCAATACTGATGATAAAACTGATGGTACTGTATATCATCAGGAGTCTGTGCGTATTCTAGAGACAGAATACTGATGGATTTCAATACGCTCATGTGAAAGTGGCCTAAAGCATACCTGCTTCCAGTGTCAGACAAGGGTGCCTAAGGCCAACCAGTAAAGAGTATTCTGGTCTCTTACTGTACAGCTCCATGCAAATGCTGCCTGTTTACACAGTGTCAGGCAGCAGCAACAAAACTCGCTGATTATGGGTGTCCCTGCAGCGATTTTAAGACATGGGACATGGAGAAAAAGGATACTGGCTGGTCTGCCTCTGTGCATAGAAGTCATCTCAGCCAGCTGTTCTAACTTTGTATACTTGGATGTTTCTGCATCCTATGTCATCAGAGACTGAAAGGGTCCCAGAGCACGCCGCGATTGACGCTACAGATGGGTGCATCCACTGCTTTACTGTAATCTACATCATAAAACATAAAGCACAGGTTTCCCTACACCAGTGATGGCGAACCTATGGCCAGAGGCGGCACTCAGAGCTCTCTCTGTGGGCACCCGCACCCTGGAAAAAGTCTATGGTGTACCAATATACTCTGGACTTTACCAGCCATTCATCAGTGCTGGGCGCACTATGAACAGCACATTGAATGTAGGCACGTCATTATACTTAAATGATAAAGTACATGGAAAATATACTATACTGGACTGGAGTATTCCGGTTACATTGCCGTGTTGGCACTTTGCGATAAATAAGTGGGTTTTGGGCACCCGGTCTCTAACAGGTTCACCATCACTACCCTACACCATAGATCACACCCATGCTACACTAATGTTCATGCATTTTTTGACTGACTTTGCTTTTATGTGTATAGGCACCTTAAGTTTAAAGGGGTTATCCAGCCTTTTAAAACTGATGGCCTATCTGTAAGATCAGCAATATTAGATTGGTGGTGGTTCAAGTCTCAGCACCCCTGCTGATCAGCTGTTTGAAGGGGCTAAAGTGCTCCAGTGAGCTCAACATCCCTGTCATTGTTTCTACACATACCGCACCTTTGTTGTTTTAGTAGCAGCTATGCCATGTAACAATGAATGGGGCCCCTTCGTAGAGCTAATTGGTGGGTGTGCTGAGAGTCTAACTTCCACTATCTAATACTGATGAACTATCTTAAGATAAGCCGTCAGTTTTAAAGTTCCGTATAACCCTTTATTTTTTGGTAGGTTAGCATTTTTAATTTCTTGGTCAGAGATGGGGAAACAACGCTTTTTAGATTGGGTAGTAGTTAAATGCGGGAGAGAAAGAGATGCGAGGAAGTCGCTTATTAGGTTTGTTTTTTCTTGAGTAACAGCACCTACCTGGGGCGGTTGTAAGTTATATAATCGGGTATAGTAGTTACTGAATTCTTCCGCTATGTCTTCTGTTTTGTGTAGTAGATTATTTGCAGACTTCTTATGGCCAGTGAAAAATCATAAAAGATTTCGCTTTCCTGTTTTTAGTCTGAGACAAAATGAATCTAGTTGGTTTGTCACCGTGTGCATAGTGTTTTTATTTCGCAAAAAGATAATCCTTTGCTGAGCTAAGATTAAGGAAGTTTTTAGTTCGTCTCGGAGGGACGTTATTTCGGCGAGGTGCGAGGCTATAAAGGTCTCTTATGCAAACACTCAAGGCATGAGATTTTCTGTTAAAGATCAGAGTTCTTCCTGTTTTTTTCTTTATGAACATAGGCAGAGAGGGATATTAGTTCCCCCCTGATATGTGCTTTATGAGCTTCCCAGAGCATCTGCAAGGAGACCTCTCCGTTGTCGTTAGTTCTAAAAAACTCGGCAAGGTGTCTCTTGATTTTCTCGACATTTTGGGAGGGTTTCAGCAGTAGGTCGTTTAATCTCCAGCATCTAGTGAGAGCTAGAGAAAAGGGTATTTTGCATGAAAGCTCTATCAGAGAATGGTCAGATAGAACTTGTGATTTAATGGAGGGGGAGTGGCAATGTTGTATATGAGTAAAAGGAATGAATATACAGTCAATACGTTGATACGAGTTATGGGGTGATGATTAATGTGTGTAATCCTTTTCAGAAGCATGTAGAGCTCTCCAAACATCTGCCAATTGAAGAGAGCAAAGAAGCCGTTTTAGTTTCGCCAAGGCCTGGTATAGTTTGGAGGATCTGCCGCTGGAAGTGTCAATTAAGGGGTTCAGAGCCACGTTAAAATCGCCGCCCCCGTATAACTCTTTAAATACAAGTAAAACAATAAAACATTACAGATGGTAAAGAAGGCTGAGGGGTAGGTAGGGGAAATTTAAAATCCAAAGCTTTATTGAGTGACAGACATGTAAAAGGAATACAGGGCAGAAGATATTTGGACTGTTCAAGATGGAATAGCAGGCTATGGATCACTACCAACAGTGTGATCCCAGGAAATAGTCCATAAGGCACTGAATTGCATGATACTGTAAGCATTTCCTGGGTACAGGAAATCATAATCAAGGGAATCCAACAGACTCTGTGTAGAGGGCACTGCCAAAAGAGGTAGAAAGCTGTTTATTTCAAGAAAGGGCATTTTGGGCAGTACTTATTGTATGGCATTATTGGCATACCCATCCAAATACCCATCCAAAACAAGTCCTTGTGCTTGGTGATTATCCTTAGAAGAGATAACCATTGCCGTTTCTCCCAACTCAACTATAATCATGTACCCCCATTTCATGCATTGTCAAGTCTGCATGCTTATTTCCATGGGGAAAGAGAAGTAAACCAGTTCCCTATGCCACTGAAAGCGGCCTATTTCTTGCAGGGATAAGGAATCAGACATTCAACATCTGAATTTAGGGGTCACTTGGCAGGCCCCCCATACACATTAGATCTTGGTTTGATCCCAGTGGGTTAAGCTGACTTTTTGACTAATTTGTATGGACAGCTTAATTCTTATAATTTTGTTTTTTAGTACATTGCAGAGGCAGAGAGCAATCTTCAGAGGGCTCATGACATGGTGGAAAGCACACAGAAAGAGAAATTTGAGCTACTTAATCAGCTTGAAGAGGAACGAAGGTAAAGTCATACTTTTTGTTATTTCTTGTAGACAGTAGATATGGTCATATACAGTAAACAGATAAGAATATATTAACCATTGAACACAATTGCATATATATAAGTCAAGTACAAAGAAAAGAAATAAAATAAATTTGCATAGTTATTTATCTTTTTATCCTTAAAATTAATTTTATATATTTGCTGGCCATAGACATAAGATAGGTAACCGCTATCACCATTGGCATAGCCGAACACATATATAGAGATGGCTATGGCACCAGTTTTCAGAGAGGGAAACAAAGGCCTTAAGCAGCTATACACCTTAGATAGCTGTTGATGACAGTAGATAGCCATGCCACAGCAAACCCTACCTTCAAAAACATTCATATTCAGCTCAGCTGAGCGTGCATGTGTTTTCAGTGGGGAGAGGGGAATAAGCTGCTGCTAGACATCTCTGGTGACAGCTTATCTCCTATGAAATCAGACATGTTAAAATACAGCATGCTTGATCCTTCTTTCCCCCAACATCTGCTGCTGGAGGAGCATCGGGACATCCCTATACACATACTATGATCACCCTTTTCCCCATAAATCTGACATTTCTGTAATGTGACCAGTTTTGCATGTGAAAATCCAAACTGCAATTTGGATTCAGGCATTCATGTTGCTAGGTTGTAGTAATAAATTACACAACAATTACCTGAAATAGGTATCAGTGCAAAGGAATAAGTTATTTAAATACTAATTTGGTTACTTTGGGTGGATAGTTTTGCATATCTATCACTACTATGGCCAAATCAAGCAGGTTTGCAGAAACACAGTTGTTAGCCAGCTGAGTGGAAAGCATAGTATTATTAACGTGATGAGACATATTGTTTGTGTAGAATGATAATTTTATCCTTTAAATTGAACAACCCCTTTCCAGTGACCTTTTATTGGAGCTGATAACTGGAAATATGTATATGTTAAAACCCAAGATTCCTTTACATGTACCAATCGGTAGAGTTCACAACAATGATGGGGCAGCAGAATTCACTAGTCCATTTTCTAGAAAATCCGATTGGCTGTCAATTATGAAAAAAAATATTTGTATTGTATGAAGCATTGTGGGCATTTCATGAACACCTAAATCTAATGTAATCATCTGCAATGGTCCACATTTTATTGATAGATGTATGCATTATAAAATAGGATGACCATTGGTAGCAGTACACTGACTCTTTAATTTACTTCTTAATTACTAATTAAACGAAATAACATTATTTTCCAAAATTTAGGAAAGTTGAAGATCTTCAATTCAGAGTGGAAGAAGAGTCTATCACAAAGGGGGATCTAGAGGTATTGTTTGTAGCTTGCATGCCAGTTTCTGCCCTTCCATTGAGGTGACATGTTACTTGGCTAGATGCTACTTTAACAGTGTGCACGTGTACCACCAGATTCCAGTTCTTCATATGATCTAGTGACATAAACCATCAGCAGGTATTTTACCACATTAACAATGAAAACAAAGTAGAAGGCCCATAGCCTACTATTACCTAGACAGTTGACTACGCTGTACTGTTCACAGGGATTGAGGTTTCAGATAATATTTAAGGACCTTCTTCCTCATAGTACAAAAAATTACTAGAATGTATTAAAACTGTAGTGATTGATCAGTAAAGTACTGCACAAATATATTATGTTCTTGTCATTGAGTACATTCTCATGCACACATTAGAAAAAACATTACCCTGGCATCTATAAAATCATAGACATACAGTACAGACCAAAAGTTTGGACACACCTTCTCATTCAAAGAGTTTTCTTTATTTTCATGACTATGAAAATTGTAGATTCACACTGAAGGCATAAAAACTATGAATTAACACATATGGAATTATATACATAACAAAAAAGTGTAAAAACAACTGAAAATTCGTCATATTCTAGGTTCTTCAAAGTAGCCACCTTTTGCTTTGATTACTGCTTTGCACACTCTTGGCATTCTCTTGATGAGCTTCAAGAGGTAGTCACCTGAAATGGTTTTCACTTCACAGGTGTGCCCTGTCAGGTTTAATAAGTGGGATTTCTTGCCTTATAAATGGGATTGGGGCCATCAGTTGCGTTGTGGAGAAGTCAAGTGGATACACAGCTGATAGTCCTACAGAATAGGACTTTGTATTATGGTAAGAAAAAAGCAGCTAAGTAAAGAGTAACGAGTGGCCATCATTACTTTAAGAAATGAAGGTCAGTCAGTCTGAAAAATTGGGAAAACTTTGAAAGTGTCCCCAAGTGCAGTCACAAAAACCATCAAGCGCTACAAAGAAATTGTCTCACATGCGGACCGCCCCAGGAAAGGAAGACCAAGAGTCACCTCTGCTGCGGAGGATAAGTTCATCCGAGTCACCAGCCTCAGAAATCACAAGTTAACAGCAGCTCAGATTAGAGACCAGGTCAATGCCACACAGAGTTCTAGCAGCAGACACATCTCTAGAACAACTGTTAAGAGGAGACTGTGTGAATCAGGCCTTCATGGTAGAATATCTGCTAGGAAACCACTGCTAAGGACAGGCAACAAGCAGAAGAGACTTGTTTGGTCTAAAGAACACAAGGAATGGACATTAGACCAGTGGAAATCTGTGCTTTGGTCTGATGAGTCACAATTTGAGATCTTTGGTTCCAACCACTGTGTCTTTGTGCGACGCAGAAAAGGTGAACGGATGAACTCTACATGCCTGGTTCCCACCGTGAAGCATGGAGGAGGAGGTGTGATGGTGTGGGGGTACTTTGCTGGTGACACTGTTGGGGATTTATTCAAAATTGAAGGCATACTGAACCAGCATGGCTACCACAGCATCTTGCAGCGGCATCCTATTCCATCCGGTTTGCATTTAGTTGGACCATCATTTATTTTTCAACAGGACAATGACCCCAAACACACCTCCAGGCTGTGTAAGGGCTATTTGACCATGAAGGAGAGTGATGGGGTGCTGCGCCAGATGACCTGGCCTCCACAGTCACCGGACCTGAACCCAATCAAGATGGTTTGGGGTGAGCTAGACCGCAGAGTGAAGGCAAAAGGGCCAACAAGTGCTAAGCATCTCTGGGAACTCCTTCAAGACTGTTGGAAGACCATTTCAGGTAACTACCTCTTGAAGCTCATCGAGAGAATGCCAAGAGTGTGCAAAGCAGTAATCAAAGCAAAAGGTGGCTACTTTGAAGAACCTAGAATATGACATATTTTCAGTTGTTTCACACTTTTTTGTTATGTATATAATTCCACATGTGTTAATTCATAGTTTGGATGCCTTCATAGTCATAAAAATAAAGAAAACTCTTTGAATGAGAAGGTGTGTCCAAACTTTTGGCCTGTACTGTGTATAGATATATTAATTCATAGTTTTGATGCCTTCAGTGTGAATCTACAATTTTCATAGTCATGAAAATAAAGAAAACTCTTTGAATGAGGAGGTGTGTCCAAACTTTTGGTCTGTACTGTATGCGCAAATGCATTTCTAGGGGATAGGGGAAGGCAATAAAGGCCCTATTACACTGGCCGAGCATTAGCCAGATAATCACCAACAAGCGTTCATTAAAATGCTCATTAGCGAATTATCTGTCTGTGTAAAGGTGCCGCTGATTACCCAATGAATGAGCAAAGTGCTCTTTCATCGGGTAATATGATTGTATGACCACCTAAATCGTCGTTTGCTGGCAGTAGATTATGCTGTTAACACGCTCTGCTGCCAGCAAACAATGATTTTGTATGGGGACGCGCTTTCGCATTAGCGATTGCTCCTCCCAATATTGTGGAGGAGATCGTTGCATGTAAATGCAACGGTCTCTTTCACTCACAAGCATGCATTTGCCGTGCCTTTAAAGTGCATGAAAATGACTGGTGTATTTAAAGACATTATTTGAAACACTATACTTTTTGGGTGAAATAACTTACTTCTAATTTATTTTTAAATTTCTTATAATTACAGTAAATTCATGTGACATTAGTAGCTCAGGCATTCATTTTTCTGTACATCTGGAGATTCCTCAAGTAAATGTAATCTGTTATCCTGCTTTACAGACAAAACTGCTTGTTTATTTTCATAAAGGAAATTACTGTAGATATGTAAAGGAAATGTAAATTTTGTCCTTTTGGATTGATCTTCTTTATCCCACATTATTTTTATATTTAATATATTACTTAGGGTCATGACACTAATAATCCATATTTTTTTCGCATTCAGTGTAGGAAAATTACCTTTATGCATTAGTTTACCATTAGTATAATAAGAAAGGTCACAGTGAAGAGGCCTTACAATGGAACCCGTCCATTGATATTTCCACCGTAAACCACCCCTATAACCTTGATAGATGTCCTGACAATTTTTTTCAAATATTCTGCTGCCTGTTATTTTCAGATGCAACAAAAGCAATAAAATGTACCGTATATACTTTTAAAATGCCATGTGTTGTGTGCTAATGACCAATGAAGAGTCAAGTGGGTGTTCACTCTGTATGGAAGAATCATCCTGGTGTCTTCTGCTCTAACCCACCTTTCCAGTCTTGATTGTCATCCACCGGTTACTGTAGTCCCCACCAGGCTCTTCCAAATATTACACATGTTCCGTTGCCTTATTCATGGCATGCACAAAGGAATCCGTCACCATCGAACTTCCGATCAAACCGTTTGCACAAACACAGCTGTGGTTCACCTGATTAAAACCTGATTAAAACATTATTTTACTTTTGTTGATCTAAGGGTCTGAGTCATGATAATTTTTCTTGATATGCAAAATAGGCTTTTAATGCAATGACAGTGTCACCATTACTCTTTTTTAAACCCAAGCTCTGCCCCTTCTGTGGGCAGCCACTCCCTGGCTGCTTTGATTGACAGGGCTGGGCATTGAAAAAACTGTCAGAGAGGGGCTGGCCACAGAAATGAGGGGAGCTTGGGTGGAACCAGAGCAATAGTGACACCCCCATTGCACCAAAGGACTAATTTGCATATTAAGAAAAAGTATCATAAATCGGTAACATAGCCTTGGGTCTACAAAAGAAAAACAGCATTTTAATCAGGTGAACCAAGGCGATTTGTCTATGCAAACAGCTGGATAGGGAGGTTGCTGGTGATAGATTCCCTTTAACACTTTTGCTGCATCTAAAAAAATAAGTGCATGTTTGGAAAGAAAGTCAGGTCATCTGTTATCGTGTGCTGGTGGTTTAGGGTTGTAAATTGAACTTACAGGTTCCATTCAACAGCATGTTTAACTGTTTGATGCCTGCCCGCTGTATGTATATGGCAGGCACAGCACGTCCTTAAAACCCACTCATTAGAGATAGATAGATATATAAATATATATATTAATATAATATATTTATACGGCAAAAAGAAACAGCAAAAATGTAATAAAGAACAACACAGAAAAATAACCGACCTCCTAACAAAAACACTCCGTACACAAATTGTTCTAAAATTGGAAATGTAACATAATAAAATTTACTATAACAATGAGAAATACATTGAAAACTCTGTTTTAGTCTTTTTTTAAATTGGACCCAGATTATTTTGTGTTCTTTTGTGCAATTTTGTTGGAAAATTGGTTTAATAAAAAAATTTGCTGATTTAAAAAAAATCCCAAAACACATAAAATATATGCATAAAATGATAAGAAATGAAACTTTAATGATTCCTGAAAAAATGCAGATAACATCACATTACTAGCCCAACTAGTGAAAAAAGTGATAGCCATTAAACGTATGTGTGTAAAAATGGTAAAGCTGTGTCAACTCCTAAAGACCCTGGTCCTGAACTGGTTAACAATATAAAAGTCTATCCTACTTGGAGAGTTATATACATAATGGGGTCTGATGGGGAGTGCAGGCAGCTGGAATCAGTACCACATATAGCCATGTTCTTCTAGCCACAAAATTCCAGCACATTGGCTTTTTGTCACAATGTCCTCATTCTTTGTAGTTCATTCTCCCCGATGGCCCCTTCCATTGACATTCACTTGAATAGAAACTCATTGTGGAATGACATTCAAGTGCCTTTCTGGGGAAAGCTTCCAGGCTTCATGATCATATTTATAATTGAAGTAGTGAGATACTTTACTCAATAAGATATTTTTATTCTAGAGGACCACCAAATTACAAAAATGAATCATGCGTTGTCCGAGAGATAATTTACCTGTGGCAAATAATATTTTCATTCAAGCTCCAAAATGTAATAGTCTTCCTTGCAGTGTGTGATAATGATGGCACTGATCTGCTATGTTGTGTAGAGATCTATGATAGTATGCCATTGAGAATTTGCTGTTTTTGCAGTTTATCAGCATGGGACAACTCTGTTGTAAGTGAAAGCTTGTAGACGTATCAGTATCAGCATGTTTAGGCTGGTGGTTAAACAATAAGATAAATCTGTGCCAATGCTAGGTTCATTCCAAGGTTACGGTAATTAGTCTAGGTTGCTTGTATACAGTCATTTATGAAAGTGAGATTATTGATAATAATGGAGCTGATTTTATTTTCAGATTTGCTAAATGAATCCAACAACTCCTTCCCAGAATCCTTCATTTCTTTCCAGGGTTTTACAACTTGACCATGATCTGATGAAAGTTAATACAAAAAATACTAGTAAATAGAAACCTGTTTCTAAACATTTTTACAGATATATTTTTGGAAAGCTGAGTGCCAACCAAAGTGGCCACTGTTGCACTTCCCATCTGGATTGATACCCAGAATCCTAATTGGTAAATCTGTCTTTGTATGCAATGATAAATTCCCTTCTTCAGTATCAAAGTATAAGAAGGCAGATTTGCTGTTCAAGATCTTAAACTGAGTGACTACTTTATGAGTGTGTTAATGGCGGCCATATTAGTTGTTGCTAAGTTTTTTTCAGAAGTAGGTACTGACTAACAACTTGGAATAGGACAACTCAATTATAATGGTGTTTATTTTATTTAGGGGGCATGTTCTATAAATAAATGTATAGATTATAACAAGGCTGCCTACAGTAACGTGATTTTTATATATGTTCTTATCACCTTGGGTGTTATTCATTGAAGGGCTTTTCTGTGATATTACATTGCTGGACTATCATTAGGTTAGGATATCATTGTATATTGGTGGGGACCCCCACCAATCAGTGGAACAAAGGAGCCACAGATGGCCGAATGAAGTCCATACTAGTGTGGTTGTGAAAGGAAGATCTACCATGCTCAGCCTTGTACATTTGAATGGGCTGAGGTGCTGTACCATATCACAGAAAATCCCTTTAAGAATTACCAATTACTTGTCTCCCTAACACTACCATGTACAGCTAGTTGTTGCTATCCAATCCCTGAAGTCTAGGAAACAAGGTAGAAGAGTGACTTGAAGTCACTGACTTCATAAAAGGGCTTTGCTTGCACTGAAATTAAAAATAATTGCATCTGGTTCTTCTACCATTTTAAGTTGCCAGCTATAATCTTACAAGATTCAGCAGAGTCTTTAGTCTGTAAACAGTATCCTCTCTTGTAGATGTTGGATGGTGCTACAACGTTTCACTCCTACTCTCTCTTTTCCTATCCCGTGTGTGCAGACTCAGACGCAGTTGGAGCATGCCCAAATTCGGGAGCTCGAGCAGAATCTACTGTTTGAGAAGGCAAAAACTGCAAAGCTTCTCAAAGAATTAGAGGACAAGAGGGTACAGTAAAATGGAATCAGTGACCCCTGCCTGAAGTCCAGTGTGCTTGCCAGCCTCATTTAACCTCCCTCGGCCTGATTTGTTTTGCTTCACTTTGTTTCTGCCCATATTTGGCTTAGAAACATTTTAATTTTGCATTCACTTTTTGCACTTAAAAAAAATTATTATTTGCGAACTTTTTTCAGACTTAAAGCAGTAGTACTTTAATTTTCCCTTTTCTATCTAGTAGCTTTTGGGATTTTTTTTAACTGTCTTAAAATGTTATAAAAAGTAGTATTACAAGTAGCATAAAATGCTAATTATATTATATTTGGTGTAATATCTAATGCTGCATATAGTGCAGGTTGTTATACTTAATACTACTGCTTTGAGTTTGTTGCAAAGCACACAATCATTGGATTTTCGCATAAGCATTTTTACATTTTCTCATTGCTGCATTAATAACGATATAGTAACATTGGAATTTGTTAGGAATTCAGTCTCACTCACCTTACTTGGCATCATAATTTACAGTAACAACCGTAACATATTTTCATCTAACAGAGTTCACTATAGCATGATATTGTATCATAGTTAAAGGCTCCACATATTGATGACCTACAGTATCCTCAGATTAGGTCATCAGATCGGTGGGGGTCCAACACCTGGTAACACCACCAATCAGCTGTTACCTTCAACCTCCAGTGTCAGAACTAGCATTTTGAAAAGAACCTGAAGCAAAGCTCCATTCAAGGTGTAGTGGTTGTGTCGGTTACACTAAAGTGAATGGAAGCTGAGCTGAAATTACCCAGCATGGGCCACTACACTTTCAACAGGGCTGTGCTTCTGGCTACATTCATAGTGATAGTTTTGGCACCAGAGGCTGTAGGGAACAGATGATCGGTGGGGGTGCTCGGTGTCAGACACCAATTGATCTGATGTTAATAACCTATCTGAGGATTGGTCATCAATATGTGGAGCCTGGAAAATTCCTTTAAATGAAATATGCCAACCTCCTAGTTTGATAAAAAATGGTTGCACAGCTGTAGCTTGAAGCTTTGTTTGGCCTTGATGGAAATGCTTTTCTTGGGTCACTCGCCTAATGCTCTGTTCATATAGGTTACTGGCTTTGTTGTTTACAGGATCCATGATGGATATAACATCCATTATGATCCAGTTGAAGGATTCATTAGGCTGCTTATGCACCTCACCCATGTACATACATACATGTATATGTATTGTCGGTGGGCAGAGAGGAGAAAGCCACTGTCACACACCTCTGGCTGCAGCTTATCACCTGGGAATAGAAAAGGATCAGGTGAAAACTGATTGGTTCCATCTGCTTGGAATCGCACCATTACTAAATTAAGGCCCAGAGACTTATGCCAAAGGCATGGCATGCCTCATCAGATTCTCTATATAAGAAGTTATTCTCTCCTAGAAACAATGGGCCAGATTTATCATGACTCTGACAGCTCACTCCAATATCACATATGGCTTAAAGTCAGTTTTATGGGGGATTCAGCCCGCACAACCCCTAGCAGGTGCAGTAAAGTCAGTTTTAGCCAAGTCAGATTTATGATCGGCCCTTTAAGACTGTAATAAATGTGGTTTTACGGTAGCAGTTTATCAGTCAGTAAGCAGCTTTACAAAAGTCGCAAGTTTTTATGAAAAAGTCGCAAGTTTTTATGAAAAAGTCGCATGTTCTATTAAAAAGTCTCATAAGATAAGCATGGTCCTCACTGGAGTGAAATTGCGACTTTTTTGCAACTTTTTAAATAGTCCCAATAGTAAATCTGTCTAGAGATTTATTTACATAAGAAAACACGCCCACTTTCAGAAAACTGGAGAGCATAGTGCAGTGCAGAAAAAAGTGCAAATTTGTGCGCAGTTTTGGCGTTTGCGCATTGTTTTGGGACTTTTTCACTCCATTATTCTGACCTGAGCTAATGATAAATCTGGCCCTATGTTTTCAGGGAGGAAAATCTGTGTAGATATAGAGAAGCCATACAGATAGAGCCTGTATGGCAATACACATAGGCCTTGTGTCTCTCTATTAGGGAGCCACATGGCCTTCATATTAGGGAGCCGTATTGGCTCTGTGCATTTCTGTACAGGCTTTTTAATTGGTTCTTCCATATTAATGAGCTACTATTAGTCCTTCAGTGGTTTATCAACATAAGAGATTTAGGAGATTTCAAGAAGTCAATTTTGCAGGAGTCTATGTTGCCTTAATTTGCATCAATTGTATCCACTATTGCACAATGTTTGATAAATTTTGTGCATGTGCAAGTCTAACACTGTCTTGAGACGTTACCCTACTTTCTACTCCACCTCTTTACTTTTTTGCGACTTATAAAAAAAGTTGCAGTTGATAAATCTGGCTTAAATCAGCTGGAGAGGCTAATCACACCCACTTTCCGACCCACTTTTCAAAACTAGAGTCGGTGGAGTAAAAATGCTAAATGTAACTATTTTTTTTTTTTGCAAATAAGGGCAAAAGCCCACAAATATCTATCTTTGAGTTCACAGCTGGATAAATTCCCTCCTATGTTCTTTACCAGAATTTTGACACATTTATAACCAACTAGTTTCAAAAGTACCAATGTGTTCAAACCCTTTGTAAGTTATAATAATTCGATTTTAATGTAAGACCATGTGGTAAACTGGCATGTACTTTATAGTGACCTATTTTTCCTCATTTACATTCAGTTACTGGTACATAAATTCATTCAAGTACTTTTTTATTGGAGAATTCAACAATAAATAGTTTTTGACTTAAGGTAAACATTACTTCATAATTGCTGCCATTCATTTGCATTACCGTAAGTGATCAATGAAAGATTCAGTATCATGTCATAAAAGTAGGATACCATTTTTCATGCTTTTGTGTATATCGTTTCACTTGGCTTAATGGCACATTTACACTGACCAATTATCAGGCAGATTATCGGAATGAAGGCGCATTTACACTACAACGTCTAGCAGACAGTTATCGGGGAGGAGGTGTTCCTTCCCAACAATTGCCTGCTCACCAGTGGAGGTGAAGGGCTTAATTTACATGCAGCAATAACCTCCACAGTATAAGGATGAGCGATGGCTACGATTGTCCCTCATCCTCATACAAATTCATTGTTTCTGTTTACACAGCACAATTTGCTGGCCAGAAACGATGATTTAGGATAGTCCTCAATTTGAGGTGTCCACACCAAAGATCATTTCACCCGATGAACAAGCGCTTTGCTCATTCATCAGGTTCGTTCCTGATAATCTGCCCGACAATGGAGCAGTGTAGAGGCACCATTAGTTTCTGCAATGTAAATATTAGAATTTATGGTTTATGTACACCTTAATTACACAGCATAACAGTTAACACAGCTACAAAATCTACTTCTAGTGATAGAGAGAAGAAGATGTATATTTGCAAAGGAATTTATTTTGAGGATTTGTATTCTAATCCTACAGATTGGTTGCATTTTTACCAAATTTCTTTTGGTTTTAAGTTCTTGTTTTCATTGTGCAATATCTGGACATTGTGTAACACTTGTTCATGAACTTTAGTTTTCTGCCCAGCCATAAAAATTGATCACATGGGATCTGTCAGAGTAGAGTTGAGTAGTCCTGATATGAAGATAAATAATGTAAAAAAAATCATGCATTCATGTGTGAACTGAAACTCTACTCCTGAGGATTTAATAACATGCTTGTTGGTATTATGAAGACCCAGGGACTTCCACCGGCTACCAATTTCTGTCAAGCATATTAGTGTTTTCAGTGGATTCCAAAATATGGAATCAGACACCAGCCTTAATGAAAGGTACATAAAATGCACTACATTGAAGCAATGGATTACGACTTAAAGGGAGTCTGTCACCAGCATTTCACTTTTTTAACCCTTCCCACAGCTCCCTAGCATGCTTACAGTTAATCAAAACGTTACCTCTGGCATCTTTCCTGCTGTTATAAATCCATCAAAAACGCACTCATTCCTTTGGCCGGCGCATGCGCACTGCGATGCCCATTCCTTGTACGGCATCACAGTAATTGATGCGCATGCGCCGATGGACCGCTGTTGAGTTTTCGCGCCGTTAGCCGGCGCATGCGCAATAGTTACTGTGATGCCGTACAAGGAATGGGCATCGCAGTGCGCATGCGCCGGCCAAAGGAATGAGTGCACAGGCGCGGGATATCGGCGGAATAACAAGCTATGAGAAAGGCGGTCAGAGGGAAAGGATGGGCGGGCGGAGAGTAGGAAGAGGCGGAGGGACGCAATGAAAAGGCTGGGCAAGCAGGGCACCTAAGAGAGTAACGCCGCCCCTGGGCACTTGCGAGCCCTCATTTGCATATCTTATAAAGATCATTTTTGATGGATTTATAACAGCAGGAAAGATGCCAGAGGTAACGTTTTGATTAACTGTAAGCATGCTAGGGAGCTGTGGGAAGGGTTAAAAAAGTGAAATGCTGGTGACAGACTCCCTTTAAAGTAACTCTCTAATTCTGGATAAAAATTTGACAGAAAATGCATAGTTAACCTACTTGATGCTCTTCTTTTTATTAATTTTGCTGTGAGTCCTTTCCCTCTGTGTGCCATAATAGTCTGAGACACTCCCCCATCATCAAAACTGAAATCATCGCTCTCCCATCATAAGAACAGAACACAGCGTACATACTGTGCATAGGGTAGTTTGAGAAGTTAGCCGCTATTTTAAGTGAATGTAGAGGACATCTAGACTTGATAAATATACTGAAAAATGAATGAAAAGGAGGGCACTAGATAAGTTAACTATACCACTGTCATGTCAAATTTTTACCCAGGACCTGGAGGGTTGTTTTAATTACTCTGGCATTAGGAATATTAGTATCAATGAAGCTGGACACTATGAGAAAACTGAAACTTTTACCATTTTCTTTCAAGATATAGTTTACATCTAAGTCTCCATATTCACTTCAATTCACTTATTATTTCTTAACAAACACCTTCTAACACCCAAGCTTTACACCATGCTAAATTCTTTTTACACCAGGGCTTATTCTGTTTTGAATAGAATTGGTTTTATGTAATGGGCTACTAACTTTGATGAAGCAAGTATAACAATAAGTAAAACTGAAGCCAGTAAAATTAATTGGCGTATTTATAATAAACTTTAAACCTTGGTGTAAAATATAATCACTAAACTGTACTGTTTAAGATTGTATATAGTTTCAGCATTTAGACATTTTGACTTGCAAAAATGTCCTACATAAAACAAAACATTTATTCCAATTTTTTTTATGCAGCAGACAACGGTAGCAGAGCAGACACGGATTCAGCAGCTGGAAGAGGAGCTTAACCTTCGACGCAATGAGATTGAAGACCTTCAGCACTGTTTAATGAACTCTAGTCAGTCAGACATACCAGAACATAAAATTGAGCTTCAAACTGAGGCCTTGCGTTTACGAGACAAGCTTCTGTCTGCTAGCAAAGAGCATCAGAAGGAAAGCAGTCAGCAAAGAGATAAGTATGAGGAAAAGATGAAAAGATATCAACAAGAAATTGAAAAACTAAAGGCCGTAAATGAGAAGCATGTCCAAGAGATTGGAGAGTTGAAGAAAAAGCTTGAGCTGGCTACAAAAGAGAATATAGGAATGATGGACAGTTGGAAGTCTAAATTGGACAGTATAGTTTCTGACCACCAGAGATCTCTACAAGACTTGAAAGGTTCCCTGGTTACCAGTCCTGACTCCCAACACAGAGAAATAGTAGAACTTAAAGCTAGTGTAGAAAGTCTAAAAATGGAGCATCAACTAGAAATTGAAAACATGAAAGCTAAAAATGAGATTGAAAACGCAGTCCATATCAAAGAGAGGGAAACTCTGAAAACTAAACTTCAGGAGATTAGGGATGAACTTGAGGAAGGAAATAACAACTGGAAAACACAGCTAGAATCAAAAACCAATCAACACCTCAAAGAGCTTCAGGATATGAAAGACAAATATCGAGAGGCAGAGCAGCGATTGTGTGGCTTACAGAAACTGCAGGCTGAATATAATGACCAGACACAAGCCATTGCCTTCTTAAAAGAACAGATTTCAGCTGCTGAAAAGAAAATGCAGGATTATGACATGCTCCAGAAAGCAGACACCAGAAATAACCAAGAGATCCAAAGACTTCAGGAGAGAAATTTGGTCTTGGAAAACAAATTACAGTCAATGGAGGCACTTCACTCTTCACAAAATCCTAATGTAGGACACTATGATTTTTCCCCCTATTTTTAGTAAAACTAATCACATTAGTGCAGGATTTAAGTTGAAAAGTGTATCAAGATCCTTATCAACCATGATCAAGCCATATTTATATTCTATATATGGTATTTTCAATCAAACATATACTGTAAGTATAACATTGGTTTAAGACATTAGTGATAGCTAGTCTCCAGCACTCCAGCTGTTGTGAAACTACAACTCCCAGCATGCTCCATTCATTTCTATGGAGTTCTGGGAACAGCCAAGCAAGTGTACCAGAGCTTTAGTTCCAAAGTGGAGCCATAAAAGGTTTAGGTGACCCTTTGTGACATTGATTTCAATGGGAAGTGACTGCACAACGTCCCTTATCTCTCAATAAAATTCAGCACCAGGGCCACCACCAAGGAGTCCTTGATAAACCAAAATAAAAAAAGTAAAAATATAATTAATAAACTGATATATGAGGCACAAAATGATCACAAAGAAAATAAAAAAGTTAAAAAATATATATATATAAAAGTTTGAATCACCCCCCTTTCTGTAATACCTAAATAACAATATATATAAACATCATGGGTATCGCTGCGACTGAAAACGCCCATACTATTAAAATAGGGGGAAAAAATCCAATATAGCGAATGACGTAACGGAAAAAAGGGTCAAAATTTCCAATTTGCCATTTTTTCATTGCTTCTCTTGTAAAAATGTAATCAAAAAGTCACTCACACTTTAAAATGGTGTCAATAAAAAGTACAGATTGTTCCGCAAAAAATGAGCCCCTAAACAGCTCAGTAGACATAAGTATAAAAAACATTATGGGGGTCAGAATATGTTGATGTAAAAAAAAAAAAAAAGTTCTCAAAGTTAAAATTAATTTTTACACTATTTAGACATAAAAAACCTTTACATATGGGGTATCGTTGTAATTTTACTGATCCAGAGAATGAAGGGCATGGGTCATTTTTGCCGTAAACGAAACGCCGTGAGAACAAAACCCGTAACCGGTGGAGGGATTGTGTTTTTTTTCCAATTCCACCCCATTTGGATTTTTTTCCCTCTTCCCACTACATTTTATGCCATAACTAATGATGGCATTAGAAAGTACAACTTGTCCCGCGAAAAATAAGCCCTCATACAGCTATGTGACTGGAAATATAAAACAGTTATGGCTCACGGAAAATAGCGAAGAAAAATGAAAACGCAAAAATCAAAAAACGTCTGGTAGCCAAGGGGTTAATCCATTACATCACTTCATATAGCCATTTGTTTTAAATGAGCTCCCCTATTGGCTGTTGGTAGCCATATTTTTTTTATCATTAAAGGGGTTGTCTCGCTTCAGCAAATAGCATTCGTAGTGTAGAGAAAGTTAATACAAGGAACTTACTAATGTATTGTGATTGTCCATATTGCTTCTTTTTCCGGGTTGATTCATTTTTCCATCACATTATTCACTGCTCGTTTTCATGGTTACGACCATCCTGTAATCCAGCAGCAGTGGCAGTGCTTGCACACTATAGGAAATAAGCTCAGGCCTATCTGGTGGCGGGAACTGTGGGAGTGCCCATGGTGCAGCACTTTGTTCTATAGTGTGCAAGCACGGCCACCGCTGCTGGATTGCAGGGTGGTCATAACTCCTGGATACGAGCAGTGTATTATGCCATGGAAATATTAATGAAGCCAGCAAAGGAGGCAATATGAACAATAACAATACATTACTAAGTGCCTTGTATTAACTTTCTTTACATGATAAATGACATTTGTGAAAGTGAGACAACCCCTTTAACTCTGAGTGCAAAAATGTGCAAAGAGATGCAGGGGATTTGGAGCACAGTATATGCTGAATTCTAGAATTAATCAGTAGAGAATTATGAAATTTAAAACAAAATTCTGTTTATAATTTGAGGTACATGCCTGATTAACATAAACTTCTTCCTGAGCTAATACCCTTTTAACCTGTAGCTGTAAGGTGGCATCTAAACTGCAAATGCCATTTAACATGTCATGAAATGCCAGATTAAAGCAGAGCTCCATTTTTGCAGTTAGAACATACATAGTTTGCGATATTGCGACATCAAATTAAATCCCAGAAGAAAACACAAAACCTAAAAGTTCAGCTGAACTTGATATAATTGTACTTTTTTGTGTTTGGCAGATGATTGAAACGAATGATGTTTCAGAAGAAAAAATAAAAATGAAAAAGACTGTGGAAGGTATATTTTTCATCTGAATTATGGTTTTCATTTTGCTTCTTCTATTTTTTACTAGTCATTTCTCTTTGTCTCACATTGATTATTCATATTAATTATTATTTGTATTTTATTATTAGCATTATTTTTATTCTTAACAGAACCATGACAGGTAGGACAGGCCAATTTTCAGATCACCACTAATCCTGATGAGCTTCACTGCGTTATAATGGATGTCAGGTCTCCGTCTGGTTTCCCATGTAAAGAATAACCATGGAGACTATACTATTATTGCCATCAAAAGCCAATGGAACCCAGTACTAGTATTAACAGTCTAAAAATGACAGGGCAGTCTGTCATGACACTTGAAGCTGAACGTGCAGAGATACAAGCGACCCGTGTACGGTGTCCTACCATACATTTATCTTAGCAGACTTTAAAATTAGCCTAAAGGGATTATCCCATGCTTGGCCACTACCATATTCAGTACTGGTTTATCCTCATTTATAGCTATCAGGAAGCTTGGTAATATAGAACATTTCACACTTGCTAGAATTTCCATTTTATTGTTTTAGATAAGAGGAAAGAGAACATTTTAGTATATTGCATTGGGATTCACTAAAATATAGGAAGGCATCATATTTAGCATGGAAAGTGCATACATAAACCACAAAGCGGTGAGCGGTGAGCGTTGGACTTGTTACAGACATAGCCAGTGACAGTTTAGGCTTGGCAGAGCGTGGAAGAGCTAGCAGCTGCTGTGTAATGTGTTGGGTGGCTGTCTGAGATGTGAAATCAGTGGGTGCAGTATGCTATATTTATTTATGTGTAGTCCTTTATTTTCCAAGCACATTTATCTAGGTAGCAGTTGAGGGTTAAAGTTTTAAGTGTTCACATAATTATTCATGGTAATTATTATTTTATTAATATAAGTGTTATTAATAATAGTAGCAATTTATGGAAGTGTTTGAACTAGACGTTACCACAATTTTCATGTTCTCCCTCTGTATTTAGATCTGCAGCTCAAACTTAGTAAAAGAGAAAAAGAGGTATCATCCATGTCTGTTCATATTGAATCTCTGAGGGCTCAAATAAACGGTAAGTTTACGACTTTATTATGGATTATTTCTCTATATAATTTTAAATACAACTGAGCTATGATGTAATACTTAATATTACAGCTAGGTAACTTTCATAGTCCGAACAATCGCAAAAGAAAAAAGGGGAATTACAGCATCTGTAAATTAATGGAATTTTGCTTAGAATACTATGTCAGATCACAGGAGTAATTTCAAGCTCCTCTGATGCAAGATATGTAACAGGTCACCCACCTACTGTGACATTTATAAAACTGGTGTCTTCTTACATTGTAGAGGGGTCATTTGGGTCTCTTAGCCTCCAGAGCCCTGTAATAATTGCTATCTCTGCACCTAAACCCTGCCGTCAGATTCTTGGTAATCAGTCACACTGTAACTATGAAAAAGATCCATTTTGACTACTCTTGAAATGGTGATGATTGCCATTCTGTCTTAGCAAGTGCCCCTCCAGCAACTGCTAGCAACAGATTTTAAAGGAACAGTATAAAACCATCTGCTTACTTTATAATTTGTCATTTAGTGCCCCTAATAATCTACATATCTTAGTTCCCTTCTTGAATTACGCTTTAAATATTAGTATATATAAGCTGTTAAAAGAGTTAAAGGTTTTTTTTGGGAGACAAATTCTATTTAAAAAAAAGAAACAGTAATTAGTCCTCTTTCACACAAGGGAGTTTTCTGTCCAGATATGATGCGTATTTTGAACAGATAGCACCCTGACTAACTCCTGACTCATTCATTTCAGTGTGTATATGCACATTACCATTATTTATCACTGATCATCTCTGCGTTCAGGAAAAATTGCAGCATATTCTATATTATGCGTTTTTCACACTTCCTTGGCCCCATAGAAATGAAAGGGGCATCTGGATATAATGCATTTTTCTCTGATGGTTTCTAGAAGATGCTATGTGTAATTCTTCAGTTTTACTTCTCGTGTGTGAAAAAAGCATAAAAAACTGATGGCATTCACGTGGAAAATACTGAAACGCTGAACGCAATTGCAGACAAAACTGATTGAACTTGAGTGCAGAACCATCAGTTTTTTCCTGAACAGACCCTGACTCATTCCATATCACTCATGTTAAATAAGCCTTACTGTGCCTCTGATGTTTTGTCACTTCTCCAGTCCATGCTCCTTTTTACTGTCTGGTCTTGGGCTCAACACAGCGGAAATGGCTTTGACTGCCTGCAGCCGATCACTGCCCGCAGTGGTGACCCGGGAGCAGTCCAATCTAGTCTTGTATGGCAAGCCCAAGACCAGGAAATAGAGAGGAATGAGGACCGTAGCAGCGGTGAAATAGCAGCGACAGGGGGTTAGTAAGGTGAATAATGATGGTTTGTTTTTATAAGCCATTCTGATCCTATTTTCAAATAAAATGTTTCCCTCCGAAAACCCCTTTAAAATAGCAAGCTTCCAATGCTTTCCCTGTACATTTACTTTTCCTTAATGTTGGGTTGGCTTGGACTGTCTGTGAAGAAAATATATCTACATATTGCTAAGAAGGAGACATGCTAAGATTATGGGTGTGGTATGTCATTTTAGGCCCCATGCACACGACCGTGGTGCCATCATGGCCATGCTGCAGACCGTGGGCTTCCAGGTCCGTACCGCAAAAGATAAACCATGTCCTATCTTTCTCTGCATCTTGCAGATCATGGACCCATTGAAGAACACACAGCCGGTGCCCGTATTTTACGGACCCGAGGCTTGTGGTCCGCAACACAGTCAAGGCAGGCATGACAGTCCTGTGCATGGGGCCTTAAAGAAAGAAACCAAGAAATGCTTAAGACCACACCTGTGAAACACTATCAGTGATTGACAGCTATCTCTGTATACACACTTACATAGAGAATGCTATCAATCTCTGGTAAGGTGACCTCCATGTACAACTGACATCAGAGATTTAACTGTATAAATTTATACTGAATCTTTTCATGCAAAACTATATATTGATCTGCTCAGTTCCTTCCGCTCTATAACATGCTGCCTGCAGTTTGCACTGTGTTTTGTGATGACAGGTTCTCTTTAAACTAGTCCTAGTTAATTGCATTTATATATTCTGTAAATGCAGAATTCTAAAATATGTAGATTGTAATCTTTTCATGTAACCAACAGCACTTGAGAGCAAATGCAAATCAGGTGACAAGAAGATGGATTCATTAGTAAAAGATAATAAAAAGTTAGAAGTGGAACTAGAGGCTTTTTCCAGGAAGTCCCATGATGCATCAGGCCAACTGGTCATGATCAGCCAAGAACTACTCAAGAAAGAGAGGTAAGTGAAATTACCCTATACTTAAAGGGATTATCCAAGATTGGACAAAATCTAGCCAAAGGGATGAAATGCCATAGAATAAACAAAATACCGAATTTCTGCCTGGTAGATCTGCCTTTCCAGCATTGCCCATTGGGTCCTCCTCATGGGGGCCATTTTTCCCTGTCTGCAGAGATGATTTTATGTCAACAAAGCCTGTTGGGGGGAACTGAAGCAGCAGTGATGGAACAAAAGAATTTACTGGGTCCGCTTTTTATTTTTCATAACATTTGCTCCCCTGATGTTTTGTTTCAGTACCACCTGGAATTAAAGTGCAGTTTGGGGGTTTTGTACTATTGGATTTACACAACATGCCTACCACTTTGAAGGTGCAAGATATTTATTTTACTGTGACAAAAACTATAATTAAGATATGAAAACAGAGAACTTAAAAGGAGTGTTTCGGGACTTAGATATCGACGACCTATCCTGCAGATAGGACATCAATATTGGCAAGGCTTTGACCCCATGAGCTGCAGTACCCCGGCACTACCACAAGTGCAGCCACTACACAGCCTTCTTCTTCCTACTCTGTCCTCTTTCCACAGTTGATCAATAGGGGTGTTGAGTGTCTGGCCTCCACCGATTTGATATTGATTAGTGTGCTGCCAACAATATGGAAACTGTATGCAGACCGAACAATTATACTAATGATCATTCATTCCCCATACAGTTTGCATTTACCCATTTTGAATGCCTTTTAAATGAGCACCAAATGACTTTTTATATCATTGATCGACACACATTTCAGGCTGAGATCATCCTGTGTGTCATCAATTGATTGTGTATCATACAGCTCTTTGTCCCATCTGATTCAGAAAAATACAGTTTACACCTCATTAATTTACTCTTCCTACAGACAGATAGGGATAGATAGATAGATAGATAGATAGATAGATAGATAGATAGATAGTTGAAGATGAAAAGATCTCTAAAAAGCATAAAGTTAAAAATGACACATTCCCTTATTGTATTTTAAGCAAAAGCATTTTATTTTATTTTTTTATCTTTTACATTTTCAAAATAACAAAAAAGGAAAAGGGCCTGAAGCAAAAGTTTGTGCAACTTGCAAGGTTAGTACCTAGTAGCATCCCCCTTGGCAAGTATCACAGCTTTTTGTAGCCAGCCAAGAGTCTTTCAATTCTTGTTGGAGGGATTTTCATCCATTCTTTCTTGCTAAAGTATTCCAGTTCTGTGAGATTCCGGGGACATCCTGAATGCACTGCTCTTTTGAGGTCTATCTACAGATTTTCAATTATCAGGGGACTGGGAAGGCCATGGTAAACCCTTCAGCTTAAAATACAAAGGGAATGTGTCATCTTTAACTTTATATAATGAAAAAAAAAAAACAGAGGCAGCGCCTCTCTTTTCTTCAGGCTTTACAAGAATACACTATACCATACTTACCAGTTCAAGAAATCCTTCCTGGGAAGTGCGCCGTACAAGTGCTCCGTTTCTTCTAACCTTTTACATCTTTAACTTTATACCTTTTGGAGATCATTTCATCTTCAACTTGCTTAACTGTTCTCAGTAACAGTAATTTTGACCAAACTTTTGCATGCCACTGTAGAATTCTTAGTGGTTGAGAAGTGAATAGTATATATCTATAGTTCAGTGTAAAGTATGGAACAATACATTTTTTTAACCACTTCAGCCCCGCTAGGTGAAACCCCCATCATGACCAGAGCACTTTTTACACTTCGGCACTACACTCCTTTCACCGTTTATCGCTCGGTCATGCAACTTACCACCCAAATGAATTTTACCTCCTTTTCTTCTCACTAATAGAGCTTTCATTTGGTGGTATTTTATTGCTGCTGACATTTTTACTTTTTTTGTTATTAATCAAAATGTAACGATTTTTTTGCAAAAAAATGACATTTTTCACTTTCAGCTGTAAAATTTTGCAAAAAAAACGACATCCATATATACATTTTTCGCCAGATTTATTGTTCTACATGTCTTTGATTAAAAAAAAATGTTTGGGCAAAAAAAAAATGGTTTCGGTAAAAGTTATAGCATTTACAAACTATGGTACAAAAATGTGAATTTCCGCTTTTTGAAACAGCTCTGACTTTCTGAGCACCTGTCATGTTTCCTGAGGTTCTACAATGCCCAGACAGTAGACAACCCCCACAAATGACCCCATTTCGGAAAGTAGACACCCTAAGGTATTTGCTGATGGGCATAGTGAGTTCATAGAACTTTTTATTTTTTGTCACAAGTTAGCGGAAAATGATGATGATTTTATTTTTTTTATTTTTTCTTACAAAGTCTCATATTCCACTAACTTGCGACAAAAAATAAAAAATTCTAAAAACTTGCCATGCCCCTCACGGAATACCTTGGGGTGTCTTCTTTCCAAAATGGGGTCACTTGTGGGGTAGTTATACTGCCCTGGCAATTTAGGGGCCCAAATGTGTGAGAAGAACTTTGCAATCAAAATGTGTAAAAAATGACCGGTGAAATCCAAAAGGTGCACTTTGGAATATGTGCCCCTTTGCCCACCTTGGCAGCAAAAAAGTGTGACACATCTGGTATCGCCGTAGAATTTTTTTTTTTTTTGCATAAGTTAGCGGATATTGATTTTTTTTTTTGTTTTTTTCTCACAAAGTCTCACTTTCCGCTAACTTAGGACAAAAATTTCAATCTTTCATGGACTCAATATGCCCCTCACGGAATACCTTGGGGTGTCTTCTTTCCGAAATGGGGTCACATGTGGGGTATTTATACTGCCCTGGCTTTTTAGGGGCCCTAAAGCGTGAGAAGAAGTCCGGAATATAAATGTCTAAAAATGTTTTATGCATTTGGATTCCGTGAGGGGTACGGTGCGTCCATGTGAGATTTTATTTTTTGACACAAGTTAGTGGAATATGAGACTTAGTAAGAAAAAACAAAAACAAAAACAAACAAAAAATTTCCGCTAACTTGTGCCAAAAAAAAGTCTGAATGGAGCCTTACCAGGGGGGGGGGGGGGGGGATCAATGACAGGGGGGTGATCAATGACAGGGGGGTGATCACCCATATAGACTCCCTGATCACCCCCCTGTCATTGATCACCCCCCCTGTAAGGCTCCATTCAGACATCCGCTTTTTTACGGATCCATGGATACATGGATCGGATCCACAGAACGCATGTGGACGTCTGAATGGAGCCTTACAGGGGGGTTATCAATGACAGGGGGTGATCAGGGTAATCAGGGTGATCACCCCCCTGTCACTGATCACCCCCCCTGTAAGGCTCCATTCAGACATCCGCATGATTTTTTACGGATCCATGGATACATGGATCGGATCCACAAAACGCATGCGGACGTCTGAATGGAGCCTTACAGGGGGGTTATCAATGACAGGGGGTGATCAGGGTAATCAGGGTGATCACCCCCCTATCACTGATCACCCCCCCCTGTAAGGCTCCATTCAGACATCCGCATGATTTTTTACGGATCCATGGATACATGGATCGGATCCACAGAACGCATGCGGACGTCTGAATGGAGCCTTACAGGGGGGTTATCAATGACAGGGGGTGATCAGGGTAATCAGGGTGATCACCCCCCTGTCACTGATCACCCCCCCTGTAAGGCTCCATTCAGACATCCGCATGATTTTTTACGGATCCATGGATACATGGATCGGATCCACAGAACGCATGCGGACGTCTGAATGGAGCCTTACAGGGGGGTTATCAATGACAGGGGGTGATCAGGGTAATCAGGGTGATCACCCCCCTGTCACTGATCACCCCCCCTGTAAGGCTCCATTCAGACATCCGCATGATTTTTTACAGATCCATGGATACATGGATCGGATCCACAGAACGCATGCGGACGTCTGAATGGAGCCTTACAGGGGGGTTATCAATGACAGGGGGTGATCAGGGTAATCAGGGTGATCACCCCCCTGTCACTGATCACCCCCCCTGTAAGGCTCCATTCAGACATCCGCATGATTTTTTACGGATCCATGGATACATGGATCGGATCCACAGAACGCATGCGGACGTCTGAATGGAGCCTTACAGGGGGGTTATCAATGACAGGGGGTGATCAGGGTAATCAGGGTGATCACCCCCCTGTCACTGATCACCCCCCCTGTAAGGCTCCATTCAGACATCCGCATGATTTTTTACGGATCCATGGATACATGGATCGGATCCACAGAACGCATGCGGACGTCTGAATGGAGCCTTACAGGGGGGTTATCAATGACAGGGGGTGATCAGGGTAATCAGGGTGATCACCCCCCTGTCACTGATCACCCCCCCTGTAAGGCTCCATTCAGACATCCGCATGATTTTTTACGGATCCATGGATACATGGATCGGATCCACAGAACGCATGCGGACGTCTGAATGGAGCCTTACAGGGGGGTTATCAATGACAGGGGGGTGATCAGGGAGTGTATATGGGTGATCACCCGCCTGTCATTGATCACCCCCTGTAAGGCTCCATTCAGACGTCCGCATGTGTTTTGCGGATCCGATCCATGTATCCATGGATCCGTAAAAATCATGCGGACGTCTGAATGGAGCCTTACAGGGGAGTGATCAATGACAGGGGGGTGATCAATGACAGGGGGGTGATCAGGGAGTGTATATGGGTGATCACCCGCCTGTCATTGATCACCCCCCTGTAAGGCTCCATTCAGACGTCCGTATGCTTTTTGCGGATCCGATCCATGTATCCGTGGATCCGTAAAAATCATGCGGACGTCTGAACGGAGCCTGACAGGGGGGTGATCAATGACAGGGCGGTGATCAATGACAGGGGGGTGATCAGGGAGTTTATATGGGGTGATCATGGGTGATCAGGGGTTTATAAGGGGTTAATAAGTGACGGGGGGGGGGTGTAGTGTAGTGTAGTGTAGTGTGGTGTTTGGTGCGACTGTACTGACCTACCTGAGTCCTCTGGTGGTCGATCCTAACAAAAGGGACCACCAGAGGACCAGGTAGGAGGTATATTAGACGCTGTTATGAAAACAGCGTCTAATATACCTGTTAGGGGTTAAAAAATTCGGATCTCCAGCCTGCCAGCGAGCGATCGCCGCTGGCAGGCTGGAGATCCACTCGCTTACCTTCCGTTCCTGTGAGCGCGCGCGCCTGTGTGCGCGCGTTCACAGGAAATCCCGGCCCTCGCGAGATGACGCGTATATGCGTCGTTGAGCGCAGGGCTGCCACCTCCGGACCGCACATCTGCGTTAGGCGGTCCGGAGGTGGTTAAATAGGTCCAAAGTTCTTTGCTGATCAATGAAATATCTTTATAAGGATCGTAGCTCCAAATCATCTTCTTCCTTTACACAGCCATAGAGAAATAATAGAACTCCACTGGATGGGAGTGCATTGCTTTTGAATTTTAATGCCCGTAGAAGTGAATACTAGCTGTGTAAATTTGTATAAATCATGCACCCCAACTGGCAGCTGCAGACAGAATGATTTTTATCTTTTAACTAAGCAGTGGCAGAAACAGGTGGGACAGTGGGCCCTAAATGTACCTGGACCTCCTGGTGGAAGGTTTGAGTACTGAGCCAAAATCTTTAAAAGAAGGACTGAGTAGTACAGAAATGCTTTAGTTTTGCGCACATAACCTTTGTAAGCACCATACGGCAATATTTTGATTGTCCTGTATTTTCTGCTTGTCACTGACATACCAGGAGTCTAAATGAACTAAGAGCTTTACTACTCGAAGCCAATCGACATTCTCCTGGACCAGAGAGAGACTTAATTCGAGAGGTCCATAAAGCAGATTGGAGATCAAAAGAGCATAAATTAAAAGAAGAAATCAGTGCACTTAGAGATAAGTTACCGGTTTTGGTGAGTAGAAACAAAACGTGTTATCTGTAGCCGTTTTTAATATATTTTTTACTTTTTTCAGTTTAAAAAAACTGTACATTTTTTACCTAAATATCTACAAAACATCTTTAAAGAGTAACTAAACTAAAATTTTATTTAAATATGTATTAATGGCCTTTTTCTAATATACTTCATTAATTTATTTTGCCATTGTACTAAGCAAATAGACACCCAACGTCCTGGGTGCCAATCGCGCTTTAGATTCAGTACTTGTAAATTGCTGACTTTTCAGTGGTGTACGGATGCCACTGTACTGGAACTGAGCGGAGCAGGCATAGGCAGTAAAGTAGCCCACTCCACTCAGTTAATCCTGGCATAGCTCATCCTTACAGGGTACTGATGTCATATGTCAGGATTTAGCCAAGCTAAGGGGGCACAGGCAGGAGCAGTGATGTTAGCTCTTGCCCATATAGTGTTCGCTGCAGTCCCCACTGCTCCAATACAGTGAAATCTATACACCGCTAACAAGTCATATACTGAATCTAAAGTGTGATAGGTACCCAGGACTTTAGGTGCCTATTAGCTTAGTAAAACAGAAAAATCTGTTAATAAAGTATATTAAAAAAAGATTTTTAGGCCATTTTGAACATATTTAAATAAAGCTTAATACAAGTTTAGTTAATCTTTAAATTATATGCCATAGATCCTATTTTATCAAGTTTATTTTTATGCATCAGGAAAAAGAGAAATCAGGGGCAGATCACAGGAGATACTCCCTAATAGACCCAGCTACGGAATCAGAGGTGCTGAGGTTACAGCAACGGTTAGTCAGCACTGAAGATGCTCTTCGAATAGCTCTTGACCAAGGTCAACAAACAGAGAAGCTAATGGAGGCCATGCAAAGCAGTGCAGAAAAGTTTCAGGTGAAACCTTTACACAATTCTCGAGCAGTTGTCTTTATATAATTTATCTAGAGAGTTGTATTATCTTTTGCTAAAATAGCAGTTGTTTTGTTGTTAATTTTCATACACTGGAAAATGTGGAGAAAATTCACATATCTTTTTTTTCTTTAATTGCAATTGAAATACTTGTTTAAATTATGTCTCCTTTCTGTAACAGTCATTTTAATATAGAGGGATATATAGTTTATAATTGGCAGGGGGAGTTTTTTTTTTTAATATATATTTTTTAACACTTTTTTCTCCCATTGCGCAACATTTAACTTTTTTTTGATAATTTTTTTTTCGGTAACTGTGGCTGACATATCAGCCCCAGTTACAGGAGGAATACAGCTCCCAAAGAGATTTACAACACTGTTTAGTCTCACTGCAGAACAGAGCTGATTCAGATCCAGCAACTTGTGCAGATACCCGAGCCCCAGTGATTACACTATCGCTAGGCTTTGCTGCTTCCTGATCTGTATATACTTTGCTTAGTGATGGTAAAGGGTAAAAAAACATATCTTACTTCTCTATAGGGAGCTCAACAGTCCCTGACAGTGGGCTTCCCTTTCCTGTACCTGCCATCTATGCAAGGGCGTTCAGGAACGTCCATACAGAGATAGCTGCCAACTAATAGGCTGTCACAAGAGGTTTTTACTTTTGCCATAATTACTGAACTGCCATTTTACTTGGTCCCCCACCGCTGTGTGGTATGCCCCCTTATATGTCAACATCCGATCAATTATATCAATCCAATGTAGAAAGAATGATATAGGCTATATAAAAATACATGAATCCACAACCATATGCAGCCACACACAATCCACCTTATATTTATTTTTTATATGCCTTGTTTTCCTGTTTTTTAAATAAAAATGTAAACTGTCAGAAACAATGATTTGGGTAAAATAAAACAAGTGGGCATACAAAAGCCCATATTTTAGTCAGTTTCTAAGTTTAAGGAGTATTTTGGTTCGAACACTTTATCCCCTATCCACTGTATAGGGAGTAACTGTTAGACTGGTAAGCATCCAAGTGTTTGAACCACACAGATAGGGAGAACGAGGGACCCATGTCCCCCATTTGAATGGAGCACTGTTCAAGCATGCGGACAACAATTCCATTCATCACTATGGGATTGCAGGGGAAAGCGAAGAACGGCGCTATCTCTGGCAGTCCTATAGACTTTAAATTAGTGTTGAATCTCTTTTTATTGCATAGAGAAATATAGCAATAATTTAGACATAACAGCTATAACAGTGAAAGCCCAAGACACTACCTATTCCCGGGCTATAAAAAAACATACAGTGCCAGCATATAAATAGACATATAAAGCATTACATTCCCCCGGATCACGTGCAATATGGTCCAGAGGTGTCAAACACCAAAAGCATGTACCCATCAAATGGCTCAGTAGTTGGGGAGAAATAAAGCTTGGCATAGAAAGCCGTGGGCAATGGCAGAAATGAGGACAAGGACATATAACCAATTCTTCAGTATCAGCCCGTTGAACAAAGAGCTACTAAATGCAGCTCATGGCATGGCAAACCAAAACCGTGAACAAGCAATAACAGGGGGACAGACAAAGACAAGACATCGACGAACAAAGACAAGGAAGGAAAGGGGGAGGGGGATGGGAAGGGGGAGGAAAGAATAGCTAGGCAACATATCATGCGTGCCAGGTGCAATCACCTGAATCCAACCATGTTTGGAGGCGGGCGGAACTTCTAAACTGTCGCCAGGGTTCCCAGGTCAGCGCAAATGATTGCGTACGATTACAGGACTCAGCTTCCATCTCCTCCAGGGCATCCAGGGCCCGTAACCACGTGATTCTCTGTAAATTTTCTGAAGATCTCCACTGGCGTGGAATAATCTGCCTCATTGATAAAACAAACGTTCTAAGCACACCTCTTTTGACATGTTGGATCCTGCCTGGGAATATCGAGAGCAAAGCGATTAATGGGGACGGAGGTATAGAAGACCGGTAAAGAGCATTATACAGAGCAAAAATATCCTGCCACAATGGGGCAACCCCAGGGCAATCCCACCAAATGTGGAGCATGGAACCAACCTCTGTATGGCAACGCCAGCAGGTGTTGGGAACAGATGGGTAAAATTGGTGCAACTTAACCGGAGTCCTATACCAACGTATAAGAATCTTATAGTTCAGTTCCTGTAAGCGACAAGACAGGGATGACTTATGAGTAAATAAGAGGGAGCGACTCCATTGCTCAGCAGACAGGGAAAATGTCAGATCGTTCTCCCAACCAGAGGCAAACCCAACACTTCTCATCTGTTCCGCTAGTGATAGGTCCTCCATCCCACCGGCACCCAGCAAGCTATATATCAGAGAGATACCATGATCCGGGCCCGTGTTGGCAACACAGAGCTTCTCAAAATTCGTCAATGGGGCTGACAGCTGCGATCCGGGAGCCAGGGAACCCAAAAAGCTGCGAAGTTGAAAGTAATGAAACCAGTGACCCGGGGCGTTTAGAAATATATGTGACAAATCATTAAGGGGTAAGAGACCCGAGCTATTAAAAATATCCCTAATTAGAATCCGGGGAGGGGGAACTGCACGAAAAGATGGCAGATTTCTGATCTGAGGAGGAAGGCCAGGGTGTGTTACAACATGAGTCAAAGGGCCTGGAGCAGAGATTAACTTAATTTTGGAGGCAAATCCGCCCCATACTTTAACCAGAGTCTGAAGTAGAGGGGAGAGCAGGGTATGTAAGAGACTATTTTGTGTGGCTACAGGAAGCCAAAATATCCCAGGTACTAAACGTGGTTCTAGGGTATGTTCTATGTCTACCCAAAGCTTCAGAGAACGTTTATGTACAAGGTCTAGAACACAGTTTGAGATGGAGGCCCTGAAATATGCCTGGAAGTCTGGCAGGCCAGCTCCCCCCTATAGACTTTAAATTAAGGCTACTTTCACACTAGCGTTCGGGCGGATCCGTTCTGAACGGATCCGCCCATAATAATGCAGACGGAGGCTCCGTTCAGAACGGATCCGTCTGCATTATATTAGCTAAAAAAAGCTAAGTGTGAAAATAGCCTGGGACGGATCCGTCCAGACTTTCAATGTAAAGTCAATGGGGGACGGATCCGCTTGAAGATTGAGCCACATTGTGGCATCTTCAAACGGATCCGTCCCCATTGACTTACATTGTAAGTCTGGACGGATCCGCACGCCTCCGCACGGCCAGGCGGACACCCGAACGCTGCAAGCAGCGTTCAGCTGTCCGCCTGTCCGTGCGGAGGCGAGCGGAGCGGAGGCTGAACGCCGCCAGACTGATGCAGTCTGAGCGGATCCGCCTCCATTCAGACTGCATCAGGGCTGGACGGCTGCGTTCGGGTCCGCTCGTGAGCTCCTTCAAACGGAGCTCACGAACGGAAACCCGAACGCTAGTGTGAAAGCAGCCTAAGCAGTAATGTGTATGCTTAAGCAAGTCTCCTCCATTCTCGTGATCAATTGAGGTCCTAGCAGTCGGACCCCCAGTGACCTACCAGCTTTTCTCAATCCAGTTGATAGGGGATAACTTGTTCTAACCAGAATACCCCTTTAAAACTAGACTACATTATCGAAGTATTCTGACACTTTTAATTTTATGGCTTTTTAAAAATTCATATTTAATAAATGTGTCTAAATCCTGGCCAAGCGTTTTTTTAGACACTATTTGGGAGTAAAAAAGAAACAGACATGAATACACGTGAGCCAAAGTCCCAATATACTTAATATGTATATAACATTACATCTTGTACATTAACAATTATAGTCAGTTGGGTCTGCTGAATGCCATTGGTGTCCGTAATGTAAGGCTTTTTTCACACTTCCGTTCATAGTTCTGACATGCTGTTCCTGCAGAGAACAACCTACCAGAGCTCTCTGGATCCGGTATTGTGGGATGTTACCAGAATACCCACCAGACTCATTGACTGTTTGTTCCCAATAATTGTCTGGTCTTCAGAGGTTGTGAGAGCCTCATTTACATGCAGCAATCACCTCCACTGTATGAGGATGAACTATTGCACCTGTGATCACTTATCCACATACAGATTCATTGTTTCTGGGCAGCAAATCACTGTATACACAGGACAATCTGCTGCCTAGGAACAATTTTGGTGTCCGTATTAACAATGTTTTTACATGTGTCAATTATTGTGAATGAGCGTTTGCACATAAGTTAATTTCAGATAATCAACCCAATAATTGTCCCATGTAAAGGACCTTTAATGAGGACTCCAAATCATATTGAACACAGTCTTATCCTCCAGATGCTGCAGATTAATAAGGCAAATCTGGAAGTATGACATTTTTGGAAATGTATCTTTTCACAAGACTAATGTGGTTGTTTCTACCATATTTGTGAGCTGCAAATTCTCTAGCAAGTATCGCTATAATGTTTTCTGAGCAGTAACATCTCTCATTGTATCTTAATTAATTGTTAATTGTTTACTTTGCCACCTCAAAAATGTATGGAGCAACTTTGTATATACTGAATTATTGTATTTTATTTCTTTGTTATTTATGATAGGTGACTGGAAACTCAGGTTCTGCCAATGGTATCCATCAGCAAGAGAAAGCACATAAACAAGAGGTATTCCAAAGATAACTATATTCTGTATGTAAAATGAAAAATATGTACATTTTACTTTTAAACTTTTAGTTATTTTTATGAAAAATAAATAAAAAATTATACTTAGACCAAATTGCCAAACACATATTCCTCACATAAAGAGCTATCTCACAAGGCCTTCCGACCCCACCTCCCTTATATAAAGGAGTGGAAATGGAGAGACACAAAGAAAAAGAGGAAAATTTCACTCAGTGGTCTTGGTTTTATTCATTTGCACAACTTTACTTCCATTCCTATATATATCACTCACACATATCTTGGTTTTTGACCCATTCAGTTAATGTGAAAGATAAATAATTTTCCCCGTTTATATGTCAATTTTTGAAACAATATTAAATGGTTCATAGTGTTGCACTATGCTGCACAAGTTGGCGGATTCACTATGGCATGTCATAAATTTGTCAAAATGATGGGTATCCATTAAAGGAGTTGTTCACCCCTGGGAACATTTGCTACAGACACCCCCAGTGTGGCCGAACCACAGTGGTAATCATACTTACCTGACCCCTGCCTCTAGATTCCAGCCCTATCACTGCCACGAAAACTCTGCAGGTCCCAGGTCTCCCCACATCAATGTCCGGCTTGAGGGGTTCATGTGACTGCTGCATCTAGTGACAGACCACAACGGTGACGTGTCACTCAGGCATTACGTGACAACTGGGTGACACATAAATGCTGTGGCCAGTCATTGGTTGCAGCGGTCACATGACCAACATCAAAATGGATGTTCACGCAGGAAGACCCAGGACCTGCAGTGCTGGCAGGGCCGCAATGGAGCTGGAACCCAGCTGCAGGGATCAGGTAATTATGATTACCACCACGGAAGCCCAGAACTGTACACAGTACTTCATGTGTGGTCTGACTAGCGATTTGTATAGTGGCAGGACTATATTCTCATCTTGGGCATCTATGCCCCTTTTGATGCAACCTATTATCTTATTGGCCTTGCCAGTAGCTGCCTGACACTGGTTTCTACAGCTTAGTTTGCTGTTCACTAAAATTCCTAGATCCTTTTCCATGTCAGTGTTACCGAGTGTTTTACCATCTAATATGTACGGGTGACTTGCATTATTCCTTCCCATGTGCATAACATTACATTTGTCAGTGTTAAACCTCATCTGCCACTTATCTGCCCAAGCCTCCAATCTATCCAGATCCCTCTGTAGCAGTATACTGTCCTCTTCCGTGTGAATTACTTTACACAGTTTAGTGTCCTCTGCAAGAATTTATATTTTACTGTGCAAGCCTTCTACAAGATCATTAATAAATATTTAGCAGGAGCTAATTAACACATAACACCCTAGCAACTGCACACAAAGCCAAAGGAGAGTTTAACACTTGCAATACTGCAGATGATGTGAGGTACAATGAAGAATACCCCCAAAAGACACACCAGATACTATTCCGGTCAAGATATATGTCTGCTACTTTCACCTGTAGCTACAGTTTTTATGGTCTTACTTGAAAGTACTTATTGTATGGCTACTTATAACTACTTGATAAAACAATAAAAATTGTTAATAAAAAATAAAATAAATAAAAAAGACACACCAGATACCAGCACCCAGAGCGCTGGAACTTCAGCAAACACAGGGTGAGTGGAGCGGCAGTAACGGGGCAGTGGCGGGCACGGGCCGCTGACGTAACACATGGACCATGTCTTGCAATTTATCCCCAATTCAAGTAAGCGGGACTACCCTGCAATACCACACACAGCCCATGGACAGATGTGGTGCTGGTTATGGGTAAAAAAAATGAATATATATTTTCCAATCCAGGACAAAGAGATTTTCTGATTTGGAGAACCCCATTTTATAATAAAAGTCCTCAAAAACAAGCAGATGACATGGTAGTCTTGATACTGGAATTCACCATGACCATGTGCTATTGCTGTGGGGACTGGAAAATAAATACTCATTTGATAAGCAAAAGTCTGATAAGTTTGGTGGATTTTGCCAGTTCTCGATTACTTTGCTTAGTAATAAAGGGAATGTTCACATTGCCTCAGAATGCTACAATAAGGTATATGGGTTTATAGGGGGTTATACCATACAACACATTTAATAAATGTTTACCGATATATCTAAATATCTTTGTATTTGTTCTTTATTCTAGGAAAACCATTGATGTCCACAAGAAAGAATACTGACTATATACTTCTCGTAGTGGGACTGACATATCAGAAAGTCTTGTGCAGTATTCCTGTGTGAACAGTGTTGATTTGTATTGATAGATCCTCCCAGGACAATCATTTGATGGTCACTGCTGTGTTCGAAAAAAGCTGTAGGCTGGAAGACCAGGAACTGTTATATCCTTACCCAGAATCTTGGCAATGACCTCTATAGGCTGGCTGATAGAGCTCACTGGAAACTTCCAGTTCTTGGTGAATTGATGTCCCCACCTCAAAGACCCTCTGCTTGCTGGGACTCGAGATTATATGAACTGCTTTAGAATTTTCATGGCATTTGTAAAGTTTGAGTTTGCCAATGACCATAACTATCTATTGGTTTGTTTATGGCCAATAAAGTATTGAGAAGTAGAAAGGATAAATTTCATAAAAACAAAAAGGTTATACTCCCCTATCTACTCTAGATTGTCCTCCAGCACCCTAGCGATGCATTACAACATGGGCTAAAATTCATCATGCATACAGTTTATTAGAACTAGCCAATGTTTAATTAAAAAAGAGGTATATATATTTCTTTTTTATTGTACATATCCTATTTTATTGTTATATTTCTGTCTAACCATAATCTGCAAAATGCTCCCTTGTGTATGTGATTATCAAGCCTATTGATAAATAACTAGACAGATACAAATAGTTAACTTGGTTCTAGTCTGATGGATATGGATTTATGCCTAATGATATGGAATACAGTTTTAAGGTACTTTTGTGTTAAATTATGTCTTTTAAGTCTTATTAATTTTATGTTGCATATAGAACTTTTGACCAAGAATATTTTATGTTAGATAAACGCCAGAGTTCAATACATGAAAATGTAAGATATGCCTTTTTAAATAAATGTAATTCCTTATTTATCTTAACACAGCAAATGACTGCATTATCTTACTTTAACTTGCATGGAGCCATGCTTGAAAACAAAATCCTGTGTTAACGCACTATGTCATATAGCGGCTTTTATTACTGTGATTATGTGTTCTATTGCAAGAACTGTTGATGGGCTTCTAAAACTGAAATCGGCAGCTGATATAAGTACCGTAAATCTTAGATGACAAGACAATATAATAATTTATAAATCTGTATGTAAATGTGTCTGGAGTTCATCAGAACTGTCGGTATATGATGTGTAATTGTGATTATGGAGGAAGACATTCTCTGGGCTTCATTTGAAAAACACCACGCTTTGCTTCTCCCCACAGTCTGGCAGCAGAGAACGGTACAGACTCACTGTTACAAAAATGTATATTTTATCTCAGTGAAAATTAGGTAAAAAGTACATTGTTGTGTTATCCATACACATAAATTGAAGGCCATAATAGTAAAAATGACCCCATATAAACAAACTATGAGATACATATGCCTTATATACAAAATGCCAATAGTCTTACCTCAGTACTATCTGTAAATAATAAATCAAGGCAACTGGACTTACTGTAGATTTCTTGAAAACGTTTCAATCGTTCTTCCAACGAGCTTTCTCAATTCTGAGCTCGTTGGAAGAAGAAGTGAAACGTTTTCCAGAAATCTACAGAACGTCCAGTTGCCTTGATTTATACTTTACAGATATACCATGACTTGGATAAATGAGACCCTTCACAGACTTACCTCAGTACTGATAATCTTGTCTTAGATAATGTTGTGGCAGCATGTGACCCTACAGAAACAAATCGTACCATGGTACCATGAGAATGGGTGCAACCTGGGGCATATCTAAAGGAGTTAACAGGGCATGTGCCACCGTTTCTGGTTCTACAGAAGGTGCCAACAAACCACTCTGCCATGGCCAGGGTATTTATACACAGGACTAGTCTGTGCCTACATGAATTAATGCCTAGATATGACTCTGGATGTAACAATGCACAGAATTACATCATCTTCAGTTTACAGTCTAGGACTTGATAATATTGTCTTGATGCAACAAGCAAATCTGAAACAACTAAGTGAGTTAACACATTATGCAGGAATTTTGTAGCACACAAATCGTTAATTTCTAACGATAATTTGTTTTCCCTTAGTCCTAACAGCAGCACAGATGGGGTTAACTGCCCCTGTGGACTGGTAGGACCGGCGGAATTTTAATGAGCCCAAGAACCAATAAACGATCTTCAGCTCCCTGAAAGGGAGGAGATCACCCCCCAGCCCACCGTGTTTTTAACAAGCATAATGTATTTAGGGTGGGATATTTGTGTGCTGCTGTTAGGACTAAGGGAAAACAAATTATCGTTAGAAATTAACGATTCCCTTACGTCCTCAACAGCAGCACAGATGGGGAGATAGCAAGAAGAATCCCCTAGGGAGGGTCCTCATGCCTGGCAGAACTAAGAACAGTCTGCCCAAAAGCCGAAAACTCTGCCATCCTAGCATCTATCCTATAATGGGAGATGAAGGTTGACTCAGAGCTCCAGGAGGCCGCCTTACAGATCAACTCTAAGGGGAGGAGTCTTCTCTCCGCAACCGAGGTGGAGACCGCCCTAGTAGAATGGGCCCTCACAAACTCGGGAAGGATCTAAGGATTGGGAGACGAAAGCTTCCAAAATGGCCTCCTTGATCCAGCGACTAATGGTGGCTTTAGACGCTTTACGGCCTTTAGACTTACCGGCAAACAGGATAAGAAGATTCTCATCTTTCCTGAACTCACTAGATCTATCCACATAGATCTGGAGGCATCTTGAAATATCCAGCGGGTCTCTAGCTGGAGTATCAGAGGAGGAGGCTGTAAACAAAACTGGTAAAGATATTACCTGATTGATGTTCTGGAAAGTAGGCACCTTAGGCCTGAAGTAAGGTAAAAACTTCAGGAGTACTCTATCCTGTAGAAAAATAATGTACGGGTGATTTGCGGAAAAAGCCTGCAATTCAGAAACTCTTTTGGCTGAAGCTATAGCCAGAAGAAAGACCATCTTTAAAGTCAGAAATTTAAAATTTACCTCCTCCAAGGGCTCGAAGGGGGGAGATGCTAGCCCCCTGAGCACTACTGAAAGATCCCACTGGGGGATAGGTTTCAGTATAGTAGGCTTTAGTCTTTCAGCTCCCTTCAGGAAGCGTTTGATGAGTGGGTCCCGAGAATGTGGCCTGTTGAGACAGGCCGAGATGGCATAAACCTGTACCTTCAAGGTAGCTGGAGATAGGCCTCTATCTAATCCATCCTGAAGAAATTGAAGTATCGCAGGAAGGGGCGGATCTGCAGACGCCACCTGTCTGGAATCACACCATGCCTCGAAGATTCTCATGATCCTGGAGTAGGCCTTCTTTGTAGACTCTGCTCGGGAATGCGACAAAGTTCTCAGGACCGACTCGGAAAGCCCTTCTATGTTGGGAAGGGACTGATCAACCTCCAGGCTGTCAGGTTGAACCTGTGCAGATCTGGGCAGAGGTGAGTGTCCCACGACACCAGGGTCTGCTCCGGGGGGAGTCTCCAGTATTGTCCCCGACTCATCTGAATGAGCTGGGTAAACCAGGATCTTCTGGGCCAAAACGGTATGATGGCTATTACCGAGGCCTGATCCTGACGGATTTTCATCAATACCCTCGGTATCATGGAAAAGGGAGGGAAGATGTAAGCCAGCCTGAACCTCCACGGTATTGACAGAGCATCTATCGCCAGGGGGTTGTCTTCCCTGTAGAGGGAACAGAACCTCATCACCTTGGCGTTGAACCTGGTTGCCATGAGATCCACTTCTGGCATACCCCATCTGTGAACTAGCTGCCTGAAGATCTCCGGATGCAGAGACCACTCCATGGTCGGTAATCCTCGACTTAAGCGGTCCGCTATCATATTGAGGGAGCCTCGAATATGAACGGCAGATAGATGGGAAAGGTTCAGCTCTGCCCACCGAAGAATTACCCCGATCTCTGACAGAAGGGGCAATGATCTTGTGCCTCCCTGTTTGTTTATATAGAGGACAGCAGTCATATTGTCTGACTGGACTTTCACTGCTTTGCCCCGGATCTGAGGCGCAAAGTGAAGGAGGGCTAGCCGGATAGCTCGCATCTCGCGAAGATTGGAGGAAAGATGCCGCTCCAGAGGAGACCAAGATCCCTGAATTGGGGATCCGTCCAGGTGAGCGCCCCAGCCTACAAGGGACGCGTCTGTAGTCAATATGACCCAAGCTGGTTGGGTCATAGACTTCCCTGCTGGTAGCTGAAACCACCATCTGAGGGAATTTCGGGTTTGACCGGACAGGGAGCACAGGGAATCTAGCCCCGCAGGGCTGCCGTTCCATAGGTGTAAGACCTCCGACTGAAGAGGACGGAGGTGCCATAACGCCCAAGGGACCGCATCCGCAGCCGCTGACATGAGCCCCAGCATCTTCATGAGAGTCCGGATAGAGACTCGACGAGGGACATAAAGGACCTTTGCCAGGTCCTGAATCCGCGCTCTCCTTTCTGGAGTCAACCGGAGGGACATCTCCACAGAGTCGACCACGAATCCTAAGTAATGGATTGAAGTCGATGGGCTCACATTCGACTTCTGCCAGTTGATAATCCAGCCTAGGCGGAAGAGAAAGGAGACTGCGACCTGAAGATGGTGGGTAAGGATCGGAACTGAAGAGGCTATGAAAAGCCAATCGTCCAGATAAGGAATAATAGTCAGTCCTTGGAGTCTCAAAGCTGCCACCACCGAAACCACCACCTTGGTGAAGATGAGGGGGGCAGAAGAGATTCCGAAGGGAAGCACGGCGAACTGAAAGTGCCTGCAAACCCCTGAGATCTGGACCGCGATCCTGAGGAGTTTCCGGGAAGCGGAATGGATCGGAATGTGAAGGTACGCATCCTTGAGGTCCAGAGTAGCCATGACGTCCCCAAAATTGAGGATATGGCTGACTGACCTTATGGTTTCCATGCGAAACCTTGTTTTCCTTATAAATCGATTGAGGAATCTCAAATCGATGATCATCCGGAGATCTCCTGTCTTCTTGGGAACCAGGAACACTGGTGAATAAATCCCTAGGCCCCTCTCCCCTGCCGGTACCTCCTCCAGGGCTCCCTTGGAAATATAGTCCTGAATGTAAGATTCTAGGACCACCTGTTTGGCAGACCCGAAGCTTCGTGTGGCGATGAATCTCTCTGGGGGGAGAGAGATAAGATCTACCCGGTACCCGGCGGAAACTATGTCCTGGACCCAGTGGTCTGCAATCAACCGGCTCCAAGAGTCTTTGAAATGGGTAAGACGGCCCCCCACGGGAATCTGGGGGAGGGGTACGGGAAAATCTAGAGGAGACACTGCAGGGGCAGCAGGGCTTATCCAAGAGCCTCGAGGAGGCCCATAGTCAGGAGGGTTTTGCCTCCCTGGTGGGTTTGCGGGGGCGTCTCGGATATTTACGAGATGGCCCCCCCCAATCTCTGCGCCTAGACTGCTGCCCAGAACGACCTCCACCCTTCTTTTCCTGTCTGGGGCGTCCCCGAAAGGGCTGCTGGGGGAGGCTCTTCCCTTTTTTATCGGAGAGCCCCTCCATTATTTTGTCCAATTCGGACCCGAATAACCTATCTGGTTCGAAGGGGAGCCCACAAAGGTTAAACTTGGATGCGTTATCCGCAATCCACGGTTTCAGCCAGAGTGGTCTGCGGGCAGCTGAAACTAGGGCCATAGTTTTGGCGGCCAGCTTTAGCTGCATCTGGGAGGAATCAACTAAAAAGTCCATAGCCAGGTTGGCTGACTTGAAGGCTGCCAGGATGTCGTCTCTTGATACGCTCTGGTCCACATCCGTCTGGATTTGATTAAGCCTAGAGCGTAGATAGGTGGCTACCTCAGTGGCCGCAATGGAAGTAGATGCGGAGGCGGCGGCCGCCGCGTAACCCCTCCTAAGGGTGCACTCTGCCCTCCGGTCTAGGGGGTCCTGCAGGCTAGACCCATCGTCTGCAGGGACTAGAGTGCGCCGGGACAACTTGGCTATAGCCATGTCCACCTTGGGAACGGAACCCCACGATTCCACCAAGGGTTTAGCCATCGGGTACATGAGTCTGAATTTTCTGGTAAGCACTGGACCCTTCTCAGGCTTCTTCCACTCTGTGCGCATCACAGAGAGGAGGGTCTCATCCGCTCTAAAGACACGCTGTGTCCGACCGGCGGGATCGGAGGACTCCCCCATGTCAACATCCTGGTCCCCCGACCTGATGGACTTGAGTAACTTCTGCGTCTTTTCTGGAGGAAAAAAGCAAGAAGTAGATTCTTCTTCCTCAGAAGAAGAAGACCCCACTGAACAGGGGGTAGGTCTTTCGACCGGTGCGACCACCTCCATGGGAGTCTGAGAGGGACCTGGTAGCCTCTCATTAAGTAGCTGAACTACTCCCTTGATGGAATCATCCACGTATGTCTTGGTCCATTGGAACATCTCCTGCATCGTGGGTTCCGTGGATGCCGTGCGACAACTCTCACATCTGGAGTAAGGACAGCTGTCAACTAGGGGTGTGTTACATTCGTAACATGCCAAATGCTTCCTCTTGGCCCCAGCCTTCCGCTGATCCTCCTTAGGGGAAGCCATAGTCTGTAATGGAAGAAACAAAACAGGTCATAACACCTACAACATCAGGAGGTGGAGAAAACCAGACCTTAAGGGGGCCCACCAGCACTAGAAGAAATAGAGCTGAAAGAAGAGGAAGTACAAAACCCAAGCAAAGCAATACTGCAGGAATATCACAAAGCACAGGAGAGCTCTGGAGCTAACTTGTGAAAGCAACGCAACCAGAGCACTGACTGATGGGCTCTGGGCGCTTAAAAGGAGGAAACCCCGCCCAATGGGCGGGTTCCTGAAACGAGATCAGCACCACTCCCTTTTTTTTTTTTTTGTATATGTGCTGCCAAAGCAAGCACTCAGAAAAACCAGAGCCTATACTGGCTCTACCTAAACGAAAAATTGTCTCCCCAGACTAATCCTAAGTCCAGGATGTCATTCTAGGGAGCCAGTTTAAGAAAAGGTGAGTTTTATACATCACCGCATCGCTTCGGAAAACCGGAAGTGACGTAGCGCACCTAAGGCGCGTCACTTCCGGGAAATGGCGGCGCCCATAGCGCCGCACACATGCGGTAACAGAGGAACGGAGCACCGTCTACAGATGATGAAAGAAGAGGGGAGGGGACGCCCCCCTCCCCAACGGTACCCCAGACCGAAATCGCCATGATCAGGCCTAAAATAAAGGCACTGAGATGCATAGAAAGCGAGCTAAGCTTTAAGGAGGGAAAAAAGAACCCCTAAGCAATCTTCAGCTCCCAAAGAGGGAGCGACACGCCAGTCCACCTGTCCAGAGGACAGAAAAAAACACGGTGGGCTGGGGGGTGATCTCCTCCCTTTCAGGGAGCTGAAGATCGTTTATTGGTTCTTGGGCTCATTAAAATTCCGCCGGTCCTACCAGTCCACAGGGGCAGTTAACCCCATCTGTGCTGCTGTTGAGGACGTAAGGGAACCCTTAATGTGACAGTCACTACTGAAAATTACACTATAATAGTATCAGTTTTATTATTCATCTGTCATTTGTAATCAAACTCTATCCTAACTGGATCTTTCAATATGTGACAGCAGTACTAATAGGATACAAATAAAGTACACAGAGCATACATTTAAAGAGATCATTTCACACTTCTCAGAAATTGGTTGCTTGACCAGAATGTATCTAGAAAACAAATAGATTTATATGCTGGCAATTGGGGTTGTGAATGAGTTGGATAGACTGCAGGATTTCCCGGCAATCATCATCTGTGGAGCGGTGGCGGTAGCGTAGTGTAAGTACAAGCACTCGCTCCATTCACTTGTACATGTGTACGAGACTAAATGCGGTATAATAAAGAGGAAGTGGCGCTTGCATGGAGAGCTGCCTCCTCTTGAAACAGCTGATCGGTGGGGTGCTGGGTGTCTGCCCCATTGTATTTTAGATGCATATTCTTTTTCAGACATCTGATCATTATAAAGATGTACTGTATGTATGAGCCCAGGTCAAAGAACATGGCACTGCTATGTAGGTAAGAATTAAAGGGGTTGTCCGGGTTCAAAGCTAAACCCGGACATATCCCTATTTTCACCCAGGCAGCCCCTCTGATATAAGCATCGGAGCATGAAATGCTCTCCAGCGCAGGGCAAGGGCTTTTTTGTTTATATTTTTACACCGGCACTAATGGGCGGACTTTAGCGCTGCTATAGCTGTTTTACAGGCTAGGGCAGCGCTAAAGCCCTCCCATTAGTGCTGGTGACGTCACCGGGCTCACTACTGGACGGAAGCCTCCGCCTACCTTTCCATATCGAGGGCCTGGTACGTCACCGTATCTCCCAAAAAAACAACAACTTTGCCCTGCGCAATTCAGCGCAGGGCAAAGCATCAGAGCATGAAATGCTCCCATACTCATATCAGGGAGGCTGCCTGGTTGAAAACGGGGATATGTCCGGGTTCATCGGTGAACTCGGAAAACCTTTAACAGTCAGCACTTGTATGTCAGAAGCTTCATTTAAAAAAAAAAGCTATTTATTTCCTCTAAAAAACAATGTGATCTGTATAAGTGCTTCTCTTATAGAACACTGCCCTTCCAACGATAATTGTTTTTAGAAAACATACATAAATATACAGGGTATGTCATGAAAAACAGACACCTGTTTCCCTTGAGTGGTTTGGACTTATCGGGCTTCATTCATCAAAACTGTCTTGCAATAAAACAGAATTTTTATCAACTAATCAGAGTACAGTTTTCATCTTACCAGAGCAGTTTAAGAAATGAATGAGGCCCATGATATCCATCCCTGCCGGATGAGTGTTATTTTTTGCAGGTGGCAGTAATGTTTTGTGTGTGTCCCGCATGCCCTATTTAATGTAATAAACAATTGGGATAGTGGAGGTGAGGCCTATGTATGCACATGCTCATTCACAGAAACATAGGACTGATTTCCTGGTAAATTTGCAGCAAAACGCAGTATACATGGTTTGGTGCAGAAGTGGTGTAACACAGAATCCATGGCTGAGGATGCAGAAATAAAAAGTAAAAAAACATGTTTTTGGACTCCTGTCAATGTTGTAGACATCCTGGAGAATAGTATGAGTAGCCAGAGGAAATTATCATGAAAATTATAACAATAGGCGCATGTCAGCACAACATGTTAAAGGGATTGTGTCACTTCAGTAAGTGGCATTTAGCAGGTAAAGTTAATACAAGGCACTTACTAATGCATTGTGATTGTCCATATTGCCTCCTTTGCTGACTGGATTAATTTTTCCATCACATTATACATTGCTCATTTCCATGGTTACGTCCACCCTTCACCCCATCAGCGGTGGCCGTGCTTGCACAATATAAACCATTTCCAGCATCTCTTGTTATGGGTATATCATTCTTCCATTATTCATTTTACTGTACAAACCACACAATGAAAACAGGGCTCTCTTTTTCATGGCTCACCCTTTAGTACAAAGTATCTTCTTTACAGTTGACCTAGTCATCGATAAAATTCAACACTATAGGTTGTAAAGTCAGAATCTTAAATGATTTTCTGGGTTATAGATAATGATGACCTATTCTTAGGATAGGTAATCACTACCTGATCTGTTTGAAGCATCCAATGCTATGGAACTAATGTTGGGAGCAGAGCCGTAAGCACAACTCCATTCTCTCATTCTCTGGGGAGTGACCATTCCATATAGATATAACCTGGAAAACCCCTTTATATTCAATCTGTGGTCAATAGGAAAAAAGAAACAATTGCGAAGGTACATCCATGACAATGTGACCCTTTCGGGTATGTGTGCTAGCAGACTGCTACCTTTTCACGGGATAGGCCTGATTCTCAGTTGTAGCCGATTGGTAACTCAGCTATTATTACTGCACCCTCAACTTGCCCAGTGCCATTAGGACAGTGTTTCCCAACCAGTGTGCCTCCAGCTGTTGCAAAACTACAACTCCCAGCATGCCTGGACAGCCTTTAGCTGTGCGGTCATGCTGGGAGTTGTAGTTTTGCAACAGTAGTTTTGCAACAGCTGGAGGCACACTGGTTAGGAAACACTGCATTAGGAGATGTTCGAACATTTTAATCTCAGGAATATATAAAACTTGCACCATTATGGAAATTCATTATTTCACAATATCATGGTACCAAATACATATGTTGTAATAGTTGTGTTCCACTAGTAAAGCCACAAGTGGTAAGGTGAACAAGTCACAAAGGGGAGACAGTGTACAAAAGCTCCATTTACCCACCTTTCATGCCCGCATTCATGTCATCCATGCCACAGGAAACCTGACAGCTTTGTGTCTAAATATTTCTTCCTAAATACTTACTTCCTTCAATGATATTTCCATATCTCGTTTTTAGAAATGCCTTGTATATAAAGTTTAAAAACATGGAAATAAAAAACACATAATAAACACACAACACCTGTATATGTGACACAAAATAAATACTATGAAAATATATTACACAAAGGTACACAAAGAAATAGCATTTTAATAATAATAACAATATACCTCTCCAGCAGCGCAGAACCCCAATAATAGCAATAACTAGGTATACAACTGAGAAAATTCAACTCCCCAATACAGTATGTAAACCAATATATAAATATTGTGGTTTCTCAGAAGCTAAGCAGACTCAATAGCTGCTGGGTGCTGCTGTTTTACACAGATGAGACCTGGAGGAAATAACGCCAATCATTGACATTTAACTTCTCAGAGGTCATAGTCAATTGCGACCACGGCATCAAAGCAGTGAAACCCCGGGAGTGTTGTGCTCCCAGGGCCCGAATGGCTGTGGCAGCCTCGAGTCCTCTGAAGGATCCAATGCCTGCCACTACACTGTTCCTATGGGGAACATATTGAATCTTCCATAGACTACAATGTTAAATCATTGCAGTGCGTGGGAAAAGCAATCAGACAATCACATATTCAAGTCTACTAGGGTTTTTTTTTTAAATATTTTAAAAAAATAACATAAAGATCTCTAGCATCAGCATACCCCAAGATGCCCATATTATTAAAATATAAAAGTATTTATTCAATCCAATGAATGCTATATTAAAAATCGAATGTCCAACTTCCTATCTTTTTTTGTCAATTCACCTCCCACTCAAAAAACTAATAAAATGTGATAAAAAAAAGTCATACACACTCCAGAATAGTATCAATAAAAACTACAGATTGTCTAACAAATCTCACACACAGTTCTGTAGACGTAAGTATAAAAAAGTTATGAGGGTCAGAATATTGCAGTAGAAAGAAAAAATATCATTTTTTTTTAAGTATTAACACACAAGATCAACTATATAAATGTAGTATTTCTGTAATTGTAATATGCAAAGTAGGTGACGCACAGGAATGGCACAATCCACAGTGGAGGTGCTCTCAGTAAAGAGGAATCACCCTTCCTCTAATGTGGTATTAAATAGTAGTTAAAAAATACTGGGCACTCTCTCTATATATGCAACCACAAAATTTATTAATACAAGGTATATGGCATTAACGAACAATTAGATATCATACATGTAATCTATACACTACATACAGGATAACTGGAAAATCCGGATAAATTAAAAATCTTAACTGCTAAAATATCTAAAACTGATACTCTAAAAAGCGATGTCCTCTGATTGGTTTGGGAATAAAAGTCCTCTTACTGGATGTCCCTCCAGCCAATTGATTGATATACAATGGGACTGTCCCTTTGGGGTATATGGGCCCCGCAATTAAAGTCTCCTCCAAATGGAAACAATAGTGAAACACAGCTGTCAGTTGCAGTGATTTATCTGTGCGGCGTCCCGCTGTACTCACTGTTCAGCTGTGATTATGCTGGCCGTATCATAGATGATCTCCGCTGCTGTGTCGGTACAATGAATACTCGTGTTCGGACCTTTACTGCAATTGTCCCTTCTCCCCTCTCTGACTCCTAGGCACCGCTCCGTAGATGTAAGAGCCGGCGCTTAGTGAGCTTACAGGCTCCCTCTTCCGCGCTGGACTTTGTTTGAAAGTGCACGTATCACACTCCTGCTGTAGTCCTGTTGCGATGCACGTCGGGTCTATAGGTAATCAGGGTTGATTCGGGTACATGCGGTCCTTCAGCAGATAATATCAGTGTCCATCAGGGGGGTCTTTGCACCAAACGCGTTTCGGGGTTTGTTATCACCCCTTCCTCAGTGGTAATAAGTCCCCCTTCTCACTCTCCTTATATAGCCGTTGGTAATTAGGTTACACCCGCACCTATAAGACATCCTAGCGATATGCCCCCCATCGTCCATGATGAGACAACTCCTTTAATCCGTATTCACAGCGCTGCTCCAGTGGCCACGTTGTATTGTTTGTTACAACATTGATTTTGTCACTGTTTTTAAAGGGTATTATCCCAATATATCAAACTATATCTGACAATTTAACATTTAACATTTCAATTACAAAAAAAAAAAAACACAGTGTGAGCATGTAGGTTTATTCTAATATGGCTCCACTAGATGGCGACGTTTTCTTCTGCCAGCAACCTGCAATTGTATTACCCTTTCTTATATACCATACTTGTTTTTTTGCTGCCCAAAAATTATCTGTGCTATGTGTTTTCATTTTATTAGCTTTATTCTTTATGGTACATTATTAAATCAAATCCATTAGATCTTCAGCTTTTGCTTCACTTTGCTGCAGTCAGGGAATATGCATTACATCAGCTGTTAGTTGTTACTATTAAAAACTAACAAAAGTTAACTCAATAGTGTAACAAGCTTTGCACATTGATAAACTAAGCCAGCATGATTAGCTTGTGTGTTAGTGTGCCAGGAATTACATTAAAGCCTGCTCCATCTGTAGATGTGCCAGTTGTGTCCCAAGATTTCTGTTCTCCCACATCTTATTATGTACCATAATTTAATGTGTGTCAAACACCATCAATTCCCCATTTCTCCTCCCTGTTGTGTCTCCATTTGTTATTGTGTTGTCAAATTTTTCTCTTGCATAGAAAATGTAGACAATTGGGGGGCAGAGCCTAACCGCTGTGAGTGAGAGCTCTCTCCTCCATAAACCCCACTTCACAGCTTTTGCACACTTTCAGATAAGATAAAATGGGGAAGATCGGCAGAGAACGATCCAGAGAAGCTCCTGACACCCCAAAGGGGAAGAGGATCAAAGCCGATCTGGATAAAATATTACACAAGAGATCCACGCAGTCTCCTGCACGTCTAGTCAAGATGGCGCCCAAGCACAAGGAGCGGGAGTCTGACGGAGAGGCCGATGAAGAGCTGGACTATGCAGAGTCCCCAGCAGAGGACAATCCACAGAATGATGCCGAATACATCACTAAGTCCTTCCTCAAAGAGTCGCTATCACAGGCCCTGGCCCCTCTGTTACAGGAGGTAAGAGACTTACACCATGACATGCGGGCCCTGGGATCCCGAGTTGAGCTGCTGGAGTCCCACCAAGAGCAAGTAATAGCTCACAGCACAGCTCTATCAGACATCTCAAAGGAGCAAATTACTGCCCTAAATAATGCTTTCCTCATGATTGAGAACCAGGAAAATAGGAGCAGGAGAAAAAATATGCGTATGAAGGGGCTACCAGAGTCTGTGACACATGAGGACTTAGAGCGAACTACTTTAGCCCTATTTGCAAACCTGCTGGGAGATGAAAGGGCATCCGCCATTATTGAGGAGAGGATCCACCTCTCCTTACACCCCGTGCCTAAGAAGGAGGACCCCCGAGAGATGTCATGTGGCCTCTTAAGCTACAGAGACACGGTTACAATCCTTCAAGCCGCTAGGAAGAAGCCATCTTTATCTTATGAGGACTCACCTATATCTTTATATCAAGACTTAGCTTCCTCTACATTGGCCAAGCCCAGAGTCTTGAAGCCGCTCACGGATTACCTGAGAAATCAGAAAGTGATGTATAAGTGGCTCTTTCCTTTTGGGATCACATTTGCCAAGAATGGCAGGAGATGTACAGTTAGATCACCCCAGGACATGGAAAATCCTGGAAATCGCTCCGCTGGAAATAGATTCCTGGTTGCCAATTGATATCTCTACCTCCCGCTTGCCTCAATTGCCGTCTCCAGACCCTTGGGCGGCAGTGTCCCGGCAGAAATCCTCTACCAGCACATAGATGCCGGGTTGAAGAGCCTATGTTAACCCCTGGAGTTCCTGTGTCCAATCTCTTATCCAGTAGGATTAATTCAGAATTCTCCACCCGCTAGCTGTTTTCAGTGACGCTTCCCTGTTATCTCTTCTGAGATTGTTTATTGTCATACCTTGTCTTCATGAGATTTAGATAATCTCAGTTTACAGAGTTTATGTCTTTTATATAACTCTTGAAATGTGCATTCCAGTTATTAACACCGGTCCTGGACTTGTGTACCAGGCAAGATCTTAGTTAACCCTATGAAGTGGGGGGAGGGAGGTATCGGGTTAGGATGTTCCTCCGGATATACAGTTATCCCCCCCATCTTGCAGCATTGGTGTATAACCTTAGCCATACTCTTTTATTTTCATATGATTACGGTATTTGTGCTGTTCCTGTTATAATTTTTTTTCTCAATGCGGTTCGGCTGATGGTCGTGTGCTCAGCCCTGATGCCCCCTCTGTGAGTGTCTACTATGCCCAATGCCAGTTACCTTCCATGTCTATTTACCTGTTAGTGCCCAGACACCGAAATAATGTCTAGATGCCCAGCTTGCTGGTCTATTTCTTCACAGAGAGTCTTTATTTTGTATTTCCACTATTTGTTCTCCGGGATGTAGTCAGCATACTTGCCTGGTGTTTCATATTTGGTCTATTTGTCCCATCATATGTACTCAGCTTTCTCCCTTCTATTTATGTATTCAGCGTAGCCAAACGCCCATGTGCGTGTGGCTCCCCCATGCATACAGATGTACTCAGCTTAGTTCTTCAAAGATATGTACCCAGCTTCTATACTTACACTAATGTACTCAGCTTCTTTATATATCCCTATATACTCAGCCTCTCCAAGCAGATCAATGCATTTAACAAATCTACCTGACTATTAACACCCAGCCTTTTCATGTGCAATGGTATATCTGGGTGTACCTCTCCCTAGCCAGGCTCTAGACGCCACGATCACAGTCATTCATCAAGAAGGTAAAGACGCGAAAGAGTGTGGTAATTATAGGCCGATCTCGTTGTTAAATTTGGGCCAAACTTTTAGCCTCCAGGTTGTACATGCAGCGTACCCTACACAGGTTTGGAGTCCCTCTGAGTTCATACAAGCGAAAATGTCTCTTTATAGCACACCCAGCGCCAGAGTACAAGTCAATGGCACACAAAATTTTTATTGCTGCTTAAACGTGGAGAGACAAAAACATAAAAAATAGCTTGTCACTAAGGAGTTGAAGGAGTTTTCTCACTTTTTTGTGCAGATGATGTACATGTAGTACGATTAAGTCATTTATAAATGTACTGTTTGTAGCTCAAATGTCTCTGTAAAAGTTTTACATGCAGCCACATGACCATGCTCCTGGTGTTTATCTTGGGCCTGTGTGACATCCTGTACTCTGACTACATGGTTATCTACCATCTCCATGATGTACATGACATCATATTTCTTCTTTCTCCACTGCTTCCTGACTCCTACTCCTTGTTTCTAGAGGGATAATGTTTCACGTGCTGAGCAGTTTCTCAGAGCTGCATTGTGTGTGAAGACGGTATTGAAAGCACTATCCTACATCTTGTTATAGAGGAATGTGCAGGCAGCTGTAAATAGAAATAATATCTGTGAGAGGGGAAAGGAACCACTGGAACTACAGTCCTTTACATGGTAATCCTACTAACTATAAGCTCTAGAAACATTTTTTTAAAAGTATGAGGAAAGTGATTTCATTCATTTTTGTAATGTACTTTATTAGGGAACTTTGTACACTTAGAGGGTCATTTATGGCCACATATACGCCACTTTTGTGGTGTATATCTGTTGCAGATTCTGTCGCAGGCCATTCTTAATAAATGTGCCTCTTAATTTTAAAAAAACTGCCTCTAAAGTGTTCCCTTAGCAACTCTAACTCAACATTGCCATTGCTAAGGAACTTCCATCTTCAGAGTTCGCTGTATTCTAAATGTGGCTAACTGTAGGGATGCAGAGGCAGGCTTCTCTGCCTGCCTCTTCTCTCCCTGCCCACTACCTCCCTGCAACCAACTGTCTTATTACTGATATACTATGCCTTTAACCTGTGTCCCTGTGTGTAACACTTTCAGCACTGTTGGCTGACAGACGTACTCTTCTCTACCTTCCTGGCGTGTCCCACTGGCTAGTTTGTGAGTGTCAGGAAGGTAGAGGAGAATGGGGCTGTTAGCGATCAGCACTAGCAGTATGGCTATATCCACATGTGACTGAAATGTTGACTTGCTGAGAAGCCTGCCTCTGCATCTTAGGCTATTTTCACACTCGCGTTTGGTGCAGATCCGTCATGGATCTGCACAGACAGATCTGTTCAGATAATACAACCGTCTGCATCCGTTCAGAACGGATCAGTTTGTATTATCTTTAACATAGCCAAGACGGATCTGTTTTGAACGCCATTGAAAGTCTATTGAGGACGGATCCATTTTCTATTGTGCCAGATTGTGTCATAGAAAACGGATCCGTCCCCATTGACTTACATTGTGCGTCAGAACGGATCCGTTTGGCTCAGTTTTGTCAGACGGACACCAAAACGCTGCAAGCTGCGTTTTGGTGTCCGCCACCAAAACGGAATGGAGATGGAACGGAGGCAAACTGATGCATTCTGAGCGGATCATTTTCCATTCAGAATGCTTTAGGGCAAAACTGATCAGTTTTGGGCCACTTGTGAGAGCCCTGAACGGATCTCACAAACAGAAACCAAAAGGCCAGTGTGAAAGTAGCCTCCTGTATTAAGTGTACATATACTCTGAAGACAGAATTTCCTTAGCAACTCTCAGATAATTGGTAAGAGAACACTTTAGAGGCTGTTTGTTTAACAAAAGTGTACAAAACTCCCTAATAGAGTACATTACAAGATTTTATAAAATAACTTTCCCTACACATTAAAAAAAAAAATGCAAATTGCAATTACGGTAAACTTTAAAGATGTGCCAAATATATCATACAACTTCAGCATTTGATAAATTTGGCACAAATTATTGCAGCGCAGACTAAAAGAAAAAGTGACTTCAAATATTCCCCACATGATAAATTCCCCCCTTTATCTTTCCCCAGGAAAGACCATGTGCAAAGGAACTATGTGGATCTTCAAACAAAAATGAATAAAAAAAACCTGTGAGGAAGTTTTATAACAAACTCAACATCATATGCCTCACCCCCAAGTGATAGGCCTTTGAAATGTTAATGAATCCAAATGTATGCAAACATTGAGAACATTCTATTGAATCCTAATAAGATGGCCCAATTATGAGAAAATGTAACAATGGGAAAATGTGTCTACAATACAAACAACAAAGGCTGCATGGTAATTGAATCAATATGATTAATTAACCCAGAAGAAAGGATAAAGAAATGGTCCCCACACATTAGTTATTAATTACTTTATAATTCCAATATAAAACTGGTAATTCTCACATTTGTACCACAGCCAGATATTTCCTAAAAGATTTTTAACTAAAACTACTTAATAAATTGCACTTAAAGTGCCGGCGATGTGCGGCGTCAGTGTTTTGTGGTCTGCACTAATTGTTGACGTATCAGGCTTTTAATGGGCATGCTAGGACGAGGCTTCCGCCTAATAGTGACCTGAGTGACATCACTGGCACAAATGGGTGGTCTTTAGCGCTGCCCTAGGCTGTTTTACAGGCTAGGGCAGAGCTAAAGGCCAACTATTAGTGCTGGTGACATCACCAGGATCATTGCTAAGCGGAAACTTCCACCTATAATTGTCCATTCAGACGTCTGTAGTGTTTTGCGGTCCGCATATTGCAGACCGCAAAACACTGATGCCGCACATCGCCGGCACTTAAAGAGGATTCCTATTCTTGTCCGCAGCTGCGGACAAGAATAGGACATGCTCAAATTTTTTGCAGAGCCGCGAACCGGAAGTGTGGATGCAGACAGCACACCGTGTGCTGTCCGCATCTTTTCCGGCCCCATTGAAAATGAATAGGTGCGCACCCGTTCCGCATAATTGCAGAACAGATCCGGACTCATTCTACAGATGTCTGAATGGACCCTAATACTGAAAAGCTGGGTACATCACTGGCAGTAAACAAATAGCCGTTGTCCTGCGCTATACAGCGCAGGGCGAGGGGGAGCATCTGAACTAGAAATGCTCCGATGCTCCACTGATGCAGGCTAAATGTGTAAAGGGGAGCATATGTCCAGGTTCAGCTCTGAACTTTGACAACCCCTTTAAAAGGAATGCGCCACTAAATGTATCCCGCCCAAGAGATATCACTGTCACATCATATTCACTGTTATATCACTTTCCCCAAATACCACCAATTATCAAAACTGCCATATTCTAACGTTATTAGCCTACCACAGTTTCGACCTCAGTTGCTATTGGTTACGTTCTGCAGTGGAGCCTTGTAATACAGGATGCACATGCTCTCAGCACTTCTTTTACTTCCCTTCAATAACCACTCCTCTGTGTGCAGTGTCGGGGACCTCTCAGTTACAGTGTCAGTTATGGATGGATCCATAGACAGATAGATAAACATAATGGACAATTTTGCTCTAACACAGGGGTGCACAACCTTTTTTGGTCTGGGGGCCACATTGTCACATCACACTATTTCAAGGGGCCGCAAAAAAAAAGTTAATCAGCGCTTGTTTCCATCAGCCTATTACACGGGCTAATGCAAAGTGACTGGAGAGGAATGATCACTACCAGTCATTCCTCCTTCATTTACTTATATTGATTGTTGGTAGCCCATCCCTGATTACACAATGAGATGTGCTGACGATAATTATACAAATTTCATTCCTTGTTTATCGGCTGATCAGTGGCACGATTATACCGGCCAGATATCAAGAATGAGCGTTAGTATGAACACTTGTTCCCAGTAATTGTTCTGAATATCGTGCTGTGTAACAGGGGCTTAGAGATTTCCTGGTAAAAAATCATTTTTAATACGTTCCTGCAGCATTGGCCTGAAACAGAAGATTCATACTCTCCTGCTCCCTGCCATCCGCTGTCTCCATCTTCCGGTTCCGGCGCTGTTTACATATGGTTGGATATGGGCATAGTCACTTGTACCTCTCCAGCCAATGCCTGGCTTCAGTGGTGATTTAGCCACAAGCAGCGTTTCACCCCTAAAGTCAGTCATTTGGTGGAGAGGTGCTACGAGACAGGAAGATGGAGACAGCGAGAGCAGCACAGAGCAAGAAAGTATGAATCTTTTGTTTCAGGAACTATGCCGCAGGAATTTGTAAAAAAAAATCATTTTAACTAGAAAACGTTTCCTTCCTGCCTCCTATTCATAAATGAGCGCTTTACTTCACTGCAGAGGACGACGCTCACTGGTTATTACCGCCTTCTGCACCCCCAGATACACTGTAGGTGCCCTGCAATAACCAGTAAACATTTTTCCTGAAGGCTCACACACACACGGCCATTGTTTTAGTCCGCATCTGAACCACATTTTTTTTAATGCGCCTTTGATGTGGACCCATTCACTTCAACGGGGCCGAAAAGGTGCGGACAGCACTCCGTGTGCTGTCTGCATCCGTTACTCCGTTCTGCAAAATGCAGAACACACATGGCTGGTGTCCTGAGGACCAAAAGAAAAGGTACAGTTGTGTGTACGAGGTCTTACAAGCCTGGAAAGCACTTATTGGTTAACCCTTTAATGACCAGGCCTGAAAAGGCCTTAGGCCTCTTTCACACGGGCGTCATGTTTTTTGCCCGGATAAGAGGCGGGTGCGTTGCGGGAAAATGCGCGAGTGCAAAACATTGTCATGCGTTTTGCACTCGCGTGAGAAAAATCGTGCATGTTTGGTACCCAGACCCGAACTTCTTCACAGAAGTTCGGGCTTGGGATTGATGTTCTGAAGATTGTATTATTTTCCCTTATAACATGGTTATAAGGGAAAATAATAGCATTCTGAATACAGAATGCTTAGTATAATAGTGCTGGAAGGGTTAAAAATAATAAAAAAGTTAACTCACCTTCTCCTCTTGTTCGCGTAGATCCCGGTCTGTTCTTTAGCTGTGGGCTGAATGACCTGAGGTGATGTCAGATCACATGCTCCAATCACATGGTCCATCACCATGGTGATGGAGCATGTGATCTGACATCACCACAGGTCCTTTAGCCCACAGATAAAGAACAGACCGGCATCTATGCGAACAAGAGGAGAAGGTGAGTTAACTTTTTTATTATTTTTAACCCTTCCAGCACTATTATACTAAGCATTCTGTATTCAGAATGCTATTATTTTCCCTTATAACCATGTTATAAGGGAAAATAATACAGTGAATAGACTGTCACCTAGAACCCATGCGTGAAAATCGCACCGCATCCGCACTTGTTTGCCGATGCATGCGATTTTCACGCAACCCCATTCATTTCTATAGGGCCTGCGTTACGTGAAAAACGCACAAAGAGGAGCATGCTGCGATTTTCACGCAACGCACAAGTGATGCGTGAAAATCACCGCTCGTGTGCACAGTCTCATAGAAATGAATAGGTCAGGATTCAGTGCGGGTGCAGTGCGTTCACCGCACGCATCGCACCCGCACGGAAAACTCGCCCGTGTGAAAGGGGCCTTAATGACCGGTCACTTTTTTGGGATTTAGCGCAAACGCTTGTTCAAACGCTTGTAACTTTTAAATTTTTGGGACTGCCAAAATGGACTGCTCAAAATGGGCCACTTTAGAGCTATTTTTCTAATAGAAAAGTATGATTTCAGTAATTAAAGTATATTACAAAAATGGTCTGTATCACTGCCCCTATACATTACAAAAATAGAAAAAGAATGACAGTTACTGTAACAGCGGCTGCTATACGCCACTGTTCCCCCGCTTATTGCCTCGGTTCTGGGCGCCGCGCTCAGCGGGGCTTCAAATTTCACCGCTGAGGCCCTCTGCTCTTTTTCTGTAGGTGTTATTGCTTCTGAGGATTCCGCCCCACAGCTTCCACTCAGCCATGGACACAGCATGAGTTCGGCTGGTTTCATGTTACACTGCTCTAAGGGCAGAGCGCATCACTCCCTGGGCTGTGTGGGTTAGGTCGAGTGACCTTGCCGACCAACTCTGGCTCTCCTGCATGTACTTTAGTGGCTCAGCCCCCTTAGGAACAGGCTGATGGTGATGTAGTTCTGTGTCTTGTGGCTGCTGCACAATGCTGATACGAGGGACAAAGAGGAGTGAATATAAGGCAGTGGTTATGAACCAAGGAGCAGAATACAGTTGATGCCTGGATGGCCTGTTGTTTGCCTATGCCAGGCATTGTTCATCATAGGCATGATGACAGGCATTAATTTTGAGTGTGCTTGTCCATCATGAGAGTTTTGGTTGGCTGGAAATCCGAATTGTGAGAATGTGTGTGTGGGTCTCCTGGAGTTCTGTAGGAAGTCTGAGGACCATAAAAGCAACACAAAGCATTACCACAAGGTGAAGCCAGAGTATTGTCACGAGTGCAGACAGTGAGCTGACACTTTAAAATTGGGCAGTGGCAGCTGGGATTACCTTCAGTTCTGACTGCACACTTACCAGACATGTAAGCCCCACTCCTGGGAACAACCCAAACAAAACTGGCCCCTCCTACTTATGGGTAGGACATACAGTAGACCCACCCATTTTGGCCCACAACAGCCCAAATTTACTAGACTGTCTCTGAAAATTAGAGACAGTTCCTATTAATCCAGGACAGTTGGCAACTCTGCTACTGTATGAATGGTTAGATCAAAGGTTAAACTGTTGTACACTATAAAATTTACCTGTTGCAAGATGCAGTAAAGCAAAGCTGGTGCCATAGCTCCCAGGTACCTGCTGTTTCAATCCCAAATGCTGAAATTGTAATTAATCGCAGTCTATGGGAGTACTGATCAGATGATCGCATATTCAAGTACCCTATGGGGGACTTTAAAAAAAAGTGAAAAAAACGTTTTTTTAAACTATACATTTTTTAAAATCACCCATTCCCTCATATTAAAAACAAACAATGAAAAAATAAAGATCACAGGCATTGCCACATTCCAAAATGTCTAAACTATTAAAATATAAATGTATTCATCCTGTAAAATGAAATGGCCAATTGTCCATTTTTTGGGTCGGTTCACCTCCCAAAAATTAAATAAAAAGTAACCAAAAAGTCTCTAAAGTGTCAAAAACAACTTCAGACAGAAGTGGTACCTCATGCCTCATTGATTCCTATACCTCAGACATACCATATTATAACTGAGAAGTACCTGATATCTCACTTATATATAGTACTGCAGAGAATTTCAACCCCCAGTGCCTCATGTACCTCACATAGTGACCATAATGCATAACTGACCACATCATTACCCCCTTCCCATTGGCAACATTTGCCATTGATCCAATATGGCGGTTTTCAAGATGGCAGCCATGCTCCAGACATAGCCTAAAAGATAGGCCCCCTCACCCATAACTTGCTGTGGTATTCAGATAATTCATTTTCACTTTCTTTTATGAAATAAAAGAGTGTCCTGCGAATTTTGACTCACCCTGTACAGTATAATAGATGCAGTGGTCAGGGTTGCACCTAGCCTTTCTGCTGCCTGAGGCGAAAGCTGAAACAGCGCCCCTCCCTCCCCAATGCCAATTTCTTAACCTAACCCCTTCCCTTAGCCCTTGGCCCTTTGGCTGCCCCCATCTTGCCCCTATCTGGTGCTGCCTGAGGCGATCGCCTCACCTGGCCTCATTGGTAGTGCACCCCTGGCAGTGGGTACAGATATATAGTATATCCAGCAGTGTACTGATTTCTGAGGTACAAGGTATAATATATGCAGTGACTACAGATATGTAATATATACAGCAGTGTTCTGATATGTGAGGTACAAGGTATAATAGATGCAGTAGGTACAGATATATATTATATACAGCATTGTACTGATATGTGAGGTATGAGGTATAATAGATGCAGTGTGTACAGATATATAGTATATACAGCAGTGTACTTATATGTAAGGTATAATTTCCACCTCGTACCTCACATATCAGTACACTGCTTTATATACTATATATCTGTATAGATCGCATCTATTATACCTCTTACCATCTGACAGTCGGCGACATGTGACCTGTGATGTCACAACTTCTTTTACCCACTCCATTCTACCTTCTACCAGACGGCTCTCTCCCTCCAACTCCAGCCTCACTGCTCCTGTCCTGCAAGTCCCAAATAGAGGACAACAATGCTGAGTATTTCATAATTCATGGTGGTATTTATTTGGCGCTGTTGGGGAAATATTTTGTGCTGCGATATTTTATTTATATGGTGAAGTTGGGGAGGTAATTTGGTAATGCATACTGATATCAGATGCTGCTCAGAGGTATTTTGAGCTTTATCATGGAATGTGTTGCTGTTGGGGAGGGTTAGTATGTCCCCGACCACGTGATTAGGCACGTGATTGTTCCACTTTTATTTCCTTTATTGTATTGATGGTTTACATAAGGGCATGACCAAGTGAAACAAAATTCACCTCCACATATTTTTATGCAATATAATATCTGGCTAGTGGGTTTTACGTACTGAGTCTGTTTTCTAATCCCAGTCTGGCTCTGATTGTGCACTATATGACACACAGCAGCAAACACAGTTCATGGAGCTAAGGGAGGGGCCAGAGATGGGTAAAGGGAGGGGCCCAGAATGGATAGTGGGATTGGCTATGGATAGGGCATGGGGCCCAATTCAGATTCTTGCTATGGAGCCCAAAGATTTCTATGTACTATACATCCCTGCTGAGCATCCTAGCAGATGACAGTGTGAACAGGGTCTTACACAGAGGTATACTCCTAGTCCACAGATGTTTTCTATGGTATATGCTTACTTTCTTCTTTCTATGGATACAGAACATGCCATTTTTCCCCCAGGTCAGCCTCATCCACTTAAATCTCACAATTAGACAACTGCAACAAATTACACTTCAGAGGTCTTCACATTTGAAAGAGTTCCTAGATTATTAAACTCAGGAAATTCCATGGATTTAGTGGCATAACCGGGGTATTATATTCTGGAAATGCTGGAAATAATTAACTACTTAAACAGCATTCACTAGAGCCAGGCAACATCTAAATGTTATTGTTCTTATTCTGTGCAAAGTGCAACACATGCACATTTTATGCCGAATAGCCCTACATGTTGTAGCACTCCTCCATACACTCTCTAATACCTATTTATCTGGCTACACAAGTACAAGTTACAATTTTACAAGTTACCATAGAACTCAAAAATACATTAACTTATGTGGGGTTTTGTAAATACATTAACTTATGTGGGGTTTTGTAAATACATTAACTTATGTGAGGTTTTGTTCTGGCAGACAGGCTAGCGGACGCAGTATAGAGGCAATCACAAAGTCTTTAACTTAAACAGTTTGGTGTTTATTCACACATAAGGAAAAACAAAATGACCGTTCACAGTCTTGGTATTAGTTCATACCATGCAATGTCCATAGAACAAAATAGTCACCTGGTTAGCAGTTTTCCACCCGCAGTCCACAGCAGGCTTTAGGGGCCTGTTTCCCAGCATGTGGCTCTAAGCCCTTTAGCACAGCGCAAATTCACAGGTCCCAACACGCAGAGGCTCCCCAGCTTCTCTGTCAGATGGAGGATAAACCACACCCAGCTGAGACTACCCCTTGAGAAAGCAGCACGCGAAACGCACGTTGGGGAGTAAACTGCTGGTGCTTGTACTTTGCTGTGGACTAAATTGCGGTCAGTATAAATTGTAACGTTGTCCCCTTTTTTGGCAGATTTTACTAACTTTTGGTGATCAATATTAAGCTTTACTGGCTTTTCACCCATTGATATTGTACACCTTCATGCTCATTGTGTGCCACAACGGTGGCGCTAGTGATATCCTGTTTGGTATATGAACTCTCCTTTGTCTTATCAATTTTGTAGCCGTTTGCTGTTGGTGCCAGTATCTATTTCTTTATTTATTATTGTTGCTGACCACGTATTTGCACTTGCACTTTATTTTTTAGTCCACCAATCATGCCACCAGCCCTATTTTTTTTTTTTTTTTAACCCTGTGTCTTGCCAATCTTGTTTATTACAGTGATTATAATAAAATTTTGCATGGTTTAATTATATCTTGTGTTGGCATATTATTTCATGTGATCTAGTGAGCTAGTGAGTATCCATATATTCTTTTTGGTGTTGATAATTTGACTATATATGGGTGTGATATATTTATATGGGAATTAGTTTTGGTGTTTCATTTGGGTTTTATATAGGCCAAAAAGACCCGGCCTGGAGCGTTGGGAGCAGCCACCCACCCCGCACGTTGGCTACTCCCAGTAAGAGCCGGCCCAGATCGGCTTTACAGCCATACTAACAAAAAACAGTGTCAGTCAGCACTAGCTGCGGCTGACACTTAACCCCTTAAGGACATAGGACGTACCGGTACGCCCTATTTCCCGAGTCCTTAAGGACCAAGGACGTACCGGTACGTCCTGACTTTAAAATTGTCATTCCGGCGCCGCAGGGGTTAATTTGAACAGGATGCCGGCTGAAATCATTCAGCCGGCATCCTGTTAAAACGCCAGGGGGGGTCATGTGACCCCCCGTGTCGGCGATCGCAGCAAACCGCAGGTCAATTCAGACCTGCGGTTTGCTGCGCTTTTTGCAGTTTCTGATCCCTGCGGTCCCTGACCGCGGGGATCAGAAACTTTAGAGTGCCTAAAATCAATATAGTACACCCCCCCTGCACCCCTACATGATTTGATGGCGGCGGGTGGTGCAGGGGGGGTGTCGCAGGCGGTGGGGGCGTTGCAGGAGGCTCGTGATCCCCCCGCCCGCCTCCTATTGCGGAATCGTTGGTGTACAGTGGGTATACCAGGGTGCCAGCACATTGCTGGCACCCTGGTATAAACGGCTGACATCGTTGATGCGATGTCAGCCGTTTAACCCTTTCCATACAGCGGTCCGTACGGACCGCTGTATGGAAAAGGTTAACAGTAAGAGGGAGCTCCCTCCCTCTCCGATCGGGGGGCTGCTGTGCCTTTGCAGCCCCCCCGATGGGAGAGGGAGAGAGCCCCCAGACAGCCCCCCGAAGCCCCGTCCTCACCCTTCCCCGTCTGCGAAGTTGTGGCAGACGGGGAAGGTTCCCATGGCAACAGGACGCCTGCTCAGGCGTCCTGCTGTCCATGGTGCTGAACAGATTTGTGCTGAAAGCATAGATCTGTTCAGTGTAAGTAAAATACAGTACAGAAACCTATATAGGTTCTGTACTGTATTTTACAGACATCAGACCCACTGGATCTTCAAGAACCAAGTGGGTCTGGGTCAAAAAATAAAAAAAATAAGTGAAAAAAGTTAAGATAAAAAAAAAACCATTTATCACTGAATAAAAATTTTAAAAATAAAATAAACTACACATATTAGGTATCGCCGCGTCCGTAACGACCTGATCTATAAAACGGTCATGTTACTTTCCCCGCACAGTGAACACCATAAAAAAAAAAAAACTATGAGAAAATTGAAATTTTGCCCACCTTACTTCCCAAAAAAGGTAATAAAAGTGATCAAAAAAGTCGCATGTACGCCAAAATAGTACCAATCAAACCGTCATCTCATCCCGCAAAAAATGAGACCCTACTCAAGATAATCGCCCAAAAACTATAAAAAACTATGGCTCTTAGACTATGGAAACACTAAAACATCATTTTTTTTTGTTTCAAAAATAAAATCATTGTGTAAAACCTACATAAATAAAAATAAAGTATACATATTAGGTATTGCCGCGTCCGTATCGACCGGCTCTATATAAATATCACATGACCTAACCCCTCAGGTGACCACCGTAAAAAAAAAAAAAAAAAACTGTGTAAAAAAAGCAATTTTTTGCCATCTTACGTCACAAAAAGTGTAATAGCAAGCGATCAAAAAGTCATATGCACCCCAAAATAGTGCCAATCAAACTGTCATCTCATCCCGCAAAAAATTAGACCCTACTCAAGATAATCGCCCAAAAACTGAAAAAACTATGGCTCTCAGACTATGGAGACACTAAACAATTTTTTGGTTTTAAAAATGAAGTTATTGTATAAAACTTACATAAATAAAAAAAATTGTATACATATTAGGTATCGCTGCGTCCGTGACAACCTGCTCTATAAAATTACCACGTGAGCTAACCTGTCAGATGAATGTTGTAAATAAAAAAAAAAAAAAACGTGCCAAAAAAGCGATTTCTTGTTACCTTGCCGCACAAAAAGTGTAATATAGAGCAACCAAAAATCATATCTACCCTGAACTAGTACCAACAATACTGCCACCCTATTCCGTACTTTCTAAAATGGGGTCACTTTTTCACAGTTTCTACTCTAGGGGTGCATCAGGGGGGCTTCAAATGGGACATGGTGTCAAAAAACCAGTCCAGCAAAATCTGCCTTCCAAAAACCGTGTGGCATTCCTTTCCTTCTGCGCCCTGCCGTTTGCCCGTACAGCGGTCTACAACCACATATGAGGTGTTTCTGTAAACTACAGAATCAGGGCCATAAATAATGAGTTTTGTTTGGCTGTTAACCCTTGCTTTGTAACTGGAAAAAAAATATTAAAATGGAAAATTTGCCAAAAAAGTTAAATTTTGAAATTGTATCTCTATATTCCATTAAATCTTGTGCAACACCTAAAGGGTTAACAAAGTTTGTAAAATCAGTTTTGAATACCTTGAGAGGTGTAGTTTCTTAGATGGGGTCACTTTTATGGAGTTTCTACTCTAGGGGTGCATCAGGGGGCTTCAAATGGGACATGGTGTCAAAAAAACTGTCCAGCAAAATCTGGCTTCCAAAAACCATACGGCGTACCTTTCACTCTACGCCCCGCTGTGTGGCCGTACAGTAGTTTACGGCCACATATGGGGTGTTTCTGTAAACGGCAGAGTCAGGGCAATAAAGATACAGTCTTGTTTGGCTGTTAACCCTTGCTTTGTTAGTGGAAAAAATGGGTTAAAATGGAAAATTAGGCAAAAAAATGAAATTCTCAAATTTCATCCCCATTTGCCAATAACTCTTGTGCAACACCTAAAGGGTTAACGAAGTTTGTAAAATCAGTTTTGAATACCTTGAGGGGTGTAGTTTATAGAATGGGGTCATTTTTAGGCGGTTTCTATTATGTAAGCCTTGCAAAGTGACTTCAGAGCTGTAGTGGTCCCTAAAAATTGGGTTTTTGTAAATTTCTGAAAAATTTCAAGATTTGCTTCTAAACTTCTAAGCCTTGTAACATCCCCAAAAAATAAAATATCATTCCCAAAATAATTCAAACATGAAGTAGACATATGGGGAATGTTAAGTCATCACAATTTTTGGGGGTATTACTATGTATTACAGAAGTAGAGAAACTGAAACTTAGAAATTTGCTAATTTTTCCAAATTTTTGGTAAATTAGGTATTTTATTATGCAAAAAAATTAATTTTTTTGACTTTATTTTACCAGTGTCATGAAGTACAATATGTGACGAAAAAACAATCTCAGAATGGCCTGTATAAGTAAAAGCGTTTTAAAGTTATCAGCACTTAAAGTGACACTGGTCAGATTTGCAAAAAATGGCCTGGTCCTTAAGGTGAAAATGAGCCTGGTCCTTAAGGGGTTAAAACTACCGGCTCTTACCTCACCGAGGCCAGGAATCTCGGTGACACATAGCTTCCATCAATGACGGCCCCTTGCGCCTTCCTACATACTTCCCCCCTTTGTTCAACCCTGAGGGGGTAAACACCCGACAGACAGTGTACCCGGGACAGGGCATCTGCGTTTCCCTGTAATCTGCCTGCCCTATGTTCCACAGAAAATTTTATGTTTTGTAATGACAAGAACCACCTGGTGACCCGAGTATTCCTTTCTTTGGCCTGGCTCATCCACTTGAGAGGGGAGTGGTCGGTCACCAGATGGAACTTTCTCACCAACAGGTAATAGCGGAGGGACTCGAGTGCCCATTTGATGGCCAGGCACTCTCTCTCCACTATACTGTACCTAGTCTCGGCTGGGGTAAGCTTTCAGCTCAGGAAAACAACAGGGTGTTTCTCCCCATTGATGTCCTGAGAGAGTACAGCTCCGAGGCCTACTTCCGAGGCATCGGTCTGTACCACAAACTCTCTTGAAGTCAGGCGTCACCAATACTGGGGACCCACACAGGGCAGACTTCAAAGCGGAGAAAGCCTTTTCCGCCTGCTCATTGCACTGAACTGTCACTGACCTGCCTCCCTTTAAAAGGCCTGTCAATGGTGTGGCGACTGTAGCAAAATTGGGGACAAACCTCATATAGTACCCCACCATACCCAGGAACGACTTTACTTGCCGAGTAGTGACAGGTCGGGGCCAATTCCTAATTGCCTCAATTTTGTTCACCTGAGGTTTGATAATTACATACCCCAGGTACTTGGTCTCTTCTAACCCTATTGCGCACTTTTTTGGGTTAGCGGTTAAGCCAGCCTTCCAAAGGGACTCCACTGCAGCCTGTACTTTAGGTAGGTGACTTTCCCAGTCGGTAATGTGGATAACGATATCGTCCAGGTACGTCGAAGCGTACTGACAATGTGGACGGAGTACAATGTCCAACGTGGCAGGAGCGCGATGTAGACCAAAGGGTAATACCTTGTACTGATACAGCCCCTCTGGCGTGATGAAAGACATTTTTTACTTAGCAGCCTCCGTCAAGGGTACCTGCCAGTACCCTTTGGTGAGGTCCAACACAGAAAAATACCGGGCTTGGCACAACTTTTCAATAAGCTCATCCACTCGGGGCATGGGATATGCGTCAAACTTGGACACCTCATTCAGTTTGCGGAAATCGTTACAGAACAGCAACGTCCCGTCCGGCTTGGGTATTAATATTAAGACTATCGAACTGGCCTATTCCCTCCTCGATTACACCTAGTTGGAGCATTAGCTGCACTTCCTCCGCGATGGTTTGTCGCCGAGCCTCGGGTACCCGGTATGGTTTTAACCAGACTTTTGCCCGAGGCTCAGTGATAATGTCATGTCGGACTATTGAAGTGCGTCCAGGGAGGTCCGAGAACACATCTGTGTTTCGACTAATGAACTCCCTGGCTTCCTGAACCTGTTTAGAGGAGAGGCTGTCAGCAATTTTCATTGTGGCAGTCGCTTCCCTTGCTTCAGACAGAGGGGCCGAAACCGCTTCCCCTAGGAACCCTGGTTGTGGGCTGTCTTCCGTACAGGTTTTCCTATCTTTCCAGGGTTTGAGCAGATTCACATGATACACCTGCTCCGGCTTTTGCCTCCCTGGCTGGTGTACCTTGTAATCTACCTCTCCAATTTTTTCAAGCACCTCGTAGGGCCCCTGCCACCTAGCTAGGAACTTACTGTCTACGGTTGATACCAGAACCAATACCCGATTACCTGGGTTAAAGGTCCAGACTCGAGCCTGACAATTATAGACCCTACTCTGGGCTCGCTGAGCTGCCTCCATATGCTCCCGAACCAGAGGTAAAACTGTTTCCATCCATCCTTGCATCTGGGTGACGTACTCAACAACACTTCTGTGCGGTGTGAGTTGTTGTTCCCAAGCCTCTTTGGCCACGTCCAACAGACCGCGAGGGTGTCTGCCGTATAGCAGTTCGAAGGGCAAGAACCCAGTAGAGGCCTGGGGCACCTCGCGCACTGCGAACATGAGATAGGGCAGAATTAAGTCCCAGTCCCTCCCATCATTAGAGACCACTCTTTTTAGCATATTTTTTTATGTTTGATTAAACCTCTCTACCAGGCCATCCGTTTGCGGATGATACACAGACGTCCCGTAGCTGTTTTATGTGGAGAAACTTACAGAGTTCCCTCATGACCTTGGACATAAACAGGGTCCCTTGGTCAGTCAGAACCTCCTTAGGCAGCACCACGCGAGAAAACATCTCAATTAACTCCTCAGCTATGAGTTTGGCTGATGTATGCCACAGTGTCGCGTAGTCGAGGACAACCAAGATGTGTTGGTGTCCTCTAGCAGACTTCGGTACTGGGCCTATGAGATTCATAGCGATTCGCTCAAATGGGACCCCGATAATCGGGAGGGGTACAGGGGGACTACGGAAATGTGGCTGGGGGCTCATTATCTGGCAGTTTGGGCAAGGCTTACAATATTCTTCTACCTCACTGAACACACTAGGCCAGTAAAACCGCTGTAGAATCCGGTCCTGCGTTTTTTGCCTTTCCAGATAACCCCCGAGAACATGCTGGTGGGCTAACTCTAACACAAGTTTGCGATAAGCCTGGGGCACCACCAACTGTTCAATGGATTCACCTCGCAGCTGGTTTACTAGATACAACATCTCTTGATGAACCACAAAACGGGGAAACACCGACTCTACCCCCGGTTGTTGTCCATCTATTATTGGGTCAGGATAGGGTTGGGTCCCGATGTTGTGCAGTAGCAAAATTATCCCCAGAGACATTGAGGTCGGCTAGCTGCAGACCTGGCGGCAAGTCCTCCATGTCTCCCACCATCACACTTAGCGGGTTGTCTCCCCCTCTTCCACCGAAGTGGCGGTCACCCCTACCGCTGGCCCTACGAACTCAGGTTCCCAGGGTTCTGGTCTCCCCCGTGAGCCGGGCTACTCTGCTAGGGTCACATCTGTCTCACGGGTATCGGTAACTTTTGTGTCCGGCCAATTATTAGTTCATACGGTAATTTTGTGGCGACAGCCACCTCATGAGTCCATCTGCTGGCCACCGTTGATATAGAGACCAGGGTGGTGGGATAGTTCTTTAAGTCCCCATGAATGCACACAACGCGAGCCTTCGGATACAGTCTTGGAGGTACCTGTGGCACACAGCTTCCTGGCATACAATGAGTGGTGCGGACAGTCAGCCCTTATGTGTCCAGGCTCGTGACACCGCCAGCAAACCACCGGGGCTGGGTCTGCAGGGGATATACGTCCTGGGTGAGGTTGGCTGGCACAGGCCGCCGGGTCTGGGGTGGAGATTTCCAGGGTTTGACTAGCCCCCTCCCAAAAGAACCCCCCTGCAGATTTCTGGTGGCCTCTTAGCGCTCTACCAGGTTGACCATCTCTAAGGAGTTTCCAGGAGACACCTTGCCGATCCAGTGCTGGAGAGGGTACGGCAAAGCCCTTCAAAGCACATCCTCAAACATCCTCCAGTATAGCAGTGGGAGTCAAAATGTCAGGCTGCAGTCATTTCTGCAATCGGTGTAGCAGGTCATAATATTGTGGTCTGGAAGGTTCAGCCGAGTTAAATTCCCACTGGTGCACCCGCTGAGCCCGGACCAATACATTCACCCACAGTCTTGCCAGGATCTCACCTTTCACGGTCGGGTAGTCAGCCGCTTGATCATCGGGGAGATCAAAAAACACTTGCTGGGGTCCAGACGCCAGGAACGGAGCGACGACCTAAGCCCACTGGTCTCGGGGTAACTTCACATTCACGGCCACCTTTTCGAACATCGCCAGATAGGTCTCGACGATATCCGAGGGGGACATCTTAGGGATAGCCGCACGGACAGCTTTTCGGGCATCATGGACGTTCTGGGACGCTCCGGCTGCTTGCAACGCCATTACATGTTGTAATAGCAGCTGGTTAGTTTACGGCTGCTGCTCGTTAGCCTCCCGCTACTGCAAGTTAGCCTCCACGAGGGCTTTCACGACCGCCTCCATTTTGTCAGCCTCCATTTTGTCAGGGGACACAGGTCGTAACCTTGCCGGCTTAATATAGGACATGCACCTGTGCCCGGGAAAAACAAAAACCTTTCGACCTTTAGGCCTGCCTCACTGCTTTTCCCAGCATCCTCCACCAATTGTGGGGTTTTGCTATGGTAGACAGGCTAGCGGAAGCAGTATAGAGGCAATCACAAAGTCTTTAACTTAAATAGTTTGGTGTTTATTCACACATAAGGAAAAACAAAATGACCGTTCACAGTCTTAGTGTTTGTTCACACCATGCAATGTCCATAGACCAAAATCGTCACCTGGTTAGCAGTTTTCAACCCGCAGTCCACAGCAGGCTTTAGGGGCCTGTTTCCCAGCATGCGGCTCTCACCCCTTTAGCACAGCACAAATTCACAGGTCCCAACACACAGAGACTTCCCAGCTTCTCTGTCAGATGCAGGATAAACCACACCCAGCTGAGACTGTTTGCCTGGTTTTATATAGGCCAAAAAGACCCGGCCTGGAGCGTGGGGAGGAGCCACCCACCCAGCACTTTGGCTACTCCCAGTAAGATCCGGCCTGGATCGGCTTTACAACCCTGCTAACAAAAAACAGTGTCAGTCAGCACTAGCTGCAGCATCTGGAATAAAATTCCACCTTTTGGATGTGCTGTCTCCATTTTTTTATTTTTCTTGACATCTATCAGTTGCTTTTTTGGGGGGCTTTTTACCACCCCTCCTGGAGACGAGCACCCGCAGCATTATTACTAAGGAGTGCTGTTCACCCGTGTTTTCGTCACTAGCTGCCGCTGACACTTAAAATTACCGCCTCTTACCTCACTGAGGCCAGGAATCTCGGTGACACATACCTTCCATCAATGATGGCCCCTTGCGCCTTCTTACACTTAAAAACATATTCTAAAGGTTGGAGTTAGGCCAGGTTGACATTACCATTTAGTTTTTCATTCTTCTGATCGTCCACAGCAGATTTTTTTCTCCCATCTAAAATAACAGATCTCTGTCAGAACTGACAAAAACGGATGCAAAATTAGCACAATGAATGCTCAAAATAAAGGATCCATTTTTTTTAATATTCTATTCTTCTGACAGTGTGAACCTAACCTTAGACTACTCTCACATCACATAGCCAGATACTGCTGTTTGCCACCGGACTCCATTGACTAAACTGGTATCCAATGGGGATCCAGATGGTTTCCGGCATGAGTGCTGGGAGGGTTCGGCAGAATAAAAAACAATGCCTGTGGCTATGTTAGAGGTGTGATTTGGAGGTGAAAACACAGCCAAGTCACAGGCAAGTCCCTTGTCATGTGCGACTTACATTAAAGTTTATGGAGTAAAAGTGACACAGAATCCAGCATGTCTGGATCTTTTGCATCTGTCACATTGAATTTGCACCATGTTATGTGTCGCATTGCAGCAACAGTGACATAAATTAGTTCAAGTGTCATGTTGTTGTGTAGCCATACCCTAAGAGCTCATGTACACGAACATATTTATTTTCAGTTTCCGTGCTTTTTGTTTTTTTGAAGCCCCTATGCAGATCCATTCAGTTAAATGGGTCTGCATGGCCGTTCTGCAAAAAAAATAGAACATCTCTTATTACTGTCTGTATTACGGACGAAGATAGGACAGTCCTATTATGGGCTTGATGTTCCGTTCCACAAAATGTGGAATGCACACGGCCAATGTCTATGTTTTGCAGATCTGCAAATTGGATAATAGGGCAGGTGTCAGTTTTTTATAAATGTATGTGTTTCAACATGTTATTAGCAATCTGACTAAAACATCACAGCCTTGTGCTCTGGCTGCAACTAATCAGGGGCATAGCTAAAGGCTCATGGGCCCTGCTGCAAAAGTTCAGCTTGGGCCCCCCTTCCCTCAGTGCTTTGTGGCCAGGGGAAGGGAAGCACATAGCCTTCGTGCTGCCTGAGGCAAACATTGCACCTCCCCCCATGACAAATTATCGACCTAACCTCTTCCCAGAGGTGTAACTTGACCAGCATGCACTTTCTATAGTACTGGTGTCTTCTTATGTGGCACAAGGGTCTTTGGGCCCCCTAAGGCTCCTGGACCCGGTACCAACTGCTACTTCTGCACCCCCTATAGCTACACCCCTGTAACCAATGCTGGCCATACACGAGACAACTTTCCACCTCCTTTTGACTCCCCCTCTAATATGCACGCTCAGTAGAATGTGCATGGTTTTCTTGGGAAAAAGCTCCCAGAAATAAAAGGTGATCCGTTGATCAATATTGGCACCTTTGGAATTAATATGGAAGAAATCTTGGCCTGACCTTTTCTGGATGGATGGATTGATGGAGCTACCTCCAAGACTCAAAGGAAGTACCACATAGCTTTTGGAGAGCTTTTAGAATGAGAGATAATAGTATATAATCAATGTGCTCTAGAGTCCAGTAAAAACTGAAAAAAAGCATATTGTCACATTGTAACTCACCAAACTAGGCCTCAAATGCACATGGTGCTCTTTCTCTTCTGAACCCTTCTGTGTATCTAGACTGCACTTTATGACTACATACAGTGGAGAAAATAAGTATTTGATACACTGGCGATTTTGCAAGTTTTCCCACCTACAAAGTATGGAGTGGTCTGTAACTTTTATTGTCATTTTTATCGTAGGTACACTTCAACTGTGAGAAACGGGGTCTGAAAAAAAAAAAAAAAAGAAAACCACATTGTATTATTTTTAAATAATTAATTAGCATTTTATTGCATAAAATAAGTATTTGATTCAATAGAAAACCAGAACTTAATGTTTGGTACAGAAACCTTTGTTTGCAATTACAGCTGTTAGAGGTAGTTATCCTGTAGTTCTTGACCATGTTTGCACATACTGCAGCAGGGATTTGGCCTACTCCTCCATATAGATCTCCAGATCTTTCAGGTTTCAGGGCTGTCGCTGGGCTACATTGTGTTGCAGCTCCCTCCAAAGATTTTCGATTGTGTTCAGGTCTGCTGAAAAATGCTTCTTACGGAGCCACTCCTTAGTTGCCCTGGCTGTGTGTTTTGGGTCATTGTCATGCTGGAAGACCTAGCCACAACCCATCTTCAATGCTCTTACTGAGGGAAGGAGTTGTTTGCCAAAATCTTGTGATACATGGCCCTACCCATCCTCCATTCAATACGGTGCAGTTGTCCTGTCCACTTTGCAGAAAAGCACCCCCAAAGTATGATGCTTCCACCCCCATGCTTCATGGTTGGGATGGTGTTGTTGGGGTTGAACTCATCCTTCTTCCTCCAGACTTGGCAAGTGGCATTAATACCAAAATGTTCTATTTTGGTCTCACCACATGACCTTCTCCCATGCCTCCTCTGGATCATCCAGATTGTCATTGGCGAACTTCAAATGGGCCTGCACATGTGCTTGCTTGAGCCGGGGGACCTTGCATGCTCTGCAGGATTTTAATCCATGATGGCTTAGTGCTAACGGTAATCTTTGAGACTATGGGTTCCAGCTCTCTTCAGGTCATTGACCAGGACCACCCATGCAGTTCTGGGATTATTCCTGAACTTTCTCAGAACCATCCTTACCTCACGAGGCGAGATTTTGCAGGGAGCCCCATACCGAGGGATATTGACAGTTATTTTGTGTTTCTTCCATTTTCTAATAATTGCGACAACAGTTGTTGCCTTCTCACTAAGCTGCTTGCCTCTTGTCCTATAGCCCATACCAGCCTTGTGCAGGTCTACAATTTTGTCCCTGGTGTCCTTAGACAGCTCTTTGGTCTTTGCCATGGTGGAGAGGTTGGAGTGTGATTGATTGTGTGGACAGGTGTCTTTTATACAGGTAACGAGTTCAAACAAGTGCAATTGATACAAGTAATAAGTGCAGAGCAGCAGGGGGTTTAAAGAAAAACTAACAAGTCTGTGAGAGCCAGAACAACAATTCTTGCTGGTTGGTAGGTGATCAGCGTATGAAACACCTGTTGAGCCAAAGTCCCCACTACAGGTTTTGAAAAATTCCTTTGAGGGTGTAGTATACAAAATGGGGTTACTAACTGGGGGTTTCCAATGTAGGGGTGCTTCTGGGCTTCTTCAAATGCGACATGGCACTGGAAAATTATTCCAGTAAAATCTACCCTCCAAAAACGATATGGTGCTCACCCCTCACCCCCTCCACCACTGTACTTGACAGCTGTATTAGGTGGTTTTGCTGATAAGCTTAGTTTGGTTTTCACCAACATTGGCGCTGTGCATTATGGTCAAACATCTCCCCTTGGTCTTGTCTGTCCAAAGAACATTGCTCCAGAATTCTTGTAGTTTGTTTAGATGCAGGTTTGCAAGCATAAAGGCTATGTACACCTTTGGGGGGAATTGTTTTTGTAACTGCATTGTGCTCATTTTGAGCTAAAAATCATTTAGAAATTGGTCTTTATAAAAAAATATGGAGCCCTTTTTCTGTACAAGGCTGAGATGCTCTAGTACCAGCCTCTGAAACTTCTCTCTGCCTGGTCAGTCAGCTCAGTGACTTCTCACCTTATAAACACTCATTATAGCTCAGTTCTTATCTTATTGATAAGAATGTGGCTTAAATAGGTGTTTACGACCTTTTAGTAATTTAGGTAAGGGTTATTAGATGACTGGCACAAAGTAAAAAGTACAGCTATACAAACAGTTAACCCTTTGTGACATAATGACTAAAGACCAATTGAAAAAAAGATTTTTAGACCAAAATGAGTAAAATGCAATCCTAAAAAAATTGCCTCTGAAGGTGTACACAGCGTTTAACCCCTTGTTTTGGGCCTTACTGACCAAGCGTTTATCTTCCTTTTTTCATAGTCGCGTTCCAAGAACTATAACTTTTTTATTTTTCCGTCTATATAGCTTTACGAGGGCTTGTTTTTTGCAGGACACGTTGTCGTTTTTAATGGTGCCAGTTTGGGGTACACATAACTTTCTAATTAACTTTTATTAACTCTTTCTGGGAGAGAGATGGGAAAAACCGCAATACTGCCACTGCATTTTTACGTTATAAATTTTATGGCATTCATTTTATGGTATAAATAACATAATATCTTTATTCTCTGGGTCAGTACGATTACAATGATACCAAATACATTTAGTTATTTTTTCAGTTTTACTACTTTTTTGCAATAAAACCCCTTTAAAAAAAAAAAAAAAAAAGTTTTTGCATTGCCACTTCCCAAGATCCATAGCTTTTTTATTTTTCATTCTATGGAGTTGTGTGAGGGCTTGATTTTTGTGGGACGACTTGTATTTATTATTGGTATCACTTTGGAGTAAATGGCGCTTTTTGATCGCTTGTTATTACGTTTTTTCAGTGGCAACTAAGAATAAATTTGCAATTCAGTCTTTTTTTTTTTTTTTTTTTTTACGGCGTTCACCATAGGGGATAATTTATGTGATATTCATGTAGTCCGGGTCGTTACGGACGCAGCAATACCAAACATATGGGGGAGATATTTTTTTTTTTATTTTTTTTTCATTGAAAAGCGTATTTTTTATAATTTTGTAGTTTTTTTATTGAATAAATGTGTTTTTTTTTACCACTTAATAGTCCCACAAGGGTACTACTATAACAGACAACATTCTGATTGATTTTAAAATGCAATGCTTTATCCCTATAGTGCATTGCATTTTAATATTAGTTCTATTCTTACATTGACCAGAGGCTGCTGTAAATTACTCAAGGCTGTCTGGGGCCTAAACGAGAAATTATTGAAGGCTGTCTGGGGCCTAAACGAGACCCCAGGCAGCCTTCACACACATCGGCACCCCACGATTGCATTTGCGGGGTGCCGATGGGAGCCAGAGGGAGTCCGCTCCCTCTGTCAGCACTTTACATGCGGCGGGCGCCATTGCCCGTGGCATGTAAAGTGTTAAACAGCCCGTATCGGCACTCCTGCTGGTTTGGGCTGTTGGAGCAGGGCAGCGGCTCTCATGTGAGAGCCGGGCCCTGCTCCCCGCTGCATGGAGGACCCATGCGGCACTTAGACTGGGCCGCGGTAAAAAAGCGTCAGCAGGCCGTTTAGTGACCGCCGTAAAACACACATGGATGGTCACTAAGAGGTTAAGTCTTGTTGCCATATTCTTTTAGAAGAAAGGTTTCTCCTGGCAACTCTCGCAAACAAGCCATACTTGTTCAGTCTTTTTCTAATTGTACTGTCATGAATTTGAACATTTAACATGCTGAGTATTTGATGTAGCTCCTGTTTTTTTCTCTGAGCATTGCAAAGTCTGACATTCAACTGGAATGTTTTTTACTGGAGAATGATGGACTTCAAATTTTCCCCCCTTTCCCAGATTGATGGACAGCAACAACTGCTTCTCTAAAATCATTACTGATGACTTTCCCCCTTGGTATTATGTTAAAATCATCCTGAATGTTCCGGACCAGCATACTGCCAAAATGTCTACTTTTACATAGGTGGTCATACTTTCTGATGATCACTTAATCAAGTGCCTTTGATTAGCAGCACCTGGCTGCTACTTACTCTCTTAATTACTATGGAAGCAATAATGGTGTACTTAAAAAAGTTATTCCATGATAGATGTAAAAATATGAAAATCAGACATAGTACATGGCAAGACCCTTCTAACAAAACTAGAACCAATCCTATGCCTCTTATGGATACAGAGATCTCCACATTCACTGCTCCAATTGCTCTGCTTATCTTCAGCCTGGCAGGTCAGGGTGTTTCCTAGTTCTTCTTTTCTTACAGCTCTCTCCTTGTACCTGCCACAGAACATATGGTTGGTGGCAGCTGAACATTTAAAGGGTAACTGACTGAATTTTAGCATATGTTACTGCTGCAGCAGCATTATGCATAAAGCAGTCTTAAGTTTCTTCACTTACTACTGTTTTCCTTGAGTTTTCCCCTTAGTTACGGCTGTCTTGAATCCTACAATATGAGGATCTTCTCAAGATGGCTCCTCTGCCAGTTCTCTGAGGTCAAAACTGCATTCCCTTACTTCCCATACACACTTGCTGTAGCCAGCAGCTTCCTGCCAGCCAATCAGATTGGATAACTGAAAGACATGCCTCCTCACTTCTAATGCACGCCTCCTCACGCCTAATGCAGGCCTGCAGTGTGAAGGACCACCCTTCTGTCTTCTGTTTGTATTAAGTTGGGAGACAGATGAGCCCTAGCAACGGTCTTTTAACCCCTTCAGGACACAGCCCTTTTAACCCCTTCAGGACACAGATTTTTTTGCAAATCTTACCAGTGTCACTTTAAGGCCCCTTTCACACGGACGAGTATTCCGCGCGGGTGCGTGAGTTGAACGCATTGCACCCGCACTGAATCCTGACCCATTCATTTCTATGGGGCTGTTCACATGAGCGGTGATTTTCATGCATCACTTATGCGTTGCGTGAAAATCGCAGCATGCTCTATATTCTGCGTTTTTCACGTAACGCAGGCCCCATAGAAATGAATGGGGTTCCGTGAAAATCACAAGCATCCGCAAGCAAGTGCGGATGCGGTGCAATTTTCACGCATGGGTTCTAGGTGACAGTCTATTCACTGTATTATTTTCCCTTATAACATGGTTATAAGGGAAAATAATAGCATTCTGAATACAGAATGCATAGTATAATAGTGCTGGAAGGGTTAAAACAAAATAAAAAAGTTAACTCACCTTATCCTCTTGATCGTGTAGTTCCCGGTCGGTCTCTTCTTTAGCTGTGGGCTAAATGACCTGTGGTGATGTCAGATCACATGCTCCAATCACATGCTCCATCACCATGGTGATGGAGCATGTGATCTGACATCAGCACAAGTCAGATAAGGGAAAATAATACAATCTTCAGAACATCAATCCCAAGCCCGAATTTCTGTGAAGAAGTTCGGGTTTGGGTACCAAACATGCGTGATTTTTCTCACGCGAGTGCAAAACGCATTACAATGTTTTGCACTCGCGCGGAAAAATTGCGCATTTTCCCGCAACGCACCCGCCTCTTTCACACGGGCAAAAAACATGACGCCCGTGTGAAAGAGGCCCAAGTGCTGATAACTTTAAAACGCTTTGACTTATCCAGGCCGTTCTGAGATCGTTTTTTCGTCACATATTGTACTTCATGACACTGGAAAAATGAAGTAAAAAAAATATTTTTTGGGGATAAAAAAATACCTAATTTTCCAAACATTTTGAAAAATTAGCAAATTTCAAAGTTTCAGTTTCTCTACTTCTGTAATACATAGTAATACCCCCAAAAATTTTGATGACTTTACATTCCCCATATGTCTACTTCATGTTTGAATTATTTTGGGAATGATATTTTATTTTTTGGGGATGTTACAAGGCTTAGAAGTTTAGAAGCAAATCTTTAATTTTTTTTTAGAAATTTACAAAAACCCAATTTTTAGGGACCACTTCAGGTCTGAAGTCACTTTGCGAGGCTTACATAATAGAAACCACCCAAAAATGACCCCATTCTATAAACTACACCCCTCAAGGTATTCAAAACTGATTTTAAAAACTTCGTTAACCCTTTAGATGTTGCACAAGAGTTATTGGCAAATGGGGATGAAATTTGAGAATTTAATTTTTTTGCCTAATTTTCCATTTTAACCCGTTTTTTTTCACTAACAAAGCAAGGGTTAACAGCCAAACAAGACTGTATCTTTAGTGCCCTGACTCTGCCGTTTACAGAAACACCCCATATGTGGCCGTAAACTACTGTACAGCCACACAGCGGGGCATAGAGTGAAAGGTGGACTGTTTTTTTTACACCATGCCCCATTTGAAGCCCCCCTGATGCACCCCTAGAGTAGAATCTCCATAAAAGTGACCCCATCTAAGAAACTACACCCTCAAGGTATTCAAAACTGATTTTACAAACTTTTTTAACCCTTTAGGTGTTGCACAATATTTAATGGACAATAGAGATACAATTTCAAAATTTCACTTTTTTGGCAGATTTTCCATTTTAATATTTTTTTTTCCAGTTACAAAGCATGGGTTACCAGCCAAACAAAACTCATTATTTATGGCCCTGATTCTGTAGTTTACTGAAATACCCCATATGTGGTCGTAAACTGCTGTACGGGCACACGGCAGGGCGCAGAAGGGAAGGAATGCCATACGGTTTTTGGAAGGCAGATATTTTTTTTGCATTCATTCATTTTTCAGCATTCATCTGTGAGGTTAGATCATGGGGTAATTTTATAGAGCAGGTTGTCACGGACGTGGCGATACCTAATATGTATACAATATTTTTTTATTTATGTAAGTTTTACACAATGATTTCATTTTTAAAACAAAAATATAATGTTTTAGTGTCTCCATAGTCTAAGAGCCATAGTTTTTTTTCAGTTTTTGGGAGATTATCTTAAGTAGGGTCTCATTTTTTGCGGGATGAGATGAAGGTTTGATTGGCACTATTTTGGGGTGCATATGACTTTTTGATCGCTTGCTATTACACTTTTTGTGATGCAAGATGACAAAAAATTGCTTTTTTTACACCGTTTTTATTTTTATTTTTTTACGGTGGTCACCTGAGGGGTTAGGTCATGTGATATTTTATAGAGTTGTTTCCATAGTCTAAGAGCCATAGTTTTTTCAGTTTTTGGGCGATTATCTTGGGTAGGGTATGATTTTTGCGGGATGAGATCACGGCTTGATTGTTACAATTTTGGTGTACATGCGGATTTTTTATCACTTTTATTACCTTTTTGGGGAAGTAAGGTGGGCAAAATTTCAATTTCATCATAGTTTTTTATTTTTTATTTTTATGGCGTTCACCGTTTGGGTAAAGAAACATGACCGTTTTATAGATCAGGGCGTTACGGACACGGCGATACCAAACATGTGTAGGTAATTTTATTTTTTTCATTTTTAATCAGTGATAAATGTGTTTTTAGATTTTTACTTTTTTTTTACTTTTTTTTTTACCCAGACCCACTTGGTTCTTGAAGATCCAGTGGGTCTGATGTCTGTATAATACAGTACAGTACACTATATAGTGTTTTGTAGAGTATTTTACTTACACTTTGTCTCAACAGATCTATGCCTTTAGCACAGATTTGTTCAGCACCATGGACAGCAGGATGCCTGAGAAGGCGTCCTGTTGCCATGGGAACCTTCTCCGTCTGCCACAACTGAGCAGACGGGGAAGAGGAAGGAGGGGGGCTGTCTGGGGGCTCTCTCCATCGGGGGGCTGTGAAGGCACAGCAGCCCCCCGATGGGAGAGGGAGGGAGCTCCCTGAGCTGTTAACCTTTTCCATACAGCGGTCCGTACGGACTGCGGTATGGAAAGGGTTAAACGGCTGTAATCGCATCACAGATGTCAGCCGTTTATACCAGGGTGTCAGCAATGTGCTGACACCCTGGTATACCCACTGGCCACCAAAAATTATTCAAGGGGAGGCGGGCGCACCGCCCGCCTCCCGCACCGCCCGTACCACCTTCAACCCCCCCCTGCACCTCCCGCCGCCATAAAATCATTCAGAAGTGCAGGGGGGTGAAACATATATATTTTAGTCATATTAAAGTTTCTGACCGCAGGGATCAGAAACTGCAGAAAGCGCATCAAACCGAAGGTCTGAATTGACCTGCGGTTTGTTGCGATCGCTGACATGGGTGGGTCACGGGACCCTCCTGCACATTTAGTCGAGGTGCCTTCTCAATGATTTGAACAGGCACCTTGTTCCGATCACCGCCGGCCGGGCGGCAGTGATTGGAACAACACATGACGTACAGGTACGTCATGTGTCCTTAAGTACCAGGACATCATGACATACCGGTACGTCATGTGTCCTTAAGAGGTTAAGGGAGCAGTGAAAAGGGACAGGAGACATTAATGAAAGCTGTTATTATAAGGTAATTACAGATCTTTTGGCAATCATTGACAGACTAACTCAGGTATATATGCCTAGCTCTAATAAACTAGCAAAAGAAAAAAAAAAAGAGTTATCCTTTAAACTGAGCACGTTCGATCAGCTCAGGGTACTTTCACACTAGCGTCTTTCTTTTCCGGCGCTGAGTTCCGTCCTAGGGGCTTAAATCCGGAAAAGAACTAATCAGTTTTATCCCCATGCATTCTGAATGGAGAGCAATCCGTTCAAGATGCATCAGGATGTCTTCAGTTCAGTCTTTTTGACTGATCAGGCTTTTCAGAAAACCGTAGCATGTTGCATTTTTATCTCCGGCCAAAAATCCGTAACACTTTGAACACCGGCCTTTTTCCCATTGACTTGCATTAACGCCGGATCCGGCGCTGTGTGTTCCGTCAAACCGGATCCGGCTTTTGAATGTTAAACCTGAAAAATGTGAAAAAATTTTAAAGTCCATAAATGGCGGATCCGTTTTTTCCAATGCATTTTTTCATTGTGATCAAAATCCTGATCAGGATTCAAATGTAATGCGTTTTCACACGTTTTTCCGGATCCGGCGGGCAGTTCCGGTGATGGAATTGTGGAATTGAACGCCGGACTCAAACAACGCTAGTGTGAAAGTAGCCTCAGTGAGACAGACAAAAACATAAGGAAAAGAACAAACAGCAGGTGGCGCTATACAGATATATTTTATTGAATAGCAATGCTATTGAACAGTCAATTACAAAAGTATTCAGATCCAGGTGCTGGTTTAAAAAATGTAGAACATATTTGTATGGCCCAACGCCTTTAAAAGGAACCTATCAGATGTACTATGCTGACCTCATTGAGGGCAGCATAGTATAGTGATACCCCCACTGATTTGAGCAGTGTGTCACTATTTATCTGTCAATCAGTACTTTTATAGTACTCCAAACTCTTTCAACATGGACCCCTAGTTTAGCCAAGGTGGTTGTTGGCTGCTGGGCATGGGAGATCCCTTTTTCTACATGTACGGTAGATGTCGGGCCTTTAAAAAATAAAGCCCACTGTTTTATACAGCAGACACCTGCGGCTAATTGGTAGTAATGCCAACCATGGACATTTAACCCCTCAGATGCCGTGGTCAAATGTGACCACTGCGCCTGAGAAGGCTAAAATCCAGAAGCACGTGCTTCTTGGGCAGAAATGCTTTACCCAGGCAGAGATTGGGGAAAGCTTTCTGTGCTGGTAATGAGCCTGATTACAATTCAAGCCAGTAGGTGGCAGCACTGAACTGTAATATACCTTTTTTTTTCGGTATAAACTAATGGACCAAATTCCATTACTCTATACAAATTGCAATCTGATGATAACAAGTTTTAGTAACTTGGGGACATAAAAAAAAGTAAATTTTTTTGAAAAATCAAAAAAAAGTTTGTTTTTTTTTATCAAATCACCCCCCTTTCCCCAAAATAAAAAAAAATAAAATGTTACAAAATGACATTATGGGCATCGCTGCATGTGAAAATGTCCATACCATTAAAATATTTTTAAAAACTCCATACGGTGAATGGTGTAATGGAACAAAAATTACAATTTTGGGCAATTCGCCATTTTTTCATCACTTTAAAGAGTGATCTAAAGGTCATACACACCCATTATCAAAAACTAGATTCATCTGTTATTCCACCTTGAAATGTATGAATAAATTGACAGTTGGGTGTTACCATTTCATTTATTAAAGGGGCATATCCCTACACAGTCTGATGCTGTCTATACTGATTGGACTTTGTCAGCTTGGCACACACCCCTAACTGGTAACAGTTCTTTATATCAGTCATTTAATATCATTTCACCAATTAAGACCTCCCAATGTCTATAGTGAGATGATTTTTCTGATCACATTTAAATCAGAAAACGATTTAAAGGAGTTCTACCGGAATTAAAGGGGTTATCCCACTTTGCGTTTTCATACTTACCTGCTGGCACCGCGCGTTCACTTCCTGGATTCTGGCTGGGGGCGGGCTTCATCTTGATTGAAGTCTTCTCCTGGCCGGGCCGCGCGCTGGACTGAACGCGCACGCCGCCGCGCATGCGCCATGGTGACTTATTTCTGGCCAGTATAGTACAGAGCCGGCGTGCGCGTTCGCAGCTCTGTACTATTCTGGCCGGGAAGAAGTCACCGTCACGCATGCGCGGCAGCGTACGCGTTCAGGACAGCGAGCGGCCCGGCCGGGAGAAAAGGAGTCTTCTGCGCAAGCGCTACCATCAGGATTTTGGAGAAGAGCGGTGGTCGTAACCAGGGGAGACCGAGTCACAACAATAAGGTAAGTGGGGATGAATTTTATCCTAAACGGTGGGAATTTGTTAATCAAGTATATTTACAAAAATGATCACTGTCAAATCATTAACAGATTTAACAGTGATCATTATGATTGGATAACCCCTTTAAGAAAACAAAAATATGTAGTTATTACTTTATTATAAATATATTCCCAAATACCTTTCATTAGTTATAAAGGTTCATTTTGTCCAGGGAGCAGTTATCAGGGGAAATAAAATGGACGCCATCCTACTGTTACACATAAAACCTGTCCTAATTACACAGGAGGACAAGTTACTTCAGATCACTGAGGTAAAGAGCTGCCTCATCCTCCTCTCTGCTTGTTATGGATTATTATCCTGAATACAGTTTAATATAATCTTCAGCTGAATATCTGTAGGAATGGAGTTCATGAGGAGACATGAAGTACAGAGAGGAGGTGGGAGTTGATAATGAGCAGCAGCACTTGTAAGCAGTCTCCATTACCACAGCCCCACATTACCACAGTCTGTCCTGTCCATCCTCTCTACTTCATGTCTCCTCATGAACTCCATTACCACAGAGATTCAGTTGAAGATTTTATGCTCTGTATTCAGGATAATAATCCCTGACAAGTAGAGCAGAGAGGAGGATGAAGCAGCTCTTTAGCTTAGTGTTGTGAAGTTGATTAGGACAGGTTCTGTAAGTACTAATAGGATGGCAGCCATTTTATTTCTCCTTATGACTGCTCCCCAGACAAAACGAGTCATTATAACTAATGAAAGGTATTTGCGAATATATTTATAATAAAGTAATATTTAGGTATTTTCATTTTCTTCCCTTTAAGTGTATAGATATACATACAAAATAGATTGTTCACAGAATATTTTGTTCCTCTTCGGCCATGCAAAATTATAGGAGCAACTGGTATAGTTTTTGACCAGGGGCATAAATATAATCAGACCCTGTAGATACACTCATTGTTTTTTTTTATAGACTAGTGTTTTACAACATTAATAAAATTCAAGAGAAGCTACACCAGCATTCTAATGGAGCCCAGCCTTTCAGATACCAGCTGAACAAAATGTAATTAAATAATAAAAAATTGGTCTGGCTCACAGTATATTTGCATCCACATTAGTTTCTTAAATCAGTAATAAAAATAATAAATAAATAAATAAATAAATAAATAAAAATTCTATCACCTCTTTTTAGCTTATAGAGCTGCGGACATGCACGGCTAGATCACCGCTAGCATGTCCGCAATATACCTGTCCCATAAAGCGGTGTCCTTTTATTGTGCTTAAAAAATTATTTTAGAGATATGTAAATGAGCCTGGTAAGGTGCCCAAGGGGCTGTATTAACCTTCTTTGTGCCCAGCCACGCCCCCCCTGTGAAGAAGCCCAGCACCGCCTGAGTCCTCCGAATCTCCTCCTTTCTTCACAGTTAGATTAAAAAAACGAATTAAAGAAAATATTTTTGTTTTTTTTATTTTTGTTTTATTTTTATTACTGATTTAATAAACGAATGTAGAGGCAAATATACTGTGAGCCAGCCCAATTTTTTATTAGTATTTTACAACAGTCCATGTTCCTAAAGTCATAGATTTTAGTCTTCTGTCATGCCAGAAAACTAGTATAAAAGAAGATAAATATGCTGAGCCTGCTGGTCCTTCCCCCACCCTCTTTTTTCGTAAACTAACAAAGGCAGAGTAGAACGTCACTTGTGCCTAAATGTAGGCATAATGGCATGTACAAAGTCACATACACAAGGTTTACACCTTTTTTACGCAAGTAAACTGGCACATCAGTATAGAGTTTGTATGTTTTCCCCGTATTTGCGTGGGTTTCCTCTGGGTACTCCGGTTTCCTCCCATACTCCAAAAAATTACTGATAGGGAACATTGTGAGCTCCATTGGGGACAGTTGGATGCTGATGTCTGTAAAGCGCTGTGGTATATAGTAGTGCTATATTCGTGAGTAAAATAAATAGGAATTTATAGGATTAATAACCCCCCCCCCCTTTCACTTGCTCCTCAGCATACAGTCAGGGTATAGCCACACGGTCAAGTTTCCTGATATGGCCGTGGAAGCCAAAATCAGGAGTGAATCATAGACCCTGGGTTCAGACCTGAGCGTTCTGAAAGGAGCGCTCTGTATGCGCGATTGTACGGGCGTTTACAATCGCGCATACAGAGACAAGCGAACACACATTGTCGCGCTTTCCCGAAAATCTATGTACGGGAACGCGCGACAAAACGCCCCAAAAAAGCTCAAGAACTTGTTTGAGCGTCGGGCGTTTTACAGCGCGATCGTACGCGCTGTAAAACGCCCAGGTGAGAACCATTCCCATAGGGAAGCATTGGTTTCTCCTTGTTGAGCGTTTTACAGCGCGTAGGAACGCGCTGTAAAACGCTCAGGTGTGAATTTAGGGAGAAAGAAAGTATAAAGGACTTCTGTTTTTTTATTTCTCCATTTGTTTCTATGGAACTGCCTTAAATAACGTTTGTACTCGGCTCTCTCACGGGAGCTTGACCTTCCGCTCCAATCATTTTAGGGATATGGGGCCCCCACAGTTGGCCCCTACTGACCTAACAGTTATCCCCTTCATAACTTCACCTACTGTTTGGCAACTCATTTCCCCTCATGGGTCTTGTCATCATCTGACAACCATAACTTGTGCTTTTTGCTCCTTTTTCAGCACCAGCCAGTTGTATGGCAGCCATGAGGCGCTAGAATGTTCACACACATAATGGTGTTATATGTGTAGCATTTTAACCCCTTAAGGACTCAGCCCTATTTCACCTTAAGGACTTGGCCATTTTTTGCAAATCTGACCAGTGTCCCTTTAAGTGCTCATAACTTTAAAACGCTTTGACTTACCCAGGCCGTTCTGAGATTGTTTTTTCGTCACATATTGTACTTCATGACACTGCTAAAATTGGGTCAAAAAAGTTAATTTTTTTGCACCAAAAAATAAAATTTTTACAATTTTTTTTGAAAAATTAGCAAATTTCAAAGTTTCAGTTTCTCTACTTCTGTAATACATAGTAATACCCCCAAAAATTGTGATGGCTTTACATTCCCCATATGTCTACTTCATGTGTGTAGCATTTTGGGAATGATATTTTATTTTTTGGGGATGTTACAAGGCTTAGAAGTTTAGAAGCAAATTTTGAAATTTTTCAGAAATCTTCAAAATCCCACTTTTTATGGACCAGTTCAGGTTTGCAGTCATATTGTGAGGCTTAGATAATAGAAACCTCCCAAAAATGACCCCATTCTAGAAACTACACCCCTCAAGGTATTCAAAACTGTTTTTTCAAACTTTATTAACCCTTTAGGTCTTCCACAAGAGTTAATGGCAGATGGAGAAACAATTTAGAAATTTCTATTTTTGGGAAAATTTTCCAATATAATCAATTTTTTCCAGGAGTAAAACAAGGGTTAACTGCCAAACAAAACTCAAAATGGGTTGCCCTGATTCTGTAGTTTGCAGAAACACCCCATATGTGGTCGTAAACTACTGTTTGGCCAAACGGGAGGACATAGAAGGAGGGGAACACCATATGGGTTTTGGAAGGCAGATTTTGCAGGACTGGTTTTGTTTATACCATGTCCCATTTGAAGCCCCCTGTTGCACCCCTAGAATAGAAATTTCAAAAAAGTGACTCCATCTAAGAAAGTACACCCCTCAAGGTATTCAAAACTGGGTTTACAAACTTTGTTAACCCTTTAGGTGTTCCACAAGAGTTAATGGCAGATGGAGAAACAATTTAGAAATTTCTATTTTTTGAAAAATTTTCCAATATAATCAATTTTTTCCAGGAGTAAAACAAGGGTTAACTGCCAAACAAAACTCAAAATGGGTTGCCCTGATTCTGTAGTTTGCAGAAACACCCCATATGTGGTCGTAAACTACTGTTTGGCCAAACGGGAGGACATAGAAGGAGGGGAACGCCATATGGGTTTTGGAAGGCAGATTTTGCAGGACTGGTTTTGTTTATACCATGTCCCATTTGAAGCCCCCTGTTGCACCCCTAGAATAGAAATTTCAAAAAAGTGACTCCATCTAAGAAAGTACACCCCTCAAGGTATTCAAAACTGGGTTTACAAACTTTGTTAACCCTTTAGGTGTTCCACAAGAGTTAATGGCAGATGGAGAAACAATTTAGAAATTTCTATTTTTTGGAAAATTTTCCAATATAATCAATTTTTTCCAGGAGTAAAACAAGGGTTAACTGCCAAACAAAACTCAAAATGGGTTGCCCTGATTCTGTAGTTTGCAGAAACACCCCATATGTGGTCGTAAACTACTGTTTGGCCAAACGGGAGGACATAGAAGGAGGGGAACACCATATGGGTTTTGGAAGGCAGATTTTGCAGGACTGGTTTTGTTTATACCATGTCCCATTTGAAGCCCCCTGTTGCACCCCTAGAATAGAAATTTCAAAAAAGTGACTCCATCTAAGAAAGTACACCCCTCAAGGTATTCAAAACTGGGTTTACAAACTTTGTTAACCCTTTAGGTGTTCCACAAGAGTTAATGGCAGATGGAGAAACAATTTAGAAATTTCTATTTTTTGGAAAATTTTCCAATATAATCAATTTTTTCCAGGAGTAAAACAAGGGTTAACTGCCAAACAAAACTCAAAATGGGTTGCCCTGATTCTGTAGTTTGCAGAAACACCCCATATGTGGTCGTAAACTACTGTTTGGCCAAACGGGAGGACATAGAAGGAGGGGAACACCATATGGGTTTTGGAAGGCAGATTTTGCAGGACTGGTTTTGTTTATACCATGTCCCATTTGAAGCCCCCTGTTGCACCCCTAGAATAGAAATTTCAAAAAAGTGACTCCATCTAAGAAAGTACACCCCTCAAGGTATTCAAAACTTGGTTTACAAACTTTGTTAACCCTTTAGGTGTTCCACAAGAGTTAATGGCAGATGGAGAAACAATTTAGAAATTTCTATTTTTTGGAAAATTTTCCAATATAATCAATTTTTTCCAGGAGTAAAACAAGGGTTAACTGCCAAACAAAACTCTAAATGGGTTGCCCTGATTCTGTAGTTTGCAGAAACACCCCATATGTGGTCGTAAACTACTGTTTGGCCAAACGGCAGGACATAGAAGGAGGGGAACGTCATATGGTTTTTGGAAGGCAGATTTTGCTGGACTGGTTTATTTACACCATGTACCCTTTCAAGCCCCCTGATGCACCCCTAGAGTAGAAACTCCATAAAAGTGACCCCATCTAGGAAACTACAGGATAAGGTGGTTGTTGTTTTGGGACTATTTTAGGGGTAAATATGATTTTTGGTTGCTCTATATTACTCTTTTTTGAGGCAATGTAACAAAAAAATTAAATTCTAAAAAAATTTCTACATTCGCTATTTAGTTTTGTGGAACACCTAAAGGGTTAACATAGTTTGTAAAGTAACTTTTGAATACCTTGAGGGGTGTAGTTTCTTAGATGGGGTCACTTTTTTGGAGTTTCTAGTCTAGGCTACATCAGGGGGGGCTTCTAATGGGACATGGTGTCAAAAAAAAAACTGTCCATCAAAATCTGCCTTCCAGAAACCGTATGGAGTTCCCTTCGTTCTATGCCCTGCCGTGCGGCTATATAGCCATTTACGACCACATATGGGGTGTTTCTGCAAACTACAGAATCAGGGCCATAAATATTGAGTTTTGTTTGGCTGTTAACCCTTGCTTTATTACCGGCAAAAGGGATTCAAATTGAAATTTTGCCCAAAAATGGGTGTTTTGGCACCGTTTTTGTTTTATATTTTTAACACCGTTCATTCGAGGCGTTTGGTCAAATGTTATTTTTATAGCGACGACTTTTACGCACGCGACGATGCCCAATATGTATGGCTCTCAGACTTTGGAGACACTAAGCAGGCATCCTAAAAACTGCGGCCCTCCAGATGTTGTAAAACTACAATTCCCACCATGCCCTGCTGATGGCTGTAGGTTGTCTGGGCATGCTGGGAGTTATAGTTTTACAACATCTGGAGGGCCGCAGTTTGAGGATGCCTGCTCTAAAACTAATATTTTTTTGGGGAAAAAAAATTGTTTCTGTGTCTCCAAAGTCTAAGAGCCATAGTGTTTTATGTTCTCTAGTGGACTGTTGGGGATTATAAAAATTTAGTACTCCATGGAAGTGTGATACTCCCTGAAGCAATCGATAACGCAGAGGCCCGGATGATCGGGGCACGTGTCACATTGAGTGGTGGTGTCCTTCCGTATCCCCCTCTTGTGACACACTCTGCATCTTTTTTGGGTTCGTCCCTTCTTTCCAGTATGGGGGACCACACCTGGAAAGTGTTGGCCAGGGACGATCCGGGCGCCTCCAGTTCCCGAGGTACTCCGGCCTGCTCTTTCCCGGTCCGAAAAGATCAGGTCTTTGAGGACTGCCTCATAGAATTGGAGGAATGTCCCTGTGCTGCCAGCGCTTCGGGATAGTACAAAAGAGTTGTACATGGCAACCTGCACCATGTAGACCGTAACTTTTTTGTACCATGCCCGGGTTTTGCGCATGGCATTATATGGCGTGAGGACTTGATCAGAGAGATCAACTCCTCCCATATACCGATTGTAGTCGACGATACAATCGGGCTTGAGGACCGTTGCCGCGGTACCTCGCACAGGGACTGGGGTGGTGCTGTTACCGTGGATTGTGGACAGCATAAGGACATCCCTCTTGTCCTTATACCTGACCAGCAACAGGTTTCCACTGGTAAGGGCACGGGTCTCACCCCTGGGGATAGGTACCTGGAGGGGGTGGGCAGGGAGGCCGCGCTGATTTTTCCGCACGGTCCCACAAGCGAACGTGGATCTGGCGGCAAGGGACCTGAACAAGGGAATGCTGGTATAAAAGTTATCCACGTACAAGTGGTAACCCTTATCCAGCAGTGGGTGCATAAGGTCCCACACGAGTTTCCCGCTAACACCCAGAGTGGGGGGACATTCTGGGGGTTGAATACGGGAATCTCGCCCCTCGTACACACGAAATTTGTAAGTGTACCCTGAGGTACTCTCACAAATTTTGTATAGCTTCACGCCATACCTCGCCCGCTTTGTGGGAATGTATTGGCGGAAACTGAGTCTCCCCTTGAACGCAACGAGAGACTCATCAACCGCGACCTCCCTTCCAGGTACGTAGGCCTGCTGAAATGTGGCCCCAAAGTGATCGATGACCGGCCGTATCTTATACAGCCGGTCATAGGCAGGATCACCTCGGGGTGGACATGCTGCATTATCGGAATAATGCAGACATTTCCGGATGGCCTCAAACCGGGGACGTGTCATGACCATACTGTACAGTGGGGTCTGGTATAGGACGTCCCCACTCCAGTATTGCCTGACACTGGGTTTTTGGACTAGACCCATATGCAGCACGAGGCCCCAAAATGTCCTCATTTCGGCTGCACTGACCGGCGTCCAGCCACCGGGTCTAGCCAAAAATGAGCCTGGGTTTTGAGCGACGAACTGTTGGGCGTACAGATTCGTCTGCTCCACCATCAAATTCACCAGTGGGTTACTGAAAAAAAAACTAAAAAAGTCTATTTCAGTAAACCCCACTGTGGGAATCTGGATTCCAGGATTGCCAGCGAAATCCGGAATCTCAGGCTCAAAGTCCACTGGGGGACACCAGCTAAGTTCATCGGCAGGGGGCTCCGGTGAACTTATTTGGTGGGCCGGGAAACCAGTACGAACCCCAGGGCGGCTCGTACTAGGGTGGGCCACAGGATCCCTAGCATGTGTGGCCCCTGGCTCCGCCTGGCGGCGTCTCCGCCGCCTTGGTGGCTCATCGTCATCCGATGATGATGAGGAGGATGCGGATGACAGAAGGAATGTGGGGTCATCCTCATCCTCACTGGGGCTCTCGGAGTCGGAGGCAATCTGGGCGTATGCCTCCTCGGCAGAGAACACCCGGCGGGCCATGGGTGTGTGTGCGTGTAGGTGTGCGTGTGTGGAAACCTTTATTATATGTGCGTGTGTGTGGGGGCAACGGGTGTTCGCGTACTAAAAAAAGGAAAATAAAGGGGCAAGTGTTAGGAAAAAAAGTTCAAAGTTGCTGATCAGCGGTACAACACTGATCAGCGGTGGGGCAGGCGATGCGCTAACAGTGGACGGACGCTAAAGTGCCGACCAGTCAGCGAACGCAGAAAAATAAAAAAAAAGTGGTGGTAAGGGGGCTAGTGGTGAGGGGGGGGGGAGGCTGGGGGAGGGCTGGTGGGGGGATGGGTGGGGGGGGTGGGGGGGGGCTGGTGGTGGTGGGGGGCTGGTAGGGGGGGGCAAGTGGCAGGGGGGGCTCTGGGGTCTGATAGATGGATCAAAAAAGTTTTGTGTAAAAGTTCTTTTTTTTTTTTTTTTTTCCTAACTTTTCCCTTCTTTCCCTTCCTAATGGTGCCTCTCCCTCACTGACCCTAACCTACCTGAGTGGCGATGGGTGCAGGAGGGTGATGGATGCCGATTAGGGGGACACAGGAGCTGGTGCTGGACGATGCTGCACGGTCAGGGTGCTGGACAGGAAGAGGAGGGGAGAGAGGAGCGCAGGAAGTTTGAATCTCGCGCCTCTCTCCCCTGCACCAATCAGCACCCTGGACAGCAGTGTTCAGCACCAGGGCCAGCACCGCCTCCTCAAATCCTCGGACTGCGATTGGTGGTGTAAAATTACGCCACCGATCGCAGTCTTTTTCCGGTTCATCGGGTCACAGCACACCCGAATGGACCGGAAACGCAGAAAACCGCAGGTCTGAATGGACCTGCGGTTTTCTGCGATCGTCTATACGGGGGGGGTCAAATGACCCCCCCCTGCGTTGTTACGGGATGCCGGCTGAATGATTTCAGCCGGCATCCCGTTCCGATTAACCCCCGCGGCGCCGGAATCGCGAATTGAAGCCATGACGTACCGGTACGTCATGGGTCCTTAAGGATTCGGGAAACATGCCGTACCGATACGTCATGGGTCCCTAAGGGGTTAATAAATGTGGTGCAATTCACACCAAACGTCTAATCCTTCCTTTTGCAAATAGTCCTTTTTAACCACCCTATGGACAGGTTTTCTATTCCTTGTCACACAGCACATAATAAATGGTAAAGGTTTCCTGAGGTAAATTCTCTAATCCAAGCCTTGGTTACAGGAAGGATGTGCACTACTAGCTGCGGCTTCCTCCTGGTCTAACCCTGCCCTCTAATCTGTAATCTGGAAGCACACCCTCCATGTACCCAGTGTGCCAGCCAGGGGGATTAACCGCACGGATTCCGTGCCCGCCCTCACCCCAGTGCAGGGCACTGGGAATACTGGTGTAAGGGCAGCGCAATCTCCCTCCACCTATCCCCTTTCTTCTCTCTATCTTCCCCGGCTCTTTCCTCCTTCCTCCTTGAAGCTGGTTTGTTAATCCTGTATGTAAATTACAGCCAATAGATGTTGTTGTTGAGCAGGGCTGGGATTAGAGACGGGGCGAATGGCTTTCAATCTTACTGGGATTATAGAACAAAGGGACTCCTGCTACACTCACATATACCCAGTCACACACACATAAAGGGGGTTCTATCCTGGGAGGGGGTGGGAAGAGCCTGTCTCTGCAGACAGGAGCACGGGGGGCTGATACTGCGGATTGGGGGGAAGCTTGCTGCTGCTCTGAGAGGAATTACAAATCCCCTTCACCCTGCTGTACAGCAGCACCACAGCCCTCCCCTCCTCTTATAGAGGGAGCTACAAAGCTGGAGGCTGCCGGGGAGGATCTCACCCACCACTACTGGCACCTCTCCTGGTAAGGAAAAAAAACAACAACCAAGAAACTTTGTGCCTCATACATTCATGTGAGCTGAGGAGCACGCTGTGCACACGTGACTGCAGGCTCTGGGTGTGAGTGAGTGTGGACTGTAGTGTGAGGGGTGACTGTGGTGGACCCAGCTGTCCCCTCCCTCCCACTCATGTCACTTTCATTTTGCTGTGCCTTCATGTTTGGCGTCACAGGTCCTAAACTGGGACTTCTAGGTGCCACCTTTTTAGGTTAGTGATGGACTGGATATGGTGCTGTCCAGGAGGTTATTCATCGCTATGGTAACTGGATATTTTGGGTGCTTCTTTGGGCAGCAGCATTCCCTGGTCTGGGGTTTGGTGCGCCTGTTCCAAACCTTGGAGCAGAAGTGACGACTGTGCCATGCTGTGTAAGGTTGTATCTGTAAACTTTATTGATGACGGGTCTGTCAGACATGTCAGGGAAAAAGTAGCAGTGCATACAGCTGGCGCCCTGCGAATGTGTGTGCCCATATGTGTGCCTATCTGTCTGCTAATGAAAAAAAGTATACTTTACACTCGCCTCCTGCACACACACTTTTTATCGTATGGTTGAGTTTTCATAGTATTTTTATACAAGCGTTTTTGTTGGTGTTTTTATTTTGTTACATTTGTAACGTGTTTTTTAAAGGGTTTGTCCCATTAAGGGCTCGTTCACACGACCGTTGGTGTCCCGTTCCATTATTGCAGATCGCATTTGCGGATCCGCAATACACGGGCACCGTTCCGTTGTCATTCCGCATCACGGATGCGGACCCATTCATTTCAATGGGTCCGCAAATACGGAGATGCGGAACGGAACACTACGGAAGCACTACGGAGTGCTTTCTGGGGTACCGTTCCGTGCCTCCGCACCTCAAAAAGATAGAACATGCTCTATCCTTTTTGCGGAACGGAGGGATCGCGGACCCGTTCAAGTGAATAGGTCTGCGATCCCCATGCTCCTGATCCACAGAAGGTGCCCGCGCATTGCAGACTGCAATTTTCGGTTCATAGCATGGGACACCAACGGTCGTGTGAACGAGCCCTAAGACAATGTATTCCCTATCCACAGGATGGGGGATAAGTATCTAATCGGTGGGGATCCAGAGGCTCGGACCCCTGCTGATTCCGAGAATGGGGCTTACGTGCTGCCACACCATTCATCTCTATGGGGGTGCTGGAGCTAGCCGAGTGCTTGTACTTGGCTATCTCTGGTAGTACCATAGAGTTGAATGGAGCGATGTACATTAATGCTTATCTGCCGCTCCATTGAAAGAGGGAGAAGGGGCCCCCGTTCTTGCAGTTGGCAGGAGCCCCAGTGGTCAGACACCTGCTAATCAGACGCTACCTTAACTTGTCTTATTGGGACACCCCTTTAAGTGATATAGATATGCCTATAGGGAAAAAAAAGTCATGCTATTGGAAAAAACATCCTGAACCAAAACTCTTTGGCCCTGAATTGTCAAATTGGTTTTGTCTTTATTTTTGAGTAAATTGCGAGTTTTCAGTGTTACTTGTCTGACAAATTTGTCTATCTGCTGTTCTGTGGGCATTCTTGTGGAGCACGTTGGTTTTTGGCCTCATTTATCATAGTAAATCCTCTTACTTTATACACGATAATTGCATATAAACGGAAGGTCTAGCGCTCAAACGTCACAAAAACTCCTTAGAATAAAGACCTAGGCTATATATATATATATATATATATATATATAAGCTGAGTACATTTAAAACATAACTTTTACTAGTAATAATTAAAAGATTAAACCCACAAAAGTGCTCAAATAAAGGCTCCATTTACACGTCCGCAATTTCGATATGCGGACCGCACATTGCCGGTGTCCGTGTTTTGCGGATCCATGGATCCAGAAAAACACACTACGGACGCGTGAATTGATCCAAACGGTGAGAAAAAGTATCAAAAATATGACACAAATGGATGGATAAAACTACAGACAGAGTCAAACCATAAAAATGGAAAGGTCTTACCAGTTTAGTTGAGAAAATGCTCAGGTCAATGTCTACTTTTCAATCGTCCTAAGTAGCCAAATAGCCTGGTGACGGGGTCCATATTTTGCTGTAATTCTTCTGAAAGCATAAAGCTACATAGCCCTAAAGTTCATGCCCTAACCATTGGTTGGGATAGGGGCTATTACGTCCCTACCTAGCAATATGGAACACCCGCCCCAATAGGGACGACCCTGTCTGGACCCTTTCCCTTATAGGGGCCTAGTACCTAAACATATCCCTCAATCTCATGTCCCGACATGACATATTTCGTTCCTCCCCGGGACTCATCAGGGGATGGGTATAGAAATTTTAATTTACCATAAATGCTGGAAATGATTGTTTATTTGTGGCTGATGCGTAGATTGCGATAGGAGGTTTAGGAGAGCAGACTGGAATGAGAATTGACTTGGTAGGTGGAGGCGGTAACTGGATGCTCTGGAGCCTGGGTGAGTGTGGGAGTGCATTGTAATACGGGGATTATTGTCTAGTCAGCCTCAGGCTCTATAGGCCGCCTGAGTTTTAGAGTTTACATGACAGGGGCCAGGTGTTCGGTAAACAGTGATAGCTACATCACATAAAGATTATCCATTTCTTTATTTCGGTCATGTATCTTGATAACTACAGCAGTAAGGTCACTAGGAGTACCGCTATGTATACCTGGCATAGTTGTATCTATGTGTAGCACTAAGTCACTATCGGTGTCAGATTACATACAGACAAAATATTTTGGACCCATTGCAGCCAGTAATGTCTACCCGAAATGTGACCTCGTATTGAATTATTATTGTTTATTGAAATGATCAGATTGCCAAAATGAATGTGTTAATACTTCCAAATATGTGTCTCCTCAACATGGTTTCTTCCTGCAGTTTTTTGGTCAGTGTCATTCCTAATCATTCTATTACCCTGGGTTCAGACCTGAGCGTTCTGAAACGAGCGCTCTGTATGCGCGATTGTACGGGCGTTTACAATCGCGCATACAGAGACAGGCGTGCACACATTGTCGCGCGTTCCCGAATATCTATGTGCGGGAACGCGCTACAAACGCCCAAAAAAAAGCTCAAGAACTTGTTTGAGCGTCGGGCGTTTTACAGCGCGATCGTACGCGCTGTAAAACGCCCAGGTGAGAACCATTCCCATAGGGAAGCATTGGTTTCTCCTTGTTGAGCGTTTTACAGAGCGTAGGAACGCGCTGTAAAACGCTCAGGTGTGAACTTAGGGTCAAGGTAACATGCACAAGGCCGTACCTATTTTGCAGCCGCATTTTTTTTTGGGCTCATTGACTTCAACGGGTCCGCATTTTACTGAAAAATATAAGGACATGTTCTATCTTTTGCGGAATGGACACAGAAGTCATCCATGTGCTTTCCGCATCCATATGTCTGTTCCCCAAAAGATAGAACATGTCCTATACTTGTCTGCAAAATGCGGACCGCGGACCTATTGAAGTCAATGGGTCTGCAAACAAATGCGACCAGCACATGGACCAAATTCCAGTTTGGCTGATCTGCGGTTTGGCGAACGCAAAACGGATATGGTCGTGTGTATGAGGCCTTATGGGACTGACTATGAAATCGAAAGTGGTCACATGTATGGGACCACCTGAAACTCCACACAACTCCATATAATACTATCAGGCCTCTCCTATGGCTTAAACAGAACATTAGGATTATAGTTTGTGATGGAAATGTATATACTACGTCATTCCCAATACTTGCATGCTAACATGGTACATTCCTGCAGTTTCTGCATTTCAGTAACACGTGCAGCATTGAATGTAGACGTGTGGGGTATGTATGAACTCCTCACTATATTTTATTTGGTTGAATATACATTTTAGTCACAAATTAGAATTACTGTTTGCTACAAAGTTGCATGAAGGAGGTAACATAGTATATAAGGCCGAAAAAAGACACGTGTCCATCCAGTTCGGCCTGTCATCCTGCAAGTTGTGTATTGTGTGTATTCATTTTAATGTTATATTTTTATGCACAGTATGTTATATGTTGTATATTTTAATAACGTAGAAGCGGCTTGCTGTGTACAGTATACATTTTTAACACATGTGGATGATGGCCAGATATTACAGGGCCTCTTTTCCAGTGAGCTCTTGGTGCATACATTTGTGGTATATATGAGATTTGCACACCGTAATATATTACATTTATATTGTTTTTATGTATATGCTTGGATGTGCATTTTAGGTGCAAATGTTTGTTGTGAAGCACTTTATTAAAATAATTGGTATTTGTCACAAAGATACCTAAAGTCGAATATGGTGGTCGACAGTCCGTCAAGGCAATGGCAATAATCAAGTTGTCTGCTTTCGGGAAATATATATAGGTTTTGTGGGTGCACTCCCTTTTCAAGGGTTGTAATCTTTGTATTTTATGGGGTGCTACTTTTTTTTTCATTTTCTGCTTAAAACCAGATTTTTTTTCTTTCCAATTCTGGGGATTTCATGAAGATACAGTGGGGAAAATAAGTATTTGATACACTGCCGATTTTACAAGTTTTCCCACCTACAAAGAATGGAGAGGTCTGTAATTTTTATCATAGGTACACTTCAACTGTAAGAGACAGAATAAATAAAAAAAATCCAGAAAATCACATTGTATGATTTATAAATAATTAATTTGCATTTTATTGCATGAATTAAAGGGAGTCTGTCACCACCATATGACCACATACATTACATTGTCCTATCGCACACCTATACATGAATGTAATTGTACCTTTGTTATTTTCTTTACATGTTTAGAGGCATGATAAACAATGTTTAATTCATATGTAAATGAGCACTCACAAGTGCCCAGGGGCGGCATTCACTGTGTAGGAGCCCAGGCTGCTCTGCCTTCTTTCGTGGTTACTACTCACCAGCCTCTGCCTTTGCCCGCCCTCCTATTCCCTTGCGTCATCCCTAAGTCCGGCCGAGATCCCGCGCCTGCACACTGCCTCGCTAGGCTGACGTTTCTCTAGCCATTACTAGGGTCTCCCTACTGTTTTTCCCTGACGAAGGCACGCCGAAACGCGCGTTGGGGTAGCGCCACCCTGGGTCTTTCCTGCACACGGTTCTTGTTTTGGTGAGCCCCTGTCTCCTGCTGTCCTCCTCCATTTATTCATCCTACATGAATTTTGGTCTGCAGTATACTTCCATCTTTATTTTCTGTCTGCATACCCGTCTTCTATCCACTGAGGGGACATGCGCTGACAGCCACCTCACCTGGTACCTTACTGCTTCAGCATTTTGTACATGGGTTTGATTATTTACTCTGTATTTGATTCCCATGTTATACATATACTATGTACCATTCTCTTTTGATCCGTGTGCTTTTTCTTCCCAGGGTGGCGTTCTTTTTTGTCCTCCGCCCCCATTTCATCATGTTTATGGCATTGTATCTATTTATTCATTATCCCAATTCATGTTAATTTTAATCATGTCTTAATAAAGTATTTATATTTTTTGGTATTTTGAGCTCCCATCTGTTTGTTTTCGCTATTTAACTCGGAGCTTTTTTACCGAGTCTCATTCTTGTGTGTCCCTGTTTTTTAGGTTTACATCGGTTCAGACACTGCTCTCCCCTTTCCCTATACAGGGACACACTAGGTCAATTTTTTGTTCTTGTTATATATTAATAAGGTTACCCTTTATAATTTAGATTGGATAGAACCGGCACTCAAAACAATCGGATTACACGTGGGAATTGAATAAAAATTTATTAAACAATCAACACTATATACTGGATGCACCAAGGTAAAATTCATATAAAATATAAAAAAATAATAATAAAAAGCATATAATCTCAGTGTTAGCCAAACGAGTGGAATTTTCTTAGGGCACAGAAGTCTGAAATGCTACGCACAGAGGGCTGCATCCGTGTCCCCCCAATTAGGTAGGCTATTGGATCACAGTCGTCTGCGACGGAGCAACACAGAGCTGATTGAATATTGTGCTTCAAATATATTCGCAGGTAGTATTCACATATAGATTTCACATAATCTTAAATGCATATAAATATAATCTTATGCCACCGTATAGGGTATGGGAAAAGATATTTGAAGATGAACTGTGTTCAATTATCCATCACCTATAGTGGTCTCGAATTCTGAGTAAACTGTAGGTGAGAAAGTCACTAGTCCAGCACGTCTAATGTCACCGTGCTTATGCCGCCTTGCGTACAGCGGTTCAGTATAGTTCCACTTGAGTTAGTGTTACTCACTGTGTCCCGTGTGGATTCACTCGGTTAGGTCTGCGGGAGGTTTTCTGTCGTGGCGTCCCACGCTTCAGTCTTTCTCCGCTGTATTTGTATCGGGTCCGGTTATCTGTTTGGATCCCGTCTGTACTCTCGTGGGAGACCTATGTCAGCTGTTTCACTTACGTGAATTTTACAGCGCTTCTTGGTCTTACGTGAGTAAGTGGATAAACTTTAGTACATGGCCATGCACCGCTGCGATGGTTCTTTCACAGGTAATACGCCCAGACGCGTTTCGAGAATCAGATATTCCTGCAGCTCCTTTAATGTTGTTGTAGGAATCTTGGTCGCCTCCCAGACTAGTTTTCTTCTCGTCTTTTCATCAATTTTCTTGGTAATGTCCATTTTGGTAATGTCCACACGGGACACAGTGAGTAACACTAACTCAAGTGGAACTATACTGAACCGCTGTACGCAAGGCGGCATAAGCACGGTGACATTAGACGTGCTGGACTAGTGACTTTCTCACCTACTAGTTTACTCAGAATTCGAGACCACTATAGGTGATGGATAATTGAACACAGTTCATCTTCAAATATCTTTTCCCATACCCTATACGGTGGCATAAGATTATATTTATATGCATTTAAGAATATGTGAAATCTATATGTGAATACTACCTGCGAATATATTTGAAGCACAATATTCAATCAGCTCTGTGTTGCTCCGTCGCAGACGACTGTGATCCAATAGCCTACCCAATTGGGGGGACACGGATGCAGCCCTCTGTGCGTAGCATTTCAGACTTCTGTGCCCTAAGAAAATTCCACTCGTTTGGCTAACACTGAGATTATATGCTTTTTATTATTATTTTTTTATATTTTATATGAATTTTACCTTGGTGCATCCAGTATATAGTGTTGATTGTTTAATAAATTTTTATTCAATTCCCACGTGTAATCCGATTGTTTTGAGTGCCGGTTCTATCCAATCTATACTACATTTATCAGAATCAGGGGGTTCTTCTTTGAACCTGTGTACCTGTCGTGTCAAATCACAGTGAGCCACCTGCATAGCATCATTTGTATACCCTTTATAATTGTTTGCTTAGATTTTTGATTAGTTTGGGTCGCCCATTTTTGACATTGTACTGGCCATTGTCATTATATGAATATTACTGGTGATAGACTCCCCTTAAGTATTTGATCACCTACCAACCAGCAAGAATTCTGGCTCTCACAGACCTGTTAGCTTTTCTTTAAAAAGCCCTCCTACTCTGCACTCATTACCTGTATTAATTGCACCTGTTTGAACTCTTAACCTGAATTAAAGACACCTGTCCACACACTCAATCAATTACACACCAACCTCTCCACTATGGCCAAGACCAAAGAGCTGTCTAAGGACACCAGGGACAAAATTGTAGACCTACACAAGGCTGGGATGGGCTACATGACAATAGGCAAGCAGCTTGGTGAGAATTTAACAGTTGTTGGCGCAGTTATTCGAAAATTAAAGAAACACAAGATGACTGTCAATCTTCCTTGGTCTGGGGCTTAATGCAAGATCTCGTGTGGGTAAGGATGATTCTGAGAAAGGTCAGGAGTCAGCCCACAACTACCCGAGAGGACCTAGTCAATGACCTCAAGAGAGCTGGAACCACAGTCTCAAAGATGATCGTTAGCACTATACTGTCATGGATTAAAAATCCTGCAGAGGACGCAAGGTCCCCCTGCACACACCAGCACATGTCCAGGACCCTTTGAAGTTCACCAATGACCATCTGGATGATCCAGAGGAGGCATCGGAGAAGGTTATGTGGTCAGATAAAAAGGAAATGAGAAGAAGAAGGATGAGTACAACTCCAAGAATACCGTCCCAACTGTGAAGCATGTGGAAACATCATACTTTGGGGGTGCTTTTCTGCAAAGTGGACAGGACGACTGCACCGTATTGAAGAGAGGATGGATGGGTCCATGTATCGCGAGATTTTGGCCAACAACCTCCTTCCCTCAGTAAGAGCATTGAAGATAGGTTGTGGCTGGGTCTTCCAGCATAACAATGACCCGAAACACACAGCCGGGACAACTAAGAAGCTTTTCAAGGTCCTGGAGTGGACTAGCCAGTCTCCAGACCTGAACCCAATTAAAAATCTTTGGAGGGAGCTGAAACTCAGTGTATCCCAGCGACAGCCCCGAAACCTGAAAGATCTGGAGAAGATCTGTATGAAGGGGTAGGCCAAAATCCCTGCTGCAGTGTGGTCAAACTTGGTCATTAACTAGAGGAAATGTCTGACCTCTGTAATTGCAAACAAAGGTTTCTGTACCAAATATTAAGCTCGGTTTTTCTATTTCATGCAATAAAATGCAAATTAATTATATACAAATCATACAATGTAATCTTCTGGATTTATTTTTAGATTCTGTCTCTCACAGTTCAAGTGTTGATAAAAATTACAGACCTCTCCATACTTTGTAGGTGGGAAAACTTGCAAAATCGCCAGTGTATCAAATACTTATTTTCTCTATGTGCGTGTACATTTAGACATGTGGTATGTATAAATGCTACACATGTTGAACTTTTCTTTTGAGGAGGTGTGGTACATATACATTTCTGGTGGGGTTGCACTTTTACCCACTAATATTAACTTTTTCACAGTGTTTATGAAAAATTACACTTTGACGCAAAAATTTAATGACGTTGTCTGTGTCTATAAAGTGCTGAGTGACATTTTGACAATGTACGAAGTGTCTACTTTCCGAAAATATATGGGTATGTAGGCTAGGCTACTTTCACACCTGCGTTAGGTGCGAATCCGTCTGGTATCTGCACAGACAGATCTGCACCAATAATGCAAACACTTGTATCCGTTCATAACGGATCCGTTTGCATTACCATGGACAAAAAAAAATATAATAATGGTAATGCAAACGGATCCGTTTTGACTTACACTGAAAGTCAATAGGATGCGGATCCGTTTTCGATTGCACCATATTGTGTCAGTGAAAACGGATCCGTCCCCATTGACTTACATTGTAAGTCAGGACGGATCAGTTTGGCTCCGCATCGTCAGGCGGACATCAAAAAGCTGCAAGCAGCGTTTTGGTGTCTGCCTCCAGAGCAAAATGGAGGCTGAACGGAGGCAAACTGATGCATTCTGAACGGATCCTTATCCATTCAGAATGGATTGGGGCTAAACTGATCCGTTTTGGGCCGCTTGTGAGAGCCCTGAAACGGATCTCACAAGCGGACCCAGAAACGCCAGTGTGAAAGTAGCCTTAGGCCTCATGCACACGACCGTTGTGTGCATCCGTGGCCGTTGTGCCGTTTTCCTTTTTTTTTCGCGGACCCATTGACTTTCAATGGGTCCGTGGAAAAATCGGAAAATGCACCGTTTTGCAGCTGAGGCCGTGATCCGTGTATCCTGTCCGTCAAAAAAATATGACCTGTCCTATTTTTTTGACGGACAACGGTTCACGGACCCATTCAAGTCAATGGGTCCGTGAAAGAACACGGATGCACACAAGAATGGCATCCGTGTCCGTGATCGATCCGTGGCCGTAGGTTGCTTTCATACAGACGGATCCGAAGATCCGTCTGCATAAAAGCTTTTTCTGATCTAAGTTTTCACTTCGTGAAAACTCATATCCGACAGTATATTCTAACACAGAAGCGTTCCCATGGTGATGGGGACGCTTCTAGTTAGAATACACTGCAAACTTTGTACAAGACTGCCCCCTGCTGCCTGGCAGCACCCGATCTCTTACAGGGGGATATGATAGCACAATTAACCCCTTCAGGTGTGGCACCTAAAGGGGTTAATTGTACTATAATATTCCCCTGTAAGAGATCAGGGCTGCCAGGCAGCAGGGGGCAGCCCCCCCCTCCCCAGTTTGAATATCGTTGGTGGCACAGTGTGCGCCCCCCATCGGGCCCCCCCTTCCTCCCTCTAATGTTAGAAATCGTTGGTGGCACAGTGTGCGCCCACCATCCCCCCCCCCTCCCTCCCTCTATTGTAATAAATCGTTGGTGGCACAGTGTGCCCCCACCATCGCCCCCCCCTCCCTCCCTCTATTGTAATAAATCGTTGGTGGCACAGTGTGCCAACCACCATCGGCCCCCCCTCCCTCTATAGCAGTAACAACATTGGTGGCAGTGTGCGGCCTCCCATTCCCCCCCCCCCCATCATTGGTGGCAGCGGAGTTCCGATCGGAGTCCCAGTTTAATCGCTGGGGCTCCGATCGGTAACCATGGCAACCAGGAAGCTACTGCAGCCCTGGTTGCCATGGTTACTTAGCAATAGTACAACAGTATAAGATTCATACTTACCTGCTTGCTGCTGCGATGTCTGTGAACGGCCGGGAGCTCCTCCTACTGGTAAGTGACAGTTCTTTAGCAATGCGCCGCACAGACCTTTCACTTACCAGTAGGAGGAGCTCCCGGCCGTTCACAGACATCGCAGCAGCAAGCAGGTAAGTATGAATCTTCTACTGTTGTACTATTGCTAAGTAACCATGGCAACCAGGGCTGCAGTAGCTTCCTGGTTGCCATGGTTACCGATCGGAGCCCCAGCGATTAAACTGGGACTCCGATCGGAACTCCGCTGCCACCAATGATGGGGGGGGGGGGAATGGGAGGCCGCACACTGCCACCAATGTTGTTACTGCTATAGAGGGAGGGGGGGCCGATGGTGGTTGGCACACTGTGCCACCAACGATTTATTACAATAGAGGGAGGGAGGGGGGGCGATGGTGGGCGCACACTGTGCCACCAACGATTTATTACAATAGAGGGAGGGAGGGGGGGCGATGGTGGGCGCACACTGTGCCACCAACGATTTCTAACATTAGAGGGAGGAAGGGGGGTCCGATGGGGGGCGGCGCACACTGTGCCACCAACGATATTCAAACTGGGGAGGGGGGGGGGGTCTGCCCCCTGCTGCCTGGCAGCCCTGATCTCTTACAGGGGAATATGATAGTACAATTAACCCCTTTAGGTGCCGCACCTGAAGGGGTTAATTGTGCTATCATATCCCCCTGTAAGAGATCGGGTGCTGCCAGGCAGCAGGGGGCAGTCTTGTACAAAGTTTGTAGTGTATTCTAACCTGAAGCGTCCCCATCACCATGGGAACGCCTCTGTGTTAGAATATACTGTCGGATCTGAGGTTCACGAAGTAGCTCATATCCAACAGTATATTCTAACATAGAGGCGTTCCCATGGTGATGGGGACGCTTCAAGTTAAAATATACCATCGGATTGGAGAAAACTCCAATCCGATGGTATAAAAGAACTCCAGACTTTACATTGAAAGTCAATGGGGACGGATCCGTTTGAAATGGCACCATATTGTGTCAACATCAAACGGATCCGTCCCCATTGACTTGCATTGTAATTCAGGACGGATCCGTTTGGCTCCGCACGGCCAGGCGGACACCAAAACGACTTTTTTTTTCATGTCCGTGGATCCTCCAAAAATCAAGGAAGACCCACGGACGAAAAAACGGTCACGGATCACGGACCCCGTTTTTGCGGACCGTGAAAAAAAACTGTCGTGTGCATGAGGCCTTAGTGTTATTTTTTTATTTTGTAATTTAGGTTTTATTTGTACGTCAAAACTGTGAAAATTGCACACCTGAATAAAAAAGGGTTAAAGGGGTTGTCCAGAATTAGAAAAACATGGCTACTTTCTTCTGGAAAAAAAAAAAACAACAAAAAAAAACCACAACTGTCCATGGGTTGTGTCTGGTATTGTAGCTCATCTAGTATTATGTGAATGGGGCCAAGCTGCAGTACTGCACGTAAACCATGGACAGGTTTGGCGCTCTTTGTGTAAGATAGCATCCATTTTCTCTAATCCCTGGTAACTCCTTTAAGTAATACCATTGTAGATGATACAGTGGGGATCTTGTATTAATAATCATATGATCTTTATTACGGTCATTATGGCTTTGTGTGTATACTTCTATTATGGTTTGAGTTGTCCTTTTGAAGCCATTGTAACTAACATATTACAGAACAATTGCCTCATGCAGTATGCAGTATGCATGTAACATAACCACATAGGGCACATTAATTAAGACCGGCGTTTTAGATGCTGGTCTTCATAAGCCCCTGCGCGGTGTTGGATCTTCGAAGTTATATAGAGGTGCCGGCCTCTACATAACTTCAGCATATCCACCGCCGATTCTAAATGTAATTTTTCTCATCTCAGGGAAACAAATTCCTCTTTGACTTTAAACTTGTCAATCAGAATAACTCCCTGGATCAACAACTACAGCTATAAGGCTACTTTCACATTGACAGCACAGCTCTACGGCAGGCTGTTCTGGCATAGAATGCCGGGAATTGGTCAGACAAAAACCAGTGCATTGTCCGGTCGAATCCCGGCATATTTGCCAGGTAGTGGCTGGATCCCTGCTGGACCACATTAATGGGGCCAGCGAGCATTCCGGTAACATCTGGCAATGCCGGATCTGGAGAACTCCAGCAAGACTGTCTTCTGGAGAACTGTGAAAGTAGCCTAACCTGTAATAATATTATACTCCACAAAAGCATCCAGGCCCTTCTTGTTCTCTTTTAGTGAACTCACCATCACCACCTCCTCAGGCAGAGAGTTCCTTAGGCTCACTGCTCTTACCGTAAAGAATCCTCTTCTATGTTCATGTAGTAACCTTCTTTCCTCCACACGCAGAGAATGTCCCCTCGTCACAGTCGGGGGATAAATAGATGATGGGAGAGATCTCCATACTGACCCCTGATATTTTGATAATCTTTCATGGTACTGTAATCAACCCATTCCAGTTATTACTTTAGTTGCCCTCCTGTGAACCCTCTCCAGCTCTGCTATGTCTTTCTTGTGTACAGGAGCCCGGAATTTACGTAAAATCCATGTGCGGTCTGACCAATGATTTGTATAGCCCTAATCTTTCACAGAAGTGGTTTAGGTAGTAGAAGAGCAGCAGAGGGAATTATGTGTAGAATACACACTGTAAGTGGGACTCAGTATTAGTGTAAGCACATGAAGATTCTTTCCCAACAAGAAATATGTGACCTCAGGTGCTCCAGGCAAATAGTGTCTGTCGGTGCTTCACAGCAACCTTCGCTCCGTTAAGAACATACAAGCTGCTGTAAGCGAAGCCTTTATTCTACTTAGAGCACTGGGAGAAACTGAAATCCCCAGTGCCGCTTTCATCTTTTTATCACTCCCATATGCCGAGACCCCTTAAAGTATATTAAAGGATTGCTTGCAGTGCAGTTCCCTCTTGCTTTACCAGTTTATTATACAGTACATACTGGTAAGGCATAGCATTAGGATATATTAAGCAGTCAGTTATTGAAGCTGAGATGTTGGAAGCTGGAAAAATCTTTAAGCGTAAGCATCTGAGCAACCTTGAAGAGGGCCAAATGCTGATGACTAGATAACTGGATCAGAACTTCTCCAAAATTGGCATGTTTTAGGGAGTGTTCCCAAAATGCATTGGTTAGTACCTACCAAAAGTGGTTCAACCAGTGAACTAGTCACAGGGTCATTGGCAACCGAGGCTTAATTATGCACAAGGTGGATCTGGTCGGATCCCACAGAAGAGCTACTGTACCACTTAATGCTGAAAAAGTGTTACATCGAGGAATTGCAATAAATCCATTTCCCATTTAGGCTGGGTTCACGCTTCAGTTATTTGGTCAGGTATTTCCATCAGTTATTGTGAGCCAAAACCAGGAGTGAAGCCTTCAGAGATGGTATAACGCTGGGTTTACACCTGAGCGTTTGCGATGGAGCGCTCTGTATGCACGATTGTACGGGCGTTTGCAATCGTACATACAGAGACAAGCCAATGCCCATTGTCGCGCGTTCCCGCTGAAGTCTATGTACAGGAACGCGCGACAAGACACCCCAAAGAAGCTCATGTACTTCTTGGGGCGTCGGGCGTTTTACAGCGCGATCGTACGCGCTGTAAAATGCTCAGGTGTGAACCATTCCCATAGGTAATCATTGGTTCTTGCCTGTTGAGCGTTTTACAGCGCGTAGGAACGCGCTGTAAAACGCTCAGGTGTGAACCCAGCCTAAAGGAAAGACCTGCACCTGTTAGATTGTGAGGGAGGTATGCTGGGTGTTTCTTGTCCTGGCTAAGAGGCCAGTGCAATGATATAGAGCCTAGAAAGTGCCTCCTATAAACAAACCAGGTGTGCGGCAGTGGACTTGAGGGAGTTCGGGAGCTCCGAAATGAGGGTAAAGTATCTGGACAGGTTATGGGGCAGGCCATTTTTGGAATTGGAAAAGCTCTTTACCTCACACTCTCCTATGTGCTATAATCTATAGTGGTTACAGTCCGGTCTCCTAATGAGGATGTCACTTACATGTAGCTTTGTTAGGCAGTCCTCTATGACAGAGAGCGTTATTGTTAAGGAGCAGTGACGGGGTTGTAATTTCATCCCTGGTTTCCTCTGACCATGCCATGAAACCATCCTTACTGAAATAAAGACTCAAGCGGTGAGAAAATACAACTGAGGTGTACAATACATGACATGAAGTGCACATTGATTATGTTATGTGACTTGACGGAACTAAGCATGGACGCTGTAATCCTGTTCTTTGTCAACCAGCATAAACCAGTCAGGTGAAAGCGGCAATGAGAAATCAGAATTTAAATGAGCTAAAACCCGCTTTTCTATCACTGGATAATGTGAGTGCAAGCTTGCACAGTGGTAGAAAGCAGACTTGAAGGGAAAACAGAATGCATAGCCATGGAGGCTTTGTGGTTATGTTACGCCCGGTACGGTATTATAGCATCGATATATCCTGTTTGTGATGGGAGCAGGCTCGGACTGGCCCACAGGGGTACAGGTGAATCCCCCGGCGGGCCCCTGAGCAAGGTGGGCCCCTAGTCTCCCACCTCCTGCACATGTGGCATATAACACAGTAGACTTACTGCACTACATAGATATATACAAATATATACATATATACAAAGACGTAACGAGCATGTTATCCTGCCGGATTCAGTGATGTCTATAGTATAGTATCTTCAGGTAGCAACATTTGCAGGAGAATAACGTTTTTTTTCTTCTTCAATGCAACAGTAAAAAATTAAAAGTAATGCCTCAGGACCGACAGAAACAGCCAAGCTCTGTGTACATGAGTTCCATATACTTTAAACGACAACCCCATTACCAACATTGTAGATGTAAAAAAAAGGGTTGTGCATGTCTCATGCATATAGCACCCTTATCCCAAGTTTAAAGGGGTTGTTCACCCCTGGGGACCTTTTCTGCAGACCCCCCAGCATTGGGTTCCAGGTCTGTCACTTCCCATTGGGTGCAGGGGTCTCAGGTTTCCCATGTCAACATCTGGTTTGATGCTGGTCACCTCGCTGCTGCCAATGACTGGCCGCAATGCTGATGTATAATGTCACTGGGTCACATGAGGCATCGGTGATACATCACCACTGAGGCTGTCATTGGCTGCAGCGGCCATATGACCCATGTCATACAGGTTGTTGAGACTCGAGTCCTGCAGCACCCGAGGAGGAGTGATGGAGCCAGAACACAGCAACAGGGATCAGGTAAGTATGAGTTCCACCGCCACACTGGGGAAGTCGACAAAAAAGGTCCCCAGGTCCCTCTGCTGCATACAGCTGAGAAAGTAGAGCCATGTAACAACTAAAAGGCTGCTGTACTTTATTATGAGGTTTGTTCTGTGGGTACTAGCATGAGGGTGGCACTATAGGGCGTTTTGGGAAGCTAGTATTATTGTAGTGTTTAAAAGGGCTGTTCATACCTGGGGACATTTTTTGTAGACTTCCCCAGTGTGGTCTGACTTGCGGTGGAACTCATACTTATCTGATCCCTGTCGCTGGGTTCTGGTTCCATCACTCTTCCTTGGGTGCTGCAGGTCTCGAGTCTCATCAACAACCTGTATGACATGGGTTACATGGCCGCTGCAGTCAATGACAGCCTCAGTGGGGATGTATCACCATTGACATTATGTATCAGCATTGCGGCCAGTCATTGGCAGCAGTGAGGTGACAAGCCAGGAAGTTACATATGAGCAGCCTATCAGTACCTGTTAAAGCTGTCGACTATCTCCTGATTACCCCAACACATATACATATTCATTTGGATGTTTATGTGTAAGTGGCGGGAGGGGGGCAACTGCTGCCACGTACTTCTGATGGCGGCTTATCTCCTGGGAGAAAAAAAGGATTGAAGGAAAAATATTCTCTTCACCTGATCCTTCTCTCCCCGACATCATGTGTCGGGGGAGAGTCAGGAGCTTCCCATTGTCACGATCCCTCCCGTGACGGAGGTACAAGATCTGAGAGACTGGCTGCACGTGAGGCTACCTGACAGCCTCTCGGTTTTCACTTGTTGCAGTGTTGTTGTTGGTAATGACCACACCTCTTGTCTCAGGTGTTGCTTGTGGTCATTACTACTCTTCTATTTACTCTGGACTCACACTTCATACCATGCGGTTGATATTATCTGCTGGAGTTGGAAGAGCTGGTGTGTGGTTCTCATCTGAGTCTACTTTTTACACTCGCGTTTTGGCTTTCCCATTTGTGAGATCCGTTCAGGGCTCTCACAAGTGGTCCAAAACGGACCAGTTTGCATTCGAATGCATTCTGAATGTAAACGGATCCGCTCAGAATGCATCAGTTTGCCTCAGTTCAGTCTCCATTCCGCTTTGGAGATGGACACCAAAACACTGCTTGCAGCGTTTTGGTGACCATCTGATGAAACTGAGCCAAACGCATCCTGGCACACAATGTAACGGAGCAATGGGGACGGATCCATTTTCACTGGCACAATAGAAAACGGATCCATCCTCATTGACTTTTAATGGTATTCAAGACTGATCTGTCTTGGCTATGTTAAAGATAATACAAACGGATCCGTTCTGAACGGATGCAGACGGTTGTATTATCTGTCCATGACGGATCTGCACAAAACGCAAGCGTGCAAGTAGCCTAAGTTCTTGCTCATCCATTTTTTATTGAAGATAAGTATATTTCTCTTCGTATTTTTAGTTGTTTTCATTTGCTCATTGTTTACTTGGACTCAGTGAGACGCTGCTTATCTGGGAAGGAACCAGTAGTCTCAGACCCTGTCACCACTCCTAGGGATTTTCAGGGTTACTAGGGCCTAGGTTTCCGGTGTATGAATTATATTTATACTGACAGGAGTCAGGGCTAGGTTTAGGGTTTCCTAGGTGGTTACCGTTTCCGTTTCCCTAGCCTTGAGGCCTAGTTCCTGGTCATTTTCCTTCTGTTGTCATTCTGGTGTTTCTCTCCTCCCCCAACATTGTGATATCCATACACATTAGGCTGTAGGCAAACCTTAATGTGTATGGGGGTCTTTACACGTGACTTCCTCTTCTTATGTAAATTTCTGTCAAGAGAAATGAGTACAATACAAGGATATTTGGACAGCAGAAACACTTTATTGTTGAGCAGGGGCCTTTGTTCTCAGGGGCGGTGGCATATCTCCCCGGAGAACAAAAAGGATCAGGCATGTTGAGATCCATCAGCCTAATCCTTCTTTCCCCCGGCATCTGCTGGGAACAGTTGACAACCTTGTTTCCAGACACAGTGTAGGTTTTGTTATTCAATTATACGGTTAGATTTTTTTTCCATACAGTGCCTCATGTAAAGCCACTTTCCACAATGTAAATCACTCTGGGTGATTTCTACTCTGAAGTCAGCAGCTTAATGAATACAGCTCTGGAGAGGAAAGGCTGTAACTTAGGATCTGTACAAGATAAGTTATGTAAAGTATTTACAAAATTACTCCGCTTTTATCTAATTTAATATTATATGTATACAGTGTATGGTGTTCAGAGATGGAGTGTGCTCATGACAGGCTTTTACAGTCAGTTCTCGTACTCATTCAAACAAACACTGCCAGACAAGCATGCATTTATTTTACAAGGTCGCCATTTTTGCAATTGAAAAAAAAAGAGAAAAAATAGAAGTCAGTAAACCTAGATTATACTTGGATTAGGGCTGCAGCTAACGATTATTTGAATAATCGATTAGTTGCCGATTAATTCGAATAATTGGAGAAAAACGACAAAATTACAAAACAAAGCGGTTTATATGATTTTACTTGAAAAATTATGTTCAAAGGCCATATTAAAACAAATTGTGGATGGCACTGTTATGGGGGGATCTGTGGACGACACTATTATGGGGAGGATCTGTGGGTGGCGCTGTTATGGAGAGGGGGGACCTGTGGGTGGCGCTGTTATGGAGAGGGGGATCTGTAGGTGGCGCTGTTATGGAGAGGGGGATCTGTGGGTGGCGCTGTTATGGAGAGGGGGATCTGTGGGTGGCGCTGTTATGGAGAGGGGGATCTGTGGGTGGTGCTGTTATGGAGAGGGGGATCTGTGGGTGGCGCTGTTATGGAGAGGGGGATCTGTGGGTGGCGCTGTTATGGAGAGGGGGATCTGTGGGTGGCGCTGTTATGGAGAGGAGGATCTGTGGGTGGTGCTGTTATGGGGAAGGGGATATGTGCACTGGTATGGGGATAACAGTGCACAGATCCCTTTCCCCATAACAGTGCACAGATCCCCCCTCCCCATAGCAGTGTCATAGACAGATTTCCCCCTCCCAATAGCAGTGTCATAGACAGATTTCCCCCTCCCCATAGCAGTGCCATAGACAGATTTCCCCCTCCCCATAACAGCCCCGGCCCTGCTGCTCACAGCAGACTAATCACTCACTGTATCTTTATTTTACCTTACAATCGTGACGCTCCAGTAACAACAGGCAGAGCGGAGGGCGGCGTAACGTCACTTACTCACGTGACGCACTGCTCCGCCCACTTTATGAATGAAGGAGGCGGAGCAGGCGCGTCACATGAGTAAGTGACGTTACGCCGCCCTCCGCTCTGCCTGTTAGTTGTTACTGGAGCGTCACGATTGTAAGGTAAAATAAAGATGCAGTGACTTAAAGTAAACCGCCTGCCCGGCGCCCGCCCGCATAGCAACGAATCGGCGATTATTCGATGACTGGATTCGTCGACAACGAATCCAGTTATCGATTATTATCGATTACATCGATTAATCGTTGCAGCCCTAACTTGGATTATACATTGCCTGTCCCAAAAAAAAGTCGCCACCTGGATTTAACTAAGCAAATAGTTATGAGCCTCCTATTGGATAATTACTACATGGGCGATTATCTTCCAGCTGGCAACAAGTTATTTAACCACAACTGGTGCAATGAGTTGCTTCTCATTTCTTAAACAACCATGTCGAAAGACACATCTTGTGGTCGTGGAAAAGATGTTAGTCTGAGAAGGGTCAAATCATTGGCATGCATCAAGCAGAGAAAACATCTAAGGAGATTGCAGAAACTACTAAAATTGGGCTAAGAACTGTCCAACGCATTATTAAAAACTGGAAGGATAGTGGGGACCCATCGTATTCAAGGAAGAAATGTGTCGGGAAAAAGATCCTGAATGATCGTGATCGGCGATCACTTAAACGTTTGGGCTATGTTTAATAGTGAAAGTAAGAGCATTTCCAGACGCACAATGCGAAGGGAACTCAAGGGATTGGGACTGAACAGCTGTGTAGCTATAAGAAAACCACTAATCAGTGAGGCAAACCACAAAAAAAGGCTTCAATTTGCTAGGGAGTATAAAGATTGGACTCTGGAGCAATGGAAGAAGATCATGTGGTCTGATGAGTTCAGATTTACCCTGTTCCAGAGTGATGGGCGCATCAGGGTAAGAAGAGAGGCAGATGAAGTGATGCACCCATCAGGCCTAGTGCCTACTGTACAAGCCTGTGGGGGCAGTGCTATGATCTGGGGTTGCTGCAGTTGGTCAGGTCCAGGTTCAGCAACAGTATGTGCTCCAAGAATGAGGTCAGCTGACTATCTGAACATACTGACTGACCAGGTTATTCCATCAATGGATTTTTTCTTCCCTGATGGCACGGGCATATTCCATGATGACAATGCCAGGATTCATCAGGCTCAAATTGTGAAAGAGTGGTTCAGGGAGCATGAGACATCATTTACACTCATGGATTGGCCACCAGAGTCCATACCTTAACCCCATTGAGAATCTTTGGGATGTGCTGAAGAAGGCTTTGCACAGTGGTCAGATGCTACCATCATCAATGCAAGAGCGTGGTGAAAAATGTATGCAACACTGGATGGAAATAAATCTTGTGACATTGCAGAAGCTTATCGAATCAATGCCACAGTGAATGGGTGCCATAATCAAAGCTATCGATTATTATCGATTACATATTTTTTTTGGACAGGCAGTGTATTTTGTAAATGATCAGGATTTCAGTATTCGGTTCAGTCTGGGATTCAGACTGCTGGCCTCATGTGGCATTGATGATTCTCACTGGTCCCTCCTTTATTGATTTCTGTGCTTTCAGTAGCAGCGCACTGCACTCGGCTGATGTCTTTGTTTCAGCCACTTAATGGCATTACCTTAAACTCTCTGTATGGCCACTTAGAATAATGTCACAAGACTCCTAACGGCTAAAGCACTGACACATGATTGGAACCAGTCAGTGTAATGTATATGCACAATAGCTCCGATGTTCTGTTCATTTCCGAGGGATAAGAGTTGAAAAGCAACATTTCAGTCACATTTTCCTCATAGCGAGCATTTCAAATGTTACCTACATGTTGAAGAGGTTGTGCAAAATGTATTATCAAAGGTTATGCATCCTCAGAATGATGCACTTGCCCAATGTGCCTATTATTGACTGTGGAGCCCATTTTCCTCAGGGAAATATGGATTGAGTGGGCCTGTAATAGGTACTTATCATTTCCCCATCAGTCTTTGATAAAGTGTCTAGTTTGTATATGCATGATCCTGGGCAGCCACATATATTATTAAACTCCCTTAGGCCTCATGCACAAGGCCATGTCCGTTTTGTGGGCCGCAAAACACGGATGCCGGCCGTGTGCATTCCGCATTTTGCGTCACTGAATGTCTGGCCCTCAATAGACCAGTCCTATCCTTGTCCATGGACAAGAATAGGACATGTTCTATTTTTTTATGGTGCCAAGGGATGAACGTGCAGATGCAGACAGCACACGGAATGCTGTCCACATCTTTTGCCGTCCCATTAAAGTAAATGGGTCCGCATCTGAGATGTGGACCCAAACTATGGTCTTGTACATGAGCCCTAATACTTGTATTCATGGTGCCTACCATCTGTCATCAGGAGGAAATATGGATCAAACAGTGTCTCCACTGAAAAAAACATGCACACAACTGTTGGATGCTTTGCAGTCCGCAAATTGCGGATCTGCAAAACACGGATACTGCCCGTGTGTGTTCCACATTTTACGGAACAGAACATCCTGCCCTCTATAGAACGGTCTTATCCTTGTCCTTAAAACAGGCAAAAGTAGGACATGTGGATTGGATCCGAGCCAAAAATACATTTGCAGCAGTTTTGTGTCTGGTCACAAAATGGCATGTTGACCGAATGGAAGGCGTCCTGATGCATCCTGAACAGATGTCTTTCCATTCAGAATGCATAAGGACAACACGGAATCGTTTTGGCCCGTTTTTGAGATCCTCTGCTGGATCTCAAAACCGGAATGCCAAAACGCATTCATGTTTTGAACCTTTCAATTTAGGCAGGACCAGTCAACAAGTTGACAGGGGAAAGAAAATGCCCTTACAGCTGCAGACCTGCTACAGGGTTACAGACCACTGGTGTAGATGGTGCTGCTTTGCTCTACATTTGATATTTATGGAAGCATAGGCATATCATGCATATATTTTCTATTATTATTGCTGTTCATTATGGAGTAGATTAGACAATAATAAAAATTGTTAGCTGCTCTGTTTGCTAACCGCTAATTTGCCACTCAGATGAGAATATCAAACCTGCATAGTCTATGTCAATCACATAGAGTAGAGAGGGGCGAGCGGCACATAATCTTATATACCTCCTGTCAGAGTGAGGACTATGCCATTAGATATTATGATCCCATGCTGTATTGGAGGAAGTCAGAGGAGGTGCTTGCTGGGAATTTACCTTATTTTTCTTTAAAGAGAATCTGTCATTAGGATTTAGGCTCCCAAACTGCCACCAATCTGTTATCCAGGATGGTGGCAGCTTCACAGTGTTGCTCCTATATATTCTGAGCGATTCAGAATAGGTCAGAAAAAGCGCTTTGCTGTATGTAATCCATTTCAGGAGTCATGAGGAGCTGCTCTTTGGAAGAGTCACGCTGGCCGGTCCCTCTCCTGGCTTGATTGACCTATCACTGGCCTGGTCAGTGCACATCACTTACTGTGCATGCACTTGTGATGACCAGACCTGCAGGAGGTCAATCAAGTCAGGAGGGGGACCAGCCAGCGTGACTCTTCCAGGAGTGGCTCTTCCCCATGACTCCTGAAATGGATTACAATCCAGAAGTCAAAGTGTTTTTTCTGACTTATGCCGAATCACTAAGATGAAGGGATGTCATTGTGAAGCGGCCCCCATCCTGGAGACCAGGTTGATGGCAGCTTGAGAGCCTAAATCCTAATGACAGGTTCCCTTTAACTGTGCAGTAATACATTAATAGCAGGTAATAAAATAAACGGTACAATTATAACAGTTTAATATAGTGACCCAGTAAATAACACATGGACTGAATTGTTTGTTTTAGCTTCTCCTGAGATCCATCTATAAATCATTATTGCTTAGTAGAAACCTGTGTGACTAGCCAGTGCGATGAGCATGATGTGTAACGTCTGGCATATTACAGTGCCACGACTGCCAGATCTGAGGATTGATGGCAAAACATAGCCCAGATTATCTTGTCTGTAAGGTGCTGCCTCAATAAATTGCTCTTTAAATATTTACTTGCACCTTCCTAAAGTGACTCGCTGTTTACCTACTTGGAGGCTTTCTGCAGGAAGCTTTGCAGAGGGCTTTCCAAGCCTGTCTCTTCAATGGTCCCCTGGGGCGCTCTGTGCCGCATCAGCATCCTGGCAACATGACTGATCAACGACTGGCCCCTATTAGTTGATTGCTTGCAGCACAGTTTGTGGGTACTAACTAAGAAATTCATTTCGAGGCCCAGGCAGCATGGATGCAAGGTCTGTTGCTTTGATCAGGGTGAACCTTTTCTAGGTTAGAAACCGTATTGATTTTTGGGTGTCTGATGGGAATTAGATGCAATTATGTAACTCCTAATATGTTGAAAGCAGCAAGATGAATCATTATTAACTGCTGGTGTACCAGCACCTTCTGCATGAAGTCCTTTCTATTTTTATGTCATGTACTACTACCAGATTCTATACGGCTCTCACAGGTCAACACATTTCTCCCACGTTTTTGTTTACAGGGTGACTGATCCTTTTAGTTCTAGGAGGCAGTAATGACTCACGCCAATTCCACGCTGCAGTCGTAATGTGTGGTCCCAGAATACAGCTCTGCTTGGAAGTTACAGTCGTCCCTCCTTTTCTTTTAATAATAAAGTGTGCGTGTCTGTCCCACCTGAAGTAGTCAGGGGCGCATTCACACAGGACTGTAATGGTACAGCATAGAGTTGCGTCATTACTGCACCACAGCAAAAGTATGCAGTTTTTCCTCAGTTGCAACCAAAAATACACATGGAAGGCATTTATTTATTTTATTCATTTATATAGCGATAATATATTACGCAACACTTTACAGACATTAGCATCACCCTGTCCCCAGTGGGGCCCCCATTGAGAATGTCTTTGGAGTGTGGGAGGAAACCCATGCAAACATGGTAGAACATACAAATTCCATGCAGATGTTGTCCTTGGTTGGATTCAAACCTAGGACCCCAGCACTGCAAAGCATCAGTGCTAACCACTGAGCCACCTTGATCAAGACTATTACATCACTATTGGGGCATAAAAAAGTTGCAGGTTATGGCATATGGCATATTTGCACCATAATTTATGACTTTTTGAGCTCCCCGCTTTTCTAAAGTGGTGGGAAAAGGGTGAGGGGCTTTACTATAACTTACTCCAAGTCTACGCCTCTTTTTAGGTGCATCGCACTGCGATGCACATCGAATTAAGACTGGCCTGTGGGAATGGCGGTATTGATAATTCTCCCCCCATGGTACTTGCATATGGGTTTACTGTGATGCTGTAATGGTGCTGAAGGAAAACTTTTGCTCTGAGGGATCTGCATATGGTTTTAGCAAGAAATATGCAGATATCCTATTGACTAGGCATCCGTGCATATCTCGAGAACACAGACGCCTTGTGCCGCTGAGAAGGGACAGGTGGCCTCACGTGCACAGCTCTCATATGCTTTTATGGGATTTCTGAAAATAGCCAAGTAAGTGTATTTTCAGAACACCTATTGAGGTGTATGGAGAGAGTAGTACATGTGCAACCACCTCCCCTCCATTCCAAGAGACATTATTATTATTTTTGTAGCCTTCCTAATGTGAATCCCCTAGTCTCTACTTGAGTAATGCAGGTGGTATTTTCCACACTTACTGCTCTCAGTAGCTCAGGGTTCATATTTGGAAACACCTACACCCCATCACTAAACAAGCATGACTTCCAGCGGTGAAAAAAAAAAAAGCTGGAATACAAAACGTCATCTGAGACGTCTGCTATTTTAAGCCCTAAAGGCAAAAACCGGATTAAAAAGAAACGTTTTATTTTACATGCTGTGGCGAGTTATTGTTACTCACAAAGTGGCTGGACCGCATGTGCGAGGCTTCAGGCAAACTGTTTAGACTTCTTTGATTTGTAATTGACATGTTGAAAACTGTGTTCTAAGCAAGTACTTGGATGGATCTATGACAGCAGGTTTTTAGTATTTCAGTTATTGATACTTATCTAGATAAACTTTTGATGTGAAATGTGACAATTTGGATGTTAAGAAACAGCAATATCATTGTAACATAAAGACTTCAACAAGCAAAAAGACTACGTCTTCTAGTTCCAAATGTTCACCAGACAGCCTGGTCTCAGTGTGAGTTCAGTTCTTTTTGGTATTATTGTGTATTGAACCATCTACATTTATATCCAGCTGTCACCGTCATTACAGAGGAGCCAGGCATTAGATAAAGCTATTACGTTTCCCCATTTATTCATGCGTGTGGTCAAACAAAAATGAAAACGTGATGGTGCTCCTGAATCTTTATGGCAGCGGCAGTCTTCCTGTTATAGGCTCAGCATGGTTTCACACCTCTTCAACACTTATTTTTAGGGGACAGTAAGTAGCTGCCGGAGAGCTATCATTGTCAGCCATGTGAGCAGTTATGCAGCTACTGTTTAATTTGTGTCAGAGACTAAACTTTTATTTGTCCATCAGTGATTTATCTGTTTGGCCTTCACCATAAGTTATAATCTTTATGTATTTTTTTTTATATATCTTTAGCTTTAATTTCCCATATTGTCCAGTTTCTGCAGACTTTCTGTGTGGGTTCCACCCAGTACAGTACAATTGGTTGGGTATTTTATCTTTCGGAAACTATTGAATATCAGTGCACAACTTTGCACCCTTCAGTTAATGCTCCCTTCTGTGAGCCAGGATATGCATGTTGTTGGATGTCCCCAGGACTGAGGAAACTACAAAACAGATCATCACGTACTGCGGAGATTTCACAGTCATCTGAGAGTTTCATTATTTTTTTTTGTAAATGTGGATCTTACTGAGGCAAATACATCTCTGAACAATTGTTACTACGATCATTCATCCCCATAGTTTCCTGTTGGCAGTACATCCCTATTTACACAGGGAGATGCGATGATTTGTTGTATAACATAAAAAAATGAAACACTCAATATACAAGGGTTTTGTTGATTTATTGGGCGATTTGCAGCTACCAACTCCATCAAACTTAATACATTTGTAATCTGGGTGACTGGGCCCTATGACTTCTGTAATCTCTAGTCCGTAATCTGTTGATGAAGAGATGGGTAACGTTTTGGGAGCCCTCATATTTTCAGAAGCCTTGTTATTTGCAAACCTGATGAAGCCGATCAAAGATTTCATATGATATTTTAAAAAATCGCCCATGTTCCTAACAATTGTATCCTATGCTCCACTCTCAGTTATTAGCTGCTTCTCATGATTTAGCTATGAGTAAAATAATGATAGATATGGTAAGTCTAAAATGTCTCTTACTGGTGTTACTTTATGGACTCTGAGATATTCAGAATGCTGTGTAACCCCTGGTGACATAACTTGGCCAAGCTTTCTGAGAAGTTTGGCTGCTGCTGAACATATTATATAGTTTCAAGGACAAGCCATAAATTCGCATTGCAGTAGTGAAAGGTAATTGGACGTCCTCAATAAGCATTTCCTTATTTACAGCGTTCCCATTTATAAGTTCCAAAATGGCTTTCTTCAAGGGGTCTGATCCATATCACTTCAATATTTTCTTTGAATATTTAGTATAATGACTAGTTTTGCTATATCGAAATGTTTGTGCATCCATGTTTGTAGCTTAGTTTATGTAGGCTTGTTATGATGGAATTTCAGGCATTTTTAATTTACAAATCATTCATTCTTTTCAAATTTGAATGCTATACATTGACTGCTTAGGTTGGGTTTACATGACGTTTGTGATGTATGTTTAGCTTGTACTCTAGGAAAGCTCCCAACATACATGCTAAATGTGTGTCTCAATGGGACTCTATGGGCAATGGATGCCACAGGCTATGTGTAATGTATATATCCTGGTGTATACATTGAACAAGGATCATAAACATTATGTAATTAGAGATTCAATAACAGGGCTATGCTTTTTGATAGTCCTGAGACCCCCTCTCCTCTAGGCTACATGCATAGAGTGCTGCTGAATATTATTTTTGTCCATTCTAAGGAACCAGAAATGCAGTGATATAGTACGTGAATTTATACAATGATTATCTGCAGAGTTAGAAAACTCTATACCATCTACATGTGCTGTGTGCAGAATCTCCATTGTATTCCTATGAGATATAGCTTCACACTGCTCTTCCTGCCTCCTGCTTGTAAAAGCTGACAAGGAGAAACCTACCACAAAGAAAGGCTGAAGGTGCATCATAAAAAAAAATACACTGAGAATCTGCAGTGTGAGTTAGGGTTGTATTATGCTGGCTGAGGGTTGGCTAGATCATTGCTAACAAGCCTTCGAAGGAACACTCATTAACGATGATCTTCCTGTGTAAAGTTGCCGCCGATTACCTAATGAACAAGCAAAATGTTTGTTCATCTGGTATTCATATATTTTGTACAGTCACAATAATTGTTTGCCGGCAGCAGATAGCGCTGTCTAGAAAATGAATTCTGTATGGAGACAAGCTATGGCTTTAGCGATCGCTCCTCCCCATACTGTAGAGAAGATCGCTGCATGTAATAGCAGCGGTCTCCTCCACTATCAAGCAGGCGATTGTCGGGAAGTGCACTGTTTGTGAGAAAAAATTGAGGGGGAGATTTATCAAACTGGTGTAAAGTAGAACTGGCTTAGTTGCCCATAGCAACCTATCAGATTCCACCTTTCATTTTCCAAAGGAGCTGTGAAAAATGAAAGGTGAGATCTGATTGGTTGCTATGGGCAACTAAGCCAGTTGTACCTTACACCAGTTTGATAAATGACCCCCAGAGTCTCATAAACCTCTACAACCAAACATGTCTATCTAGCTGAGCAAGATTTAATGCTGCCCAAATCTCCCTGATGGCTTCCTTTTGTGGTGTTGACTTTGCCCTTACAAGTTTTCAATAAAGAAAAGGAAATGTGTACAGGAAATAGAGAATATTCTCCTTCCCTCAGAAAATGTAGAGTTTTTTTATCAGTTCCAGACTTCAGTGGAATCTGAAAAGCAGAAAAAAAGTCTTCTTTATCCAGTATGCCAGTCAGTCAGTGAAATCTCCCCTTTGTAATTGTGTTGAACAAGGCTTCCCAGACTCTAACAAGTGCAATGAAAGGTAAGCGCCCCAGTCTACCAGCATTACCGCATACAAGGAGTGTATCTGGGAAATGCGTAATGCAAGTAATCGCTTATTAAAAATGTAAGGGGTTGTGCCATTGTGAAATGTTATGCATTGCATGAGTCAGCATGAAAAATAAATTACAAAAATGCTACAGTTGTGAGATATTCCCTTTATTATAATGGTGCCCCTGGTGTTTAATCTGCATGGTAATGTGCACACTCATCTACTGCGCTGGATGAGCATGACTGCAGATGCTTAGTCCCATTTCTTCTACTGCCATCAGCCATATCTACCGTTAGAAGCTGTGACAGTTACAGGGAGAAAAAAACGTGCTCCCTGAGCTGTGATAGGGAGATAGCTGCAGCCGAAAGGATACACCCCCTGAGCAGTTATACGGAGAGAGTTGCAGCAGAAAGGATACACACCCCTGAGCTGTCAGCTTGAAATAAATCTAGCAGAGCAGTAAATGGGACACACACTGGATCCATGCAAGGTACAGGGCTGGTTCTAGCTTTGTTAGAAAGCAGAGGCGAATTAGCTATAGACCTTACAGGGAAATTTCCCAGGGGGCCACCTGAGCCCTCCTCACGGCCGGCCAGTGGAAGTTTTTGGGGATGTATTTTGTGCTGCTGGGAGTATTTTGTGGTGGACTGTGGTATTTGGCTCTGCTGGGGTGGTATAATGTGCCACATTATGGTACTGCTGGCCCTGCCTTCCATCAATTTGGACACGACTACAAAACGGGGCCAGTTTTAGTATTTTTTCCAGGGCCACGTCCTGATCTGTATGATGTCTTTTTTTTAGCCCTCTTTAAGCTTCATAGTCAGGTCCATTCCAAACGTTGCCATTTGTCTCCATATCCCTCAATGACTTGAGGGTGTAATGCAGTAGGAGTCTAGCAGTAAAGGCAGGATACCACTCTGGCCTAGTGATTCAAGGCTGGTAAGCCTGGTATTATTTGTAGCTATAATGAGCAGGGAAGGGATTGTTTGCATTTCTTGATTATACTGTATATGTTCTTGCTTTCATGCAAGGCTGGATTAGTCTTCTATTATCAGCATCTGTGCTTCCACTACTACTACTACTACTACACTACTACATTGCCTTTCAGAACCAGCCTGTTACACAGTCTACATGAAAGTAAATCACAAGCCAGCGTGTGAAAGTTACTATGCTTTGTTTCTATTTTACCATAATTATAATACACTGCCTGTCCAAAATAAAAAGTCGCCACCTGGATTTAACTAAGCAAATAGTTATGAGCCTCCTATTGGATAATTACTACATGGGCGATTATCTTCCAGCTGGCAACAAGTAATTTAACCACAACTGGTGCAATGAGTTGCTTCTCATTTCTTAAACAACCATGTCGAAAGACACATCTCGTGGTCGTGGAAAAGATGTTAGTCTGAGAAGGGTCAGATCATTGGCATGCATCAAGCAGAGAAAACATCTAAGGAGATTGCAGAAACTACTAAAATTGGGCTAAGAACTGTCCAACGCATTATTAAAAACTGGAAGGATAGTGGGGACCCAACGTATTCGAGGAAGAAATGTGGCGGGAAAAAAAATCCTGAATGATCGTGATCGGCGATTACTTAAACGTTTGGTGAAATCAAATTGAAGAAAAACAACAGTAGAACTCAGGGCTATGTTTAATAGTGAAAGTAAGAGCATTTCCACACGCACAATGCAAAGGGAACTCAAGGGATTGGGACTGAACAGCTGTGTAAAAAAAACACTAATCAGTGAGGCCAACCAGAAAAAAAGGCTTCAATTTGCTAGGGAGCATAAAGATTGGACTCTGGAGCAATGGAAGAAGGTCATGTGGTCTGATGAGTTCAGATTTACCCTGTTCCAGAGTGATGGGCTCATCAGGGTAAGATAAGAGGCAGATGAAGTGATGCACCCATCATGCCTAGTGCCTACTGTACAAGCCTGTGGGGGCAGTGCTATGATCTGGGGTTGCTGCAGTTGGTCAGGTCTAGGTTCAGCAACAGTATGTGCTCCAAGAATGAGGTCAGCTGACTACCTGAACATACTGAATGACCAGGTTATTCCATCAATGGATTTTTTCTTCCCCGCCGTAATCAAAGCTAAAGGCGGTCCAATGAAATATTAGAGTGTGTGACCTTTTTCTTTTTTATTGGTGGCGACTTTATTTTGGGACATGCAGTGTATATTCTATGTATGGTTTATAATGGAGGCGTAAACCATGTATGTAATTTCCATTGGATATTGGTGGGAGTACCCCACCTCTACACCCCTACCTCTTCTGACCACTGACACTGACCGCTAGCCATGTCATCAAGGCTGAGATTGTATAAAGACATGGCTGTGCTTGTCCGCAGCTCTCTACATGCCAACTACAGCATAAAATCTGTGGGCCAGTCAGTGTGCAAGAGACCAAAGGCCCATACATACATTATATATCAATTCCACAAGGTTTTCAAGATCTCTGCTTGTTGTTTTTTAGGACAATTTGGCATGGTCATGTGCTGATCACACAGATGCATGGCTTGTTCTTAGCCACAGTACATTTAGCAGATTGTGAGCCTGGGGGCATTTTACTATTCAGTGACCACCAGCAGAGATCTTTAAACACCAGAACCCCTAGAAGAATATGAGATAATTACATCATTTTCTTAATTAAACAATGGCCATTAATTGTTGAAACTAGGGTTCATGCACGCGACCATGGTTTTTGTCCACATCCTATCCGCATTTTTTACAACACACCATGTGCAGTCCACATCCGTATGTCCATTCCGTGGCCCCGCGAAAGAGAATGAACATGTCCTAAGGATAAGGCATTTGTGAAGGAGTGGCAAAAAATGGTGACAGGCTCTCAGCCAGTAACCGTGCTTTGCAGATCCGCAATTCGTGGACTGCAAAACTGGCTACGGCCAAGTGCATGAACCATTACACTGCACAATTTATCAGGCAATTGGTTCCTTCCTATCAATCTCCTGCTTGTCAGTGAACGAGACCACTGTATTTACATGCAGCGATTTCCCCCACAGTATGGGAAGGACCGATCACTAATGCTATTGCTCATCCCCATACAGAATCATTGTTTGCCAGATGCTTAGATGGCACGTTCTGCTGCTGCCAAATGACGATTTAGGTGACTGCAGAAACAAGCATGTGCTTGGTCATCGGGTAATTGGCAGGACCCCATTACACTGGCAGATCATCGCTAACGACCTTTCCTAGGAATCTGGCTGATGCTCGCCTACTGTAAAGGGTCCTTTAGTCTTTATCATTTCTAACATGTAGTGGGGTGGCAGCTGGTACAATGACAATATTGGTTGTCAATCAGCTTTCCACAAATACTGGAGAGTTATATACATTATATACGTTAAATCTACATTGAATTAGATTGCTTTCCTTGCCCCTTTCTCTGTCAGTCCTCACTATAGTTCTGGTATTCTATTCAAAAACCTAGAAGCCCAGTAGAGGGTTTAAACCAGGCATCCTCAAACTGCGGCCCTCCAGCTGTTGCAAAACTACAACTTCCAGCATGCCTGAACAGTCTATAGGTATCAGCCTACAGCAGGGCATTGTGGGAGTTGTAGTTTTACAACAGCTGGAGGGCCGCAGCTGTTTTGGAATCAGAAGCATGTAATTAAAGTACTGAGATCCCTAAAAACTAACTGCAGTAAAAAAAATCTAGTTGGTGACTTGTCCTGTACATAGTATTTTAGCTCTGGCCTTAGTGGTGCCCTTGTAATCCACCATAACATGAAGAGAACAGTGTGTGTGTTCCAGATGAACGTACACAATAGAAGATTTCATCCTAGCACCATGTGCATATAGAAACCGTCATTTATTTAATCTCTCTCCCCTTTTTTCTTTTGTTTCTTTTTGCCGCTTTCTAAATCAGATCCCAGGAAAGAGTACGTTTGCAAGATTAAACGTCCCTTTTTAACATTGTTCAAATACCACGAGATTAGTTTCCAAGGAGACCAAAGATGGTTGCCATAGGCACCAGGGGCCCAGGAATTAGGATTGCAAGTTTTTTTTTTTTTAACCCAGTCACGCATATAACAGCTAACCAGAGCCATACTGCAGTCTGCTAATAAGCTGAAATGAAAGAGTTACCTCACTAGATCTGCTTTTATCGCCTCATAAATTCCTCTCCTTCACTGCTGAGGTGACAGATAACTGAGACAATTCTGAAATGACGTTCTCCTAATTGAATATGGCATAAATGGCGTTCCTCCCAGTAAACATTCTTTGTATTGAGCTCTTGTGAAGGACTGAGGTAAATGATCGCATTCTGGCAATTTTTTTTGCAGTGGAAAAATGCAGCATCCCGATTATAATCTTATTCACATTTAGGGCTCGTTCACACGAACGTGCCTTTTTTTGCGGTCCGCAAATTGCAGATCCGCAAAAAATAGATGCCGCCCGTGTGCCTTTCGCAATTTGTGGAACGGAACAGGAGGCCCATTATAGAAATGCCTATTCTTGTCCGCAAAACGGACACGACTAGGACAGGACTCATTATTTTTGAGGGTCCACGGAACGGAGCAACAAATGCGGACAGCTCACAGAGTGCTGTCCGCATCTTTTGCAGACCCACTGAAATGTATGGTTCCGTATACAGAATAAAAATACGGTCATATACGGAACGCAAAAAATGTTTGTGTGCATGAGCCCTTAGGGTTTAGTAATGACATATTTTTTTTAGCGCTTGTTTCGTTCTCTCTAAAACTGCAGCATGTCCTGTCTGTAGCAGGTAATGTTTTTTACATGCCGTTTTTTTATACCGGTTTTCCATAGAATCAGTTTTAGGGACATTTTCTAGTACTGTTTCTTTAAAGGGGTTGTGCAGGGTCATAATATTGATGACCTGTCCTCAAGATAGGTCCTCAATATCAGATTGGCATAAAGCGTACCATTCACTTGAGTGCAATGCTGCTACAATCTAGACGGCGCGTAGGTGAGCGTTGAGGAGGAGGCAGCGCTTGCACAAGTAACTAAAGCCTCTTTAAACAGTTGATGGCCAGGGTGACGCCATTCTGATATTTATTGATCTATCCTGAGCAAGGCATCAATAATTATGATGGGGTTCAGTCACATCCATATTTCAACCCCAAACTCAATGTGTGGCCCCTTAACAGGGGTTATGTAATACCCCTAAGGGAGTTGCTTGCAGTAAGGGGGGGGGGGGGGGGGATTTCTTAGACAGCGTGACATTACCCAATCAATGATCATTTTATATGGATGTACCCCTTTGAGGACAATGGTAACACCTAATTTTCAATGTATTCATATTTTTCTAGGAGAAATAATAGAGGAGCATAATAAGAAAAGATGCTCCAGAATTGTTATATTATGGCTAATACAAGTATTTGCTAAAATAGACGCGTCAGGAGAGTTATAGGTACTATTTCAGTAATTGTCAGCTGCTTGCTGCTAGATCTTGATTATGTAATATGCTTACCTAGATGTGCTCCAGAAGCATCTGACTTGGACAGCCACTACTGCTTCACTCCTCTTGGTGACACTGGTGGGATTGTCGGGTGGTTCATGCACAGAACACATGGCTGTCAGGGCTATTTTTGTGAACTGGACTCGGATTGTACTGTATTTGACCAGTCTTCTGGATTACTCATCTCTTTTGCTTCTTTGCACTGCTTTGACCCTGGATTGTGGAACTGCCTGTTTGTCTGCCATTCTGTTAGTTCTTGTATTCTCCTGGTTTGACCGTGCTCTGACCCATCTACGATCTTGGATTTTGACTTGGCTGTGACATTTTTCCTGGTGTCATACAGTACTGACCCTTGGCTTTGTTTGGTATTTTATGCTCCACCAGTCAGCAACTACTTTACAGGCTCAACCATGAGATTCCTGTATAGGGGTTAAAGGATGAAAACCTGGGGTTCCTTAGATTCCACTAAACAGAGTGGTCTTCAGACCATATGTTTTGTGGTATAGCAGCAGTCAGTATGGCCAGGTTCACATCTGCGTTGTGAACTTCAGCAGTCTGTTCCGGTCACTGTATCTGGCATATACAGTGGAGGAAATAATTATTTGACCCCTCACTGATTTTGTAAGTTTGTCCAATGACAAAGAAATGAAAAGTCTCAGAACAGTATCATTTCAATGGTAGGTTTATTGTAACAGTGGCAGATAGCACATCAAAAGGAAAATCGAAAAAATAACTTTAAATAAAAGATAGCAACTGATTTGCATTTCATTGAGTGAAATAAGTATTTGAACCCTCTAACAAAAAAAGACTTAATACTTGGTGGAAAAACCCTTGTTTGCAAGCACAGAGGTCAAACGTTTCTTGTAATTGATGACCAAGTTTGCGCACATTTTAGGAGGAATGTTGGTCCACTCCTCTTTGCAGATCATCTCTAAATCCCTAAGGTTTCGAGGCTGTCTCTGTGCAACTCTGAGCTTGAGCTCCCTCCATAGGTTTTCGATTGGATTAAGGTCCGGAGACTGACTAGGCCACTCCATGACCTTAATGTGCTTCTTCTTGAGCCACTCCTTTGTTGCCTTTGCTGTATGTTTTGGGTCATTGTCGTGCTGGAACACCCATCCACGACCCATTTTCAGTTTCCTGGCAGAGGGAAGGAGGTTGTCGCTCAGGATTTCACGATACATGGCTCCGTCCATTTTCCCGTTTATGCGAATAAGTTGTCCTGTGCCCTTAGCAGAAAAACACCCCCAAAGCAAAATGTTTCCACCCCCATGCTTGACGGTGGGGACGGTGTTTTGGGGGTCATAGGCAGCATTTTTCTTCCTCCAAACACAGCGAGTTGAGTTAATGCCAAAGAGCTCTATTTTGGTCTCATCAGACCACAGCACCTTCTCCCAGTCACTCTCTGAATCATTCAGGTGTTCATTGGCAAACTTCAGACGGGCCTGCACATGTGCCTTCCTGAGCAGGGGGACCTTGCGAGCCCTGCAGGATTTTAATCCATTGCGGTGTAATGTGTTTCCAATGGTTTTCTTGGTGACTGTGGTCCCTGCTAATTTGAGGTCATTAACTAACTCCTCCCGTGTAGTTCTAGGATGCTTTTTCACCTTTCTCAGAACCATTGACACCCCACGAGGTGAGATCTTGCGTGGAGCCCCAGAGCGAGGTCGATTGATGGTCATTTTGTGCTCCTTCCATTTTCGAACAATCGCACCAACAGTTGTCACCTTCTCTCCCAGCTTCTTGCTAATGGTTTTGTAGCCCATTCCAGCCTTGTGCAGGTCTACAATTTTGTCTCTGACATCCTTGGACAGCTCTTTGGTCTTTCCCATGTTGGAGAGTTTGGAGTCTGCTTGATTGATTGATTCTGTGGACAGGTGTCTTTTATACAGGTGACTAGTTAAGACAGGTGTCCTTAATGAGGGTGACTAATTGAGTAGAAGTGTCTAACCACTCTGTGGGAGCCAGAACTCTTAATGGTTGGTAGGGGTTCAAATACTTATTTCACTCAATGAAATGCAAATCAGTTGCTATCTTTTATTTAAAGTTATTTTTTCGATTTTCCTTTTGATGTGCTATCTGCCACTGTTACAATAAACCTACCATTGAAATGATACTGTTCTGAGACTTTTCATTTCTTTGTCATTGGACAAACTTACAAAATCAGTGAGGGGTCAAATAATTATTTCCGCCACTGTATGTCGGCTTTCAGTCGGAGAAAAAATACTACATTCAGCATTTTTTTTGTCCGGGTGAAAGCTGGCATATATGCCAAAAAGTAGCTGGATCCCATTATAGTGAAGGGAGATTCGGCGGTGCGTGATGGTATCTGGCTATGACGGATACAGTCAGACTGCTGGAGTTCACAACTCAGATGTGAACACTGCCTAAGGGCTCATTCACACGACCGCTGGTGTCCCGTTCCTGTATTGCAGACCGCATTTGCGGATCCGCAATACACGGGCGCCATTCCGTTGTCATTCCGCATGGGGACAACAACGGTCGTGTGAACGAGCCCTTACCCTAAGTTCACACCTGAGCGTTTTACAGCGCGTTCAAACGCGCTGTAAAACGCTCAACACGTGTAAAACGCCCAACGCATAAACAAGTTCTTGAGCTTTTTTTTGAGCGTTTGTCGCGCGTTTTGGCCATAGACTCATTGGACAACACTGCAGTCAATCACACAAACGCGCGTTTACTATTGCAAAAACGCGCATAAAAACGCGCAACAAATACACGCGTAAAACGCGCATCTCAGAAACGCTCAGGTGTGAACCCAGGGTAATAGAGATTTTCTAGGAGATAAATGATCTCGGTAAAAGCCCTAAATCAATAACCCTGGGTTCACACATGAGCGTTTCTGAGACGCGCGTTTTGTGCAATAGTAAACACGCGTTTGTGTGATTGACTGCAGTGTTGTCCTATGAGTCTATGGCCAAAACGCGCGACAAACGCCCCAAAAAAAGCTCAAGAACTTGTTTATGCGTTGGGCGTTTTACAGCACGTTCAAACGCACTGTAAAACGCTCAAGTGTGAACCAGGGCCATAGGGAAGCATTGGTTTTCACGTGTTGAGCGTTTTACAGCGCGTTTGAACGCGCTGTAAAACGCTCAGGTGTGAACTTAGGGTTATAGCAAGCTTATTCTCCCTTAAATACTGAGTGGAATCGGTAAAGAATGGAGACTTGCAACCTGGAAAATAAACAAGCTCCTACTATATTGTCTTCCATCACAATTTCCTCGTTTTCTGCAAGCCACCCAATTTTCGTTCAGTGTCTCGGCACACTGAGCTCTGCTGACAGTTGTGTGAGAACCCCACAGATGCAAATATCTATTAGCATGGCATAGAATAATCACATAGATTTACCACATACTGGTGGCCAGACTACTTATATTCAAGGGTTTTTGTTTTTCTGTAATGAATCATTAAATAATGTTCTGATTTCTTTCAACCATGTAAATCATTCGCTTTCTTACTTATTTTGGAAATAAAAATACATACTTTATGGAACTTTGTGGCTTAACCAGAAAAATACAAATCCACAAATGAATAAGATTAGATATAAATGGATGGCCAAATGTGCCCACGTTATGCTTCTACAACAAACTACAATAAACCATTTGTATTATTAAAATATATTTGCATAATAAATAGGATGCTGACATTTGGTACAATCATTTAAAGGAATTCTCCTGGAGATAAGGGGGTTATCCCACAAAGTATTACTATGCAGTGAGTAGGACATTTCAAATGCACTATTGTTGCAATATACATGCAATACAAACTTTAAGGGGGCATTTATTAAGACCAGAGTTTTCCACGCCTTGAGTCCCTCTGCGCTGCCGGAGGAAGCCATTTTTCAAGCCAAAAACCGGTGTGGAAAATTATAAAAGACCTGGGTTTGCAGGACCACCCACTCTCCCCACACACACACAACTACCACTTTTCTCACCTCTTCTGAAAAGTGGCGTGCGCAGGAAAAGGTTGTAGATTTTTCCACAAAAGGGAAGTGCGACAAAAACTGCAACATTAATACGCCACTATTGTCGCGTATATCAGGTAATAAATGTCCCACAACGTTTTTTTTTATGTACATTACATTTTGCTCTGTAGTAGTGCCCATTGCTCTTTCTCTTGTAGCTGAAATTCTGGTCTACCTTCTCCCGGATTCAGCTGTGGACCGACATGCTCAGTAACTTTCCTGCTGTCTTCCTGCTCTTGGTGCTGACATAGTGATCTCATGGTGAAGCATCCCAAATATCTTCCATTCATTCATTGGTCCATACTGTTAAATTCATAGAAATATATACTTATATCTCTGTCTGGACCATTGAGAAGACAATTGGGGTGGAGCACTGCATGCAGGCCAAGTAATCCAAGAGAGTATAGGACCACACTGGCCACCATATCAAGGATCCTCCCAATCCTCAGCAAACTTCAAACATAAATGATACAGTCCATTCCACTAAATCCATTTATTTTACCAATTCGTAAAATATAGCACATTCTTATAAAAGATGGTATTTCAGGAAATTTCACAGAAAGTGCATAGGAGTACAGTGCTGTTGCAGTAATACTTTTCTTCTATGCACCTTTTATGGACTTTGAGGAAATATTGCCGTTTATAAGAATGTGCTATATGTTATGAATTGGTGAAAAACAAATGTAAATGGATTTATTGGACTGGCCTGTGTCATCTGCGTTTGAAGTGGAGTGTTGCATACTATAGTGCTACTTATTCGTGAAATCGCTGGCACTGTGTGTGAGAGACTATTTTCTATGCAGGGGAGGAAGACAGGAGAACAAAGTTTCCACAACTAAGGGCTCGTTCACACGACCGTTGGTGTCCCGTGACCTCAAATTGCGGTCCGCAATGCACGGGCACCTTCCGTGGGGCAGGCGCATGGGGGTCGCAGATCCATTCACTTGAATGGGTCAGCGATCCCTCCGTTCCGCAAAAAGTTAGAGCATGTTCTATCTTTTTGCGGTGCGGAGGAACGGAACGGAACCCCAGAAAACACTCCGTAGTGTTCCGTTCCACACCGTTCCACATCTCCAGATTTGCGGACCCATTAAAATCAATGGGTCCGCATCCGTGATGCGGAATGACAACGGAACAGTGTCCGCAATACGGGAACGGGACACCAATGGTCGTGTGAACAAGCCCTAAGATAGCAGGGTTAGGCCTCATGCATTTTTTTTTGTTTACGCTCCGGTTTTTTTTGCGTTACGTTTTATGGTCCGTATACGGAAACATTCATTTCAATGGGTCTGCAAAAAAACCGGCAAAAAATGGAAAGTACTCCGTATGAATTCTGAATTCCGTTTCCGTATTTCTGTTTTCCGTACAGTTCAAAGATAGAACATGTCCTATTCTTGTCCGCATAAAGGACAAAGATAGTACTGTTCTATCAGGGGCAGGCTTTTCCGTTCCGCAAAAAACGGAATGCACACGGATGTCATCCGTATTTTTTTGCGGACCGCAAAACACTGGATTAGCCGTACAGTCGTGTGCAATAGGCCTTATAAGGAGCTCACTGCAGTGCAATAGTAGGAGATGCAGGGGCCTTGTGGTAACTTGTAATGAGCTGCTGCCCACTCACAGAATCTGAAGAGACCAGAGTGCAGATGGGTGAGTATAGAAGCTATAGCGGGAAAAATGACACTGGAGAACAGAATATTTTTTTTTTGCATTGATATACTTAAAATAATGGTATCCAATTAAAGGGCTTGTCCGGGTTCAGAGCTGAACCCGGACATATTCCCATTTTCATCCTGGCAGCCCCCCTGACATGCGAATCGGAGCAGTTCATGCTCTGATGCTCTCCTATGCCCTGTACTTAATCGCGCAGGGCAAATACATTTTTAGGAGTTCCGGTGATGTACCAGGGCTCTCCATGGGGCTGCCAGGAACACCGGTGATGTCACCGGCACTGATGGGCGGGATTTAGCGCTGCTCTAGCCAGTAAAACGGCTAGGGCAGCGCTAAAGCCCGCCCATCAGAGCCGGTGACTTCACCGAAAAACACTGCCGGACGGAAGTTTCCGCCCGCAGTGTGTTATTGAAAACAAGAGTCCGTGCCCTGCTCGATTTAGCGCAGGGCAAGGGAGTGCATCAGAGCATGAGATGCTCCGATGCTAACCTCAGGGGGGCTGTCTGGGTGAAAATGAGGGTATGTCCGGGTTTAGCTCTGAACCCGGACAACCCCTTTAATCCAGATATATTTTATTTTAGTTTGTGAGAATTGTTTTATTTTCTTGAACAGAAAAATAATCCACTTAGGCGCTGTTCAGATCTGCACATTTATTTCCATTGTGCTGCCCCATTATAGGAGCAGAACACTGAAAATAACATTAGCACCGGATCTGCTGCTCGACAGACACAAATAGCCCCCGAAGGATCCAATTGACTGTAATTGAGTCTGTTTCATCAGGGAGCTCGACATTTCATGGGATCTGTAACCGAGGCCTCGAACATAATATGGTGCTCAGGAATAATTGGTGCTTTCAAATAAATAATAATATTCCTAATTATGTAGATATTTGTACGCATTTCTCATAACATCGAGAGACTATGATTAAAGAATAATATTAATTCTACAGTAGACATTTTTTGGTTGCCTATAGATGCATAACAATTTAATTTAATATTGAAGTCTTTTCCCCCCTCCCCTTGCCATAATGGACAAGAACACGTACTTCACCACCCCCTTTGATGCAGATCTCCCTGTTAATGAGGTTTACTTGACAGGGCTGCAGAGAAAGACGCTCATTGATTTCAGCAGGTTTCCACAGTGATTGTGTACACTCTGTTTTCATTGCTTGGCTAGGAAGTGGACACTCAGTGCTTGCTAAACACTTCAGCTATATCCAAACCCACTTTGCTTTCTTGGAGGTCATTGCCAAGTAATTGTCTTGGCATTTTTTCTAGTTGTGCTGGAGTGGGTGCTATGGATCATCATAGTTTGTGATGTTTTGTAATAAAACCTCTGTTTTCTATGCTGGAACATGTCCCATAATGCATGACCACTGTATGCATCCCTGCTATTTAAGTACTCTTCTTCTGACCCCTAATGAAAGTTTCTAAGCGACTAGCAATGGTTTATCCCCCTTTATTCAGAAATGCTTTAATAAGAGACAGGGAGAAGTTTCCACTAGGTGGCGCTCCTCTGGCTTTTCCCCACCCAGCTTGGCTTGATTGACACTTTGCCTATTTGCAGAAGCTAGAGAAGATCCTCCCTGAAGATACTTCTCCCCAAATCTGCCTCTTTTTGAAACTATGTATTCTCTGGGACTGTGCAGTGTGTCTGAGTAATTCTCAGGACAGATTTATTGCGACTGTAGTCTTATACTGAAGATGGTCAGAGTGAAATGCGTCAAATTATTTGAGATGCACACCTCTAGTGGTGCCTCTTGGACTGTCTTAAAGCCAGAAAATGAGCATGCATATATTTGCAAAGGTAAATTTAGTCATTTTCTGGCTTTAACCCCGTAAACTATGGGGTTATGTGTTAAGCACGTGTTAAGCCTCCATATGGCAGAGTCAATCAGCCCACAATTTACTTACAGCCAGGCTCACACTATAATGGATGAGATTGGGGATAAAATCGATCCCGTCCATTTAATCCCCCAGATGCTGTGCTCAGTTTAGGCAGGGTTGCCAACCGTCCAGAAATTTCTGGATAGTTCGTAAAAATAGGCAACTTTTTTCCTGTGTCCGTAAAAAAAAAATTGTGTCCGTGATTTAGATTATTTTGGTGGTGATTATCGTCATTTTACAGCTCACAGTAAATTCTGGTAATGAGTACTTATCAGTATATTAAGCTGTAGGCATTTATCACTTATAATCTTTATAATTTATTATGGTTGTCCAATTTGTCCGTAAAATGTTGGCTGTCCGTGACTTTGGGATAAATTGTCAAGAAAAAAAATTCTGGTTGGCAACCCTGAGTCTAGGTGGTTAGACAGACACACTCTTACCCCCTGTGCAAATGCAGTTGTAGGGGTGCCAGTGGGTTGCCTTGGGACTAACAAATGCCCTGGGACGGGCACAGGCACAGCCTGAGGGCTCATTCGCACGACCGTATTTTCTTTCTGTGTCCATTCCATTTTTTTTTGGTGGACAATACGTGGAACCATTCATTCTAATGGGTCCGGAAGTAACTCCATGTGCATTCCGTTTACATATGTCCGTATTTCTGTTCCGCAAAAAAATAGAACATGTCCTGTTATTGCCCACATTACAGACAAGGATAGTACTGTTCTATTAGGGGCCAGCTGTTCCGTTCCGCAAAATACTGAATGCAAAATACTGCAAAATACATATGGTTGTGTGCATGAACCCTAATAGACATCCTGTCAGTTTTACACTGGCATGCTATTGTGAATTAGTATACTGAGTATAACAAAGTATTATAAAAGTGCTGAACTCATATTGTGAAAAGAAGTTAATATGGATACAGTAAAAATAAATCCATAAAAAGTTGTTTTGTTTTGTAAAAGTGGTAAAAAAAAGAGTACATTCAAAAAAATACTTGTAACTGCAATTGCGGACAAGAAAAGGCATTTTCTATGAGAGTGCCGGCGTCCGGCACATTGCCGGTTTCGGCAGACTCCATTCAGACGTCCGTAGTGCATTGTGGATCCGGCCCGGCTGGCACCCCCATAGAAATGCCTATTGTTATCCACAATTGCGGACAAGAATAGGACATGCTTTATTTTTTTCCAGGGCTGCGGACCGGAAGATCGGGGCCGCGCTCCCGAAATGCGGATGCTGTCCGCATGTCTTCCGGCCCCATAGAGAATGAATGGGTCTGAACCCGTTCTGCATAATTGCGGAACCATTCTACGGACGTCTGAGTGGAGCCTTATAGGCACTTTTCAGAAGTTGTGAGAGGAGTCAAGTCACAAATGATAGAGCAGACATGGTATGCAGCATAATTTGCAACTGCTTTTTGGCTGAAAATCAATTAATCAACTCACCCTTAGCTCTCTGTAATTAGGAGCCTGTTGGTACTTCATGCTGCCACTAGTTAGGGTAGCAACAAACTGATAAGTTCACTTTAAATATGTACAAAACAGAAAATCATAAAATCCATCTCCAAACTCACCACTCACATTTTCTTTGTCTGCTTGAAGTAGAATTACCAGCAAAATGTTTATTCTCTGACCTGCTAGAAAGTGACCAACTTTCTGATCTCCAGCTGACACAGGACAGAAAGTCAGTTACTCTCTATTCTTTCCTCTGAGTGAGACTGAGGCTTCCATAGGAATAGATAGAGAAAGTGACTTCCTGTCCACACTGTTGTCTCAGTTGGAGAGTCTGATTGCTGGTCACATGACACAGGTGAGAAGCATTATGGAGGTATAACTCACAAATACAGCCACTGGTAAGAAGATAACATTCACTACAGACTACATCATGTACCTTTCTAACAGGTCAGAGAATAAAGTTATGGACGGGAGTTCTTTAACTCCTTCCCAACATATGACGTAATAGTCCGTCATGGCGGCAAGTGACTTGCCACATTTTGATGTACTATTACGTCATGGTGATCAGACGGGCACCGGAGTGCTGCGCACCTGATCACTGCAGGGGCCCAGCAGTCCCTGATATCCGGGCCCCTGCTGAATCGATGTAAAAGCCGATTCCGGCGGATTAATCCCTTCTATACCGCGGTCAGCGCTAAAGAAGGTGCATACGGCGAGTGAGGGAACCCATCGGGTCCCCACCCTGCTGTGGCGGAGTCCCGATGGGTGAGAAGGCAACCCGATGCCGTGCACAGGCTGCCCAATGCCTTGCACGGCATCGGGACCTGCCTTCTACGGGGGCCGAGGAGATCCAGCCTCAGGCTGGGTCTCCTAGGCAACCTGTTATTGTATGACTCAGTGTCATACACTAACAGGCAATGTATTACAATACAGATTGTAATGTATTGCAGAGGAGATCAGACCCTCAAAAGTATGATTTTATTATAAAAACTAGAAGAAAATAAAGGAAAAAACACACATATTAGGTATCACCATGTCCGTTACGACCGGCTCTATAACTATATCACATTATCCAGCACGTCCGATAAACACCATAAAAAAAATTAAACTGTGTCAAGAAAAAAAGCCATTTTTTGTAACTTAACATCACATAAAGTGCAACACCAAGTGATCCAAAAGGAATATGCCCCCCAAAATAGTACCATTTAAACCGTCACCTCATCCCGCACTTAAGACAATTGGTCAAAAAATTAAAAAGCTATGGCTCTCAGACTATGGAGACACTAAAACATCATTTTTTGGGGTTTCAAAAATGCTATTATTGTGTAAAACTTAAATAAATAAGAAAAAGTATACATATTATGTATTGCCACGTCCGTAACGATCTGCTCTATAAAAATGTCACATGACCTAACCGCTCAGGTGAACGCTGTAAAAATTAATATATAAAAACTGTGCCAAAACAACCCATTTTTTTGGTCACTTTGCCCCATAAAGTGTAATATTGAATGATCAAAAAATCATATGTACCCAACAATGGTACCAATAAAAACATAAACTCTTCCTGCAAAAAACAAGCCCCTGCACAAGACAATCGGCAGGAAAAAAATAAGGCGTTCAGTAAATGGAGATACAAAAACATAATTGTTTTTCAAAAATGCTTTATTATGTAAAACTGAAACAAACAAACAAACAAAGTAGACATATTTGATATTATTGTGTTCATAGCAACCTGCTCTATAAAAATAGTACATGATCTACCCTGTCAGATGAATGTTGTAAAAAATAAAAACGGTGCCAAAACAGCCATTTTTTGTTTACCTTGCCTAAAAAAGTATATACTATAGAGCAATTAAAAGTCATATGTACCCCAAAATAGTACCAGTAAAACTGGCACCTTATCCCCTAGTTTCCAAATTGTGGGAGTTTCTACTGTAAAGGTGCATCAGGCGGGCTTCAAATGGGACATCGAAATGACCAGAATTAGACCGCAGTGCTGTGTGAGGTAACCCTGATGGGTGCTCTCAGCCCACAGATTCACCCAATCTATAAGCAAAACAATATTTCAAAGAAAGGGCTGGGCACTCTCTATATCAGGAGTAGGTGGTACTTTATTATATAAAATGCTAGAGTACTGGTAAAAATAGCAATACTAATAAGAATAACACTACACTCAAATAACAGGTCTGGCCAGACTAAATAGTACCTACAGACATTAAAAACAATACAAAATATAATTAAAACCACAGAGTTCCAATAAAATGCAATGATTGTCTTTAGATCCAATATCCAAAATTTCGCATATGAAATCACAATCCAAAATTTCGTATAAATATAAACAAGATAAAAAAGTGGTATTAGATTTGAGATTATTTCTAAATATTCGATCCAATGTCCAAATATCTTACATATAGTCGTGGGTTGTCCGAATTTTTCTATATATTAGTTAGTCTGTTTTATAGTCAAGCAGCAACATCAAGAAATATCTTCAAATAGGACTATGTGTCGATTATGTTTTTCATCGTGAATACTTATTCCATCTATAATTGTATTGTCTACTCACGCAACAGATGCACGTAGGCGGATACAATCAACAGTCCGCGGCGTCCCATGTGGTAATCCAAGTATGATCTTCCGCTGCTGCTTTTTCACGTGAGTATCGACTTAACGTGGAATAGTAGTATACAACTTTATCCAGAATGTCTTTTGCTTTAACAGTTACAAGTTTTCATTTACTGGCGCCAGTAATTTCTCTTACAATCCACGGCTTCACAGATACATGTGATATACCCTTGATTTTAAATTAAATTAAAATTTTATCCAAAAGGGTTCAGAGCTGCGAAAGCTGGTGGTCCTTGTGTTGAATAGGGGGGTCCAGCACCAAATGCATTTCGGGGCTCTAAGTGGCCCCTTCCTCAGTGGTTGACCTCCCCTCCATAATGCCTCTCCTTTTATAGGAGAATTGGAGACATGCAAAATGGGAAATGGATCTGGTTTTCCTCAAACTCTGTGCTGGATTTTTATCATAAAGTCAATTTGGATCAAACAATACTCTTTTCTCTAATAAAGACAATATCTTCCACAATAATCTTCATTATGCAGATTCAATACATTCTATAGATAATAGTGCACCAAAAAACGCATAATGTCAGAAAAAACGCATATGCGGTATCGATGTGTTTTCATTGCGTTTTCATAGGAAACCATCATTTGAGCTATATTGGTACATAAATCCCCCATATATAACCCAAAAAATATACATAGATACTTAAAAATATCAATAAATATAAAAATCTAATATTTGATGCCTTCATGTTGATATATTATGGATCCTATATTCTTATTCCATATAACGATAAGGAGAAATCTATAAATATTCAAACGGGACATGGCATCTAAAAACCAGTCCAGAAAAATCTGCCTTCCAAAAACCATATGACGCTCCTTTTTATCTGCGCCCTTACATCAGTTTACGACCACATGTGGGGTGTTTCTGTAAACCGCAGAATCAGGGTAATAAATATTGAGTTTTGTTTGGCTGTTAACCCTTGATGTGTTAAAGAAAAAAATGGATTAAAATGAAAAATCTGCCAAAAAAGTGAAATTTAGAAATTTCATCTGCATTTTCCTTTAATTCTTGTTGAATACCTAAAGGGTTAACAAAGTTAGTAAAATCAGTTTTGAGTAACTCAAGGAGTGTAGTTTCTACAATGGGGTCATTTATGGGGGGTTTCTATTATGTAAGCCCCACAAAGTGACTTCAGCCCTGAACTGGTCCTTAAAAAGTGTGTTTTGGAAATTTTCTTAAAAATTTTAAGAATTGCTTCTAAAATTAATCTAAGCCTTCTAACGTCCTAAAAAATAAAATGACATTTACAGAATGATGCCAACATAAAGTAGACATATGGGGAATGTTAAGTAATAAATATTTTATGAGGTATCACTTTCTGTTTTAAAAGCAGTGTATTTTTTAAAACTTTTGGTAAATTTGGGATTTTTTCATATAAAGGTGAAATATATTAACTCAAATTTATGACTATCATGAAGTACAATGTGTCACAAGAAAACAATCTCAGAATGGCATGGATAAATAAGTGTTCCAAAGCTATTATCACATAAATTGACACATGTCAGATTTGCAAAAGATGGACTGGGCAGAAGGGCGAAAACTGGTCCTGGGTAGAATGGGTTAAGTAGAAATTTGAAGTGAGTGGCTATATCAGTTAGGGCTCATGCACATGGCCGTATTCATTTTTGTGATCCGCAAGTTGGGGGTCCATAAAATACATACACTGGCAAGAATAGGACATGTTCTACGTTTTTCGAGTGCTATTGATGTGCAATTGATGTGAATGGGTCCGCATCTGATCCGAAAAAAAGTTGATCGGATGCGGACTAAAACAATGGTCGTGTGCATGAGCCCTTATTCCGTAGCTGCCAGGCCGTGGTCTTATTGCGGCCCACAAACAACGGGTCCGCAATATGTGGGCATTGGCCGTGTGCTCCCGCATCATGGATGCGGACCCATTCACTTGAATGGGTCCGCAATCCGGAGCTGTGGTGCGGAACGGAGGCACAAAACCCCACGGAAGCACTACGGAGTGCTTCCATGATGTTTCTGTCCAGACAGATCATGGTGCGGACAGCTCATGAGGTCTAAGGCCTAATGTAACATGTTCTATTTTTTTTTGCGGTGTGGATGGATCACGGACCCATTCAAGTTGAATGAGTCTCGATCCGTCCTGGCCTCCGCATGGACGTTGCCCTTGCATTGGGCACCACAAATTGTGGTCCCAAATGCACAGAACAGCCACACAACGGCCGTTTGCATGAGGCCTGAGGCCTCATGATCCATCCGCACCGCAAAAAAAATAGAACATGGCCGGGTAATGGCCGTGTGCATGAGGCCTTAATCAAATCACGTAGGAGACGGGGGGGAGGGGGGGGGGGGCTGTAGTAAAGCCTATAGTTTGGGGAAAATCTCTCTTCAGCCATCATTTAGGTGGACATGAGACTGGCTTAGTACATCGTGAGCTTTTAATGTTACAATTTTGTGTTGCACTCATTTGTCCTGTACTACCCATGTGGATGAATCAAACAAAATTTTGTGTGGTAGGCCTAGAAACGTTTATGTCTTTCAATAAACTCTCCAGTTGTGTCATATACATTATTAGAGGGGATGTGTTTTCATAATATGACACGGTTTAGATCAAGTATTTTTTTATATTTTTTTTATATTTTTGTTTTTCATTATCTGTATTAAAGGAAATCCTGAAACCTTGCAGTTTTCACCTAAGCTCTGAGCCTCATAATAGATTGACACTTCCTGTTCTGTAGAGATCACTTCTCAGCAGTCCTCTCATTATCCACACGGGCAGGGGATACCACTCAGTTATAAAGCTGGAGAAAGATAATACAGGGTCTACCATTCCCAATTGGTGTAGGTCAGCGCTCTCCTCCTCTCCGACTCAGTCCAATGATGTATATCACATAGCATATCTAGAACACTGTCCTATAAAAGTCAGTTAATATCTACAGTCTACAGGTTCCTATGGTCCATGTGGCTGCTGCTGTAAAGTATATCTTTGAATTCATTTTAACAGTATCTCAGGTAAAATGCTCATTCTTACAACTATGTACACTATATTGAATAAAACCTTGTGTACCATAAGAAATAAAGACAGATTAGAAAAAAATTGTTTTCTTAAAAATATAGGTGATACTTTCCCTTTAAGCCTAGCTATCTACTATATTTATGTATATTTAAAGAATTGCAGTAGAATATCTTGCCCTTTATTACCAGTAAGACAATTTTCTTCCATTTAAATACTGTTATTTGTTTATATTATTTGCGCCTCTTAATAACTTTATTAACAACTGTGAATTGCTTTCATGACATATACAGGGTGACACAAATATGTCATTGCATCTCTGTTGGTGATATAAAAAATAGGATCAATGCAAAGAACACACAAAGAGCTAAAAGTTTTGAATCACTTTAATTGAATATTATTTCTTCTATAATATATTTTGTTTATGCTAAAACATTAGTATTGCTATCACGTCTGTTTTTACATGTCTATCATTTGTCTGCTGTTGTTGTGATTATGTATGTAGGTTATCCCATTCCAAGTTTTTTGTCTATTATCTTTCTATTCTAGAATATGGCACTTGCAGGAAAGCACTATGAAGGACCCGTGAAAAACTCCAGACCTGATTTGTGGATTTCAGCTTCTCCTAATGGAAAAGATGAAATTATTACAAGCCTTGTATCTGCCATAGATTCAATGGTAAGGGCCTTATTATTAGTAGTATTGTGATCATTTAGAAATTTACGGACAATGAAAATGTAACCGCCCAGACGCTGTGGTCGCTATTGCCCATGGCATCTAATGAGTTAAAAGGCCCTGATGGGCACTCCTGCGCAGAAGTCTATGGGGTCAGGGAACACGGTATGTGCGGTACTAAAAATTGCAAGGACACTGCACACCGCTATTGACAATTTACAACGGTATTACAGTGCTTGGAATGAAATTGCTATATTAATGAAGTTATTACAGTACAACATGTTCACTAATAGTGCACGGTATCTTGATGCAATACAAAGCATTAACGGTTAACTGGTATGTAAATGCTGTTATTGGTATGCATTCACTAATAATATACAATTTTGTTTTTAGGATAAAATAAAGGGGCACTTGCTCAGCGTTTGCAACAGAATGTATGCTATTGGGATGCTGGCAATAAGGCCTAGTTCACACGAAAGTTTTTTTTGTGTTCCGTATACGGTCCGTATACGGAACCATTCATTTCAATGGTTCCTCAAAAAAAACTGAATGTACTCCGTCTGCATTCCGTTTCCGTATTTTCGTTTTTCCAAATATAGAACATGTCCTATATTTGGCCGCAAATCACGTTCCGTGGCTCCATTCAAGTCAATGGGTCCGCAAAAAAAACGGAACACATACGGAAATGCATCCATATGTCTTCTGTATCCGTTCAGTTTTTTATGAACCATCTATTGAAAATGTTATGTCCAGCCCAATTTTTTCTATGTAATTACTGTATACTGTACATGGCATACGGAAAAACGGAAAGGAAACGGAAACACAGCGGAACTCAAAAACTGAACAATGGATCCGTGATAAACGGACCGCAAAAAACTATAAGGCCCCTTTCACACGGGCGAGTATTCCGCGTGGATGCGATGCGTGAGTTGAATGCATTGCACTCGCACTGAATACCGACCTATTCATTTCTATGGGGCTGTTCACATAAGCGGTGATTTTCACGCATCACTGGTGCGTTGCGTTAAAATCGCAGCATGCTCTATATTCTGCGTTTTTCACGTAACGCAGGCCCCATAGAAGTGAATAGGGTTGCGTGAAAATCGCAAGCATCCGCAAGCAAGTGTGGATGCGGTGCGATTTTTACGCACGGTTGCTAGGAGACGATCGGGATGGAGACCCGATCATTATTATTTTCCCTTCTAACATGGTTATAAGGGAAAATAATAGCATTCTGAATACAGAATGCATAGTAAAATAGCACTGGAGGGGTTAAAAATAAAATAAAATTTAACTCACCCTAATCCACTTGCTCGCGCAGCCGACATCTCCTTCTGTCTTGATCATAGCTCTGTGTAGCAACAAGGACCTTTGGTGACGTCACAGTCATCACATGATCCATCACATGATCTTTTACCATGGTGATGGATCATGTGATGACCGGAGTGATGTCACCACAGGTCCTGTTGCTACACAAAGCTAAGATGAAGACAGAAGGAGATGCGGCTACGCGAGCAAGTGGACTAAGGTGAGTTAAATTATTTTTTTATATTTTTTTAACCCCTCCAGCACTATCTTACTATGCATTCTGTATTCAGAATGCTATTATTTTCCCTTATAACCATGTTAGAAGGGAAAATAATACAATCTACAGAACACCGATCCCATGCGCGACAATGTTTTGCACTCGCGCTGAAAAATTGCGGGTGTTCCCGCAACGCACCCGCACATGTTTCCGCAACGGCCGTGTGAAAGAGGCCTAAAAGCCATACGTTCGTGTGAACTAGGCCTAAGCCTGTGACGTAGGAACAAAAAAAAAAGCTGGTTGGCTCTTCATGCTGCGGTATTTTCTCTGGCAAAAATTCCGGATCACTTGCCGTATCCGGAATTAACTTCCATTGAAATGTATTAATGCCGGATCCGGTACCAGGTGTTCCAGAAAACCGGATCCGGTTTCCCAATCTGCGCATGCGCAAACCTTTAAAATTGTGATAAAAATAAATACCGGATCCGTTTTCCCGGATGACACCGGAGAGTCGGATCCGGTGTTTCAATGCATTTGTCAGCTGGATCCGGAAACAAATGCTATCCGTTTGCATACAGATTTCAGGATCTGGCAGGCAGTTCTGGCGACAGAACTGCCTGCCGGAATCCAACAACGCAAGTGTGAAAGTACCCTAACTACCTAATTAGCTGGACTGTTAAAAAGAAAACTTGTACAGGCCAGGAAGTGAATGACAGGCTGCACTACCAATCTGCCTACCATTTCATAAAAAGCCGGGGCCAAAGGCCTTAGAAAACTACTCTTTACTAGGGAAACTCAGCTTTCCTGGCTTCTTTATATCTCATCCAGCTTTCCTGGATTCCTTATATCTCATCCAGCTTTCCTGGATTCCTTATATCTCATCCAGCTTTCCTGGATTCCTTAAATCTCATCCAGGTTTCCTGGATTCCTTATATCTCATCCAGCTTTCCTGGATTCCTTATATCTCATCCAGCTTTTCTGGATTCCTTATATCTCATCCAGCTTTCCTGGATTCCTTATATCTCATCCAGCTTTCTTGGATTCCTTATATCTCACCCAGCTTTCCTGGATTCCTTATATCTCATCCAGCTTTCCTGGATTCCTTATATCTCATCCAGCTTTCCTGGATTCCTTATATCTCATCCAGCTTTCCTGGATTCCTTATATCTCATCCAGCTTTCCTGGATTCCTTATATCTCATCCAGCTTTCCTGGATTCCTTATATCTCATCCAGCTTTCCTGGATTCCTTATATCTCATCCAGCTTTCCTGGATTCCTTATATCTCATCCAGCTTTCCTGGATTCCTTATATCTCATCCAGCTTTCCTGGATTCCTTATATCTCATCCAGCTTTCCTGGATTCCTTATATCTCATCCAGCTTTCTTGGATTCCTTATATCTCATCCAGCTTTCCTGGATTCCTTATATCTCATCCAGCTTTCCTGGATTCCTTATATCTCATCCAGCTTTCTTGGATTCTTTATATCTCACCCAGCTTTCCTGGATTCCTTATATCTCATCCAGCTTTCCTGGATTCCTTATATCTCACCCAGCTTTCCTGGATTCCTTATATCTCATCCAGCTTTCCTGGATTCCTTATATCTCATCCAGCTTTCCTGGATTCCTTATATCTCATCCAGCTTTCCTGGATTCCTTATATCTCATCCAGCTTTCCTGGATTCCTTATATCTCATCCAGCTTTCCTGGATTCCTTATATCTCATCCAGCTTTCTCTAGAAGAGACATATACTTCCTGGAGCCTAGTACACACGAGAGGAATCTTGGGGAAATGTAATGATCCCCGATCATTTTCCCTGTCACTGTCTCACTATATATATAACATTTATACATGTAATATAAAGTTTCTGCAATACTGTGTATAGATAAAATAGAAACACATTCAGCTAAAAGAAGGCTCCTTTTTTCTGCTTCCAGTGCACTGCCCTATCCAAGCTCAATGCTGAAGTTGCCTGCATAGCAGTTCATGACAACAGCTCCTATATTGTTGGAACTGAGAGGGGGAAATTTTTTTTAAACTCCAGAAAAGAGTTGCAAACAGATTTCCAACGATTCTGTGGTGAGTTATGTACATGCAATAATCTAATTTATGTAGGCAATCAACAGTTTTATGAGAGACTCTGCACAGTTGTTTAGCTACAGTTAAGGGCTCATGCACATGACCGTATGCCCTCCGAGACAAACGGTCCGTGAGCGGGCCATATGTCCCGGAGCGGCATACATTGTGCGCACGGGAGCGCACAGCATCATAAGGTACTATATTCCCAGGACTATTGTCCTGCAGTCATCTGAGTTCCATATACAGGCTTTTTTCTGCGTTCCGCATACGGTCCGTATAAGGAACAATTCATTTCAATGGGTCCGCAAAAGATGCGGACAGCACTCTGTGTGCTGTCCGCATCCGTTGCTCTGTACCGTGGCCCAGCAGCAATTATGAGTCCTGTCCTATTCTTGTCCGTTTTGCAGACAAGAATAGGCATTTCTATAATAGGCCTCCTGTTCCGTTCCGCAAATTGCGTAAGGCACACAGGCACCATCCGTGTTTTGTGGACCGCAAAAAACTGCACGGTCGTGTGAATGAGCCCTAATACGGAGTAGCTCCAGTGACTGCCAAGCACTGGAGTCCACTCAATACAGAACATGAGGCTCCCAGCAATCCCTGTCCACTGCCACTGATTGACAGCTCTCTTGCCATAGCAATCACTGGTGGAGGAGTGGGGAAAGCCAGGAGTCCATGAATACGAGGACTCCCAACATTGTACACTGTATTGGGTGGACTTCCTTGAAAAAGGAAAAAAGAGATAGAAAGACATGCTACAACATTCTCTTACTTAGGCCTCATGCACACGACCATTGTGTGCATCTGTGTCCGTTGTTCCGTTTTCCGTGATTTTCTGCGGACCCATTGACTTTCAATGGGTCCGTTGAAAACTCGGAAAATGCACCGTTTGTCATCCGCGTCTGTGATCGGTGTTTCCTGTCCGGCAAAAAAATAGGACCTGTCCTATTTTTTTGACGGACAACGGTTCGCGGACCCATTCAAGTCAATGGGTCCGTGAAAAAACACAGAGGCACACAAGATTGTCATCCGCGTCCGTGATCCGTGTCCGTTTTTTTCCTATTATTTTCAAGGCAAACTTGACTTAGATTTTTTTTTTCACTTTTCTGGTCTGGTGATCCTTCAAAAACGGACACGGATCACGGAACAACAGCAATTACAGTTTCCCGCAAAATTAGGACCAGGAACATTTCCTAAAATATTTAAAATATTATCGTTCTACCCATAATATAAAAATGTTCCACATATGTTAGGAAAAATCACTTTTAAAGTAGCTTCTCAGAAACTGTTGGTGCTGACAGAATAACTGTACCATCTGTTTTTATTCACACAAATACATGCATATGACAAGTATACGCAAATTGTTACTGGCCCAATGATCTACGTTTCTCTGTATTTGCCGCCAGCCCGCCAGTACGTTGTATCTCATTCAGTTGTCTTTAATCTGTCGTTTGCAGTGGGTGATCTTGGAACAGAACAGGAAACAGATGGCCCTATGAGAACCAGGGACTGCAACCAGAATGTCCAGAGAGTATCTCCAGGACCAAGTACTGATATTTACCTTCTCAGGAAGATGGTTGAAGAGATCTTTGATGTGCTTTACAGTAAGACGCTACAATACACTGCAGTAGTGCATCTTTGTGTTAACTATTCTTTGTGGTTTATCATTGCTTACTCAAGTTTTAACTAAAAATGCTACCCTGATAACCTGTCCTAGAACAGAAATGGGTTTTACGGCTTGTGTCACATCTCTGGAAATGCGTCAGACATAAGTCTAGTTGTCTTATTAATAGGCTGGCCATGCATATTAGATCTCTGCTAGCTCCTCTGTACACATGCATGCTTGGCTCAGCTAATCCTAATGCTCTCTCTGATGCTCCGAATACTTAGAAGGTCTCATTGTTCTGCATTCCACCATCTTTAGCCAGTGCACCTCCCAGCCTGAAAGGGGGGGGGGGGGGGAGGGGGCCAATGCAGATGGTGCATCAGCCAATCCCGGAGCAAGCTATAGTGCCAGTAATCCAGATATGTTCCACAAATCCGAGGGCTCATCCTCTCCTGTCTGTCGGGTCACCCAGAGCTCCTTAAATATAGAAAATGTAATCCCTGGAGCTTCCCGCAGTATGCCTCAGTTGCCACAGTTGCTATTGACATAATGATGGCCTATACTTAGGATAGGTCTTCAATATATGATCTGTGGGGTTCCGACACCCCACAGCCCCTCCGATTAGCTATTCTGCAGCAGCTCCAGAAGTCACATCATATCTACAGCACCATCCACTGTGTGTAGTGGTTGGAGCTTGTTACATTCATTTTAATGGGAGCAGTTCTGCAGTAAACCAGTTCCTTCCATTACATGCAATGGTCGGAGCTGTAAGTCGGCACCAGAGTTACCGCAGAACAGCTAATCGGGGAATGGGGGGGGGGCTTTAATGTACTTACATTTATTTACTTACTTGCATTTACTTTTTTTTGTTTTTGTTTCAGGTGAGGCTTTGGGAATGTCTAATGTTGTTCCAGTGCCATATGACAAGATAACAAAGGATCCTAGTTCATTGGTGGTGCTTGGTTTACCTGATGGCATCCCCTTCCAAAAGCCTTCTGAATATAGTTTAAAAAATCTGATGCTTATTTTAGAACACAGTCACCATATCCAATTTAATCTTAGGTAATTATACACTGTGTGTGTTGTTCAGTTCTCATATAACGCTGATAGACTTTGGCCATGTTCCAGACAATGACCAAGGGTGAGCTTTTAAACTGACCACACACGGATGGCATCCATGTGGTGTCCGTTTTTCTCACAGACCCATCTGCTTGAGTGAATGAGTCTTATGGGAAAATCTGGGCTGGATGGTGCATTCGGTGCTTTGCGGAAAATATCTCCTGTGAATTGACCCATCTATATATATAAAGAAGGATGTATATATGTGTGTATGTATGTTCCGCGATCACTCAGTATCTCCCCAGACAGGTTTCAATGGAACTTGGTATACATATCCCTTGCTACCTGGAAAGAAATCTTGTGGGGGGTCACAGCTCTCTAGCACGTACTGTTCCTGATATATTCCCCAAAAATGACCTGCATTAGCCAATACAAGCCTGCAAGTTTTTCTCATCATATCCCAACTGCCATACACATGGTCACATGACCCTTATCAGCCAATAGAAGCTCTCAAGCCCTTAGTCTCCACATACACACAGTTTTACTCCAAGTTTCCATAACAATTTTTCTTCACTGCTGTAGGTCAGCTTTAGGCTAGGGCTACACGACGACATATGTCGCGCGACAATAAGTCGCACGACACATAGGGCACAACTAGACTGCTACATGTATCGCGTGACAATTTTTATAATGATAGTCTATGGTGTTGCACTGCGACATGTGATATGCTGCGACTGCGACAGTGGCAGAAAAATCCATCATGGATGGATTTATTGCTACTGTCGTGTCGCAGTCACAGCATGTCACATGTCGCAGTGCGACACCATAGACTATCATTATAAAAATTGTTGAGACAGAATGTCGTGCGACACATGTCGTATAGCCTTAGCATTAAAGGGGTGGGCACTGTGGAGGTCACTGTTGAAGAGGCGTTCACTGTGGATGTTACTGTTAACGGGGCAGACTGCTGTGGAGGTCACTGTTAAAGGGGCAGACACTGTGGAGGTCACTGTTAAGGGGGCAGGGGCCACTATTAAAGGGGCAGCTGCTGTGGAGGTCACTGTCAAGGCAGCGGGGTACTGTGAAGGTCACTGTTAAGGGGGCGGGCCCCTGAGAAGGTCACTGTCAAGGGAGTGGGGTGCTGTGAAACTTACTGTTAGGCCTCGTGCACACGACAGTTTTTTTTCACGGTCCGCAAAAACGGGGTCCGTAGGTCCGTGATCCGTGACCGTTTTTTCGTCCGTGGGTCTTCCTTGATTTTTGGAGGATCCACGGACATGAAAAAAAAGTTTTGGTGTCCGCCTGGCCGTGCGGAGCCAAACGGATCCGTCCTGAATTACAATGCAAGTCAATGGGGACGGATCCGTTTGACGTTGACACAGTATGGTGCCATTTCAAACGGATCCGTCCCCATTGACTTTCAATGTAAAGTCAGGAGTTCTTTTATACCATCGGATTGGAGTTTTCTCCAATTCGATGGTATATTTTAACTTGAAGCGTCCCCATCACCATGGGAACGCCTCTATGTTAGAATATACTGTCAGATATGAGCTGCATCGTGAAACTCAGATCCGACAGTATATTCCAACACAGAGGCGTTCCCATGGTGATGGGGACGCTTCAGGTTAGAATATACAAAAAAACTGTGTACATGACTGCCCCCTGCTGCCTGGCAGGTGCTGCCAGGCAGCAGGGGGCAGACTCCCCCCCCCCCCTGTTTTTAACTCATTGGTGGCCAGTGGGCCCCCCCCCTCCCCTGTAGTTAACTCGTTGGTGGCCAGTGTGCGCCCCGCCCTCCCTCTATTGTAATAATAGCATTGGTGGCAGTGTGCGCCCCCGCCCCCCCCCCCCCTCCCTCCCTCTATTGTAATAATAGCATTGGTGGCAGTGTGCGCTCCCTCCCTCCCTCCCTCTATTGTAATAATAGCATTGGTGGCAGTGTGCGCCCCCCCCCCCCCTCCCTGCCTCTATTGTAATAATAGCATTGGTGGCAGTGTGCGCCCCCCCCCCCCCCCTCTATTGTAATAATAGCATTTTGGCAGTGTGAGGCCTCCCCCCTCCCCCCCCCCCCCCCCCCCGATCATTGGTGGCAGCGGAGTAGAAGCATCATACTTACCTGGCTGCTGGCTGCTGCGATCTCTGTGTCCGGACGGGAGCTCCTCCTACTGGTAAGTGACAGGTCTGTGCGGCGCATTGCTGTCACTTACCAGTAGGAGGAGCTCCCGGCCGGACGCAGACATCGCAGCAGCCAGCAGGTAAGTATGAATCTTCTACTATTGCTAAGGCTAAGTAACCATGGCAACCAGGACTGCAGTAGCGTCCTCGTTGCCATGGTTACCGATCGGAGCCCCAGCGATTAAACTGGGACTCCGATCGGAACTCCGCTGCCACCAATGATCGGGGGGGGGGGGGAGGCCGCACACTGCCACCAATGTATTAAAAGAATAGAGGGAGGAAGGGGGGGGGGGCGCACACTGCCACCAATGTATTAAAACAATAGAGGGAGGAAGGGGGGGGCGCACACTGCCACCAATGTATTAAAACAATAAAGGGAGGAGGGGGGGGCGCACACTGCCACCAATGTATGAAAACAATAGAGGGAGGAGGGGGGGGGGGCGCACACTGCTACCAATGTTAATGCAATAGAGGGAGGGAGGGGGGGCCGCACACTGTGCCACCAATGCTATTATTACAATAGAGGGAGGGAGGAGGGGGCCGGGGGTGGGGGGCGCACACTGCCACCAATGCTATTATTACAATAGAGGGAGGGAGGAGGGGGCCGGGGGGGGGGGTTGCGCACACTGTGCCACCAATGTTATCATTACAATAGAGGGAGGGGAGGGGGGGCGCACTGGCCACCAATGAAATTTAAACTGGGGAGGGAGGGGGATCTGCCCCCTGCTGCCTGGCAGCCCCGGATCTCTTACAGGGGGCTATGATAGCACAATTAACCCCTTCAGGTGCAGCACCTGAGGGGTTAATTGTACGGATCACGGCCCCCTGTAAGAGATCGGGTGCTGCCAGGCAGCAGGGGGCAGTCATGTACACAGTTCGTTGTATATTCTAACTAGAAGCGTCCCCATCACCATGGGAACGCCTCTGTGTTAGAATATACTGTCGGATCTGAGTTTTCACGAAGTTCTTTCCCATTTGACTTGAATGGGTCCGTGAACCGTTGTCCCTCAAAAAAATAGGACAGGTCATATTTTTTTGACGGACAGGATACACGGATCACGGTCTCGGCTGCAAAACGATGCATTTTCCGATTTTTCCACTGACCCATTGAAAGTCAATGGGTCCGCGAAAAAAAACGGAAAACGGCACAACGGTCGTGTGCAAGAGGCCTTAAAGGAATGGGCTGCTGTGAAGGTCAAAGTTAAGGGGATGGGCTGCAGTGGAGATTCCATTTTAAAGTGGCAGGGCACTGTCGGGGGGGTCAGTGTTAAGGGGTAGAGGACTTTGGAGTTCACTGTTAAGGGGGCAGGGTGCTATAGAGGTCACTGTTATGGGGGTTACTGTCGTTATCTTTTAACGACACACAGAAGCATTCAATTAAATAGATGAAATATACCCGTGCGAAGCCGGGTCCTTCTGCTAGTTTACTATAAGATGGGAGTGTTCACTGCAAGTGCTGACCATTCTACACTCGGACAGCACCTGGATGGGAAACTTTAATTTTCAAGATTGGTTAATGGGTGCTATTGCTGTGGCAGTGCCCATTTTCTCATTCACCTTTTTGACTAAGAAAGAGGTACTTCAGTGAATCGGAAAATAAAAAACATGAACTTAAATGCTAAAATTTGCATAATTTGCATGTGCTCCACCATAGAAGGAGGTAATTCATCTGCTGCTGGATCCCTTTGGAAGCATTTACATAGAGGAGGAAAATTTAACTCCAACACTGCAAACCAATGGCAGAAGGAGGGAAAGCTAAATGCCCCCTTACACATGTATACCTAGCTTTAGTGTTTGCTTACAGTCTTGTGAGATATCAGATCATCATGCAGATGTATGTATAAAACAATTGTTTGACCATCTGAATTGCAAGGGCAGATGATGGATTAAAGCAAACACATGGTAGTAGGGCATCAATGAAATAAATCAGGGATGCTCAACCTCCGGCCCTCCAGCTGTTGTAAAACTACAACTCCCACCTTGCCCTGCTGTAGGCCAATAGCTGTAAGATGTCCGGGAATGCTGGGAGTTGTAGTTTTGCAACAGCTGGAGGGCCGGAGGTTGAGCATCCCAGTTTTGCTTTGTGATAGCAGCCATTTTGGTAAAGGACACTGATCCATCTAAATTCATCCCCCAACCATTTCTTTGGGATACATACAGTAGCCAATAAACTATATACCATATTAAAAGTTTTTTTAAACTGTGCCTGTGGTTTAACTGTGGTTATGTTGTCTTTTTTTGCCTAGATCTGTTGAAGAACCCAGCAAAGAGCTCAAACCGTGTCATGATTTCAACTGCTCACCTGTTACAACAGCAAATATTGTTCCAGACACAGGTCCTAGTGCCAAAGTCCCAAAGCCTTCAGCTCACGAAAATCCATCCAATATATCAAACTTGATGTACAGTGTCTCTTTACCCAACCAGCTATGTATGGAGGTAAAACAGGAGGTTCACGCAAATATTCCTGGGCACAGTACAGCCGGTGATGTGCTGGGTCACAAGTCACCAGGAGAGCAGATGCAGGACTACTCAGATTCTGGTGAGGATGGCCATACGCTTACCAGTGGTGCGTTATAACTAGATTGTAACATGTAGAAGATTGTGCAGATTGTTGTATCTCCATTTCTGTTAACATTTTTAATATACAGTCATGGCCAAAAGTTTTGAGAATGACACAAATATTAGTTTTCACAAAGTTTGCTGCTAAACTGCTTTTAGATCTTTGTTTCAGTTGTTTCTGTGATGTAGTGAAATATAATTACACGCACTTCATACATTTCAAAGGCTTTTATCGACAATTACATGACATTTATGCAGAGTCAGTATTTGCAGTGTTGGCCTTTCTTTTTCAGGACCTCTGCAATTCGACTCGGCATGCTTTCATAATCACTTCTTGGAGTTTGTCAGAATTAGTGGGTTTTTGTTTGTCCACACGCCTCTTGAGGATTGACCACAAGTTCTCAATGGGATTAAGATCTGGGGAGTTTCCAGGCCATGGACCCAAAATGTCAACATTTTGGTTCCCAAGCCACTTAGTTATCACTTTTGCCTTATGGCACGGTGCTCCATCGTGCTGGAAAATGCATTGTTCTTCACCAAACTGTTGTTGGATTGTTGGAAGAAGTTGCTGTTGGAGGGTGTTTTGGTACCATTCTTTATTCATGTCTGTGTTTTGGGGCAAAATTGTGAGTGAGCCCACTCCCTTGGATGAGAAGCAACCCCACACATGAATGGTCTCAGGATGCTTTACTGTTGGCATGACACAGGACTGATGGTAGCGCTCGCCTTTTCTTCTCTCGACAAGCCTTATTCCTGATGCCCCAAACAATCGGAAAGAGGCTTCATCGGAGAATATGACTTTGCCCCAGTCCTCAGCAGTCCATCCACCATATTTTCAGAAGATCAATCTGTCCCTGATGTTTTTTTTGGAGAGAAGTGGCTTCTTTGCTGCCCTTCTTGACACCAGGCCATCTTCCAAAAGTCTTCGCCTCACTGTGCGTGCAGATGCGCTCACACCTGCCTGCTGCCATTCTTGAGCAAGCTCTGCACTGGTGGCACTTCGATCCCGCAGCTGAATCCTCTTTAGGAGACGATCCTGGTGCTTGCTGGTTTCTTGGACACCCTGAAGCCTTCTTAACATGAATTGAACCTCTTTCCTTGAAGTTCTTGATGATCCTATAAATTGTTGATTCAGGTGCAATCTTAGTAGCCTCAATATCCTCGCCTGTGAAGCCATTTTTATGCAACGCAATGATGGCTGCATGCGTTTCTTTGCAGGTCACCATGGTTAACAATGGAAGAACAATGATTTCAAGCATCACCCTCCTTTTAACAGGTCAAGTCTGCCATTTTAACCCAATCAGCCTGACATAATGATCTCCAGCCTTGTGCTCGTCAACATTCTCACCTGAGTTAACAAGACGATTACTGAAATGATCTCAGCAGGTCCTTTAATGACAGCAATGAAATGCAGTGGAAAGGTTTTTTGGGGGGATTAAGTTAATTTTCATGGCAAAGAAGGACTTTGCAATTCATCTGATCACTCTTCATAACATTCTGGAGTATATGCAAATTGCTATTATAAAAACTTAAGCAGCAACTTTTACAATTTCCAATATTTATGTAATTCTCAAAACTTTTGGCCACGGCTATACATTCTTTATGTTGCTCATATTGCTCCCAATAAAATCATCAAACTTTTAATTGCTCTTCCATATACCCTTGTGGCAACCTATAAGGTTGCCACATGGTGACCCGACCACAACTGAAAACCATCTAGCTAGCCATCAGTGATTTCATAAGTATGGTTTAGTCTAAAACCAAGTCAGTTCCTTTCAGTGAGTTCTTTCTAGCTTGTATATAATTACTTCCTATACAAGAAGAGTGAACATGTATGGCTCTTGCATTGTATAGTCTGGATTTACATGCTGTGCTATGTTTTTTGTATAATGCAGAGCCATTTACTACTACACTGACAAGGCAAATGTTTAACATGATTCATTTCAGTTACAATAATGACAAACATACACTACAGGCCATTTACAAGCAGTGATTAGTTCTGCAGGCCATCAAATTTAGATTGCATGTAAATTCATAGAAATCTGGTGTAATCATGCATATTTGGACTATAAGTAGTCACAGTATATAGGTCTATTAAGTGTGACTGTCATGAGACATCTTAGCAATGCCTATCAGTAGTTGGGCAGCAGGCAGAGCGAGAGCTGGCGAGTGCTGTTTGTGCCATGCTTGAATAATCAGAACAGCAAATGACTATAAAAAAGAAAGAATGGCATTTCTAAAGACGGGAATGTGCAAACGACCTCCTAAGCTTTCATAGCCGGCCAGTAGATAATAAGAACAATTACACATGTATCATTTCCGTTCCACGGAAAGGCAGTCTGCTGTATCTGTGAAAAACGTTACCTCAAATTACCTTTTCCTCTAAATGCAGGACAGCAGGCGTCATCAGCAAGTAGTAGCCTCAGACAGAATGTCCATGCCTCAAAATGGGTGCTGTTTTCGATCGTTCACGATAAAACAGGTAAGTGTGTAATTAGCACTTATAGATGTAGGCATAAATGACAATAATATTCTGTAACTAAAGGTGGCCATACACTTTGGTTGTTGCCAAACATGCATGTGTTCTCAGTGGGAAGAAGGGAATACGCCACAGTCAGACATCTCTGATGGTAGGTTATCTCCTGTGAGAAGAAAAGGATTGGGCCTTTTGGAACACAACATGCCTGACCCTTCTTAAGGTCCAGTCACACATCCGTGGTGTGTTGCGGATCCGCAACACACCCGTTCCGCAGCCCCTATAGAAATGCCTATTCTTGTCTGCAGCTGCGGACAAGAATAGGACATGTTCTATCTTTTGCGGAGCTGCGGACCGGAAGTTCAGGGCCGCGCTCCGCAAATGCTTCACATCCGGGCCCATAGAGAATGAATGGGTCTGCACCCGTTCCGCAAAATTGCGGAACAGGTCCGGACCCTTTTACGGACGTGTGAATGGGGCCTAAATGCAGTGGGGGAGAGTCAGTACACCTGGACTTTCAATAATAGATTCATGGCTTCCCACTTTGCTAAAGAAAACTGTATAGCTACAATATTAATAATGGACGCATTAATCTATTTGAAGCTCTGTCTTTTAACAAGGCTGATTTTAATTTCAATATTTTTGGTAGAGAAATGGGACAGTTTCATTAAGGAAACAGAGGATATCAATACCCTCAGGGAGTGTGTACAGATCTTGTTTAACAGCAGATACGGTGAGTATTGGTTGCTGATGTCTGTGCAGCTCCTACATTTGTATTCTGTGTCTTGCCAGATTTCATGTTGTCTTGCCAGATTTTTCACTTTTGAACAGGTCCATGTAATTAGTCTCAAGTCTAAAGAAATAGTCTCTCGAGAGCTGCATTCCCCAACATAGCGCTTGCTTAGTGGGGAATGCCAAACACGCTGCTAATCAACAAAAACGAAAATGTAATTGATAAATTAGTCCCCAATGCTTATTTTACAGACAGCTGAATGTAAAACAGGCTTATCCAGTACTGTATTTTGGAATTCAGTTCTAGAGCTGGGGGAAGGGCACCGTTTGGGGAGTGTGAGCTATGGTATACATGCATATTATCGTATGCGTATGGATGAACTGCATACAGATATTTCTACATACACAGTCCTCGTCATGAACAAGCCATGCATGGCAGTGTACAGAAAGAAATGTATGTATGTGGAATGTTCATAGATCACAATAGTTTAGCAGGACGCACAATCCCCAAAATGCGCCTCTTCATGAGACTAAGAGGGCCATTTACTAATCTTAAATATAAATACGCCTAATTTAGGCAAATTCCAGGTGCAGATGGCAGAATAACGGTTAGTTGCGCCGCCATCTGTGATTTCTCCCTGCTCATGCCAGGTCTAAAATTGTGGCCATGGGGTGGGAGGGGAAGAGGGTGACATTCATCATTTTCTACGCCTATTTTAGGCATAAAAAGTCTAACTGTAAGGCTGGGTTCACACGGGCGAGATTTCCGCGCGGGTGCAATGCGTGAGGTGAACGCATTGCACCCGCACTGAATCCGGACCAATTCATTTCTATGGGGCTGTGCACATGAGCGGTGATTTTCACGCATCACTTGTGCGTTGCGTGAAAATAGCAGCATGCTCTATATTGTGCGTTTGACACGCAACGCAGGCCCCAAAGTAGTAAATGGTGCTGCGTGAAAATCGCAAGCACCAGCAAGCAAGTGCGGATGTGGTGCGATTTTCACGCATGGTTGCTAAGAGATGATCGGGATGGGGACCCAATCATTATTATTTTCCCTTATAACATGGTTATAAGGGAAAATAATAGCATTCTGAATACAGAATGCTAAGTAAAAAAGGGTTGGAGGGGTTAAAAAAATAAAAATTAATTCACTTGTTTGTGCAGCCGGCATCTCTTCTGTCTTCATCTGTGAGGTAAAGGACCTGTGATGATGTCACTATGCTCATCACATGGTCAATCACATGATCTTTTTACCATGTGATGGATCATGTGATGGACCATGTGATGATCACAGTGAGGTCACTACAGGTCCTTTTCCTCACAGATGAAGTCAGAAGAGAATCCGGGCTGCGCGAACAAGGGGATTAAGGTGAGTTAAATCTTTTTTTTTTTTTTTTAACCCCTCCAACCCTATTTTACTTAGCATTCTGTATTCAGAATGCTATTATTTTCCCTTGTAACAAAATAATACAATCTACACAACACCTAACCCAAACCTGAACTTCAGTGAAGAAGTTCGGGTCTGGGTACCACATTCATTTTTTTATCACGCGTGTGCAAAACACATTGCACCCGCGCGATAAAAACTAAACAACTGCGTACCTACTAGCGCGGGTTTGCTGCAATACAACCGGGATGCTTCCTGAACAAATTTGGCACGCCTGTGTGAACCCAGCCTACATTTAGACTGGCGCTGGATGCGTAAAAAAAACCACTGGTTAATAAATGTGCCCCTACGTTTTGTAAATTTTAAACCTTTTTACTAAACGATCAGGCAATAAAACTAATTCACATTGAATTCACATTGAAAGTGTATATATTACTTCTAATTAATCACAGCTCACATTTATTACTTTGCACTGTTTGCCTTGTGCCAATGTAGAAATATTTCAATAAAATATGATGCAAGAGTTAAGGTCAGCTTATGTAACATGCATGGAGTTTCCTGTCACTCACAATATGTTTCTTCGTCTAGCTGAAGCTTTAGGTCTTGATCACATGGTGCCCGTACCTTATCGGAAGATTGCATGTCACCCAGAAGCAGTAGAGATTATAGGAATACCTGATAAAATCCCTTTCAAAAGACCATGTACTTATGGAGTTCCTAAACTTAAGAGAATCCTGGAAGAGCGGCACAAGATACACTTCAAAATTAAAAGGTAATTGATGTATTAAAGTGGCTGTGATATCACAATGCATTTGAAGTGGCAGCATAATTAATATACATTTTACTTTATTACAGTATGTTTGATCAGAGAATCTTTGAAGGTAAGTTGACAACTAAATCATTCAGTATTCTTAGTGGAAAGTTAAGTTTCACTTTACATCTAGATTTAAAGGGGGCCTTCCCAGGATATGTTTATTACACTTTAAAATAACATACACATTTATAAATATATAAAAAGATTTTGTTTATTCACTTTTTCTTCCCCCTTCCCCCGGCCCCTCCTCTCTAAGAAGAAAAAGGGTCGGGAAGAAAAGAAAGATACTCAACGGAAATCTGGCCTGTGCATCTTTAAAGAGCCTCTGTGAACACGATGAACCCTATTAGGCTACTTTGACACTGCCGTTTCTGGGTCCGCTTGTGAGATCTGTTTCAGGGCTCTCACAAGCGGCCAAAAACGGATCGGTTCAGCCCCAATGCATTCTGAATGGATAAGATTCCGCTCAGAATGCATCAGTTTGGCTTCGTTGTGCGCCAATTCCGCTCTGGAGGCGGACACCAAAACACTGCTGGTCTGACGATACGGAGCCAAACGGATCCGTCCTGACTTACAATGTAAGTCAATGGGGACGGATCCGTTTTCACTGACACAATATGGTGCAATTGAAAACTGATCCGTTCCCAATTGACTTTCAATGTAACTATGTTCTTGGAACTGCCTGCTCCAGGTGACCGTATTTGATTTCAGACTGGCTCCCGACACAGGCAAGGGCTTACCTGTGCCTCGCCGGACGAGTGAGTCAAGATGGCAGCCCGCATGTGTTCACTGGTGAACACTGCAAACTGACTATCACTGGTTTTGACTTTAAATATGGCGCCCGCTCGCGCATGCATCGGGCGCTATAGCCACCAGGTGCCTTCTGTTTTAACCCTTCATTTGACCACCACATCTGGAGGCACAAAAACCTGGAACAATGCGCTTCCTGATGTGTTCCGGCTCCCCCCGGCTGAGATCAGGGGAGACGCAGTGTGTGCGGCAGCCCTGTCCTCCTGTGTGACAGGGCTCCATAGGAACTTAGTGTAATTCTCATAAACTCCAATGTCTATGGTGTCTATGAGAAAAGCAATCTAATGATTGCTTGCTATAGTTCCCTGGGGGAACTTTAAAATAGTGTAAAAAAAGAAAAGACATTTTTTTTTATAAATTAAAATCATCCTCCATTCCCCAAAATTAAAAATAAAAGTACATGAACAATTAAAAAATACCCTCCTCTTTTGTGTATGAATCCACTTGCGAATTCATTCCGCTGGGAAGTCCAAATAGGGAGGTAGTGTAATGAGCACTAGGGGCATAGCAATAACAGTGCTTGAAGAGCTACAACTCGCCCCTTGGTGCTCCAGCTGCCTGATTTGCATAAAGATAAAAATCCTTATATCTTTGGAACACTGAAACCTACAAAGATAAATAAGGTTTTGTTTTAATCGACATGATCAATCCTACCAGGCAATATGCCTGGTTTAATAGGGTTATTCATGCTGACAGAGGCTCTACAAACCCCATGTCTGAAAACCAGCCGTTTGAAGAGTCATCTTCAGTGTTTACCTGCACGCCATCTAGATTGTAGAGGGGCACTGTAGTTACAGCTACCTCTCCAATTTGAAGGTGACCAACAGCTTTAATTAACCTGCACCGCCAATAACAAAGTAGACGCTGTGCAGGTAGACACTGAAGAGGATGCGGCGCTCACACAAGCAACATGGCCTCGTCAAATAGCTGATCCCTGTGGGTGCTGAGAGTTGGACTGATCTGATATTGAACTGAGTGTAGCGCATTAATATCATAACACTGCACAACCCCTTTCATTTATTAAAAAATATTCAGGGAATAACAGGTACAGCACAATACAAGGTTCTATGGACATGTACGGTACTTCTCAGGAGAGCTGTCAGGTCTGTTTTAAGTTTATTAGTTGTTTTTTCAGTCAATAATTAGCATTTTCTAAGTAATGAAGACAATTACAAGCAGACATCCATCAATTCAGTAATGATGCAATGCAAATAATTCATCGTTTTGTTGTTTTTCATGCTGCCATATGATGTATGCTGACAAAGATATAGAAAAGCATAAAGTCCGCTGAGAGTTTATTGACAGCCAATGATATTCTAAGTCCTTTGTGATACCAGATCTTTCTTGTGTCAGAGAGTGTCTTACTGTGAGATATTATTACACATTACAAAGTGGACATCTAACTATAACCAGGTGCTAAATTTACCAAAGAAACCTTAAAGCCGGATGTGAACTGCCCGGGAGAAGAGGCGTGTGGAGACACTCAGAAGATGGCAGCTGTAGACATGCTTGGGTTGCCCCTTGGGGAGAGGTGAGTATTATTTTATCATCATTTGTTAGCTTATTACTGAATATATGCAGGAAGTGATAAGTGTGGATAACTTTGCATGCATTGATTTTTTTCCCCTTAGTCAGCCAGATATCAAGATAATTATATTGCGATAAACCAGACAGGATAAATTGTTCCCTCGCAAGCCCAATAAATCCATACGACTGGCCATAATAGCCTGGCTGCCACCAGTGCAGTACAGATTGTAATGCTCTCAGGGGTCCTCCTAAATAAGGAAATCAATGACTCGGAGCATTATGACCATGTAAATAGCAATTATTATTGCAATCCACAATTCCCCAGTCAGTAATAAGGCTCTGTCCGGAGGTGTACGTCTAGATGATTTTCCCAACTTCTACTTCTGACCAAAGGCTCCCATATATTGCACTCTATACTCATATGTTGCACATAGGTTTTGATGTTATAAAAAAGGTATGTGAACATATCCCAAGTCATATATTGTAGATTAAAGATATTTGGTATGAAAGAAAACTATTTTTACATCAGAATCAAACTTACAGTTTATCTATCAATAGACCTTTATTAAAGGGGTTGTCCCATCTCGGCCTTCCATGGCAGGAATAACCCACAGTAAGCTCTGGTCCGGGAAAGTGGCGTTACAACTACACTGTTGGTGTAGCTCCCATTCACTGCTAGGGGACTTGGGGAAACAGCAGAGCATCGGCCGCTCAGCTGTTTCCGTAACTCCAGCCATCAGTTATTGCCATCTCGGTCGTGAAAGGCCGAGATGGGACAAACCCCCATTATTAACCACACTAACCTCAACCCAGTGTATTCTGCCAGTTTTAAATTTGTGAACCAACAAAGAATCACAATTTTTAGTTCAGTTGTGTTACAGTCTATTCATATGACTGCGTTGCAGGGAGGTGGGAGATCAGCCTCTTTTATGTAGAAGTCGTGATTAAATAGATATATGTGTGTCTAATCTCCGTTTATTCAACATCTTTAGGTCTGAAACAAGCAACATATCGGAAGAATGTGAGCCAGGTAATATAACATTCTGTTAGCATAAACTGGTTATCCAGGAATAGAAAAACATGGCTGCTTTCTTGCAGAAACAGCACCATACCTGTCCAGTGGTTGTTTGTGGTATTGCAGCTTATCTTCATTCACTTTAAAGGGAATCTGTCACCTGGTTTGAGCATATTAAAGTGTTACTACTGCCATGTACAATAAAATACCCTATTTCTTGCTTTAGTCTTCAATTTTAGTTTCATGGTTTCATTAGCGATAAAATCCACTTTTTATGTTATGCAAATGAGTGTCTAAGGTGCCCATTATTATCCGTCTCTGGAGCCCAGTAACTCCCCCCTACAGTGCCCAGCCCGCCTTCCTTTAGATCCCAAGCACACCTCTTCCAGCATAAGTAACTGCCCACACCCGAACACTTTGCCGCCGCCCCCCTCCGCTATGTGATTATTTGGATGTAACTATGCCTACAGATTCCTTGCATCCGCTCGGTGAAATCTCACGCAGGCGCAGTACCGTGGACTGCCTGCGCGATGTAGAAGCTTCTGAGGGCAACAGCTTCAAATGTGTCACTGGGCATGCGCTGTTGTCCCCCCAGTTGATTTTGGCGCCTTATATTCTAATTAGCAGAATTGGTTATACTAGGTGGAAACTGGAGCGGTTCTCTTCTCCCTGGCTGTGAGCACATCCAATCGGAGCACACTGCTCATAGCCAGGGATAATTAGCTCCTCCTAGTATAACCAAGTCGGCTAATTAGAATATAAGGCGCTGAAATCAACAGGGGACAACAACGGACGAACGTGGGGTCTTTAAAAAAAAAAAGTGCGATGACATCAGTGGGGGCCGCCCTATAAGGTAAGACCCTAATTAGACTAGGGTTAAACAGATGAAAGGTCCTATTTAACTAGAGCTGTGATAAATTGATTCATAAGGCCTAATACACACAACAGTTGTTTTTCTCGGCCTCCGTTCCGTTTTATTTTGCGGATAAGATGGGTACCCATTCATTTCAATGGGTCAGCAAAATAATGCTGATAGTTCATCCGTTTGTGTTCCACGTCCGTTGTCCCTGTTTCCCTTCAGCCCAAAAAATAGTGCATGTCCTACTTTTTTCACATTTGCAGACAAGGACAGGCATTTATTACAAGGGATCTGTGAAAAAAAAACGGATCCTCCCAAAAAAACGGATGCTGCATCCGTTTTTTGGGGCGGATGCACAATTTGCGGATGCAAAAAACAACTGTCGTGTGCATGAGGCCCAAGGCTCAATATCTTCTGCACTGGTGGTCCACCAGTGGCTTCACTTGTTCTCCCTCATAGAAAACTTGGTCCTCTGTGGCCAGCCCTGCCTGTGGTAATGCTGCTTGGTGACCCTGCTCTCCTAAAGGCAAAACATTTAAACATAGTAGAAAAACTTTATAAATTCTCCTTTGGGAGCCATATCAGGAATGCCACAAGTTTGAAGTCTCGATTGACCTTCTCAGTTTTGATTCATATGTTGTTCCTTTTTTCTCATAGATTTTTTTTTATGGTAACAATATACAACTCGTTTGGTTGACAGCAATAATCTTTACACTGAGTAATATTAGCTGAGAGTGAAGAATCTGCCTTTCATACTAGGCAAATTTTTTGTTTTTAGCACATTGACAAGATTATCACACAAACAACCTTTGTTCACCTAAGGCCCCTTAGGCTGGGTTCAGACCTGAGCGTTCGGAAACGAGCGCTCTGTATGCGCGATTGTATGGGCGTTTACAATCGCGCATACAGAGACAGGCGTGCACACATTGTCGCGCGTTCCCGAATATCTATGTGCGGGAACGCGCGACAAACGCCCCAAAAAAAGCTCAAGCACTTGTTTGAGCGTCGGGCGTTTTACAGCGCGATCGTACGCGCTGTAAAACGCCCAGGTGAGAACCATTCCCATAGGGAATCATTGGTTCTTGCCTACTGTGCGTTTTACAGCGCGTAGGAACGCGCTGTAAAACGCTCAGGTGTGAACCCAGCCTTAGACGCGCGAGTATTCCGCATGGGTGCAATGCGTGATGCGATTGCATTGTACCCTCACGGAATCCTGACCAATTCATTTCAATGGGGCTGTGTACATGAGCGGTAGCATGCTCTATATTCTGCGTTTTTCACGCAACGCTGGCCCCATAGAAGTGAATGAGGCTGCGTGAATATTGCATTGCATCTGCAAGCAAGTGCTGATGCCATGCGTTTTTCACGGATGGTTGCTAAGAGATGTTGTATACCTTCAGATTTTATCACACGCGTGCAAAACCCATTAAATCGCATTGCACCCGCGCAATAAAAACTGAACAACTGAATGCGATCGCAGGCAAAACTAAATGACTTTGCTTGCGAAATCGCGCATTTTTCACTGAACGCATTCGCAACGCATCCGGACCTAATCCGGACATGCTCGTCTGCAAGGGGCCTAAGTGAAACAGGTATTAAAAGTAACATTTGAACACATAGGGGGGAATTTATCATGAGGAGAATATTTGAAGTCAGTTTTGCTGGAGTCTGTGTTGGAGAACTTTGTGCCACATTTATCAAATATCACAGATTGTTTGATAAATTTGGCTTGTCCTTAAACCTAACACTTACAGCCGGTTCAGACCTGAGCGTTTTACAGCGCGTTCCTACGCGCTGTAAAACGCTCAACAGGCAAGAACCAATGATTCCCTATGGGAATGGTTCTCACCTGAGCGTTTTACAGTGCGTACGATCGCGCCGTAAAACGCCCGATGCCCCAAGAAGTACAGGAGCTTCTTTGGGGCGTCTTGTCGTGCGTTCCCGTACATAGACTTCAGCGGGAACGCGCGACAATGGGCGTTCGCTTGTCTCTGTATGCGCGATTGCAAACGCCCGTACAATCGCGCATTCAGAGCGTACGTTCAGTACGCTCAGGTCTGAACCCAGCCTCATGTCTAGAGAAGCTACTCCACTTTTCCTGCTCCACCCTTCTCCTGGAGTGAGATTGCAACTTATTTGCGACTTTTAAAAAAAGTCTCAATGATAAATCTGGAGTGAAACTCATTACCATAGCTAACCACAGCCACTTTTCCACCCACATTACAAAACTGGAGTGAGTGGTGTAAAAAGTCACAAAATTTTTTGTGCGAATGCAAAAAAGTCGCAAAAGCCCTATTTTGCGACTTTTTGATGCCAGAATTCTGGAGTGAAGGTTTGATAAATCAGGGCCATGCAGTTCAGTGAATTGAATAACTTTTCCATTTCTCTATGCACAGAGAGTTATCAGAAAAATAAATATTGCTATAATATTGTCACATACACTTCAATGCACTACCAATATGTTGTAAGTAATATGCCATAATGCATTGCTGCAGTTGTAACATGTAAGGCCAAGTTCACACTTCAGTTATTTGGTCAGTTATTTCCATCAGTTAGGCTACATTCACACGTATGAATGAGTCTGCATCCGTTTCGCAATTTTGCGGAACGGGGGCGGACCCATTAATTTCTGTGGGGCCGCAAAAGATGCGGACAGCATATCATGTGTTGTCCGCATCCGTTGCTCCATGCCGCGGCCCGCAAAGAAAATAGAACATGTGCTATTCTTGTCCGCAATTTGCGGAACGCACATGGGCCGGTATCCGTGTTTTGTGGATCTGCAATTTGCGGATCTGCAAAACGCAACGTTCATGTGAATGTAGCCTTATTGTGAGCCAAAACCAGGTGCGAACTCAGCCTAAAGCTACATTCAGACGAACGTGGTGTTTTGCAGATCCGCAACTTCCTTCTGCGGATCCACAAACACGGACACCTGCCCATGTGCGTTCTGCAATTTTCGGACCGTGCATGCTGTGGCTGTCATAGAAAATGCCTATTCTTGTCCACAATTGCGGACAAGAATAGGACATTCTATTTTCTTTGCGGGGCCGCGGCACGGAGCAACGGATGCGGACAGCACACCATGTGCTGTCCGCATCTTTTGCAGCCCCATAGAAATGAATGGGTCCACAAAATTGCGGAACAGATGCGGACTCATTCATACAGTCGTGTGAATGTACCCTAACCCTGGGTTCACACCTGAGCGTTTCTGAGACGCGCGTTTTACGCGCGTATTTGTCGCACGTTTTTATGCACGTTTTTTGCAATAGTAAACTCGCGTTTGATTGACTGCAGTGTTGTCCTATGAGTCTATGGCCAAAACGCGCGACAAACGCCCCAAAAAAAGCTCAAGAACTTGTTAATGCGTCGGGCGTTTTACAGCGCGTTCAAACGCGCTGTAAAACGCTCAAGTGTGAACCAGGGCCATAGGGAAGCATTGGTTTTCACGTGTTGAGCGTTTTACAGCGTGTTTGAACGCGCTGTAAAACGCTCAGGTGTGAACTTAGGGTAAGAGCTACTATATATAAAAGTTTACAAGGCATGGCAAAGCTGGTGTGGATGTAAATGAATCTTTACTAAGCTATCTAAGGTAATCCCCATTAATCTCTGTAAGGGCTTGTTCACATCACCGTTATGTATTCCGTTATGGCTTTCCATTATAACATGGTTATAACGGAAAATAACAAATACATAAGACGGAAATCAAAACGGAAACCTTTAGAGGCATTCCATTTTGACCCGTATATGGGCAAGCGTAACGGATCCCTCTGGTTTCCTCTTATGCTGGATGGAAAACAAAGTTGTGTCGAATACATAATGGTGATGTGAACAAGCCCTAAGAGTCTATCTAAAAATGTTTCCTATATGGACCTAAATTTATCTAAAGCACATCAGTTGGTCATGGGCTTGTCTGTAGTCAGTATAATACAATAATTATTCTTCATTTAAACAGGTACATCAAGTGAACAGAATAGATTAAAACAAATAAAAGTCGAGCCTGAAGATCAAGTAATAATGCAAGTAACTGTTCCAGGTAAATATGACTTGCTGGCTAGTTCTTTATTGGCATATTGGGGGAATTTATCAAGCCATTTCTGGTGAAAAAAGTTGCTAATTTTTGCACATGGCATGTTTGTGCTAAAATCTCCAACTTTTTTAAAGGGAACCTGTCACCATTAAAATGCAATGTGAGCTACAGGCAGCATGTTATAGAGCTGGAGGAGCTGAGCAGATTGATATATAGTTAGAACAAGTTGTACTAAGGTGACTAAATAATTTCCTAGCTGTATTATACGGTACAGTTTCCTAGCTGTATTATACGGTACTTTTTCCTAGCTGTATTATACGGTACTGTTTCCTAGCTGTATTATACGGTACTGTTTCCTAGCTGTATTATACGGTACAGTTTCCTAGCTATATTATACGGTACTGTTTCCTAGCTGTATTATACGGTACTGTTTCCTAGTTGTATTATACGGTACTGTTTCCTAGTTGTATTATACGGTACAGTTTCCTAGCTGTTTTATACGGTACTATTTTCTAGCTGTATTATACGGTACTGTTTCCTAGCTGTATTATACGGTACTGTTTCTTAGTTGTATTATACGGTACAGTTTCCTAGCTGTTTTATACGGTACTGTTTCCTAGCTGTATTATACGGTACTGTTTCTTAGTTGTATTATACGGTACAGTTTCCTAGCTGTTTTATACGGTACTGTTTCCTAGCTGTATTATACGGTACTGTTTCTTAGTTGTATTATACGGTACTGTTTCCTAGCTGTATTATACGGTACTGTTTCTTAGTTGTATTATACGGTACAGTTTCCTAGCTGTATTATACGGTACTGTTTCCTAGCTGTATTATATGGTACTGTTTCCTAGTTGTATTATACGGTACAGTTTTCTAGCTGTTTAATACAGTACTATTTTCTAGCTGTATTATACGGTACTGTTTCCTAGTTGTATTATACGGTACAGTTTCCTAACTGTTTTATACAGTACTATTTTCTAGGTGTATTATACGGTACTGTTTCCTAGCTGTATTATACGGTACTGTTTCCTAGCTGCTGTAACCATTATAATACACCTCAGCCGCTGAAGGCTTTCTGTTTTGAAATGTTTGTGTGTTAATCAATCAGTCAGGCATGACTGAAGAGGTTCAGCAGCAGCTGTAATGTGTTTTACAAGGAATGCTGAATCCCCCTACTGTAGGTTGTTAAGAATAGCAGGATACACTTGGTCTGTGGCTTTGTGATGAAAGTTCTTGGTAACTGGTAGTATTTTATCAATTTACAGTAAGCATAATGATTTGTGTACTTTGAGGTTTATCAATCTAAAATAAATGTAGCATTTTACACCCCTGTTATGAATATTACTTATTTAGCTGATCGCAATCTGCATATATTCCTCATGTTGAGAATATTACAATGATGCATGAAGTGACCGCAGTGTAGTATAGTCAACAGTTTTTAAGAACCACCAGTTCTATTCAGTAATTATTTGTTTTGCCCTCTAATACCCAAATGCTTGTTTTCATAGAACATACGTTTAATTCCAATGAATTGCCTGACTGTTTGAAGACTCAAATGAATACAGAAAACTCCACTTATGTGCTCGACATAGGAACAGGTAATGGTCTCTGCAGATTATACATTGAGTACAGACACTGCTCATAGCCTCATAGAATCCATCACTTGGGTAAGGTTGTTTTACATGTTTGATGACCACATCAGTGAACGTCAGACTCCTGGAACCCACCACCACCACCACCCGTGGACTAATTGTCATGTTCCCTTCATTGTTTACCAGGCATAGATCCATGCATGTTGCATTGGCTGTGGTGGATACTGCAGCTTCCTCTTCAATTAGCTGATTGTGGGGGTGACACAGTGGGGGTGATCTCATATTGATGTCTATCTTAAGGATTGGTCATCAGTATTAATGTCCCGAAACACTACTTTACCTTTGTAACAGATTCAGCCAGCATTTAATAATAGGGGTAATTAGACTGCTCTGTATAGAAGTATATATACTGTATTCTTACATATCCATGAGTGGTTTTCTGGGTCCATAGTGTTTTATAACATCCTAGGGAACTTTTAAACAGTATGAAGAAAATACTTAGTAATGTATTCATGGCCAGAGTTCTTCCTCTGCCTCCCACCGCGGATCTCCCTCCGTCCAGTGTGATGACTATGGAGCAGTGACATTTCATCCATAGACATAACTGCCTAAAACTGAAAGCTGTTTGAACAGTAGATATAAATCAAGATATCAAATCTGTAGTTCTCCTTCTGTTGTACATATCTAAAAGGACTGGATGACAACAAGGCTGGGTTCACAACGTGTTTTTCCCATCAGTTTAACAAAAAAAATGTATATGTGAAACAGATGCCTCAAACTGATGCCATGCAGTGTCATCCATTCACCATAGAGTTCCATTGTGAAAAATAAATAAAAAATGTTATATATATTTTACTTTATTTTATAAATATTACTTTTTTAAACCGGACTGTGCAGGATACGAGAATGTAGTGTGCTGCGTTTTTGTATGCTTCTAACATACGTCAAACGGAGTCATAAAACGTGATGTGAACCCACCCTAATATCTTTACTTGAAAGTGGTTTTACACCTTATAAATAAAGCTGTTTACTAGTGAAAAAAAGAGAAACTTTGTAATATAAGCCTAAGCTGTGTCCACATCCGCATCAAAGCTTTCATTGCCATTTTAGTAAAAAATGCCAGGCAGAATAGAGCAGCGCACAGCGCTGTTTTATCCGGTAAGATTCTGTGCTCCATGACTGAAACCCAGTAGACCCCATTATAGTTGGATGTGTTGGGCGCCATGATGTGCCAGTTCTAGCATTTTTGTGATTTTTGTTTTTTGTCTGTTCCTGCGATGGAGCAGAACGAAGGAAATCACTGGCAGAGATGTGAACAGAGCCTTATTTCTGTTATGTGTTGCTTCCAGTTTTCTGGGTGCAGCCAGCACTGTGAACAATGGATGCTTGCCCTTCTTCTGTATATTTCACCTGCTTACTATACCTCACCAGTGTGAAAACTCAGGCATGTATACAGGGAGTGCAGAATTATTAGGCAAGTTGTATTTTTGAGGATTAATTTTATTATTGAACAACAACCATGTTCTCAATGAACCCAAAAAACTCATTAATATCAAAGCTGAATATTTTTGGAAGTAGTTTTTAGTTTGTTTTTAGTTTTAGCTATTTTAGGGGGATATCTGTGTGTGCAGGTGACTATTACTGTACATAATTATTAGGCAACTTAACAAAAAACAAATATATACCCATTTCAATTATTTATTTTTACCAGTGAAACCAATATAACATCTCAACATTCACAAATATACATTTCTGACATTCAAAAACAAAACAAAAACAAATCAGTGACCAATATAGCCACCTTTCTTTGCAAGGACACTCAAAAGCCTGCCATCCATGGATTCTGTCAGTGTTTTGATCTGTTCACCATCAACATTGCGTGCAGCAGCAACCACAGCATCCCAGACACTGTTCAGAGAGGTGTACTGTTTTCCCTCCTTGTAAATCTCACATTTGATGATGGACCACAGGTTCTCAATGGGGTTCAGATCAGGTGAACAAGGAGGCCATGTCATTAGATTTTCTTCTTTTATACCCTTTCTTGCCAGCCACGTTGTGGAGTACTTGGACGCGTGTGATGGAGCATTGTCCTGCATGAAAATCATGTTTTTCTTACCTTGCAGACTTCTTCCTGTACCACTGCTTGAAGAAGGTGTCTTCCAGAAACTGGCAGTAGGACTGGGAGTTGAGCTTGACTCCATCCTCAACCCAAAAAGGCCCCACAAGCTCATCTTTGATGATACCAGCCCAAACCAGTACTCCACCTCCACCTTGCTGGCGTCTGAGTCAGACTGGAGCTCTCTGCCCTTTACCAATCCAGCCATCTGGCCCATCAAGACTCACTCTCATTTCATCAGTCCATAAAACCTTAGAAAAATCAGTCTTGAGATATTTCTTGGCCCAGTCTTGACGTTTCAGCTTGTGTGTCTTGTTCAGTGGTGGTCGTCTTTCAGCCTTTCTTACCTTGGCCATGTCTCTGAGTATTGCACACCTTGTGCTTTTGGGCACTCCAGTGATGTTGCAGCTCTGAAATATGGCCAAACTGGTGGCAAGTGGCATCTTGGCAGCTGCACGCTTGACTTTTCTCAGTTCATGGGCAGTTATTTTGCGCCTTGGTTTTTCCACACGCTTCTTGCGACCCTGTTGACTATTTTGAATGAAACGCTTGATTGTTCGATGATCACGCTTCAGAAGCTTTGCAATTTTAAGAGTGCTGCATCCCTCTGCAAGATATCTCACGATCCTGTAACTGAATCGCGCATGCGCCGTCCCCGATGCCTGCCTGTCTTCTCTTCCTCGTGCGCGATTCAGTTACAGGATCGCGTTCGAGTTCGACGGCGCATGCGCCGCCTGTACAAGCGCGGTCCCGGCGACTGAGCCGGGTGTCAGTTACACTACTTAGAGGCGGGGTTAGGGCAGGGGAGGTACAGCCCGGAGTGAGGGAAGGGCTACCCCCTTGACTTCAGGAGCGTGACTTCAGGAGCTGGAGACGAGGACTTTATAACTCGTTTTTTTCATGAATATCCATCCCAGGAAAGCGGCACAAGAATGCATTGAAACACAATGAGGATATCTATAAGGTACTGGTAATAGTTTATTATGTGAAATCCTGGTGAAAGGTTCGCTTTAATGCATGTGGTGCAACTTATGTACGTCCATTGTTTGGGGGTGCAAATTGCAATCTCCCCCTTTGCCCATTCAGATATACAAACATGTAGCATGGCACCATGAATCTATTGTTGATACTGCCGGTTGCAGTCAGAGATCATTTTAATTTCACAATTAAACAGCTTTATTTGTGAAAAGTATACAGGCCATTTATTATTGCATTGTACTTGTAGCATTACTACTCCTTTTTTAATGTGCTCTGTCTGAAAACAGTCTGATGGGCTCCGATGTCTCACATAAGGGGGCAAAGAGTATTAGAAGTTTGGATTTTTACCTGTCCTAGTCTTAACTTCGCCCATGAAAAGCGGTACCACGCAGTGCACTTACTTGCTATTTACCGCCATCACTTCATAGAAATAGAATATTCTGTCAGCTGGGCTAAGCACACGTTAGGGAGTGAGTCGGAGTCAGAGAATATAGCAGTCAGCCGACAGTTACTGCATGTCTATGTCAGCTAAAGGGGTTGTTCAGGCATATTCTCCCACCTCAATATGACATTGGACATGGTGAAAACAAATGGGCTGGACGTAGAGATGAGCGAATCGATTCCTCTTAACAGCAGGGTAGTCCCCGCAGGTGAAGACGTGCCCACCTGCCGCAAGATTGACAGTGCCAGACATCTAGTTCATCCCTAACAATTTCCTGCCTGTACCCATGCTCTGCTAATGGGAGCAGCGCCGCAGGCTTCCTGAGCTAAATGTCCAGCCCTGTCAATCTTGCAGCAGGAGGGCGCTTCTTCACCTGCAGAGACATCCCCACAGATGAAGAAGCCCTGCTGATGACAATTCACTCATCTCTAGCAGGACTTGTTACCCGTGTGCATTTATGTTGCGCTATGCCCAGTGTACAATTAGGCAGGAGCATGTGGCCTGCCGCTCCATTTATTTCTATAGGAATTCCTAAGATAGCAGAATACAATATTCAGCTATCTCCGGAACTCCCATAGAAATAAATGGAGAAGCCTGCGCATGCCTGACCGGCATGTCTCACTGTATAATAGTTATCTATGATGCTGCGAGTTCAGATGAGTTAAACCAGAAGTGAGGCCTGGTCACACCTCTGAAATACAGATGCATAATGTGTCCATAATACACTTGTGTGGACCTGGCCTCACACTTCTAGCTCTTCAGAGGCCCGGCATTATAACCAGGAGAAAAGTTACTTCTTGAATTGCAATGAATAACAGTACATATTGGAAAACCATTATCACTATATGTAACATTATGATGTGTACTTTGTATCTCTGTATTCTTTGTACGTATACAGTAGGAAATAAACAATACAAGCATTCGTCCTCCTCTTAATGTGACCAAATTTTTTTTTTTGTCTTTAATTCTGGTTTATTTAGTTTCTGAAAAAGGAGTAACTGTTGACTCAAGACTTAACAGAGTGGATGGGAAACATATAGATGGTAACCCTATTATGTGTACTACCTTTTACTATGTGCAGTATGTCAACTAGATTACTAGTTTATGCCTAAAAAATGGAAATAAATGGAATGAGCAGCTGATTTTGAACTACCGTACAAATGTTAGAAGGAATTTGTCACCAGACAGACCGCTTTAAGAAAGAGCATTTATAAAATATTACAACAAGAGGCTTGTTGTGATCAAAATGCATACACCACATACGGTGGCCTCTTTTGAGTGTTTTTTTTACCCTAATTTAGTGCAGCACCACATGGAAACTGCCAACACCACAATTCGGCACCAGCAGGTGGTGAGAATGAGCAGACTTAAAGTGGCCCTGAAAAAAAAAAAAAAGTTGCCCTATGTTGTAGGCGGGCCCAAACTGACAGAAGGCGTGACAACAGAAGTAGGTGAGGGTAGCAATACTGTAGTGCAGAACAAAATACCACCCCAGCAGAACCAGATACCACAGTGTAGCACAATATCCTGTCCCAGCGGAACCAGGTACCACAGTGCAGCACAAAATACACTGCCTCAGCAGAACCAGATACCACAGTGTAGCACAATATACTGACCCAGCGGAACCAGGTACCACAGTGCAGCACAAAATACTGCTGCCCGTGCCACAATATTAAGATGTATCATTGTCCCGAGGATGGCAATATAGTTACCGCACTTTTCGCCCTATAAGACACACCTAGTTTTTAGAAGAGAACAATAAGAAAAAAAAATATTTTCCATTACACCTCAGGTCAGACCAGCAATCAGACCCCCAAAGTTGATCAGACCTCATCTAACAGCCCCAATCAGACCCCCAATGTCAATCAGACCTCAGATCAGACCCCCAATGCCTCAGATCAACCCCCCAACCTTCAGCCATCTATCAGCACTCATATGTCATAGAAACATAGAATGTCAGCCATCTATCAGCCCCCATATGTTAGCCAGCAGCTCCCATATATCAGCCAGCAGCCCCTATATGTCAGCCATCAGCCCCTATATCTCAGCCATTAGCCCTATAGGTCAGCCATTCGCCCTATATGTCAGCCATCAGCCCCCATATATCAGTCAGCAGCCCCTATATGTCAGCCATCAGCCCCCATATGTCAGTCATCACCCCATATTTCAACCCTTATATGTCAGCCATCAGCCCCCAGTGCAAATAAAATCACTCACTTACATGTCCTGCTCCTGGACACCACCGCTCCTCACTATCGCGATCCTCTTCATCCTGCTGTCGGCTGTGTATCACGGCGCACAGTGTGAGGTCACAGAGAGTCCTCACGCTGTGCGCAGCCCTGCACAGCCGATAGCCAAGCAGAGTACCAGGAAGCGGTGAGCACAGAGGCTTCACTCCTTCCCGGTCCTCCGGTACTAATAAAGTGTTTCCATAGTGGAAGTGCTTCATTAGTATTCGCCCCATAAGACGCAGGGGTGTCTTTCCCTGTAGAATCTATGTCCAGTCTGCCCATTAGAATGAGAAGACTAAAAGTGCTCCTGCTGTCAGGTTAAGCCCCCTTGCATGGGCCATACCATACCACATGCACAACACCACACCATGTGAACAGGTCTCAAAGGTTCACCGTGGTCTCAGAAAACAGAACACCAGTGAATGATATTGTTGATTTAAAGCACACACTGTATGTAAGTAAATATACTTCTTAACCCGATTGGGTGAAGCGCACCATGTGGTCATAGTTAAGAGGCACATTCATGTACATAGATCATGCACTTCACATCTATTTGGAGAGTTTGGAGAAGTACAACATTCAGTTGTTTATGTCACCCCTAGACATTGAATGGGATGGCACTCCACATGCTTGAAACTCCACACTATAGTCATGGATTAAGGAGGAACGGGTGGCTTGGGACTTCCATTGAAGTAATCAGTCCCTGTGATCAGAAGTTTATCAGATATCCTGTGGATAGCTGATCAGTGTCCCTTGTGGCACAACTCCTTCACTACGCAAAATAAGTTGCTAAATATTTCAGTTGCTAACTACTGCTGACTTGATACTGAAATAACACGGTGATCAAATAACTATGCACAAGTTCATGCTTGAGTTTAGCTCTCTGTAATGAATTCATGCATAAAAATTATTATAAGGGCTCATGCACACGAACATATTTTTCAGTTTCTGTGCCTTTTTTTTGCGGTTCGTATACGGATCCATTAACTTTAATTAGTCTGATTAAAAAACTGAATTTACTCTGTGCGCATTCCATTTCCGTATATGTCTGCATGGCCGTTCTGCAAAAAAATAAAGCATGTCCTATTATTGTCCGTATTATGGATAGGTTAGAACAGTTCTATTATGGGCCGGGCGTTCTATTCCCCAAAATGCGGAATGCACACGGCCAGTATCCGTGGTTTGCAGATCTGCAATTTGCGGACCGCAAAACGGACAACGATCGTGTGCATGAGCGATAAAATAGCAAGCTAACATGCTGGATGGTCCATTTTTTCCTTAAAAGTTGTAATCCAAAGCATATAGGATTTTGCTTGAAGAGAGAAAACCTTTTATGTTAGTTACTGTTCACTCATTTCCTGGATTGTCCAGCTCTGAGCACTTGGCTGGGAATAGCCTTAATGGAAAATTACTGTTTAGATTTATTTAGCATACATTTGATCATGTAACCCTCTGATTGCACATAGCATGTTCTGTTTTATGTTTTTTTAAACATGAGTTATGCCCGACACCAATTCCTCTACACCTGTCCAGTTTTCATAAAACTAGTTACCGTCCTCTACCTCTAATAATTCATTTATACCCTACAATTTACTTACACCGCCAATTTAATATGTGGCTTCCATACGATATATTTCACCTTTAGGGCGTATTCACACGACCGTAGTGTTTTGCTGATGCTGGCCTGTGTGCGTTCTGCAATTGCGGACTGCACATGGCCGGCACTATCATAGAAAATGCCTATTCTTGTCTGCTATTGCGGACAAAAATAGGACATGCTCTATCTTTTTTTGTGGGGTCTCGGAACGGGAACTACATTGAATTAAATGGGTCCGCACCTGTTCCGCAAAATTGCGGAATGGGTGTGGACCCGTTCATACAGCCGTCTGAATGGGTCCTGACCATTACTGTGGATGATTCTGTTTGCATATGTGATCGATTTAGCAATACAGTAACTAGGAAAAGTCAAAGAGTGACCATTTACATGTTACTAATCAATAACTGATAATGAGCATTTTTATAAAATTTTCAGGAATGGCAAATATTATACTGTTTTATTATTGATCGTTTAATACATTGGCAAACATCTGGTTTTGTATAGAGATGATAACTCCCACCCAAAGAAATTTCCCAAAACGTACTCCAAATTTCTGTGAGGTGAAACTAAAACTCCACCTTTTTTTGGTCTGGGATTTTAAAAACCTAGTCTAACAGTAGACAATGTGATTTAAATAAGAAAATGTCCCAGCTGATACAGAGCCACTACTTGGGTAGTGCCACCAATCTTTTTTTACTTGTCTTGCCCTACAGCCAATTACTTGCCTTAGCGGTGATGCTAGCGTCTACGGCCTGAGACCAGTGATTGACTGCAGCGGTCACGTGGTAGAATGTGATGCCATTGCTGCAGAACAAGTAGAGTTCCCCAGCAGGGAATTTTAAAGGTGAATAAATGTGTATTTTGTATCACATTGTTCACTGTTTAACTAGTTTTGTTTTTATAATCCTAGACAAGAATGGTGTTTGCTGCCCATGTGATTTTAGATCATGCGGGTGCCACATAGTGTTTTTGATGAATAGGGGCAGATATCTGTCAGTTTTCTAGTTTATATTCAATGCCTGTTAGTTTTGTTCAGTCTGTGTACATAGTTTCTCTTTATAAATACTTTAAAGATATTATATGGTTACTGTTTCTCCATGCTACAAATTTAGCAAACAAGGTGAAGTAATGAATAAAACTGAGACGTAATATTCTTTTTTTCATGCATTAAGAGGGCATTGGAGATATTATTCGACAACTAAGAAAACGAGTGGAAAATGTATTTAATAAAAAATATGGTGAGTGGGATTCTAATTTTTACTGTCTCCTGTTTGCATACTTGCAAGAAGCAAAATCCTTTGTGGGATACTTATATAGCTTTATAGTCTATAGTATTAGTAGCTAGCTTTCTCTTGCTTGGCTTGATTTATGGCTTAATTGTCAAATTGAGTAGTCCAACTGGGACATCTATTGGTAGTTCAAAGTAATAATGTAGGAATTCCCTTATATCTACAGCTGCAGAAATAAGTCAACTGTAATATATATTCATATATATATATATATATATATATATTCTTGTTTCTGCATACGCGTGTAATATAACTTTCTCAATACCTATTCTTTTTTGAACAGCGAAAGCAATTGGTGCTTCACACCCTGTTAAAGTGCCATATTCTAAATTCTTGATGTACCCAGAAGATCTGTATGTTGTGGGCCTACCCGATGGGGTCTCATTTCGGCGTCCCAACTGTTTTGGAATTACAAAACTCAGAAAGATACTGGAAAACATCAACACCATTGAGTTTGTGGTAAAAAGGTAATGCTGAAATTAAGCCTGTCTTGATTTATAAGTGCTATAACTATAGTTGAACTAATTATGAACCTAATGAAGACTATCAAGCACTTTTCACGGGTCCTATTCCTTTTTCCATTTCTACCACTTAATGTCCAGTATTCTTTTATTAATTCTAGTGTAAATGATCATATCAATTACCATAACAGTCAGAAAAACAAGCTTCTGATTTAGACATACAATAAACATACAATACATGTAGCAGAACTGATTTAGTCCATTAAAGCAGCTGCCTGAATACCCTTGTCTCATTACTTGAATGATTCAGCAGCGCACATTTGTAATTAAAAATGTCACTATTTTGTTTTCTAGGCCAGAATTGATTTCTGAAGGACTTAAGGAGAGTATGAATGATACTAGTGGTCCTATAGGTATGTCTTATTATATAGGATTTTTATATCAAATGCAAAGCAAAGTGCATCAGTCATAAAATATTAATATAATGCACTAATTGTATTCATCTAAGGGAGAATGCATAATCCTAGTGCGAATTTTCAAAAAAAATTGCATTATAACTGTGAAGAAGAAGTTCTTTTTTGGGCTTATCTAATGTCTTCCTCAGCCATATTATTCCCTGTTTCAGCTGTACAGCTAGATGCATTTCACCCAGAAGCAAGGGACATATCGCTTCTGTGAAATCTGACAGTATTGCACTGCTGTGACCTCACTTCCCTTAGTTCCCACTATGTTTTCTGTGAAGCTTAGATGAGTAGGGGGAAATCACACTTAAAGGGATTCTGTCACCAAGTTTTGGGCTATAGAGATGCGGACATGCACGGCTAGATCGCCGCTAGCATGTCCGCAATATACCTGTCCTATAGGGCTGTGTGCTTTTATTTTCTTTAAAAAAGGATTTTAGAGATATGTAAATTAGTCTTGTAGGTGCCCAAGGGGCTGTACGAACCTTCCTGGTGCCGAGCCGTGCCCGCCTGTGAAGGAGCCCAGCACCGCCTATGTCCTCCGAATCTCCTCCTTTCATCACCGATAGATTGCCGTAATCTCGCGATGCGCGAGCTCGCGCATGCACAGTACCGGTATAGTGTTCCTTGCCTGTGCTGGCATCAGCCTCAGGGAAAGAACTGCGCATGCGCGAGCTCCCGCATCGCGAGATTACTGCAATCTATCGTTGATGAAAGGAGGAGATTCGGAGGACATAGGCGGTGCTGGGCTCCTTCACAGGCGGGCACGGCTCGGCACCAGGAAGGTTCGTACAGCCCCTTGGGCACCTACAAGACTAATTTACATATCTCTAAAATCCTTTTCTACTAAAGAAAATAAAAGAATCCCTTTAAAGACACACAGAAGGCCGCTATAGTCTTCAGAAGCAGTGTAGAAGCAGTTGTTTTATCAGGTTCAGGATCTCAGTTCGCTCTGACACACCCCACTTCCTCTCAGCCGTTTTCTTAGTCTCTGTTACCAGGGACGGATCTTGCCTGACAACAGGCAGTGGACTGCAAGTTAGTTTGAACAGGCCATGAGCTTTTTTCAGGTGGATACAGGCATATTTTTTAAATGAAGCGATTTAGAAATTTGCTAGTTACACCATTCTCTATTAAATGAAATTAAATAAAGTTGTATGAAAGTACAGTGACCCTTTAATAGTCCCCAGTATGTATAAACCAGTTACATTAAAGCATACCTCGTTAGAACCCTGAGAGTGTGTGACTTGTTGGCGGGGTCGGTTCTGGTATCTTCTATGCAGTTTGTGAATTTGCAGTTTATTTCTGGTCAACATTTTCAGGAGTCGCCGAGAAAGAGTGTGATGATCCCACACTGGATGAAACCTCAAAGAGACCTAGTTTTCAAGGTAAAAGCCCCTTTTATCCATGAGCACATATGAAACCATAACCCATTATATGCTTTCTTCTTCACCTCAGGCCTCCTGATTCCATGATAACCAGATTTTCTCTTCTTGCTGTAGAGTGACCATTTTTAGGCAAGGGAATACTTATTGATTTCTTGATATCTATACACGTACATTTTGCACTAGCACTGCCCAACTCTAGGGGGGTATGTTCATACAGGTAAACTTTTCAATGAAGACTGTTGAGCAGATAAAGTCCTGTTTTGCATTCATGTGAAGCCCACATCATTTGTGAAACCACACTGAAACACTTTTGCTCCAACAATATAAATATAATGTTTTTGCCTTCTAGAAAATTTCGATGCCAGGCTTTCCAGGATAGATATTGCCAATACTTTGCGAGAGCAGGTGCAAGACATGTTTAATAAAAAATATGGTAAGTACATGTAAGTTCTCTGTAGACACATATAAAATTGATAAATAAAGTTTTTTTATTGCCTCCCTGGATCTATTTATTGTGATTTATTAGTTATGTACTTATATATTTAATACAAAAGTCTTTTTTATTACTGTATTTAATAAAAATGTATATGATTTGTTCTAGGCGAAGCACTTGGAATTAAGTACCCAGTTCAAGTACCCTATAAACGCATTAAGAATAATCCTGGCTCTGTTATAATAGAAGGCCTGCCTCCGGGGATTCCTTTTCGAAAACCCTGTACGTTTGGATCACAGAATCTAGAAAGGATATTGGCAGTGGCAGATAAAATCAGGTTCACGGTTACAAGGTGTGTACATAAATGTATAAACCTTTGATTTCCAAACTAGATTAGGGTATGGCCAGTGGGGACGACCAGAGCACAGTGGGGATACAGCAGTGATGCGGCTGAAAACCATGCGGAAGTGCAATCCGCAGCTGTGTAGCATTAGATTGCAAACATTGATTGGCAGTCAATTATCATAATTGGATGTCCGCATGACCATTATGGATAATCAAGTAACAATTTTTACTAATTAGTAAATAATAATAAGTAATAATTTTTACTAATAGTAAAAAAACTGCAGCCCACAGAGTTGCACAGTTTTTGGGACATCACAGCTGCATCTCCACTGTGCTCCTCCCTATGTGGTCATACACTAACAACAAGGGACACAATCCTGCTCTTTATATTCATATTAAAATTTTTACAATCGATACAGTCATCTAAATAAATGCTTAAACCCCGAAGTCCCCACTCACTAAACTACAGTAACTAGTCAGTAGTTTAAAGCCTCTATTTATACTGCATAATTTTCAGGCCAATTATCAGAAACAAGCATTCGTAGAAACACATGTTTCTGTTAATTGGCCCATGTAATTGTGCCTCCAACCAGCCAATAAACGTGCAAATGTCGGCTGATTCACATATTTCATTCTGAATGAAAGGTAGACGCTTATCATCGGCCTACGTCCAGGTCGAAAGGTTGCTACCTCCCCCATTCACTTTGTATCAACCTGTGAAACAGACTTATATAAATTAGCGCCGATCAACGTGTTTAACGTCAGTTGGCGTCTGATAGGGCCAGGGGCATAACAAGGACCCATGAGGTTCCATAGAATAACTTGGAATGGGGCCCCACTCCACCAGCTTCAAGCAAAGTTCAGAACATGATACATATTGGAGAGGACTCTAGGACTTGATATTAGCGTTCATCTCACAGCCCACTTGCAGGCACAGTGGGGATATTTGAAGAGGAGCAGAGTATAGTACAGCACTTGGCTATCTCTGGGAGTCCCATGCAATTGAATGTGCGCATGTGTGCCTGTTGCTCCATTCACTCCGGGGACTCTGGCACCTTATGGTCCCTTTACACAGGACGACGATTTAGCAGATTGTCTCGAAGGAAGTGTTCCTTTCTGAGAATCCGCATCGATAGCGAAGGAGACCGGTGCATTTAGAGCTCCTCCAGAGTCTGGGGAAGAGCGATCACAAATGCCATTGCTCTTCCCCCATACTGTCTCATTGTCTCCCGGCAGCAGATTGTGTTTATACAGCATGATCTGCCACTGGGAACCAATGATCTTTTGTGATGCACACAAGATACAATTACCCAATGAACGAGTGTTCCGCTCGTTCATTGGGTAATTGGTGTTGCATTAACACCGCAAGCTCATCGCTAACCAGCTTGGGGTAATAAACGGGTCCACTACCCTCACCTTCTTTGGAGTGCTGCCTCAATTTTTGTTCCTTGGACATTATCTGTGGATTCGTACCTTGAATCTAGGAAGGATTGCACACAATTTCTCTTAAGGAGAGTGTGCTGCTGTCGTTTTAGGTTTGTGTAGTAACGCTGGTTAGCTATGGTCGTTTAAATTGTCGGCCCATTATTCTTGTTATTATTGGAGGTTCCAGCAATGAGACCCCTACTGATCACTTAGTTATCACTTATGCTGTGGATAGGGGATAAGTTATCATTGTGGGACAACCCTTAAATGTTTGTGCTGTTTATTTGTCAAATGTACCTCTATAATGCACTAATGCTTCACTATGTAGATTAATATTTTACATTTATGTTCTAGGCCATTTCAGGGACTCATTCCGAGACCTGGTAAGATACTAATATTTGTAATAATGTAATACGTTTGAATTTTACTCTGGTAAAACTACTTGTATTGACTAAACAACTGTAATTTACTGTATTATGCCAATTCATGGTTAGGAAAATTATTATTTTTTAACTTGAATTTATGAAAATAACAAAACACTATTTAATCTTAAGGCCAGTTTTTTTTACCAGTCCCCTAGACCAATATGTTAATTTGGAGTATGCTAATAACATCATATGAAAAACGAACAATGTGGAATCCAGGGCCGCACATCTAATGCGAATAGGATCCATCAATTCCTAATCAATACTTTAGTTTGTGTGTTATGCTGATTATTTGGCCACCATGTGTAGTCAACTCACTTCAAATTATATTATTCCTTCAGATGATGAAGATGCCAATAGACTGGGAGAAAAAGTTATTCTTCGTGAACAAGTAAAAGAGCTGTTTAATGAAAAATATGGTTAGTGTATATTATTACTATAATATTTTTTAGGTCTTGAATTCTCTTTTTACTCTTAGTTTTGTGTCATTTAATTGATTACTAGGTTGTTTTATGCTATTTATTATGGCTTTGACAGCAATGACTTTTTTGTTTGTTGCAGGTGATGCCCTAGGGTTGGGCCGTCCAGTACTAGTACCTTACAAGTTAATCAGGGATAATCCTGATTCTATAGAAGTCACTGGTCTGCCAAATGACATACCATTCAGGAACCCAAATACTTATGACATAACACGACTGGAAAAAATAATAAAAGCACGGGAAAACATTCATATGGTGATAATAAACCAATTACAGTAAGTACTGTACTAAAGTAAAATGGACTAGCTCTTTAGTTTTCTGCCAAATTACATACCATTTAGGAACCCAAATACTTATGACATGATACGACTGGAAAAAATAATAAAAGCACGGGAAAACGTTCATATGGTAATAATAAACCAATTACAGTAAGTACTGTACTAAAATGGACTAGCTCTTTAGTTTGTTTTATTAAACATTTAACCTGGTCTGATACACTTTCAGTAGTAATCACCCTTCCCGAAATCAACTGTACAAGGAGTTGGTACCGTTGGTAAGGAGTACCTATAATGTGCCAAACATGTACGGCACAGTGGGAAACATCTAATGACACAATGGCCGGGTAAAGATTGCTGCTGTCCATGTCACTTCCCCGTAACAGCGATCCCTGTGATTAGCTGGCCAATTCTGCATTTTGGCATAAGATGCAATCACTGTCCAGGGGGCACAGTGAATGGTGGTGATTGGTGTTATTATTACCTCCATGTTTACAAGGTGGATGGGTGGTGGTGCTACCCCCTAAGGGCTGCGATTGGTCGGTTTCTCATGCTAACAATCCCAGCACAAAAGTGGATACTAGAATAGTGATGACCTCTCTTTTTAGTGATTTTTTTATTTATTTTTTTACCCCTGCATTATCTTTTCTGTTTTCATCCTGTGGCCGCTGAGTGCTGTACAGTGACATACACCATTGCAAAGCATCTGTGCTCTATTTTTTTAAATAATTTCTATATCAGTGCAATCTCCTTTTTTGTCTTTTTTTTTTTTCACCCATGTACCCACTTTCCTGTGTACTTCCAGGAACCACTGAGCGATGACTATTTACATACATCAATGACCTGCATAATATATAAAATCTCTCAGCTTTCTCTCTCTCCACACTCACACACTCTGCTGAAAACAAATAAAATCACATAGTTTATCTCAAACAATACATTGGGGGTTGGATTCCAAATAACCCTGAAAATCAAAGTAAAAAATTAAAATCATAGGTGGATCCAAATTGCATTACTTTCACCATGACAACTAGTAATTTGATTCACTCAGTAGTGTGCATGCATTCCTTACAACCTCTGGGCATGCTCCTGATGAGTGAGAGGATGGTGTCAGGAATCTCTTCCTAGACCTGGATCAAGGCATCAATGAGCTCCTGAACAGTCTGTCTTTCTGCTTTTTAGCTTTGGATGTACTGATGCACAATGTCCCAGAGGTTCTCAGTTAGATTCAGGACTGGGGAATATGAGGGCCTGTCACGAACGAGCGGGTGTGAACCCACTGTGCCACATGTCCTACTTCCTCTAAGTGCGTTGTCAAAGTGAACCCCTCGATCTTCACAGTACCCCCGATGGTGGGGATTGACTTTCCTGAGGGGAACACCAGGTTGCTACCTCTTGAGGATAGGCACACAGGGCAGCTGGTCCAGGTGGACCAGGAGGTACCTGGGAAAGGTACCACAGGTACAGGCATTGTCAGCAGGCTGAGTCATTACAAGGAGCAACAGTGCAGGACTGAAGGATGAAGCAGAGGCGAAGTCAGACAGACAATAGGTCAGGTCAGGCAGCACAGGTACAGGTCAGGCAATCCGGTTCGGCAACAGGAGAGGTCAGGCAAGCAGGAAGGGATCAAACGTGTAGCAGAATCCAGGAACACAAGTACGAGTCAGGAACACAAGCGGATATGAGGAACCTTAACAGGACACAAGGATCTTGACACTGAGACATCTGGGAAGGGGGCTGAGCCACTTATATATGTGCAGGAGGGCTAGGATTGGTCAGCGAGGTCACATGACCTAGCCCATAAAGCCCAAGAAGTGACGTGCGCCGGCCCTCACATGTTGTGGCCAAGACTGAGAGAAAACTGTGGAGCGGATCCCAGAAGAACAGTACCTACACAGACAGAGCACAGCAGCCGCTGTTACAGTAATACCCCCCCCCCCCCCCTTACACCCCCTCTTATTGAGTCCACGACGAGACAGAAACCTTTTTATCAAGTTCGGAGCATGAATGTTCTCTTCTGGTTCCCAAGACCTCTCCTCAGGACAAAAGCCCTTCCAGTCCACAAGATAGTAGGTCTTCTTGCCATGCTTCTTGATGTCCAGGATGTCTTTGACCTCAAATATCTTGTCAGAATCTTCAGATACTGGAGTTGGAGTAGAAGGAGCCCTAGAGAAGTGATTAAGGACTACTGGTTTTAGTAAGGACACGTGGAAGGCATTAGGATTTTGCAGAGAGAGAGGCAGACGTAACTTATATGTCACTTCGTTGATACTCCTCAATACTTCAAAGGGTCAATGGAACCTAGAAGCAAACTTGCTACTGGGAACCCTTAAGCGGATGTTTGTAGAGGAGAGCCATACCTTATCTCCAGACGAGAACTGAGGCCGTTTTCTTCTTCTCTTGTCTGCATTCGTTTTCATGTGGGTCACCGATTTGTTGATGCAGTCCTTGGTGTCACTCCAAATCTTCAAAAAATCCCTACAAGAGGAATCCACAGCTGGTACCCCAGAAGATGTAGGAACAGGGAGAGGAGTACGAGGGTGTTGTCCATAAATGACAAAGAATGGATAGGATCCAGTAGACTCACTAGAGTGGTTGTTATAAGAGAGTTCAGCCCAAGGTATCAGTTGTACCCAGTTGTCATGTTGGGCTGAAACTAAATGCCAGAGATAGTTCTCTAATATTTGATTGACTCGCCCTACTTGCCCGTTGGTCTGGGGATAATAACCAGAAGAGAAATCCAGCTCAATTTCGAGCAGCAAAGAGCTCTCCAGAGCTTAGAGGTAAACTGGACTCCGCGATCGGAAACAATATGCCAAGGTAGACTATGCGAGCGGAATATATGTTTCACGAATAGTTTAGCAAGTTCAGCAGCCGAGGGCAGTCCAACCAAAGGAACAAAATGCGCCATCTTGGAGAACCGGTCCACGACTACCTAGATAGCTGTACATCTGGCAGAAGAGGGCAGATCTGTAACAAAGTCCATGGCAATGTGTTGCCATGGGGCATCAGTAAGAGGTAGCAACAGCCCGGTTTGGTCCTGGAAATTTTATTCTGACAGACACATAATCACGCACATCCTTAGACAGTGTGGTCCACCAGTAGTGGCAAGACAAAAGTTCTGTGGTCTTGCGGATCTCTGGGATACTAGCCACTTTGAAGTTGTGCCCCTTCTTTTGGCAGATGGCATGAATGTCTTTCCGGGAGGGATGTCTTTTACCAGGACAGGAGCCACTGTGATCAAGCGAGCAGGATCTACAATGTACTGGTGCTCCTCCTGCTGGTCGGAGAAGTGAAATAACCGAGACAGAGCATCCATCTTGATGTTCTTCTCGGCCAGGCGAAAGTGAAGCTCAAAATCAAAACTGAAGAAGAGTGCCCATCTGGCTTGGCGAGGGTTCAGATGCTGGGCCGTTTGCAGATATGTAAGGTTCTTGTGGTCAATGAAGATTATCACTGGATGCTGGGCCCCCTCCAATACATAACGCCACTCCTCCAAGGCAAGTTTTATGGCCATAAGCTCTCTATCTCCTATACAGTAATTTCTCTCAGCAGGGGAGAGGGGCTTGGAGAAAAATCCACATGTAAAACCTTTCTGTAGTATAACAGCACCGGTTCCTATGGAGGAGGCGTCCACTTCTAAAAAGAATTGGCAGGAGACATTGTGATGACGCAGAACTGATGCAGAAGCAAAAAACCTTTTTAATTGGACGAAGGCGGCCTCCGCCTCGAGTCCAGACTCTGGCATTCACCCCATTCTTAGTAAGAGCGGAGATCGGAGATGTAAGAGATAAAAAATTCAGGATGAACTGACAATAGAAATTGGAAAATCCAAGGAAGCACTGTATAGCACGAAGACCCTGTGGGTGGGGCCAGTCCATTACTGCCTTACATTTTTCAGGATCCATCTGCAACCCGGCATCCGAGATTATGTATCCAAGGAACGGTACGGTAAATTTTTCAAAGATGCATTTCTCTAGTTTGGCATAAAGTCTATTCTCTCTCAACCGCTGTATAACCAAACGTACAGTACATGCTTCCGGTGAGTGGTCAAATCTGGAGAATAGATCAGTGTATCGTCCAGGTACAATATCATGCAGACATAGAGCAGGTCCCGGAAGATATAGTTTACCAACTCCTGGAATACTGCGGGAGCATTGCACAGACCGAAGGGCATGACGAGATACTTGTAGTGTCCATCACGAGTGTTGAAAGCAGTCTTCCACTCATCACCGTTTTGAATGCGGATAAGGTTGTATGCGCCTAGCAGGTCAAATTTTGTGAAGACCTTAGCTCCCCCAATCCTGTCAAAGAGTTCGGAGATTAGCGGAAGAGGGTATCGATTTTTAACTGACCTTATTCAGATCTCGATAGTCGATACAGGGCCGTAAGGATCCATCTTTTTTCTGCACAAAGCAGAACCCGGCACCGGCTGGTGAAATAGATTTCCGGATAAACCCCCTCTCGAGATTCTCCTTGATGTAATCAGACATCGCTTGGGCCTCAAGAAGTGAGAGTGGGTAGACTCGACCACGAGGAGAAGTGGCACCAGGCAGAAGGTCAATCAGACAATCATAAGGACGATGAGGAGGCAGGGTTTTATCTTTCTTACAGAAGACATCCGAAAAACTGGCATACTGCTGCGGAAGTCCAGGCAGGTCTACAGGTACATTAGGCGAGGAAGAAGGTCGGACCTCTTATAAGCAGGTGGACTGGCAGGATGATCCCCAATGCAGAATCTGACTGGAGTGCCAGACCAGAACTGGAGTGTGCTGACGCAGCCAGAGAAGACCAAGGATAACTGGATTCATAGACACTGGCAGCACATAGAAGGAGATTATCTCTGAATGCAGAACTCCTATTTGGATCTTAAGGGGTAAAGTAACAGAAAGCACAGGTTTGGGAAGTGGCAGTCCATTTACAGAAGCCACTGACAGAGGCCTTTCTAGACGGATGGTAGGAAGCCGATACTGATGGACGAGAGCTTTCTGAATGAAGTTACCAGCTGACCCAGAGTCCAAGAATGCAGGCACAGACAGTGTCACTCCCTTATGAGAGAGAGTCACCGGAACTGAAAGTTTCGGAGAGGACTTCTCCTTGTCTAGGACCACCTTTTCAACTGACCTTAGATTTTGGTGTTTCCAGGCCTCTGTGGCAGTGGCGTCGCCAGGGGGGGGCCAGAGGGGGCCACGGCCCCCCCTACATCAAGCTGTGCCCCCCCATGTGCCCCCCCAACTAAAATGTCTCCCATTCATTGTTGGTGTATGCTGCGCTGCGCTGCTGTGCACTGTGTAGGCACTAGGCAGCCGCAGCCCTACCGGACATCATCTTCACATCTGTTCTGATGATCTGAGTCACCGACTCGGTGCAGTTGCGGTCTCACTCTCGGGTCTCCACCCACCGCCGCCGCGCGGCGTCCCCGGCTCCGCCCACAGCTCCGCCCCGGCCACGCCCCCAGCTCCACCCCCGGCTCCAGGACCTGACCAGATTCATTCATCTACTGGCAGCAGCTGCTTAAAGTCATATTTCTTTTTTTTTCAACTTAAATTCCTTATAATGCAATATATTAATATATAGGGCTCTTACTCATTTTGGTTGGGTCGTTTCTTCAAAAAACAGACTTTTATAATATGTAAATGAGCTCTCTACCAGGCAAGTAAGGCAGTTACTTGCTGGTAGCAGCCGCATCCTCCTTTCATAAAGACGCCCCCTTTGCATGTTGGTTGACAGGGCCAGCGAACGCGCTCGTCTTCTGGCTGGCCCTGTCTGCGTTCAAAATCTGGTGCCTGCGCCGTACTGGTCTTCAGTCGGCGCAGGTGCACTGAGGGGACGACGCTCGCTCGGCCGCTCCATCCTTAATGCGCCTGCGCCGATGACGTTACATCTACACCCGGCGCAGGCGCACTGAGGAAGGAGCGGCCGAGCGAGCGTCCGCCTCTCAGTGCGCCTGCGCCGACTGAAGACTGGTACAGCGTAGGCGCCAGATTTTAAACGCAGACAGGGCCAGCCAGAAGACTAGCACGTTCGCTGGCCCTGTCAATCAACATGAGGAGGGGGCGTCTTTATGAAAGGAGGATGCGGCCGCCCTACCTGCTGGTAGAGAGCTCATTTACATATTATAAAAGTCAGTTTTTTTTAAGAAACTACCCAACCAAAATGAGTAAGAGCACTATAATATATCGCATTATAAGGAATTTAAGTTGGCAAAAAAAAAAATATGACTTTAGTGGGGTGACAGAAGCCCTTTAAGCCAGCCAGGCCCAGACTAGAGAACAGACAGTGTGTGGCGTGGCGTGGCGTGGCCCTACCCTACCGATACCGATACCGAACAGACTGGACTGAGCCTGACCTAGTGGAGACGGTGTGTAGCAGGTTAACTTAATAATAATAAGGTACAACTTACAAGTAGTGACTGAGTGGACTGACCTAGGCCTCTTTCACACTTGCGTTTGTCCGGATCCGGCGTGTACTCTACTTGCCGGAATTACACGCCGAATTCGGAAAAACGCAAGTGAACTGAAAGCATTTGAAGATGGATCCATCTTCAAAATGCGTTCAGTGTTACTATGGCAGCCAGGACGCTATTAAAGTCCTGGTTGCCATAGTAGTAGTGGGGAGCGGTATACTTACAGTCCGTGCGGCTCCCGGGGCGCTCCAGAGTGACGTCAGAGCGCCCCATGCGCATGGATGACGTGCCATGCGATCACGTGATCCATGTGCGTGGGGCGCCCTGACGTCACTCTGGAGCGCCCTGGGAGCCGCACGGACAGTAAGTATACCGCTCCCCCGCTCTCCACTACACTTTACCATGGCTGCCAGGACTTTAGCGTCCCGGCAGCCATTGTAACCATTCAGAAAAAGCTAAACGTCGGATCCGGCAATGCGCCGAAACAACGTTTAGCTTAAGGCCGGATCCGGATCAATGCCTTTCAATGGGCATTAATTCCGGATCCGGCCTTGCGGCAAGTCTGCAGGATTTTTGGCCGGAGAAAAAAGCGCAGCATGCTGCGGTATTTTCTCCGGCCAAAAAACGTTCTGGTCCGGAACTGAAGACATCCTGATGCATCCTGAACGGATTTCTCTCCATTCAGAATGCATTAGGATAAAACTGATCAGGAGTCTTCCGGCATAGAGCCCCGACGACGGAACTCTATGCCGGGTCCGGACAACGCAAGTGTGAAAGAGCCCTAAGTCTCTTTCTATTCTAACTAGAGAGATTAGATCTGACTGAGTCTGAGAGGAGAGCTGGCTTGCGGCTGCCCCAGAATCTTCCTGATTTAAAAGTTAAAGGGGTTCTGCACTTTAATTTAACTGATGATCTATACTCTGGATAGATCATCAGCTTCTGATCGGCGGGGGTCAGACACCCGGGACCCCCGCCGATCAGCTGCTTGAGAAGGCACCGGCGCTCCAGTAGCGCCGCGGCCTTCTCACTGTTTACCGCCAGCCCACTGACGTCACGACTAGTATCAACTAGCGTGGACGCAGCTAAGCTCCATTCAAGGGAGAGAGCTTAGCCGCGCTCAGGCTAGTTGATACTAGTTGTGATGTCAGTCAGTGAGAAGGCCGCGGTGCTGCTCGAGCGCGGCTGCCTTCTCAAACAGCTGATCGGCGGGGGTACCGGGTGTCTGACCCCTGCCGATCAGAAGCTGAAGATCTATCCAGAGTATAGATCATCTCAGTTAAATGAACGTGCAGAACCCCTTTAAAGTTATTGTCAGTGCAGCCTGGATGATCACAGTGTTCACTTCACCGTTTAGAGAAATCATGTTCAAATGTGAGCGGTGGGAGGGTGATCTGTGGTCTGTGGATGTCATTACACTGGTATACGGGGGGGGGGGGGATCTGTGGATGATACTCTTATAGTGTTATAGGGAGGGGGATCGGGGGTCTGTGGATGTCATGAGTCATTACACTGTTATAGGGGGGGGGGGGTCTGTGGATGATACTCTTAGGCTACTTTCACACTAGCGTTCATGGGTCCGTTCGTGAGCTCCGTTTGAAGGAGCTCACGAGCGGACCCAAACGCCTCCGTCCAGCCCTGATGCAGTCTGAATGGACGTGGATCCGCTCAGACTGCATCAGTCTGGCGGCGTTCAGCCTCCGCTCCGCTCGCCTCCGCACGGACAGGCGGACAGCTGAACGCTGCTTGCAGCGTTCGGGTGTCCGCCTGGCCGTGCGGAGGCGAGCGGATCCGTTCAGACTTACAATGTAAGTCAATGGGAACGGATCCGCTTGAAGATGTCACCATATGGCTCAATCTTCAAGCGGATCCGTCCCCCATTGACTTTACATTGAAAGTCTGAACGGATCCGCTCAGGCTGCTTTCACACTTAGCTTTTATATGCCAATATAATGCAGACGGATCCGTACTGAACGGAGCCACCGTCTGCATTAATATGATCGGATCCGTTCAGAACGGATCCGATCAAGCGCAAGTGTGAAAGTAGCCTTATAGTGTTATAGGGAGGGGGATCGGGGGTCTTTGGATGTCATGAGTCATTACACTGTTATGGGGGGGAGGGATCTGTGGATGATACCCTTATAGTGTTATAGGGAGGGGGATCGGGGGTCTTTGGATGTCATGACACTGTTACGGGGGGGGGGGAATCTGTAGATGACACTGTTATGGGGGGGGGAGATCTGTAAATGACAGTTATGGGGGGGGGGGGATCTGTGCCACTCTGTGGATGACACTGTTAGACTCCCTTCAGACGTCCATAGCAGCGGCAATGTGCGGGTCCGCATTTTTTTTCGGGAACGGAATTGTGGACCCGGAAGTGCGGGACCGCCTTTCCGTATCCGGCAGCACGTCGTGCTGCCCTATAGAAATTAATGGGTCCGCAATTCCGTTACGCAAATTTCGGATGTGTGAATGGGGCCTTATAGGAAGAGGGATCCCGATATGACACTGATATGGGGTGGATCTGTGGATGACACATAGCATGAGATGCTATAAACGGTATGTGTCATCCACAGATCCCCCTCCATAAGTGTCATCCACAGATCCCCAGGCAGCTAGGAGATGTTGAAATCTGAGTGATTGGGGTTTTTCTTCCCTATTGCGGTTTTAGGTATTGGGTAAAGTATCGCAGCATTTCTAAGCATACTTGTGTAAATGTATCGTTGTTATAGCTGCCCCCCTACTTTTGTCCTGGCCCCCAGTGTGCCCCCCCAAAATTTGAAAGCTAGAGACGCCACTGCTCTGTGGACAATTTTGTACAAAGTGGGCCTTGCCTCCACAATACATACACAGGTTCTCTGCTTTGCGGCGTAAACTTTCCTGGTCAGAAAATCGAAGGCTCTATTTTTGCAGGGGTTCTTCAGATGGAATGGACACTAGAGTAAGAACCAGCCTCTGGAAGGATGGAGCCAAACGGAGTGGTCTTCTGGTGCCTGCCACCTCCCTAGAATGTTCCCTGAAACGCATATCTATCCTTGTGGCCAAGGTGATCAGGTCATTCAGAGTAGACGGACGGTCGTGACCAGCTAATTCATTCTTAATCCGGTCAGAAAGGCCCTTCCAGAACACCGCCAGGTGAGCCTCATTGTTTTATGCAAGTTCTACAGCCAGGGTACGAAATTGGATGGCGTACTGACCAACAGACGAGGAACCCTGTCGTAGACGCAGCAGAGCTGATGCAGCTGGGGACGTGCGGCCGGCCTCTTCAAAGACCAGCCGGAAGATAGCCAGGAAAGACTGCAGATTAGTGGTCTCTGAACCTCCATGTTCCCAAATAGGATTTGCCCAAGCAAGGGCCTCATCAGACAGCAGGGACACAATGAAGGCAACCTTGGACCGCTCAGTGGGAAACTTCTGCTCATGCAACTCAAAGTGGATCAGACACTGGTTCAGGAATCCACAACAGGTTTTTGAATCTCCACCATAGCGTGATGGCAGAGGAAGTTGCACACCAGCAGCATGCACTAGGTACTCTGTGGACTTGCGGATGCAATGTGTTTTTGAACTTTTATGGGGCCAGGGCTGCGTGAAAAACACAGAATATAGAACATGCTTTGTTTTTCACGCAACGCAGAACTGATGCGTGAAAGAAAACACTCATGTACACAGACTCATTGAAATGAATGGGTCAGGATTCAGTGGGGGTGCTATGCGTTCATATCACGCATCGCACCCGCGCGGAAAACTCGCTCGTGTAAAAGAGGTGTCTCAGTGTCTGTGTCCACCACCTTCAAAATCATTCCCTTTTGGGGCGTTGTCTTACTGTTGCATCTCCAATGTACTTTCATTTGCACCAAAGCTGTGAAACTGTCACGCCGGACGGGATATCAGACATACAGATAAACCAGCAAACCAGGCTCTAGGCGAGAAGCAGGGGAAGGGTCACCTCCTAGAAAATCCCTGACTTCTCTCCCTGCTTTGCTGAGCCCACATTCAGACCTAGATGGTAGGAATGATGTGTCATCGTGCCTGGGCTAAAACACCCTAGATTCCCTGAGGTGGTGAAAAGGGGAATAGGAGCAGCCTGCTCGCACAGAACCTGGATGGGAGAGATGACACCAACACAACCAAGAAAGCAAACAACAAAAACTGAAACCACACTTATCTTTGCAGAGCTGGAACAGACAACCTTCCTTCCTTGCTTCCAAGGCCAGAATTATTTCTATAACTCGCTCAGAGCACTGGGATGGAGTGCTATTTAAACTAATGACCCCACCCAGTGCACCTGATGGGAGGCGGATCCAGCACGGCTCCAAAACAAAACACTAAACACGTGCTGCTATTCTGGCCGACCTCCGCACATAGTCAGAGCAGGGCATGACAGTACTCCCCCTTCTACGGGTAACCTCCGGACACCCCGGACCAACCTTATCCGGATGAGATCTATGAAAAGCCCTCATACTATGATGCTGTGGTTCCTTAATTTTTTCTGAGCAGTGTATACATATAAATACATTTCAAGTAGTTTTAGTGCTGATTTTCTTTTTCTTTTTTTTACTATTGTAAGTTTTTATACTACAGTTTTTTGCATGCAAAAATAAATAAATAAAATGTTAAAATTTTAATCACCCCCCTTTCCATAGAATAAAATAAATAAATACATAAATACAAAAAATATAAACATAATGCGCATCACTGCGTCTAAAATGCGCATGATTTTTCCAATATGGCAATTTGCCATTTTTTTTCATCTCTTCTCTTACCTAAGAAAATTTATTAAAATATGATCAAAAAGTCACACACACTCCATAATGGTATCAGTGAAAAGATTGTCCCGCAGAAATGAGACTTGGGCCCCTTTCACACGGGCGATATTTCCGTGCGGGTGCAATGCGTGAGGTGAACGCATTGCACCCGCACTGAATCTGGACCTATTCATTTCTATGGGGCTGTGCACATGAGCAGTGATTTTCACGCATCACTTGTGCGTTGCGTGAAAATCACAGCATGCTCCTCTTTGTGTGTTTTTGACATAACGCAGGCCCCATAGAAATGAATAGGGCTGCGTGAAAATCGCAAGCAGCCGCAAGCAAGTGCGGATGCGTTGCGATTTTCACGCACGGTTGCTAGGAGTCGATCGGGATGGGGACCCGATCATTATTATTTTCCCTTACATGGTTATAAGGGAAAATAATAGCATTCTGAATACAGAATGCATAGTAGAATAGGGTTGGAGGGGTCAAAAATAAAATTATATAAATTTAACTCACCTTAATCCACTTGATCGCGCAGCCCGGCTTCTCTTTTGTCTTCTTCTTTGCTGTTCACAGGAAAATCACATGATCTTTTTACCATGGTGATGGATCATGTGATGAGCGCAGTGACGTCATCACAGGTCCTATTCCTGTGAACAACAAAGAAGATCAAGTGGATTAAGGTGAGTTAAATTATTAATATATTTTTTTAACCCCTCAAGCCCTATTGTACTATGCATTCTGTATTAAGAATGCTATTATCTTCCCTTATAGCCATGTTATAAGGGAAAAAATTACAGTCTACAGAACACCTAACCCAAACCCGAACTTCTGTGAAGAAGTTCGGGTTTGGGTACCAAACATGCAGATTTTTTTCCCACGCGCGTGCAAAACGCATTACAATGTTTTGGACTCGCGCTGAAAAATCGCGCATTTTCCTGCAACGCACCCGCATCTTATCCGGGCAAAAAACATCACGAAAGAGGCCTTAAAGGGATTGTCCAGGTTCGGTGATTATTAGTAAATAGGCTGCTTTTTACTAATAGCATACATATATGTGGGTTCTACCTTTCTTTATTCTGATGCCCCTATTCCTTAGACTGAATTTGCAGACCGGAAGTGTTATTTTTTGTTCAGCTGGTGACGTACTGGTGTGCTAAGCCTCGTCTTCCGCTTTAGCATAGTGCACGCCTCTCATCTGCATTTACACTCAATGGGGCCGCATGGATTATGCATATTCAAGAGCTGTAGGCACCCCTCCCATGTCTTTACAGATGAGGGGGAGGAATGGCAGGAAAAGGAATATTCATTAGAGGGAGTGGTTGGGATTGAGACGTCAATCTACAGAGTCGCACTGCCTTGTGGGACCCATAAGGCAGTGCGGCAGGAAATTACAAAGAGGGAGCACTGCAATGTAAACAATACCGAGCGCAGCTTCGGGGCCCCGTAGGAGCCCCGGAGGAGTGGAAAAAAAACGGAGAACCTTCAGGGGGACCTTACAGATACATTCAACAGTGAATGCTAATGTTAGTTAAAAAGACTGTGATCCCGGACAACCCCTTTAACTATAATAAAGTAACAGGCGTCAGAATATGGTGATAATTTTTTTTTCAAAGTTTTAATTTCTTTTTACAGTATTTAGACAAAGAAAACCTATATATATGTGGTATTGTTGTAATCCTACTGACCCAGAGAATGAAGGGCACAGGTCAGTTTTACAGCAAAGTGAACGCCATAGGGACAAAAAATGTAAAACGGTGGAGGAATTGCAATTTTTTTCCCGCTTCCCACTACTTTGTATGCCATATTAAATGGTGGCATTAGAACATACAACTTGTCCCACAAAAAACAAGTCCTTATATGGATATGTGAACAGAAAAATAAAAAAGTTATGGCTCCAAGCAGGTAGGGAGGAAAAATGAAAACGCATAAACTAAAAAAACTTCCGGTATCCAAAGGGTTAAAAGTTAAACTTTTGTCTTCTGTCCATAGAACCTTTTCCCAAAAGCACTGTGGAACATCCAGGTGGTTTCGGGGGGATCAACACGGGCCACAATATAATTTTTTTTTCTTTGGACAGAAGCGTCTTCACACCTTTCTTGTGGAGTGTGTTTCAAATAGTAGACATACCAACAGAGGTTTTTGTAGTTGTAGAGTCTTCTAGGTCTTTTGCTGTAAAGCCTCATTCACACATCAGTGTTTGGACAGTGATTTCCATTAGTGATTGTGGGCCAAAAACAGGATTGGAGCCTCCACAGACATAAGGTACAGTATAAGCAAAAGATCTGCACCCGTTCTGTGTTTAGAGCCTGGTTTTGGCTCATAATCACTGACGGAAATCACTAACCAAAACACTGACTGTGTGAATGAGGCATTACTTTTGGGCTCTTGCCTGTTGTGCTCTTGAAGTAATCTTAACAGAATACCCACTCCTAGGGCATGTAGCAATAGTGCTCATTTTTCTCCAATCTTAGATAATTTAACCCTGAATTGATGTACACCAAGGTCTTTAGCAATGCTTTTGTGGCCTTTTCCAGCTTCTGAGGTCTTCTGCAAGTTGCTTGTATTGAGGCATGGTTCACTCTAATCAATCTTTCTTGTAAACAACAGATTTGACGGTAATCAGACTTTGCATGCCTTTATTAGGCAAAACGCCAGTAAAATGCACACTTTTTTTTCTTGAAACTGCAGTTACTGTTTAAACATCTATTTACAATGCGGACTTTCAAAGTTATTTTCATAACTTCACATTAGAACAATAATCTCTGTGAGTCATGATGCTTTCATAACTTGAGCACATTAAAACTGCATGAGAATTGAAAAAAGATTTGCTAAACATGATGATGACCATCCTCAGCAACATGACATTATTTTAGCAGGTGGTCACTCCATGCCACCACAATGTACCTTCCATACTTTTCTATAATGCAGAAATGAAAAAGTAATCTATTAAATCTGTATTTTTACAGGCCATTTTCAGAGATATGTATAGAGCCACCATCACAATTACGTAAGTATAATCTAATGTTTTAGGATACTTTATGGCATTATTTTAGCTCATATTTTTGGAAACTTTGAAATGCTGTGTGGCTGAACCATAGTTTGTATGAATTTCCAGAGTCAATAGAATAAAATCTCAATGGACCTTACAGATATGATATAAAGGCTACACCCAGGGAAGACCTGTGGTTTAGTTAAAGAGTTACTATCATATCAGAAGAGGGTCAGAAGTACTCATCCGAGTGCTGTGCACTTTGTTTCTCATTGGCTCTATTCTGGTCTCCCTAGAGAACTCAATAGTGTACGGTCTCATAGACTTTCTGTGAGCCTTTACACCATTTGCTCTGCAAGGAGAGCTGAGCTGAGTCGATCAGAAATGAAGGGGCACACCATTCAATGAAGTGCTTCTTCTGTGTTTTAAAATGATAGGTACTCTTTTTACAAAACAACAGTGTGTATGCCATCACAGTCCTTTCAACCCAATGAATGTTCAGTTTGAAGTTCATACCTTTGATTTCTATTGCCCTTATAAAACCATTTACTGCTTCTTTGTAATTAAAATGCATTTGGAAAGTCTTCAGACCTTTTTACTTTTTCATATTTTGTTGCGGCCTTGTGCTAACATAAAAAAATAAAAATCAGGTTTATAGCCTCCAGTCTTCTTGGGTATGATGCCATATGCAGATCTTCTCAAGCTCTGTCACGTTGGATGGGGACTGTTAGTGGACAAAGACATTCACAGAGTTGTCCCTAAACCACTCCTGTGTTGTCCTGGCTGTGTGCTTAGGGTCATTGTCTTGTTGGAAGTTGAACCTTTCTGCCAGTCTCAGGCCCAGAGCACTCTGGGTCACGTTTTCATTAAGAATATGTCTGTACTTTACTCCATTCAGCTTTCCCTCAACCCTGACCAGTCTCCCTGTCACAGCCGCTGAAAAACACTCCTACAGAATGATCCTGCCACCACCGTGCTTCACTGTACGGATGTTATTGAGCAGGTGATGAGTAATGCTTAGTGTTCTCCAGACATAACGCTTAGAAGTTGAATCTTGGTTTCATCAGGCTAGAGGATCTTGTTCCTCACAGTCTGAGAGTCTTTTAGATGCTTTTTTGCAAACTCCAGGTGGGTTGTATGTGCCTTTTACTATGGATAGGCTTCTTTCTGGCCACTCTTCCATAAAGCCCAGATTGGTGGAGTGCTGGCTGACTTTCTGGAACTTTCTCCCAGTTGCAGCTTAGCCATTGGGTTCTTGGTCACTTCTCTTACTGAGACCCTTTTCCTCTGAACGGTTTGTTCCAAACATCTTCCATTTAAGAATAATGAAGGCCACTGTTCTCTTGAAAGCTTTCAGTGCAGCAAACATTTTTGTACCCCTCTCTAGATCTGTGCCTCCACACAATCCTGTCTCTGAGCTCTACAGACAGTTTCCCTCCTCTTGGCTTGGTTTTTGCTCTGATATACATTGTAAGCTGTGAGATCTTATATAGATAGGAGTATGTATTTCCAAATCATATCCAATCAATGAAATGTACCACAGATGGACCCCAGTCAAGGTGTAGAAACATCTCAAAGATGATAAAGAGAAATGGGAGGTCCTCAGAGCTAAATTTCAAGTGTCATAGCAAAGGGTCTGAATACTTAGGTCCATGTAAATTTTTCATTTTTAATAAATTTGCAAAAAAAATCTAAAATTTTGTACCCCATTATGGGGTATTCAGCGCAGATTAATGGGGGGAGGGGCTTGATTTTTTTTTTTATTTAGCACAAGACCACAACACAGCAAAATGTGAAAAGATGAAAGGCTCTAAAGACTTTCCGCTTTTTGGTTTCCATCTTACAAAATGTACTTTTTATGTAATGTCTATTTATTGTATTTTTCTTGCATAGACAAAGACAGCTTTACTCCCAAGCGAAAAAGAAAGCGAATTTCTGAAGGAAACTCTGTGTCCTCAACATCATCCAACTCTTTATCGTCCTCATCTTCTTCTTCTTCCAATATAGAACCCATCTCATCAGCACATCCAATGTCACTAGTGGTAAGTGTATATGTTACATACTGCATCTACTTATAAAGAAAGATACAATGCCTATACTTATTACAGACCTATCAAATTCAGTTAAAAATAACACCTACAAAACCTTTTGGAATAAATACTCATACAAAATATACAATATACAATATATCAGTCTTTGCTTAATGCATATATACAAACATAACTAATCCAGATCCACATATACAATGGTGTTTGAAAGTTTTTGAACCCTTCAGAATTTTCTGTATCTCTGCATGAATTTGAACTAAAACTACATCAGATTTTCACAGAAGTCCTGAGAGTAGATAAATATAACCAAATCAAACAAATGAGTCAAAAATATTAGACTTAGTCATTTATCTGATCCAATATCACAGGTCTGTGAGTGGGAAAAGTAAGTGAACCTTTTCTTTCAGTATCTGGTGGGACCCCATTGTGCAGAAATAACTGCAACTAAATGTTTCCAGTAATTTTTGATTAGTCCTCCACCTCCGCTTGGATGAATTTAGCCCATTCCTCTGTATAAAACAGCTTCAACTCTGTTACGTTGGTGGGTTTCCTCCCATGAATTGCTTGCTTCAGGTCCTTCCACAACATTTCTATTGGAATAAAGTCAGGTCTTTGACTTGGCTGTTCTAAAACTCTTTATTTTTTTCCCATTAACCATTCTTTGGTAGAACGATTTATGTGCTTAGGGTTGTTGTCTTGCTGCATGACCCACATTCTCTTGAGATTCAGCTCATAGACAGATGTCCTGACATTTTCCTATTGAATTTGTTAGTATAATTTAGAAATCATTGTCCCATAAATGATGGCAAGCCTTCCTGTCCCAGATGCAGCAAAACAAGCCCAAATCATGATACTAACACCACCACCATTTTTCACAAAATGAGTGTAGTTTTTATGCTGGAATACATTGTTTTCTTTTCTCCAACCATAATGCGTCTGGTTTAAACCAATTTAAGTCCTTCTGAAGTTTAGCAAATATGCACTGCAGCACATTAGTAACACTATTAATATAAGCCTATGTCTTAACTGCAGAGCTGGACTAGGATCCCCAGTGGCTAAGGTTTGTTATATCACACCTGTATAGAGGTTTAATCCCCAGCATCTCAAATTGCTTATGGTAAATAGATAAAGTCTTGTTCAACAAGGCTTTTGGCTATGATTTAGGAACACAATGCAAAGATGGGGGGTGGATCTCACTTGTGTGAGGGGTCATAAATTAGACTGGACAGGACAAAGTCGATTTTGTAATGAATATCAGATATTTGGGAATGCCACTAGGTGATCACGTGCTGTATTCATTTATTTATTTATTTTATGCACTTATATAGCGCTACTATATTCCACAGCGCTTTACAGACATTAGCATCCAACTGTTCCCAATGGGGCTTACAATCTAAGTTCCCCTTTAGTATGTCTTTGGAGTGTGGGAGGAAACTGGAGTATCCGGAGGAAACACACGCAAACACGGGGAGAACATAGAAACCCCAGCGCTGCAAGGCACCAGTGCTAACCGTTGAGCCTCCGTGCTGCCCTGTATGTGCATGATTGTATCCAATGGGGCAGCATAGACTGTTTAACCCATATCATGAGAATTAGACATGTATGTACAGTTTAGGATGATCATGTATATAAGTTGAATGGGGTCCTTCCACTTTTAAGCATTTTTATGTGTTGAAAGTGTTAAATGCTCCTGGTTGGCTGTAATAAAACTTGCTCTTCCTGAATTTCCTGAGAGTAGTATTCTACAATGTGTTCTATTCTGTAAATCAGTACTCAAAAGGCACAACACAGTAGTCTCTGTCCACTTCACCACCCATTCCTTGGCAATAGTGCTCATACTACAATATAAATTATGGATAGCTAGACGAAACAGCTGGACTTTAGATTCTCAGTCTGTCAAGACACACATTTTAGCCTATGACTCTCCACCCCATATACTAGGAGGCACCACTTGTATCCCTATAAATCTTATAGCTTTTGGGTGCCCTTTAGGGGTTTGGTGGACATATCTTTGTCTTTCTTGTTAAAAAAAATCATACATTATATATATATATATATATATATATATATATATATATATATATAGTGATCCATCATGTTATGACAGAATTCGTGTTTATTTTATTTATTTATTTTACCAATATAGCCCATGGACAGTGACAGGTGAATAAATGGGTCTCCCCTGGTGTGACAATTTATGAAATCCCTGATCTTAACCTGGATGTAGGTGGGTTCACATCACATTTTTCTGGGATATTTTTTTTACTGAAGACCTATCCTTTGGCCTTCTCTCAGCTCATCAAGCACACAAAGGATAGAAAATGTTAAAACAGTCTGTCTTGAAATGCTTGTCTGATATGCTGTGCTATTCTTTTGTTTCAGCAATGGCCCATGTATATGCTGGACTATGGAGGTGTAAATATGCAGATTCCTGGACAAATGAATTACTAGTCTCACCGATGGAAGTTTAATGGAAATATGTAATTATTGTATAAAATGTATACGACTGTATTTAACAATGCCTTTTAGTTTTTTCCAATCATTTTTACAGTCTGTTTCTGCCATCCAAGACAGCCTTTTGAAATAAAATGTGTTGCCTTGTTCTGACTTGGGTCTATTTTTTTATGTATAGTGATATAATTATATACTTTAGTATACAGTCAATTTATATGTATTGAAAAAAAAAGGTCAAATGATAATTTGTGCTGCTACTTTGGTACGATGCCATGATTCCTGTGATATATTTGTTCATGTCAAAGTGCAGTGAATAGTGGTTCTCAGTGTTGTTGAAAATGATTAGATTGTTGCATGTATCAGCTGTAAAAATGTAAAAACAAAATGTACAAATGGGGCACGATAATCCTCTAGTAGAAAGACTATGGTCTGTTAAACCCCCTTAAAGGGATTCTGTCACCAGGATTAACGATATGCAGATATTTATATGTGCCCATTAGTCTTCATGCAGTGTTTACAATGATCCCTCTGTTTATGTTCTGTAGCCTTATATTCTTATAAAAAGCAATCCTATTCATATGTAAATCACCCCTGTCAGGAGCCCAAGGGGTTGTCCCACAATCTACTGGAGACCAGCACCACCCATGAATCCGGAACCCAGCACCGCCTACTACTTAATTTATTCACTGCACTATCCTGACGTCATGTAATCTCTGCTCCGTAGTCTCGCTCAGGCCAGTGGACACTGTAGTCTGCGCCCGTGCAGACTACTGGCACCGGCTTCAACTTGTCCACTGTGCATGCGCCGGCTCCCTGCGCACCCCGATCGGACCGGAAAAGACTCTTTCTTTGCGCAAGTCGGTCCTAGGTGGAGGAATCTTCTGGCAGCTATCGCTCCTTTGACAATTTTGACCGACTTGCACAGAGAAAGAAAGTATTTTCCGGTCCGATCGGGGTGCGCAGGGAGCCGCGCATGTGCAGTGGACAAGTTGAAGCCGGGGCCAGTAGTCCGCACGGGCGCAGACTACAGTGTCCATTGCGCCTGCGCGAGACTACGGGGCAGAGATTACATGACGTCAGGATAGTGCAGTGAATAAATTTAGTAGTAGGCGGTGCTGGGCTCCGGATCGATGGGCGGTGCTGGGCTCCAGGAGATCGTGGGACAACCCCTTGGGCTCCTGACAGAGGTGTTTTACATATGAAAAGGATCGCTTTTTATAAGAATATAAGGCTACAGAGCATAAACAGAGGGATCATTGTAAACACTGCATGAAGACTAATGGGCACATATAAATATCTGCATATCGTTAATCCTGGTGACAGAATCCCTTTAAGGTAGTTAATTTAATTATTCTATTTTATTTTTTGCAAAATCAATAACTTAAATGGTTTTTCTGGTTTCTAGATATTGAGAAGCTGAACTCAGAATAGATCATCAATGTCAGATCGGTTGGGTTCTGGCACTCCTACCAATCAGCTGTCTTTGGCAGGAGCCAGAATCAAACAGTGGACAAAGCTAGAAGAAGACAGCTCCTTCCACTGTGTAGTGGTGATGCCGAGTTACTGCAGCAAAGTGAATTCAGGTGAGCTGCAGTAAGCCGACACAGCCACTACACAGAGCTTTCTGCTTCCGGCTCTGCCAATTATATTGTTTCCGGTGCTGTTGGATGCCAAAAACAGCTGATCAGTGAGGGTTGTAGAAAACTACAGGACATAAGGGGGAAGATTCTATAAGACAAAGACATTTTGGATTCAACTGCTGTGGTTTTACGATGTGTAAAAAGTATCTGTATTCGTCGACAACCTCAAAAAAAAGAAAAACGTCAATTTTGTCTTAAGGCTATAATCACATCTGTGTAATGGTATTTCAGTAGTCTGTTCCAGCAGAGGAGCAGACTACGGAATTATCGTATCCGCCATAGCTGGACACCGCCAGGCCAGCCGGATACCTGTTCACTATAATTTAATCCATTGGGTCTTGAATGCTGGTTTTCTGCATGCGCCAGTATTTCCCCAGAAACAAGCCGGCATTTATGACGGAAACTCGGCTGATCCAATTATAGTGAATAGGGATCCGGCAGTGTCTGGCTATGCCAGATACAGTAATGCAGGTAGTCTGCTCCTCTACCAGAATACTGTAATGCAGATATGAACCTAGCTTAAGCAATGGATAAGACTCTTCTCACATACAGTGCAAGGATATGATTCTGGAAGTGATTCAGAAATATAGTTATGTAAGCCACCATTTGGTTGAATAGTTGATCATTCCTTCTCATAGTAACACAGCTGCATATGCTCACCAATGATCCACTTTCATATTTTGCAAGCAAATTAAATGGTTTTCAGCTTGTAAAAGATTTTCAATGGGCACATATGCTGTTTATGCAGCTACCCCGAAATCTCAATTTGTTAGGAGAATGGTTGGTTTGAGTTATTGAGTTGAGTCTGTAATTACACTATTTTCCTCTCATCTGCTGCACAATCAAGATGCTCCTGTGTTTATCAACTTCAACTGATCAATGGTTCATAAACACGGAAGTTCACTTAAAGGGAACCTGTCACCGGGATTTTGTGTATAGAGCCGAGGACATGGGTTGCTAGATGGCCACTAGCACATCCACAATACCCAGTCCCCATAGCTCTGTGTGCTTTTATTGTGTAAAAAAACACGATTTGACAGATATGGAAATTAACCTGAGATGAGTCCTGTCCCTGAGATGAGTAAGGGACAGGACTCATCTCAGGTTAATTTGCATATGTATCAAATAGTTTTTTTTACACAATAAAAGCACACAGAGCTATGGGGACTGGATATTGTGGACGTGCTAGCTGCCATCTAGCAGCCCATGTCCTCAGCTCTATGGCCAAAATCCCGGTGACAGGTTCCCTTTAAGTGGCAAAACACAAATCTACAGTTCTAAATTTCAGTGTGGAATAAAAACACTGTAGGCACTGATGCTCAGAATACAGTATTAGACTTCCTGCACCTGAGATGCATGCATCTGAGGTGTTAAAGAGGACCTTTCACTGGTCCTGACGTTACAATATTATTACCTGGTAGTGTAAGGCTTTATTAGTAGATGTCAGGGCGCTTTTTCTTTTTCAGATGCGCTGGTCCATTCCCCCGCTGTGCCTCCTGTTCACTTCTGCCGCCTGCATCGGTACAGGTATGGGAACGCAACCAAACGGAACAGAATGCATTTTGGAGCATTCCGTTCTGTTCAGTTATGTTTTGTCTCCATTGACAATGAATAAGGACAAAACGGAAGCGTTTTTTTTCAGGAAAAATAAAAACTCTAGTGTAAAAGTAGCCTTAGGCCTCATGCACACGGCCATTGTTTTGGTCCGCATCCGAGACACAGTTTTTGCGGCTTGGATGTGGACCCATTCACTTCAATGGGGCCGCAAAAGATGTGGACAGCACTCCGTGTGCTGTCCGCATCCGTTGCTCCGTTTCGTGGTCCGCCAAAAAAATATAACTACATACCAACAATAGATGTCACCAGCAAATATATACACCGCACGGTAACTAACCATAAACCTCCTACAAAATCAAAAACAAACCCGCAGATATTGTAGATCTTTATTGAACAAATATGCAAACATACAAAAATGAATAAAACCCAGTAGAGAAATGCAGAGGCGTGTGGATAAAATACCCCCAAGCCAGTGCATGTGTCAATGAATAATAGTTGCATATAGTTACCGCTGCATATATGATACACCAAGGAATATCCAAAAGGGATGAAACAATCACCATGCTAGGTGTGAGTCTCATTTATAAATGCATAAATATGCCACAGGCATGTGCAACTTACACCTGTGCAAAATTGGGAGACCAATTAGCATACAGAATGTGTGGGGTACCACTAACGCCTGGTACTGACACATAAGCAGCGATAACAAGCATGAACAAATAACAGATGACCAACCTGGCTGGAGGGACGGCCCCGTGTGCTGTCCACATCCATTGCTCTGTTCCGTGGTCCGCAAAAAAAATATAACCTGTCCTATTATTGTCCGCGTTTTGCAGACAAGAATAGGCAGTTATATTACTGGCTGTCCGTGCCGTTCCGCAAATGCCATCCGTGTTTTTCGGATCCGCAATTTACGGACCGCAAAACACACAACGGTCGTGTGCATGAGGCCTTAGCCCAGATAAAAAAAACTCCTGACGTTGTCTCTGGGTCATGATTGGCTTGACACAAGGAATGCGACAGTTGTGGCCCATGTCCTGGATATGTCTGTGTGTGATGGCTCTTGAAGTACTAACTCCAGCCGCTGTCCACTCTTTGTGAATCTCCCCAAAATTCTTGAATGGCCTTTTCTTGACAATCCTTTCAAGGCTGTGGTTATCTCTGTTGCTTGTGCACCTTTTTCTATCACATTTTTTCCTTCCAATGACCTTTTGTGGCTTACCCTCCTTGTGAAGGGTGTCTTCTGGACAACTGTCAAGTCACCAGTCAACCCCATGATTATGTAGCCTACTGAACCAGACTCAGAGAGAATTTAAAGGCTTAGGAAACCTTTGAAGGTGTTTTGTGTTGATTAGCTGATTACCGTATTTTTCGCCCTATAAGACGCACCCCCCCCCATCCCCCCAAAAGTGGGGGAAAAATAGCAGTGCGTCTTATGGGGCAAATGCTGCGACCGTCTGGTGAATATGCTGAGAGGAAGGAGGGGCTGAGGTCCGGCATCTGTTTCTGTAAAGGCAGCGGGGCCCGGTGCAGTCACTGTATTCTACCACACCGGGCCCCGCTCACTGTAGTATACGGTAATCATATCTAACTTGTGGCTATTGTTTAAAGTATTCCAATCATCTTAAATCTAGCTCCGTACTACTTACAACTAACTTCTTGGCAGTCAGGAGGCCAGAGGTTTTCATTACCTGTAAGCCATAACCATCATCAACATTAAAATAAATAAATGCTTGAAATAGATCACTCTTTGTGTAATAAATATATTTAATATATGGGTTTTACTTTTTTAATTAAAAAACCGAAATTAACTTTTCAATGATATTCTAATTTATTGAGATGCACCTGTAAAACCCCTGCACAACCCCTTTAAGTTTTCCGTTTCTCACCAGTTCTAGCAGAAAATGACAAAAACAACACCTAGAAAACGTAATGTGATTGATTTGAGATTGACAAAGTATACACTGCTAGTGGTGCTTGGTCAATGATCACACAACCATGGTGGTGCACCCTTTATTTTAGGTTCTGTAGCAGGGTATATGTTGAGGCAGGGTCATAATAATGCTGGACAGCATCTCCTCTTGCTGCAATACAGGCTGCCACTCTGGCATGGTAACGGTCATACAGATGCTGGACATCATACAGCGGTATGTCATTTCAAGCTCTTTCAACTTGGATCAGTAGTTCAGCCAAATGGTTGTCGGCTGCTGTGCATAGGACATCCATCATCCCATCCAGTCCCAGACATTCTTGATGGGGGAAATATCTGGTGCTCAAGCTAGCCAGGTGAACTGCAGAATACCCTGAAGACCACATTGGCAGTGCGTGGGTGGGCATTACCTTGTTGGAACACAACATCTTCTGAGCCAGAAAAAAAGCAATAGCAATGGTTCCACAATTTCCTGGTCATACTGGAAGCTGGACAATATTGCCTCAATGAATACTAGATGCAAATGACCATGATAGCTAATTGCCCTCCACACCATGACAACTTGGTGTTGGTCTCCACACTATGTATCATGGCAGTAGGCACTCTCCAGCCCTCCTGTGAACCCTCACGTGGGCTTCATTAGTACCAAGGCAGAACCTGCTTTCATCACTGAACACTATTGCTTGCGACTGATGGCCGCATTAGAGTTGTACAGCACAGTTGTTGTGCATTTTGGGTGCAAAATGGCACATCTTAGACCATGCCCCCTTCCAGCACAGCTACACCTCTTCCAGCTAAATCCTGCCTCCTTTTAAGCAAGTCAGAAAAAAGTGTAAAAATCCTAGTTGGGCCAAATTGCACCATTTTTTAGACACATTTTAGCCATAGGCACAATAGTAAATCTGGGCATTGGATATGATCAGATAATTAAAGTGACATTTTAAATCCATACCGCAGGTCAATTTACACTCCTGATGTTTTACAGAGCAAGTGGAGGAGATGTTTTTAAACTGGCATCCGTTTAACCCCTTCTACCCGGGGCCAGTTTTCGCCCTTCTGCTGAGGCCATTTTCTGCAAATCTGACGTTTTACTTTATGTTGTAATAGCTTTGGAACACTTTTATTTATCCATGCCATTCTGAGATTGTTTTCTCGTAACACATTGTACTTCATGATAGTCATAAATTTGAGTCAATATATTTCACCTTTATTTATGAAAAAATCCCAAATTTACCAAACATTAAAAAAAAAATTCAATTTTCTAAATTTTCATTTCTCTCCTTTTAAAACAGAAAGTGATACCTAATATTTATCCATGCCATTCTGAGATTGTTTTCTCGTAACACATTGTACTTCATGATAGTCATAAATTTGAGTCAATATATTTCACCTTTATTTATGAAAAAATCCCAAATTTACCAAACATTTAAAAAAAATTGCAATTTTCAAAATTTTCATTTCCCTCTTTTTAAAACAGAAAGTGATGCCTAATAAAATATTTATTACTTAACATTCCCCATATGTCTACTTTATGTTGGCATCATTTTATAAATGTCATTTTATTTTTTAGGACAGTGTTCACATTAGGGTTAGGCCATGTAATATTTTTATAGATCAGGTTGTTGCAGATGCAGCAATACCTAATATGTAAACTTTTATTTATTTATTTAACTTTAACACAATAATAGCAGTTTTGAGGCAAAAAAAATCATATTTTAGTGTCTCCATTGTCTGAGAATCATAGTTTTTTTATTTTTTTTTGACCGATTGTCTTACGTAGAGTCAAATTTTTTGCGGGACGAGGTTACGGTTTGATTGTTACTATTTTGGGGGGCATAAGCCTTTTTGATCGCTCGGTGTTGCAATTTTTGTGATGTAAGGTGACAAAAAATTTTTTTATTGGCACTGTTTTTATTATAGAGCTGGTTGTTACGGACGCGGCGATACCTAATATATATACTTTTTTTTAATTTCACTTTAACACAATAGCATATTTGAAACAAAAAAGTCATGTTTTAATGTCTCCATGTTCTGAGAGCTAATGTTTGTTTTTGTTTTTTTAGCGATTTTCTTATGTAGGGGCTCATTTTTTGCAGGATGAGGTGACAGTTTTATCGGTACCATTTTGTGGGACATACGCATTTTTGATCGCTTGGTGTTGCACTTTTTGTGATGTAAGGTGCCAAAAATGGCTTTTTTGACACAGTTTTAATTTTAATTTGATGGTGTTTATCGGACGGGGTGGGGGCCTTTTTTTCTTTTTGATTTGAAACGTAATTTTTTTATTAAAAACACTTTTTTTTGCTTTTTTTAAAACTTTATTTCTGTCCCACTCTGGGACTTCAACTTTTGAGGGTCTGATCCCCTCTGCAATGCATTACAATACAGCTGTATTGTAATGCATTGCCTGTTCGGCCCACGTAGAAGGCAGGTCCCGATTCCGTGCAAGGCATTGGGCAGCCTGTGCATGGCTTCGGGCTCCCTTGTCACCCATCAGGTCCCCACCACAGCAGCGCGGGGACCCGATGGGCTCCCTCACCCGCCGCATGCACCTTCTATGCCACGGTCAGCACTGATCGCGGGAATAGAAGGGGTTAATCTGCTGGCATCGGCTTTTACAGCGATGCGTGCGGATACAGCAGGGGCCCGGCTATCGGACTGCCGGGCCCGTGCAGTGATCGGGCGAGCACCGCTCCGATGCACGCCCAATCACCATGACGTAATAGTACGTCAAAATGCGTCAAGTCACTTGTCGCCATGACGTACTATTACGTTGTATGTCGGGAAGGGGTTAATGCTAGGTTCACATCACCGTTTTGTTTTCAGTTCTGATGGAATTGACAAAAACAGATACGAACTGGGCACAACGGATGCTCAAAATAAAGGATCCATCTTTTTTTTGTGTTCTTCTGATGGATGTGAACTGTGGATATGCTTCACAAAAATCTGCAATAGTGAATGTGCAGAATTTATGCCATATAAAACCCATTTCAGGCACACTCATCACAGAACATCTATCTATTTATCTATCTATCTATCTGGCATGCCTTTCCAGTCAAAAGTTGGGGCACACCTTTTCATTCCATGATTGTTCCCCCCCTACATTGTAGATTTGAATTGAAGACATGAATATGATAAATGTATGTGAAGTAAGAAGTGAAATAGTCTGCAAGGTTACACAGGAACCCAAGGTAACCTCTAAGCAACTAAAGGCCTCTTTCACATTCATGTTAGGGCTCATGCACACAGCCGCATCTGTTTTTGTGGTCCGCAAATTGCAGACCCACAAAACATGGATACCAAGCGTGTACCCTCTGCATTTGACAGATCGGTACCTCTATTAGAACTGCATATTCTTGACCACAAAACAGACAAAAATAGGACATGTTCTATTTTTTGGGTGGGTTCACGGAACAGACATTCGGATATGAACAGCACAATGAATGGGTCCACATCCGATCCGCAAATAATGCGGATCAGATGCAGACCAGTGCATGAGCCCTTAATCTCAGTTGCCTGTGATTAAGGTGTGTACCCCTGATTTAGCTGGCTATATCTCTTTTCTCATCTCTGGATTCTGGACCTCAGCTTGTTTCTGACTACTACTTTGCATGATGATTTGGACTAGGGCTGAAACGATTACTCGATTTAATAGAGTAATTCGACACAAAATAATCCTCGATGCTGAGTGGCTGGCAGCGGAGGAGGCGGGGCGCGAGTGGCAGTACAGATCAGAACTGCTGGCTGCTGGTTATCGGCGGAAGGCTGGTAAGTGGCTGCATGTGTGGAGGGGCACTGTGTTATTAGTGCTCGCCATGTGTGTCCCAGCACAGAGAACCCCTATGATAACACGTTTACCACCCAGTGGTGGAGCATGGACTTCTAGTTAGAGCTGTGTCACCTGTGCCGGAATGGCCAGAGGATGATAGGGGTAGTAGTGCTCACTGGCCTTGTTTAGAGGGGCTGATGATTGGCAGCATAGGGTGTTAGAGCACCCTGTCGTTAGTGGCTGGTTCAGGGCGGTTTGGGTTTTGTTTCCCTTTAGTCTCTGATGTGGGTATATCCCTTCACCATGACATCACTGTGCACACTATCCCTGCACTGTGAAATCACTGTGCGCACTATCCCTGCACTGTGACATCACTGTGCGCACTATCCCTGCACTGTGACATCACTGTGTGCACTATCCCTGCACTGTGACATCACTGTGTGCACTATCCCTGCACTGTGACATCACTGTGTGAACTATCCCTGCACTGTGACATCACTGTGTGCACTATCCCTGCACTGTGACATCACTGTGTGCACTATCCCTGCACTGTGACATCACTGTGTGCACTATCCCTGCACTGTGACATCACTGTGTGCACTATCCCTGCACTGTGACATCACCGTGTGCACTATCCCTGCACTGTGACATCACCGAGCGCACTATCCCTGCACTGTGACATGACCGAGCGCACTATCCCTGCACTGTGACATCACCGAGCACACTATCCCTGCACTGTGACATCATCGAGCACACGATCCCTGCACTATGAGATCACCGAACACACTATCCCTGCACTGTGACATCACCGAACACACTATCCCTGCACTGTGACATCACTGAGCACACTATCCCTGTACTGTGACATCATCGAGCACACTATCCCTGCACTGTGACATCATCGAGCACACTATCCCTGCACTGTGACATCACCGAACACACTATCCCTGCACTGTGACATCACTGTGTGCATTATTCCTGTACTGTGACATCACCATGCACACTTTTCCTTTACTGTGACATCACCGAGCACACTATACCTGCACTGTGACATCACTGTGTGTACTATCCCTGCTGAGCTGATGGCACAAGGGGAGAGAGCTGATGGCACTGGGGGAGAACGACGGGTGTTGGGGACTGATGGCAGGGGGTCTGATGAGTTTTTATAAAGGAAAACAGTCTATTAATTCATTTTTTCTTATTAGAATACTCGATTAATCGTAAAAAATAATCGATAGAATCGTTAATTTCTAACGATAATTTGTTTTCCCTTAGTCCTAACAGTGGCACAGATGGGGTATTCTGCCCCTGTGGACTGGTTAGGACAGGTGGAAGTTTAATGAACAAATAAAAAACACTGGCATGTACACGCCCTCCCTGCCCCCAATAAAGAGGGGTGTAGCCCTCATGCAGTTGTGTAATAACAAGTAGACAAAAAATACTAATAATAATAATAATAAACAAGGGGGGGAAATTTGTGTGCCACTGTTAGGACTAAGGGAAAACAAATTATCGTTAGAAATTAACGATTCCCTTACGTCCTAACCAGTGGCACAGATGGGGATTTAGCAAGTAGAAACCCCCATGGGAGGGTCCTCATGCCTGGCGGAAGATAACACTGTCCGGCCAAATGAGGAATAACCATGTATTCTAGTATCCACTCTATAGTGTGAGATAAAAGTGGAGTGAGAACTCCAAGAAGCTGACTTACAGATCACATCCAATGGGATCGAGCTTCTCTCTGCAAAAGAAGTGGCCACTGCTCGAGTAGAGTGGGCCCTTACAAATTCAGGGGGCTCCGAGCCCTGAGACATATAGGACTCCCGAATTGCCTCTTTAATCCAGCGACTGATGGAGGGCTTAGAGGCTTTCCTCCCCTTATGGGTACCGGAAAAAAGGATAAGGAGGTTTTCATCCTTCCTAAATACCTTGGAGCGTTCCAGGTAAATCCTAAGACATCTCGCAATGTCGAGGGTATGGAGCCCTCTTTCCTCAGAGGAGGGGGATGGAGCCAATGTTGGTAGGGAGATCACCTGGTTAATATTGTCAAAGGAGGGAACCTTTGGGATGAAGGTAGGTAAAAATTTGAGGAGTACCCGATCCTGCAGGAACTTTGTATAAGGCTCAAAGGCAGAAAAAGCCTGGAGTTCCCCAACTCGCTTTGCAGAGGTAACAGCCAACAAGAAGGTGATCTTCCAGGTTAGAAACCTGAATCCCGCCTCCTCTAGGGGCTCAAAGGGGGGAGATGATAACCCCCTGAGCACGACCGATAAATCCCAAACCGGGATGGGTCTGATTACTGTAGGCTTTAATCTTGAGGCTCCCTTCAGGAATCTCTTGATAAGGGGGTCTTGAGAAACAGCTCTGTTGAGACAAGCAGAGATTGCTGAGATCTGCACTTTAAGGGTAGCGGGTGATAGCCCCCTGTCCAGACCGTCCTGTAGAAACTGTAGGATCATCGGGATGGAAGCTTCAGCGGATGTTTGCTGATGCCTAGCACACCAGGACGAAAAAATCTTCCAGATTCTGGAGTAGGCCTTGTTGGTCGCTTCTGATCTGGAGTGCTCCAGGGTTCTCAAGACAGACCCCGATAGCCCTTCTATCCTTGGAAGGGACTGATCAACCTCCAGGCTGTCAGGTTGAACATTTGAAGATTTGAGGAGACCTGGGTGCCCCCCGACACCAGTACTCTCTCTGGGGGAAGCCTCAGAAATTGACCCCGACTCATCTGTAGGAGTTGGGTAAACCAAGCTCTTTTCGGCCAGTATGGGATAATGGCGATAACTGACGCTTGGTCCTGCCTGATTTTCATCAAGACCCTTGGTATCAAGGAAATTGGAGGGAAGATGTAGGCCAGCCTGAACCTCCATGGGATTGACAGTGCATCTATTGCCACCGGGTTGTCCTCCCTGTAAAGGGAGCAATACCTCTCCACCTTGGTGTTGAACCTCGTTGCCATGAGATCGATCTCTGGCATGCCCCACCTGAGTGTTATCTCCTTGAAGACCTCTGGATGAAGTGACCATTCTCCGGTTGGAAGACCTCGGCTCAGGCGATCCACAATCACATTGTGAACTCCGCGAATGTGAACGGCTGATAAGTGGGTGAGGTTCAGTTCTGCCCAATCCAAAATCACCCCTATCTCTCTCAGGAGACTTTGTGACCTCGTGCCTCCCTGCTTGTTGATATACAACACAGCGGTCATGCTGTCTGACTGTACCTTCACTGCCTTCCCTCGGATGATGGGAGCAAAATGAAGAAGAGCTAGTCTGATTGCTCTGATCTCCAGGAGATTCGATGACAATAACCTCTCCTGAGGTGTCCAAGTTCCCTGGACTGTTTTGTCCTGAAGATGCGCACCCCAGCCTACTAGGGATGCGTCTGAAGTAAGTATGATCCAAGAGGGCTGGATCAGGGACTTGCCGTCCATGAGGTGGGACCACCACCTCAGAGAGGATCGGACTTTGTAAGGCAGGGAGAGCACGGAATTGAGTCCTACCGGACTGTGATTCCACTTGGCTAATACTTCCGACTGGAGCGGACGTAGATGCCATAATGCCCAAGGTACCGCCTCTGCGGTTGAAGACATTAGTCCCAACATCCTCATCCACGTTCGGATTGTTACCTGTTTTGGTACAGAGAGGGAACGGGCTGTCTGTTGTACGGTTTGCCTTCTTTCGGGAGTGAGATGAATCGTCATCCTGACTGAATCTGCAGCATACGGGTAGGCTACCCGACACTGCTAGATTTGAGTGTGTAGTTCCCTTTAAGCCAGTCAGGCCGGTTACCGGCAATCCTTATAACAGCCAGCAGAGGGAGCCCCCAGTTCAGTATAAATAGGCTAGGGCCTAGCTCAGAAGGGTAGAAGTTTCCAGACTCAGTACAGAGAGGGTTCCCCTCCTGAGTCCTTATGCATAGAAGTCAGAAGGGCATAGCTAAACAGCGAAGACACAGAATACCACAGAGGCCGATCAGATAAAGCAAGAGGTACTCAAGACAACAGAGGAGGTACTATATAAAGACAGCTTCAAGGGTACGCCAGCTATAGGGCATTAGACCTTGGAGAGAAAGTCACATGTAGCAGGACCAGTCAGGAATAGTGTGCAAACCGCCTGTACTGCATCTCCTGTAATCAACACTCTGTATAATGCCTTGCTAAGACCGGCCATTCTGTACTCCCAAGAACCAGCTGTATCCACTGATATTCAGTAAAAGTTCCAGTTTTTGTTGGCTATCCTATGCTTGCTTCATTCTTCTACAATACCATACACGGCGTGTCACCGTTTAATTGACACTGGCGTCACGAACTGTTAAATACCTGCCTGTTCCAGTATTTGCCCCAATTGAAGACGACAGTGGATCCCAGGTTAGTGGTCAATCTGCACTACAAAGCCCAGCATACACTACTGACCCCCTGGGACACTGCATCGCTCTTTTTGGCGTCACGAACAGGATCCGCATACTTCTACAGTGCAGAGAAGTGTGAACTGTGTGCTTTAACTATTCCACCACCGTATTACAAAGACTGTACCCTTTATTTCCAAGCCGGTGGATTGAAATTGTGCCTGGGAGGAATCAGAGACGCTGTACTGTGTTGCGCTACCCCCAGAGAGAAAATCGTACTTGTGGACTGTGATTTATTGGACTTTGCAACACCCTGCTTGCTGTCAGGGAATCGTGATCAAGATGGCCACCGGCCGCCTGGAGTAAAGTTTCCCGCGCTGCTGAGGACCTCCGTGGGCGGATCCCTTCAAAGACACAGAGAATCCCGCCCTCTTCATCATCGCACCGCCGCGGCCCTGCTTTTCCTGCGTCAGCAACGTCACCGCGTACACAGGACGTCCGGAGTCTCACGAGATTTGGCCTGCGCGAACCCGGCGATACCGGTAAGAACTTGTATCCGGAGGGAAGGGGATTGTTCCGGCCCCTTTAGTCACCAGCGGCCACCTCGTAATAAGTTAACATGTCAGATCCGGGAGTTGCCGAGCGGCCGGACCCGGGAGAGCTTGCGGCTCCTAATCATCCTATAGCCCCCAGCATGATGCCCTTTACCATGCCTTACTATTTTGGGGCCCCATGGTTCCCCCGCTATAACGGAGAGGCCCATACCCTAAGGGACTTTAAGGAAAAGTTGCTGGCCTTATTCAAACTATACCCCATAAATGCCGATCAGCCAATGGAAATCTTGCTAGCGCAACTGGAGGGGGCTGCCCGCAGAGAGGTATTATCCTGGCCTGCTGCGGAACGGAGTACTCTAGAGCAGATATTCACCCGCCTCAGGGCCACTTTTGAAACGAGGACTGCCTCAGAGATAAAGATGCACTTCTTTGGCAAGAAACAGAGGCCCGGTGAGTCCCTCCGTGACTATGCCCTATCACTTCAGGAGGCTTTGGGGGCTGTAATTCAGATAGATCCCAAGGAAGCTGATAACCAGGATCAGACCCTGAGGGAACAATTTATTACCGGAGTGGCTAGTGAGCAAATAAGGACCCAATTAAAGATGCTGTCCGCCCAACACCCTAACAGTACCTTTCTGGACTTTAAAGAACTGGCTATAAAAATTCTGGGGTCAGCAGTATCTATAGAGTTGAACACCCCACCTGAGTTATCAGCCTGCAGGTCAAAACCGTTTATCATTAACCGAGCTGAGGCCGGTCAAGCTGATCAGGCTCGGGCTACCAGTAACAGAGCTGCAGTTCCTTCACCCTCCAGTAGGCCTGAACTCAAAGAAGAAAGGTGGGTGAAACTACAGTCTGAAAGTAGAGTGCTGGGTGAATTGTTGGACTTCATCACCAGTGGCAGAACCCCTGAGAGGATTCGGCGTAAGAGTACAGATCCTGAGCTCATCAAACTGTGGAGACAGCGCCAACAGCTCTTCATACAAAAGGGCCTGTTGCTGCGGAGAAGCCTAGACCCAGTGTCCAACGAGAGGGTGCATCAGATTCTCATACCCCGACGAGATGCAGGTATGGTGTTGGAGATGTACCACAATCAATCCGGTCACTTTGGGGTCCAAAAGACTGAGGCAAATATCCGCCAGCGGTTTTACTGGGTGGGCATGCGAGAAGACATGGAGAAGTGGTGTCGAGAGTGTGTAGCCTGTACCTTGAAACGAGGTGAACACCATGATCAGAGGGCACCACTGAGACCCATTGTAAGTACTCGTCCTCTTGAACTTGTCGCCATCGACCATGTGAAGCTGGAACCTAGTCGCTCAGGGTATGTGTACGCTATGACTATTATTGACCATTTCACTAAGTTTGTTGTAGCGGTGCCTGTGAGAGACCAGACGGCCAAGACTACAGCCGAACTGTTCTGGAAACACTTCCTCCTGCCCTACGGTTGTCCAGAAAAGATCCTCACCGATCAAGGTCCTGCTTTTGAGTCCCATCTGTTCCATGAACTGTGCCGCCTGCACAACTGTAAGAAGATCCGGACGACGGCCTACCATCCGCAAGGTAATGGATTGTGTGAAAAAATGAATCAGACCTTGATAGAGATGCTGAGGACCGTGCCTCCTGAAACCAGGGGAGATTGGCCTAATCTGTTGCCACAGCTCATGTTCACATACAATCATACCATACACTGTTCCACCGGGTATACCCCCTTCTATTTGATGTTTGGGCGCCAAGGGTTATTGCCTGCTGACCACTCCTTGGACGTACTCGTACCTGATTGCATCAACCCATTACCTAATACCGACTGGGTTGCTGAACACCAAAGGCGATTGAATACGGCTCAAGCTATTGTTTAGGAACGTATGGACTATGCTAGAGACCGGCAGCAGAGAGACTATGACCAAGCAGCCCATGCAGAACCCTTGACAATAGGGGCTGTGGTATGGTTAAAAAATAACCGCCGCACCAGTAAACTGGACAGTAAATGGGAACAAAGTCCCTATGTTGTCACTGCAATCCCAAATGTTGGAACTCACACTTATGAGATCACCCGGGAAGGCAGGGGATCCCAAATTGTACACCGAAACCGGTTAAAGCTCTGCCTGACACCAGAACCCAGTGCCGAGAGTTCTATCTCTGAACCCCCTGTGTCAGAGTCATCAATACGGCCCAAGGATCCTATGCAGGCTGTCCGTGATCTAAGGTATGACGCTGATCCCATGCATTGGCTTCTGACACCATGGTTGAACTTGTTGGTGCCCGCTCCGGCACCTACTGTACCTTCACTTCCAGAAGAGCCGGTTCAAGATGCCCCGGATCCAGCTCCCCCTCTAGTGGATCCTGTTGTTCCTGTTGTTCCAGTTGTTCCTGACCAAGGTCTCACGGATGGAGATCCTCCTGTTGCTCCTCTCTCTTCTACCTCGTTGCTAAGGGAAGAGGAGACCCCTGTGTTGAGAAGGTCCACCCGGATAACCAGGGGACGTCCGCCAGTCCATTTAGGAGACTTTGACTATGCTGGTGGTGTCTCCCCCCGAACAGTTGTTAATAGAAATAGCCTGCTTGACGTTTGTACGCAAGAATGGACTCCTCCACGAGAGCCCTTGCCTGTTCTATACCCACGGGGAAACCCTGTGTAGTTCCTTATTATACTTCAGTCAAGGAAAAAATAGACTAACCTGGTTCACCTTAAGTCCGCTGTGCCAGGTCAGCGGCCGTGTCTAAGAAGAAAGAAGACGCCCCTTTTTCTTGCGTCATTTATTGCAAATGTTATATTTTTGTGTGAAATAGTTGTTTATTATATTTATAATGCAATGTTTAAATTATGCAGCAGCTTATGTTGGTTCAGGCATGGGTGTGAGTACGAGGCCTTACTCACGTTAAAGTCTGGGGGTGTGCAGCATACGGGTAGGCTACCCGACACTGCTAGATTTGAGTGTGTAGTTCCCTTTAAGCCAGTCAGGCCGGTTACCGGCAATCCTTATAACAGCCAGCAGAGGGAGCCCCCAGTTCAGTATAAATAGGCTAGGGCCTAGCTCAGAAGGGTAGAAGTTTCCAGACTCAGTACAGAGAGGGTTCCCCTCCTGAGTCCTTATGCATAGAAGTCAGAAGGGCATAGCTAAACAGCGAAGACACAGAATACCACAGAGGCCGATCAGATAAAGCAAGAGGTACTCAAGACAACAGAGGAGGTACTATATAAAGACAGCTTCAAGGGTACGCCAGCTATAGGGCATTAGACCTTGGAGAGAAAGTCACATGTAGCAGGACCAGTCAGGAATAGTGTGCAAACCGCCTGTACTGCATCTCCTGTAATCAACACTCTGTATAATGCCTTGCTAAGACCGGCCATTCTGTACTCCCAAGAACCAGCTGTATCCACTGATATTCAGTAAAAGTTCCAGTTTTTGTTGGCTATCCTATGCTTGCTTCATTCTTCTACAATACCATACACGGCGTGTCACCGTTTAATTGACACTGGCGTCACGAACTGTTAAATACCTGCCTGTTCCAGTATTTGCCCCAATTGAAGACGACAGTGGATCCCAGGTTAGTGGTCAATCTGCACTACAAAGCCCAGCATACACTACTGACACTGACCCCCTGGGACACTGCAAATCCACCATGAACCCCAGGAACCTTACTGAGGTGGCTGGTTGGAGTTGGGATTTGTCCCAATTGATTATCCATCCTAACAGATGTAGGAATGTAACAGCCTGTTGGATGTGTTGGGACAGGATCGCTTGGGAAGGAGCTCTGAGGAGCCAGTCGTCCAGGTATGGAACTATGCTCAAGCCTTGAAGTCTTAGTGCGGCCACCACAGAGACCACCACTTTGGTGAAAGTGTGTGGGGCTGAAGAAATCCCAAACGGGAGGGCCACAAACTGAAAATGCTTTAGGACCCCCCCCGATGTTTACCGCGATCCTTAAGAATCTTCTGGACCCAGGATGGATGGGAATATGGAGATAAGCATCCTTGAGGTCCAAGGTTGCCAGGAAATCTCCCGGCATAAGAAGATTGGTCACTGACTGGATAGTTTCCATACGGAACTTCTTTTGTCTTATGAAACGGTTGAAGAACCTCAGATCTATAATCATTCTCCACCCTCCGGTACTCTTGGGTACCAGGAAAACTGGGGAGTAGATACCTGTTCCCCTCTCTTGGAGAGGAACCTCCTCTAAGGCCCCCTTCTGGAAGTATTCTAGTACGTAACTTTCTAGAATCTTCTGCTTGTTGCTGGGAAGAAGCCTTGTCTGGACAAATTTGTCCAGAGGCCGACTGCTCAAGTCTACCAGGTAGCCCTGAGAAATTACACGCAGGACCCAACTGTCCTGGATATGATCCTGCCAACAAGGTAGAAAATGTTGTAGGCGACCGCCTACGGGAATGTGGGGAGAAGGGGGCCCGAGATTTCCAGTCAGACCGGCTAAATACCAAGAGCCTCGAGGAGGCCCGCAATCAGAGCGCCAAGGACTTCTTGGGGGGTCTAGAACCCCGAGAGGATTTTCCTCCTCTACGGGAACCCCAATTCCTCTGGGGTCTGGGTTGCGGTTCCGCTCTGGAACCATACCCCCTGCCCCGACCACGAAAGGACTGCTGGGGAAGGGACTTGCCCTTCTTGTCCGACAGCCCCTCCATTATTTGGTCCAGCTCTGCACCAAAAAGCTTGCCGGGTTCGTACGCCATGGCACACAGATTGTGCTTTGAGGTCGTATCGGCCTTCCAGGGTTTCAACCACAGCGGACGCCTGCCCGCGGTTGAAAGGGCCATCGACTTAGATGCCAGCTTCAGTTGTTGTGGAGCTGCGTCGCACAAGTAATCAATGGCAAGGCTGGCCGTCTTGCATGAGGCCAGAATGTCATCCCTAGAGACCCCATGGTCCAGGTCAGACTCAATTTGGGAGAACCTTGTTTTCAGAAAATTCGCCACTTCGGTCGACGCAATCGCGACTGAGGCGGAGGCCGAGGAATAGGCGCGCCTAAGGGCGCAGTCCGCCTTCCGGTCCATCGGATCCAACAAACTTGACCCGTCGTCTGAAGGGATCAGGGTCCTCCTGGATAATTTTGCAATTGCCATGTCCACCTTCGGGACAGGCCCCCAGGAAGATACCTGATCCTCCCTGACCGGGAACACGGCCTTGAACCTTTTGGTCAACACTGGACCCTTTTCTGGCTTTCTCCACTCTGTTTTCATCAGAGATAGGAGAGAATCATCCGCTTTAAAGGCCCTAGGCCCCCTAGAGGCAGAGGATGAGGCTTCCCCCGGGTCAACGTCCTGGTCCCCCGACCGGACGGACTTTAGTAGCCGCTGGGCCTTCTCCAGCGGGAAAAAATAGGAAAATCCATCCTCCTCGTCCGAGGAGGAGGCGGAACCTTCCCTCGCCTCCTGACCCCCCGAGACCTCCATCGCACGATGGGGGGAGGAGGGACGATGACGCTTGGCGACCAGGGCATTCTTCAATTCCTGGATGGAGGCGTTGACCTGGGTCATGTTGGACTCCATGTATCCCTTCACCCAATCAACCACGTCGTGGACAGATGGCTCCAACTGGGGGATTGACTTGGCCCTACAGGGTGGGCAGCGGGAGAAGTCGTAAGAGTCCTCCAGGACAATCTGGCAGTCATGGCACTGCAGATGACGCCTCTTGCCCGCGGATTTCCTGCCGGGGTCTCGCTCTCCGTCACCGGTCGACGACATGGCTGAAAATTAAAGAAACATGAATTTAGCAAAATTCAAGGAAACAAAGCTTAATCGCAAGTTTCAGGATCTTTACCCAGAAGATCCTAACAAGCTTTCTTATAGAAATAACGATTTTCAGCACAGAGGTAGCAAGACTCTCTAGCACCAAACACCAAACCACACTCAAGGTTGACAGCAAGCTGCGCTCCAGGAGACTGAACTTGGAGCTTCACCAAGTTTAAATAGGTCGTTTTGGCGCCAAAAAGAAAGTCCCGCCCACAAAGGGGGCGGGGTAATCTTAAGGTTTATAACTTGGTCTACAATGACCAAAATATAACTATGTGCCCCAGAGAGGGAACCTAAACATTCAAAAGGGCCCCCCACGGCCCTAAATAATCAAAAAGAACAATCCCGGCAGCGCAGCAGCGCTCCGGAGACAGACCCGGAAGTGACATCACCCGACGTCACTTCCGCAAGATGGCGGCGCCCAGCAGAACATGCGGACGCCGCTCCAGCAGCTCCCGCTCCTGCCCCGGCCACACCACCTGGCAAAGAGGTAAGCCCAAGCGTGATAGGGCTCAGTGCAGGAGCGGAAACTTAGCCAAGGCCCGAGACACGTCCTCCGGCCGCATAGAAGGAGCGGCTTAGTTCCCAAAGGGAACAAAAATATCAAAAAAGGGGAAAATAATACACTCTCCCCCCCGAGGGGGGGGGGGGAGTGCACCACCCGTCCCGTCCTGTCCGCAGGACAGAAAAAAACACAACTGCATGAGGGCTACACCCCTCTTTATTGGGGGCAGGGAGGGCGTGTACATGCCAGTGTTTTTTATTTGTTCATTAAACTTCCACCTGTCCTAACCAGTCCACAGGGGCAGAATACCCCATCTGTGCCACTGGTTAGGACGTAAGGGAATACTCGATTTCTAAAATAATTGTTTACTGCAGCCCTAATTTGAACCTGACTTGACTTCCTGGCTTGGTATGTTTCTGCATTCCCGTTTCTGATTTGGCATCAGATTGGAGTTTTCTGGGATTCACATTTGCGGTAGACAGATCTGGATCCATCACTGCTGGGCGCTGCAGGAAGGCCGCCCGGCCGCATTACCTATAATAGGGAACAACAATATGGGTTTTTGTATGGCCGATTCTCTGCATGTTTACTGGGTTGCAGCCAGATCTTCGCCCGTCCTCACTATAGTTAATAGGGCCAGCAGGTATCAGGTAGCGTCTGGCAATGCCAAATCCAGACATCTCTGGCAGGCTGCTCCATGCCGGATATCTCTAATACAAATGTGAAACAAGCCTTAGGGTCTATTCACACGTCCGCAAAATGGGCCTGCATCCGTTCTGCAATTTTGTGGAACAGGTGCGGACCCATTCATTTTCAATGGGGCCGGAATGTGCTGTCCGTATCCGCATTTGCGGATCCGCACTTCTGTTCCGCAAAAAATAGCAATTGCGGACAAGAAAAGGCATTTTCTATGAGAGTGCCGGCGATGTGCGGTCTGCAAAATGCGGAACGCACATTGCCAGTGTCTGTGTTTGGGGGATCCGCAATTTGCGGAGCAGCAAAACACCTACGGACGTGTGTATGGACCCTTAGGCGTACACAAGTCTGCTATGTTCAGTTTGCTGTTATTCTGGTTCCAGGTAGCTGACCCATCTGTCACTACGTTTATTATTTTTGTCTTTTATCCCGTAGACCCCTGCACTTACTGAGGAGAGGACTGCCATCCAGTTGCGGGTCGTCATCTAGGGTGGATCGTGCAAGCAGTCAGGAACAGTGTTGCGGGTGAACTTCAGGGCCTCACCAATCCTTATCATGACAAGCTCATTGCTAAAGAAGCTGACTTTTCACAGAGTGCTGTATCCAAGCATATTAATGGAAAGTTGAGTGGAAGGAAAAAATGTGGTAGAAAAAGGTGCACAAGCAACAGGCATAACTGCAGCCTTTAAAGGACTGACGGCTGGAGTCAGTGCTTAAAGGGATTCTCTCACCAGGATTAACAATATGTAGATATTTATATGTGCCCATTAGTCTTCATGCAGTGTTTACAATGATCCCTCTGTTTATGCTCTGTAGCCTTATATTCTTATAAAAAGTGATCTTATTCATATGTAAATCACCTCTGTCAGGAGCCCAAGGGGTTGTCCCACGATCTCCTGGAGCCCAGCCGCGCCCATCGATCCGGAGCCCAGCACCGCCTACTACCTTATTTATACACTGCACTAGCCTGACGTCATGTAATCTCTGCTCCGTAGTCTCGCGCAGGCGCAGTGGACACTGTAGTCTGCGCCCGTGCGGAATACTGGCACCGGCTTCGACGAGTCAACTGCGCATGCGCCGGCTCCCTGCGCACCACTCTGGCACCGGAAAAGGGAACCAGCGCATGCGCAGTTGGGTCGTCGGTGCCAGTAGTCCGCACGGGCGCAGACTTCAGTGTCCACTGCGCCTGTGTGATACTACAGAGCAGAGAAGAAATTACGTCAGGGCAAGTGGAGTGAATAAATTAGTATTAGGCCCCATGCACACGGCCGTGTTTCACAGCTGTGTGCGGGCCGTGGAACCGCGGCCTGGATCCCTCCTGAGAGCAGGAGCGCACGGCGTCACTGGTTGCTATGACGCCGTGCGCTCCCTGTTGCCACCGCAATACAGTAATACACTGGTATGATCTATACCAGTGTATTACTGTACTGTGCCGGCAGCAGGGAGCGCACGGCGTCATAGCAACCAGTGACGCCGTGCGCTCCTGCTCTCAGGAGGGATCCAGGCCGCGGTTCCACGGACCGCTCACGGCTGTGAAACACGGCCGTGTGCATGGGGCCTTAGGCGGTGCTGGGCTCCGGAACGATGGGCGCGGCTGGGCTCCAATCGTGGGACAACCCCTTGGGCTCCTGACAGGGGTGATTTACATATGAATAAGATCGCTTTTTATAAGGATATAAGGCACACAGAGCATAAACAGAGGGATCATTGTAAACACTGCATGGAGACTGATGGGCACATATAAATATCTACATATCGTTAATCCTGGTTACAGAATCCCTTTAAAGAGCCACCACACACAGACGTATCCAGGACATGGGCTACAACAGTCTCCATTCCTTGTGTCAAGCCACTTAGGACTCAGAGACGTCAGAAGCATCTTACCTGGGCTAAGGAGAAAAAGGACTGGACTGTTGCTCAGTGGTCCAAAGTCCTCTTTTCAGCTGAAAGCAAATATTACATTTCATTTGGTCCCAGAGTCTGGAGGAAGAGTCCAAAATCCAGACAGCTGGCACCTTCCTTACACTGTCTCTGCCCGGACCATCTGCAGGACTTTAGAAGGAAGCTTGTGTCCTGCCATTGACAGCCAGCCACCATCACCTTTGTTTGCAGGGGTGTTGTTAACAATAAACCTGGACTGCTTTGGACTGGAACAGTATTGTGTCTAGTGATGAATCCAGGTTCTGTTTGGGCTTGGGTATGGAGGCCAGGTGGTGAGTGCTGTGGCCGCATGTGTTCCTTCTCAAGGCAGGGCTTTCAACAGGCACTTTTGAGCAAGATAATGCTCGCCCACAGGCAGCAAAGATTTCCCAGGAATGTCTCCACCAGATTGTGACACTTTGTCCGGTCACCAGATTTATCACCAATCGAGTATTTATGTGACCAGCTGGGACGTCAGCTTCAGCAACCTCCAAGTGTGTAGGATCTATTCTACAGGCTCAGGTGCAACATCTGAGGGCAAATGTGCCGCAGGATACCATACGGAACCTGTATGCCTCCATGTCCAACTGTATCTGTATCCAGGCTAGACGCGGCCAACAGGGTCCTAGAGCCTCCTTTCATTGTACAATTTTCTTCAATAAGCTTATCCTTTCACTCTAATATTGTAATCACTAAGGCTACTTTCACACTTGCGGCAGGACGGATCCGACAGGCTGTTCACCATGTCGGATCCATCCTTCCGCTATTTCGGACATGCAGGACTTTTTAGTCCGGCGGCTTTTGCCGTGCACCGCCGTGCTGCCTAGGAGCTTCGTCCCTATTATAGTCAATGGGGACGGAGCGGCGGTCCGGTGGAATAGCGGCAGGACGGATTCGACATGGTGAACAGCCTGTCGGATCCGTCCTGCCGGAAATGTGAAAGTAGCCTTACATATACCATCATTACAGTCACACATAGAAAGTTCCATTTGATTCCTGATCCTGGAATATATTTTATATTATACAATTAAAAATAAAAGCATGGCCCTCCAAGTGATGGTGTGATCATGTATCCATGTACCAGACTGACATTTCAAAATAGCTCCAAGTTAATTGCTGAAATATCGCTGTTACATGGATGGAAGAATAAATCACTATTTATTCAACAAATCTGGGACTGCTGATCTTTCTTTGGAATAAAAAAAATATATATCGGAATATAAACTATATATCCATGTACTCTCCCTCCATACACACACAGGGAATACATAGAACTCTGATTGGTCATTTACTTCTTTTACATATTCTCATGTATTAATATTATATAATGTGATATTGTTATGTATTCCTATGCATTATTATTCTGATATAGTCATATTATGTATGTATAGTATCCCATGTATTATTATTATTATTATATAGCATTATGTATTCCAATGTATTTTTTTATTAATTATTATATAGTATGTATGCCAATGTATTTTTATTATAAAGTTTTATGTATTCCAATGTATTTTATTATTATTATTATTATTATTATTATTATATAGTATTATGTATTCCCATGGATTTCTATGACTATAATAATAATAATTATTGTATAGAATTATGTATTCCAATGAATTTTATTACTATTATTATACGCATTATTATGTATTCCCATGTATTTTTATTATTATTATTCCTTCCTATTCTTATTATATAGTATTGTGCATTCCAATGTATCACTATGTATTCCCCTGTATTAGTCCCTCACAAGGCTGCAGCAGCACGGTGGGAGCTGTAGTGTGTCTATTTATATATATGACACAGGGTTATAGAGCAGACAGAGGCCGGAGCGGGGTACACACAGCTGGACAGCCATGTTACAGTAGCAGGAGAACTACGAGGCCGCTGCTGCCCCAATCGCTTTGTTCTACAGCACAGCACGTCGCGTCACTAGAAAAGGATTCTGGGATACGTAGTCCCTCAGCGAGCACCATGCTCATCAGCTGCCGAGTTTAGAAACCACAACTCCCAAGGTGCAACGCGGCAAATGAGCATGCGCGCTTCCTTTTAGCTGGACTGTAGCTAGGAAAAGAGAAAAAATAAGAATGAAAGAAATTAGGAGAGCAGCGTGTACGGAACAGCCCGAGCTGTGGTAGAAATACGGGAGAGAGCCGAGCCGTGTGTCCACACTGCACCAGCTCCCCACCTCACTGGCATCTGCGGCAAAGTTCCTGGTGTAGGTAAGACCTAGCCGGGGTTTTCTGCAAGCTGCACTGGCACTAGCAGGAGTAGTGGTCCTGTAGTCTCCCAGCACCAGAATAAACCTCCTAACGGGCGCATGATCCGCAAGGGAGGGGCTTATTCTCATGCAACGCTCTAATACTCCCACCCATTTTATTCTCCTCCTTACTTGGAGGCTGTGTTATGTAATATGCTTGATAGATCTCTGGTCATACTTGCTACAACACATGACTGAGTATTAGGAAGCAGAATTAAAAACAAAAATGCTATTTTACTAAATTGCTTAACTTGACAGTATTTACTCAATCAGAACTTGTATGACAAGTTAAAAATCAAGTGATCGATATTTATTATAAATATTATGTGCAATATAATAGACTGCAGATCTGTTAATAAGTTAAAGGGGTTGTCCGGGTTCAGAGCTGAACCTGGGCATACCCCCATCTTCACCCCATCGACCCATATGATCCGATGCTCTCCTTTGGAGATCTGGTAACATACCGGGCTCTCCATAGAGTACGCTAGACGGAGACTTCCACCTAGCAGTGAACCCGGTGACATCACCAGCAGTGATGGGTGGGATTTAGCGCTGACCTAGTCTGTAAAATGGCTAAGGCAGCGCTAAAGTACGCCCATCACTGCTGGCAACGTCACCGGGAACACTGTGGTCGGAAGCCTCAGCCTAGCAGTGTAAAAACATAAACAAAACAGCCCTCGCCCTGCGCGATCCGGTGCAGGGCAAGGGAGGGCATCGGAGCATGAAATGCTCATATCAGGTGGGTCGGAGGGGTGTAAATGGGCATATGTCCGGGTTCTGCTTTAAGAAATGGATATTAGCTTGTTCAAAAAATGTCTATAGCATGTTTCACACACATTAGGGGCTGACTCATTAGGACAACCCTTGTCCATTTGCTTTGATGCTACAGAGATGATACTCAGTACTGCATTCTATTAGGCCTCATGCACACAACCGTATTTTTGGTCCACATACATTTCCATGGGACCTAAACAAATAAGGACTGCACACGGCCATGCCAGTTCTGGTCCCATTCACATGATTGGGAGCTGATCTTCAGTACGCCGCCACCAGAAACTGCACAGGAGGCTTCTGCTTCTGTCCGTACACTGTTATGCTTAAAGCGCTGCATGAAAGAGCTGATCGTGGGGTGCTGGATGTAGGACCACCAATCTGATATTGATGACCTATGTTGAGGGTGGGTCATGGATATCTGTAGCCCAAGAAAACCCCTTTAATATCTATGGCTCGTTATTCTGAATATTGCATTTTTTTTCTTCTAAACAGGAAAATGGCTAACGTTACATCCCCCATATTGTCTATGTACAATGAAACCCTGGAGACCAAGGAGGCAGTTAAACATCTCTTCTCATCCCTGGAGTCAATGGTAAATTGTACTGCTACGGTTTTACAGAAAAATAAGACTGCTTATCTCTTTAATGGCAGTTATTAATGGGGTGTCTTAATAGCGCAGAATTGTTAGGTGTACAATAGCTTGACATACCTGCCCCTATCCTCTTTGAGCCCCCCTCAGTTGTTTCCAATGGAAGAATTTAGAACTATCTCTGGAGAAACAGGAGGAGCCTGGATTCATGCCATTGGTGTGGTGTTGGTTTGCCATCTGGTGGAACATTGATGAGGTCTTGGAGAGATTCCCCAACCTAAATGGGCCATATACGTACGCCCAGCTGTAGATCCTCTAATTCTCAGGCTCCTCTTCTGCCTCCAGGGTGGATGCACCACTTCTCAGACAACGTTAAGCACACTGTGCATTGGTAGTCCAAGACACTTGTCCAGCCCTGCTCTTGGATTGGCCAGCGGGTTCACATTAGCAGCGCTGGCCACCAGAGGGCAGCAGGAAGTGTCTTTGACTACCAGCTACTTCACGTTGTTTGAGAAGAGGTGCGGCCATCTGGGATGGCATCCGAGGATGGGAATTGGTATATCTGCAGCCGAAAAACATGAAAAGGAGGTCACCATGTACAGTACAGACCAAAAGTTTGGATACACCTTCTCATTCAAAGAGTTTTCTATATTTTCATGACTATGAAGGCATCAAAACTATGAATTAACACATGTGGAATTATATACATAAAAAAAAAGTGTGAAACAACAGAAAATATGTCATATTCTAGGTTCTTCAAAGTAGCCACCTTTTGCTTTGATTACTGCTTTGCACACTCTTGGCATTCTCTTGATGAGCTTCAAGAGGTAGTCACCTGAAATGGTCTTCCAACAGTCTTGAAGGAGTTCCCAGAGATGCTTAGCACTTGTTGGCCCTTTTGCCTTCACTCTGCGGTCCAGCTCACCCCAAACCATCTCGATTGGGTTCAGGTCCGGTGACTGTGGAGGCCAGGTCATCTGGCGCAGCACCCCATCACTCTCCTTCATAGTCAAATAGCCCTTACTTTCAAAGTTTTCCCAATTTTTCGGACTGAATGACCTTCATTTCTCAAAGTAATTTCTCTTTACTTAGCTGCTTTTTTCTTGCCATAATACAAATTCTAACAGTCTATTCAGTAGGACTATCAGCTGTGTATCCACCTGACTTCTCCACAACGCAACAGATGGTCCCAACCCTATTTATAAGGCAAGAAATCCCACTTATTAAACCTGACAGGGCACACCTGTGAAGTGAAGAACATTTCAGGTGACTAGCTCTTGAAGCTCATTAAGAGAATGCCAAGAGTGTGTAAAGCAGTAATCAAAGCAAAAGGTGGCTACTTTGAAGAACCTAGAATATGACATATTTTCAGTTGTTTCACACTTTTTTGTTATGTATATAATTCCACATGTGTTAATTCATAGTTTTGATGCCTTCAGTGTGAATCTACAATTTTCATAGTCATGAAAATAAAGAAAACTCTGAATGAGAAGGTGTGTCCAAACTTTTGGTCTGTACTGTAAGTGTTCTGTTTATCCCCAGTTATTGTGATTTATTTACTGGTATTTTTTTTACTTGAAATGGAGGATCGCTTTAAGATCTGTAAGAGGTGCAGAAAATCAAAGTTAGCAGCAGACACGCAATGTACTCTGTAATGCAGCCTTAGGGCTTGTTCACACGAAAGTTTTTAGCGTTCTGTATATGGCCCGTTTTTATACGGAACCATTACTTTCTATGGGTCAGCAAAATAAACGGAATGTACTCCGTGAGCATTCCGTTTCCGTATGTCCGCATTTCCGTTCCGCTACATTTTGAGTCTTGTCCTATTATTGTCCACAAATCACGTTCCGTGGCTCTATTCAAGTCAATGGGTCCGCAAAAAAAACTGAACACATATGGAATGTACTCCGTATGTCTTCTGTATCTGTTCTGTTTTTGCGGAACCATCTATTGAAAATTTTATGCCCAGCCCAATTTTTTATATGTAATTACTGTATACTGTATATGCCATACAGAAAAACGGAACAGAAACACAATGGAAACACAGCGGAAATTAAAAACTGAACAACGGATCCGTGAAAAACGGACCGCAAAACAATAGAATCTTCATAAGGGCTTGTTCACACGACCGTATGTTTTTTCAGTATTATTATGGTCGTTTTATATATTGGTAACATATAAATAATCTGAATGTTGGCATTTGTCTCTGTAGTGCAAGCAGTTTGCCCAGGTGAAGGCAGAAGTAGCATGCATCGCTGTATATGGCTCCGAAGCTTTGATAGTTGGCAGCAGGAAAGGAAAAGCCTTCTTTGATTCCAGAACGGATCTCCAGAAAGATTTCATACAGTATTGTATGTTGGAACATTAAATGTTTTTAGATGAGCACCGCTGTGGTGCTTAATGATACCTTACAAAATGCATCTCATATAGTAATGGATATTTTATAAATTCCTTGTTTTTGGGTTTCTTGCAGGCAGGGAAAATTGCATTTCAGAACCTGTAATGAAGACTCTTAGATTAACATCGAACTGTGCAGAGATTAAATCACTTCGGAAATGTGTTGAAGATCTGTTCTGTCTTTGCTACGGTAAATCGCTTACTTTTAATACGTGTATATATATATATATATATATAGTGAATATATTCACCCGATCCTCATCCGCTACCGGCAGTGTCTGGCAGGACCTTTCTCCCCTCTTCCCATGGACAACACATACACGTTTGGCTGAACCAAAAGCTGGGAGAGATAGCTGTGGTGTATGGGAAAGCTGGGAGAGATAGCTGTGGTCTATGGGGAAGCTGGGAGAGATAGCTGTGGTGTATGGGAAAGCTGGGAGAGATAGCTGTGGTGTATGGGAAAGCTGGGAGAGATAGCTGTGGTCTATGGGAAAGCTGGGAGAGATAGCTGTGGTGTATGGGAAAGCTGGGAGAGATAGCTGTGGTCTATAGGAAAGCTGGGAGAGATAGCTGTGGTGTATGGGAAAGCTGGGAGAGATAGCTGTGGTGTATGGGAAAGCTGGGAGAGATAGCTGTGGTGTATGGGAAAGCTGGGAGAGATAGCTGTGGTGTATGGGAAAGCTGGGAGAGATAGCTGTGGTGTATGGGAAAGCTGGGAGAGATAGCTGTGGTCTATGGGGAAGCTGGGAGAGATAGCTGTGGTGTATGGGAAAGCTGGGAGAGATAGCTGTGGTGTATGGGAAAGCTGGGAGAGATAGCTGTGGTCTATGGGAAAGCTGGGAGAGATAGCTGTGGTGTATGGGAAAGCTAGGAGAGATAGCTGTGGTGTATGGGGAAGCTGGGAAAGATAGCTGTGGTGTATGGGAAAGCTGGGAGAGATATCTGTGGTGTATGGGAATGCTGGGAGAGATAGCTGTGGTCTATGGGAAAGCTGGGAGAGATAGCTGTGGTGTATGGGAAAGCTGGGAGAGATAGCTGTGGTCTATGGGAAAGCTGGGAGAGATAGCTGTGGTGTATGGGAAAGCTGGGAGAGATAGCTGTGGTGTATGGGAAAGCTGGGAGAGATAGCTGTGGTGTATGGGAAAGCTAGGAGAGATAGCTGTGGTGTATGGGAAAGCTGGGAGAGATAGCTGTGGTCTATAGGAAAGCTGGGAGAGATAGCTGTGGTGTATGGGAAAGCTGGGAGAGATAGCTGTGGTGTATGGGAAAGCTGGGAGAGATAGCTGTGGTGTATGGGAAAGCTGGGAGAGATAGCTGTGGTGTATGGGAAAGCTGGGAGAGATAGCTGTGGTGTATGGGAAAGCTGGGAGAGATAGCTGTGGTGTATGGGAAAGCTGGGAGAGATAGCTGTGGTGTATGGGAAAGCTGGGAGAGATAGCTGTGGTGTATGGGAAAGCTGGGAGAGATAGCTGTGGTGTATGGGAAAGCTGTGAGAGATAGCTGTGGTGTATGGGAAAGCTGGGAGAGATAGCTGTGGTGTATGGGAAAGCTGTGAGAGATAGCTGTGGTGTATGGGAAAGCTGTGAGAGATAGCTGTGGTGTATGGGAAAGCTGGGAGAGATAGCTGTGGTGTATGGGAAAGCTGGGAGAGATAGCTGTGGTGTATGGGAAAGCTGGGAGAGATAGCTGTGGTGTATGGGAAAGCTGGGAGAGATAGCTGTGGTGTATGGGAAAGCTGGGAGAGATAGCTGTGGTGTATGGGAAAGCTGGGAGAGATAGCTGTGGTGTATGGGGAAGCTGGGAGAGATAGCTCTGGTGTATGGGAAAGCTGGGAGAGATATCTGTGGTGTATGGGAATGCTGGGAGAGATAGCTGTGGTCTATGGGAAAGCTGGGAGAGACAGCTGTGGTGTATGGGAAAGCTGGGAGAGATAGCTGTGGTGTATGGGAAAGCTGGGAGAGATAGCTGTGGTGTATGGGAAAGCTGGGAGAGATAGCTGTGGTGTATGGGAAAGCTGGGAGAGATAGCTGTGGTCTATGGGAAAGCTGGGAGAGATAGCTGTGGTCTATGGGAAAGCTGGGAGAGATAGCTGTGGTGTATGGGAAAGCTGGGAGAGATAGCTGTGGTGTATGGGAAAGCTGGGAGAGATAGCTGTGGTCTATGGGAAAGCTGGGAGAGATAGCTGTGGTGTATGGGAAAGCTGGGAGAGATAGCTGTGGTGTATGGGAAAGCTGGGAGAGATAGCTGTGGTGTATGGGAAAGCTGGGAGAGATAGCTGTGGTGTATGGGATAGCTGGGAGAGATAGCTGTGGTGTATGGGAAAGCTGGGAGAGATAGCTGTGGTGTATGGGAAAGCTGGGAGAGATAGCTGTGGTCTATGGGAAAGCTGGGAGAGATAGCTGTGGTCTATGGGAAAGCTGGGAGAGATAGCTGTGGTCTATGGGAAAGCTGGGAGAGATAGCTGTGGTCTATGGGAAAGCTGGGAGAGATAGCTGTGGTCTATGGGAAAGCTGGGAGAGATAGCTGTGGTGTATGGGAAAGCTGGGAGAGATAGCTGTGGTGTATGGGAAAGCTGGGAGAGATAGCTGTGGTGTATGGGAAAGCTGGGAGAGATAGCTGTGGTCTATGGGAAAGCTGGGAGAGATAGCTGTGGTGTATGGGAAAGCTGGGAGAGATAGCTGTGGTGTATGGGAAAGCTGGGAGAGATAGCTGTGGTGTATGGGAAAGCTGGGAGAGATAGCTGTGGTGTATGGGAAAGCTGGGAGAGATAGCTGTGGTCTATGGGAAAGCTGGGAGAGATAGCTGTGGTCTATGGGAAAGCTGGGAGAGATAGCTGTGGTGTATGGGAAAGCTGGGAGAGATAGCTGTGGTGTATGGGAAAGCTGGGAGAGATAGCTGTGGTGTATGGGAAAGCTGGAGAGATAGCTGTGGTGTATGGGAAAGCTGGGAGAGATAGCTGTGGTGTATGGGAAAGCTGGGAGAGATAGCTGTGGTGTATGGGAAAGCTGGGAGAGATAGCTGTGGTGTATGGGAAAGCTGGGAGAGATAGCTGTGGTGTATGGGAAAGCTGGGAGAGATAGCTGTGGTGTATGGGAAAGCTGGGAGAGATAGCTGTGGTGTATGGGAAAGCTGGGAGAGATAGCTGTGGTGTATGGGAAAGCTGGGAGAGATAGCTGTGGTGTATGGGAAAGCTGGGAGAGATAGCTGTGGTGTATGGGAAAGCTGGGAGAGATAGCTGTGGTGTATGGGAAAGCTGGGAGAGATAGCTGTGGTGTATGGGAAAGCTGGGAGAGATAGCTGTGGTCTATGGGAAAGCTGGGAGAGATAGCTGTGGTGTATGGGAAAGCTGGGAGAGATAGCTGTGGTGTATGGGAAAGCTGGGAGAGATAGCTGTGGTGTATGGGAAAGCTGGGAGAGATAGCTGTGGTGTATGGGAAAGCTGGGAGAGATAGCTGTGGGCAGCTTTAGAGTCTTCCTGGCACTGATGAGATTGTGTGTTGATTCCTCACTATGTAAAAATGATTGAAAATATTTGATCATTACATGTGCAGTGGTTTATAAATGTATTATAGTTATACTTTTTCCTCATTTCTTTTCTAATCAGGTAAAGCATTAGGAAAATCAACTCCAGTGCCTATTCCCTATGATAAGATGGATAGAGACCCCACTGCTGTCATGGTATGTGGCCTCCCAAATGATGTAGCCTTTAAGAATCCATCAACATATGACCTTCACACTATACAGCAGATCTTGGAAAACAGGTCCAGCATATCTTTTACTATAAAAAGGTGAGTACTTGTTTATTAGGCTACTTTCACACTGGCGTTTTAGTTTTCCGTTTGTGAGATAGCTGCGGTGTATGGGAAAGCTGGGAGAGATAGCTGTGGTCTATGGGAAAGCTGGGAGAGATAGCTGTGGTGTATGGGAAAGCTGGGAGAGATAGCTGTGGTCTATGGGAAAGCTGGGAGAGATAGCTGTGATGTATGGGAAAGCTGGGAGAGATAGCTGTGGTGTATGGGAAAGCTGGGAGAGATAGCTGTGGTGTATGGGAAAGCTGGGAGAGATAGCTGTGGTGTATGGGAAAGCTGGGAGAGATAGCTGTGGTGTATGGGAAAGCTGGGAGAGATAGCTGTGGTGTATGGGAAAGCTGGGAGAGATAGCTGTGGTCTATGGGAAAGCTGGGAGAGATAGCTGTGGTGTATGGGAAAGCTGGGAGAGATAGCTGTGGTGTATGGGAAAGCTGGGAGAGATAGCTGTGGTGTATGGGAAAGCTGGGAGAGATAGCTGTGGTCTATGGGAAAGCTGGGAGAGATAGCTGTGGTGTATGGGAAAGCTGGGAGAGATAGCTGTGGTGTATGGGAAAGCTGGGAGAGATAGCTGTGGTCTATGGGAAAGCTGGGAGAGATAGCTGTGGTCTATGGGAAAGCTGGGAGAGATAGCTGTGGTGTATGGGAAAGCATATTTAATGTTTTTTTTTTTTTCTTTCAGGCCGTTTCTTGATAGGAAAGGCCCAAAAGGTAAGTGCTTAACTACAAACTGACAGGAGTTGTTCAAGGATAACATATCCCCTGTCCACAGGATAGGATATGTGTCTGATTGGCGGAGCTCCAACCGGTGGGAATTCCGCAGATCTCTTGAACTGGGGCCCTTGTTCTCTATTGGAATGGAGCAGCTGACACGTATGTGTCTCCACTGCTGCATTCAACTCTCTGGGACTTTCAGAGACAGATGAGTACTAGTACTTGGAAGCCTATGGAGTTGAATGGAGCAGTGGACATGCATGCATGGTAAAAATGGGACCCAGTGGTCAGCCACCTGCCTATCAGACACATCCCCTATCCTGTGAATAAGGGACAAGCTGTTGCTACGGGACAACCCCTTTAACCCCCAAATTCACTGTATAGTGATTTTTCATAAGCCAATGGATCCTGAATGATTTCTCTGTGTTCTGTTGTAGATGAAGTTACTGCTGAAGCAGGAGGCTCTTTATCTGAGAGGTATTTCTTACTTCATTAAATGCTACAGTGTCTTTTGTGGCATCACATTGCTTCTTGAGCATTTGGTTTAAAGGGGTTTTCCCACATTGGGCATTTACAGCATATCCATAGGATATACCATAAATGTTTCATAAATGCTAGTCCCACTCTATGACGTGTACCTATCTCCTGAACGGGATCTGCACAGCTGCTGTTAGTAGAGAGGTGGCTGTTCATGCACAGTTCTTCCCATATACAGTGCATTTGGAAAGTGTTCTGACTCCCATTTTTTCACATTTTGAAGTAAAAAAAAAAAAAGGTTTTCCCCAAACAGAATTTTAGAAATGTAATTTAAAAAAAATAATTAGTCCTGGCCTTCCATTTGTCTTGATCATATTTGAGATGTTTTTGCACCTTGATTGGAGTCCAGTTCAGTTGATTGGACAAAATTTGGAAAGACACATCGCTGTCTATATAAGGTCTCACGGGTGACAATGTATATCAGAGCAAAAACCAAGCAACAGGATTGTGTGGAGGCAGAGAGCTCAGAGACAGGATTGTGTGGAGGCAGAGAGCTCAGAGACAGGATTGTGTGGAGGCAGAGAGCTCAGAGACAGGATTGTGTGGAGACACAGATCTGGAGAAGGGTACAAAATTTCTGTTGCACTAAGGCCTCTTTCACACGGGCTTTGTGGGAAAATGTGCGGGTGCGTTGCGGGAACACACGCGATTTTTCCACGCGAGTGCAAAACATTGTAATGCGTTTTGCACGCGCCTGAGAAAAATCGCACATTTTTGGTACCCAAACCCGAACTTCTTCACAGAAGTTCGGGCTTGGGATCGGTGTTCTGTAGATTGTATTATTTTCCCTTATAACATGGTTATAAGGGAAAATAATAGCATTCTGAATACAGAATGCATAGTAAAATAGCGCTGGAGGGGGTAAAATATTATTTTTTTTACCTCACCTTAATCCACTTGATCGCGCAGCCGGCATCTCCTTCTGTCTTCATCTTAGCTGTCTAGAGGAACAGGACCTGTGGGGACGTCACTCCGGTCATCACATGATCCATCACATGATCTTTTACCATGGTGATGGATCATGTGATAACCGGAGTGACGTCACCACAGGTCCTGTTCCTCCACACAGCACAGAAGAGATGCCGGCTGCGCGATCAAGTGGATTAAGGTGAGTTTAATTATTTTTTATTTATTTTTTAACCCCTCCAGCGCTATTTTACTATGCATTCTGTATTCAGAATGCTATTATTTTCCCTTATAACCATGTTATAAGGGAAAATAATAATGATCGGGTCTCCATCCCGATCGTCTCCTAGCAACCGTGCGTGAAAATCGCACCGCATCCGCACTTGCTTGCGGATGCTTGCAATTTTCACGCAACCCTATTCATTTCTGTGGGGCCTGCGTTACGTGAAAAACGCACAAAATAGAGCATGCTGCGATTTTCACGCAACGCATAAGTGATGCGTGAAAATCACCGCTCATGTGAACAGCCCCATAGAAATGAATGGGTCGGGATTCAGTGCGGGTGCAATGCGTTCAACTCACGCATCCCATCCGCGCGGAATACTCGCCCGGAATACTCGCCCGTGTGAAAGGGGCCTAAAAGTTCCTAAGAGCAGAGTGGCCATTGTTTTTAAATGGAAGAGATTTAGAACAACAAGGACTCTTCCTAGAGCTTGCATTCACTCCAAACTAGGTAATTGTGGGAGAAGAGCCTTGGTAAGAGAGGTTATAAAGAACCCAATAGTCACACTGGCTGAGCGCCAAAGATCCAGTGTTCAAATGGGAGAAACTTCCAGAAGGTCAACCAGTAAAAGACACATGAAAATTTGCAAAAAAAAGCACCTAAAGGACAAGATTTTCTGGTCTGATAAAACCAAGATTGAACTTTTTGGCCTCAATTCTAAGCGTTATGTTTGGAGGAAACCATGCACTGCCAATACCACCCCTACAGGGAAGCATGGTGGTGGCAGGATCATGCTATGGGTGTATTTTAAAGTGATTGGGACAGGGAGACTAGTCAGTTGAGGGAAAGCTGACTCGAGTAAAGTACAGAGATATTTTTAATGTGCTCTGGACCTCACATTGTGCTGAAGGTTTATTTTCCAATAAGAAAATGACCCCAAGCATACAGCCAAGACAATACAGGACTGGCTTAGGGACAACTCTGAGAATGTCCTTGAGTGACCAAGCCAAAGCCCTAATTTGAACTCAAAATGGCTGTCCACTGACGGTCCCTATACAACCTCACAGAGCTTGAGAGATTGTGCAGAGTAGAATGGCAGAAAACCCTCAAATCCTGGTGTGGAGTCATACCCAAGAAGACTGGAGGCTGTAATTGCTGCTGCTTCGACTAAGTAAAGGGTCTGAATAAAAGGCTATGTACACCCTCAGGGGTATTTTTTTTATGATTGCATTTTATTCATTTTGGGGAAAAAATTTTTTTTTCAGTTGGTCTTTATTAAATATATTTACCCATTCTCTCAGAAAAGTTGAACTGTTTGTCTAGCTGTGTGAATCGTACTTTCACTATGTGCCGGTAACTAAAAGGCCATAAACATTTATTTAAAGGGGTTTCCCCCAATGTCTGATAGGTGCAGGTAACACTTCTGGGACCTGCTCCTATTTCTAAAATGAAGCCTGCACAGTCCCGAAGGGTGCACAGTGCATGCGCGACTGCCCTCCATTTATTCCTATGGGAGCGATGAAAATAGCTTGAGAGGCACGCTCAGCTAGTTTCAGAAGTCCCATTGAAATGAATGAGAGGTGCACCATGGCCACTGCTCCATTCTCTTCTATGGGGCTGACAGAAATAGCACTCTCCGTATTACTGAATGGAGGGTGGCTGCGCATGCACTGTTCCACTATGGGGCTGACAGAAATAGCACTCTCCGTATTACTGAATGGAGGGTGGCTGCGCATGCACTGTTCCACCCTCCAGGACTTTGCTGGCTCTGTTCTAAGTATAGGTGTGGGTCTCACCTCCTAGCGATATGCCCCCAATTTCTTAGATGGTACAACCCTTTAAGCCACATTCTTCTTATTAAGATAAGAATTGAGCTATAATGAGTGCTTATAAGGTCAGAGATAAGGAACCGTCAGCTGAGCTGCCTGATGGGAAACAATAAAAATACAGAGCCTGCTATTAGAGAATCTCAAGGCTGTACAGAGAAAGAGGCTCAAAGTGTTTAATAAAGACTAATTGAAAAAATTATTTTTAACTCAAATATATTTTTTATCATGTTAATGCTATTTTTGTTTGTTTTTATTTAGTCCATTTTTTAACAGTCCAATAGACTGGAATGTATAACTGTAATGTACTGGTATTTCTGTATGCCATTATTATTTTGCACATGTATACTGTAATAATATGTACATGCCTACTTATAGTCTGCAGAAATTGAACATTGATTGCAATACTGGAAGGGTTTTAATGGGGTTTTCTGTGATTATGATATTAATGTCCTATCCGCTTATCGGTTTAAAAGGCGTTTAGCTATAATCAGAGTTTATGAGGTCAGGAGATCAGAGATAAGAGCTGTCATCTGACCGGACCCTGTTTTTTTTTTAATAATGACCAATTAAAAAATGATATATTTTTAGCCGAAAATGAGTAGAATACAATAATAAAAACATAACTGAAAACATTGCCTCTGAAGGTGTTCATAGCCTTTATAAGCATGGGAAGAAATTGATGGTGAATATTTTTTTACATTTTTTTTTATTAAAGGGGTTATCCAGTCCAAGTGAAAGAAGAAGCAAGTAATAATTCTGGTATGTCACTTTCCTATAACCTTCTTTCTTACATTATCAAATGATTATATGATGTGCCTAGATGAGATGCAGCATAAGGTATGGAGGCCTGACTGTCTGCACCATGGCTGCCATCTGCACCTTGTGCAGGAGCTTCCAGTCACAGATGGACATGACTGATCCACTTTAGGCTCGGGCTACACGGCGGCATGTGTTGTGCAACATTGCATCTAATGATTGTCCGTGGTGTTGCAGTGTGGCATATGATATAATGTGACTGCGTTGCGACAATTACAGAAAATCAAACACTGATTTTGAGTGCAAGTTGCACGAGCTTTTCTTTCATAGACCGCAATGCACGCTGTGTGTGACTGCCGCTTTTCTGCGATGCCCACAGACATGCCCACGAATAACTTCTCCAAGACTTGCAGCCACCATGTAGCCCCAATCCTGGGGCAATATTGTAATCTATGAATATTTTGTATGACTCCTCCCTCCCTTCAGTTCTGCTTTATAGCCCTGTCGTGACAGCTATGAATATACTTTTGTTATACACTGAGAGAACCATGCTAGTGATGATGTATGTTTTCAATAGGAGAAAATGCTGTTGAGCTAGCAGTGGTGAAAATAAAAGAAGAAGCTGATGACCAGGATTACTATCAATTCAGATTCCAGGGTAAGCCTTTTACTTTTTAATTTTCTGTGTTTATATATTGTATATCTATGCTGTGTTATATTGTGTTAGGTAAAATGCTCAGTTCATTAATCGGGGGTTGTCCTCTCCTTCTTGAAGTGAATGGGGATAAGGAAGCAGCTTAAGGAGACGGACAGGGCATACTTGGCTAGCTGCATATTGGGAGCTGGTAACCAGGCATCCCTGTTCTCAGAACTGGTGAAGGTCCCAGCAGTCCCTGGCCAGCAGATATTTATCACAAATGTTAATTGTGCTTCTTTTTGTAATCACTCCTTTTACTAATCATAGTACTGTAATATTTAGCATGGATAAGACTATTTAAGAATTACCGTAAATGTATTTTTTCAGGATCTCAATATTAATGACCTACCCTCAGGTGGGGGTTCAACGCTCAGCACCCAACTGCTAGCAGGAGCCATGGCCACCAGCACTAACACAATGTACAGAGCTGGAAGCATGGAAGCAGACAACTCCGTACACTGTGCAGTGGCTATGCTGGGTTACTGTAACTCAGCCTCCCATTATAGTGAAGTCCTGGAAACCCCTCTAAAATTCCTGGCCGCTTCCCTCTAAGCAAAGACTGATTTACAATAAACCCCCATCAACAACCGCAGTGGTGAGCAGGTGTAATTACACCTAAGCCGTCCCATTCACTTCTGTTTCCTATACAGTTAAAGGGAACCTGTCACCAGTTTTATGGTGTCCTAACTAAGGGCAACATAAATAAGTGACTGATTCTTTTAGCAAAATGCTGGGTCACTTTCTTTAATTGACCCAGTCAATCTGCCAACATCTTGTATTGAAAAGCTCCAGCTGATAATGATGAGTCATGAATATTCAGCAGGTCATGAATCAGCAGCAGGTGGGCAGGGGAGTGGCTATAGCTCTGAAATAAATATACGCTGGACTCAATGACATCACGCTGGACTCAAATCAGATCATTAGCATGTGGCATCTTTGTGTGTATATTATGAGGTAACCATCTGTCACACCAGTAAGTGAATACATCTAAGGCACTTTTTAGTAGTTAATGATTGTATATAATTAGTTAGATTATAATCAAATATCCACATGACAGGTTCCCTTTAAATGGAAGAAGCGGTCCCGTAGAAGTGAATGGGACGGCTTACATGTGATTATACCTGCTCACCACTGCGGTTGCGACGGCAAGCAGATAAACAATGAAGAGAAGGCAGCGCTCGCAACTGCCTTCTCTTCAAACAGCTGATCAGCGGGGGTGCCGAGAGTCCTGAGGATAGGTCATCAATTTAAATAAAGCGGACAACCCCTTTTAATATTTTTCTGTTTTCTTTAAGGACATGCTGAATTTAATAAAGGAACAGAAGAGGATCACAGTGGAGGTTAGAGATTACAAAAGATTTCAAATAGCAAACTATAAGCTCCACGGCATGACTGGATGACTAGCCAGGTTCACAAACTGAACCGGAGAGTTTCTCTACTTAAAGGGGTTGTCTCACTTCAGCAGATGGCATTTATCATGTGGACACAATTAATACAAGGCACTTACTAATGTATTGTGATTGTCCATATTGCCTCCTTTCTCTACATGATAAGTCCTATTTGCTGAAGTGAGACAACCCCTTGGGTCCTTTTACATGACTGTGTCTGTTTATCGGACCACAAGCTGTGGACCCGCAAAACATGGACACTGACCGTGTGAACCCCATATCGAGGTGCAGACCCATTGACTTCAAGATTCAGCAAAGAATAGGACATGTCTTTTTTTTTTGCGACGCTGACACACGGACCCGGAAGAAGACAGAAGGGTTCTGTGCTTCCAGGACTGTGGGGCCGTACGGCAAAAGATAAGACATGTCCAATTCTTTGCCACATCTTGTGTATGATGGACCCATTAAATTTAATGGGGGATATTTACTAAGCATGTTGCACCAGAATTATGGCGTAAAATGCACCAAAAAGAATGGCATTTAGATTTGCACCAAATATATCAACTGTTTTCTCCAGAATTTTCACCATAAGTAATGCATCACGCCAGAAATGAGTTATAAAAGTGGGCGGGGCTATCAGATTGGTGCATATTAAGCCATCTTATGTGTTGGTGTTTTGTGTAAAAAGTTGCATTTATGGAATAAAGATGGGACTTTTTGTCAAAAAGTCGCATTTATGAAAAGTGAAACCAACTCATGGGAACAAGTGATAAGTAAGTATTAAAACAGGATGCAATAATTTTTTCTAATATGAGTTAAACAGCAGGGGTTTTGTCAGAAAATTGACATCCAACAAAAACAAACCAATAACAAAAACATCCCAAGTGTGAAACAAAAGTCACAATTTGCCAGTGGAAATGTCGCAAATATGCTTCAAAAGTCGCAATTATGTTTGAAAAGTCTCAAGTGTAGTCTGGCAGGGGGAGTGGCTGAAATGGTGCATTTTGGTTTAAAAAAGTCGCATTTTAGTGCTGTTGGTGTTAAAATGTCACAAATCAAGAGAAATGGGCGGATAATCAAGTTGTCATTTTAAAAAGTCACATTTTACAAGTGGCGTGCACCTTTTGATATGTGAGGTGAAACAAATCACCAGTTTTGATTTGTAACTTTAGTATTTTTTGGCGCAAATAAACCATTATTGATAAATGTCCCCCAATGGGTCTGCACAGTGATGCAGGGTGCACATGGTTGTGTTGTCCGTGTTTTGCGTATCTGTGGTTTACGGTCCACAAAACCGACACGGTTGTGTGAATGGGCTCTAATTGTCAAATTCTATTTTGCCATAATGTAGTTAAAGAGGACCTCTCTCATTCACACTCAACTGAAACTTGCTGCATACATTTACTGCCACCTCTTCATTCCCCATCAGTCTGGGCCATTATTTCTTGCACCTGATAGTAATGAATTGTCAGGTGGGCATTCTTCATTGCCTAGAGCCAATGGAACGCCACCTCAGCCATTGACCCTGGGCGATGGAGAGCACCCTCCTGACACCTAGTATCAGGACACCGAAAATACTAGCACTGATTGCAAATGGCGGGGAAAGGAGGCCGACTAGAAGAAGAAAATACGTCAGAACCAGGGAAGAGGCAGCTGTAAAGGTGTGCAGCCATTTTCAATTGAGTAAGTATTGTAGCTGACAAGTCCTCTTTACAGGGGTTGTCCAAGACCTAGAAAAATTAACAGGGGCCAGGCATGACAAAATAAATTAGTAAAATATAAAAATAAAAATTACCGTGACATTCTAACCAGGGGAGTCTTTTTTTTTTTCATTTTTACCGAATGCCGGCCTCCTGTAGATTTTTTCTAGGTCTTGGAAACCCCTTTAAATGTTTCTATCATATCACCTTTGTGCCTGCTCTTCTTTAGGCCCCCTGCACACGAACGTGTGCTTCCGGTTGCCGTATTGCAGACCGCATTTGCGGATCCGCAATACACGGGTGCCGTTCCATGGGCATTCCACATCACGGATTGCGGACCCATTCACTTGAATGGGTCCGCAAAACCGGAGATGCGGAATGGTGCGGAACGGAAGCACAGAACAGAACCCTACGGAAGCACTACGGAGTGCTTCTGTGGGGTTTCGCCCCGTACTTCCGTTCCGCAAAAAGATAGAACATGTCCTATATTCGTGGACCCATTCAAATGAATAGGTTCACGATCCGCTGTGGCTGCCCCACGGACTGTGTTCGTGCATTGCGACCCGCATTTTGCGGGCAGCAGCACGACTACGGGGTGCACATGCTCGTGTGCTGCCTTATACTGACATAGAAATATATTTCACTTGGTTTAGGCTTGTTCATATATGTGCTGTGAGCCTCATAAGAGTGTTTTGTGAGAATTTACATTACTTTTGACGGTAAGAATTGCAAAGCATGCAGAGCTATTTTTCCCATCAAAGCTTTGGAAGCCTTGATAGAACCTGAGGGAACAGAGCTCTAGCTTGTGTATGTGCTATTAATTTCTGTTTAGTTTTTCTGCTTAACTCTTTTTATTTCAGAAAAGGAGTATGTGCCAGCACATAAGAAACAGAAGTGCGCTGACAATCAGCCTGGCATTGAGCAGTGCAAGAGGAAAACAAAAGAGTTCAATTTTGGTAAGGTGTCTCGGTCACAAGTATAGTATTTTCTGTGGAACATACAAAAATAAGAAGACATTATAGTGCAATGTATAGTACAAGGTGCAAGGTTATAGTACAAAAAATCTGGTCCGATCAGCAGTTTTTTGTACTCTGTGCTGTGTGAATAGGCTGTTGACAGATTGTGATCACGTGCCAATTAAATCATGACATTTTCTATGAGAAATCCAATTAAAGAATACAGACAGATTTTTATTTAATCCAGTCATCTCCACCTGTGTGAAGTTGGCACCCCATGTTCTTAAATTTTAAAAATAAATACACCATTCGTTTGTGCTGCGTTTGTGCTGGTTTGTGCCGCAAAAATGAACGTTTGTGCCGGTTCGGTTCCTGAGATATTGCGCGTTAGATTTTTATGAAGCCCCGCCCATTTTCCACCCCATGTTCTTAAATTTCTAAAAAAAATACACCATTCGTTTGTGCTGCGTTTGTGCTAGTTTGTGCTGCAAAAATGAATGTTTGCGCCACTTTGGTTTCCGAGATATTGCGCACTTGATTTGCTGAAACCCCGCCCACTTTCCACCCCATGTTTTTAAATTTCAAAAAGAAATACACCATTCGTTTGTGCTGCGTTTGTGCTGGTTTGTGCCGCAAAAATGAACGTTTGCGCCGCTTTGGTTTCCGAGATATTGCGCGCTTGATTTTCTGAAACCCCGCCCATTTTCCACCCCATGTTCTTAAATTTCAAAAAGAAATACACCATTCGTTTGTGCTGCGTTTGTGCTGGATTATGCTGCAAAAATGAATGTTTGCGCCACTTTGGTTTCCGAGATATTGCGCACTTGATTTGCTGAAACCCCGCCCACTTTCCACCCCATGTTTTTAAATTTCAAAAAGAAATACACCATTTGTTTGTGCTGCGTTTGTGCTGGTTTGTGCCGCAAAAATGAACGTTTGTGCCGGTTCGGTTCCTGAGATATTGCGCGTTAGATTTTTATGACGCCCCGCCCATTTTCCACCCCATGTTCTTAAATTTCAAAAATAAATACACCATTCGTTTGTGCTGCGTTTGTGCTGGTTTGTGCTGCAAAAATGAACGTTTGCGCCGCTTTGGTTTCCGAGATATTGCGCGCTTGATTTGCTGAATCCCCGCCCACTTTCCACCCCATGTTTTAAAATTTCAAAAAGAAATACACCATTCGTTTGTGCTGCGTTTGTGCTGGATTATGCTGCAAAAATGAATGTTTGCGCCACTTTGGTTTCCGAGATATTGCGCGTTAGATTTTTATGAAGCCCCGCCCATTTTCCACCCCATGTTCTTAAATTTCTAAAAAAAATACACCATTCGTTTGTGATGCGTTTGTGCTGGTTTGTGCTGCAAAAATGAACGTTTGCGCCGCTTTGGTTTCCGAGATATTGCGCGCTTGATTTTCTGAAACCCCGCCCATTTTCCACCCCATGTTCTTAAATTTCAAAAAGAAATACACCATTCGTTTGTGCTGCGTTTGTGCTGGTTTGTGCCGCAAAAATGAACGTTTGCGCCGCTTTGGTTTCCGAGATATTGCGCACTTGATTTGCTGAAACCCCGCCCACTTTCCACCCCATGTTTTTAAATTTCAAAAAGAAATACACCATTTGTTTGTGCTGCGTTTGTGCTGGTTTGTGCCGCAAAAATGAACGTTTGTGCCGGTTCGGTTCCTGAGATATTGCGCGTTAGATTTTTATGACGCCCCGCCCATTTTCCACCCCATGTTCTTAAATTTCAAAAATAAATACACCATTCGTTTGTGCTGCGTTTGTGCTGGTTTGTGCTGCAAAAATGAACGTTTGCGCCGCTTTGGTTTCCGAGATATTGCGCGCTTGATTTGCTGAATCCCCGCCCACTTTCCACCCCATGTTTTAAAATTTCAAAAAGAAATACACCATTCGTTTGTGCTGCGCTTGTGCTGGTTTGTGCCGCAAAAATTAACGTTTGCGCCATATTGGTTTCCAAGATATTGCGCTCGATTTGCTGAAACCCCGCCCATTTTCCACCCCATGTTCTTAAATTTCTAAAATAAATACACCATTCGTTTGTGCTGCGTTTGTGCTGGTTTGTGCTGCAAAAATGAACGTTTGCGCCGCTTTGGTTTCCGAGATATTGCGCTTGATTTGCTGAAACCCCGCCCACTTTCCACCCCATGTTCTTAAATTTCAAAAGGAAATGCACCATTCGTTTGTGCTGCGTTTGTGCTGGTTTGTGCTGCAAAAATGAACGTTTGCGCTGCTTTGGTTTCCGAGATATTGTGTGCTTGATTTGCTGAAACCCCGCCCATTTTCCACCCCATGTTCTTAAATTTCTAAAATAAATACACCATTCGTTTGTGCTGCGTTTGTGCTGGTTTGTGCTGCAAAAATGAACGTTTGCGCCGCTTTGGTTTCCGAGATATTGCGCTTGATTTGCTGAAACCCCGCCCACTTTCCACCCCATGTTCTTAAATTTCAAAAGGAAATGCACCATTCGTTTGTGCTGCGTTTGTGCTGGTTTGTGCTGCAAAAATGAACGTTTGCGCTGCTTTGGTTTCCGAGATATTGTGTGCTTGATTTGATGAAACCCCTCCCACTTTCCACCCCATGTTTTTAACCCTGACTCTAGACCCCCCAGGTGTGCTGCAGCTTGCCCCCCTCCCTGCGTACGCTTACTGTGGCCGGGACTCTTGGCGTCCGGCCACTGTTAGCGCATCGCACACCCCACCGCTGATCAACTTCGGACGGTTGATCAGCGAGTTTGAATTTTTAAAAAAATCAAATTTTTGGGCCTTTTTTTTTTTTTTTTTTTGTCTGTTAGGTTTAGGGTAAGTTCCCGAACACCCGTCCCCCCACACACACCAAATAAAGTTTATCACACACACACACTCCCCTATGGCCTGCCGGATGTTCTAGGCGGCATATGCCCAGCTTGCCTCCGAGTCCGAGAGCCCCAGTGAGGACGATGATAACCCCACTTTCCTTTTGTCATCCGCGTCCTCCTCATCATCTAGCGATGATGATGAGACCCCAAGGTGGCGGAGACGCCGCCAGGTGGAGCAAGGAGACCGCCATGCTAGGGACCCTGTGGCCCACACTAGTACGAGAAGCTCTGGGGCTCGTACTAGTTTTCCGGCCCACCAGTTAGTCCACCGGAGCCCCCTACCGGTGAACTTGTCTGGTATACCCCACAGCGTTTTGAGCCCGTGATTCCTGATTTTGTAGGCCAACCAGGAATCCAGATTTCCACAGTGGGCTTCACTGAATGCGACTACTTTAGTCTTTTTTTCAGTGACCCCTTTGTGAATCTGATGTTGGAGCAGACGAACCTGTACGCCCCACAGTTCATTGCTCAACATCCGGGCTCCTTTTTGGCTAGGCCCGGTGGCTGGACTCCGGTCTGTGCAGCCAAGATGAGGACGTTTTGGGGCCTCGTGCTGCATATGGGCCTAGTCAAGAAACCTAGTGTCAGGCACTACTGGAGTGGGGACGTCCTCTACCAGACCCCACTGTACAATTATGCAGATAATGCAGCATGTCCCCCCCAAGGTGATCCTGCCTATGACCGCCTGTACAAAATCAGGCCGGTCATCGATCACTTTGGGGCCAAATTTGTGCAGGTCTATGTACCTGGAAGGGAAGTCGCGGTTGATGAGTCTCTCATTGCTTTCAAGGGGAGACTCATTATCCGCCAGTATGTTCCCTCTAAGCGGGGGAGGTATGGCGTGAAGCTGTACAAACTTTGTGAGAGTACCTCAGGGTGCACTTACAAGTTTTGTGTGTACGAGGGGCGAGATTCCCGTATTCAACCCCCAGAATGTTCCCCCACTCTGGGTGTTAGCGGGAAACTTGTGTGGGACCTTATGCACCCACTGCTAGATAAGGGGTTACCACTTTTGCGTGGATAACTTTTATACTAGTATCCCCTTGTTTCAGTCTCTCGCCACCAGATCCACGTTCGCTTGTGGGACCGTGCGGAAAAATCAACGCAGCCTCCCTACCCACCCCTTCCAGGTACCTATCCCCAGGGGTGCGACCCGTGCACTTACCAGTGGAAACCTGTTGCTGGTCAGATATAAGGACAAGAGGGATGTCCTTATGCTGTCCACAATTCACGGTAACGGCATCACCCCTGTCCCTGTGCGAGGTACCGCGGCAACGGTCCTCAAGCCCGATTGTATCGTTGACTACAATCGGTATATGGGAGGAGTTGATCTCCCTGATCAAGTCCTCGAGCCATATATAACGCCATGCGCAAAACCCAGGCATGGTATAAAAAAGTTGCGGTCTGCTTGGTGCAGGTTGCCTTGTACAACTCTTTTGTGCTGTCGCGGAGCGCTGGCAACACAGGGACATTCCTCCAGTTCTATGAGGCAGTCCTCAAGGCCCTGATCTTTTCTGACCAGGAAAGAGCAGGCCAGAGTACCTCGGGAACTGGAGGCGCCCGGATTGTCCCTGGCCAACACTTTCCAGGTGTGGTCTCCCATACTGGAAAGAAGGGCGGACCCAAAAAAGGTGCAGAGTGTGTCACAAGAGGGGGATACGGAAGGACACCACTACTCAGTGTGACACGTGCCCCGATCATCCGGGCCTCTGCATTATTGGTTGCTTCAGGGAGTACCACACTTCCATTGAGTACTAAATTTATGTTCCCCTTCCCCATTTTAGCCACTGACAATCGGATATAAAACTATGGGGATACTAGTATAAAAGTTATCCACGCAAAGGTGGTAACCCTTATCTAGCAGTGGGTGCATAAGGTCCCACACAAGTTTCCCACTAACACCCAGAGTGGGAGAACATTCTGGGGGTTGAATACGGGAATCTCGCCCCTCGTACACACGAAACTTGTAAGTGCACCCTGAGGTACTCTCACAAAGTTTGTACAGCTTCACGCCATACCTCCCCCGCTTAGAGGGAACATACTGGCGGATAATGAGTCTCCCCTTGAAAGCAATGAGAGACTCATCAACCGCGACTTCCCTTCCAGGTACATAGACCTGCACAAATTTGGCCCCAAAGTGATCGATGACCGGCCTGATTTTGTACAGGCGGTCATAAGCAGGATCACCTTGGGGGGGGACATGCTGCATTATCTGCATAATTGTACAGTGGGGTCTGGTAGAGGACATCCCCACTCCAGTAGTGCCTGACACTAGGTTTCTTGACTAGGCCCATATGCAGCACGAGGCCCCAAAACGTCCTCATCTTGGCTGCACAGACCGGAGTCCAGCCACCGGGCCTAGCCAAAAAGGAGCCCGGATGTTGAGCAATGAACTGTGGGGCGTACAGGTTCGTCTGCTCCAACATCAGATTCACAAAGGGGTCACTGAAAAAAAGACTAAAGTAGTCGCATTCAGTGAAGCCCACTGTGGAAATCTGGATTCCTGGTTGGCCTACAAAATCAGGAATCACGGGCTCAAAACGCTGTGGGGTATACCAGACAAGTTCACCGGTAGGGGGCTCCGGTGGACTTAACTGGTGGGCCGGAAAACTAGTACGAGCCCCAGAGCTTCTCGTACTAGTGTGGGCCACAGGGTCCCTAGCATGGCGGTCTCCTTGCTCCACCTGGTGGTGTCTCCGCCGGCTTGGGGTCTCATCATCATCGCTAGATGATGAGGAGGACGCGGATGACAAAAGGAAAGTGGGGTCATCCTCGTCCTCACTGGGGCTCTTGGACTAGGAGGCAAGCTGGGCATATGCCGCCTAGAACATCCGACGGGCCATAGGGGAGTGTGTGTGTGTGTGTGAAACTTTATTTGGTGTGCGTGTGTGTGGGGGACGGGTGTTCGGGAACTTACCCTAAACCTAACAGACAAAAAAATAAAAAAAAGGCCCAAAAATTTGATTTTTTTTTAAATTCAAACTCGCTGATCAACCGTCCGAAGTTGATCAGCGGTGGGGTGTGCGATGCGCTAACAGTGGCCGGACGCTAAGAGTCCCGGCCACAGTCAGCGTACGCAGAAAAAATATATATAATATGCTTGTGCCCCAAAAAAAGTTGTGGGGGGGGGGTTAAGCTGCAGCACACCTGGGGGGTCTAGAGTCAGGGTTAAAAACATGGGGTGGAAAGTGGGAGGGGTTTCATCAAATCAAGCACGCAATATCTCGGAAACCAAAGCGGCGCAAACGTTCATTTTTGCAGCACAAACGAATGGTGTATTTATTTTAGAAATTTAGGAACATGGGGTGGAAAGTGGGCGGGGTTTCAGCAAATCAAGCGCATAATCTCGGAAACCAAAGCGGCGCAAACGTTCATTAATGCGGCAAAAACCAGCACAAACGCAGCACAAAACAAATGGTGTATTTCTTTTTGAAATTTAAAAACATGGGAGGAAAGTGGGCGGGGTTTCAGCAAATCAAGTGCGCAATATCTCGGAAACCAAAGCGGCGCAAACGTTCATTTTTGCAGCACAAACGAATGGTGTATTTATTTTAGAAATTTAAGACCATGGGGTGGAAAATGGGCGGGGTTTCAGAAAATCAAGCGCGCAATATCTCGGAAACCAAAGCGGCGCAAACGTTCATTTTTGCAGCACAAACCAGCACAAACGAACGGTGTATTTATTTTTGAAATTTAAAAACATGGGGTGGAAAATGGGCGGGGTTTCAGCAAATCAAGCGCACAATATCTCGGAAACCAAAGCGGCGCAAACGTTCATTTCTGCGGCAAAAACCAGCACAAACGCAGCACAAACGAATGGTGTATTTCTTTTTGAAATTTAAGAACATGGGGTGGAAAGTGGGCGGGGTTTCAGCAAATCGAGCGCAATATCTCGGAAACCAATACGGCGCAAACGTTAATTTTTGCGGCACAAACCAGCACAAACGCAGCACAAACGAATGGTGTATTTCTTTTTGAAATTTTAAAACATGGGGTGGAAAGTGGGCGGGGATTCAGCAAATCAAGCGCGCAATATCTCGGAAACCAAAGCGGCGCAAGCGTTCATTTTTGCAGCACAAACCAGCACAAACGCAGCACAAACGAATGGTGTATTTCTTTTTGAAATTTAAAAACATGGGGTGGAAAATGGGCGGGGCTTCATAAAAATCTAACGCGCAATATCTCAGGAACCGAAACGGCACAAACATTCATTTTTGCGGCACAAACCAGCACAAACGCAGCACAAACGAATGGTGTATTTCTTTTTGAAATTTAAAAACATGGGGTGGAAAGTGGGCGGGGTTTCAGCAAATCAAGTGCGCAATATCTCGGAAACCAAAGCGGCGCAAACATTCATTTTTGCGGCACAAACCAGCACAAACGCAGCACAAACGAATGGTGTATTTCTTTTTGAAATTTAAGAACATGGGGTGGAAAATGGGCGGGGTTTCAGAAAATCAAGCGCGCAATATCTCGGAAACCAAAGCGGCGCAAACGTTCATTTTTGCAGCACAAACGCAGCACAAACGAATGGTGTATTTTTTTTAGAAATTTAAGAACATGGGGTGGAAAATGGGCGGGGCTTCCTAAAAATCTAACGCGCAATATCTCAGGAACCGAACCGGCACAAACGTTCATTTTTGCGGCACAAACCAGCACAAACGCAGCATAAACGAATGGTGTATTTATTTTTGAAATTTAAGAACATGGGGTGCCAACTTCACACAGGTGTCATCTCCTATGCCTACAAGGAAAGCAGTGGGGGATCTCAGGCTGCTTTAATGGACTTGTAATAAGAGCAATTCAAATAATATTAGATTAACTCCTTTATGCACTCCAGTCTATGTTATTAGCAGGAGTTAATTCTCGAATGCCTACATAAACCCCCTGATGACAGGATCTCCAGTGAGAGGGTAGCTGCGAATGACAGCTGCACTCGCAGCACAATGGCTGAGATCAGGGAAATCACTGCTCCTGGACATGTAAATAGTAATGTAGCAGTTACACTGGCTGCACAACCAATGCTTAAGTAGTTTTGATTTCTTATTTCTACCTTTAACTAAATTATTTCCCAACCCATCTAACGTTCACTTAGGTAGACTAACTAATATAAATATATTACAAAGGCAGACATTTTTGTTGCAGATATTGGCGAATACATTGTGGTCTTAAAGGTGTCTGCATTCATGACATTCTAGGGCAGTGAAGGTGTTATCATTTATATTCCTAGTGGCCTCGGGCAATGAAGTGGTTAATGCCAGCATCCCAGGTGGTGTATGGTAGTAAAGGTGTTACTGTCGGTATACCTGGTGATCTAGGGTAGTGAAAGGGTTAATTTCAGTAGACTAGGGCAGTAAAAAAAGGCTAATCGCAATATTCATGGTAGTCTTGGGCAGGTAGGGGGTCAATATCAGGTGCCCTAGTGGTCTAAGGCAGTGAATGGGTTAATGTAAGTATCCCTGGTGGTCTAGGGCAGTGAAGAGGTTAAAGCTAGGATCCCTGGTGTTTTAGGACAGTCAGATGGTTAATTTGACTAAGGGCCCTTTCACACTTGCGTTGTCCGGATCCGGCGTGTACTCCACTTGCCGGAATTACACGCCGGATCCGGAAAAACGCAAGTGTACTGAAAGCATTTGAAGACGGATCCGTCTTCAAAATGCGTTCAGTGTTACTTTGGCACCCAGGACGCTATTAAAGTCCTGGTTGCCATAGTAGGAGCGGGGAAGCGGTATACTTACAGTCCGTGCGGCTCCCGGGGCGCTCCAGAATTACGTCAGAGCTCCCAGTGCGCATGGATGACGTGTTCCATGTGATCACGTGATCCATGCGCTTGGGGAGCCCTGACGTCACTCTGGAGCGCCCGGGGAGCCGCACGGACGGTAAGTATGCTGCTCCCCCGCTCCCCACTACACTTTACCATGGCTGCCAGGACTTTAGCGTCCTGGCAGCCATGGTAACCACTCTAAAAAAGCTAAACGTCGCATCCGGCAATGCGCCGAAACGACGTTTAGCTTAAGGCCGGATCCGGATCAATGCCTTTCAATGGGCATTAATTCCGGATCCGGCCTTGCGGCAAGTCTTCAGGATTTTTGGCCGGAGCAAAAAGCGCAGCATGCTGCGGTATTTTCTCCGGCCAAAAAACGTTCCGTTCCGGAACTGAAGACATCCTGATGCATCCTGAACGGATTTCTCTCCATTTAGAATGCATTAGGATAATCCTGATCAGGATTCTTCCGGCATAGAGCCCCGACGACGGAACTCTATGCCGGATCCGGACAACGCAAGTGTGAAAGGGCCCTAAAATCTGTGGTGGAGGGAGTGGAAGTGTTAATGTTGCATACCTGGGGTCCAATGGTTACTAAACTGTCAAGGCACCAGTGTTGTCCTGGTTGTATACTAATGTTTCAGCTTCCTGTCCTGCACTGATCAGAGAAAGGAGTACAAGTAGGAATAGAGAGGACTCTGCAGCTATAGCTGTATGGCTGCACAGTTCTCTTTATGATCACGGAGCGCAATTAAGAAAAAGCTCTGTTTATTAAGGGGAAAGCTCAGTTTGTCTGCTTAGGAGTAGACTTTTATTGATCTGGGATAGCTTTGGAAGCAAATACTGTGCAAAATAGATTGTGTGGAAATTAGTGCTATTGTATACTGATAACATGGTAACGCAAAGGATAATAAGCCCTTTGTGACCATATATGGCATAAGTCGGCACCTTAAAGATGGCGTCTGCTTGTGTGTGCAGGGAGCGCCATAGATGCCGGGTTTTTGCTGTTTCAAACAGCAAAGACCTGGGGTGAATGTATGCAATCAGTCATAAGGCTGATCACATGCATTTAACCCCTCAGATGCCGTGGTGATATGTGAGCACGTCATCCGGTGTCTGCAGCTCCCTCTGTTGTACTGGGCGGAGTTTTTGTATTAGGGTTGTCCCTTGCTGCAGCGCTGGCCAATCGCAGCGCACAGCTCATAGCCTGGGACTCCCAGGCTATGAGCTGTGCGCTGCGATTGGCCAGCGCTGTAGCAAGGGACAACCCTAATACAAAAACTCCGCCCAGTAAAACAGAGGGAGCTGCAGACACCGGAGGCTATACCGGGCGGGACCCCTGGGCGCCGCTCTGCCCACTGATATAGTTCGTTTTTAGTTTTTAAACTAGTAAAAGGTCCTCTTTAAACTCCTTCACTGTATTTGCAGCTACCACTTCTGCAGGAAGGTTATTCCATGCATCCACTACTCTCTCAGTAAAGTAATACTTCCTGATATTACTTTTAAACCTTTGCCCCTCTAATTTAAAACTTAGTCCTCTTGTAGCAGTTTTTCTTCTTTTAAATATTCTCTCCTCTTTTACCTTGCTGATTCCCTTTTATGTATTTAAAAGTTTCTATCATATCCCCTCTGTCTCGTCTTTCTTCCAAGCTATACATGTTAAAGTCCTTTAACCTTTTCTGGTAAGTTTTATCCTGCAATCCATGTACCAGTTTAGTAGCTCTTCTCTGAACGCTCTCCAAAGTATCAATATCCTTCTGGAGATATGGTCTCCAGTACTGAGCACAATACTCCAAATTAGGTCTCACTAGTGCTCTGTAGAGCGGCATGAGCACCTCCCTCTTTCTACTGGTAATGCCTCTCCCTATACACCCAAGCATTCTGCTAGCATTTCCTGCTGCTCTATGACATTGTCTGCCTACCTTTAAGTCTTCTGAAATAATGACCCCTAATTCCCTTTCCACAGATACTGAGGTTAGGACTGTATCACTGTTTTTCTATTTTGCTCTTGGGTTTTTACGCCCCAGGTGCATCATCTTGCACTTATCAACATTAAATTTTAGTTGCCAGATTTTTGACCATTCCTCTAGTTTTCCTAAATCCTTTTCCATTTGGTGTATCCCTCCAGGAACATCAACCCTGTTACAAATCTTTGTGTCATCAGCAAAGCCACACCTTACCATTGAGGCCTTCTGCAATTTCGCTGATAAAGATATTAAACAATATGGGTCCCAGAACAGATCCCTCTGGTACCCCACTGGTAACAAGACCATGGTCTGAATATACTCCATTGACTACAACCCTCTGTTGTCGGTCCCTCAGCCACTGCCTAATCCATTCAACAATATGGGAGTCCAAGCACAAAGACTGCAATTTATTGATAAGCCTTCTATGTGGGACAGTATCAAAAGCCTAGATAAGCTATGTCTACTGCACCTCCGCCATCTATTATATTAGTCACCCAATCAAAAAAATCTATAAGATTAGTTGGGTTTTTAGATGTTCCACAATCCTCTCCTTAAGTATGGTTTCCATTAATTTCCCCACTATTGATGTCAGGCTTACTGGCCTATAGTTGCCCGATTCCTCCCTACTACCTTTCTTGTGAATGGGCACAACATTTGCTAATTTCCAATCCTCTGGGACGACTCCTGTTACCAGTGATTGGTTAAATAAATCTGTTAATGGTTTTGCTAGTACCAAATTTGAATAGCTTTGGGTGTATCCCATCAGGCCCTTGTGACTTATTTGTATTAATTTTAGACAGCTGACTTAGAACCTCTTCTTCTGTAAAGACACATGCATCAAAAGATTAATTAGTCTTCCTTCCTAACTGAGGTCCTTCTCCTTCATTTTCCTTTGTAAAAACTGAACAGAAGTATTCATTGAGGCAGTCAGCTAGTTCTTTATCTTCTTCCATATACCTTCCTTCTTTTGTTTTTAATTTGGTAATTCCTTGATTTAGTTTCCTTTTTTCATTTATGTATCTGAAGAATGTATTATCGTCTTTTTTCACTGACTGGGCTAATTTCTCTTCTGCCTGTGCTTTAAAAGCTCTTATAACTTGTTTGGCCTCTCTCTGCCTAATCTTATAAATTTGCCTAATGCAATTATCTGTTGCCTTCAATAGTGCCACTTTTAAGTATTCCCATTTCTCCTGGACTCCATTGAAACTGTTCCAATCTGATCAGGACTCGTATACCACTAATCTAATTTTAGAAAAGTCAGTTTTTCTAAAATCTAAAACTTTTGTTTTTGTGTGGTGTGACTTAGTCACTGTACTTATAGTAAACCACACTGACTGGTGTTCACTATATCCCAAGCTTTTCCCTACAGTAATATCAGATACCAAATTCCCATTTGTTAATACTAAATCTAAAATGGCCTCCTTCCGGGTTGGCTCCTCAACTACTTGCTGTAGAGATAATCCCAGTAGGGAATTTAGAATATCTGTACTCATGGCAGAACTAGCTATTTTGGTTTTCCAGTTTACATCAGGAAGATTAAAGTCTCCCATAATGATAACTTCCCCTTTCAATGACATTTAAGCTATTTCCTCAACTAGTAGATCATCTAATTCTTTGACTTTGCTAGGTGGTCAATATATCACACCTACACGAGTTACCTTATGATTATCAAGGTAACCCAAACTGACTCTAAATTGGTCTCCCTAACTTCTATTAAATTAGATTTTATGCTATCTTTCATATACAGGACGACCCCTCCCCCTTTCTTGCCTTCTCTGTCTTTCCTATATACACTACATGCAGAATTATTAGGCAAATGAGTATTTTGACCACATCATCCTCTTTATGCATGTTGTCTTACTCCAAGCTGTATAGGCTCGAAAGCCTACTACCAATTAAGCATATTAGGTGATGTGCATCTCTGTAATGAGAAGGGGTGTGGTCTAATGACATCAACACCCTATATCAGGTGTGCATAATTATTAGGCAACTTCCTTTCCTTTGGCAAAATGGGTCAAAAGAAGGACTTGACAGGCTCAGAAAAGTCAAAAATAGTGAGATATCTTGCAGAGGGATGCAGCACTCTTAAAATTGCAAAGCTTCTGAAGCGTGATCATTGAACAATCAAGCGTTTCATTCAAAATAGTCAACAGGGTCGCAAGAAGCGTGTGGAAAAACCAAGGCGCAAAATAACTGCCCATGAACTGAGAAAAGTCAAGCGTGCAGCTGCCAAGATGCCACTTGCCACCAGTTTGGCCATATTTCAGAGCTGCAACATCACTGGAGTGCCCAAAAGCACAAGGTGTGCAATACTCAGAGACATGGCCAAGGTAAGAAAGGCTGAAAGACGACCACCACTGAACAAGACACACAAGCTAAAAAGTTAATACTGGGCCAAGAAATATCTCAAGACTGATTTTTCTAAGATTTTATGGACTGATGAAATGAGAGTGAGTCTTGATGGGCCAGATGGCTGGATTGGTAAAGGGCAGAGAGCTCCAGTCCGACTCAGACGCCAGCAAGGTGGAGGTGGAGTACTGGTTTGGGCTGGTATCATCAAAGATGAGCTTGTGGGGCCTTTTCGGGTTGAGGATGGAGTCAAGCTCAACTCCCAGTCCTACTGCCAGTTTTTGGAAGACACCTTCTTCAAGCAGTGGTACAGGAAGAAGTCTGCAAGGTAAGAAAAACATGATTTTCATGCAGGACAATGCTCCATCACAGGCGTCCAAGTACTCCACAACGTGGCTGGCAAGAAAGGGTATAAAAGAAGAAAATCTAATGACATGGCCTCCTTGTTCACCTGATCTGAACCCCATTGAGAACCTGTGGTCCATCATCAAATGTGAGATTTACAAGGAGGGAAAACAGTACACCTCTCTGAACAGTGTCTGGGAGGCTGTGGTTGCTGCTGCACGCAATGTTGATGGTGAACAGATCAAAACACTGACAGAATCCATGGATGGCAGGCTTTTGAGTGTCCTTGCAAAGAAAGGTGGCTATATTGGTCACTGATTTGTTTTTGTTTTGTTTTTGAATGTCAGAAATGTATATTTGTGAATGTTGAGATGTTATATTGGTTTCACTGGTAAAAATAAATAATTGAAATGGGTATATATTAGTTTTTTGTTAAGTTGCCTAATAATTATGTACAGTAATCGTCACCTGCACACACAGGTATCCCCCTAAAATAGCTAAAACTAAAAACAAACTAAAAACTACTTCCAAAAATATTCAGCTTTGATATTAATGAGTTTTTTGGGTTCATTGAGAACATGGTTGTTGTTCAATAATAAAATTAATCCTCAAAAATACAACTTGCCTAATAATTCTGCACTCCCTGTAGAAAGAACCCTGGTATTGTTATATCCCGTTCCTTACTCCCATTAAACCATGTCTCAGTAACAGCCACTAAATCTATATTCTCAGATGCCATAATATACTCAAGTTCATTGATCTTATTCCCTAAACTGCGAGCATTTGTAGACAAGACACTGAGGTTGTCATTTCTTAACCTATGTGCGTAAGTCTACCAGAACCTGCAGTAACCCATCTTCCATTTCTAGGGGGCCTCTGTGGCAGTGGCATTGCAACATTCCCATCCTGAGTTTGTTTAAAGGGATTCTGTCACCTCCCCTAAGCCAAAACCCGCTCTTCCCTCAGTCAGCAGGGAAGAGCGAGCATCGGACGTCACTGGGCTCAGCGCATGCCCAGTGACGAGGATGAAGCTGCTGCCCTCAGTCTCCTGCTGATCACACAGGCGCAGCCCTCAGTGGGTACTGCGCCTGTGCGAGACTTCGTTCGGCGTGAGGGAGGGGGAGGAGAGGGAGGAGAGGCTGTGGCAGGCTGGGGGCGGCGGTTAGACAGTACAAGGAAGGCGGGCTGGGCACTGTAAGAGGGGCGGTACTGGGCTCTCTAAGATTAACAAAACGCCCCTCTGGGCACCTTCAGGACACATTTACATATCAATCAAAGTCGTTTTTTGCAGTAACTGCTGGACGGATTTCAAGATAAAAGAGCACAGCCTAATCCAGGTAAGCTGTGCTTCATGGCTGCTTTAAAATCGTTTTTTGGCTTAGGGGAGGTGACAGAATCCCTTTAACAGTTAATTTACAAATCTCAGATTTTAAAAATGCAATTTCCTGCTGCATTACGGAGAGCTGTCTACAGATCAGACAGCATCCAAACCTCCGAAGAGTGGAACCTGAAATAAAAGCACAACAATTCCTGCACTGAACCAGGTCTGCCATTTTAAAGAGGGGAAAGATTTTAAACAAACAAATCTTTTTTAGATTGTATTTACCTCCAGATTACCTCCGGCGTATCTCCTGAATATCTCAGCTGCACTTATAAATGCAGCACTTGAGAATGCAGCAAGCTATAATTAGACAAGCTAATACTATGTTGCTATATATACACACACTCCCACAAAAGCTCCTCCCCCAACAACACATTTAACACCTTAATCACCTATGCTCATTTGCAATCAGACAATAGCAAGAACCTGTATAACAAATTCCTTACCTGTTTTGAAGCACAGTGTCTGAGTATCCACCAGAAACACAGCTGAAGTTCTGCTATTTTGTGGAACACGGCCGTGAGCGGTCCATGGTATCCCGGCCTGGCATCCTGCTGAGGAGCAGGAGCGCATGGCGTCATTGGTTGCTATGACGCTGTGCGCTTCATGCCGCCGCTGCACTACAGTAATACACTCGTATTATCTATACGAGTGTTCCACGGCCGTGTGCATGAGGCCTTAATGAAACTAGTTTGTAAACCAAATTTCAATTTTTGTGTTAATTTGTTTTCAGAAAAATGGAATGCAAGGATTACTGAACTAAGAAAACAAGTAGAAGAATTATTCGAGAAAAAATATGGTATGTCATCTTGTAAACTTTCTGACATCACAGTGACTATAGAGCATAAAAAATGTTTAGTCGCACAATGCCTTTTCAGGAATAGATTCCTTGGAGCCGGGTTTCCACCTTGTTGGATAATATTAAACAAATTCCAGGAAAAATTGTCAAGATTTGTGTGTTTTGCAAGTTTTATTTCTTATGTGTAGTGGTTTAGTTACGTTTCTGCCATTCAAGGCCTTTCTCAAACTGGTGCCGCTGGTGAGGAGAGAGATAAGAATGCGTGCTCAATCAGATAGAAGTGGGACCGCACTGTAGAATACGAGCTCTTTGAATGTTATGTTGAACACTACCTCCAGAATTCGGATTCTGGAAGCTAAAAATACTTGACTTCAAGCTTTTTGATACCTGAGAATTAAAAATGGTCTGACCTAAAGTGTTATGCCAATTTCCAATAAACATATTACTGCTAATGTTATGTCTGTTGGAATTATAAAACATTTAATTCATTTGATGTACCAGCTTCAGTAAGTGTTGCACTTTGTCCCTACTGGTCCTATACCTTTGTGACAGTGTGTATGCTTGGTACAACACCAAACACGTTAATATAATTTGTCATACAGTGCTGTCTCCACTGAGTCTTATAAGTCATCGCAGTGGGGAAAAAAAACACTGTACTGTAGCCTAAAGGTGTTTTCAGTTTTTCTTACGGTTTTAAATTTTAACCCCAACCTGCTGTACCTGTAGGAAAAAAAACATACTCACCTGCTCCTCACCACTCTATTCCAGCTCCCTGACTCCCTTCACACCAGTGACATGTCCCTAAGTGGCACGTGACCCAGCAGTGCCGCTTGGGTTCATGTCACACTGAGGCCAGTCACTGTCTACAGTTGCACATATGACTCCATCCATCTAGTAGTTTACAGACGGGACCCAGAAGACCTGTTAAACCCATTTTGGCAAGACTGGCCATCCATCTAATGTGTATGGCGGGTGTCTCAGATCTTCTTCATGGCAGATATTGGGAAAGATTGAGCATACTGGATTTTAGCATGCCCTATCCTTTGTTCCTGTGAGAGACATGTAGCTGCCAGAAGTGTCTGGCAATAGCTAATTACTCTCTTCTCGTTAAATACACATGCAATTGTGTTCATTTATATAGGGGAATTGGGAAGAATAACTGTTGGCCAAATAATCATTGGCTCAACGGCCATCTAAAGTGTATGAGCACATTTAGAATGGAGCTCTGTCTTTCACACTGCCTAAACCAGGGATGGCCAACCTGCGGCTACCAGGGATGGCCAACTACAACTCCCAGCATGCCCAGTCTGCCTACAGCTATCAGCTACAGCAGGGCATGGTGGGAGTTGTAGTTTTACAACAGCTGGAGAGCCACAGGTTGGCCATCCCTGGCCTAAACTAATGGACTATGCAGTTCTCAGAGATAAGCAGAGAAGACAAAGAAAAATAAGCTCTTAAAGGTCAGATGCATTTCACAATTTTAAAACATCTGTTACTGTTGAATACAAATATTCCAGTGTTTCTGGCCCCATCATTACTCCCATTTTTACATGATCCATGACTAAAGGCTGTTTCGCGCGATTGAGTCCATTGCTCCGTGCATCACTCCGTGCGTGAGCGTGATCCTCTGTTCTGGACTTGAAGGAGGGCATGGCATTATACTAATTTATAATGCTATGTGTCTCTGCTTGATCTTATTTCTACAGAATCATACTGACATAAAGCTGCCAGTATGATCCTGTATCAGTAAGGTCAAGCAGAGGTACATAGCATTCTGCCTACCATAGAGCAACAGAAACGGCCTTTTCAAACAGCTGATTGCAGGAATGCTGGGATTCAGACCCCGTCCGATCAGATATTGATAACCTATCCTGAGGAAAGGTCATGAATATTCTACTCACAGAAAACACCTTTAACATTGGTGTCTATAACTGACTTTACATGTATACAAAAAGAAGCAAAAAATGAGTACCTGCTCAGAGATGCCATCTTGTAAAGATAGTTGTTTTTTTTTATACCTCAAATTGTATTGCATGAGCATCAGTGTAGTATGTTATTATGAAGGTAAAAATTGTGTTTATGTATTCCCTTAAAAGCTGAAGCAATAAATGTGAGTGGGCCGGTATCCATTCCATATCACCTTTTCCAGTCTAACTCAGAAGATCTTTATGTGGAAGGACTGCCGGAAGGAATCCCGTTTAGGAGACCTTCAACTTATGGAATTCCACGTCTGGAAAGAATACTGCTGACAAGAGAAAGGATGAGATATGTCATCAAAAAGTATGTTCATTACAAATACTGGTGCTATTAGTAGAACTTTTTGCTTTAATGAGTGACAGCTGTTGCATCCAACCAGGAGACCATTGCAGCTATCACTCAGAATGGGGAGAGGGGGGAGGCTATGAAGCAGTGCAATGCTAACCTAACAGCAGTTCACAGTGAAGCTTCACCTCAAGTGCACTTTCAATAGTAAGATAGCAGAGGGACTTTTTATTATAAAAGCATTTGACAGTATACATTTCTTTAAAAAAAAATCTCTTTAGGCCTGAGCTTCTGAATACAACAAAAGAAGCCATATCCATTGAAAGGACAGCTCCAGGAGGTAAAATGATTTCATATTTACTGTCATAGTTTTGTCATGCCTTATATAACCCCTTTCATGTTCAACTGAAATTGATTTCTTCTTTATATAGTGAAAGAAGAGTGGTATGAAAAGATAACCAAGTTAAGAAAAAGTGTTGATCAACTGTTCAGCAAAAAGTTTGGTAGGTGTTTTTTATTCCCCTTTAAAAGTAGACAATGACAGCCAAATCGAGCACATCAGTCAAATTAAAAGACATGGTCATATATTTATTGAGGAAAATGGTCCAATATCACATGCCTGTGAGTGGGAAAGGTATATGAACCTTTGCTTTCAGTATCTGGTGTGACCCCTTTGTGCAGCAATAATTGCAACTAAACGTTTCTGGTAATTGTTGATTAGTCCTGCAAATCAGCTTCAACCGTGTTGTCTTGATGGGTTTCCGCCCATGAACTGCTCGCTTTTGGTCCTTATACAACATTTTTATTAGATTAAGGTCAGGTCTTTCTCCTTGCAATCCTGCCATGCACACCATTGTTGTTCAGCATCCTCCTGATGCTGGACTCATGAACATTAACATTAGCTAATGCGAGATAGGCCTTTAGTTGCCTAGAGGTTACCTTGGCTTCTTTTGTGAATCTCATGCCTTGCTCTTGGTGTGATCTTTTTTGATCGACTACTCTTGGTCAGGGTAACAATGGTCTTGTATTTTCTCCATTTGTATGCAGTCTGTCTGACTGTGGATTTGTGGAGTCTAAACTCTTTAGAGATGGTTTTGTAACCTTTTTCAGCTTAATGAGCATCAACAACTATTCTTCTGAGGTTCTCAGAAATGTCATTTGTTTCTGCCATGATACACTTCCACAGACCTTGTTAGATTTATCTTTAAATAAAACTCTCACACCTGATTGTCATCCCATTGATTGAAAACATCTGTATATTGTGGGGATTCGCTTTGGTAGGCAGGGTAAGCGGACGCAGTACAGAGGCAAAAAACAAGGTTGTAAATCAAATTTCAGTGTTTATTCACACATAGCAAGAAAACAAGCCAAAAGTAAGTGTTCAGTTTTGGTGCCTGTTCACACCACACAAAGTTCACAGTGCAAAAAGACTTCACCTGGTCAGCAGATGATTTTCACCCACAGTCCGCAGCAGGCTTTAGTGGCCTGTTTCCCCCAGGTAATGGCTCTCACAAATAGATGCCTCAGTGTCTCAAACCACAGACTCCTCAGTTCCTCTGTCATGGAGGATAATCCACACCACCTGAACATGCTGGCTGGGTTTTTATATTCCAGCCAAAACCCGGCCTGGAACCGTGGGGAACAGCCACCCACCCTGCTCTTTGGCTGCTCCCAATAAGAACCGGCCCGGATTGGCTTTACAGCCATTCTAACAGTTGAAGTGTCAGATTGCACTACAGACCTGACACTTCAGGAAAAAATCTGGTTCTTACCTCACCGAGGCCAGGAACCTCAGTGACACGTATTCTCCATCAATGACGGCTCCTTGTTCCTTCTTACAATATATATACAGTACAGACCAAAAGTTTGGACACACCTTCTCATTCAAAGAGTTTTCTTTATTTTCATGACTATGAAGGCATCAAAACTATGAATTAACACATGTGGAATTATATACATAACAAACACGTGTGAAACAACTGAAAATATGTCATATTCTAGGTTCTTCAAAGTAGCCACCTTTTGCTTTGATTACTGCTTTGCACACTCTTGGCATTCTCTTGATGAGCTTCAAGAGGTAGTCACCGCAAATGGTCTTCCAACAGTCTTGAAGGAGTTCCCCGAGATGCTTAGCACTTATTGGCCCTTTTGCCTTCACTCTGCGGTCCAGCTCACCCCAAACCATCTCGATTGGGTTCAGGTCCGGTGACTGTGGAGTCGCAGCACCCCATCCCTCGCCTTCATGGTCAAATAGCCCTTACACAGCCTGGAGGTGTGTTTGGGGTCATTGTCATGATGAAAAATAAATGATGGTCCAACTAAACGCAAATCGGATGGAATAGCATGCCGCTGCAAGATGCTGTGGTAGCCATGCTGGTTCAGTATGCCTTCAATTTTGAATAAATCCCCAACAGTGTCACCAGCAAAGTACCCCCACACCATCACACCTCCTCCTCCATGCTTCACGGTGGGAACCAGGCATGTAGAGTCCATCCGTTCACCTTTTCTGCGTCGCACAAAGACACGGTGGTTGGAACCAAAGATCTCAAATTTGAACTCATCAGACCAAAGCACAGATTTCCACTGGTCTTATGTCCATTCCTTGTGTTCTTTAGCCCAAACAAGTCTCTTCTGCTTGTTGCCTGTCCTTAGAAGTGGTTTCCTAGTAGATATTCTACCATGAAGGACTGATTCACACAGTCTCCTCTTAACAGTTGTTCTAGAGATGTGTCTGCTGCTAGAACTCTGTGTGGTATTGACCTGGTCTCTAATCTGAGCTGCTGTTAACCTGCGATTTCTGAGGCTGGTGACTCGGATTAACTTATCCTCCGCAGCAGAGGTGACTCTTGGTCTTCCTTTCCTGGGGCGGTCCGCATGCGAGCCAGTTTCTTTGTAGTGCTTGATGGTTTTTGTGACTGCACTTGGGACATTTTTTAAGTTTTCTACATTTTTGGACTGACTTACCTTAATTTCTTAAAGTAATGATGGCCACTCGTTTTTCTTTACTTAGCTGCTTTTTTCTTGCCATAATACAAATTCTAACAGTCTATTCAGTAGTAGCAGTGTATTCAGTAGCTGTGTATCCACCTGACTTCTCCACAACGCAACTGATGGTCCCAACCCCATTTATAAGGCAAGAAATCCCACTTATTAAACCTGACAGGGCACACCTGTGAAGTAGTGGCGTCGCTGGGGGGGGGGTCCAGAGGGGGCCACGGCCCCCCCTACATCACACTGTGCCCCCCGATGTGCCCCCCCATGTGCCCCCCCAACTAAAATGCCCCCCCCAGCCGGGTACAAGGAGATGAGCGCTTCCATTGCGCTCATCTCCATAGTAATCTGCCTGTGCTGAGGCGGTGCAGGGGAGGGAGAGGCGTGTCCCTTTCCCTTCCTCTGATAGGCTGCCGGCCTAGTGCCTGCAGCCTATCAGAGGCCGGCGCAGGCGGAGCGATGACCTCATCGTGCCGCCTGAGCCATACAGCGACGGGACACAGGCCGGAAGAGGCCTGCACCGCATCGCTGACATGGAGGTAAGTATAAGTGTGTTTTTTTTTACAATCTTGTTACTGGCACAATAAGGCCTCTTTCACACGGGCGTCAGTTTTTTTGCCCGGATAAGAGCCGGGTGCGTTGCGGGAAAATGCACGATTTTCCCGCGCGAGTGCAAAACATTGTCATGCGTTGGACTCGCGTGAGAAAAATCGTGCATGTTTGGTACCCAAACCCGAACTTCTTCATAGAAGTTCGGGCTTGGGATTGATGTTCTGAAGATTGTATTATTTTCCCTTATAACATGGTTATAAGGGAAAATAATAGAATTCTGAATACAGAATGCATAGCAAACCAGCGCTAGAGGGGTTAAAAAAAAATAAAAAAATTTTTAACTCACCTTAGTCCACTTGATCGCGAAGCTGGCATCTCCTTGTGTCGCCATACGTTCGCCACACGGATCGCACCCGCACGGAAAACTCGCCCGTGTGAAAGGGGCCTAAGGGGGGGCCTTGTTACTGGCACAATAAGGGGGGCCTTGTTAGTGGCACAATAAGGGGGGCCTTGTTAATGGCACAATAAGGGGGGACTTGTTACTGGCACAATAAGGGGGGCCTTGTTACTGGCACAATAAGGGGGGCCTTGTTACTGGCACAATAAGGGGGGCCTTGTTACTGGCACAATAAGGGGGGCCTTGTTAATGGCACAATAAGGGGGGACTTGTTACTGGCACAATAAGGGGGGCCTTGTTACTGGCACAATAAGGGGGGCCTTGTTATTGGCATAATAAGGGGGACCTTGTTACTGGCACAATAAGGGGGGCCTTGTTAATGGCAAAATAAGGGGGGCCTTGTTACTGGCACAATAAGGGGGGCCTTGTTACTGGCACAAGGCACAATAAGGGGGACTTGTTACTTGCACAATAAGGGGGGACTTGTTACTGGCACATGATGGGGGCTTATTACAGGCACATGATGGGGGCTTATTACTGGCACATGATGGGGGGCTTATTACTGGCACATGATGGGGGGCTTATTACTGGCACATGATGGGGGGCTCTTGTTACTGGAACATTGGGGGGGCTCTTATTACTGGCACGTGATGGGGCTGGGCTCTTGTTACTGGCACGTGATGGGGGGCTCTTGTTACTGGCACGTGATGGGGGCTCTTGTTACTGGCACGTGATTGGGGGGCTCTTGTTACTGGCACGTTATTGAGGGCACTTGTTACTGGCATGTTATTGGTGGGCACTATAGGGGCATCTACTGAAGCCACAAAGAAGGGGTATTTTATATGGGGGGCTCTGTACAGTAGCACTTTATACTTGGACACATGGTGGGTACTATGGGGAAGGGGGAGAGGAGTACTATGGAGTCATCTACGGGGGCACTAAGAAGGGGTATTTTATACTTGCAAATTATGGGGGACACTGAGGGCATCTACTGGGGCACGATATATGGGGCATTTTATACTGGTACATTATGGGGGGCACTAGGAGGAAGGGGGGAGAGGAGCACTATGGGGGCATTTACTGGGGGCACTATATAGGGGTATTTTATACTGGCACATTATGGGGGCACTATGGGGACATTAGCTCAACTGGGGGCATTACAAGGGGGTATTTTTTGCATTGTCACATTATAAGGAGAATTATTTCTACTGGGGGGGGCATTATGGTAGGCTTTATTACTCCCCCATGGTATGACCCCCTAGTAGCAGCACCAGCCTCTCCCTGCTCTGTGACCCCTCTGCCCCTTCTCCAAATCCTTATTATGAAATCTTTCTCATTAGGATAAAGCACAACATCAGCTCCACCGTACCCCTGGCAAAAGTGTTGAAGTGGCGTCCGAGATCCCCAAGGGCCAAGTAACTGTAAGTTTTCTTGTGAAATATGTTTATGTTATACACATATAGCATACACTGTGCCACACAATGTACAGTATACCTCTACACTGTGCCACATAATGTACAGTATACCTCTACACTGTGCCACACAATGTACAGTATACCTCTACACTGTGCCACACAATGTACAGTATACCTCTACACTGTGTAGTCTGTTCTGTAAGCACCCTTGTTCTGTGGCGGCGGACAGAAAATAATCTGGAAGTGCCCCTCCCGAGACCAGGCTCTGGATCCGCCACAGTTTAGAAATGTCAAATGTACACTCCTGTGAGAGGCGGGGTGGGAGATCTGTGGATGACACTGTTATGGAGGGGAAAATGGGGATGAAACTGTCATGGGGTGTATCTGTGGATGACACATATAGCATAAGATGCTATATACGGTATGTGGCATCCACAGATTTCCCCCCCGTAGCAGTGTCATCCACAGATCCCCCTCCCTATAAAAGTGTCATCCACAGGCAGCTAGGACATGTTGAAATCTGAGTGATTTTTTATTTATTTTTTAAACCACAGACAGCAGGACTTTTCTTCCCTGTTGCGGTTTTAGGTATTGGGTAAAGTATCGCAGCATTTCTAAGCGTACTTGTGTAAATATATCGTTGTTATAGCTGCCCCCCCCCCCTACTTTTGTCCTGGCCCCCAGTGTGCCCCCCCAAAATTTGAAAGCTAGAGACGCCACTGCTGTGAAGTGAAAACCATTTCAGGTGACTACCTCTTGAAGCTCATCAAGAGAATGCCAAGAGTGTGCAAAGCAGTAATCAAAGCAAAAGGTGGCTACTTTGAAGAACCTAGAATATGACATATTTTCAGTTGTTTCACACTTTTTTGTTATGTATATAATTCCACATGTGTTAATTCATAGTTTTGATGCCTTCAGTGTGAATCTACAATTTTCATAGTCATGAAAATAAAGAAAACTCTTTGAATGAGAAGGTGTGTCCAAACTTTTGGTCTGTACTGTATATATATATATATATGTGTGTGTGTGTATGTATATATATATATGTTTGTGTGTGTGTGTATATATATATGCGTGTATGTCTTGCACATAAAGATTTTTGGTTTATAAATAATATAGCGTAGAATAAGATTCGATAAAATTTTACAGCATTTTTTTTTTATTTTAGCTAAAGCTATGGGAAAGACAGAACTGATTCCTGTACCCTACCAGAAATTTGAAGCCAATCCCACCGATATGTATGTGGAGGGGCTCCCAGATAATATCCCCTTTAGAAGTCCATCTTGGTATGGGATTCCTAGACTGGAAAAGATTATTCAGGTTGGAAGCCGGATCAAATTTGTAATAAAAAAGTAAGTGGTCTATTTACTGTATTGATTAAAGGAAACAGTTCACTATTGAACGATTAAAGGCAGTGTGTCAGCACCTTTTACCCTGCTAACTTCTGACAGCACACACTTCTGACAGTATGTCAACCCTTTGGAATGATATGAATTTCTGCACAAATTGGTCATAAAATGTGATCTGATCTTCATCTAAGTCACAACAATAGACAATCACAGTCTGCTTAAACTAATAACACACAAATAATTAAATGTTACCATGTTTTTATTGAACACACCATGTAAACATTCACAGCGCAGGTGGAAAAAGTATGTGAACCCTTGGATTTAATAACTGGTTGAACCTCCTTTGGCAGCAATAATTTCAACCAAACGTTTCCTGTAGTTGCAGATCAGACGTGCACAACGGTTAGGAGTAATTCTTGACCATTCCTCTTTACAGAACTGTTTCAGTTCAGCAATATTCTTGGGATGTCTGGTGTGAATCGCTTTCTTGAGGTCATGCCACAGCATCTCAATCAAGTTGAGGTCAGGACTCTGACTGGGCCACTCCAGAAGGCGTATTTTCTTCTGTTTAAGCCATTCTGTTGTTGATTTACTTCTATGCTTTGGGTCGTTGTCCTGTTGCAACACCCATCTTCTGTTGAGCTTCAGCAGGTGGACAGATGGCCTTAAGTTCTCCTGCAAAATGTCTTGATAAACTTGGGAATTCATTTTTCCGTTGATGATAGCAATCCGTCCAGGCCCTGACGCAGCAAAGCAGCCCCAAACCATGATGCCCCCACCACCATACTTCACAGTTGAGATGAGGTTTTGATGTTGGTGTGCTGTGTCTCTTTTTCTCCACACATAGGGCCAGATTTATCATTAGCTCAAGTCAGAATAATGGAGTGAAAAAGTCGCAAAAAAATGCGCAAATGCTAAAACTGCGCACAAATTTGCTCTGCACTATGCTCGCCAGTTTTCTGAAAGTGGGCGTGTTTTCTTATGTAAATTAATCTCTAGACAGATTTACTATTGGGACTATTTAAAAAGTGGCTAAAAAGTCGCAATTTCACTCCAGTCAGGACCATGCTTATCTTATGAGACTTTTTAATAGAACTTGCGACTTTTTCGTAAAAACGTGTGACTTTTTCTTAAAGATGTGCGACTTTTGTAAAGCTGCTTACTGACGGATAAACTGCTACCGTCAAACCACATTTATTACAGTCTTAAAGGGCCGATCATAAATCTGACTTGGCTAAAACTGACTTTAGCCATATGTGAAAGTGGAGTGAGCTGTCAGAGTAATGATAAATCTGGCCCATAGTGTTGTGTGTATCTTTCAAACACTCAATTTTGGGGGGGGCGTGGCCGGAAGTTGATATGTGAGGACGTGTGTGAGAGAGCTCCGGACCCAAATCCCCTAACTTCTGTATTATCCTGTTAATTCATCGCCGCAAACATTACATCTCGAGCCGGTAGGAGGTCGGGAAAAACCCGCAACGCAAATATGGCTCGAAATAGAGCGCAGTCTGCAGCGGACAGACTCAAGGAGTTTGCCCGCGTGGAAGACCAAGATGGCGCCGGATCTCGTTCGCCGTCGGCAGAGAGGACGGGAGAGGAAGCTGGATCTGGAGAGGCAGAGCAATCGACCAGCGAGCCGTCCCTTAAACAAGTGACTGAACAGTTACTAACAGCAATATCTGTCTGCCGCACGTCCATGGTGGGCAAACTGGAGGAAATAAAGGTGGATATAGGCCTGCTCCGCCATGACATGCAGGCCATTCGGGACCGAGTTAAAGAGGCCGAGAATAGAATTTCTGATGTGGAAGATCGCCTGCAGCCGCTCCCTACAAAAGTGCAGGAACTGGAGCAAAAGGTGAATTTCTGGCAGCAGAAATGCGACGATTATGAGAATCGTACACGTCGCAATAACCTGCGGATCATCGGCTTGCCCGAGAAGGCAGAGGGCAATAATCTGTGTGCATTTGTCACTACCTGGCTTCAGGACTCTTTTCCGGACGCCACATTTTCAACAGAATTCGTCATTGAACGAGCGCATCGCGTCCCTGCTAAACCCCTTCCACCGGGGACTCCTCCAAGACCTCTGCTCGCTAGGCTGCTGAACTCTATGTATAGAGATCTGGTGCTGCGCATGGCGCGCAACAAGCAGGAGCTGAAATTCGAAAACAGCACCATTATGATTTTCCCGGACTTCTCATCCGAATTGCAAAAGCGTAGAGCCACTTTCAGTGCAGTGAAGCGGAGGCTACGTGAAAAGAATTTGCCATATTCTATGGTGTATCCGGCCCGCCTGAGGGTGGCAGATGGTGACGTGAGCCGGTTCTTCAATACTCCTGAGGAAGCCACTAACTGGCTGGATGGAAGAGGGAGAAACGCAAGAGCTCAAAGATAGAAAAGTGAATATTTCCCCTAAAAGCATGTAGTTGTTTGCACATGAGGAATGGATCCCGGGGGACTGGATGTCGGGACACGAGGTAACACCTGGACAGTCTGAGCATTTATCCATTGGACGCTCCTGACTCAGTCTACTGCCCATCTATTCTGACTCTATGGCGTATTGTGTGGTGGACAGTCAGGATAGGAGGACACTAAGCATACTGAGAGGAAAGACGCAGTACATATACTACCCAGTCTGCTGGAGAATGTTCGTAATGTCTCGGTCATTCATGCTTTGCCCGGGTTCCCATCATAGGTTAGGGATTGGGTCCTAGGCTGTGTAATCAGAATTACTTTTGAATCATTCGCTAAATCTTAGGTGCTACTGGTAAATAGCCATAAGCACACCCCGTTAATCTGAAGTGCCACCAAACAGTTGTGGTATACTGTTTTTGTTTATATTGTTAAGAGTGATGCGAATGGTACGAGGTTACACCATGCAGGCACTCACAGTATGTGTCAGGATGAGCCTGACAATGCAAATTTTCTGTTTTCTGTGCTGTGTCGGTTATAGTGCAAATTTATGGGAGAAGCGGAAGGTAACTGAGGTCCTTTATATCATGCCAACATGTCAGAGTTACGTGTAATGTCATGGAATGTCAGGGGATTGGGAGCCGCTAGAAAAAGAGCCATGGTGTTCTCTGCAGTCAGGAGATTTAACCCGCACATTCTTTGCCTGCAGGAGACTCATTTAATAGCAGATAATACGAGACGCTTGCAAAACCCTCGGTTCAATGGGCACAACACTCCTGCTATTCGAATCTGTCTAGGGGTGTGTCTCTCATGGTTCATAAATCTCTCCGGTGGGAGGTGGAAGCATTTCAGGTGGATAAGGCGGGCAAGTTCGTATTTGTAGCTGCCTATATTAATTGTCAACTATATGTTATTATTGGTTTATATATCCCTCCGCCCTTTTCACTGCAGGTGGTGCAACAGGCAGTGAGTTTTGCGGCCTCTTACCCGTCTGCCCGTATAATTAGCCTAGGTGACTTCAATATGACCTTAGATAAGGATATGGATAGGCATCATCCGGTAGCGGCTGCCGAGGGTCACTCCACTAACAAAACGGCCTTGGCAGAATTAATGGAGGAAGTGGGGTGGACGGATATGTGGCGATTGAAATACCCTGATACCAGACAATATTCATGCTACTCTGCCAGCCATAATGCGCTGTCGCGCATAGACTATGCTTTGGGCAATCCAGGTGTGTGCATTTTAAAGTATGATATAGAGTATGGCCCGAGGGGCATATCTGACCACGCCCCTTTACAATTGACATTGAGGCTGGGTGGGGATGTGATCAGACGCTCAGCTCGGATTAATCCCTTCTGGTTGACCTTGTTCGGACCGTCTGATCGCATTCCTGACCAATTGAAGGTGTTTATGGAAGGGCATGAGGAGGAATCGAATAATTTACTGCTATGGGAAACTATGAAAGCGTATCTTAGAGGCTGTCTCAGGTCTACCATATCGTATATAAAAAAATCGGCGGCCAGACAGGAGGAAAGCCTGGCGGCAGATTGCTCTAGATTAGAAGCGGCGTATATCGCGGATCCCAATGATGGGAATAAGGAGGCATGGTTGGCTAAAGGGAGACAATATTTGACTCTGCTTAAGGAAAAAGCCCAAAGGAAGCTATTTTTCTCCAAGCAGACATACTTTGAGTTGGGCAATCAGTCCAGTAAACTACTGGCCCACATCGTTAGGCAGAGTCAAGCATCCCCTGCTATATTGCGCGTCAAAGCACTGGATGGGCAGATACTTTCAGATCCAGAAGCTATAGCGGGCAGGTTTCAAGAATATTATAGAGATCTTTATGACTCCAGGGTGGATCATGGGATAGCTGATATAGCGCGCTATCTAGAGGATCTAGAGTTCCCTACTTTATCGCAGGAAGCAGTAGTTGGCCTAGAAGCCCCCATAACTATACTGGAGATACAGGAATCTATCTCTCAACTGGCAAGAGGTAAAGCTTCTGGTCCTGATGGACTGCCCCTAGAAGTGTATGTCAAATACTCTGCCCATATTACTCCTCTCTTGCTTAAAATGTATAATGATGCCTTCAGGAATGGATGCTTTCCGCAAACAATGTATGACGCAACCATTGTAGTGCTCTTGAAACCTGGCAAGGAACCGGATGAGTGCGGGTCATATCGCCCGATATCCTTATTAAACATTGATTACAAGATTATAGCAAAAATACTTGCGGTACGACTGGGTAAAGTAGTTACCTCTTTAGTTCATCCAGATCAATCTGGATTTATGCCGGGCAGGTCCACCACTGACAACATCAGAAGAGTGCAGGTGGTGACTCAGATTGGTCTTAGAAGGCAGGAGAGATGGGCACTGGCGTCACTCGACACAGCAAAGGCATTCGACTCGGTTGAATGGCCATATTTATTTCAGGTTCTCAGGAGATTTGGATTCGGGCCTAAATTCAGGCGTTGGGTAGAGTTATTATACAAAAATCCAAGGGCGGGCATATTGGTGAATGGGATGCTATCGGACAGCTTTGATTTGAGGAGAGGTACTAGACAGGGCTGCCCATTGTCACCATTACTATTCGCGTTAGCCATAGAACCATTGGCCATGCGTATTAGGGCAGACCCACAGTATCATGGCGTTCAAATTGGTGACCAAGAGGATAGGGTAGGGTTATATGCCGACGACATGGTGCTCTTCATGTCACAAGCAGAGGTCACACTTCCTAGAGCGATTTTAACAATTGAATCATTCAGCCAATTCTCGGGATTGCGGATAAATTGGTCCAAATCGACTCTTTGTCCTCTATACCAGTTGGAGGATGCGTTTGACTCAGGAGAGCTGCCTGTGGTGCAGAGCTATAAGTATTTGGGTGTACATATCACTAAAGATGTGACGTCCTTTCATACTCTGAATATTCAGCCTCTACTGATGTATTGTAAGGAGAAATTCAGGGTGTGGCAGAACTTGCCTCTATCTACACCGGGGAGAATCAATCTGATAAAATTGATTGTACTACCAAAATGCCTGTACGTCTTGCAGCATGCACCATATGCGATTCCCAAAAGGTTTTTCCAGAACCTCAACTCGCTAATATCACCCTTCATTTGGGGCACAAATAGGCCCAAACTCTCAGTAGTTAATTTATCCCGTTTTAAGAAGGAAGGGGGTATGTCCCTACCTGATGTATATTTATATTACTTAGCTGGCCAGTTGAGGAATATAAAGTCCTGGGTGACACCGGGAAGTGGTCTTTGCAGACAGGAGAAGCAGCTGGCTGATTACCTGGGTGTGGGCAATTTATGGTCTGTGTTGGAACAACCCAGCCTGCATGCACGTCAATTGCTTCCGATTCATAGGGTGGCCATTCAGGTCTGGAGGGCTGGCAGGGGGCTGCATGGGGTGGATACGGAACTGCTGGAGACCCCGATTTGGGACAACCCCATGTTCCCTGATCTATTGGAGATGCAAGAAAAGACGTTTTGGAAAGAACATGGGGTTGTCACACTGGGCAATCTGTACAGTAATAATGTGTTTAATGACTACGAATCAATGAGCCGCAGACATGAGTTACCTAGGCAGGCGTTTTATAGATTCCTACAATTGAGGCACGCAATGCAAACTCACTATAGGAATAACCCAATCCTACTGTCCAACTTTCCTATGATTGGAGTTATCCGCTCCCAAGGGCCGCGAGGCTTTATTTCAGTGTTATATACCCACCTGTTGGACGTTAAGCTGAAAGGTACCCCAATTCACGCTCTTGGTAAATGGAAGGCTAAGATCCCAGACTTATCTAATGAGGATGAAGCAGATATTTTAGAATCCCCCACACTAGTATCACCTGCTGTGAATAATAAATTTATTCAAGTCTGCATAATACATCAGAGCTACCTGACCCCGTTACAGCTACACAAGATGGGTAGACTTGAACGCTCTGATTGTCATAGGTGTGCATCAGCAGATGCTGATTTTTGGCATCTTATATGGGAATGTTCTTATGTGCAAGTGTTTTGGGACAAGGTAGTTGCATTACTCACTAATCTGTTCGGAATATTAGATGACACTGTGCATACGCATCACGTCAGGATATTCTTGAGAGAGGTATTATTCCTGGCAAGGAAGGCGATTGCCATGAGATGGATGGGCGACAGACCACCCACCTTGACACAATGGAAACAGCTAGTCAACACCATCATACCATTTGAAAATATAGTGTTCAAAAATAGGGGCTGCACATCTAAATTTCAGAAGGTATGGGGGAAATGGTGTGCTTCTTCAAGCACTGCTTACTCAACCCGTGGATTGTCTGAGGCCTTAAGGGCAGAACCTGCCATACAGCAGTGATTTTGACGTAAGGGGGGAATTGAGCGAGGCGTATAGAATTGGGTCAGCTGAGACGTCATACAAAGTTTTTGTAGTCATGTTTATTTTACTTGGGTGGGCCTTTATGTTCAAGGTAATATTGGAACAACAACGACACAGCACAGGTGTTTATTGTTAAAACTTTTATTTCTCATGATTTTGCTAAGCTTACTTGGCAATATGATGTTCATGTCGTATGTACATTCTCTATGGATGCTTTAATTATATTAATGCTGTTGTATATTGTCCTACAACTGTCATTGATACTTGCTTTGTGTTTTCAATAAAGTGAATAAAAAAAAAACACTATTTGGTGTCATCTGTCCACAGAATATTTTGCCAGTACTGCTGTGGAACATCCAGGTGCTCTTGTGCAAACTGTAAACGTGCAGCAATATTATCTTTGGAGAGCAGTGGCTTCCTCTGTGGTATCCTCCCATGAAATCCATTCTTGTTTAGTGTTTTACATATCGTAGATTCGCTAACAGGGATGTTAGCATATGCCAGATACTTTTGTAAGTCTTTAGCTGACACTCTAGGATTCTTCTTCACCTCATTGAGCAATCTGCGCTGTGCTCTTGCAGTTATCTTTACAGGACGCCCACTCCTAGGGAGAGTAGCAGCAGTGCTGAACTTTCTCCATTTGTAGACAATTTGTCTTACAGTGGATTGATGAACAGCAAGGCTTTTGGAGATACTTTTATAACCCTTTCCAGCTTTATGCAAGTCAACAATTCTTAATCGTAGGTCTTCTGAGAGCTCTTTTGTGTGAGGCATCATTCACATCAGGCAATGCTTCTTGTAAAAAGCAAACCAAGAACTGGTGTGTGGTTTTTATAGGACAGGGCAGCTGTAACCAACACCTCCAATCTCATCTCATTGATTGGACTCCAGTTGGCTGACACCTCACTCCAATTAGCTCTTGGAGATGTCATTAGTCAATGACATCGCCATTTATTAAATCCAGGGGTTCACATACTTTTTCCACCTGCACTGTGAATGTTTACTTGGTGTGTTCAATAAAAACATGGTAACATTTAATTCTTTGTGTGTTATTAGTTTAAGCAGACTGTGATTGTCTATTGTTGTGAGATGAAGATCAGATCACATTTTATGACCAATTTGTGCAGAAATCCATATCATTCCAAAGGGTTCACATACTTTTTCTTGCAACTGTACAGGTCCTTCTAAAAAAATTAGCATATTGTGATAAAGTTCATTATTTTCTGTAATGTACTGATAAACATTAGACTTTCATATATTTTAGATTCATCAACTGAAGTAGTTCAAGCATTTTATTGTTTTAATATTGATGATTTTGGCATACAGCTCATGAAAACCCAAAATTCCTATCTCATAAAGTTAGCATATTTCATCCGACCAATAAAAGAAAAGTGTTTTTAATACAAAAAAGTCAACCTTCAAATAATTATGTTCAGTTACGCACTCAATACTTGGTCGGGAATCCTTTTGCAGAAATGACTGCTTCAATGCGGCGTGGCATGGAGGCAATCAGCCTGTGGCACTGCTGAGGTGTTATGGAGGCCCAGGAAGCTTCGATAGCGGCCTTAAGCTCATCCAGAGTGTTGGGTCTTGCGTCTCTCAACTTTCTCTTCCCAATATCCCACAGATTCTCTATGGGGTTCAGGTCAGGAGAGTTGGCAGGCCAATTGAGCACAGTAATACCATGGTCAGTAAACCATTTACCAGTGGTTTTGGCACTGTGAGCAGGTGCCAGGTCGTGCTGAAAAATGGAATCTTCATCTCCATAAAGCTTTTCAGCAGATGGAAGCATGAAGTGCTCCAAAATCTCCTGATAGCTAGCTATCTTCTCTGTAGTGCTGCTTCTCTGTAGCCCAGGTCAGGCGCTTCTGCCACTGTTTCTGGTTCAAAAGTGGCTTGACCTGGGGAATGCGGCACCTGTAGCCCATTTCCTGCACACGCCTGTACACGGTGGCTCTGGATGTTTCTACTCCAGACTCAGTCCACTGCTTCCGCAGGTCCCCCAAGGTCTAGAATCGGTCCTTCTCCACAATCTTCCTCAGGGTCCGGTCACCTCTTCTCGTTGTGCAGCGTTTTCTGCCACACTTTTTCCTTCCCACAGACTTCCCACTGAGGTGCCTTGATACAGCACTCTGGGAACAGCCTATTCGTTCAGAAATTTCTTTCTGTGTCTTACCCTCTTGCTTGAGGGTGTCAATGATGGCCTTCTGGACAGCAGTCAGGTCGGCTGTCTTACCCATGATTGCGGTTTTGAGTAATGAACCAGGCTGGGAGTTTTTAAAAGCCTCAGGAATCTTTTGCAGGTGTTTAGAGTTAATTAGTTGATTCAGATGATTAGGTTAATAGCTCGTTTAGAGAACCTTTTCATGATATGCTAATTTTTTTAGATAGGAATTTGGGGTTTTCATGAGCTGTATGCCAAAATCATCAATATTAAAACAATAAAAGGCTTGAACTACTTCAGTTGTGTGTAATGAATCTAAAATATATGAAAGTCTAATGTTTATCAGTACATTACAGAAAAAAATGAACTTTATCACAATATGCTAATTTTTTTTGGAAGGACCTGTATATCCCATTTGTGGAGTTTTACCCACCAGGAGTAGTGTGAATGTGAAGTTTTATTCTGTCAAAGTCTTCTCTCTCAAGTGCCCAAGGCAGGCTTCACTATGAAGTGCTCTCTGCATTGAGACACTTCAGAGCTCCTCACCTCTGCTCTGAGTGACAGCTATAGCATCCAACCAGGAGACCACTACAGCTGTCATTCAGAGCTCAATGAAGAGAGCAGAGTGCACTTCATAGAGAAGCCCTGCCCTGTGCACTGGAGAGAGCAAATTTTGGCAGAATAAAACTTAATATTCATAATATTCATACTATTCCTGATAAGAAAGGCACCACAAAAGATATATTTGTACTGCTTTCCCCAGTCCCAACTTAGTGCTGTCAACAGAAAATCCACAATTCTGTTACATGTAAACAAGCCCTTAAAGGGGGTGTCACACCTCCTTATTTGCAGCCTCCCTCACGGCTTTCGGGGCCTCGGTTCCCTGCTTGCTAGGGGCGGAGCTAAAGACACCGTAAGCAGGGCAGGGAAGATGCAACCCTGCCCCTTGCTTGTTCACGCGCGCATCCTGTAATTCCTATGAGCTTGTAATAAAGTTGTAACGAAAATTATATTGTACCGCCACTTCCAATAAGTGTGGTGGTATCGGTTTACACCCACAATATACTGATAAATTTTGTAAACTGGATTATTTAAAACATAACCTTTACTAGGTCGCTTAAAATATATTTCATACTGGGTGAGAGACAAAAATAACAACTAACATGACAACCTCCACTGTATCTCATACACCAATGAATATATGAAAAAATGGTTGGATCTCACCTCATCCGAGCCGGATCCACCATCGCAGAGGGTGGTCCTGGCAGTTGGTGGTGCCTGAGACCGGTGTGACCTGGGTGCTGCGTAAGTGATGGCAGTGTTGACCTCCTATTAAACCCTATTCTGGCTTTCCTGCCTGCCTAGGGGTGGGGGGCTGTTATTCACACCTGCCTACCACAATGGAGCACCCGCCCCGACAGGGGCGACCCCACACCGAACCTTACCCTCGGTATGGGTCTAGTATTCTATGTAACCCTATTACATTGCCCTACATGCCATGTTTCCGTCTTCTATCACAGACATCATCAGGGGACTTCACATGTATTCTAGGGTATTCAAAGATCAGGGTGGTTTTAACCTCCAATCAACTACAAATAAAATTACAGACATACACTCAGTATGGGTCACTTATATTATTGAGCAATGCAGTCAATTCAATTCAGTGCACTTACTCAGAGATCAGGGTGGTTTTCGCCTCCAATCAGTAGGACAGTTGGTGACTCTTATCCTCACTGGAACATGGGAAGTGTCCCATGTCAGTAACTGTCTCACCCAAACTAACGATGGTCCGGGTGAGCATTAGGTAGTGTTACTTGCCTCCTCTTATCCCTCTCTTCCGTTCGGTATCCGCCCTCCCTGATTAGTTAACTCACCTGTCCAAGTCGCATGTTGCTCCACGTGGAACGCACGCCGCTCGCGTGCGTTCCACCGGACCGGAAGTTCAGGTCACATGGTGCGGACTGAGCGGAAGTGAGGTAAGGGTCTGCGCCTGAGCGTTGCTCGTTACATAGCAACACCTAGGCTCAGAGCGCACGGCCCAAATACAAAGCAATTGATGACTTGCCTCTTTTTTATATACATGCACAATCGCATCATACGGATTTAAATTAGCAGGACCGCCCAGCTCACGCCACTATACTCTCAATATCTGACGTCTGTTAAGTCAAGAGCATTAATATGTTTTAATTTTAGAGTACATTTACTTAATTTAACGATTCTTATAGATTCCATGTGGTTTAGCCTCAATGCTTATTATAGCGAGGTTCTATATTGGATCCCGCGCACTCGTTTATAGGGGCACGCAGGATCCGAAGGGAAACCCGCCTCATGTTTATATATGACGGGTTTACCGTTAGTTCCTGCCCGTCCTTATGTAGAGGGCATGCTAGGTGCATGAGGAGAAAAAAGGGGGGGGGGGGCATCCCCCGGACTAAAACATCACCATTTCCGCCCTGTCTGCGTCCTCCGTCAGACCACATGAGCTCGCATATGTCTAGGGGAGCGCATGAAGTCCGAGGAAGGCACAGACAGGATACAGTCCCCTATGACAACACCATTCATAAAAGTGTTATAAAAAGCAACAAAAATTTTGTTGTTCATTTAGGCCTGACGGGTGAACTGTTTTAAGATAAAAGATCCATTTCGCTTCGCACTGTAGAATTCTCTTGTCAAAATCCCCTCGTCTAATTCCTGGTTTGATTAATTCGATTCCCATAAAAGATAGGCAGTCAAGTCTGCCATTGTGTTCAGTGTTCACATGGCGTGCCACTGATGTGTCTCTCGCATTTCTTACATCGCCTAAATGCTCTCCAACTCTTCTCCTTAGTTCTCTGCCTGTCTTTCCCACGTACTCTTTTCCACATTCACATGTGATTTTATATACTAGACCTGTACTTCTACAGTTTTTCCACCAGCTCAGGGGCACCGCGATGGGGAGCCCCTGTGCCCCATCGTATGCTAATTTGTTCCTGGGCTGGTGGGAAAACACCATAGTGTTTAGAGATGAATCTACAGTGGAGCTGCAGTGCGTCCAAAAATGGGCACGCTTCATTGATGATGTCTTTGTTATCTGGAGAGGAAGCATGGAGACCTTCTCGTCCTGGGTTCGACAATTGAACCAGAACGAGATAGGCCTCCACTTTACATCCGAATGTCACGCCTCAAAACTCCGCTTTTTAGACATCGAAGTAAACATTAACAATCGCGGTTGCCTTGAAACATCCATATTTCGCAAGCCCACCTCAACGAATTCCCTCCTGCGATGGGAAAGCAGCCATCCATATCCCCTCAGGAAGGGAATACCGAGAGGCCAATACTTGCGACTTAGGAGAAATTGCTCGAAACACTCAGAATTCATCAAACAAGCGAGTGACCTAAAAAATCGTTTCATGGATCGCGGATATCCAGTAGGTGTATTAACACCGGCATTTCAGATGGCCCGGAATAAAGATAGAATGTCTCTTTTATCCCCACCAGCAGACACCCCCACGTATGGTAGCTCTAGTGAAAGCAGGGAGATCCGCCTCATTAGCACGTACAATGGTTGCTCCTCGGCTATCAGAGGGATTATATCGAAACACTGGCATGTGCTCCTAATGGATTCTGACATTTGTAAAGTGGTAAAAACGCGCCCCAGTATTACGTATAGACGCGGAAGAAGTATCCGTGACATGATGGTGCACAGTCACTACACACCAGTACCCCAGAAAAGAACATGGTTAGAGAAGGGTATTAGTGGCAATTTTAAATGCGGAAAATGTGTAGCGTGCCCCTTCATGACCAAAGCAAGGTCATTTAGAAGCAATAACACCGGCAAAATATATACCATCAAGGATATCATCAACTGTAGAAGTACAGGTCTAGTATATAAAATCACATGTGAATGTGGAAAAGAGTACGTGGGAAAGACAGGCAGAGAACTAAGGAGAAGAGTTGGAGAGCATTTAGGCGATGTAAGAAATGCGAGAGACACATCAGTGGCACGCCATGTGAACACTGAACACAATGGCAGACTTGACTGCCTATCTTTTATGGGAATCGAATTAATCAAACCAGGAATTAGACGAGGGGATTTTGACAAGAGAATTCTACAGTGCGAAGCGAAATGGATCTTTTATCTTAAAACAGTTCACCCGTCAGGCCTAAATGAACAACAAAATTTTTGTTGCTTTTTATAACACTTTTATGAATGGTGTTGTCATAGGGGACTGTATCCTGTCTGTGCCTTCCTCGGACTTCATGCGCTCCCCTAGACATATGCGAGCTCATGTGGTCTGACGGAGGACGCAGACAGGGCGGAAATGGTGATGTTTTAGTCCGGGGGATGCCCCCCCCCCTTTTTTCTCCTCATGCACCTAGCATGCCCTCTACACAAGGACGGGCAGGAACTAACGGTAAACCCGTCATATATAAACATGAGGCGGGTTTCCCTTCGGATCCTGCGTGCCCCTATAAACGAGTGCGCGGGATCCAATATAGAACCTCGCTATAATAAGCATTGAGGCTAAACCACATGGAATCTATAAGAATCGTTAAATTAAGTAAATGTACTCTAAAATTAAAACATATTAATGCTCTTGACTTAACAGACGTCAGATATTGAGAGTATAGTGGCGTGAGCTGGGCGGTCCTGCTAATTTAAATCCGTATGATGCGATTGTGCATGTATATAAAAAAGAGGCAAGTCATCAATTGCTTTGTATTTGGGCCGTGCGCTCTGAGCCTAGGTGTTGCTATGTAACGAGCAACGCTCAGGCGCAGACCCTTACCTCACTTCCGCTCAGTCCGCACCATGTGACCTGAACTTCCGGTCCGGTGGAACGCACGCGAGCGGCGTGCGTTCCACGTGGAGCAACATGCGACTTGGACAGGTGAGTTAACTAATCAGGGAGGGCGGATACCGAACGGAAGAGAGGGATAAGAGGAGGCAAGTAACACTACCTAATGCTCACCCGGACCATCGTTAGTTTGGGTGAGACAGTTACTGACATGGGACACTTCCCATGTTCCAGTGAGGATAAGAGTCACCAACTGTCCTACTGATTGGAGGCGAAAACCACCCTGATCTCTGAGTAAGTGCACTGAATTGAATACTGAGTGTATGTCTGTAATTTTATTTGTAGTTGATTGGAGGTTAAAACCACCCTGATCTTTGAATACCCTTGAATACATGTGAAGTCCCCTGATGATGTCTGTGATAGAAGACGGAAACATGGCATGTAGGGCAATGTAATAGGGTTACATAGAATACTAGACCCATACCGAGGGTAAGGTTCGGTGTGGGGTCGCCCCTGTCGGGGCGGGTGCTCCATTGTGGTAGGCAGGTGTGAATAACAGCCCCCCACCCCTAGGCAGGCAGGAAAGCCAGAATAGGGTTTAATAGGAGGTCAACACTGCCATCACTTACGCAGCACCCAGGTCACACCGGTCTCAGGCACCACCAACTGCCAGGACCACCCTCTGCGATTGTGGATCCGGCTCGGATGAGGTGAGATCCAACCATTTTTTCATATAATCATTGGTGTATGAGATACAGTGGAGGTTGTCATGTTAGTTGTTATTTTTGTCTCTCACCCAGTATGAAATATATTTTAAGCGACCTAGTAAAGGTTATGTTTTAAATAATCCAGTTTACAAAATTTATCAGCTTGTAATAAAGCTCAGATGAGGTGGCTGGGCTGGGATTGACTGCACATATACAATAATATGTGCGCGCTCGCTCCTGTGAAACCCGGCCACCAGATTAGCCAGCCGATAGGGTTTCTGTGCGCCTGCGCGGCCACCACTGATAACATTACAGCGGTGGAGGTAACCCCTCCTTCACATGTCAGTGTTCTGTACGTGTTCTCCACAGACAGCACGCGTCCCTATTCATTTTAATGTGTGTAATCATTGTTTTACCATGGTCTGTGGGTCCGTGTTTTTAGCACAGATGCTTGCTGTATTTTGTGAGTGTTCACGGATCCATCAAGCCCATTATAGTCTATAGGTCCGTGAAAGCCACGGATGCAACACGGATGCCATCCGTGTTGCATCCGTGTTTCAGGGATCATTAGGAAGAGATGCTTTCAAAATTATTTTTCAGATGTGCAGGGTCAGTGAAACACGGATGGCACAGGAACAGCAAAAAACAGACACGCAGATCCTTCACGGACAGCGTCACGGATAAATCACTGACCACCCTCTCACGGATTTGAGCACAGATGTGTGAATGAGGCTTTACTGGGGGAAATCTATATACAATTAAAATACAAAAGAACTATACAATGATTCTACATCAAGGGAGCATGATGGTTCTAAGTTGATGGTTTAAATTTTCCTTAGGAAGTCCATTGTGTCCCTTGTGAAAGATAAAGAACAGAAAAGAAAATTTGGAAGTTAATTCAATTCAGACCTATTGGGATCACAATGAATCCCAAAGGAATGGGAAATTGAAAAGTTGGGCGCCGACAGGGGTGGTGTTGGGATAAAACTGGCAAAGGAGAAAAAAAAGAGAAAAGAGAAAAAGGCTAATAAGGAGAATAGGAAAATATGGGAAGGGAGGTGAGGCAGCTCAAGAAGTGTTTGTACCTACAGACACTTAAAGGATAGTGAACAGGTGTAAGGGGTAATAAACTACAGTGTTGGAGAGTCCACCACTTATAGTTTAGACCCCAAATGGAAGAGAGCGCCAGGCCTTATTAACAGTGTAGTTAGAGTGGGAGTACCGTTGAACCGTGATAATTATCAAGAGCAGGAAAGGAAGCAATGTAGTAAAACCTGGATAATGGGTGCTCCAACGTGGAAGACCCTAAGTATACCCTGCTCCACAGGAAAGACCGTCTGACAGCCCAATTTAGAAGACAATGTGGTTGACAAAGATAGAGACTGATAAAAATGGAATGGAATTCATAAATGATGAAGTAAATATAAATATAAATAAATATATATATATATATATATATATATATACATACATAAAGGAGATAAAATATCAAATAAATAATGATAATAATAGAGGTGAGGAATGCCCAATTCAGGACAAAATCACACTCTTAGAAACACTCACTTCACTGGGGGGGTGGTCACCAGGATAAGCATATGACACCTGTGACTTGAACCCCCCCGGCCAGGATCGTATGTAGAGTCGTAGTGATGAAGGCAGCAGGTAATCCGGTGCTTCTGATCAATCACCTTTATTGTAGAAAATGGCTCGACGCGTTTCGGGGACAATAGATCCCCTTCTTCAGGAGCATTACATAATCAAGTAATGGTAAAACAAACAATTTATACAATAATGGCCCTCAAAAGGGCGCGTTTTTCAAACCGGAAGTGGAGAAGCCGTACTTCCGGTATTTGGAACGCATATGCGTTCCACAATCAAATAGATGAATGAATATAAAGAATATATGACATGGTGTATAGGTTTACAACTAAAGGCAAATATAAAAATATATAAATGTTTCATACAAGTCATAGTGCCAACTATAGGCACAATAGAGGTACCGGATCGTGCCTGTCGGATCGGATGGAGTAGCACTTCCGCCCTGTGGAACGCATATCGATGCGTATCACCACCGGGCGGAAGTAGAGGTGGACTGCTGGAGCAAATGTCCGGCTAAGCTCCCTGGGGTGCCGCTGATAGCCGGCACCAACCTGCATCGTCACAGACCGGAAGGAAGGCCGGTTTCCTCTCCGTGGAACGCACCTAGTGCGTTCCAACGGGAACGGGAGCCGGGGTTTCCGGCCCAAAAGCAGCGATGCTCAGGTGGAACGCACAGAGAGCCAATAGGAGCCCGTGGCGATAACAAGTTGGAAAAACAATGTTGTGGGCACAGAAATGAACCGAAATATGCTCGAAATGAATAAATATATATATATGTGTATACAAAAGGCATGAAGCCGAAGTATGCTCGAAATGAATAAACATACATATATGTGTATACAAAAGGTATATACAAAAAGGCATATAAGAAAAAGAAAAAAAGAGGAATGTGTGCTCACAGCAAATTTATGTGCACACATACATAAATACAGATAGATGAAATATGGATAAAGAAAAATGGATAAATAAAATCTGGATACTAGCTATAATTAAATAATTGGATATAATTCAATTATAATAATAAGATCAGGTAATGGGGGAGAGGAGAATATAGGAAGTATAATAATAATAGTAATAATTGGAAAAAATGTTTGGAAAAAATGCACATATATATATATACACATACACACACACATACACATATATATATATATACACATACATGTGCATACACATACACATACACATAAATACATACATACACATGAGACCCGCATGTAGAAGTTAAATAGTTAAAAAGTTGTCAATAATCAATAAATGGTAATAAATCAGAATAAATATATAAATTTATAAATATAGGGGTAAAATATTAAATTAGATGAAAGTATAAGAAATATATAATGTTAAGAAACGCATAAGGACATAATGAACACAAGGACTACAAATGGGGATTATGTATAGAAAATGTCCTATGGCATTCCTCGTCGGGCATTGGTCCCCTGATAGAGGTGGTTAAGTCCAGGTAATGGGATTTCCCATAATACCAAAGTGTTATCTCTCATCAAGTTGGAAGATACGATTCCTCTGCGACAGGAAATGAATTGCGGTACATCATTTGTCATCTATTTATTGTATTGCTCTTGCCATATTTACTACGTAGGTCGCACCACACAATCCTTACGCGAACGAATGAACGAACATCGTTCAAATATCCACCGTAAAGTAGTGACCCACAGCGTCTCCCGGCATTTTTCGATCCATCACGATGGGGACCCAAGTTCACTTCATGTCACGCCATTAGAGTGGGTACCGCATTCCTACCAAACTCTCTGCCGCAAGGAGATGTTTTGGATTTTTAAATTAAATACTCTGACCCCGTTCGGACTGAACGAATCCTTGGAACACTCCAACTACTAGAGTCCAACCACCCTTCATTTTTTTTTTTTTTTTTTTTTTTTTTTGAATTATGTATCTAGTATTTTTTTTGAATTATGTATCTAGTATATTTAATGGATATACCATGCCCATTACCTGGACTTAACCACCTCTATCAGGGGACCAATGCCCGACGAGGAATGCCATAGGACATTTTCTATACATAATCCCCATTTGTAGTCCTTGTGTTCATTATGTCCTTATGCGTTTCTTAACATTATATATTTCTTATACTTTCATCTAATTTAATATTTTACCCCTATATTTATAAATTTATATATTTATTCTGATTTATTACCATTTATTGATTATTGACAACTTTTTAACTATTTAACTTCTACATGCGGGTCTCATGTGTATGTATGTATTTATGTGTATGTGTATGTGTATGCACATGTATGTGTATATATATATATATGTGTATGTGTGTGTGTGTATGTGTATGTGTATATATATATATATGTGCATTTTTTCCAAACATTTTTTCCAATTATTACTATTATTATTATACTTCCTATATTCTCCTCTCCCCCATTACCTGATCTTATTATTATAATTGAATTATATCCAATTATTTAATTATAGCTAGTATCCAGATTTTATTTATCCATTTTTCTTTATCCATATTTCATCTATCTATATTTATGTATGTGTGCACATAAATTTGCTGTGAGCACACATTCCTCTTTTTTTCTTTTTCTTATATGCCTTTTTGTATATACCTTTTGTATACACATATATGTATGTTTATTCATTTCGAGCATACTTCGGCTTCATGCCTTTTGTATACACATATATATATATTTATTCATTTCGAGCATATTTCGGTTCATTTCTGTGCCCACAACATTGTTTTTCCAACTTGTTATCGCCACGGGCTCCTATTGGCTCTCTGTGCGTTCCACCTGAGCATCGCTGCTTTTGGGCCGGAAACCCCGGCTCCCGTTCCCGTTGGAACGCACTAGGTGCGTTCCACGGAGCGGAAACCGGCCTTCCTTCCGGTCTGTGACGATGCAGGTTGGTGCCGGCTATCAGCGGCACCCCAGGGAGCTTAGCCGGACATTTGCTCCAGCAGTCCACCTCTACTTCCGCCCGGTGGTGATACGCATCGATATGCGTTCCACAGGGCGGAAGTGCTACTCCATCCGATCCGACAGGCACGATCCGGTACCTCTATTGTGCCTATAGTTGGCACTATGACTTGTATGAAACATTTATATATTTTTATATTTGCCTTTAGTTGTAAACCTATACACCATGTCATATATTCTTTATATTCATTCATCTATTTGATTGTGGAACGCATATGCGTTCCAAATACCGGAAGTACGGCTTCTCCACTTCCGGTTTGAAAAACGCGCCCTTTTGAGGGCCATTATTGTATAAATTGTTTGTTTTACCATTACTTGATTATGTAATGCTCCTGAAGAAGGGGATCTATTGTCCCCGAAACGAGTCGAGCCATTTTCTACAATAAAGGTGATTGATCAGAAGCACCGGATTACCTGCTGCCTTCATCACTACGACTCTACATACGATCCTGGCCGGGGGGGTTCAAGTCACAGGTGTCATATGCTTATCCTGGTGACCACCCCCCCAGTGAAGTGAGTGTTTCTAAGAGTGTGATTTTGTCCTGAATTGGGCATTCCTCACCTCTATTATTATCATTATTTATTTGATATTTTATCTCCTTTATGTATGTATATATATATATATATATATTTATTTATATTTATATTTACTTCATCATTTATGAATTCCATTCCATTTTTATCAGTCTCTATCTTTGTCAACCACATTGTCTTCTAAATTGGGCTGTCAGACGGTCTTTCCTGTGGAGCAGGGTATACTTAGGGTCTTCCACGTTGGAGCACCCATTATCCAGGTTTTACTACATTGCTTCCTTTCCTGCTCTTGATAATTATCACGGTTCAACGGTACTCCCACTCTAACTACACTGTTAATAAGGCCTGGCGCTCTCTTCCATTTGGGGTCTAAACTATAAGTGGTGGACTCTCCAACACTGTAGTTTATTACCCCTTACACCTGTTCACTATCCTTGTGAAAGATGGAAGGGCTGAAACAAACCCCTTAAGAAACCCTATCAATATAAATACTACTATTCTGGGTTATCGAGTTCACCCCAGACACAATAGGACGACCCTTTAAAGGAGATAAACCCTTATGAATCTTGGGTAATCCATAAAATGTAGCTATCTAGGGTGAACACGGCCTCAGAAAGTGGTATTCAGCCTCACTGATGACACCTTTTATAAGGCCTTGATTGTCAGGAAAGATCACTTTATCCTCCTTACCAGTCCAGGAGGAGATTGGCATAAGTGGGGCACAGGGGCTCCCCATAGCGGTCCCCCAGAGCTGGTGAAAGAAGCGCGAATCAAACAGAAAAAAATTGTGCATCAGGACAAACTCAAGGAGAGTCAACACAAATTCATTATGGGATCGGTAACAGACTGCCCTTGTCTTTAAGAATTCTGCTACTGCCATCAACCCAAGACCACTGCTATGAATAATTTTCTTCATTGGGACAGTTATCATCCCATGAACCTAAAAATAGGGATACCCCTCGGCCAGTATTTGAGGATGAAAATAAATTTTTCAGATCCAGAGAGTTTTACTCAAGGTAGCTTCATGACCGCTTTAGGGCAAGAGGTTTTCATTCAGACGTGGTAGATGCCTGCGGGACCGTTTGGTCCATAACCACTTTTCACACCCAGTTCCAGCAGGGACATGGTTAGTCAGGCAACCATTGGGTAGTTTTTGTTGCGGGGCATGCTCAGCCTGTTGATTTGTTAGAAATTCGATTGTCACTTTATGTTCAGCCACAAATAGAAGCTATACCGTATGGGATTTTATTAACTGTAGGAGCAAAGGGGTAGTGTACCTTTGTCAGTGCCCCTGTCCCTTGGATTATGTGGGGAAAACATTTAGTGAATTTAGTCGCCAAATTCTTGAGCATGTTAATGATATCAAGAAAAAGAATAATACTCCCGTGGCTAATCCCATCTGGGAAAGTCACGATGGAGATCCTAGGTCTCTGTCTTTTTCAGCAATGGAACTGATAAGACCTTCCCCAAGAAAAGGTGACTGGGACCGTAGAATCCTCCAAAAAGAAACGGAGTGGATATACAGGTTCCGGTCTCAGTCACCTGGGGGACTAAATCAGAGACTTACCTTTTCCTGTTATATCTGAGGGTTTGCCCCTTCTCTGTGCATAATTAGTTTCACCTCCTTTACCAGACGGAATTAATTATCGACGCATGAAGCGTCATCCTTGTAATTATATAAAAACGGTCCTTTACCTGACCACTATTGCAGTACCATACCTGATATAATATTGTAGTCATGCGTTTTGTCATGGGAGTGGTCTTTGCATATGCTATATTGCCCCTTTTTATTTTCCTTTATTTTTATCATCCAGTATCTTGTTATGTTTATGTGTATTTTTCTTACCCCCTGGTTTGTCCTAACCAGAGTATTAACAACCAGCATATAATAAAAGTAGTGTCACTCTCCCCTATTTGTACCCTGCGGTCAGGGCCGGTGCAAGGATTTTTGCCAACACAAGCGAAGCTACATTTTGGTGCCCCCCCTCCCCCCCCCCTCGCTTCTCCTCTCTGTGGTCCTGGTATCTTTTAGATAGTTTTAGAGGAGGATAATAAGAAAAAAATATTTTCTATTACACCTCAGGTCAGACCAGCAATCAGACCCCCAATGTTAATCAGACCTCAGCTCACAGCCCCAATCAGACCCTCAATGTTAATCAGACCTCAGAACAAAACCCCATGTCAGACATCAGCCCCCAATGTCAGCCATCAGACCCCCATGTTACATTTCTCCCCCTTCATGTCACATTTTTCCGCCCTCCCCCAGGGTGCACCCTAAGGCGACCGCTTGGTCTGCCTTATGGTAGCACCGGCCCTGCCTGCGGTGCCATACATGTACTTGTGCAGTAAGTATCATATGTACGAAACTTATTCATTAAATGGGACCATGAATTGTCACAAAATAGTCCTCATATGGTGTCCCGTGTATGTCTAGTACTGGGTATCCCCTGACATCCCCCGTTATAGTGCAGTAGGGGGTGGGGGCACTATGGGAAATACTGGGAACCTGGCTTCTTGTGCCTTTGGATGTGTGGTTGCGCCTCCAGTTTGATCTATCCTGCTGATATTGGGCCTGTGCGTTCCATAATCACTGTGCGTGGAACGCACGGCCATCTTGGATTGTATCATGTGACTGTGCGCTCCACGATGGATGTACAGGGAGCGCACTACCAGCTTAGTCCCGTCCCTGGTTTTTCAAAGAGAGGTATGGAAAGTATAAGGGCTGGGAGATTGTATCTCCAAGTGAGTCCTGAGACGCATGGTGTCCGAGGACTATTGGTGGAGACACTTTATGCTGCCACCCAATAATGGTGGTTAGCTCTGGTCATGGAACTGTGGGGGGCGGAGTTGAGGAATGAGCTGACCAATCGAGTCGGAGCCCGCCCAGTACTTTATAATTTAAATGAGAGCCCATGTCTCTAGCAAAATGGAGCTGTTTTTCTTGGCCCTCTGGAGCCCCCCCAGCTGTGCATCCTGCATCTGTGAGAGGACTGGATTTATTCCTACATCTACCTGAATCATCAAGTTTTTATCTTTCTTAATACAGTAATACTATACCATTTAATCTGTATTGGATTCATTTTAAGTATGTTTTAGTGTTTACTCCCCTCCCCTCGCCTTTTCCATTGCGGCTGCGCGGACAAATTCGTAGCCGGCGCATGCGCAGTAGGTATTGCGATGCCCTGCCAGGACCGGGCATCGCATTGCGCATGCGCCAGCTACGAGTCTCGTAGCTGGCGCATGCGCAATGCGATGCCCGGTCCTGGCAGGGCATCGCAACACCTACTGCGCATGCGCCGGCTACGAATTTGTCCGCGCAGCCGCAATGGAAAAGGCGAGGGGAGGGGAGTAAACGGGCGGGCACAGGCACAAGGAGGGCAGGGTTATGAGCCGTTAGGGAGGTCCGGTCTTGGGCTCGGAAGATTGAGACACCGCCCTGGGCACTTGAGAGGGCTCGTTTACACAATCTTCAAAGTTCATTTTTGGCAGAAAGAAGACTCGGTTATATGCAACAAAGGTACCGTTTTTAACTGCTGGGTGGCACATATAACGCTATAGGATCTGTCTAATATGGTCAAATGTGGTGACAGACTCCCTTTAAAGTGAACCTGACATCACATTTGCCATATGCATCTAATGATAATAATCATTGTTGATGACTTTTAAAGCTCTCAGCCTCAGCATTTTGATGTAAATCTACTTTGAAAATCTACCTTTCCATATGCAAATGCAGGTCTTCTTATACTGGCTGAGTCACAGAGTCACTGTCGCAAGCCTGCCCACCTCTCTGTGATTGAATCCCGGCACCTCAGAAACTTTGCATGCATGCACCATAAATCCTCCTTCTCTTCTGGTGTATGCACATTATCTTATTGTTACTGTGTAAGGTGAAGGGAAAGAGTACTTACAGAACATACATAAGATTTCAGATGCTTCAGGATTCCAGAGAGATGTCAATCACCCTGGTACGGACAGGCTTGCAGCAGTGACACCGTGACTCGGGCAGTGTAAAAAGACGCCCCGATGACTACACGACCTACATTTACTTATGGAAAGTTACATTTTCAAAGTGGATTTACATCAAAATGCCAAAGCTAAGATATTTAAAAGAAACAGCACCCTATCATTATGTCCATATTGCAAATGTAATGACTTGAGATTGAGCGAATCGACTTCGGATGAAACATTCGTAGTTAATTTGCATAAAACTTCGTTCCAATACTGTACGGAGCAGGAGCTCCGTACAATATTAGAATGTATTGGCTCCGATGAGTCGAAGTTATTACTTCACGAAGTCTTAAGAAACTTCGCATAATAACTTCAGAAATTGATTTATACTGTGAAAAACCGTTTCCCGAACTCTGGTTCGGTCCAAGTGGTTTTTTACTGTATAAATTAATTTCTGAAGTTATTATGCGAAGTCTCGCAAGACTTTGTAGAGTAATAACTTTGTCTCATCAGCGCCAATACATTCTAATACTGTATGGAGCGCTCGCTCGGTACAGTATTCAAACAAAGTTTTATGCAAATCAACTTGGGATGTTTCATCCGAAGTCGATTCGCTCATCCCTAGTGATGACCCTTTAACATTTGATCTTGTCACAAATTAACTTTATTCTTTTGAACTTGAGTCTAGTAAATACAGTATTATAAATATTAACTATATAATTGCTTTTCTTTTATTCCACTTGCTCTCCTCGACAGACCTGAGCTTCTCACACAGACAGTGCCAGAATCCGTTCAAAGCAGAACAAATGCAGGAGGTACATATGACATCATTGTCCTGTAGTAATGTTATAATAATGCAAAATCTTACATAAGCAGAGTCTTATATTGGGAATACACTAGGCACTTTGTGTGTCTCTTTTCTAGCAAAAGAAGACTGGAATGTTAGAATTACTAAATTAAGAAAACAAGTTGAAGAAATCTTTAACACAAAATTTGGTAAGTAATGAGTCATTAATGTTTCTTTGTCATTATTGCTATTACTAGTAATCGGTGAATATGGGAGAACACATTTAAGAAAATAAAAATTGTAAGTAACATTAACCACTTCCAGACTGGGCCATTTACCCCCTGCCTAAACAGGCCTAATTTTGCAAATCTGACGTGCCACTTTATGTGGTAATAACTTTGGAACGCTTTTACTTATCCAAGCCATTCAGAGATTTTTTTTCTCGTGACACATTGTACTTCATGTTAATGGTGAATTGGAGTCAATATGTTTTACCTTTATTTATTAAAAAATTCCAAAAGTTAACAAAAATTTGAAAAAATTCACTGTTTTCTAAATTTGAGTTTCTCTGCTTTTAAGACAGATAGTGATGCCTCATAAAATATTCATTCCCCATATGTCTACTTTATGTTGGCATCATTTTGGTAATGTAATTTTATTATTTTGGGACATTAGCAGGTTTAGAATTTTAGAAGCAATTTTTGAAATTTTTAGGAAAATTTCCAAAGTCAACTTTTTTAAGGACCAGTTCAGTTCTGAAGTCATAATATGTATACTGCAGGTCGCTCCGCCAGCAAAGAACCAAGCAACCAGGTGCACTATCCAATGGCGACAACCCCGCCAATAACAGTTACAAGAATGAATTTTATAGAAAGGAAGGCACTCTTTTATCTGGTGTTTTATCAAGTAGAAAAAATATAAATGTATTCAGATTAAAAAGTAAATGTAATATTTAAACATAAAAAAAAAAAATTAAAAGAGAAAAAGGTGTATCTGTCTCTATCCCTATTCTTGACCTGTAAGGAATATATAAAGGTATAACTTCTAGTGAAGCTCAGTACTCATGGAAAAAGATATAGACAGAATACATAATCATTGCATATGCAAAATGGAATCTTCGGCTGGGTACATTAAATAATTGCTGAATACATAAAAGTAAAAAAGAATGATTAAAAAACTAAGTATTATGAATGTATTATTGTAAATTGAAAAAAGGAAAAAAAAGGAAAAATAGTTTTTTGTATTAATCGCTGGGTACATCAGATTTTTGCTGAATATATCAGGCTTTTACTGAATATATAAGTTCACTCTAAATGCATCCAATCTTTGCAGAATATATCAGTTCATGCTGGATACTTCCAATCTTTGCTGGATATAAAAGTTCACGCTGAGTACATATAGTTACCCATTGAATACATAAAATTTGTTGAGTATAGAAAGGAATTTTTATCCACCTATATTCTGATGTTTAGGCATTATCAGCCTGCTGTATTATAATTAATGCGTAGGTAGTGTTCAATAATATCATCTGATGTAATTCATATAGGTAATTATGTAAGGTAATATTTAGATTCGGCCCATATAGAGTCAATGGCCGTAACTCACTATAAATTGCAATATTTCTTTCCCTTTAATGGAACAGTTCTGAATCAACAATATTGCCAAAGGTTGAGAAGGTGTATAGGGGGATCAATGGTTACATTACTGCAACTTGTACATGACCGGGAATGTTCAGTTGTTCAAGGTAGTTCAGTTGTTCTTATTGTACAAGAAAATGCTGCTTTAGGCCCTAACTTTCTTTTTCACAAAAGATAACAGGAGAATATCCCCCCACAATTTACTACCCACTTTCTCCTGAATACAGTAACACCCCAACTGTGGTTGTAAACTGTTATTTGGGGATACGCCAAGCCTCAGAAGGGAAGGAGCTGCATCTGGATTTTCTCACATTACATTTTCTGTCATGGTTTTTAAGAGCAATAACTTTTTCTATTTTTTATAGTACAGAAGGTAGCAGGCACATTCGTATTTGGGATTGGATAAATGGTTTTATTTTAAATATAGCTAAATTAAAATAAAAATCTGATGTAAGATTAGAAGTCCTTTGGACAGAGGAGTGACGTAGAGTGAAAAATGAGTGGTGTTGGTGAAACCTCCGGACACTAGATATGTGTACCGGATTGGGGAAAAATGTGAGGTATGTGGCTGGTACCAATCTTGGGTGAATGTCTTAATGGGTCAAGTTCATATGAGTCTGTGTAGATGATTAAAATAGATACAAATAAAATTGAAAAGTTAGATGAAAAATATGGGGAAAATAGGTGGCTGTGTTAACCATAAAATGGATAGTACATCTGTGGGATGTCTGTTAAATAATCCTTTCTTCACAGGTGCAGTAGAGTGGTCCCTTTTTTTGTGGGACTAACAGTGGTGGGGGTCCTAAAAAAAGAGCGGTCTCGCTGCAAGACAATATAAGGTTGACTTCTCAATATATAGTCACATATGATGGCTTTTGTATATTATCCTTGCAGGCAGAGAAAAGTACTGTGGGGGGACTGGTGTTCGGAACCTGAGTCCCGCACTGTCTTTGGTTCAGAAATCACTTACCCACCGACCAGGGGTGTCGTCTGTCTGTAGGTGTCCCGGGCAGGTTGTAAGCGTAATTCGGCTCTCTGGCTCGCGGCGTCCCTCGTGGTTCCTGAGTGCGTGTTGCGCATCTGGTAGGTGACGTAATGAAGACACGTGACCAGGGGAATAGTCATGTGATCGGGATCCGATGGTCTGTTTGAATAAGGTTATTAAATATATGGAACGCTCCTAATTGGAAGATTCTTGATATTAAAACGTTAGTTCGCAGTGATCCTCCACACTCTTAAACGCGGTTCGGGACTCTGCTTTGTCCCTTCACCAGTAAAGTGGAGGATTCATATCGTTTGCGTGATATTTATTGGGTCAGCAATTGAGGGTTCAATCAATCAATTAAAGTTAATTTGGGAATTGAATAGGTGTGTGGCTTGTTAGGGAAGATTATCCCAATACAGAAACAGGGATAGAGGTGGAGACAAGATCTGAGAATATATCGATCTTGGAATATAAAAAAATATATATGTATGTATGTATTTCTATATGGCAGGAAGAACATAGGACTAGGCCAATTGGGCAATAAAAATAGTCCAAAGAGTAGGCATTATTATGCTTTCTGATCTGGTTGCATATGTGCCTCCCACTTGTTAAGGAACCAAAAGTAATGGGACATAATAATAATCATAAATCAAACTTTCACTTTTTAATACTTGGTTGCAAATCCTTTGCAGTCCATTACAGCCTGAAGTCTGGAACGCATAGACATCACCAGACGCTGTGTTTCATCCCTGGTGATGCTCTGCCAGGCCTCTACTGCAACTGTCTTCAGTTCCTGCTTGTTCTTGGGGCATTTTCCCTTCGGTTTTGTCTTCAGCAAGTAAAATGCATGCTCAATCGGATTCAGGTCAGGTGATTGATTTGGCCATTGCATAACATTCCACTTCTTTCCCTTAAAAAACTCTTTGGTTGCTTTTGCAGTATGCTTTGGGTCATTGTCCATCTGCACTGTGAAGCGCCGTCCAATAAGTTCTGAAGCATTTGGCTGAATATGAGCAGATAATATTGCCCGAAACACTTCAGAATTCATCCTGCTGCTTTTGTCAGCACTCACATCATCAATAAATACAAGAGAACCAGTACCATTGGCAGCCATACATGCCCACGCCATGACACTACCACCACCATGCTTCACTGATGAGGTGGTATGCTTAGGATCATGAGCAGTTCTTTTCCTTCTCCATACTCTTCTCATCACTCTGGTACAAGTTGATCTTGGTCTCATCTGTCCATAGGATGGTGTTCCAGAACTGTGAAGGCATTTTTAAATGTCGTTTGGCAAACTCTAATCTGGCCTTCCTGTTTTTGAGGCTCACCAATGGTTTACATCTTGTGGTGAACCCTTTGTATTCACTCTGGTGAAGTCTTCTCTTGATTGTTGACTTTGACACACATACACCTACCTCCTGGAGAGTGTTCTTGATCTGGCCAACTGTTGTGAAGGGTGTTTTCTTTTCACCAGGGAAAGAATTCTTCGGTCATCCACCACAGTTGTTTTCCGTGGTCTTCCGGGTCTTTTGGTGTTGCTGACCTCACCGGTGCAATCCTCCTTTTTAAGAATGTTCCAAACAGTTGTTTTGGCCACGCCTAATGTTTTTGCTAATTCTCTGATGGGCTTGTTTTTTTTTTTTTCAACCTAATAATGGTTTGCTTCACTGATAGTGGCAGCTCTTTGGATCTCATCTTGAACGTTGACAGCAACAGATTATGCAATAACACACTTGAAATGAACTCTGGACCTTTTATCTGCTGATTGGAATTGGTATAATGAGGGAATAACACACACCTGGCCATGGAACAGCTGAGAAGCCAATTGTCCCATTACTTTTGGTCTCTTAACAAGTGGGAGGCACGTATACAAACTGTTGTAATTCCTACACCGTTCACCTCATTTGGATGTAAATACCCTCAAATTAAAGCTGACAGTCTGCAGTTAAAGCACATCTTGTTTGTTTAATTTCAAATCCATTGTGGTGGTGTATAGAGCCAAAAATGTTAGAATTGTGTCGATGTCCCAATGTTTATGGACCTGACTATATATGTATTTTTCTTTTGTTGAATGAGCTGCATGAGGGCTTATTTTGTGCTGGACAAGCTGTAGTTTTTATTGGCACAATTTTGGGGTACATTTGGCTTTCTGGTTTCTTTTTATCTCATTTTTTTGGAGGTTTTTTATACCATTTACTTGATGGGGTAGTTTATGTGATATTTTTATAGATCCGGTCATTACGGATGCAACGATACCAAATTTGTCTAGTTTTTTTATTTATTTTACGTTTTACAAAATAAAAACATTTTTAGGAAAAAAATTATGTTTTTAATTTTTATGGCTATAGTCTCGTGTGAGGGCTTTTTTTGTGGGACGAGGTGATGTTATTATTGCTACCATTTTGGGGTACATACGACTTTTTGATTGATTTTTGTGAGGTGACTAAAAAAAGCAGTTTTGGCATAATTTGTATTTGTTTTTTTTACACCGTTCACTTGAGGGCTGGATCATGTGATATTTTTGTAGAGCCAATTGTTATGGACGTGGCGATACCAAATATGTCTATTTTTTTTTTACGTTTTATACAATAAGAGCATTTTCAGAAAAAAATATGTTTTTGTGTTGCAATTTTCTTAGAGCCATATTTTTTATTTTTCTGGCTATGGTGTGGGGGGCTCATTTTTTGCGGGATGAGGTGATGTTTTTATTGCTACCATTTTGGGGTACATACAACCTTTTGATTGATTACCATTATGTTTTTAGGGAGGTGAGCTCACAAAAAAATCTGTTTAGGCGCAATGTTTATAAAAAAAAATTGCGGCATTCACCTGATGGGGTAGATCATATGATATATATTAGAGCCGGTCATTGCGGACGCGCTGATACCAAATATGTCTATTTTATTTTTTTCTTCTATTTTTACAATTTTTTAAATAACGGATTTGGGGGGAATTTTATATATTTTTTTTTAAATGTGAAACTTTTTTTTTTCCAAAACACTATTATTATTTTTTTTTTTTGTTTTAGAGTTTTGGTCCCCCATAAGGTCATACAAGACCTCTGGAGGACATTTAACTAAATTTATACCCCCAAGTTACGGTGGAAATACACGCCCCAGAGAGGCTGTACAGCATAATACTATACTGTACAGCCTCAGTGCAGGGCTGATCGAGGTCTATGGACCTGGTCAGCTCCTGAACTCCCCCAGCCTCGGAGGTCAAATGAACACCAGGACAGGACAGGAAGCGGCATAGTGCTTGCAGTACTTTTAGCCAGGCTGCCTCTCGCGTGCGTTGCCATGCTGCCATCGGAACCCTGCCCCCGCCCCCTTTATAGTAAATGGGGATGGACGGCAGGACCGGATCCGACAAGCTGTTCACTTGCTGGAACAGCCTGCCGGAATTCCCTCCCGCTAGTGTGAAAGTACCCTAAGCAATGCCAAAGAGGCTTGAGCACAATATTAAATACTTTCTCTGGGATTTACATATTAATATGAAATCAGTGGGGGGACGATTCCCGGCACCCTTGCTGATCATTTGCTTAAGGGGGCCGCGGCATTCCTTACAGCTTACCAAGTGCTGAGCTGTACATTATATAGAGGCTGTGCTGAGCTGTACATTATAGAGAGGTTGTGCTGAGCTGTACATTATATAGAGGCTGTGCTTGGTATTGCAGCTCAGCCCTATTCACTTGTTCACTTAAATGGGGCTGAGCAGTGCCTAGGCCATGTGACTGATGAAAATGACATCACATGGCCTAGGAAGGGCCTTAGTGATCTCACATTGCCTAAAAAGAGGCCTAAGCCTGTTCTTCAGATCCCGGAGAAACCCCTTTAGACTCTGATTTCTTGAACTCCGGGATGGTCCAAGCTTAGACCTCATCAATGTGAGCTTATCACATGTATCTATGATAAATCAGAACATTTGTTTGGCTAAAAGATTAGTGTGACGTGTATCTATAATATATTAGATGATTAGTTTGACGAATTTCCCTTTTAAATTGTTGACTGGGTGAGCCAATGAACCTTAAAGTGCAGATGAGCATATCATGCATTCCACCACAGAGCAGTATGTGAATTAAAAATGTGTCCGTATCGACCGGCTCTATAAACCTATCATATGACCTAACCCCTCAGATGAACACCGTAAAAAATAAAAGAAATGTGTCACCTTACATCACAAAAAGTACAACAGCAAGCGATTAAAAAGTCATATGCACCCCAAAATAGTGCCAATTAAACCATCATCTCATCCTGCAAGAAATGAGACCCTACCTAAGATAATCGCCCAAAAACTGAAAAAACTATGGCTCTCAGAATATGGATACACTAAAGCATGATTTTTTTGTTTGTTTCAAAAACGATATTATTATGTAAAACTTACATAAATAAAAAAGTATACATATTAGGTATCGCCGCATCCGTAATAACCTGCTCTATAAAAATATCACATGACCTAACCCCTCAGGTGAATACTGTAAAAAAAAAAATGGTGTAAAAAAACTATAATTTTTTGTCACCTTACATCACAAAAAGTGTAATAGCAAGCGATCAAAAAGTCATACGCACCCCAAAATAGTGCCAATCAAACCATCATCTTATCCCGCAAAAATCATACACTACCCAAGATTATCGCCCAAAAACTGAAAAAAAAACTATGACTCTCAGACTATGGAAACACTAAAACATGATTTTTTTTTGTTTCAAAAATGAAATCATTGTGTAAAACTTACATAAATAAAAAGAAGTATACATATTAGGTATCGCCGCGTCCGTGACAACCTGGTCTATAAAAATACCACATGAGCTAACCTGTCAGATGAATGTTGTAAATAAAAAATAAAAATAAAAAAAAACAGTGCCAAAACAGCTATTTCTTGTTACCTTGCCTCACAAAAAGTGTAATATAGAGCAACCAAAAATCATATGTACCCTAAAATAGTACCAACAAAACTGCCACCCTATCCCGTAGTTTCTAAAATGGGGTCACTTTTTGGGAGTTTCTACTCTAGAGGTGCATCAGGGGGGCTTCAAATGGGACATGGTGTCAAAAAACCAGTCCAGCAAAATCTGCCTTCCAAAAACCGTATGGCATTCCTTTCCTTCTGCGCCCTGCTGTGTGCCCGTACAGCGGTTTATGACCACATATGGGGTGTTTCTGTAAACTACAGAATCAGAGCCATAAATATTGAGTTTTGTTTGGCTGTTAACCCTTGCTTTGTAACACGAAAAAATTTTGAAATTGTATCTCTATTTTCCAATAATTGTGGAACACCTAAAGGGTTTACCTTGAGGGGTGTAGTTTCTAGAATGGTGTCATTTTTGGTTGGTTTCTATTATGTAAGCCCCACAAAGTGACTTCAGATCTGGACTGGTCCTTGAAAAGTAGGTTTTTGAAAATGTCTGAAAAAATTCAAGATTTTCCTCTAAACATCTATGCCTTGTAACATCCCCAAAAAAATAAAATGTAATTCCCAAAATGATCCAAACATGAAGTAGACATATGGGGAATGTAAAGTAATAACTATTTTTGTAGGTATTACTGTGTATTATAGAAGTAGAGAAATTGAAACTTGGAAATTTTCAAATTTTTGGCAAATTGGGTATTTTTTTTATAGATAAAAATGTTTAGTTTTTTTACTCCATTTTACCAGTGTCATGAAGTACAATATGTGACGAAAAAACTGTCTCAGAATGGCCTGGATAAGTCAAAGCGTTTTAAAGTTATCACCACATATAGTGACACTCGTCACTCCTTAAGGAGTTAAAACAAAGAGAATGTTCATGTGGCTCACATAGCTAATTAGCTGCCCTCTTGTGGTCAAGAATGAATTTTACAGGATTTACACATTATATATAAAAACCTATCTCTCACACTCTACAACCTCAGATGGGGGTACGCTCATACTGCGGGCAGAACTTGCTAAACAATTTCTACTGTCAGGGGTATTGTGTAGAGTCGACGAATGAAAATATATGACCATGTACCATTCTGTGGTTTCTTCAGTGCCATCAAGTTGTCTTCCCACCTAGTAATGTATATGCACATTCTATAAGGAGGATTGCTAGCTTAATAAACCTAGTGAATGCGGTACTAGGTGAGTATATAGCAGGTATATCTGAGATTGTATTATTTCTCCCTTCTCTTTCATTACAGCACAAGCACTGGGACTCTCAGAAGAAGTAAAGGTCCCATATCCAGTGTTTGAATCTAATCCAGAGTTTCTCTATGTGGAGGGATTACCAGAAGGAATTCCATTCCGGAGCCCCACATGGTTTGGAATCCCTCGTCTAGAGAGGATTGTAAGGGGAAGTACCAAAATTAAGTTTGTTGTTAAGAAGTAAGTAGTTTCCTCAATAATACATTTTATACAGTGGTTCAAATGGTCAGTTATATCACCTACTGCACGTACTTCCCAAATAAAATAGTATTCTAAGAGATGGCTATACGAACATACTTGAAATTGCTAAAGGGGTGTTGTTTTCTAAATGTTTAAAACAGATGACTTGTCCTCAGGATAGGTTATCGGTTTCTGATCGGCCAGGGTTCATCAGCTGTTGGAAGATCGCTGCGACCCTTTCCAAGGCCAGTGACATCAGGTTCATTGGCTTAGACACAGCTCAGTCCCATTGAAGTGAATGTTGCTGAACCGCAATATCAAACAGCCATTATTCAATGGATATAAGGAGGAGGCTACAGCACTCACCAAAGCGCCATGGCCACTTCAAACAGCTGATCTTCAAGGGGTCCCAGGAGTCGGACCTGTGAGGATAGGTCATCAGTATTGAATAAATGGAAAACCCCTTTAATGCCTTAGGTTAAATTACTTACAGAGGTACATGCAACCCTGTGTCATTTGAAAAACAAATATGAAAATAATTAGCCTTAGGAAAATAAGATTTGAGAAAAAAGTGTACATTTCTTGTTTGCATTTCCCATAACAGGCCACAGCTTATAGCACCACTCCTGCCTCCTGAGCTTGTCAGCAAAATAAATGTGGACGGTAAGCAAATGATACTTTAAAATAATGATCATATGATGAATATAACTGAATATGTAGCTATTCCCCAGTGATTGTGAAGAGATTACTAGAGACTATTGGTTACTCCTTCGTGCAAATAGATGCACCATTACATTCTGTTGGTGTATTTAATAGGACATAATGCTACAACCAGTGGATGGCAAGAGCAGAGGAGCTGTACCTGTGTGAAAAAAGCTCGCCCCCCCTCGAAATAAATAAGTAAATAAAATCAAAGGAAACCTGTCATTAACTTTATGCTGCTCTCCCTCAGAACTGCTGATTTCCGCGGTGTGTCACTCATGAGCTAAATGTAAGTGGTTGCTGAGAACCAGAATCATAATCATTGCAGCTCAGGCCTTGAGAAGAGTCACATCTACCTGAGAAGAGTCCTGGCTATTATAATCTCCTGCTCTCTCGCCCATCTGCTGATGATTGGCAATTTTCTGCTAGGGAGAAAAGTAAGGAGAGAACTGCCAATCATCAGCAGATGGGCGAGGAGAGCAGGAGATTATAATAACCAGGACTCTTCTCAGGTAGATTTGACTCTTCCAGGCCTACTTTTAGCTCATGAGTGACACACCGCTGATATCAGAGCGTCTGTCACTACTTTATACTGTCATTGGTGAGTTCAGCATAAAATTGATAATAGGTTCTCTTTAAAGAAACTTATTGAAAAAAAAAAAAAAAAGAAGCAAAGTAAGGTTACACATTAATTTAACCATATTGCACAAAGTGCAAAAATCAGTGTATCAGTATAGTTTTATTTTCATTTTTTGCTAAGAAAATTGTAATCAAAGTTCATGTATAAATTATATGTACCCCAAAATGGTACCAATAAAAACTACAACTTGGTCTGCAAAAAGACAAGCCATGATTCAGCTTGACTTTGGCTATATGCACATGAGCGTGAAAAAAACGGCTGTTAAAAAGGACACACTGTATGTTTCTAATGCCTGTTTTGCATCCGTTTTTCATGGCCGTTAAAAATAAATTTTATATATGTATTGTATTGTACTACATGGGTAAATACATTTTTCACATTTTTATATTTTTGGAAGTGCTGTCTATTTTTCTATTATATATATATATATATATATATATATATATATATATATATACAGTTGCAAGAAAAAGTATGTGAACCCTTTGGAATGATTTAGATTTCTGCACAAATTGGTCATAAAATGGGATCTGATCTTCATCTAAGTCACAACAATAGACAATCACAGTCTGCTTAAACTAATAACACACAAAGAATGAAATGTTACCATGTTTTTATTGAACACACCATGTAAAAATTCACAGTGCAGGTGGAAAAAGTATATGAACCCCCTAGACTGATGACATCTCCAAGAGCTAATTGGAGTGAGGTGTCAGCCAACTGGAGTCCAATCAATGAGATGAGATTGGGGGTGTTGGTTTCAGCTGCACTGCCCTATAAAAAACACACACTAGTTCTGGGTTTGCTTTTCACAAGAAGCATTGCCTGATGTGAATGATGCCTTGCACAAAATAGCTCTCAGAAGACCTACAATTAAGAATTGTTGACTTGCATAAAGCTGGAAATGGTTATAAAAGTATCTCCAAAAGCCTTGCTGTTCATCAGTCCATGGTAAGACAAATTGTCTATAAATGGAGAAAGGTCAGCACTGCTGCTACTCTCCCTAGGAGTGGCCATCCTGTAAAGATGACTGCAAGAGCACAGCGCAGACTGCTCAATGAGGTAAAGAAGAATCCTAGAGTGTCAGCTAAAGACTTACACAAGTCTCTGGCATATGCTGACATCCCTGTTAGCGAATCTACTATACGTAAAACACTAAACAAGAATGGATTTAATGGGAGGATACCACAGAGGAAGCCACTGCTGTCCCAAAAAACATTGCTGCACGTTTGCACAAGAGCACCTAGATGTTCCACAGCAGTACTGGCAAAATATTCTGTGGACAGATGAAACCAAAGTTGAGTTGTTTGGAAGAAACACACAACACTATGTGTGGAGAAAAAGAGGCACAGCACACCAACATCAAAACCTCATCCCAACTGTGAAGTATGGTGGTGGGGGCATCATGGTTTGGGGCTGCTTTGCTGCATCAGGGCCTGGACAGATTGCTATCATCGAAGGAAAAATGAATTCCCAAGTTTATCAAGACATTTTGCAGGAGAACTTAATCTCATCTGTCCATGTCATGGAACCATGAACCAGACGTACAACAAGAGATAAGTGGAAATAAGAAGGCTTTATTGAAAATAAAGCTGTAAGCAAAAGTCCAAACGGATGGCTAAACCGAAGCAGGGTCTTGCGTAGACAGAGGTCAGGAACCAGAAGGGTAGTCAGACGAAGCCAGGATCAGGAACAGGCAGGGTAGTCAGACGAAGCCGGGATCAGGAACCAACGGGGTAGTCAGACGAGGCCAGGATCAGGAACCAGAAGCAGCAGCAGTCTTAGAAGCATGTGAACACAGGAGGACCAAGCAAGGAACTGAAGCCACAGACCTCCTATATATATGAGCTAGGCATCCAGCTCCTCCCAGTGGGAAGGAGAAGCCGCAGGGTGGGAGGCTACAAGAAACCCAGAAACCAAGATGGCCGCCAGCACATGTCAAACGAAGGAGAACAGTAAGAAGGTAAGACCATGACAGTACCTCCCCCTCAAGGGCCCCTCCTCCGCGGAGTAAAGAACGGTTTCTGAGGGAAGCGTGCGTGGAAGGCTCGGAGCAAAGCAGGAGCATGGACATCTGCGGAGGGAACCCAGGAACGCTCCTCTGGACCATAACCACGCCAATGGACCAAAAACTGCAACCGACCGCGGACCAGGCGTGAGTCCAGGATATTGCTCACCTCATATTCCTCATGATTGCCCACTTGGACCGGACGGGGCCGAGGAACCGAGGAAGTGAAACGATTACACACCAATGGCTTCAACAGGGAGACATGAAACACGTTGGAGATCCGCATGCCAGGAGGAAGCGCAAGGGCATAGGCTACCGGGTTTACCCTGCGAAGCACTCGGAAGGGACCAACAAAGCGAGGCGCCAGCTTGGGAGTGGGCACTCGAAGGTTGAGGTTGCGGGTGGACAACCATACACGGTCTCCGACCTGGTAGGAAGGAGCGGGCGCTCGTCTGCGATCAGCCTGGAGTCTCTGGCGCTGCGCAGAGACCTCAAGGGACCTCTGGATCTGTACCCAAGAAGCACGTAGGACGGAAAGGTGATCCTCCACAGCCGGAATATCCTGGGGAGAGAATACCTCCGGTAACACGGCAGGTTGGAACCCATAATTGGCCATGAAGGGAGACGTCCCAGAGGAAGAGTTCACCGCCGTGTTCCTGGCAAACTCAGCCCAAGGCAGGAGGTCAACCCAATTGTCTTGGTGATCGGAGACATAGCAACGAAGGAATTGCTCCAAGGCCTGATTGGATCGTTCTGCGGCCCCATTGGACTGAGGGTGGTAGGCCGAGGAGAAAGAGAGATGAATCCCCAACTGGGAGCAAAAGGCGCGCCAGAACCTGGACACAAACTGACTCCCCCGATCCGACACAATCTCCTTGGGCAAACCGTGCAACCGGAAGACCTCCCTGGCGAAAATCGTGGCCAACTCTTGTGCAGAGGGTAACTTCTTGAGAGGAACACAGTGGCACATTTTGGAAAACCGATCCACAATCATGAGAATGACTGTATGGCCTCGGGATGCAGGGAGGTCCACAATGAAATCCATCCCCAGGTGTGACCATGGGCGCTCCCCGGTGGCTATGGGTTGCAAAAGGCCCAACGGAAGGTGCCGAGGGGACTTACTCTGGGCACAAATGGAGCATGCCGCTACATATGCGGCGATGTCGGAACGTAGAGAAGGCCACCAGAACAGACGTGAAACAGCCCAGGACAGCTGATTCTTTCCAGGATGCCCCGCGGCCTTGGAGTTATGGTAGGTTCGCAACAACCGAGTGCGCAACTCCTCAGGCACAAAACACCTGCCGTTGGGTCTCCCAGAGGGAGCACCAGATTGAGCCGCCAAAATCTGCTCACCCAGGGGAGAGGTCAGGCTGGTGCGAATGGCGGCCAGGATCTGATTCGGAGGTATGACCGAAGTCGGAATCGACTCCTCCCCGGACAGCTCGGAGTACTGCCGTGATAAGGCATCCGCTCTGATGTTCTTGGAACCGGGTAGGTAGGAGACCACGTAATTAAAACGTGACAAGAACAGAGCCCATCTGGCCTGACGTGGTGTCAATCTCTTGGCCTCAGAAAGGTAGGTCAGATTCTTGTGGTCCGTCAGGATGAGAACCGGAACCACCGAACCCTCGAGCAAGTGCCTCCATTCTTTAAGGGCCTGCACGATGGCCAATAACTCCCTGTCACCAATCTGATAGTTGCACTCCGCGGAAGACAGTTTCCGGGAGTAAAACCCACAAGGAAGCAGAGGACCCTCTGGTGTTCTACGCTGAGACAGAAGGGCGCCTACTCCCGTCTCAGACGCGTCCACCTCGAGGACAAAAGGCAACCCAGGGTTGGGATGCGACAGAATCGGAGCCGACACAAAGGCGGACTTTAGAGCCTCAAAAGCTCGGATGGCCTCGAGCGGCCAGACCTGGAAATTACGGCCCTTCCTGGTCAGATCCGTGAGAGGCTTGGCTAGCATAGAAAAGTCCCTGATGAACTTCCGATAATAATTGGCGAAGCCCAAAAAGCGCTGCAGGGCACGGAGACCACTGGGCTGGGGCCACTGTAAGACAGCCGAAACCTTCTCAGGATCCATGGAGAACCCCTCAGCGGAAATGATGTAACCTAAGAAGGTTACCTGGGATCGGTGAAATTCGCATTTCTCAAGCTTACCGAACAGCCTGTTCTCTCGTAACCGTTGCAACACTCGTCTGACATCCATAATGTGGGCCTCCATGGATTCAGAATATACCAAGATGTCATCCAAATAGACCACCACACACTGCTGCAACAGGTCACGGAAAACATCGTTGATGAATTCCTGGAAGACTGCGGGCGCATTGCACAACCCAAAGGGCATAACCAAGGATTCATAATGACCGGTCCTGGTGTTAAACGCGGTCTTCCACTCATCGCCCGCCTTGATCCTTACCAGGTTATATGCCGCCCTCAGGTCGAGTTTGGTAAAGACCGTGGCCCCTTTGAGGCGATCGAACAGCTCGGAAATCAAGGGTATCGGGTAAGCGTTCTTGATCGTGATGCGATTGAGACCCCTGTAATCGATGCAAGGCCTCAACTCACCGCCCTTCTTTTTCACAAAGAAAAATCCAGCCCCTGCCGGGGACGAGGATTTGCGAATGTGTCCGCGTGAAAGCGCCTCCCTCACGTACTCCTCCATGGCCTCATTCTCCGCTACCGACAGTGGATAGACTTTGCCACGAGGAGGAACGGCACCAGATTGTAACTCTATGGCACAATCGTATGGGCGGTGCGGAGGTAGGGCAACCGCGCGCACCTTATCGAATACATCCCGGTACTCTTCGTATTCAGGAGGCAACAGAGAGTCCGAGGAAGTACACAGCAACTTGACAGGCCCATGGATGCAACTAGCCCCACACTGCGGTGACCACGAGAGGATCTCGGCCGATCTCCAATCGAAAGTCGGATTATGCTTCTGGAGCCAGGGGTACCCCAAGACCACCGAGTAGTGTGGAGACGAAATCACCTTGAGACAGACCGACTCTCTGTGAACAGCACCAATGGCTATCCCCACTGGAAGGGTCTCATGAGTCACGTGTGGCAGCAGAAGGGGTCTGCCGTCTATCGCCTCAAGAGCCAGTGGGGAACCTCGAGGCTGCAGAGGAATGGAATTGGCGGCAGCGAACACACTATCAATGAACAAACCACCAGCACCAGAGTCCACCAACGCCTGGGTCGTCACCGAGCCCCCGACCCAGGAGAGGACAACAGTGATCAGTGGTTTGTCAACACGGGAAACCGGGGACGAGGAGACTCCACCCAAGATCTGCCCCCGACAGGATCTCAGGTGCGAGCGTTTCCCGGACGGTTCGGACATGCCAACCGAAAATGCCCACCGAGACCACAGTACATGCATCGGCCCTCGCGTCTCCGGAGTACCCTCTCCCCCTCGGACAGGCGAGCAAACCCCAGCTGCATGGGTTCACCCCCAGACGAGTCATCCCCAGGAGGCTTGGGAGGAGAGGGAGGCACGGGTGGGACAGCAAACGTAGGCGCCAATCTGTTAGAAGGCCTCCGCAGGCTCTCCTTAAAGGAAGGTCTCTCCCTGAGTCTGGTGTCAATCAAAATCAGGAAAGAAATAAGAGACTCGAGCTCCACTGGTAGGTCCTTAGCTGCAACCTCATCCTTCAAGGCATCCGAGAGACCATGAGAGAAAGCAGCGACCAGAGCCTCATTATTCCAGCCCACCTCTGCTGCCAGGGTACGAAACTCAATGGCGTATTCAGCTACGGATCGTGAACCCTGTCTGATGGACATAAGGAGCTTCGCAGCAGAGGCAGCACGAGCCGGCACATCGAATACCTTCCGAAAAGAAGCAACAAAACCGGAAAACTCGGCAACCACCGGATTGTTGTTCTCCCATAAAGGGCTGGCCCAGGCCAAGGCCTTGTCCGAGAGCAGCGAGATCAAGAAGCCCACCTTTGATCTCTCAGTAGGAAAGGCATGTGGCAGCAACTCGAAATAAATGCCCACCTGGTTAAGGAAACCTCGGCACTGAGTTGGCTCTCCCCCAAAGCGCTGTGGAAGGGGGGCAGAACCGGTCATACCCCGAGACACCGCAGGCGCAGCAACAGGTGTCGGGGTAGACTCTGGCGCAACAACCGGAGCGGCAGTAGGAGCGGGCCCAGGAGCGACAACCGACCCATCGGCAACGGGAGCGAAATGAGCCGTGCGTTCAAGCAGGGTTTGCAACGCCACAGCGAACCGACCCAACAGGTGATCCTGCTGATCAAGTCTGGCAACCAGCGTAGGTAGCGAGGATGGCCCTGTACCGTCAAAATTCATGGCTTGGTCCTAATGTCATGGAACCATGAACCAGACGTACAACAAGAGATAAGTGGAAATAAGAAGGCTTTATTGAAAATAAAGCTGTAAGCAAAAGTCCAAACGGATGGCTAAACCGAAGCAGGGTCTTGCGTAGACAGAGGTCAGGAACCAGAAGGGTAGTCAGACGAAGCCAGGATCAGGAACAGGCAGGGTAGTCAGACGAAGCCGGGATCAGGAACCAACGGGGTAGTCAGACGAGGCCAGGATCAGGAACCAGAAGCAGCAGCAGTCTTAGAAGCATGTGAACACAGGAGGACCAAGCAAGGAACTGAAGCCACAGACCTCCTATATATATGAGCTAGGCATCCAGCTCCTCCCAGTGGGAAGGAGAAGCCGCAGGGTGGGAGGCTACAAGAAACCCAGAAACCAAGATGGCCGCCAGCACATGTCAAACGAAGGAGAACAGTAAGAAGGTAAGACCATGACAGTCCACCAGCTGAAGGTCAACAGAAGATCGGTGTTGCAACAGGACAATGACCCAAAGCATAGAAGTAAATCAACAACAGAATGGCTTAAACAGAAGAAAATACGCCTTCTGGAGTGGCCCAGTCAGAGTCCTGACCTCAACCCGATTGGGATGCTGTGGCATGGCCTCAAGGAAGCGATTCACACCAGACATCCCAAGAATATTGCTGAACTGAAGCAGTTCTGTAAAGAGGAATGGTCAAGAATTACTCCTGACCGTTGTGCACGTCTGATCTGCAACTACAGGAAACGTTTGGTTGAAGTTATTGCTGCCAAAGGAGGTTCAACCAGTTATTAAATCCAAGGGTTCACATACTTTTTCCACCTGCACTGTGAATGTTTACATGGTGTGTTCAATAAAAACATGGTAACATTTAACTCTTTGTGTGTTATTAGTTTAAGCAGACTGTGATTGTCTATTGTTGTGACTTAGATGAAGATCAGATCACATTTTATGCCCAATTTGTGCAGAAATCAATATCATTCCAAAGGGTTCACATACTTTTTATTGCAACTGTATATATATATATATATATATATATATATATATATAAAAAAATCCCAACCCCTGCAATATACATAATTTCCTCAATAATGGCCCAGAGCAGTAATAATGTCCCCTATAGTGGCTACCAGCAGTAATAAAGTCCGCCATAGGGGCCCCATCAGTAGTAATGTCCCCCATAGTGGCCCCAGCAGTAATAATGTCCCCCGTTGTGGTCCTCAGCTTTATTTTTAGCAGAAAAAAAAATCCCTCAAATCCCAGTTGTTCTTCTCTTGATTGTGAAAGACCTGCCAAAGGACCTGCGCTAAGCTTGACAACATCACCGCTCGTTCCTAGCATGATTACATGGCGACATCATCACGCTGAGGGCAGGTCCTTTACAATCAAGAGAGGAGCGACTGCCTCTGCGCATGCAAGTGGATGAGGTGAGTGTTTTTTTTCCTTTTAACCCCTAAAAGGCCATAGTGAACTAGCGAACCAAACTAACGGCTTTTAGACAGGTGCACTCTTGTCTAAGCGTCCGTTAAAAATGGTCCCATTGATTTCAATGGGGTCTGTCTGGCCGTGAAAACGGACAAAAATAGGACATGTCCTATTTTTTGATGGCCGCTGTTCACTGGCCATTAAAAAAATGGCCATATGAATAGCCTTTATGACTTTAATTGGTGCCAAAAATGGCCATCACACAGCCATTTTTAATGTTTGTCTGCATGTAGCTTTAGAATCCGTTGATGGGAAAAAAAATCACCTGACCCTAAAGAGCCAAAATAGGCCAGTTCTTAAAGGGTAAAAACCCAAAGTCATTATTCTTAATTCAAATATTATTATTGCTTATTTCTGGTCTGGCACCTAGGACCCCCGCTGATTAGCTGTTTGAGAAGGCACCAATGCTCCTATGAGCGCTGTGACCTTATCGCAGCTCACCAAGCACACTGCTGTACATTGTATAGCGGCTGTGCTTGGTATTGCAGCTCAGCCCCATTCATTTCAATGGGGCTGAGCTGCGCCTAGGCGGTGTGACCAATGACCATAATGTCACTGGCCTAGGGAAAGCTGCGAGAAAGCCTTGGCGCTGAAACAGCTGATCAGCGGGGGTCCTGAGTAGGGCTGAAACGATTACTCGATTAAATCGAGTAATTCGACACAAAAAAATCCTCGATGCAAATTTTTTGCATCGAAGATTCGTTTGTGTCATGTGACCACAGAGCGGGAGTGAAGCGCTTGCTATTACTCCTGCTCCGTGGTCTCCCGCTGGCCTGCAATACTCACCTTTCCAGCAGGCGGCCTCCGGACACTCCATAGTACGTCCATGGTCCTGCGCTGCTCTGACCTCCTGACGTACGCACGCCGTGACCTGACGCACTGTGTGACGTCAGGAGCAGAGCAGCGCAGAGCGATGGAGTGTCGGCAGCACCCCTGCTGGAAAGGTAAGTTGGTGAAACCGAGGGGGTGGGGCGCAACTAAGGCCAGGCGCCTGGAGTGCACAGCGTCATAGAAACCAGTGACGCTGTGCAATCCGGGTGTCAGGAGGAGCGTGGCAGCAGAGCTGATGGCACACTGATGGCAGAGCTGATGGGGCACTGTGTGGGGGCAGAGCTGTGGGGGCAGAGCTGATGGGGCAGAGCTGTGGGGGCAGAGCTGATGGGGCACTGTGTGGGGGCAGAGCTGACGGGGCAGAGCTGTGGGGGCAGAGCTGATGGGGCACTGTGTGGGGGCAGAGCTGAGGGGGCACTGTGTGGGGGCAGAGCTGATGGGGCACTGTGTGGGGGCAGAGCTGTGGGGGCAGAGCTGATGGGGCACTGTGTGGGGGCAGAGCTGATGGGGCACTGTGTGGGGGCAGAGCTGATGGGGCACTGTGTGGGGGCAGAGCTGATGGGGCACTGTGTGGGGGCAGAGCTGATGGGGCACTGTGTGGGGGCAGAGCTGATGGGGCACTGTGTGGGGGCAGAGCTGATGGGGCACTGTGTGGGGGCAGAGCTGATGGGGCACTGTGTGGGGGCAGAGCTGTGGGGGCAGAGCTGATGGGGCACTGTGTGGGGGCAGAGCTGATGGGGCACTGTGTGGGGGCAGAGCTGATGGGGCACTGTGTGGGGGCAGAGCTGTGGGGGCAGAGCTGATGGGGCACTGTGTGGGGGCAGAGCTGATGGGGCACTGTGTGGGAGCAGAGCTGATGGGGCACTGTGTGGGGGCAGAGCTGATGGGGCACTGTGTGGGGGCAGAGCTGATGGGGCACTGTGTGGGGGCAGAGCTGATGCACTTGGGCTGATCGCACAGTGGGGAACAAAGGGTGTTGGGGACTGATGGCAGGGGGTCTGATGAGTTTTTATAAAGGAAATTATTATTTTTTTCTTATTAGATTACTCGATTAATCGTAAAAAATAATCGATAGAATACTCGATTACTAAAATAATCGTTTACTGCAGCCCTAGTCCTGAGTGTCAGACCCCACCAATCAGATACTGATGACCTATATATAAAAAAAAACTTTTAAGGTTACCTCAATGGTTGCTGGCATTCCTGCCAGAAGTTTAGGTTTGACAGCAGGAAGTGCAGGGGGTACTGCCGTTTCTGCATAAATAGCAGTATTACATTATAATGAAGTCTTTTTGTTGACACAAATATTCATATAGTTTTTGTTATATTTACATACAGAAAATTTATGTAAAAAAAGTTGAATCTGTCCAAAAATCCTGGCTACATACCAGCTGTCTGTTGGAAGCACATGAGCAGTAGGAACCGCCAATAAAGGCTGAAAAACATAAACAATAGCAACAAGAAAAAAAATAAGATGATAATTATATAGGTGCAGTTGAATAACACAACTACACTCACCTAAAGAATTATTAGGAACACCATACTAATACGGTGTTGGACCCCTTTTGCCTTCAGAACTGCCTTAATTCTATGTGGCATTGATTCAACAAGGTGCTGATAGCATTCTTTAGAAATGTTGGCCCATATTGATAGGATAGCATCTTGCAGTTGATGGAGATTTGAGGGATGCACATCCAGGGCACAAAGCTCCTGTTCCACCACATCCCAAAGATGCTCTATTGGGTTGAGATCTGGTGACTGTGGGGGCCATTTTAGTACAGTGAATTCATTGTCATGTTCAAGAAACCAATTTGAAATTATTTGAGCTTTGTGACATGGTGCATTATCCTGCTGGAAGTAGCCATCAGAGGATGGGTACATGGTGGTCATGAAGGGATGGACATGGTCAGAAACAATGCTCAGGTAGCCTGTGGCATTTAAACTATGGCCAATTGGCACTAAGGGGCCTAAAGTGTGCCCAGAAAACATCCCCCACACCATTACACCACCACCACCAGCCTGCACAGTGGTAACAAGGCATGATGGATACATGTTCTCATTCTGTTTATGCCAAATTCGGACTCTACCATTTGAATGTCTCAACAGAAATCGAGACTCATCAGACCAGGCAACATTTTTCCAGTCTTCAACAGTCCAATTTTGGTGAGCTTGTGCAAATTGTAGCCTCTTTTTCCTATTTGTAGTGGAGATGAGTGGTACCCGGTGGGGTCTTCTGCTGTTGTAGCCCATCCGCCTCAAGGTTGTGCGTGTTGTGGCTTCACAAATGCTTTGCTGCATACCTCGGTTGTAATGAGTGGTTATTTCAGTCAACGTTGCTCTTCTATCAGCTTGAATCAGTCAGCCCATTCTTCTCTGACCTCTAGCATCAACAATGCATTTTCGCCCACAGGACTGCTACATACTGGATGTTTTTCCCTTTTCACACCATTCTTTGTAAACCCTAGAAATGGTTGTGCGTGAAAATCCCAGTAACTGAGCAGATTGTGAAATACTCAGACCGGCCCATCTGGCACCAACAACCATGCCACGCTCCAAATTGCTTAAATCACCTTTCTTTCCCATTCTGACATTCAGTTTGGTGTTCAGGAGATTGTCTTGACCAGGACCACAACCCTACATGCATTGAAGCAACTGCCATGTGATTGGTTGACTAGATAATCGCATTAATGAGAAATAGAACAGGTGTTCCTAATAATTCTTTAGGTGAGTGTATAGATGCATTGCATAAATATCAGTGTCCTATATAAGAGTCATAAATGTAGACTTTGCTGCTAGTTTGCCTCAGATTTCACCCTTTGCATTGCAAAGTCTGCAGCAATTTCACAACTTAATAGCCCTGAATTCTGCACAGAATTTTTCTATGGAAACATGTATTATACTTTGCACATGAAATAATCTTTTTGCTAGTAAATGTGAAAAAATATTCAATGCACTGTAGTTCAGTTTTCTTACATGAGTAGGAAGAATGAATATTTCTCACATGTGCTGCACATAGGCACTGTGCAGTAACTAGACATATTCCATTCTCAGTTCTATTACAGTGGTAATCAGTTATATACTGTGTATCCAGGATCTAGCAATTCTCTTCATAGCCCTCTGTGCTTGTGTAAGCTAATAGACATCATCACCATTGTTTTTGTAGCAGTTCAGAGCTCGGGCAAGGGACACCGTCCTGGAAATCAGTCTGCAGATGATGGTAAGATATGGTGCAATTCCTCTGAAAGTGTCTCTTATGAATTGCCTTAGTATGGAGTAATACAGTATAACCTCTTTGAGACGACCACCTAAAATTGCAATGAAAAAGTGGTCTTCTACTGGGTTCTCTTCTTAGGGTACTTTCACACTAGCATTAGTGTGATCCGGGGGGCAGTTCCGTCGTCGGAGCTGCCTGCCTGATCCGCTGAATAGTGTGACAACTGACAGCATTTTTAGACGGATCCGTCTACAAATGCATTGCAAGAACGTATCTGTCTCTCCACTTGTCATGCGCAGACTGGAAGGACGTATCCGTCCTTCAGTTGTTTTGCAATGCCGGCACTAATGCAAGTCAATGAGAATTAATGCCGGATCTGGCATTCTGGCGACTGATCAGGCATTTTGGCCGGACATAATACCGCAGCATGCGCGGGATTATGTCCGGCCAAAACGCCTGACAGTGACTGAACGGAAGGCATACTGATGCAAACTGAACGGATTTCTATCTATTTAGAATGCATTGGGATATGCCTGATCAGTTCTTTTCCGGCATAGAGCCCTTTTGATGGAACTCTATGCCGGAAAAGAATAACGCAAGTGTGAAAGTTCCCTTAAAGAAGATGGCTAAGTGTACATAACATGATGGAAATAAAAATCCATCATAGAAATCTGGTCTGGATGAGAGAGTGGTCTTCTCAAAGAGGTTTCACTGTAGTAGCAATGAGTTCAACTATAGCCCTCTGCATCAATAAACTTATATTCTCTATTTGTGACATTTGCTAAAGTTTCATCTCCATGGAAGCAACCCCCCTGGTGTACTTTTATAGACATAGATGTATATCACATTGCACTTGCGCCAAATAAATTATTACTGTGCCTCATTTCTTAAATTTCTCTCAACCTCACAAAGCAAAGGCAGACTTAAAACTGACACCAAAACCATCGCAAATGATACATGTGCCCCACAGACTTTACAAGATGCCTGTAGTTTGCAGATGACTAGCAATCTGTCCCGTCTGCTTTATGCCCATGATCACTAACTTAATGTATAATATATATTGAACTCTACTTGGTTCTATAATTGAATTGGATCTGTCTTAAAGGGACACTTTATAGGGGTTGTCCAGAAACACACCTGCCCTGGTGTCTGGTATTGCAGCTCAGCTTCTTTGAAGTGAATGAGTATAAGTGGCAATGCTACACAACCTGTGGACAGTTGTGGTGTTGTTTTTGTGAAAAAACAGCCATGATTTAGCGTATTATTATTATTATTATTATTTTTAATTAATAATTTGATATCTACTGCTGCAGCTGAGGAATCTTGTTACCACTACTAGTAAAACCCATGCTGTGGATGTTTGTACCCCAGAACTTTACCTGCACTATATGCCGCGTAGAGTTAAAATGTCAAATGTCCATCCATCGGGTTTGCTTGTCCATGAGTATGTATAACATATGTGTACATATTTTTCCTTTGTTCATTTCCAGATGCATCCAAAAATGTAGCGTGCTGTGCTCCACAAACCAATGGTTCCACCATGAAATCACGAGGAAAAGAGTTTTCCTTTGGTATAAGAGAGAAAAGATTTTGGAGTTTGCCATTTACCGTAACTGTTTTCTTTGCCTATATAATAACAATTTTGTGGTAGATTTCTGCCACAAACAAGTTCAAATTTTGGCACCAGATTTTCAATATTTTTCACGTTTACGCTTCTGTTGCCAATTTTTTGAAGCGACTAGAATAGTGGATGGGAGGGTTTGCTTAGTTAGATATTTAGTACTATATTTAAAACCAGAGGTTGATGTAAATTATAGTGCAAATCTACAACAGCCCAAAGCTCACTTAGATTTCATTTCGTGGCTCACAGAGTACCAATGGTTTGCCAGATTAATTACGAGGTGTGCACCTCTTAATAAAATTAGCACATCTTACTCCAGCACACACAAGCCTTTGAAAAGGCGGTACAAAAATTCTTACCTAAAGTTACCATAGTTACCCAATAAAGCTTTAGAAAAGACTCATTCCTCCGGCAGTTATTAAAATCAGCCACTTTATTCCACAGATTAAACAGTATGCAGTTACAGTGCTCGGCATCAGGAAATGCTGACGCGTTTCAGACAAAACAGATTGATGATATCTAGCCTAGATATTCAGTTAAAATACCCCCCAAAAAGCATAACATCACAGACTACGGCAGATAGCATACTATGAGTAAGGAGGATCTGCTTTTTTGAAACGTGTAAGCCTACTTTCTCACTTGCGGCAGTGTGATCCGGCAGGCAGTTCCGTCGTCGGAACTGGCCGCCGGATCCGCCGATCTGCCGCTGATCCGATCTGCCGCCGGATCCGTCTCACAAATGCATTGCAAGGACGGATCCGTCTCTCCGCTTGTCATGCGGACCGACAGATCCGTCTTGTAAATTTTTTAACATTTTTACCGATCTGCGCATGCCGGAACGACGGATCCAGCATTCCGGTATTCTGAATGCCGGATCCGGCGCTAATACATTCCTATTGGAAAAAATGCCGGATCCGGCGTTCAGGCATGTCTTCAGTTTTTGAATCCTATGTTATCTATACAGAGGTGATATCTGTCATTGTAATCCTGCCTGTGATGATGAGATCACTGTACAGACCAAGAACTGGCACCTATTATTAAGCCTAGTAGGCAGCAGAGAAATTGCAGGATTTTTTTTTTTTTTTTATATAGATAGTAACATGGTAAATTAAAAAATCTTCAAAAGTATATTTATATTTAAAATAAAAACTTGACTTAAACAATAGATCATTTACTGATGACAATTCCCCTTTAAAGGGGTTGTCTCACTTCAGTAAATGGCATTTATTATGTAGAGAAAGATAATACAAGCTACTTACTAATGTATTGTTTTTGCCCATATTGCTTCCTTTGCTGACTGGATTCATTTTTCCATCACATTACCCTATTTTTCACCCTATAAGACGCACCGGCCCATAAGACGCACCTAGGTTTTAGAGGAGGACAATAAGAAAAAAATATTTTTTATTAGACCTCAGATCAGACCTCAGCTAACAGCCCCAATCAGACCCTTAATGTTAATAAGACCCCAATAAGACCTCAGCTCAGACCCACAATCAGACCTCAGCTCAGACCCCAATGTGAATGACCCACAATCAGACCTCAGACCCCAATCAGACCTCATATCAGCCCCCACTACCTCTCATATTAGCCCCCAGCAGCCTTCATTGCCTTATATCAGCCTTCAGTAACCCCCATTGCCTCTCATATTGGCCCCCAGCAGCCCCCATTGCCTTATATCAGCCCTCTGTAGCCCCCATTGCCTTTCATTTTGGCCCCAGCAGCCCCCATTGCCTTATATCAGCCCTCTGTAGCCCCCATTGCCTCTAATTTTGGCCCCCAAATTAGTATTCGCCCCATAAGACGCATTTCCCCCCCCACACTTTTTTTTTGGGGGGGGGGGGGAATCTTTAAAAAAATGTATTGACTCCGATGAGCCAAAGTTATTATTTTGCGAAGTCGCGCGACACTTCGTGTAATGACTTTGGGAGTTAATTATTACTATAAAAAGCCTTGGTACCGAACTCTGGTTCGATTCCTAGTGGTACCTTGCAACCGAACCTGAGTTCGGTACCGAGGTTTTCTGCAGTAATAATTAATTCCCGAAGTTATTACACAAAGTGTCGCCCGACTGCACAAAGTAATAACTTCAGCTCATCTGAGCCAAAACATTCTAATACTGTACGGAGCAGGAATTGCGTACAGTATCACAACAAAGTTTATTTACAAATAGACTTCGGATGTACCATCCGAAGTCGATTCGCTCATCCCTTAGTTATGAGCACCCTGCAATCCATCAGTGGTGGTCATGTTTGCACACTATAGGAAAAAGCATTGGTATCTATGGTGGCCAGGACCATGAGAGCACACATAGGCTAGTGCTTTTTCCTGTAGTAATCCAAGCACGGCCACCACTGCTGGATTGCAGGGTGGCCGTAACCATGGAAACGAGCAGTGTATAATGTGATGGAGAAATGAATGCAGCCAGCAAAGGAAGCAATATGTATAATAACACATTAGTAAGTGGCTTGTACTAACTTTCTCTACATAATAAATGCTATTTGCTGAAGTAACACAACCCCTTTAAGCCATTGGACTAATGATGCATCAATTTAGTATTTTAAATAGTTTATAAACCAAATTGCCTTATTTCCTCCCACAACAGAGGCTTGGAATGCTAAAATTACTGATCTAAAGCAAAAAGTCGAAGCACTGTTTGATGAGAAATGTGGTAAGTAGCTTTATAGTATCAATAAAAAGTGTGAATGAAATATAAACCTCCAACTTGCAAAAAACTTGATTTTTTTTTTTTAAACTTGTTATTGTTCAAAGTAATTCCTACATACTGTGTATATGACTTGGCCAGTTGACCAGTGATTGGTGCTGATATGTGGCAGATAAGTATATTCGGATGTTTTTGTTGTTGTGATCTATTGTATGGTCATCTGTGAATGGATGGTCTATAGACTTCTCTAGTTTTCTTACTGTGCACAGCAGCTTGGCCATGTGGAGTGTCAGATTTAGGCTACTTTCACATTAGCCTTTCTTGCAAATCCGTCATGGATCTGCAAAAACGTTTCTGTTACCATAATTCAACCGGCTGCATTCGTCATGAACTGACCCGGTTGTATTACGTCTTCCATAGCCGTTTTCTATTGTGTCAGAGAACTGATCCGTCCCCATTGCCTTACATTGTATGTCAGGGTGGATCCGTTTCGCTCTGCACCACATCGCGGACAGAAAAACGCTGCTTACAGCAATATTCTGTCCGCGATGGGAGCGCAACCAAATGGAACGGAATGCATTTTGGTGCATTTCGTTTAGTTCAGTTCAGTTTTGTCCTATGACTGATCTCAATAGCAGAATTGAAAACGCTAATGTGAAAGTAGCCTTAGTTCTTTTGTCCTGTCTGTATTGCAGTTACTTATCTGACCAGTTGTAGCCTGAACACAAGTTGTGAATGCATACACTGGGATTTTTCAGGTCTTCTTAAGTCTAAGAGAACAATTTGTACATTTAGTCATGTTTATATGAAAGCATATATTTTTATATGAACTATTCCATCCTCAAAGAATTAAATGCATGGAGAACGTTCTCATCTCTAAAAACAATTGTTTTTGTTTTTATTTAGGGGAGGCTTTAGGTTTGAAAGAGCCATTTAAGGTACCGTTTGCATTGTTTGAATCCTATCCAGAAGACTTCTATGTGGAAGGCCTTCCCGAGGGAGTTCCATTCCGCAGACCATCCACTTTTGGCATTCCAAGACTTGAGAAAATTCTCCGAACCCGAGCAAAGATTAAATTTATTATTAAAAAGTGAGAAAGTCTATACTTCATGTTCTCTTTAAAAAGATACATTTTTGAGTTCATACAATAATTATTATCTTTTATCAGACCTGAATTGTTTGAGGCTGCTGCAAAAGACACAACTCTACAGTTCCCACAAAGTAAGTATTCTTGTTAGCAGGACATTTTTCTCAGCAATTTGTAGATGATCCTATTAATTCTAAAATTGTGTCATTTATTGTAAATAATTATCTAATAAAAATGATGTGATTTTACAATTAGCTGTTACGCATCACCTTTTAAGACCCAAGATATTTTCTAATGAATAGAAGCAGAGAACTTGTCTTGATTAAGTTCTGTTCACAACTGAGAGTTTATTATAATGTATTGCAGTGAAGTGGAGGGAAGGTAAGGATGGGAGGAGTGGTAGTGGCAATGATGGTGGTAGTAGTACTCACAGTTCATGGTGGCAATCTTCTCTCTGGTGCTCCCTGGGCCATGCACAGTGAATGGTGGCATCACCCTTCCTTCCCTCAGAGCACTTCCTGACTTTATGGGGCTCCTGTCTGATGGTAGTTGGGCTGCCCTTGATGTTAGGTGGTTTGCAGGGCGAATGGCGGACCAGCAGAGGATGATGGCGTAAATAATCAAGCCCCTTGGTTACAATAAATAAAGTCTGTCTGTACTAAATGGGCATAATAATAATGAGCATAGTAGTACATATAGCAGCATAAGGCATATTTCCAAAGTATATCACAGTGTAGTTCTTTCCCCCAATAGCTGTGTATAGCCAGCAACAATGATGTAAGTAGTAGTACTCCCTGACATATTCTCTCTAAAGGGCATTTAGTGGTCTCCAAAATAACCACAGGCATGCAATTGCAAGGCTGAGGGGTACAGATTTTAGAGAAGGATGACCATTCTGTCTCATAGTGGTAGGTGACACATGGAATAGTTCTTTCCACACTAGTAAAGTCTATTATACAATAAATGAGCAAACACCTTACTGATGTTATCTTGCATGATCTGAATGGTTCTGAACCTTCTATCAAGTATTGTCTATTTCCTTCAGGGATACTCTGGTAGTAGAGTTGCCCCTTTGGCAGGTGTAGTCTCAGAGACGGGTTCTCTGGACTTGGGCCTTGTCTTCAGGAAGTCTCTTATACACATCCTTCCTGTAGCTCTGCTCACATTAGACTTACTAACCAGGGGACAGACCTAGTCCATCACCCTGGTAATCTAAACAGTCTGCCAATGTTAACTGTCTGTTGCCCATACATCACTGTTAGTATCACATAGTGCAGAAAGAAGTGAGTGCTTTAACAGTAAATCATAACATTTAACAGTAAATCACAACATAAGTGAGTGCTTTAACAGTAAATCACAACATTTAACATAGCTCTGCAGAAAGAAGTGAGTGCTTCAACAGTAAATCACAACATTTAACTTGGCGACTTTAAATTAATCTTTTTGGCAATAATCAACCCTTTGCAGTAGTCCCCTGGGGTATTGCAGTATCAGTTTAGCATATCTTCTTTGAACTAAATATCTCCAGTCCTGGACTCTAAAAATCTTCAGAGAGTAGTGAATCTGATCAAGTTAAATCCATATTGTTTTTTTGTTGTCTGATACATAATTAAACATGAGTTCCCTAAAAAAGCTTCTTGTTATCACTTCAAGAAAGAATTCAGGCACAAAATAAATCATTCACTGCATCTGGAGTTGAGGATCTCAATATCATCCAAGTAACTGTACCAGGTATGTTGCATGTACAAATTCTCCGTTTTTAGAATGCAAGCAATAAATGTTATGAGACATTACTAAGGGAAGGCTGGCGAATAGGGGGAGAAAGAATCAACATACGGGGGAGATGTAGGAGCTGGAGTAGATTTCAGGTGTAATGTGTGCCAGTTTTCTAGCGCACATGTTAAATATGTGGAGCTGTGGAAGACCTTGCTGTGGACCACCCTCTCCCTCATTGTTAAAGGGCATCTGTCAGCAGATTTGTACCTATGAAAATGGCAGACCTGTTACATGTGCACTTGGCAGCTGGAGGCATCTGTGTTGGTCCCATGTTCATATGTGCCCGCATTGCTGAGAAAAAAAATTTGGTTTTACTATATGCAAATGAGTCTCTAGGAGCAACAGAGGTGTTGCTGCACCCTCCCCACTTTGATTGTCTGGGCTAGGGGTGATGATGTTTTCACTGCCTGGCCCTGTCTATCAAAGTGCAGAGGGTGCAGCAGCTGCAGAGAGAGCTGAGCCTCTAGTTGTAATGGCAATGCCCCATTGCTCCCTCTTTCACGTAGGAACATTTGACTGTAAGTTCTGTAATCAGGGAACTGATGCAAAAGTTAATTATCTACAATGTATTACTGTCAGCAACCAGTTGTCACTTATATCTAGCTACCTTTGGACTTTCCAGTTCTTCACAGTCTTTATCTAATCTGTAGCCTGTATCAACACATCTTATGCTGGCCTACTTTTATACCTTTCTTTTTTTAAATAATTGCTATTCCTGTTAATAGACTTTTTCATGTCATTTTGTAGATGTGGACGCTGAGAAAACCATTAAAGTAGACAAACCTCGTCAGTTGAGGGAACAGGTTAATGAACTGTTTAGTCGGAAATTTGGTGAGCAGTGAGCATCACTATCAAATTATTCTTTGTATTGAAACTGCAAATATTATAACCCTGTATGTAATATAACTATCTGGATACACTTTCTTTAATCACTTTTTTCATTTTCCAGTAGTGTATGTTCTGTAACCACACAGTTTGTCCCACCTTCTCCCATACATTGAATATTGTGCAGGATTTCTACATTTTTCTTAAAGGGAGTCTGTCATATAAATTTGACTAATATAACTACCAGCAATGGCCATCAGAACATTGTAAAAGCATTATAACCATAGCTGCTTTTATTCCTATGCAAAACAGCTCCCATGTGCCCAGCTGGGCAGCCCACCAATCTCTGTTGGCTCCTCCCCCAGCCTCCCAAGGTTTCTTCCCCTACACCTCCATGATGTCAGGGTAGAGGGGAGGAAGCTTGGGAGGTTAGGGGAGGAACAGACAGTGGGAATAGGCAGCGGGTTTGGACACTTTGAAAAGGAAAGCCTGTAATCATGATTACTTTGTGTGTGTGTGTGTACCGGCAGAGGAGGCTTATGCATAACAGTAGTTCCACCCTTAGTGCCATATTAACTTGTTCAATAGATTCAATGCTATTGATGTTTTCATGTTCTACTACTGTTTTGCAGGAGAAGCAATTGGCATGAATTTCTCAGTGAAAGTTCCTTATAGGAAAATAACTGCCAACCCAGGATGTGTAGTAGTGGATGGAATGCCACCAGGGGTTACATTTAAAGCCCCCAGTTATCTAGAAATAAGTTCAATGCGCAGAATTCTGGATTCAGCACAATTTATAAAATTTACAGTCATAAGGTAAGTGTTAAAAAAAGAGGTCATCACATGTAAAAATCTTTACCATTTTTAGATTTGATGTCTAATGCAATAAATATTAGTTAGGTTTTCAAAAAAAAAAAAAAAAATAGGCAAAGGGAGTTAATGCCTCTAAGGCCAGTAAATGGCTGCAGTGGTCATGTGGGTGAACCGCATTGTCACCTCTGCAGGAAAACCAACGACGACTGGCAGAAAATTTTAAAGCTGCAGCTCTGGAACGTTGAGAGGATTTTCAGTTGAATAATGAGTATTTTGTTATTTTATGGCAATACTCCGTGTCCAAATTTTTTTCTGTCTCAGATAACTCAGTTGGAAATCTGCTGTGACTGCAACACAAAAGCACACGCTAATTTACCAGCACCCTCGCAGCACTAAATTGTATGCAAGCATAGAATATATTGATTACTTTAAATTGCGTAACTGCTATTTTCTATACATTTAAATGTGAGGTTCTTTGCACATATTTTGATTAAATTATGTGAGCCCATCTGCCACAAGGTGAAAACATTCAGGTAGGTCCCACAGTGATAGGTATTCTGTTGTACAGATATAATATCTCTGTGTCCGTCCTAGTTTAATTAAAAATAACTTTTATTTTATTTTTATAGGCCTTTTCCTGGCTTGCTGCTTAACAACCGTAAGTATATTTTTGAGAAGTAAAGATGTAGTGGTCATTAAAGTTTTTGGTTCATAAGCATGTTATTTTGCTGCCATAAGTATTGACCAGTTCCCGATTTCTGTATATTGAGAATCTGCTGTTCAGGAAACCCGACATAATATTTCAGCTAGATTAAGACGTATTAGTGTAGTACTAGTTCAGATAAGGAGTCTAGATCACAATTTTTTATTTTCATACTGCCCTTTCACCCGCTGTGTGCTAGCAAAGCTTCGCTGAAATACATTGTGTGGAGTTTTCTCTCAGAAGGTCTTCTCCATTATGTGCACATGGCTCGAGTCCAGACAAAGTAATGTACCAAAGCTTTGGCAGCGCACTGCACTGCTCATGTAGTATTGCAGATAGTATTCCTTAAAGGGATATTTTTTAACTAATTCGTAAAAAAAAAATAATGAAAAAGTTATACAGTCCTTATCAAAAAGTTTAAGACCACTTGAAAAATGGCAAAATATCATATTTAGCATGGCTGGATCTTAACAAGGTTCCAAGTAGAGCTTCAACATGCAACAAGAAGAAATGGGAGTGAGACAAAACATTTTTTGAGCATTCAATTTTTTTTTTTTAATTCTTTTTATTGAGCATAAAAATACACAAGTCATATAGAGTACACACAACGGTATGCACTATACAGACATCACAAACATAGTCCGTACATATCCAGTCGGTCAGTCATATCACCATAGACACAATGCAATATGCATAATTATGATTACAGACAGAGCGTTCAGATAAAGACAGAGGTTTACAATAGTCTTGATGCATCAGCTAGAGCATTAGAAAGATCCTGTCTAGAATACATCGATTGCGGCGAGGAGCACCATCTTTCCCACACTTTATTAAATTTCGAGGTGCATCCCCTGTTTTTATACACAATATTTTCATACGGAATAACAGCATTTACTAAATCCTTCCATTGATTCAATGTAGGGCTTCTCTCCCCCATCCACCGAATCGCTACAGCTTTCCGTGCTAAAAATAAAGTTTCCCTCAAAAATATTCTCTCAAAATGTCCCCACACCTCCTCATCCAAAATCCCAAAGAGACATATTTTGGGACCCAAAGGTACAGGACGTCCCAAAATAATAGTCTAAAAGTCAGTAACCTTCGTCCAAAACCTTTGAACGTGTGAGCACGACCATATTAGATGCCAGAAATCAGCACCGTCCATGTCACACCTATGACAACGCGAATGAGGAAGTACTCCCATTTTGCATAGACGCAGAGGAGATAAATACCCCTGGTGTATTATACATAACTGTATGAACTTATTATTAATGGCCGGAGATACCAGAACAGGGGATTCTAATAAATCTTCAATATCCTCATCAGCGAGGTCAGGTATCAAAGTTTGCCATTTTGGTATGATCTGCAATGGGGCTAGTTTACACTTAGCATTCAGCAGGTGAGTGTACAACCCTGAAATAAATCCTTTGGGGCCCTGAGATCGGATCACCCCTATCATAGGAAATTTAGCTATCTGGATCTGTGACGCACCAAAATGTGTCTGTAAAGCATGTCTTATCTGTAGGAACTTATGGAATGAACTCCTTGGTAAATCATGTTTACTACATAATGTGTCATAGGTACAAAAATTACCACCCTCATACACATCCCCCAACAGTTGCACATTGTGCGATTTCCAGAACTGAATTCCAGGAAGTGATGTCAAGGACGGGAACATGGGGTTATCCCAAAGAGGGACTTCTGGAATACTATCCGAATAGAATAGTTATGAAGGGATTTACATGCTTTCCACACCTGAACTCCTAGTCTATGGATTGGCAGTAGTTGTCTAGGAAACAGGCTCGGCTTCTCCAGAACAGGCCACAGTGACTTAATATTCAGAAACTCAGCTAAAAGGTACTCTGATCTGGGCGATTGGACATCTGTATGTAACCAGGCTCTCAGATATCGTAGCTGACCTGCCAGATAATATAGATATAAATCCGGCAAAGACATACCCCCACATCCCCTCTGACGGCACAACGTATCTACTGATAGTTTATGTCTGTTAGACCCCCATACAAAAGGTGCCATCATAGACTTGTACTGGAGAAAAACCTTTTTTGGAACAATAAATGGTGCATGCTCCATAACATACAAAAGCTTGGGCAGAACCACCAACTTGATCAAATTAATGCGGCCTGCCACTGACAGTGGCAGAGCACCCCAAACCCTAAACTTTTCCTTACAAAATTCCAGCAGAGGTTCAATGTTGGAGACATGGAAGGATCTCGCATCCTTTGAGATAGTGATCCCCAAATACTTGAAGCTGGTCACTATAGGTAGATCACCATTAAGAATCTGTTCACACTCCATGTCATACAATGGGAAAAGAATAGACTTAGACCAATTAATTAGGAGGCCTGAGAAGCGGCTAAACCCGTCAATCAGCGCTACCGCTCTAGGGAGAGTGGTTTCGACATCAGACATAAAGAGTACCATGTCGTCTGCGTACAAGCCTACCCTATCCTCCCCCCTACCCAGACTCACTCCCTTAAATACTGGATCCCCTCTAATGCGTATAGCCAGAGGTTCTATGGCCAATGCGAATAGCAGAGGGGAGAGTGGGCAGCCCTGCCGCGTGCCTCTACCTAGTGGAAAGCTACTGGAGGATAATCCATTCACTAAAATATTGGACTTCGGCTCTTTATATAATATGGAAATCCATTTAACGAAATTAGGGCCAAACCCAAATTGCTCCAAAGTGGTAAGAAGATATGGCCACTCGATAGAATCGAAGGCCTTGGCCGCATCAAGTGAGGCCATCGCCCACCTCTGGTGTTTAGCTAAACCTACCTGCGTGATCACCTGTACCCTTCGGATATTATCCGATGTGGATCTCCCAGGCATAAATCCCGACTGATCTGGATGAATCAATGGAGTAACCATTGAGCATTCAATTTAATGAAAACAACGAATAAACTGAAACAGGCTGTTTTTCAGCTGATCAAAAGTTTAGGACCACACCTCCACAAATCTAAACCCCCCCCAAAACAGAAATCAAACTTCCAAACATGAACTCAGAAATGAGTAGCTCCGCCGTTATTGTTGATCACTTAAAAAATCCGTTTCGGCATGCTTGATGCAAGCGTTTCCATGAGGTGAGTGGGAACATTTCTCCAAGTGGTGAAGACGGCCGCACGAAGGCCATCTACTGTCTGGAACTGTTGTCCATTTTTGTAAACTTCCCTTGCCATCCATCCCCAAAGGTTCTCATTTGGATTTAGATCAGGGGAACACACAGGATGGGCCAAAAGAGTGATGTTATTCTCCTGGAAGAAGTCCCTTGTCCTGCGGGCATTGTGTACTGTAGCGTTGTCCTGTTGAAAAACCCAGTCGTTATCACACAGATGAGGGCCCTCAGTCATGAGGAATGCTCTCTGCAACATCTGGACATAGCCAGCGTCTGTTTGACACACTTCCTGAAGCTCCATTGTTCCACTGAAGGAAAAAGCACCCCAGACAATTATGGTGCCCCCTCCACTGTGGCGCGTAGAAAACATCTCAGATGGGATCTGCTTGTCATGGCAGTAACGTTGGAAACCATCAGGACCATAAAGGTTAGTTGTCCCATGTTTGGTGCTCTCTTGCAAAGTCCAAACGAGCAGTTCTGTGGCGTTCAAGGAGATGAGGTCTTTGAAGAAGTTTTTTGTTTTTGAAGCCCTTCAGTCTCAGATGCCGTTTGATGGTTATGGGGCTGCAGTCAGCACCAGTAAGGGCCTTAACTTGGGTCGAGGATCGTCCAGTGTCTTGACAGACCGACTCAGTGCTGGTGAAATTTTTTGGGGTCTTCCACTTGACTTTTTTGTTCCATAACCCTCAGGATCATTTAAGAAATTCCAAATGACTGTCTTACTGCGTCCCACCTCAGCAGCGATAGCACACTGTGAGAGACCCTGCTATGCAGTTCAACAACCCGACCATGTTCAAAAAGGGAGAGTTTTTTTGCCTTTGCCATCACAACGTGTGACTACCTGACAGAAAATGACAATGAATCCACATCTTTGCACAGATTTGGCCTTTTAAAGGCATGTGGTCCTAAACTTTTGATTAGCTGAAAAACAGCCTGTTTCAGTTTATACATTGTTTTCATTAAATTGAATGCTCAAAAATTTTTTGTCTGACTCCCATTTCTTCTTGTTGCATGTTGAAGCTCTACTTGGAACCTTGTTAAGATCCAACAATGTAAAATATGATTTTTTTGCCATTTTTCAAGTGGTCTTAAACTTTTGATCAGGACTGTAGTACTATACTTTTGAAAATTAAATACAATCTATTGTATTGCCTGTTTCCCCAGCATGCGGCTCTCAGCCCTCTAGCATGGCACAAAGCCTCAGATCCCAGGCCCCTCGTCGCTTTTCATATGAACCCCCTCCCCTTTCACCCCTCTGGCCCGCCCTAGGTTCTCCAGCGCCAGCGCCGTTCACAAGATTCGCCGCTCCTGCACACTTTATTACCCATTCTGGCACATGCGCATTAAACGCTCTTGAGCCTCTGCCCATAATGGGGAATGAAGTGCGCAGGCACGGGGAATGAAGTGCGCAGGCACGGCGAATCTTGTGAACGGCGCTGGAGCTTGATTTCAGAAGAACCTAGGGCGGGCCAGAGGGGTGAAAGGGGAGGGGTTTCTTATGAAAAGTGACGAGGGGCCTGGGCACCAGCCGCTTGAACGCCGCCCCAGGGCACCTTCATAACCTAATTAACATATTAAATGAAAGTGTTTTGTAGCGAAAATAAGCGACTGACAGCTGTACAGTAAGTAGCATTCCAATATGGGGACTATAATGCAGATCATGGTGTTAGTGTTATATAATGGTCAGTTTAGGTGAAAGACTCCCTCTTAAACTCCGGTCCAGTATTTGACCTCACCTGGCTGGAAACCAGCCCAGCCGCACATGCTGGGAGATGAATACCTGCCTTGTCAGACACAGCCCCTCACTGTGTCACAGTGTATAGTTAAGATAACAGTATCATTATTTTGATAGGCCTAGATAAAGTTGTCCTCAGAAGGGCAATATACTGATTAGTGTAATGTGTAATGATCTAATTGAGTCATTACATTAGGACTCTCTGGTCGCAGTGAATGGTCGGAGGAGAAAGTTAAGTGAGACAGTTTGACATGCTAAAAGTCCAAAGAGGAAGTTAAAGAGCCAGGGACAGAAACTAGGATACATGGAGTGACCTCAAAAAATGATATCCAGAAAACCATCCACCTGATTTATAAAAAAAATATTACATAGAACAATCACATGTAGGTTGACAATATGTGATAAAAAATTTTTATGGAAGTGTGCAGCTGACAGACACCTCCATGTTATAAGATGGTGCAGAGTACATCCTGTGATTTTAGATATATTTGGATTAGTGCTACTCTTCCCTCTCCTATTATTGCATTGTTAGCATTTCTTTACTTATTGGCAATTTTTAGATTTTGGGCGAAAACTCTCTTTAAGGGTCAACACTATGCTTCCAGACAATATATTAAAATATCATAAGGAAGAATCATCTACTGATTAACATACTACAAAACAGTTATCCAAACTAGACAAAGAATTGTCAAATGGGCCTAGAAATATAAAAGAGTTTTCTAAGAGTAGAATATTGATTACTTATCCTCAGAATAGGTCATCAATATTTGATTGGTGGGGGTCTGACGCCCAGCAGTCCCGGCGATCAGCTGTTTGAGGCTGTGGCGATGCAGTCTCTTCCTAGGCCAGTGACGTTATGTTCATTGGTCACATGGCCTATGTACAGTGAATTGGCCTGGGCTGCAATACCAAGCAGATCCACTATACAGTGTGTGGCACTGTCCTTGGTATGAGGTTGCAGATAATCATCTGGACTGCTGGGCGTTGGACCACCAACAATCAGATATTGATGACTTATCTTGAGGATAGGTCATCATTATTCTACGCCCAGAAAAAAATGCTTTAAAATAAATACAGATGTAAAAATTCCATTTGTACAATGTAGAACAAACCACTACCGGTATCTGAATTTATAGTGCTCCTTAGCATAAGATTGCTGACAGAGCACAGTTTACAGTGTCCCACAGTGTGCCTATTACAATGCCAGACAATGTGTAGATTACAGTGTTACACAGGTTGCCCATTAGACATGGCATATATTAAAGTAGCGCTAGGTTCAGTGCCAGCCAATGTACAGATTAGTCTCAGACAGGTCCCTATTTACAGTTCCACAGAATGTGTAAATTACAGCACAATGTTAGACTATCCGAAGTTACAGCTTTTCTTCTTTTTTAATCTTGGGAAGTGCGAACTAGTGATATAATATAAGTATATTGTTTTCTGTTTGACTTCATTTCTGTTCTATATTAGGTTTTATTTTTGGTAATTTTGTTGCTATTTATGTGCATTTTAGAAGCAACAGATGAAAGTGAGTCTGGACCATCTACAGAATCTGGTAAATCATTTGGCTTAGTTTTTAAATACCGTATTACAGGAATAGCAGAGAAATAAATGTGACGGTAGTGACAAGTTATATCTAACCCAGTGAGGAAGTGATCTCCAGCAGTTCCAGCAACCCTAGGAGTGCTTTGTGGTTTTGACGCAGAGAACTCTGAAGCCTGGTCAGGGCCCCCATATCACACACAGAAGGACCAGGATCCTTTGGGCACACAACTAGAGAGCACCACAAATTGCAGAAGCCCCAGAGCCACCCTCTGGAGCTTTACATCAGAGGACACCCGAACCTACACTCTGCAGAACATAAGCATTGTAAAGAGTGCATGCAGAGCATCTCCCCATGGCGTCTCTGCCACCACTAGGCTCAGAATGTATGCATCTTTTTTAAATTATGAATTATTACTTCCAGAAAAAAGACCCTACAGCACGGCCTAACATGCATGAGTTTGGCTATAGCTTTTTTTTAGCAGTGAAAAAATGTCAAAATAAGCGCAAGCTTTTTACCACTTGCGGTTTTTGGTGCATTTTTTTTTTCTAGCATTTTTGCAAACAGTGGCCCAGATTTAGTAATCCTGTAAATTTAGGCTGCCTAGACCTGCACCAGATTTATCACAGAGGCTCAGGCACGGTGGTGAATCTAGTACAGAGATAAACACTTCTGTCTAACTCTATGCCAACTGTTCAGGTGATGCTATGGAGGCTCGTCCCCGTCCCCGCCTGCCATTGGCTCGTTCCACCCCCAACACAGGATGTTTTCATCTGTGTGCAGGGAGAAGCGGCAGAGGTGGTGCGGGGACCAGGAGCGGCACCAGGATCGGGGACTGGGGTAAGTATATTCCATGTGGGGTGCCCGGCACACGAGGGGACATTTTATACTCTTGGAGAACCCCTTTAAGGGCAGAGCAGGCTGAAGGGCAGCTACTTTACAGGTCATTAGCCCATAGTTAGGCTGGGTTCACATCTGCACTTTCAGTTCCAGCAGTCTGTTCCGGCAGAGGAACAGACTGACGGAAATCACTGTATCTGGTATACATGCCGGTTTTTGGCCGGACAAAAAATACTACGGGCTGGATCCCATTACAGTGAGGGAGCATCCAGCGGTGCACTGTGGTATCCGGCTATGCCGTATACAGTGAACTATGGTAGTCTGTTCCTCCGCCGGAACAGAGTGCCGTAATTAAAGGTGTAGATGTGAACCCAGCTTTAGCCTACTGATCTTTGGGCACCCTTGGATCTGCTGTTTTGGCAGTAGCTCGGGTGCTGTAAACACAAAGCTCTGTCCATTGCAGGGGTGTTGCTAGGGTCTCAAAAGATCCGGGGCCCAAGCCTCAATGCATAAGGCCCAATTCTCTAAGTCGACACCCCCCCGCCCGCCTTTCTCTCACACTGCATTGTACTATATTTGCAGTACAGCAGCACATACCTGTCACATCCAGTGCCTACCAGGTGACGTCTCCTAGATCTTCTCTGTCATTATCTTCTCTATTCAGTCCGGACAACTTCTTTCAGCCGCGCCTCGTCTCTGCAGAGTGTGACACACAGACATCTTCCTCACTTTTCTATCATCATCCCCAAACCTGGAGTCCCAGCACTGTTATCCTGCTGCTCACTGTGCCCCTCAATACCCCCAAATACTATCCTGAAGAAATATCAGTGCTCCCCATGGTAATAGTGTTCCTCAAAGTCCCACCAATAGTAATTCCCTTCAAGAATGCCTTCATTAGTAATACTGCCCCCTACAGTTCCCCCAACTGTAATAATGCTCCACAACAGTGCCCCCCTTAGTAGAAGAGCCCCCCAGTATTAATAATGCTCTCACAGTGCCCGCAGTAGAAATAAGGCCCGCTATTGTTCCCCCAGTGGTAATAAAGCTATCTACAGACCCCTCAGTAGTAATAAGGCCCCCCTAGTGTTCTTAGTAAAAATAAGGTGGATCTATAAGTCCCTCCTATAGAGACCCCAGTAGTAATAAGAACGCCTAATATCCCCTGGATTTAAAATGCCCCTACAGTCCCCCAGTATCTTTACTGCCCCCTACTGTTATAATGCTCACCCTGAAGTGTTCCCAGTATTTATATTGCCCCCTACTGTTATAATGCTTGCCCTGAAGTGCCACCAGTATTTAATATGCTCCCTCCAGTGCTCCCTGTAGTTATATTCCTCCCTCAACCATACAGTCCCATGCAAATAACATTACACCATCTCTCCTGCCCCCTCCAAAATACAGTCCCATGTAAATAACATCACTCCCCTCCCTTCAGCCCCTCCAGTATACAGCCCCATGTAAATAACACTATTTCCCTCCGCCGTAGAGTTCCATGTAAATAACATCACACCATCTCTCCAGCCCCCTCCATATACAGTCCAATTTAAATAACATCCTTCTCTATCTACAGCTTCATCCAAAATACAGTCTTATGTAAATAACATTACTTCCCTCCCTTCAGCCCCTCCAGTATACAGTCCCATGTAAATAACATCACCCCCTCCCAATCCGCCTTCAACATACAGTCCCATGTAAATAATATCCCCCCCCTCCCCAGCCACCTTCAACATGCCATCCCATGTTAACATCACCCCCTCACATCATCGCAGGTCCTTTAGCTTCTCCAGGGCATTAGGTGCAATTGTATTGCTGTCTTGAGGACTGCAATAAGGAGATTTTTTGTGAAACTCGCCTGTAAAATCTTTTTCTTGACTTTTCCATTGGGGGACACAGACCATGGGTATAGCTTAGAGGTATTAGTAGGAGGGACACTATGCAAATACAAAAGAGCTCCTCCTCCTCGGGCTATACCCCCCAGACTCCACCAGGAGGAACTCAGGCGTTGCAAAAGCAGTAGGAGAAGGAGAAAGAAAAAATATGGAAACCATTGGACCAAGCCATGAGGTCCGACCACAAACAGAAACTGAACTGAAGACCCCTCCTGCAACAGGCAGAATGGGTGGGAGCTGTGTCCCCCAATGGAAAAGTCGAGAAAAAGATTTTACAGGTGAGTTTCACAAAAAATCTCCTTTTCTCGTACTTTTATCCATTGGGGGACACAGACCATGGGACGTCCTAAAGCAGTCCATGGGGTGGGAAAAAAATTACAGCACCGCCAGGAGGAATGTCCAACGGTCAAACAGGAATCACAGCCTGCAAAACCCTGCGGCCAAAGAACAGCATCAGCCGAAGTCAGTGAATACAACTGATAGAACTTCGTAAAGGCATGTAAGGATGACCAGGTGGCCGCCTTACACAGCTGAGATGCATGGGGTACAATTGCGCCTTGCCCAGGAAGCCCCCACCGCCTTAGTGGAGTGAGCGGTAATCCAAGCCGGGGGAACCCTACCACGAGCGCGATAAGCCGCGGAAATAGCCGAGCGGATCCATCGCGCCACAGTGACCTTGGAGGCCGCCAGACCCCTACGAGGTCCCTCGGGAATCACAAGGAGGGAATCCGAACGGCGGACGGAAGCGGAAGCCGCGAGATACCCTTCAGGGCCAGTACGACTTCCAGGGAAGGTAGAGCGCGTTCCATGTGGTTTGCCGGGGAAGGGCAAAAGGAGGACAGAACAAGATCCTCGTTAAGGTGGAAGGGAGAGACCACCTTGGGCAAAAAGAAGGGAACCGGACGGAGCACAACCTCGTCCTGGAAAATAAACAGAAAAAGGCTCCTGGCCGGAAGAGCGGTCAGCCCCAACACCCGTCTGATGGAAGTTATGGCCACAAGGAAGACCACCTTCCAGGTGAGAAAAGTCAGGGAGACCTTACTCAGAGGCTCGAAGGGGGCCATCTGCAGAGAGAGCAGGACCAAATGAAGATCCTAAGGAGGCCAGGGGGGAACATACGGGGGAATCAAAAGTGCCATCCCCTGAAGAAAGGTCTTCACAGGACCCATAAGAGCAAGGGACTTCTGAAAGAAGACGGCCAGCGCCGAAACCTGACCTTTCAGGGAACTCAACGACAGTCCCATCTCAAGCCCGGACTGAAGAAAACGACAGCACCATCGGGATGGAAAAACGAAGGGGAGGGAACCCCGAGTTCTCACAAAAAGTCAGGAAGGCCCTCCAGGTACGATAGTAAATCCTGGAGGAAGCCGGCTTCCTCGCACTGACAATGGTTCTAATCACTGAATCCGAGAACCCCCTCTTCTTCAGGATGGTGGTTCCAACAGCCACGCCGTCAAACGAAGAGACCGCAAATTCCAGTGGAAGAGCGGGCCCTGAGACAGTAGATCCCTTCTGTCGGGAAGAGGCCATGGTGCATCCGCCAACATCCGAGCCACGCCAGAGAACCACGCACGGCGAGGCCACTCTGGGGTGATGACAACGGTCGGAATCTCTTCCGCCTCGATCTTGCGTATGTAGTAGAGAAAGCGGAGGGAAGACATAGAGGATACTGAAGTCCTGCCATGGAGACACCAGGGCGTCCACCCCGTACGCCTTCGGCCTTCGGATCCCGGGAACGAGCCAGGAACACCGGGAGCTTGTTGTTGAGCCTGGACGCCATCAAGTCCACATCCGGACGGCCCCATCTGTGGCAGATTTCTTTGAATACATCTGGATTCAGAGACCACTTGCCTGGAAAGTCCGCTGTCCAGTTGTCCACTCCTGGAATGTAAACTGCTGACAACACCAGAACGTGCAACTCCGCCCACGTCAGAATTCTCGTCACCTCCTGCACCACCATCCGGCTGCGGGTCCCGCCCTGATGGTTGATGTAGACCACAGTCGTGGCACTGTCCGATTGGATCCTCATCGGGAGGCCCACCAGGAGAGGAGTCCAATGGGAGAGGGAGTGGAAAATCGCCCTCAGCTCCAGAATGTTGATCTGAAGGCGTAATTCCGCCGCCGACCAAACCCCCTGAACCGTGTGAGACTGGAGAACGCCGCCCCAACCCTGGAGGCTGGCATCGGTGGTGATGATCGTCCAGGAGAATGGGAGAAAAGATCTCCCCGACCTCAGGTTCATTGGGGACAGCCACCAAGGGGGAGCTGCCCGAACCCGCTGAGACAAGCAGATGCTATCGTCCAGACCCCGAAAGGCCTTGTCCCAGAGGGAAAGGATCTCCTGTTGCCACAGGCGAGTGTGAAACTGGGCATATGGAACGGCCTTGAAAGAGGCTACCATAAGACCCAGGACCCACATGCATTCCCGTATGGAGAGGCACGGGGAGCGCAGCATATGCGACACTGCCCCCTGGATCTGGAAGGACTTGAAGGCTGGCAGGAATACTCTGGCAGTCGAGGTGTCCAAAATCATCCCCAGGAAGGAGAGCTTCTGGGACGGGAAGTTAGGGAAATGTATCAGCCAGCCGAACTGTTCCAGAGTCTGAACAGTGATCCGGACGCTGTCCTCGGCCTGCGGTAGAGAGGGGGCCTTTATCAGGATATCGTCCAGACAGGGCAGCAAAGGAATGCCCCTGGTACGAAGAAGCGCCATGAGCGGTCCAGGATCTTGGTAAAGACCCGAGGGGTGGTCGCTAACCCGAAGAAAGGGTGACAAACTGATAGTGTTGGCCCCCAATGGCGAAGCGCAGGAATCGTTGGTGGGACGGGACATGCAGATAGGCTCAGGAGCAGCAGGGCGGGCTGACTGGGCCATCCAGCGCCAGGAAGGCTGGTTTGAAGGAGAGCCTCTTTGCGGACGACCTGAGCCCCCCGGCGGAGGAAGCAGGTGACATCCTACCAGACGAGAAACGGCGAAAGGCATGCAGAGATGAACTGGTCAGCTGATCCCTATAAGGTCTGGAAACCCCAAAGAGTAGATAGCGAGGGAACGTTTGGTGGAGGTGTCGGCGTCCAACACCTTTAATCAGACCTCTCTGCGCTGAATGACAGAGATGGCTAACATGCGGGCAAAGAGAAAAGCAATGTCCCTAGAAGCTTCGCAAAGAAGCTTAGAAGCCTGAGACGTCTGGAGAACCAAATCCAGTGTGTCAGTAGACGCATCTTGTTCCGCCAGTTCTTGGTGGTGGCACTGTAACCACACCGAGATAGCACTGGCCACCCCTGCTGAGTCAAAGGCAGGTCGCAGGGACGCACCTGCCAGTGAAAAATGGACCTGGAAAGAGAGTCTATACGCCTGTCTACAGCGTCCTGCAAAGAGGAACTGTCTAAGACAGGGAGGGCCGTATAATTGGCAACCTCGACCTCTAGTCCGGCGACTGGGGGATCCACCTTAGGGGGAGGAGACACCACTCCTCGCCGTCAGCAGGGAAAGTATAAAGTATATTCATGCGTTTGGTGGCCGAGAACCTTGTTAGGACGGCCCCATGTCCTGGATATGACCGCGGAAAATCCTTCATGGACCGGGAACACGGTAGTCTCCGACTCCCTGGACGGAAAAAGGGGGGAACTCCTGACCAGTGGAAGGAGGAGAATCCCCTTGGAGAATAAAGGTGTCTCGGACAGTCGCCACTAAGTCAGCCACCATGGTGGAGAGCTTAGGAGAGGGGTCCCGCTCAATGACCTGGTCAGAGCCGGACAATTCCCCTTCAGACCTGCGCTCCCTAAGGGGAGGGGGAGTTGTCCGAATGCGCCTCAGGCGAGGGGGGGGGAGATGGAGTCATCCGAGGTGGGATGCTGCCGCTCACGCTGCCTCTTCGTAGTCAGGCGCCCACTGTGGGAACCTCTGAGAGTAGATGGAGTGGTTAGCGCCACAGGATTAAAGGACATGGCTGCCTTGGCGACTAAGACCAAATCAGCGGCCGCACTGGACATGGCAGATGCCCAAGCGGGGACCGCAGGCTCCCAGGGACGAGGGGGGGCGGGAGGTCTTTGGAAACCCAGATGGGTACCGCTGTCTTCGTAGAGAGGCAGGATTGCGTCATGCAGAGGGAGGACTGGGCTGAGCAAGAGACGGAGGAGATCCTGTCCAGGGGCAGGGCACAAGAGACAGGCGACAGAAAAAAGGGTTGAATGGCACACCTGACAGGACCCCGGTGGGGCATGAGAAATGGCTATGGCAGACTAAGGGGAGACCCCAGAGACCTCCCTCATCTTTTTAAAAACGTTATCTCCACACCTGCTTTAGCTTAGCAGCCAGATCTGATAAAGCCCAACTGTATCTGTCACAGGCCAGGAGTGGATTATGCACAAACTCATGACCCGCACACATCAAAGGAAAGGCATTTATCCACACAGCTTAGAAGCTGTCTTAATGGCTGACAAATACTGAAATGTGCCACCACTCAGGAGATCCCTTCAGTCACAGCAGAAGAGGACCTCCGGCAGAGAGGAGCAGGGGAAGTCACGCGAGAGTTCGGCACTGCACGGCCGAACACAGCGGGGAGGAAGCGCCAGAGCGGAACAGAGGCTCCGCCCCCCGGATGCATCATAATGGCACGAAAAGAGCGCGCGCCGTATGAAAAATGGACCCGTCACCACCAAGGCCCCTTCACATGTATCGGGGGCTAATGTCCCTGGTGTAGGAAGGAAAGAGCCGGCGCTGTCGCAGTGAGTACCACCGCTGAACTCTGTGGTGCGTCCCCTGCCCTGGAGGAAAAAGAGCGATGCCGGCAAGTGCCACGCATAGCATGCCAGATGCCTTTGAGCCCCTAATAAAGAGCCAATATGTGCCCCTAATAAAGAGCCCCAACGTGCCCCCAGAAGGACTCCTATCTCTGCAGTTCACCCAGACAGCCTCAGGAGTAATGAGGATGGAGAGAGGGAGGAAGGAGGGAGGGGAGGGGGGGGGATGGCAGGGATGCAGGCAATACTCATCTGCTCCTGCAGTCTTCTCCCTCGACTCCAGGACCAGCAGGGATGCACCTCTTCAGACTTCTGACTCCTTGCCCAGGAGTGCAGTGCTCTGGTGGAGGGTGGCAGCAGGTGACCCAGTGGCTGGTGGGATACCGGAGCTGCAGGTCGAGCCCGGATCCACTTGTCTTCTTTGGGAGGCAATGGAGGCAGCCAGGCAGCGTCCCAAAGACGGCGGCGGGCACTCCACGGGGGACCAGGAAGGCGCTATGCCGACCTGTGTCCCCATCTAGAAAGAAAATAACAAACCGGAGTAGAGATATTAATTGTGTCAACCTCCTTCACCGGACACTAAGCAAAGACTGAGTTCCTCCTGGTGGTATAGCCCGAGGCGGAGGAGCTCTTTTGTATTTGCATAGTGTCCCTCCTACTAATACCTCTAAGCTATACCTATGGTCTGTGTCCCCCAATGGATAAAAGTACGAGAAATAGTTGTATCTAGCTGGCAGGCAGGACATTCGGTGCCTGGGACAAAACATTTGGGGCCCAGGCCCTGAATGTTTTAACCTAGCAACACCCCTGGTCCATTGAGTAGAGGTTGGAGCTGGTTACTGCAGAGCTGCTCCGATTGAAGTGAATGAAACAGCATTATAGTTCCGTCTCCTACATCTGGTGCTAGAGCTACTCTGAACCGATCAGTAGGGGTGTGGGATTTCGAACACTTGCCAATCAGACAATGATGTCCTATCTTAAGGATAGGCCAGAAATTATAAAGTCTTGTACAACCCTTTTAAAGACTGACAAGTCTCCTACAAGTTATACAATATCCCACCACTTTCAAAACGAGGAAGGGTCTAAATACGAGGATCAGGAAACTACATCACTGTTTATACCTGATCACCAGGATGAGCTGAGTTGAGTCCCTATCATTGTCAAACTGCATTCTAATTTGAGAAAAATGCAGCCTTAAAAATCCCCCTGTAGACCTAGTGACTGTAGATCTGAAGTTAGGACAGCAGCAGAGCAAAGAAGATCATGGCTGAATTTTAAATGGACCTGTAAATATATGTTTCTCCAGATACATCACTGTTGCAGAAAAATGAAGTAGCAAAGTGAACCTTCTGCTTCTGTTTTCATTATTTACAGGTAAACCTGACAGGATTCATACAGCGGAACCAGAAGCAAAAGGTATTTGACTCTACACAAAATGCTGGACATTCATTAAGGCCTCATGTACACAACCATATTTTTCATTTGTGTGCTTCCTGCATTTTTTGTGGGTAGCACATTGACCCATTAATTTCTATAGGTCATGCTCACATTTGTATTTTTGTTGGTCCATATGGCCATTCCAGAAATTATATAACATGTTCATATTCTATTCTTACAAGAGGTATTAGTATTATACTATTATTATACTCACATATATATAACGCTTTACAGACTTTAGCATCACTCTGTCCCCAATAGAGCTCACAATCTAAGTTCCCTGTCAGTATGTCTTTGGAGTGTGGGAGGAAATTGGAGTATCCACAAACACAGGGAGAACATACAAACTCCATGGAGATGTTGTACTTGGTTGGATTTAAACCCAGGACCCCAGCACTGCAAGCCAACAGTGCTAACCACTGAGCCACCTTGCTGCCCATACCAGTACATCTCCTGTACGCACCGGTCACCATATTTATCAGCAGGGTGCAAAAAAATGTAAGATCTCATGGAACTAAATTACTTGATGAAAATTACACACTGCTGTTCATTAGCAGAATTTAAAAATGTCCTGTTACATCTATGTGCAGTGACAGCCATGAAAGAGATACAATACATTATACATTACAGAGCACTTACATGGTTTTCTATTCTTTTTAGATCTAAGAGTTGAATGCAATATAAAACAGGAGTCAGACCCAACGTGGTGAAGGTTTCAAGAGTAAGCTTTGTATTTTTGCTGTATTTTTTGTATGTGTTTATCCCCTTTCACACAAGGGTGAGTTTGGTGTGGGTATGGCATAGCTAGAAAAGGCTGGTTAAACGTCAATGAATCCCCCACCACGTGGCATAATTTATGAATTATTCTTTGGGTTGGTACAATTACACCAAATTATTATTATTTTTTTCCACATGTTACTACTTTTGTACAATAATAGCACATTTCATGGAAACAAGGACGGGATAGGGACAGCATAAAATGAAAACTTTTTGGATGTTTGTGTGGTACAAGTGTTGGTGCATCTTATTTTACACCATGATCCAGATGCGTGTAAACAGCTGGGTCGTGGCATCAATAAATGGCCCAATTAGGTGCAGAATGTGTGATTAGATGGTCAAGTGCTAATTTTTTCACTCTTTTTCAGAAAAAGACCCCACACCCACATGTGACAATCAAAGAGCAAATTTACTCTAAGATTGATGGGGAACAGAAGATAACATGCATAGAAGTCCTCCCCCTGGGATCATGTACAATAATTACACAGGGAGAGGAGGATATATATGTCTTTCTTGTCCTTGCAGCCTGTCAGCACATGTGCTATTGTCCCCTCCTCCTCCACACTTCTTGAACCTGCTCTATCTCAGACTGTAAAGACGCTAGAGATATGGCAATCAAATAGCCAGAGAGAGAGAGAGAGCCTGTAGAAACTGGGTCAGGAGTAAGATCCGCAATACCTGCTGATCTCATTTCTGACCTGGTTTTTAAAGGCTGGTTAAATTACAGCAGGTTAAATTAGCTCTATCTTCCCACTTCAGTCAGTTATGGTTTCAGCTTCTGAAAGGGAAAATTACTGCATGGGCTGATAGCCCTGATGTTGTGGCACAGTAGTAGCTGCTATAGCAGGTACAGCAGTAGTTCTGCCCCTGTTGAGGGATGTAAAAAATTAATAATTTGGGTATTTTGATATTCAGCGGTTTTGTATTTGATTAAAGGCTATGTATACCTTCAGGGATATTTTTATGATTGTATTTTACTCATTTTGGACTGAAAATCATTTTTCAATTGGTCTTTATTAAAAATATTCAGCAGTTTTTTTTATACAGGCTTAACTTCGGCCTAGCTATGAGAATCATACTTTCAATTTGTGCCATCTAATAACCCTTACTTCAAAGTTACTACTAGCTTAAAAACACTTATTTAAGCCACATTCCACCAACTGAGCTGCCTGATTGAACACATTAAAAACACAGAGCATACTATTAGAGAATCTCCAGACTATAAAGAGAGAGGGGCTCAACAATTTTTTATAAAGACTAATTGAATTTTTTTTTTTATCTCAAAATGAGTACAGCAATAAAACATTTTAAAAATTGCTTCCAAAGGTGTTCATAGCCTTTAGGTTTGGAATTAAGATAAAAAATATATACGGTATTGCAGTATTTTGTTATGAAGTGAATCATAATGGAAGTGCATGATAGACCCGTAACCTTGCTTGTAGGTTTTTATAATACGCAGAATGCTGCAGGAAGTATTTTAATAAATTAAACAGGATGGAAAACATAAGAAAACATTTATATAGTTAATTTGTAATCTGAAGAGATGAACATTGAAATGAAGCACAAAGTTTTGTAGTGAAATGACAGGCGAAACTCCTATATAGGTCATATTTTAAAACAAAAAAGTCTTATTTCTCTTAAAGTCAGTGATTAGAGTAAAATAAAAGAAACAAAACAATATATAAAAACACATATACCTGTTTATTCCTATTGTTATTTTAAAACCCAATATGATCAACATATATCTCAAAAGGTTCCTATATTTTTCATACAAGACCTTCAATAAACCTTAAAATATAAACTTAAAATGGCCAATTTAGTAAATTGCTCATGTTGTAATTGAATTTAGATGATATACAGTCTCGGTCCCTCTCTTAGTTCCTTGTGCAGAGCTCACGCACTATTTGGAACAAAGTTGTACTCCACAGCGGTATTACAAATTTTTGCAAGATCTCTCATGTGTTGTTATCTTGAGGCCTCTTTCATACTTGCGTTGTCCGGATCCGGCGTGTACGCCACTTGCCGGAATTACACGCCGGATCCGGAAAAACGCAAGTGTACTGAAAGCATTTGAAGACGGATCCGTCCTCAAAATGCTTTCAGTGTTACTATGGCACCCAGGACGCTATTAAAGTCCTGGTTGCCATAGTAGGAGTGGGGAGCGGTATACTTACAGTCTGCGCGGCTCCCGGGGCGCTCCAAAGTGACGTCAGAGCGCCCCATGCGCATGGATGACGTGCCATGCGATCACGTCATCCATGTGCGTGGGGCGCCCTGACGGCACTCTGGAGCACCCCGGGAGCCGCACGGACGGTAAGTATGCTGCTCCCCCGCTCCCCGCCACACTTTACCATGGCTGCCAGGACTTTAGCGTCCCGGCAGCCATGGTAACCATTCAGAAAAAGCTAAACGTCGGATCCGGCAATGCGCCGAAACGACGTTTAGCTTAAGGCCGGATCCGGATCAATGCCTTTCAATGGGCATTAATTCCGGATCCGGCCTTGCGGCAAGTCTTCAGGATTTTTGGGCGGAGCAAAAAGCGCAGCATGCTGCGGTATTTTCTACGGCCAAAAAACGTTTTGGTCCTGAACTGAAGACATCCTGATGCATCCTGAGCGGATTTCTCTCCATTCAGAATGCATTAAGATAAAACTGATCAGGATTCTTCCGGCATAGAGCCCCGACGACGGAACTCTATGCCGGAAGAAAAGAACGCAGGTGTGAAAGAGCCCTAATACATTAATTTTATAACAAGACACAGAGGCTCGTATTGCATCACTTTTTTTTTACTGAATTTCAAAGCAGCAAAGAATTAACATAAAAAATCAAGGCCAAACCCCCAAATAACCCCTCCCATAAACCAGTCCATAAATAGGCCCTCTCTCCACATATCTTCCTCTTTCTTTGCTGCTGCCCAGCAGATAAGTGTCTCTTTATTTCGCTTAGTGAAGTTATTTTTGTTAATGTATTAATATTAGAAGGGTTCAGATCTTATAGTCTTATGATGTAATACCCTTGGTCTTAATAATCTAGTGATATATACTGTATCCTGATTCGTTTTGTCCTATTTCTGTTGTCTAGGGCAAAATTGTCCTTCCTTCATTCTAGTTTGATCGCATCTTTCTTCTGATCGATTTTCGCTTGTCCCTTTTCTACTATACATTTTTCACTTTTACCTTATCTTTTCTTTTCTTTGTCGCGGCGCCATTGCTCCTCTATCAGGTAAGCTTTAGCGCTTCTTGTCGTCCGAAATCTCGCGATCTCCGAGACTTCGGCGACATTCACATTTGGGGGGCGCGCCGGGCCCGAGATTCTCGGGCGCCATCTTGCTTACCCTCCTCTGGCTTCTTATTCAGCTGCCGGCAGCCGCCGGTTTCTAGGATTATATTACGGCCGCCATCTTTTTACTCCTTGGGTGTAGGGGGCGTTTCATATTTCCTCCCCCTCCACCCTCTATTCTGTTTCCGGTGTCGCCGTCCTCTGCACACCTGCATCGGTACCTGCACCTGCCTATTCTCTTAGATTCTCTGCTGTTATTTGTCTTGTTTGTCCAGGAGTGACTAACTCCTTATTATGTCTCTGCCCAGCGAACCCCCTTTGTCCCTTGTGAACCCTACCACCAGCTCCATTGAACCCCCTGCTGTTTCTAGCCTCAGTCATGCTGAGTCCCATGTACTGGATTTACAGCAATCCATTTCTACAGCTATTGCTAATGCCATGGGCAATATGTCCTCTATTATTTCCCAATCTGTTTCTCAAGCGCTTAGAGCACAAAACCCCGTCACTACCCCCACTGTTAACCCTACTCCTGTTACCTCCAGAATTGATTGTGTAGATGGCTTAGTTCCATCAAAAGACAACGTGCCTAGGTCACGTAAGAGAGCCTGCCCGCGCCAGGCGGAAAAAGCGCGCCCCTGGAAGTCCGCTCGGGCTCGTCCCGAATCTAGTTCTGACTCTGATATTGAGTCGAATGAGGAGATTTTGAGTGAGGATCATTATTCCTCTGATATAGACCTTGAGGGGGTCCGGGTGGCTGACGAGTTTACAGGATTCTCTCCTCCACATCCCCTAGCGCAGGTCCAGAAACTGGTGCCCCTGGTCCTGACTCCCTTATTGATCCGCAGGGTGAACCCCTGTTTGACCCTGACAGCCTTCACCACCGTTCCAGGACCAGAGGCAGCAGTCCTCCTTCTTCCCTTCCAGGGGTCAATCGTACTGTCCCAGAGGATTCAGAGGCTTTGTTGGTTCAAGACGTCCACTCGGTAAGTCCTCAAAACCTATGGTTTTCTTCCAGCCATTGTATCGGGGGCAGACTCCGACATTTTTTACCCGCTTGGAGCCGTATCACCTCCGATCCGTGGGTGCTGGCCGCGGTCCAAGGGTTCCAGATAGATCTGGTAGTTGCTCAGTTGTCCCTTCCGGAGCCTCATCCGCTGGTTTTGGCAGAACCGGCCCGGTCTTATATGGATCTAGAACTCCATTCCCTTATGGACAAAGGAGCGATAGAGAGAGCTCCTCCCTATACTGTCGGAATAATCAGCACTGTCTTTTTAGTAGAAAAGAAGGGAGGCCAATTCCGTCCAGTAATAAATTTACGGAGTCTGAACAGGTTTGTATGTTACCGCCTTTTTTAAAATGGAGGGAATTCATCTACTCAGGGACCTTCTTCTTCCAGGAGACTGGATGGCGAAGTTAGATCTGAAAGATGCCTACCTGACGGTGCCTGTCTCCCCCCCAGTCCAGACTGCTCCTCCAATTTCGCTGGTACGACCTCCTCTGGCAGTTCACGTGCCTACCGTTTGGCCTCTCGTCTGCCCCTTGGTGTTTTACCAAATTAATGAGACCAGTGGTAGCTTGGCTTCGCAGTCAGGGTATTCGTCTTGTGATCTATCTGGACGATATCCTCTTCATGGCTCAATCCCCATCAGAGCTTCTTTCTCACCTGCACTCTGCGATGTCTCTTATTACAGGTCTTGGGTTTGTCATAAACACCGAGAAATCCTGTCTACAGCCTTCCAGGTCGATAGAGTTTCTGGGTTTTGTGGTGAACTCCAACAAACTATCCCTATTCCTGCCGAGGACCAAAGTCAGGTCCATACGCAAGGAACTTCGTCACGCTTTGAAACTCCCTCAGTTGTCGCTTCGTCACCTGGCACGCATTATCGGTCTTCTCTCCTCCTCTATCCAGGCGATTTTCCCGGCTCCTCTTTACTATCGAGCATTGCAACGGCTCAAGATTGCCCACTTACAAGCGGGAGCATCCTATGCGGATCTGGTGACTCTGGATCGCGAGACGAGGGACGAACTTGCGTGGTGGATATCCAACCTCGATGCGTGGAACGGCAAGGCCATCGTGGGACCCCAACCCGATCTAATTGTGGAATCAGATGCCAGTCTCCTCGGCTGGGGTGCATACTGCAATGGGGTCTCCACCGGAGGTCCCTGGTCAGGCAACGAAACTCACCTTCACATAAACGCTCTGGAACTATTGGCAGGATCCTTTGCCATACGCAGCTTCACCAACGACAGGATATCAGTGTGCATCAGGCTCAGGATGGACAATGTGTCTGCCGTGCGTTATGTCAATGCCATGGGGGGCACCCATTCATCGATCCTGACCCATCTAGCGAAGGAGTTTTGGACCTTTTGCCTCGACAAGGGCTTCATGGTAATCGCGGAATATATTCCAGGACTTCGCAATACCTTTGCGGACTGGAGCTCTCGCCACTCTTCGGACTTCAGCGACTGGAGATTAGATTCAACGGTGTTCTCCTCCATCATGTCGATTTGGGGACCTCTATCTATAGATCTTTTTGCCTCTCGGTGGAACGCTCAGCTGCCGCGCTTCTACAGTTGGAGACCAGACCCTCTGTCGGAAGCTGTGGATGCCCTTCTACAGGATTGGTCGAGTCATCGAGCTTATGCCTTCCCTCCGTTTGCTCTCATCCCACGGGTGCTGTCGCAGGTTCGTCGTCAACAAGCAGACTTGGTGATGGTGGTTCCCTTTTGGCGAGCCCAATAGTGGTTCCCTCCACTCCTGGAACTTCTAGTGGAGGACCCCCGGCTTCTTCCATCGTTTCCGGATCTCCTTCGCGGACCCCGGGACCAACGTCATCCACTAGTGACAGACGGCTCTCTCACTCGCGTGCAGGGTTTTGGGGAACAGTGGAATGTCTTGGGCTTATCGGGGATGACTCATATCTTTTTGGAGAGCGCATGGGCTCCCAGCACCCAACGTGCTTATCAGTCAGCCTGGAGGCGCTGGTCTGATTGGTGCGTGGGGCGGAGTCTGGATCCCTTTTCGGCACCTGTGACGGACATGCTCGAGTTCCTGTCGTCTCTTTTTGATGAAGGTAAAGCCTATAGGTCCATTAACCTCTTCCGTTCTGCCATCTCTTCTCGCCACCAGGGTTTTGCGGGCTGCCCTGCAGGTCAGCATCCCTTGGTGTGTCGACTTCTTAAAGGATCTCGGTTATCTCGTCCACCCAGACCCCGTTTCACTAGCTCCTGGGATGCTATGCTGGTCCTTCGCTTTTTCTCGGCTTGGCCCCTCAATTCAGCTTTATCCCTCCGCCAAATTTCGGCAAAGCTGGTCACCCTGTTTTGCTTGATTTCCTGCAAAAGGGTTTCGGATGTGCGAGCCTTGGATTTTGATGCTTTATCTTTTACTCCTAGCGGGGTTTCCTTTAACATATCTCGCCGCACCAAAACTAACATCCGGTCGGTTTCCTACCCGGCCTTTCCGGATAACGTCTCCCTTTGCCCGGTGCAATGTTTGAAGGAGTATTTAGGACGCACGTCTGCCTTGCGTGATCCGGCTTCTCCGCAACTTTTCATTTCCTTCCGCAGACCTTTTCTTCCGGTCACTAGTATCACCCTATCCCGTTGGGTTAAGTAGATTTTATCTCAGGCCGGTGTTGATACGTCTATTTTCACGGCTCATTCGATTAGAGGAGCCTCTGCTACCTCCATGACTGTTGCCGGAGCCCGTTTGGAGGATGTCCTACGGTTGGCGGATTGGTCTAGAGCTTCAACGTTTAGGGAGTTTTACTTCAGGCCACCTCTTCATGCCTTTTCTACGATTATGTCGTCACTTTAAACTTGCAATACGAGCCTCCGTGTCTTGTTATCAAATTGCATGATTTTCCTATTTTATGACGTAAAGTCATGATTTTATTAAAGACACGGAGGCGAGTATTGCCCACATTTCTTTTCCCTCCCCTTTTATGTTTTATGTTTCTGATTTTCAGATGACCGTATTATATTTATATATTTTATATTTGAGGTTGTATTATATTTATATATTTTATATTTGATGTTCTATCGCCACATGATTGGATAGGATTTCAGTTTCTATGTATTACCTCGTCTATTCTGTTTGTTTCCTTAGGTTGATTTCTGGTTTTCACCCTGTGATGGTTCCAAGAAATTCTTAGTTCCTGTTGACCGCTGTTCTGGTTGAGTTCTGGTGTTCAGGTTCTAGTTCCATGGATCCCGGTCGGAGTTTGGTTGGAAGTGTTTTCGGTTCGGTTTTCGAGTATGGATCGGCTAGTCACATCAAAGAAAGAGGAAGATATGTGGAGAGAGGGCCAATTTATGGACTGGTTTATGGGAGGGGTTATTTGGGGGTTTGTCCTTGATTTTTTATGTTAATTCTTTGCTGCTGTGGAATTCAGTAAAGAAAGAGTGATGCAATACTCGCCTCCGTGTCTTTAATAAAATCATGACTTTACGTCATAAAATAGGAAAATCATGCAATTATCAAGCAGTAGTCTCGTTATTGCCACTTTCTGTGTTGTATTACCTCTTCACAAGACGGGTCAATACATAATGTGTTCATTCAATATTCCAATATTCATTCAATATGCCCGCACTTACTTCACCGCGCATGCGGGTTGAGAGTTCCACGACGCTGATTGTATTGAGGGCTGTTCAAGCGCAAGTTGTATTTAGTAGCATGCGATTTTTCCTACTGCCGCAGGTTCTTTATATCGCTGTGTTCAGATGTCTGGCTGTCTGCCACATCTGGCAGACATCTGAACACAGCAAGTGAAATAGTTTAGTAAGAAATGCATCTAGATCCCATAAATATGTATATATACCTATATGTATCTTTGATTTGAAGGGCTACATTCATCATCTCCCTATATTTACATAATCCTAATACTTTCTGCTTTATATTCCAGGGAGGTCTCTACAGTGAACAGACAATGCTAAGATATGAATGAATGTGAATTCTAGAAGATAACCTGTTTACAGAAATCATAAAATGAACCAATTTTTAACATAAACTGCATGTCACCTGTATATATTACAAATAACTTCTATTCATTGAAGGGATATTCCCATCTACACCTATTCAAAGAGAAGGGACTTGCAGCCATTTATATGGCGATGCATACACTTAAGATGGCAGTGCCCCTTTAAAGATGGTAATGTATACTGGGAGCACTTTGAGATAAAATCTCTAATTGAACTGTTACATTTTTCTTTCCATCACTGCATTTAAATATACTTTACCTATCCCATCCCATGTAATGTAATACACTACAACCAATAAATAGTTTTCTAAGAGCTGGGCTTCTCTTATTTCTCTATTAATTTGTTATTTTGTACCTTGTTTTTACTGATACAGCTCCCGATGTTTTTCATGAGTGGGCAACTACATCGAAAAGGGGATATTTGTACCCCAAAAAAATATCATGTTTTATTCTAGTTTGTATATGTTTTGTTTTCACACATTAAAGGAAGCAAAACCCCATATAAGTCCTTTATAGAAGTCTCAACCAAACAACCAAATACACTCATTGACAAAAAAATAACTTAACAATAAAGAAATATTAGATTGCTGCAAAGCTTGGAATGCAGTTATGTCTCAAGAAGATAAGTAAATGATTTCAGGTGTGGTCTGATTAGACACTGGACTTGGACACTTTTGGGTAGTGAACTTCTTGGTGAGAGATTGTTGACTGCTAGACATACCTCTTACATTTTGCCCAGTTGACAGACTTTGAGAGGGGGCGTATCGTTAGACAGAGAGAAGCAGGATGGTTGTTTTGACGAATTGCCCACCATCTGGCCATTCTGAAGTATCTGTTAGGAGCAGTGGTTAGGTGAGGGCATGCACAAACATACCACCAGTCGAGAGGATCATTTGATCTACTGACAAGCACCAGAAGCTCTCACAGTTCCGTTGTCCACCATCCAGATACAAGTCGCACCTTCATTACACACACCGGTCTCTGGCCTGACCATTTCCAGGCGCTTAGCTGAAAAAAAATTGATGTCATGGTGCCCATCACGTGTCCTGCTATTGACAGCAAGCCACCATCACCTTCATTTGCGGTGATGTAGTGAACAAGAAACCTGGACTGATATGGAGTGGACCTGTATCGTGTGTAGCAATGAATTCAGGTTCAAGTATGGAGGCCTCGTGGCAAGTTCTTCAATCCTGCCTTTGCTGTGGAGCAACACACTGCCCCAGTTGCTGGTATGATGATGTAGGGAGCCATCATATAGGACAGTCAGTCATCCGTGGTAGTGATAAGAGGGGCACTAACATTTCTGTATAAGTAGGAAAAAAATTCAAACAGACACACTCTAAAATATTGCAGAAAGCCTTCCCAGAATGGTGAAAACAGTTTTAGCTGCAAAGGGAAGGGCCAACTCCATATAAATGGGCTATGGATTTGGAATAATGTTTAAAAAAGCTCCTGTAGGTGTAATGTGTAGATACAGTGCCTTGCAAAAGAATTCACCCCCTTGACTTTTTTCATGTTTTGGTGCCTCACAACCTGGAATTAACAGGGATTGTTTGAGGATTTGCATCATTTAATTTACAGAACATGCCTATAACTTTGAAGATTTTTTTATTTTTATTGTGAAGCAAACAATAGGACAAAATAACAGAAAAAGTCAATGTGCATAACTATTCACCCCCCTAAAGTCAGCCATCTTTTGCGGCAATCACAGCTCCAAGTCGCTTTGGATAAGTCTCTATGAGCGTGCCACATCTTACCACTGGGATTTTTGCCCATTCCTCTTTACAAAATTGCTCCAGCTCCTTCAAGTTGGATGGTTTGCGTTTGTGAACAGCAATCTTTAAGTCTGACCACAGATTTTTCTATTGGATTGAGTTCTGGGCTTTGACTAGGCTATTCCAACACATTTACACGTTTCCCCTTAAACCACTCCAGTGTTGCTTTAGCAGTGTGTTTGGGTTCATTGTCCTGCTGGAAGGTGAACCTCTGTCCTAGCCTCAAATCACGCACAGAGTGATACAGGTTTTGCTCAAGAATATCCCTGTTTTTAGCACCATCTATCTTTCACTCAACTCTGACCAGTTTCCCAGTCCTGGCTGCTGAAAAACATCCCCACAGCATGATGTTGCCACCACCATGTTTCACTGTGGTGTTCTTTGGGTGATGTGATGTGTTGGGTTTGCGCCAGACATAGCGCTTTCTTTGATGTCCGAAAAGTTCAATTTTAGTCTCATCAGACCAGAGAACCTTCCTCAATACATTTTGGGAGTCTTCCACATGCCTTTTTGTTTTTTGCTGAAAGTAATGGCTTTCTTCTGGCCACTCTGCCATAAAGCCCAACTCTGTGGAGCGTACGGCTTATTGTCGTCCTATGTACAGATACTCCAGTCTCTGTTGCGGAACTCTGCAGCCCCTCCAGGGTTACCTTAGATCTCTGTGGTGCCTCTCTGATTAATGCCCTCCTTGCACGGTCCGTAGGTTTAGGTGGGCGGATGTCTCTTGGCAGGTCTGCTGTTGTGCCATGTTCTTTCTATTTTGTTATGACAGATTTGATGGTGCTCCTGGGGATCATCAAAGATTTGGATATTTTTTTTATAACCTAACCCTGACTTGTACTTCTTAACAACATTGTCCCTTACTTGTTTGGAGAGTTCCTTGGTCTATGTGGCAGTGTTTGGTTAGTGATGCTTCTTGCTTAGGTGTTGCAGCCTCTGGGGGCTTTCAAAAAAAAGGTGTGTATATGTAATGACAGATCATGTGACACTTAGATTGCACACAGATGGACATCATTTCACTAATTATGTGACTTCTGAAGGTAATTGTTGCACCAGAGCTTTTTACGGGCTTCCTAACAAAGGGCGTAAATACATACGCACATGCCAATTTTCTATTTCAAAACAATAGTTTTATTTATATATTTTTCTCATTTCACTTCACCAACTTAGACTATTGTGTTCTGATCCATCACATAAAATTCAGATTAACAAAACATTGAACTTAAGGCTGTAATGTAACAAAAGACGAAAAAAGTCAAGGGGGGTGAATACTTTTGCAAGGCACTGTAGATGTCCCATTACTTTAGTAGATTTTTATTTATTTTTTTCACCATGGCAAAATCCAGGCCCTAATAACTCCTACTTTGGCAAAAAATAAAATTGATATAGCAGATCTAAGGGTACTTTCACACTAGCAACAGGCACTTTGGGGGGGGGGGGGGAGGCGTCTTATGGGCCTCAGGGAAATGTTTGGGACTCAGGGATAGGCCAGGAAGTAACAGAAATAATCATTGTAGACCAGTATCTAATGTTAAGCAGCAAAAAAAAAAAAGGAGGGTGTGCATTAAATCTGTGAAGGTAACACAAGGCTATTACACTTCACAGCATTTGGCCAGATACCGAATTGCAGCACACTGCCAGGTCCAAAGGCTTTCCAGCCCCTGATCATATGCTGCTGCTTGCTAATGGGTCTGCGCTCCTGAAAGAAACGATGCACTTCTTGGCTGGATTGTTATATACAGGTCCTTCTCAAAAAATTAGCATATTGTGATAAAGTTCATTATTTTCTGTAATGTACTGATAAACATTAGACTTTCATATATTTTAGATTCATTACACACCAACTGAAGTAGTTCAAGCCTTTTATTGTTTTAATATTGATGATTTTGGCATACAGCTCATGAAAACCCAAATTTCCTATCTAAAAAAATTAGCATATTTCATCCGACCAATAAAAGAAAAGTGTTTTTAATACAAAAAAAGTCAACCTTCAAATAATTATGTTCAGTTCTGCACTCAATACTTGGTCGGGAATCCTTTTGCAGAAATGACCGCTTCAATGCGGCGTGGCATGGAGGCAATCAGCCTGTGGCACTGCTGAGGTGTTATGGAGGCCCAGGATGCTTCGATAGCGGCCTTAAGCTCATCCAGAGTGTTGGGTCTTGCGTCTCTCAACTTTCTCTTCCCAATATCCCACAGATTCTCTATGGGGTTCAGGTCAGGAGAGTTGGCAGGCCAATTGAGCACAGTAATACCATAGTCAGTAAACCATTTACCAGTGGTTTTGGCACTGTGAGCAGGTGCCAGGTCGTGCTGAAAAATGAAATCTTCATCTCCATAAAGCTTTTCAGCAGATGGAAGCATGAAGTGCTCCAAAATCTCCTGATAGCTAGCTGCATTGACCCTGCCCTTGATAAAACACAGTGGACCAACACCAGCAGCTGACATGGCACCCCAGACCATCACTGACTGTGGTTACTTGACACTGGACTTCAGGCATTTTGGCATTTCCCTCTCCCCAGTCTTCCTCCAGACTCTGGCACCTTGATTTCCGAATGACATGCAACAGTCCAGTGCTGCTTCTCAGTAGCCCAGGTCAGGCGCTTCTGCCGCTGTTTCTGGTTCAAAAGTGGCTTGACCTGGGGAATGCGGCACCTGTAGCCAATTTCCTGCACACGCCTGCACACGCCTGTACACGGTGGCTCTGGATGTTTCTACTCCAGACTCAGTCCACTGCTTCCGCAGGTCCCCCAAGGTCTGGAATCGGTCCTTCTCCACAATCTTCCTCAGGGTCCGGTCACCTCTTCTCGTTGTGCAGCGTTTTCTGCCACACTTTTTCCTTCCCACTGAGGTGCCTTGATACAGCACTCTGGGAACAGCCTATTCGATCAGAAATTACTTTCTGAGTCTTACCCTCTTTCTTGAGGGTGTCAATGATGGCCTTCTGGACAGCAGTCAGGTTGGCAGTCTTACCCATGATTGCGGTTTTGAGTAATGAACCAGGCTGGGAGTTTTTAAAAGCCTCAGGAAGCTTTTGCAGGTGTTTAGAGTTAATTAGTTGATTCAGATGATTAGGTTAATAGCTGGTTTAGAGAACCTTTTCATGATATGCTAATTTTTTGAGATAGGAATTTTGGGTTTTCATGAGCTGTATGCCAAAATCATCAATATTAAAACAATAAAAGGCTTGAACTACTTCAGTTGGTGTGTAATGAATCTAAAATATATGAAAGCCTAATGTTTATCAGTACATTACAGAAAATAATGAACTTTATCACAATATGCTAATTTTTTGAGAAGGACCTGTATATGAAACGGCATCTCTGCCGGGAGCTTCTAGAATCAACACATCAATAACTGTACCTCCATTTACATGTGAAAGAGATTTGTACCATTTAACCACTTCAACCCCGCTAGCTGAAACCCCCTTCATGACCAGAGCACTTTTTACACTTCGGCACTACACTACTTTCACCGTTTATTGCTCGGTCATGCAACTTACCACCCAAATGAATTTTACCTCCTTTTCTTCTCACTAATAGAGCTTTCATTTGGTGGTATTTTATTGCTGCTGACATTTTTACTTTTTTTGTTATTAATCATAATATAACGATTTTTTTGCAAAAAAAACGACATCCATATATAAATTTTTCGCCAAATTTATTGTTCTACATGTCTTTGATAAAAAAAAAATGTTTGGGCAAAAAAACAATGGTTTGGGTAAAAGTTATAGCGTTTACACACTATGGTACAAAAATGTGAATTTCCGATTTTTGAAGCAGCTCTGACTTTCTGAGCACCTGTCATGATTCCTGAGGTTCTACAATGCCCAAACAGTAGAAAAACCCCACAAATGACCCCATTTCGGAAAGTAGACACCCTAAGGTATTCGCTGATGGGCATAGTGAGTTCATAGAACTTTTTATTTTTTGTCACAAGTTAGCGGAAAATGATGATAATTTTTATTTTATTTTTTTTCTTACAAAGTCTCATATTCCACTAACTTGCGACAAAAAATAAAAAATTCTAGGAACTCACCATGCCCCTCACAGAATACCTTGGGGTGTCTTCTTTCCAAAATGGGGTCACTTGTGGCATAGTTATACTGCCCTGGCAATTTAGGGGCCCATATGTGTGAGAAGTACTTTGCAATCAAAATGTGTAAAAAATGACCGGTGAAATCCGAAAGGTGCACTTTGGAATATGTGCCCCTTTGCCCACCTTGGCAGCAAAAAAGTGTCACACATCTGGTATCGCCGTACTCAGGAGAAGTTGGGGAATGTGTTTTGGGGTGTCATTTTACATATACCCATGCTGGGTGAGAGAAATATCTTGGCAAAATACAACTTTTCCCATTTTTTTATACAAAGTTGGCATTTGACCAAGATATTTTTCTCACCCAGCATGGGTATATGTAAAATGACACCCCAAAACACATTCCCCAACTTCTCCTGAGTACGGCGATACCAGATGTGTCACACTTTTTTGCAGCCTAGATGCACAAAGGTGCCCAAATTCCTTTTAGGAGGGCATTTTTAGACATTTGGATCCCAGACTTCTTCTCACGCTTTCGGGCCCCTAAAAAGCCAGGGCAGTATAAATACCCCACATGTGACTCCACTTTGGAAAGAAGACACCCCAAGGTATCCAATGAGGGGCCTGGCAAGTTCATAGAATTTTTTTTTTTTCGCATAAGTTAGCGGAAATTGATTTTTGATTTTTTTTTTCTCACAAAGTCTCACTTTCCGCTAACTTAGGACAAAAATTTAAATCTTTCATGGACTCAATATGCCCCTCAGCAAATACCTTGGGGTGTCTTCTTTCCAAAATGGGGTCAGTTGTGGGGTGTTTGTACTGCCCTGGCATTTGAGGGTCTCCGCAATCATTACATGTATGGCCAGCATTAGGAGTTTCTGCTATTCTCCTTATATTGAGCATACAGGTAATGAGATTTTTTTTTCCGTTCAGCCTCTGGGCTGAAAGAAAAAAATGAACGGCACAGATTTCTTCATTCGCATCGATCAATGTGGATGAAAAAATGTCTGCCAAAAAAAAAAAATGGAGGGGAAAGGCGTCTGCCAGGACATAGGAGCTCCGCCCTACATCCATACCCACTTAGCTCGTATGCCCTGGCAAACCAGATTTCTCCATTCACATCAATCGATGTGGATGAATAAATCATTGCCGGGATTTTTTATTTTTTTTATATACACAAAGTGTTTGCCAAAGCATAGGAACGCCGCCTCCTCCTCAGCTCGTATGCCTTGGCAAACGTATCTGTTACTGCAGAGTAGAAATCTCGTCTTGCAGCGCCGCATACACAGACTTGCGTGTAATCTGACAGCAGCGCAATGCTTCTGTCAGAATGCACATCAGTGCTGCAGCTAATCGATCGGTTGGTCCACCTGGAAGGTAAAAAAATAAAAAAAAATAAAAAAAAAAAAAAAACAGGCCGCAACGCAATAATTTTATTAACTTTGGAACAGAATACATAAACTTTAACTTTTTTAACTGAACATTAACCTTTTTGCTTACTGGTGTTTTTTTTGTTTTTTTTTTACCTTTATAGAACAAACCTCTCCTTCCCCATGGGTCAATGTGCAAAGCGCAAATCGCCCAAAGATGTGGCGAAGTGCGTTATGCACTTTGTCCCAGGTGAAAGGAGACGTTTGCAGCAGCTGTGTGAGTGAATGGGCCCTAATAGCCCTGTGTGCCTGTCCTGGTGAGATGATCCCTATGCTAATAGTGTACCTGTGAGTGGTACTTCCGGAAACACTCTCCAAAGCATAGGGCAGGGTGGTCAGGACAGTCAGGACAGAAATAGCGGGTGTCACGCCTTATTCTACTCCTGCTACAGACATCTTTTTCGGGGTGACAGTTGGGTTGAGGTACCAGGAACGACATTGGGGAAATGTCGCTCGTGTAGACGGCTAACTACACTGGTGGATGGGGCCACGGAACCTCCTGGATACAGGAGGTTCTCGATGATCTCTTCCTGAAATTTGAGGAAGGATCCAGTTCTCCCAGCCTTACTGTAGAGAACAAAACTATTATACAGAGCCAATTGAATTAAATATACAGACACCTTCTTATACCAGCGTCTGGTTCTGCGGGAAACTAAATACGGAGACAACATCTGGTCATTGAAGTCCACCCCTCCCATGAGCAAATTATAGTCGTGGACTGAGAGGGGCTTTTCAATGACACGGGTTGCTTGCTCAATTTGTATTGTCGTGTCTGCGTGAATGGAGGAGAGCATGTAAACGTCACGCTTGTCTCTCCATTTCACCGCGAGCAGTTCTTCGTTACACAGTGCGGCCCTCTGCCCCCTTGCAAGACGGGTGGTAACGAGCCGTTGGGGGAAGCCCGCGCGACTAGTTTGCGCGGTACCACAGGCGCCAATCCGTTCTAGAAACAAATGCCTAAAGAGGGCCACACTTGTGTAAAAATTGTTCACATAAAGATGGTACCCCTTGCCGAATAAGGGTGACACCAAGTCCCAAACTGTCTTCCCACTGCTCCCCAGGTAGTCAGGGCAACCGACCGGCTCCAGGGTCTGATCTTTTCCCTCATAGATCCGAAATTTGTGGGTATAGCCTGTGGCCCTTTCACAGAGCTTATACAATTTGACCCCATACCGGGCGCGCTTGCTTGGGATGTATTGTTTGAAGCCAAGGCGCCCGGTAAAAATGTATCAGGGACTCGTCTACGCAGATGTTTTTCTCTGGGGTATACAAATCTGCAAATTTCAGGTTGAAATGGTCTATGAGGGGCCGAATTTTGTGGAGCCGGTCAAAAGCAGGGTGGCCTCTGGGATGGGAGGCGGTGTTGTCACTAAAGTGCAGGAAACGCAGGATGGCCTCAAAACGTGCCCTGGACATAGCAGCAGAGAACATGGGCATGTGATGAATTGGGTTCGTGGACCAATATGACCGCAATTCATGCTTTTTAGTTAGACCCATGTTGAGGAGGAGGCCCAGAAAAGTTTTAATTTCGGAAACTTGGACTGGTTTCCACCGGAAAGGCTGGGCATAAAAGCTTCCCGGGTTAGCGGTGATAAATTGTGTGGCATACCTGTTTGTTTCGGCCACAACTATGTCTAAGAGCTCCGCAGTCAAGAACAGCTCAAAAAATCCCAGGGCCGAACCGATCTGAGCTGTCTCAACCCGAACTCCAGACTGGGCAGTGAAAGGGAAAACTACAGGTGCGGCTGAAGTTGGGGACTGCCAATCAGGGTTTGCCAGCACCTCAGGGATTCTAGGGGCTCTACGGGCATGTCTTTGCGGTGGCTGCGACGGGGGTCACTACTGCACGTGCCACCGTACCAGCTTCAACTGCCCTTCTGGTGCTCGCTACTTCACCAGGTTGTACGGCAGTGCTGGTACTAGGTCCAGGGAGGGCTGGGCTGCTGGTGTATGCCTCACCACGTAATCCGACAGCACCAGCCCCACTCTGCTGCTCTTGAAGCGGATCCTGCGCAACCTGTGGTCTAGCGACACGGGGCTGGGTACGCCTGGTGCTATCAGGGACCTCAGCCTCCTCGTCCGAACTTTGGCTCAGAGAGCCACTGCTTTCTACAGGTTCGTATTCTGACCCGCTGGATTCATCAGATGAGGGTTCCCATTCCTCATCCGACTGGGTCAGAAGCCTGTAGGCCTCTTCAGAAGAATACCCCCTGTTTGACATTTTGGGCAACTAAATTTAGGGGTATTCCCTGAGACTACCCAAGAAAAAAAAAGCAAGCCTGTCTTACAAAGGGGAGGCTAGCGAAGTACCGGAGGCCGCTGCGGTTGATAAAAAATATCAAAACTGATTTTTTTTTTATCGCCGCAGTGCGTGTAAAGTGATTGTGCAGTGATCAAAAAAAAATATATTTTTGTCACTGCGGTGGGGCGGGCGTGGGTGAACGCACGTGTGGGCAAACGATCAGGCCTGATCGGGCAAACACTGCGTTTTGGGTGGAGGGCGAACTAAAGTGACACTAATACAATTATAGATCTGACCGTGATCAGTTTTGATCACTTCCAGATACGAATAACGGACTGCGGTGCGGTGGGCTGGGCGCTAAATACCTAACCAAGGGGCCTAAACTATACCTAAAACCTAACGGTCAATACCAGTGAAAAAAAAAAAGTGACAGTTTGCACTGATCACTTTTTTCCTTTCACTAGTGATTGACAAAGGGGTGATCAAAGGGTTAATTGGGGTTCAGGGGGGGTGATCTGGGGCTAAGAGTGTAGTGTTGGTGTACTCACTGTGTAGCCTGCTCCTCTGCTGGATCCAACCGACGAAAAGAACCAGCAGAGGAGCAGGCAGCCATATAACAGATCATTTTTACAAATATGATCTGTTATCTGGCTCTCTGATTGGATTTTTTGAAAATCATCAGCTTGCCAGCCACGATCATTGGCTGGCAAGCTGATGACGAAATGGTCCTCTACGAAATGCCGGCCCGAACTGCGCATGCGCAGGCCGCATAGCGCGTCATCTCGCGTCTCACGAGATGACGCGTATATGCGTCGTTGTGCGCCGCGCTGCCGCCTCCGGACCGCACATCTGCGTTAGGCGGTCCGGAGGCGGTTAACTAAGTAAAGATTATGAGATAACCTGTTTTCCACAGTTCGTACAAGTCTCCTGTCCTTGCCCTGGGGATATATTAAAAATTAGGTTCACCTCTCTTCACAATTCAGGGAGTGTGGGAGTACTACCACCACTCCCAAATAGGTTGCGTTGTCTCCGGAATTTAGATTCCCTATTCTATGATGTACCCGGCTAAGCTGAGAGCGGTGGCATATGGAGAAGTCTGTATATTTTAACCACCATTGGATGCAGCACAATGGTTGGACACCAATGAACGCTTAAAGCCTCAGTGAACACAGGCTGAATGCAGCTCTTACAATTCCGTGGGACTGTTGTTGACCCCGTTCGGTTCGCAGGACGCATATTATAAGTGAAATGTGTCTTCCTTTTTATGCACCTCATTATTGTGATACTTCTCTTTTGTACTAGACCTCTTAGTCTTGTGATAGAACTGTAATAATACTATTAGAGTATAAGAGGCAGTTTATTCTCAGGAGGATGTATATGTATAGGTTTACCCTAAATCATTAAGTTGTCAGGATGCACTATATATATATATATATATAATCAGTATACGGGTCATTTATCTACTACATACTGTACTGTATTAGGCAGGTTAGAGAAGCTCTCTTATTTCTTTGTTTAATGTTTAGACAACGTATTTTTTTTCTTTTTACAATAGCCGTGATTGTCAGTTGATTCACCTTTTGGCTTGTACACAGTCAGTGTACATGCAAAATATGTTCCAACCCCCCGATTGTCAGCTAGCAAGGGAGAAAGCCCCCAGGGGTCCAGGCTTCAAGGAGGCCCCAGGTGGATAATGTCACACCTCAACCAGCCAGTTTAGAGGCAACCAAATCTGGAGGGGGTCTCAGCTCTTGCCCAAGATCAATGATACCTCCCAGACATGTTGGCACCTACATTTCATAAGGAATTATGAATCGCCCGGCCATCACAGGCACAAACCGGATACATATTTGTGTCCCACTGGCCAGGAGGAACGTGCCCATGTTTTTGGTTTGATAAATGTTTTCTGTGGGGAGATATACCTAACAGTACCATGTTTGGACTCTAGTTGGAGCTGGAACCCAGGCAGATCCGTTGGTCCCAGAACCATCTTCCTGTGACATTCTGGACTAGAGCTACAAACCCTAAAGTGTTTTGTGGGTCATTTGCAGCCAGTCCTGCAGAGGGAGGGGAGGGGCCAGCTACAGGTTAAAAGGCTTGTGCCAGCAAGTGGGCATGTCTTTCTCTGAAGAAGGGTCACATTGTGTAATGTGTTTAGGGGGACCCATGTACTAGCCGAGATCACTGCCCTTCATGTGCCTACAGCAAAGAACACACCACAACCGAAAGGAACTTTCATCTTACCTGGTAACTGACTTTTGCTCTGTTTAACCCTGTTGTACCCATATAACCTGTATCAGTAACCTCAGACCACTGTATATATTCTCTTTGTATATTGTGTTATATCTAGGGTGCCCTTACGGTGATTAAATATATAATTTAATCTTGTGCTATCTCAATCACGAATCCCCACATCTGTGTTTTGGCCTAGTTATAATCTACCGCGGGTTGGTTTCTCACCCTATATAACCCCGTTAGCGGATCGGGCTTATATCAAACGAGAAGCTAGCGGGAGATACCCGGGCTGAGAGAGCTGTTTTCACTGCGGCAGCGAAAAGGCTCTCAGCTTGTTGCCTCTCTGTGCCCACGTCTGTGTAAACTGTACCAAGCTGACCTTACCTGCTTCTCTGGAGGGCGTAACGTCACATTTTTGGTAACCCGTGACCATACCACATCTCATGAGCTTGACGTTAAGCGGCTACAAGGTGTGATATTCGTCACACTGTTAATAATAAAAATAAAAAAAATATTAAAGAACCAGAGGAATAGTGAGAGGAAACCAAGACTACCTTGACTCCCATTTATGGCCTGTATGAATAGTTAGAGGGACTGCAATACAGTCCTCTCTCGGCTGGGAGTTTGGGCCAAACCCCGTCAGACCATGGACAGCTCTAAGACCTCTTCTGTAAGCCCATATCTGAGCTCCTCCCACTTTGTTGCAGACTAATATTTTTCAGCAGCTGGTGTTTTCTTCAAAGAGGGACTGCGATTTGAGTATCTACTGCCATGGAATAATATACAAGGTTTAATAAACTGTGTGCCAGTCTTCAGTGCCAAAATCTTAACAATTAAAGATATTATCAGATGCATACTGTTTACTGTAAGTCTGCCATACAAAGCATGGTGATGAAGAAAGAAAAATGAACAAACCACAAGTGACAGCCTCATCATTATGGTTTTCTTTTATTTAAAAGATCTTCCACAAAATACCATGTCCATATATTTACTTTCTGTCATGTTGAGTGTCTGGAATTCCCACTGTAAAGTCAAATGTATAGAGCAGATGTAAAGCTGTTTGTTCTCTCTTTTAAAGCTTCCCCAAACTGCAGATGTAAAGAAATCTACAATAAGTCTGAGGGTATGGTGTTTCTTCTTGTATATTACCACACAAAGCACGTCTAGCTTTAGATGCTAGTGTTAGACAAATGGTTCTTAATGCAGAGAATGTACATAGCAAAAGGAGAGTGAAAGCAATTGATATGCTGAGACACTGAGGTAAGAAATAAAAATAAAAATCTCTGCCCTTATTTACTTTTATCATAATACTGGATTCAGATCCTTCTGCCGGGACTGCTCGAGACAACGTTGCAGCCATGTTCATTAATACAACTTAATCACTTGCACTGTGCCCTGTCAATCTTAAGGGTACGGCCACACTGTCAGGATTCTGGACGCAGATTTGGAAGCCAAAACCAGGAGTGAATAAAAAAAAAAAAAAAAAAAAAGAGAAGTTGTATCTGTCCTTTATACTGTCTCCTCTTTCATTGTCCACTCCCAATTTTGGCTTCCAAAACCATATCAGGAAATCTAACCATGTGGCTGTACCCTGATGCCCTAATTTTAGGAGAAAAGTCCTGAAATAAAATACTTAGGGCTCATGCACATGACGCCACATCTCTGGAGTAATGGTGGTGCCTCATCCAGTGGAGTACAGTACAATAGACCCACAATCAGATAGGAACTGACTGCATTATAAGCCACTATAATGCAGAGAGTTTTGGTCAGAGGAGCCGCTGTCGGCCTGGGAGATGCACCCGACAAACGGTCGTGTATGTGAATCCTTAATTATGGATTTGACAAAAAAAAAAAAAAATGGACCTCAAGCAATAAGACTAGTAAATGACCTCTGCAGGGGGCTACACAAGTGAGCCAACACCAGTATCAAAATTGGATTAACAAAAAAATAAAAAAAATAAAAAAATATAACACACACTTCAAATGCATATCAGCACGGTCAATGCTCTGTCTGCAGAAATAGTATATTTTACGGCTCAATTTTCTAGTTAAAGAGCTTTAAAAGAGGAGGAACCCAAAAAAATTGACTTTTATTATATGTATATGTTAAAAATTATTAGGCAACAAAAGTTACTAACGAATTATACTTAGCACATCCTTTCGTTTGCAGAACAGCTACCTTTTCATGAATTGGCGTCTCCATATTGTACATTAATTGCACAGTACAGCAAGAAAGTCTAATTCATTGTGAAGCACATTATAGAGCAAACTAGACACGTGATAGGATAAGTCATATAGATATATGCGCCAAGGTAAACAAAAAATTTAACAAGTTAATTAGATAAAACTTCTCCATGCGGAGAAGCATATAGATCATTCTGTACAAATACAGGGAGGTGTTTGTGGAACAGGCCTAATGCCAAAAAACCCAGTTAAGTTTACAGGTTAGCAGTTGCCTGTCACTTTAATCTGTGGCACAGAACACATATGCCAGGTACTACCATCTCAGCGTCTTGGCAATACAGAACAAAACATGCAGGTAAGAGGTGAGGCAAAGCACTAAATAACTCAAGGGCAACTTAGTGTTAAACCAATAACACAATCGCCCCCAAATTAAAAAAGGAAAAATGTACTGAGAAATAGTATATCTTCTCCCATGTCCAAAATTAACTCCATTTTTGGAAGAGGCTTTCCCTGCAGGACATTGCGCTGCAGATAGATAGAGGGATAGAAGTGGAAACGGCACAATGCAGGTACAAGATACAGAAAAGCAGAGAACGTACTAAAAACCACTTGTTAACAGCTGACATGCATTCACAAGCTCAGTGTTCAGTTTCGACAGGAGGGAGATGAGGAGTGAATGTCAGGAGGAAGGAATGGTAACTGCAGGGTTCCAGAGTGACGGGCTTACTCTCTCCTCCATCCCTCCCACGGGTTCAGCTCATTCCTTCTCTTTTGTTCCGCCAGCTTCCTCTCTGGGTTTGGCTCCACCGAAGATGGCAGAGTGAGGATTGGCTACTTGATTGAGAGGGCCTGCAACTGTCCTGGGTTTAAGTTGCAGTCGAGGTCTATGTGCTCTTTCCTCTGTAGTTAAAAAGAAATAAAATGATAAAACATTTTTCCTGCTGCACCAGTCCTACTGTGTGTAAATGCACCTTTCGGCTTGATAGTCATAAAGAATAAGGCCATACGCACAGCAGATACGGCCTGAATTCTATTGCAAAATCTAAGCGTGACATGTGGCTATTGCAGCAGATTTCACCCTGTGCATGGAAGGGAGCATACTGCAGATTTTCTAATTGGAAGTACGCTCTCAAACCCATGATTTTTTATTCTTCCACACGTGGGCAGGGCAATACAGTCAGAGCCACTCAAAGAATACTGAAAGTCTGCACAGTGGGTGTATTGGTTAATAAAAAATAAATATTCTATTCTGTGTATAGAGGTCCCTCGAGTCTGGCTGAAACGTCTCATCGCTGAATTATAAGGGGTTTTCTGGGGTTCATATGTTGACCAGCTTGTCTCATGAGAAGTCATCATTATCTGATCACGAGGGTCCAACTCACAGACCCCGTCAATCAGATATTTAAAGAGGCTGTGGCCCTGCGGTGAGCACTGCTCCATCTTCTTAGGGCAGTGACGTCACATTCATCGGCCTACGTACAGCGGGCCTGAGCAGCAATATCAAGCACACACACTATACAGTGTACAGCATTGTGCTTTGTTAGCTGTGAACCCTGCCTCTTCAAAATCGCTGACTGTCAGATCCCCACCAATAGTATTTTGATGGCCTATGGGAGTCCTGAAATACCCCTTTAACATGTGCTGCTGTGCCTCTATTCATTTTGCATTATACAAATAGGCATGCAGTGCTACCGTGTCCTCCATTTTAAAGACAATCTGCGACAGACCCCTAATGAAGCCTCCAACCCACATATGATCAGAACCTAAAGGCACCTTTACACGGGCCAAAGTATCAGGTGATTGTCAGGAAGGAACGCTCGCCTATTTGTCAGTGAAGACTGTTGCATTTACATGCAGCGGTCTCCTCCACAGTATGGTATACCCAGCATGATCTGCTGCTGGCAGGCAACGATTTTTGTGACCACATTAATGAAACAATTACCAGATGAAGGAGCGTTTAACTCATTCGTCAGGTAATTGGCAGCACCTTTACACTGCCAGATAATCACTAACGAGCGTTCCTATGAATGCTGGTTAGTTATCTGGCAGTGAATTGGCCTGTGTAAAGGCTCACTAACATACAAATAAATAATACACTCTGATTATGTAACATACAGACACGCAACACAATGTCAGTAGGTAATTAGAACACAGAAGAAAAAAATAAAAAAGACTAAAACGGCCATGTGAATGTGAAGAACCAATAAAGGGACAAAAAGGTACAACATTCAATGCTGCGGTCTGTTGGACTCCATGCAAAGTGATGTTAAAAATCCTAGCTAAACCACAAGCACTGCAGAACTTATAACAATCTTATCACGCATCTCCCCAACCTTCTGTAGGTTCTCTGAAGTCCTCAGATCCTCCACGTGGTGCTTCTCTGAAACGTCCAGGACCTCCTGGAGGTGGGGCCCCTCGACGATCACTAGGACCACCGCGAGCTCCCCTACCACCTCTGCCTCCTAAAAAGTCATCATCTCTGAAGCCTTTCAAAAAACAAACATAAAAACATAAAATCATTACTTAGGTGTGTTTTTCAGTCTGTAGACAATCCCACAAAGTACATTTTTCTTTAAAGGTTTACACAAATAAAGCAGTCATCATCAAAAATGATACGAACTTCTAATATATTGTGTTACCATTCCTTATCAATTAGGTTTACATTCAGAGGCTAAAAACCTGAAACCTAATATTCGTGAAAGCTGACGCGTGGATAGAACAGTATGGAGTCCAGCTCAGGTGACATCTGTGTTGGGAGGCTCCATCAAACAGATGGGTCTATTGAATAGTGTATGCACATTATAGTATGCTTAAGATAAATAGCTTTATATCCACTTCATCATTTCATGCATGCTGTATGTAAAGCGGTATACTCATTTTATCAGGTAACAGGAAGGGGTCGTCTTGGCAATAAGAGGTATGGATTGGCAATTTTACTTTGTATACACCTTTCATTTGAGAATGTGACACGCAGACTCCCAGGATCAGATGATAGAACAGCAGAGTTATAGAAGTTACTTGGTAGAAAGACAGTCATGTTTAGTGGATGGGGGGGGGGGGGGGGGGGGGGAAGATCTAGCAATACAGACCACACAAGTACATAAAGTACATTATAAACTGAAAGGTGTACAGAAAAGAAAAATCAATGTGCCATACTTACTGCTGGCCAAACACTTCCAACTGTTCATGACAAAAAAAATAATAATGGGGAAACGCACGTTTCACTGATCTATTCATTGGTGGCGCAGTTTCCAACAGCCCCTCTTCCTCGGTGCCATTTCACAGCCCCCTCCCCTCCTATTTCATTGGTGGGAGTGGCAGCCGCGTCACAGTGGGGAAGGAGGGACTCTCCTCCACTGTGCCGACTCAGGAGAACATGGAGGGGGCGCCAAGGGGAGTGCGCCACTTTCTATAAGGATACAAGGCTGCACTGTAGCACAGCCTAGTATCGGAAAATAGCAAATCCCGGGATCTGATCCAGGTGCAAAAGTATCGATTAGGTATCGAAAGTTCGACACCCAGTGCAACCCTACACTGATCTGTTATTTCATAAACTGCAATAATATACTGCTGCAGCCTATGGGATTATTACTGGCTGTCTATCAAGCCCTGCCACAGGGCCTGGAAGCCTTCACAAGGTGCTAGGCTGCCACAGCAACCAATCGGAACACAGAGGGAGCCCCCTGCACCTGTTTAACCACCCAAATGCTATGGTAACCATTGACAGGGGATAAATGATCAGGGGTGGCAGTTTTTATCCTGGTCCAGTGGTGGCTAACCTCTGGCACTCCAGCTGTTGTGAAACTACAACTCCCAGCATGAATTGTTGCTCTGCTGTTCTCAAAACACTCAAATAAATGGAGCATGCTGGAAATAGTAGTTTCACAACAGCTAGAATGCTGGAGGTTAGCCACCATGGTAGGGTCTTTGCAGTGAGGTGTCAGTTGTATTACACAGCCAGCAAATACCGCATATGGTGGGGTATCAACTCGTGATTCTTGCTCTATACTCCTCTAGCACGCCGGTGACATACAGTTCCAGTGAATTTGTTTTTACACTGGCACAGAATGGCATAACAAACATACCAGCAAAGACTGTCAGAACAAAAGTAGCGGAGCTCTAGTTCTATGCCATTCCTATGCCAAATTATCGAGCAGAGAACCCCTTTAAAAGCAGTTTTCCCATTTCTTTTACTGATGATCCATCTAGGGTTGTTTCGATAACCAAATTTTGATTTGGTTTCGATACTATAACAAAGTATTGCAATATTAGATACCATGCGGGGGAAAATAAAAATAAAAAATAAAAAATGGGGGTGGGGGGGCAATGTTAAGGCATTCACCGCGTAGGAGATTTTTTTAAAAAATATTTTAATAGTTTGGACTTTTGGAACGTGGCAATATGTAATATGTTTATTGTTTATATACTTTATATGTAAGGGTACTTTCACACTATTTAATACTGGGGCGGAGGGAAGGGGGGTGCGCACTGTGCAATCAATGATAATTAATGTTTAATACAGGAGGCTGGGTGCAGGCAGGGGTTAACTGCTGCTGATTGCAGCTTCCTGTCATAGAGGCTGGGTGGCGGCTATGTGATTCTGCACCCAGCCTCCTGTATTTGTGTTAACTTTAATGGGTGGCACCTCTCTTTCATTGGTGGCAGCATCTAGAGTATAGGTGTAGGGTTGTTTCGGGTATAGAATTTTCAATACCCATTCGATACTTTTGTCCGGTATCGACCTCTATAAAGGGATTTGACATTTTTTGATACTAGGATGCGCTACCGCGCATCCTAGTATCACAGAGCATGGATTGCACTGCTATCAGTGCGCTCCGTGTTCTCCTCAGCAGCACAACTCCTTCTCCCCTGTGCTGATGAGGAGAACACGGAGCGCACTGATAGCAGCGCGCTCCATGCTCTGTGATACTAGGATGCGCAGTAGCACATCCTAGTATCAAAAAATGTCAAATCCCTTTATAGAGGTCGATACCGGACAAAAGTATCGAATGGGTATTAAAAATTCTATACCCGAAACAACCCTACCTATCCTCTAGATAAGTCATCAGTATCTGATCAGTGGTGATCAGACACCCGGAACTCCCATCAATCTGCTGGTGCTGGCACGGATGCTCGCAGTAATGCCCTGCCTTCTCTCCGCTTACCATGCACAGCGCCATACATTGTATAGCTGCTGTGCTTGGAATCACAGCCCAGCCCCATTCACTTTAATGGGGCTGAGCTGCTCCTAGGTCATGTGACCGATGAACGCATCGTCACTCAGCCTAGGGAGAGCTGGAGAAGGCTGCAGCACTACTGTGAGGTTGGTGCCTTTTCAAACGGGTGATCGGTGGGGACCCAGGAGTCAGACTCCAACCGATCAGATGCTAATGACCTATTCACTTGGAAAACCCCTTTTAAAAAAAAGGTGGTCAAAACAATGTGTCATACTCTTATTAAAAAATAAATATATAAATTGAAAAGGTTAATTTAGACCATTGCATATGTATCATATACATTTAGATCAGTGCTTTAACTGGAATGGTCATGGAAAATACCAGCTACGGTCCCTACAAATCAACATTCACAAAACCAAACACCGCAAGAGACTACGGGGGAGAATCAAAACTGGCACAAAGGGAAACTAGCTCAGTTGCCTACAGCAACTAATCAGAGTCATCCTTTCATTTTCCAGAGAAGCTCTGAAGAATAAAAGGTGAAATTTTATTGGGCTAAGCCAGTTTTCCTTTGCACCAGTTTTGATAAGTCTACCTTATGTACCTTTTAACCACTTCACATCTGGGCCATTTCCCCCTTCTGACAGAGCGTAAATTTTGCTAATCTGACACCTGGCCTTTACTTATCTAAGCCATTCTGAGAATGTTTTCTCGTGAAACATTGTACTTCATGACAGTGCTAAATTTGAGTCTATATATTTCACCTTTATTTATAAAATAATCCAAAAATTTACAAAACATTTTGAAAAATTAGCAATTTTCAGAATTTCTATTTCTCTGCTTTTAAAACAAAGCGATACCTCAAAATATTTATTCATTAACATTGCCCATATGTCTACTTTATGTTGGCATCATTTTGGAAATGTCATTTAATTTTTTTTTTAGGACATAAGAAGGCTTAGAATTTTAGAAGCAATTCTTAAAAGAATTTAAGAAAACTTCCAAACCCCAAGTCACTTTGTGAAGCTTACATAGTGGACCCATAAATGACCCCATTGTAGAAACTACACCCCTCAAGTTACTCGAAACTGATTTTACTAACTTTGTTAACCCTTTAGGTCAGGCATGTCCAAACTGCGGCCCTCCAGCTGTTTCAAAACTACAACTCCCAGCATGCCTGGATAGCTTACAGCTATTAGGGCATGCTGGGAGTTGTAGTTTTGCAACAGCTGGAGGGCCGCAGTTTGGACATGCCTGGTCTAGGTGTTCCATAAGAATTAAAGGAAAATGGAGATAAAATTTCACTATATTGGCATATTTTCCATTTTAATCATTTTTTTTTCCTTTAACACATCGAGGGTTAACAGCCAAACAAAACTCAATATCTATTACCCCGATTCTGCGGTTTACAGAAACATCCGATGTGTGGTCGTAAACTCATGTAAGGGCACACGGCAGGGCGCAAAAGAAAAGGAGCGTCATATGGTTTTTGGAAGGCAGATTTTGGTGGACTGGTTTTTAGATGCCATGTCCCATTTGAAGCCCCCCTGATGCACCCTTACAGTAGAAACTCCCAAAAGTGACCCCATTTTGGAAACTAGGGGTTAAGGTGCCATTTTTACTATTTGGGGTAAATCTGATTTTTAATTTCTCTATATCGTTTTTTGTGATGCAAGGTAACCAAAAAAAGGCACGGTTTTTATTTTTACAACATTCATCTGACAGGGTAGATACTGTGCTATTTTTATAGAGCAGGTTGTTACGGACGCAATGATATCAAATATGTCTTTCTTTTTGTTTCAGTTTTACATAATAAAGCATTTTTGAAAATTATGTTTTTGTGTCTCCATTTTCTGAACGCCCAATTTTATTTTATTTTTCTGCCGATCGTCTTGTGCAGGGGCTCATTTTTTGCAGGAAGAGTTGAAGTTTTTATTGGTACCATTTTTGGGTACATATAATTTTTTTGATCATTAATTATTACACTTTATAGGGCAAGGTGACCAAAAAATTGGTTGTTTTAGCACAGTTTATTTATTTTTACAGCATTCACCTGAGGGGTTAGGTCATGTGACTTTTATAGAGCAGATAGTTACGGACATGGCAAAACCTAATATGTATAATTTTTCATATTTCTTTTTTACACAATAGTATTTTTGAAAAGAAAAAAAAAAATGATGTTTTAGTGTCCCACAGTCAGAGCCATAGCTTTTTTATTTTTTAACCAATTGTGTTAGGGTCTCATTTTTTGCAGTATGAGGAGACTGTTTGATTGCTACTATTTTGGGGGGCATACGCCTTTTTGATCGCTTGGTGTTACATTTTATGTGATGTTAGGCGACCCAAAAAAAATATATATTGCTTTTTTGGCACTTTTTTTGTTCACCTGAGTTGGGTCGGCAAATAGGACAAGAATAGGACATATTCTATTTTTTTGTTTGCGGGGCTACGGAACGGACATACTGATGCGGACAGCACATGTGCGCATTTTCTTGTGAACCTATTGAAATGAATAGGTCCGCATCCTATCTGAAAAAAAAAACGAAATAAAAGAAGAAACTGACACAGAAACAAAAAACAAACATTCATGTGCATATAGCCTTATATGCATCTCATTTTGCTTCAATGTGCAGCAGGGAGTTAAAGGGTTATTCCCATCTCAGACATTGATAGCATATCACTAAAATGTGCCTTCAATGTCAGATAGGTGTGGTTCCCAGACCAATCTATAAAACAGGGCCCACAAAGTAAAAGGAGAGCACACAGTGCATGCGCGCCCACCCACCATTCACCACTATGGGAGTTCCAAAAATAGCCACCCGCAGTCTCATGGTGGTGAATGGAGAGGTGGCTGTGCATGTACAGAGTAGGGCTGCAACGATTAATCGATGTAATCGATTATATTCGATAACTGGATTCGTTGTCGACGAATCCAGTTATCGAATAATCGCCGATTCGTTGCTATTCGGGCGGGCGGGCGCTGCATCTTTATTTTACCTTTTTACAATGACGCTCCCGCTCCTGTAACAGCCAGGCAGAGCGGACGGCGGCGTAACGTCACTCAATCACGTGACGCGCCTGCTCCGCCTCCTTCATTCATGAAGTGGGCGGAGCAGGCGCGTCACGTGATTGAGTGACGTTACGCCGCCGTCCGCTCTGCCTGGCTGTTACAGGAGCGGGAGCGTCATTGTAAAAAGGTAAAATAAAGATGCAAGCGCCGGGGCTGTTAGGGGGAAGGGGGGTCTGTGTATAGCACTGCTATGGGGAGGGGGGAGGATCTGTGTATAGCACTGCTATGGGGAGGAGGGGGGGTCTGTGTATGGCACTGCTATGGGAAGGGGGGTCTGTGCACTGTTATGAGGAAAGGGATCTGTGCACTGTTATGCCCATAACAGTGCACATATCCCCCTCTCCATAACTACGCCGTCCACAGATCCCCCATAATAGTGTCGTCCACAGATCCCCCATAAGTGTCGTCCACAGATCCCCCATAAGTGTCGTCCACAGATCCCCCATAAGTGTCGTCCACAGATCCCCCATAAACGCCGTCCACAGATCCCCATAAACGCCGTCCACAGAACCCCCATAAACGCCGTCCACAGAACCCCATAACGCCGTCCACAGATCCCCCATAAACGCCGTCCACAGATCCCCCATAAACGCCGTCCACAGATCCCCCATAAACGCCGTCCACAGATCCCCCATAATCGCCGTCCACAGATCCCCATAAACGCCGTCCACAGATCCCCCATAAACGCCGTCCACAGATCCCCCATAAACGCCGTCCACAGATCCCCATAAACGCCGTCCACAGATTCCCCCATAAACGCCGTCCACAGATCCCCCATAAACGCCGTCCACAGATCCCCCATAAACGCCGTCCACAGATCCCCATAAACGCCGTCCACAGATCCCCCATAAACGCCGTCCACAGATCCCCCATAAACGCCGTCCACAGATCCCCCATAAACGCCGTCCACAGATCCCCATAAACGCCGTCCACAGATCCCCCATAACGCCGTCCACAGATCCCCCATAAACGCCGTCCACAGATCCCCATAACCGCCGGTCCACAGATCCCCCATAAAGTCGTCGTCCACAGATCCCCCATAAGTGTCGTCCACAGATCCCCCCATAAGTGTCGTCCACAGATCCCCCATAAGTGTCGTCCACAGATCCCCCATAAGTGTCGTCCACAGATCCCCCATAAGTGTCGTCCACAGATCCCCCATAAGTGTCGTCCACAGATCCCCCATAAGTGTCGTCCACAGATCCCCCATAAGTGTCGTCCACAGATCCCCCATAAGTGTCGTCCACAGATCCCCCATAAGTGTCGTCCACAGATCCCCCATAAGTGTCGTCCACAGATCCCCCATAAGTGTCGTCCACAATTTGTTTTAATATGGCCTTTGAACATAATTTTTCAAGTAAGATCATATAAACCTCTGTTTTGTAATTTTGTCGTTTTTCCCGATTAATCGATTAATCGTAGAAATTAATCGGCAACTAATCGATTATTCAAATAATCGTTAGCTGCAGCCCTAGTACAGAGCGCTTTCCCTTTCACCCCTATGGGACCTCCAAAAATAACCAAACTGAATGGAGAGCATGCCGCTCACCGCATGCTCTCTCACTCTGGGGGACCAAGTCTGGAGAGAGGAGCAGATCCCAAAAGGTGTGAATCAGCATATTGTTAGGATATCAATGTACATCAGAGTCTGAGATTGGAATATCCCTTTAATGGTCAGAAAACGGATACAAAAACTATACATTCGTCAAAAAGTGATGAAAAGCCCTCTTCCCATAGATACCACCAAATGGCAGGGAAGCAACCAGACCTTCATGTGTGTATACCACTGCTACCCTGCCTTAAAGTAGCCATACACATTAGACCAAAATTAATGGAAACAAATAAGTTCAACCATAAAGAACGACTGTCAGGTGAAATTTAGCAGCAAATGATCAAGTTAGTCAACTGGTCATAGACTGTCGATACTCGTTATTTGGGACACCATCTCTGTGAAAGAAGAACTCGTGGGAAGGAGAGTGTAGGTGTTCATGGTCAATAAGCAACCATTCATCCTTATCTGGCAAATGTCACATCAGCCATTACTCGCCTGGTATAATAGAACATGTATGACCGCTTAGAACAACCATTTGTCAACCAACTTATATCTATGTGTATGGCCACCTTTACCTAAGCATTCAGCAGTACAAAGATCAGTCATTATTTAAGCACAGGGGAACTAAAGACATGGTTTCATGAAAACAACCCTTTTCAAATGATGGTCTGCTTCTCTAACCTCCAGTCTCAAATGCATAGCCATCTATCTAATGTATGGCTTAGCCGATTCTGGCAGAGCAGTTCTCTATTCTGGCTCATGGAGGAGGTGGCATATGGTCAGGCTTTGTCTTCCTGAGAAAACCCCTTTAAAAGAGATGACTGCTGAATCTATTATTGTCATACAGCCAAGAAAAAAAGCATACTGTGTGTTCCATTGGCCAGCATGAAAACCTGTGGCTTCTTGCAAAGCAATCCACCAAGAGGGTTATATCAAAATGTAACATGTGCAATTGTCAGTTGAATCAGATTTCTTTCATAAAACAGAGAAAATATTAGCTTTAAATAGGAAAGACCATAGGACACAACAAAAAAAGGTATGTACAGAACAGTGCACCAAGTCTGGAAGTGAGAGTCAAATGTTGAGAAGTAACTGTGGTTAGTGGAAAATAATTTACAGCAGCTGGATCACCCCAACTGATAAGCTAGGAAAAAAACCTTACGTAACCATTACCAGAATTGAAGTCATCTCTTGAACCTCCTCTAGAGCCGTAACTATCGTGTTCTGAAAAATAAGGTAACAGCAACATGAAATCACAAAGTAAGCAAACCAAAAGGTTACAGGATGAAGTGGGGGAACCAACACCCAACTACATCGGCCACATAACCATAAAAATATAATTCTCCACTAACATGACTAACAAGAACGGATAACGGCTGGAGCCTTCTGGTCACCAGACGCAGTGTTCAGTAATGAATGCACCAAGGGGGGCTGAAAGTCACTACATACTCCTGCATCTAGACCGAGCTAGGACCAATCCAGAGGATTTTTAGAATTTCCTCCTCAAAACAACTATTTCCACTATTATTACTGCTCTATGATCTTCTCAGCCTAGTCTGCTCCATTCAGACTGATAGCAAGTAGTGTCCAATAATCCGAAATTAAAGAGAAATGTACTGTATATTACTAGAATAAAATGTGCATATACAGACAGCTTGCGGCAACAGGTAAGCACGTATACATGTATATTTCATGCTTGATGGAACTGACCCTTCCTCCCCCATTACAAACATATAATACAGTTTAGGGTTTGTTGCGGTAATGCTACAGTGAAAAACGGCAGCACTACCACAACACTAAAAATGTAACCCACTACTACCGATCAGCATGAGGTTTGAAAGGAGCAGTCCCGGGGCGGCACGAGGAAGACATGCACCATCAATAGAGAAGACATTTGTAGAATCTCTGTAGGCAAAAGTTTTATATTACCTCCTCCTCTGTCATCGGACCCTCCTTTCCTGAAGCCAAAGCCACCTCTTTCTTGTTTTCTGCCCTCTGCTATATCCACTCGCAAAGAACGGTCACCTAAAAGCTAATGAGCAGAAGCAAGAGAGCAAAGTGAGATAAGTGGCATTTAGATTGAAAGGGTTGTCCGGCACCCATGCCATAACGCTGTTTGAAGAGGTCACGGCCTCATTGATTTCCAGGCACACTTCCCTACACCTGGCAGCAGCAGCTGTGTGGTACTGCACCTTACAGCAGCCAGATCCCATTCAAGTGGATGGGAAAGAATTTAGTGCAGTACCAGGCATAGTCACTAGGGCACTGTGCCTGGTAATGAAGAGGCTGCATCACTTTGAGCTCAGCAATCTTCTTCAAACAGCTGGTCGGTTGGGGTACCAGGAGTTGGGTCCCCACAGATCTAATATTGGTGGCCTACCCTGAAGATAGGACATCTATATTGAAATCATGGACAAGCCCCTCAAGAGGGTTGTCCGGATAGTTGAAATTCATTATCTATCCTGGGACAGGCCATCAATAGCTAATCGGTGGAGGTCGAACATCCTGTACGCCCACCTGTCAGCTGTTCTGCATAGCCCCGGAACTAAGAGTGAAGCAGCACTACAGTAACCAGCTCCATTCACTAAACAATGTGTAGTCCCTATACTGGAGCTACTAAAGAACAGCCGATAAGCGGGGTGTGGGTTGGCCGGTCAAGTATTAATGGCCTATGCTTTAAAAAAAAGGTACAGAAACTTACTGCGCCATCATATGCCAATGCTTCCTTAAGGGACTCCAGATCATCAAATTCTACATAGCAGAAACCTGAAAAGAAAAATCAGAAAGTCTTAAGTCCTATACACAAACACAGTCATCATGCTATTCCTTTATTGGAAAGCCAAGTACAAATAATAAAGCACAGCAGCCACCCCAGAGACAGGAAACCTCCTTTCACACCCGCCATCACCACTGCTAACACTTTATACAGACCAGGGAATCAATCATGAAACTTCTGCCAATGAACTATCACAGCAAGGACTGGTATTCACAATACCCTGGGGCTTCCCCGCTCCATTATCCAAATCACCCCGCTTAATGGAGTCATGCTCATAAATTATACAAGAGAAGTGGGGGATCGCTCAAGTGAACGGTACTCCATTTGTATCGAAGGCTTTAATATAAGTGTAAGAAGACAATTGTGAGATGAATGGAGATGCCTTAATCAGATACGTGGTCAGCTAAAAGCACATCAGACTAGGATTTCCTTACCTTTAAACTTGTCTGTCTCCTTATCTCGGACTAACCGCACACTCCTGACACTCAGTTCTTTGAAGATGGTATCTATGTCTCCTTGTACAGTATTGAATGGAAGATTGCCCACATATGCTGTGAATGGTGGGTCTGTGGGAAGCTCTTTTTGTTTGCGTGGACCAGGGCCAGCATCACCTCGTCGGGACCTTAAAGGAACAGTAAAAATGTATTGTAATGATACTGTGTTCTTTAGATGAAATCCTTAAAAAGGGTTTTCCGAGATTTTTTTTTTACCGATAACCTATCCCCCTGGATATGTAGTACCCTTACTTTGGCAAGTCATGGGGTGCTTTAGGCCTGTAGGCTGCAGGAAGGACCTCCCGCAGACCAATACCAATTATGTATAGTTTTTTTTTTTTAACTGGTTTACGTATAAAAGCAATGTATAAGGGGGGGAAAAAAAGGCAATTTTTTTTCTTTATTTTCACATTTTATTACTCTTTAAGTCAAACACATAAAACACCAATTTCTGAAATAAGTGGCTGCAGTGTATTTTAAAGGGAATCTGTCACCACATACCTGTAAACAGAACCAACAGCCTCTGTAGAGGTGCGCTCGTCAGGAGGCTCTAATGCCCATCATCCCATCTACCTGAATGCCACCAATTCTGAGAAAACAATAATTACTCTTACCGGTAATTGTTTTCCGCTCACCCATGATGGCTTCCATGCGAGAATAGACTATAAGATAAAGAATTTATATGGGGGACTACAGCTTGTAGCACTTTTCTCCCAAAGGCTGCATCTGATTCAAGATGCAGTCTGTAACATTTAAAAATGGTATGTAGAGAGCTCTAAGTAGCAGCTCTGCATATCTGGGTCAAAGAAGCACCGCCCTATCCGCCCAAGAGGCAGTCACAAGTTCTAGTGGAATGAGCCCAGAACCCTGAAGGAGGAGTAAAACTAAGGGAAGAATAAGCCAGGGAAATAGAATTCTTAACCCATCTAGCAATAACACTAGAAGAGACTTTGCGACCTCTACCCAAAAACTGAATAAGGAGATTCTCATCTATTCTCCAAGATGACGTGGAGTCTAGGTAGAAAACAAAAAACCTTCTGACATCAAGGCAATGGAATCTTTCTTCCAACAGATTGGTTGGATTTGGACAGAAAGGAAGGTAGAATCACATCCCGACTTCTATGAAAAAATTGGAGAGACCACCTTAGGCTAAAAGGATGGAAAGCAGTCTAATAATCACCTTGTCCGCTAAAATGGTAGTATAGGGAGGGAAGGCAGAGAAAGCCTGAATTTATGAAACCAGTCTAGCAGATGTTCTAGCTAAAAAGGAAGGCAATTTTGAAAGTAAGCACTTAATGGTTCAAACGGCTTTTGTGATAGGGCCGAAAGGAAACTATTCAAATCCCAGAGGGGAGATAAGGGTCTTAAAGAAGGGTGCATTCTTGATGCTGCAGTCAAGAATCAATCCATGGATGATCTGCTAATCTGGAAACAAAGAAATACCGTAACTTAAAGCAGCTACCTGGACTTTTAATGTAGATGCTTTAAGATTCCCGTATAGTCCTGCTTGTAAAAACTCTAGGATCTTTGGCATTTCAGGAGACTTAAAGGGGTCTGTCCTAAGAAGGCTGAAAAAAACATTCCAAACTGGTTATATTTTCTTGAGTTAACCACCTTCCTACTCTTCAGCATAGTGGAGACTACTTTGACAGAATCCACTTCTAGACCAAACTTCCCTTTCAAAATCCACACCGAAAGATGGAGAATTTCTGGGTTGGGATGGACTAGCGGACCCTGGTAAAGGAGATCCTCCGTCCACGGAAGCTCTACTGCTATTCTTAGCAGACTGGAGTACCAGGACCTCTTTAGTCACATTGGAGCTATCAGGATAACTGATGCCCCCTATCTTTCTATTTTCTTCAATACATGGGGAATAAGGCAAAATGGAGGGAAGGCATACCCTAACTTCTGGCTACAGTCCTGTGCTAACCCGTCTATTGCTAACAGGCTGATTAAATGGTTGAGGGAGAAGAACCACCTCTGTAATTTTCGGTTGGCACTTGAGGCAAAAAGGTCCACTGTGGGAAGACTGTACCTCTGGAATATTTGCAAAAAAAGGTCTTTGTTTAGACACCATTCTCCTTGTTTTAGGGAGACTCGACTTAGGAAGTCTGCTATGACGTACTCTTTCCCCTTCAGATGCACTGCTGACAGAAAAAGCCTTCTCTCCTCTGCTATACAAAAGATCTTCTGGCATAGAAGGGAAGGGACTCTAGTTCCCCCTTGATGGTTTATGTAGACCACTGCTGTAGAATTGTTGGAATAGAACACAATCTTCCTGTGTTTTACCTCTGGTATAGGCTAGCCAACTTCAGTGCCAGCTCTACTGCCTTTAACTCCTTGAAATTCCAGGATGCTTTCCTCATGTCAAGTCCCATCTCCCCTGCCAGCACCTGTTCTGGGAGTGGGCCCCCAAAACCCCAAGAGCTGGCATCTGTGGTAATTACAGTTGGGTCTAGAAATGTCCATGGAACCCCTGTGGACTCTGGAATTGTCCACCATAACAGGGAGAGTCTTGTCTTTGAAGAAAGGTGGAAACTCTGATCCAAGGAATAAGGGGAGCAGTCCCATGATTTTAGAATGTTTGCCTGAAGCTCTCTGGAGTGGATCTGTGCATAAGGTACTGCTGGAATTGCTGATGTCATCTGCCCGAGTGCCGCTATTGCTTCCCTGAAAGTACACTGGTAAGAAAGGAAGACTGACCATACTTGTTCCCTGATCGACTCCTTCCTTGGAAGCGGAAGAAAACTTCTTTGCAGACGGGAGTCCAGCTGAATTCCTAAGAAAATGCAAACTTGAGAAGAAATCAGGTATGATTTTTTTCCAGTTTAATTTTTCAGTGGAGCAGAGGAATTTTATATCTTTTTCTAGTTTCTCTTTTGACTGACAGACTTAAAAAAAAAAAAATGTCCAGATAGGGCACTAACGTAATTCCAGACAGTCTTACAAAAGCCGCTACTTCTGCTACTACTTTGGTAAAGACTATGGGAGCATGAGAAACCACAAAGGGCAGCGCTCTGTATTGGAGATGCAGTAACTCTCCCTGGACCCAGACTGCTGTTCTTAGTTTCAATACTCTATTGGGTTTTCCAAATATGTAACATATTCAGACATGTCTATTAGTAGACCTGTCACATAGTAGCAATAAAAAGATATGTATAACAAGTATTTTCATACATATTAAACAGTTTGGTGCATAGAATACAATGAAGCAAGACAACAACACAATAACTCATATTTAACAAGCCAGTATAGTGTGAGGTTTCAATTTGCCAGACTGCAGTTCTTAAAATCTTTTGGGATGAAGCATGGATTGAGACATGGTAATATGCATCTTCCGGATCCAAGTTTGCCATCCAGCAATCCTGGAAGAGATTTACAGTTGATTCTCCATCAGAAATTTTTTGTCGATAGTGCTTTATAAAAGGTATGAATGCTGGACCAAGTGGCAGCACGACAGATTTCCTCCAGAGAAGCCCCAGCTCTCTCAGCCTGAGAGGAGGACATGGCCCGGGTGGAATGGGCCCTAATGTGGACTGGACATGTAAGATTTTGTAATTGATAACAAAGACTAAGAGTTTCTTTGAGCCATCTGGCTATAGATGACCGGGAGGCTTTCTGGCCCTTAAGTCTTCCTCCGAAGAGAACTAGTAGGCTGTCCGACTTCCTAAACTTTTCCGTCACAGTGATATAGTTTAAGACTGCCCGTCTAACATCCAGAGAGTGAAATGTGGCTTCTTTGTCATTAGCAGGGTGTTGACAAAAGGAAGGTAGGGTAACTTCCTGGCTCCGATGAAAATTTGATACCACTTTGGGGAGAAAACCAGGATCCAGACGAAGAATTAATCTATCATCTAGAATACGGAGGTAGGGTTCCCTGATCGATAGGGCTTGCAATTCTCCTACTCTGCGGGCCGAAGTTATCGCAATTAAGAAGGCCGTTTTCAAGGACCATAATTTTATAGGACAGTCAGACATGGGTTCAAAGGGCGGTAAGGTAAGGCCTGTAAGAACGATGTTCAGATCCCAGGAAGGGACACGAGCGGTGATCGTTGGGCGGAGCCTCGTCGCTGCCTTGATGAATCTTTTGATCCAACGATGACCGGCTATATCTTGGTCAAAAAAACAAGCCAGGGCTGAGATCTGGACCTTCAAGGTAGAGGGCCTAAGTCCCAGATCTAGACCTCGCTGTAGGAAGTCCAGTATTCTTTGGATGTTAGGTTTATGTAAATGTGGCGATTCATCCCCACTCCAAGAACAAAAACGTCTCCAGATCTTAAGGTAGATCGCTGACGTTACCTTCTTCCTGGAAGCTTTCAGAGTAGCAATAACTTCGTTTGATAGTCCCTGAAGTTTCAGGGTTTGGAACTCAGGATCCAAGCTGCTAATTTCAGAAACTGCGGGTTTGGGTGTAGAACTGGGCCCTGCTGGAGTAGGTCCTCCCGTACCGGAAGGGGCCATGGATCCTGTAGAGAAAGTCTCTGGAGAGATGAGAACCAACTTCTCTTTGGCCACAGGGGAGCGATCACAATCACCGTGGCCTTGTCCTGGAGAACTTTCTGCACCACCTTCGGGATTAGAGGAAGTGGAGGGAAGGCATAGCATAGATTCCAATGCCAACGGATGGCGAAGGCGTCTAATGTATGAGGCCTGTCCCTGGGGTTTAGGGAACAGAATGTTTCCACTTTTGAGTTGGCCCTGGTGGCGAACAGATCTACGTCGGGCAACCCCCATTTCCTTACCACTAACCTGAAGACTTCTGGACTTAGAGACCACTCTGTGTGATCGATCCTGTGGCGGCTGAGAATCTGCTTCTTGATTTAGTATCCCCCTCAGGTGAACTGCCGATACAGAGGCCACCTTCTGTTCTGCCCAAGCAAAGATCTTTGTTGCCAGCGCCTGAAGGGTTACGGACCGGGTTCCCCCCTGATGGGAGAGGTAGGCAATGGCTGTAGTGTTGTCCGATAGCACCTTTATATGATGACACAACATTTCCTCTGCCGCCCTCAATGCTTCCCAGACTGCTCTCAGCTCCCTGAAATTCGATGATTGGGATCTGATCGAATCTGGCCAAGTGCCCTGAAATATACGGTCCCCGACCTTTGCGCCCCAGCCGGACGGACTTGCGTCTGTTATTACCTGCAACTGTGGAGTCTTCTGCCAGGGATTTCCCCGGGATAGGTTCTCGTGGTTTTTCCACCAATTTAGGGACTGCAGAATCCGAGATGGAAGACTTACTTGGCGATCTAGAGAGGATTGGCACCTGTTCCAGACACTCAGTATCCAGGACTGAAGGGGTCTGAAGTGTATTTGACACCAGGGGACTGCCGGAATACAAGATGTCAGCAGACCCAGCATGCTCATCGCCTCTCTGATAGAGCAAGATCTTCTCTTTTGAAAGGACCTGACCTTTTGTTGGAGAACTGATATTTTGTCCCGAGGTAGGAACACTGCTTGCTTTCGGGAGTCCAGGATCATACCTAAGAAACGAACTTCCCTTGAGGGGGTGAGGACGGACTTTTCCTCGTTTACGATCCACCCCAGGTCGTCTAGGATGGAGAGAAAGACCTTTAGATTTGAATTGAATTGATTTGGCTGCGACTTTCGCTGACCAGAAGGAAATCGTCCAAATAGGGGATTATCATGAGTCCCTGTCTTCGGGCGAAGGCAACCATCTCTACCACCACTTTGGTAAATATACTCGGGGCAGACGAAATCCCGAAGGGAAGGGCTCTGAACTGGTAGTGATGGACGTTTCCTGATATATCCTGGATTGCAAACCGGAGAAAACACTGGGAGCTGGCGTGAATGGGAATATGGTAATAAGCGTCTCGCAGGTCTATAGTGCACATGAAGACATCTTTGCTTAACAGAGGGATTGTAGATGTTAGGGTCTCCATCCTGAATTTCTGATAACGGATGAATTTGTTTAGAGGTTTCAGGTTTATGATCGTCCGAAAGGTACCTTCTTTTTTCCTGATTAAAAATAAAGTTGAATAAAAACCCTTGCCTCTTTCTAGAGGTGGGACCGGAGAGATTACATTCATCTGAAGAAGTTTCTGGACTCCTTGCCAAAGGTTCGTTTGGAACAGTGTCAGAGAAAATTTGTTTGGGGGTCTTGAAGACCACTCTATCTGATAGCCTGTACCGACTACCTTGGAAATCCAGGGGTTCTGGGAGATGGATTCCCATGACCCCAGGAATCTTGAGAGTCTTCCCCCCCACTCCGGCGTCATTGCTTATCTGAAGGTTTTTGCTGGGAGAAGGACTGACCTCTTCCTCCTTTTGGGTAACTCCAACGCCCTGATTTCCCTTTTCCCCTGTAGCTCTTTTCTTGACCCGAGGGGGGGGGGGGGCGAAAAGGATACCGGCGTTTGGAAGGGCGATCTTCCGGAAACCCCTTCTTATCCGCGGCCTTCTCTAGGATCTTATCTAGCACCGGGCCAAACACGTATTCTCCGGAAAAGGGGATGGAGCAAAGCTTTAACTTAGATGTCTTATCCCCCGACCAACACTTCATCCAGAGGGCTCTCCTAGCTGCATTGGAGAGCGCTGCATCTCTGGCGGAGAACCGAACTGATTCGGCAGAGGCATCCGCCAGGAAAGCCGTGGCCGACTTTAAAAGGGGGAGAGACTCCAGAATCTGCTCCCTAGACGCTCTGTCTTTAATATGAGTTTCCAACTCTCCCAACCAAAGATACATGGACCGGGCGACTGAAGTAGCCGCAATATTGGTTTTAACGTTAAACATGGACGCCTCCCAGGATTTCCAGTGAAGATTTGATGTATTGCTCCGAATGGTATAAATGATTGGCATACGTACGCCTTGAAAGAGATCACACACAGACTGTCACAGAGAAGTCAGTCAATGCAAGATGCTGCGTTTATTGAGATTACATGATTTTTTATAGCAAAAAAGAGGAACTTTATGACTCGGCTAATTTGATGATCTAATTGTCACATTACTAAGTCCCATGACAAGGTATCACATTATCACTCCATACTTTAGCAATGTCAGCACTATGTCAGCAATTTCAATATCATAAAGTGACTTCTATATCAGAGGGGGATGGGGATCTAGCCCGCTTCTTCTTTGGTTGCGGCAAATCGGGGGGATTAGCGGACAGGTGGGCCAGGGATGAACGGATCTCCTCCTGAATCATAGTTTTTAATTCCTCTTTTAGGGAGGGTGCCTCATCCCGTACGATATTTGAAATACAAGGCTTGCACAGTTTTTTGGGGTAGCCGTCAGGGAGTCTACTAGAGCAGGAGACACATTTGAGTGACTTCCCCATCTTTTTCGGGGTTTCTTTTGCCTAAAAGAGATGAAACGGCAAAGTATAAGGGATATGGCCCACCAAGAGGAGGGTGGGGGGGGGGGGGGCGCGGGGGTGGATGTAGGAGCCTGCGCCCTGCCGTAGCTGCACTGAGCATGGAGCAAGAGCCCGCTCCTCCTCTCCCCCCCCTATATCATCGTGGGAGAGGGGGATCAACAGACTCCCTGACCCATTCATAAATACCCCCGAAGGGGACTCAGTTAGAAGCGCTGGCGGCAGCTCAGCTCTGGGGGACCGCTCCGGTACCGACATGGTCGCCTCTTCCGAAAGGTAAGGGTTCCGCACAGTGGGGGACCGATCCTGGGAGCGTTTGTCCGGAGCAGGCCTCGGTTTTTAAATTAAGCTCCACGCTGCCGCCACTGACGTCACTTCCGGGTCGCCGGCCGTGACGTCATACATATGCGCCCAATGCGCCGGCGCGCACCCAGCTGCCGCGATGATGCCGGAAGGGAGACTGCGCCAGGGAACAGGCCCCGAAAATCGGGACGAGGTAGAGCCCCACACCCCTGCCCAGCGTTAGTACTGGACCGCGGGAGGGCAGGGGGACGCCATGCAGGATGCCGGCGATTTCTTAAGGTATCCACGACTGAATTCCTAGCTTCATCTCCCTGCATACAGGGAGACCTTTCTCTGCCCTGTCCTCTGTAGGGACAGGAAACACTGGTGTTGGTGGTGGGAGGAGGGTATTTAACCTTTCTCTGTTCCTGCCCCTACAGAGGTCAGGGGTCAATCTCCTTGTATGCCGTCGTGATGATGCTATGGAAAATAATAATCTGGTGGATGAGAGAAATTCCAGCTGGAAACTGTTTTCTATCACACTTAGGGACCCATTTGTTCTGAGAAAAGGGCCTCCAGGCTGGGAGAAACTGATAGAGATCTGGCGTCATTGTTGTTTGTCCTTTGGTCTATTGTCCTAGGGCTTGAACAAAAAACCCCAGATATTTTAGGAAATTTCTCTCTGCCTACCCTTTTGTCTTTTAAAACTGGCCTGGGATTTACAAAAAAAGGAAGTTTTCTGAGGAACCGGGAAACCCCTCTTTATCTGAGGCCCTCTCTAGGATGTCATCAAGAAAGGAACCAAACAGCCTAGAACCCTCACATGGAAGAGAGCAGAGTCTAGACTTGGAACCCTGATCCCCCTTCCACGATTTAAGCCAGATAGCCAGTCTAGCTGCATTAGACATGGCAGCTGCTGTGACAAAAAAAGCAGATCGCATCAGTAGAAAAGTCCGCCGGGAAGTCTGTGGCTTTAGAAAATGTAGGTAGGGAAGATAGTAATTCCTCTAGGTATTTTGTCCTTAATATGAGCCTCCAGTTGATCTAACCATAGCCTTTAGGACCTGGAGACCCAAGAGGCGGCAATGGACGGCCTAAGACTTGTTGAAGCAGACTCCCAAGCACGTCTAAGATAAACATATGCATTTTTATCTAAAGGATCTCCTAAGCAGCCTAAATCTTCGAATGGAAGAGCCGATTTTTGGGCTATTTTAGCTACCAGGGCATCTACCGTGGGGGCTCTGTCCAAGACGCCCGCTACCGACTCCTCAAATGGATATTTTCTTTTTACAGAATTAGGAATTAAAAATTTTCTATCAGGATTTTTCCATTCTTTTCTGATAAGGGCTTCCATATTTTTATGAACAGAAAAAACTTTGACTTTTAGGGCAGAGACCCTCAAAAACCTGGTCAGCAATAGATTTAGGTTGTTTTATATCCTCTAATTGCATGGTGGCTTTAGGTAAAGGCTCGGTATCTTCCGGTGGAAAAAGAGCCCTCCCCGCTGACTCCTCACCTGAAGAGAAGAAATCATCTGATGAGTCCTGGCCGGATTCTCTATCCTTGTCCTCCCCAGAAAAATCAGAGTCCTTATTATAGGTAGACCTGTCTGGGGACCTTGGGCGACTCCGACCGAGTGATTTAATAGAAGATTTAACTTCTGACCGTACCAAGGCCATAATATTTCTAGATAAGCTGTGAGACTCTTCCATAACCAGCTTATCTATACATGCTTGACATAGTGGTTTAACATACGAGGCTGCTACATCCTCCACATTCTTTATGTTTAGTCTTTCCGGATGATTTATTTGGTGTTTTTGCTACCTACAACAATAAAGCAAAAACAACTCCCAAAATTAATTAGGAGAGGATAAATTTCACCAATAGTAGAGTCAAGCTTCCCCACTCCTCAGGACCAATACCGAGGGTTCCGCGCGTCCTGCATCACCTGGTTCCAACATGCTGGTGGAAACCCAGATCCTCTACAGCACTGTGTGCACACAAGGCCGGCTGCCTTCCCCTGCTGCCAATTTATCAAACGCTCCTCAGCTCCTTTTAACCCCTAGGCCCAAAAATGCCTAATACAACGCATGAGGATGCCCACACCTCTTCCGGCCCGGAAGTGGTGGGGGCACGGGTGCAACAGCAATGGCCTCGTTTCACCTAATTGGCATAAAATTCAAAAGCTGATTTGGGGGCATGTAGGTAGATGGGATCATGGGCATTAGAAGCTCCTGACAAGCGCACATCTACAGAGGCTGATGGTTTTATTTTCAGGTACGTAATGACAGATTCCCTTTAATTTTACACTGATAGGCAGCCTATTAGGCCAAGCATCTGGCTCTGCCTGATAGGCTTCCATAGAGGGCAAATACAGAGGACTCTGTTAGGCCACAGGCCGCCATGCCAACCCCTTGGCACCTCACGCAGGGTGGGGGGAACTTACAGATATAGCCCCTCCTCTCAAATGCAGCAACTGCTCTTATTTGCAGTATATAAGTAGTTACATGACAGATCAAAGGCTCCTTTGATTTCCACCAATACAGCAGGGCTGCGGCTGCATATGTCAGCCATTGCTCTGGTCCTGATCAAATGGGCAAACTTGCTGTGCCTGTCCTAATTCAGCAACTGCCTGCACACTAGGGTTGTTTCGGGTATTGAATTTTCGATACTTTCGTCTGGTATCGACCTCGATTTGCCTTTTTTTTTTTTCTTCTTCAATACTAGGCTTCGCTATTGCGCAGTTTAGTATCAAAGAACATTGAGTACGCTGCTCTCAGTGTTCTCCTCAGCAGCACAGGGGAGAAGGAAGCAGTCTCTCCCTCCCCCTCCCTGTGCCGCTGCCACAAATAAGGGGAGATGGGCGGGCGCACTGCATCACCAATGAAAGTAAACAATTAATCTGCCTGGATTTGTATTAAACATCATTGGCGTGCGCAGTGCCCCCCCCCCCCCCCCCCCCCCAAGTATTAAAATCATTGGTGGCAGTGGACACAGGGTCCCCTCCCTCCTCATTGGTGGCAGTGGAAGCTTCTGATCGGAGCCCCAGCAGAGTAATCCTGGGGCTCTGATTGGTTACCATGGCAGCCAGGACGCTACTGAAGGGGCTGCCATGGTAACCTCCCTGCTGCTGTATGTACTATGCACAGGGCAGCAGGGAGAGTGTGAGATCCTATTCACCCTGATAGAGATCCATCAGGGTGAATAGGACAAGGGATGAAAAGATCCTAGGATCTGGCCCCTAAGGGGGAAATAGTACGTAAAAAGTAAAAGTAAAGTGTAAAAAACAAAAAAAACAAACAAAGTTTAAATGGCCCCCTTTCCCAATTTTACATATTAAAATATATAAACAATAAACATATTACATATCATCACGTCCGAAAAGTCCTATGCGGTGAACGCAGTCACAGAAAAAATAAAAATAAAAACTGTGCGATTTCCCTTTTTTTTTTTGTCACCTTGTCCCCCCTAAAAAAAAGGATTCGGACTGTTCTATTATGGGCCGGACATTCCATAAAATGCAGAATGCATGTTGCTTTTTTGGGGGGTTTTATTTTATTTTTTGCGTGGTATCGAATATCGCAATACTTTTTTATGGTATTGAAAACGAATCAAAATTTTGGTATCGAAACAACCCTACTGCACACCTGTGCTTAGTCATCAACCAGTTAAAGGGAACCAGTCGCCATGAAATTCTGTGTAATCTGCAGGCTGCATGTTATAGAGCAGGAGGAGCTGAGCAGACCTATATCTGTGTATACAGAGATAACTGTCAATCACTGATAAGACCGAATCCTTGACTTCAAAGCCCAGAATGAGCAGGAATATAAACGAATGAAGTTCTGGTTATACTTAATCTTCTCCCACAAAACCATACAATCAATCTGCTCAGCTTCTCTGGCTCTATGACATATGACATCTCAGACACCAAGTTCAACACGACAGGTTCCCTTTAAATGAATGAAATAAAAGTTACACCAAGATGACAAACACCCTGATAACCTTCACTATGCCAAATAGAGGAGGGTTGTTACATGCCCTTCTTTATCTGCGAGCCGAGCACTCCCTGTCCTTACATTACAGCATCGCTTCGGTATGAAACGCATTAACACTTCCTGTAGCAAGGTGAATATGGAGCAAACGACAAGCGTCCCTAGAAGCAGGGTGCACTCCTGCTACAGAACTCCTACAGTGCCGTCACAAATAGAGCACATCAGCGAGACCACCGAGCAGTGCACATAAAGCTGGAAGCTGACGCTTTGTTTCATTGTGACACGCGTGTACACATGGGAGAATAGTAATGGCGGGGGTCACATGTGACTGATTTGCCATTGTGGATGTTCGTGCGACAAACCCGCAGCGTTGTACAGTACCAGCAAAGTGGATGAGAATTTCAGAATTTTCTCATCCATGCGCTGGGTTAATTTTTTTTTTTATAAAAAACGCAGCACAAAAGCAGCGGCACTGCGGATTTGAATTCTGCAGTGCATGTCAATTTAGGCTACTTTCACACTAGCGTTCGGGGTTCCGTTTGTAAGTTCCGTTTGAAGGCTCTCACAAGCGGCCCCGAACGCATCCGTCCAGCACTAATGCATTCTGAGTGGACGCGGATCCGCTCAGAATGCATCAGTCTGGCACCGTTTGGCCTCCGCTCCGCTCAGCAGGCGGACACCTGAACGCTGCTTGCAGTGTTCGGGTGTCTGCCTGGCCGTGCGGAGGCAAACGGATGCATCCAGACTTACAATGGAAGTGAATGGGGACGGATCCGTTTGAATTTGACACAATATGGCTCAATTTTAAACGGATCCGTCCCCCATTGACTTTCAATGTATAGTCTGGACGGATCCGTCTGAGCAACTTTCACACTTAGAAATTTTTCTGAAATATAATGCAGACGGATCCGTTCTGAACGGAGCCCATCGTCTGCATTATAGGAGCAGATCCGTCTGTGCAGACACCAGACGGATCCGCTCCGAACGCAAGTGTGAAAGTAGCCTTACAAAGCTGATTTCTCCCTTAATAGAGAGGGTGGGATCTGCTGGCTTCTCCGCAGCAAGTGCGGTTTATGCTGGGGAAACGCAGCGCACTTTTCTATTGGATTTTCTGTCACTTGTGAACCCAGCCTTGGGGCTCATGCACACAAAACGTATTTTCTTTCAGTGTCCGCTCCGTTTTTTTTTGCTGACCGTATGCGAAACTATTCATTTTAATGGTTCCGCAAAAAAAAAAAAAAAAAAAAAAAAAAAAAGAAGGTACTCTAGTGTGCATTCCATTTCCGTTCCACAAAAAAAATAGAACATGTCCTATTTATGGACAAGGATAGGAATGTTATTAGGGGACGGCTGTTCTGTTCCACAAAGTATGGAATGAACACGGACATCTGTATTTTTTGTGGATCCGTTTTTTTGGCAGACATCGTGTGCATGAGCCCTTACACTGAAGGGGAAGCGAATGTGCATTTGCTTATGTTATGGCCTCATGCACAAAACTATGTTTAAAAGGGGTTCTGCAGTTTAAATTGATGATCTATCCTCTGGATTTTTTTTTTTACATTTTTAAAAGGTCTGCGCATGCGCAGACTGGATCCGTCAATGCAGCAATTTTAATGCACTAATACACTCCAATGGAAAAAAACGCGGCATTCTGCAAGTGTTCAGGTATTTTGGCTGAAGAGAAAAGTTTTTACTCCGTCCAAATACCATAAAAAGACTGAACTGAAGACATCCTGAACGGAATGCTCTCCATTCAGAATGCATGGGGATTTAACTGATCAGTTATTTTCCGGTACTGAGCCCCTGTGATGGAACTCAATACCGGAAAACGTTGACGCAAGTGTGAAAGTACCCTTAGGGGCAGAGGATTCCGGCAGCCAGTTCCGTCGCCGAAACTGCCTGCCGGGTCCGGCAATCTGGACGCAAATGGACAGCATTTGTCAGACGGATCCGGATCCATCTGACAAATTCATTGAAATACCGGATTCGTGCCAACATTCACCAAGATCTTGGTGCAAAGTCAGCAAACCAATAGTTGGCACAGCGTTAGATAAAAATCTCTAGCCCTGCATCAAATTCGTCATCCAGCCTGAGCCAGTGATGAATTTGGGGCAGCTTGCCCACTGTCTAGTACATCTGCCCCACTTATACCGGGTCCTAAGAGAACTCAGCTCAGGACACATCATAATAAACAAACATCTATTAGACGTCCTACCTGAAGGGACATTCCAGTAACACATTGTCCCAAGTGGATTGGGAATCACTGTTAGGTCGAAAGGGATCCAACCAGAGACCCCCACTGATGAAAACAGGGGCCCCATGTCCACTCATATGAATGAGGAGATGGTGGACACAGCCTTTAAATTCCCTGTCGTTGACCTGGGAATCCTTTAGCAGGGTACAATCAAAGGCTTCCACACTGACTATCCGTGGCATATCCACAGGACGTGCCATGAACATACAACAGGTGAGGTCCCAACTCCTACCTGGAGAACCCGTCTCGCACTGCCAGGAACGGAGAGAGGTGGCTGCAGAAGAGCTGCCTTTTCCGTTCACTTCTTTAGGACTTCAGCCCGCTATGTAAATAGGGAAGTGCCAGACCGGGGGATCTCAGGGCCACACCTGTTATCTAGTTCTGGAGATAAGAGCAGGTCCCAGATGTGGGACCTGCTCCTAGCAGACAGACCCTTGCATGTGCCATAAATGTCCATATAGGGTTCAGATGCTTCAGCGGGCACACCTAGTAAAATTTTACTGCACTTTGTGAACCGGGCCAGTACCCACAGCCCTACAAAAGAGCCAGACAGAACACTTAACATTATGGGGGTCATTTACTGAACAGAAATACGCAATCTGCAACTTTCCCCCGCTCATGACAGGTCTAAAAAAGTGGCTAAGACATAGGTGGGGACGGGCCAGCTGGTTTGGGCACGGAAAATGGTCTAAATGTAAGACAGCAAGGAAGTGGTCGTACATTTTGAACTAGAGCTGGATGCGCCAAAGTTATGTAAAGGTTGGCGCATCACCACAACTCCGGAGGATCTACCGCCAGCTATAGGGGATATTAAGACTGGCGTCTAAAGTCTCAATAAATAAGCCCCATGTCTTAGATATCCGGTGCCACCCCCGAAACAAAAGTAGGGACAAGAAAGGGCTCCGTGAGTCTGTAGTGTCACTTCCCCGGGAGATGTGGGGACAGTACCCTGAAAAACCTTGGGCACATAAAACCAGTGCGCCCTCCCTGCCCTCCTACTACATAGCTACACTACTCATAACCTGGCTCTGTGGACACCACAGTGACATGTGAAAAGACCAGGGTGCCCCTAAATTCTTACCCATGGGCACAGCATGGACATCATCACCAGTCACATACAACGTAAATAATACATCAGGACTGATCACATACAGCACGAGTACCGCATGGCCATCATCGGGACTGATCACATACAGCACGGGTACCGCATGGCCATCATCGGGACTGATCACATACAGCACGGGTACCGCATGGCCATCATCGGGACTGATCACATACAGCACAGGTGCCGCATGGCCATCATCGGGACTGATCACATACAGCACGGGTACCGCATGGCCATCATCGGGACTGGTCACATACAGCACGGGTACCGCAAGGCCATTAACCGAACTGGTCACACAGCCCTGATACCGCATGGCCATCATCAGGACTGGTCATACAGCCCTGATACCGCATGGCCATTAACCGAACTGGTCACACAGCCCTGATACCGCATGGCCATCATCAGGACTGGTCATACAGCCCTGAAACCGCATGGCCATTAACCAAACTGGTCACACAGCCCTGATACCGCATGGCCATTAACCAAACTGGTCACACAGCCCTGATACCGCATGGCCATCATCAGGACTGGTCATACAGCCCTGATACCGCATGGCCATTAACAGGACTGGTCACACACAGCCCAGGTACCGCATGGCCATTATCAGGACTCGTGACACAGCCCAGATACCGCATGGCCATTATCAGGACTCGTGACACAGCCCAGATACCGCATGGCCATTAGCAGGACTCGTGACACAGCCCAGATACCGCATGGCCATTATCAGGAGCGCTCACACAGTGCGGGTACCGCATGGCCATTATCAGGACTCGTGACACAGCCCAGATACCGCATGGCCATTATCAGGAGCGCTCACACAGTGCGGGTACCGCATGGCCATTATCAGGAGCGCTCACACAGTGCGGGTACCGCATGGACAGCGCAGTATCGGGGGAGCAGCCCGTTCACACACTGCCCGCTCCAGGCGGCACCTCCTCCTCTGGAATCGGCTGCACACCGGCCTACATGGAGCAATAAGCAGCCTTCCAAGAGGAAACGCCGGCGCAGAGCTGTGTTCACACGTGCGATACGTGACACCCGGGAGTCATGGAGCTGCATGGCGGCGCCGTCTCCCGCTCCCTGGGCCTGTCCCGTCCCCCGCTCCCTCCGGGCAGCCGCCCTCCCTCCTCACGCCTCAGACTACCCCGTGCAATCGCCCGTCCACACACAATCCCCCGCTCACCCCCTGCCGCCTCCAAAACTGCTGTAGGCCCGATCGTCAAAGGTATCGTAATCCGCCATTGCTACTCTCTCCTCTTCGCAGCCAAACGGCCAGGCTGCAAGGACCCCACAATATAGCGCAGGCAGGGCTGTCCATGTAGATGCCTGCAGCCGCCTGTGCTGTGCTCTGCCTGACACACGTACACCACAGGGGGAGCCGCAGCATGCAGCTTCTTTCTAGCTCACCAGGATTCTGTCATGTTTTCTACTCAGTGTCAGACTGGGTTACCTTGGGCCACCAGGAAATTATTATTTATTATTAACCCCTTAAAGACTAGGCCGATTTTCGCTTTTTTTTTTGCCATAACTTTTTTAAATTTTTTCTGTGCACAGTTTTTGCAGAACAAGATGCATTTTTTTAATGCCACCATTTAATTTACCATGTCTTGTATTGGAAAATGAGGAGAAAAATGTGGGATAAAATTGAATTTTTTTAAATTTTTTTTTCCTTTACGGCATTCACCGCACAGGAAATGTTTTTTTAAATATTAAATATTTTAATACTTCAGACATTTTCGTACATGGTAATGCATAATATGTTTATTTTTTTTGTTTATATATTTTTAGATATAAAATTTGGAAATCGGGGTGATTTAAAGAGGACCTTTCCTCCGTTTAGCCATAGTCTAATTATGGTCTTACCTTATAGGACATTTTTTATTTGTTAACTATTAGCCCCCTTAGGGCTGTTTCACACAAGTGAGTCTATTGCGGGAATCGCGCTCTGTGTGTGAGTGTGATCCTCCGTTCTGGACTTGCAGGAGTGTATGGCGTTATCATGATTTATAATGCTGTGTGTCTCTGCTTGACCCTACTGATACACGATCATAAAGTGACATAAAGCACTGTGTCACGGATGGTGTTACAGAAAACTAGAAGACACAAATGAAGATCCGACTGACTTGATCCAAAACGAAGGAACAATAGGGTAAGCCCTGTAACAGCCCTAGCTCTCTCCCTTACTGCTCAGCCTATGCAAAAATCTCAATGGTAGATAATTGCATACCCTCGTTGCTCGACTGTGTGCACCTGAACACCCTATAATAGTGAGGGGACACGACCACCGGCTCCCTACACTTAATACGGAGGGAGTCAGGGTCACCTAGGATCAAGCCCACAGGCAAACAGAAATAAAGAAAACAGACTTATCTTGTGGATTCAGCAGTAACAGATTCTAGCAACAGCACACTCCAGGAAGTTGTATAAAACGAAAGCAAAACAAAAGAACCTCAGGCAGGAGGTTCTGAAGAACGTCTGTCAGAGCTTCTCAGATGTCTGGCGGTGACACACCGCGTGTGAGCGTGAATGGAACTGTTCATCTGAAACAGCGCTCAGGCCCCTTTCACACAAGCAAGTTTTCCGCGCGGGTGCAATGCTTGACATGAACGCATAGCACCCGCATCTGAATCCTGTACCCATGTGTTTTTTTTCACACATCAGTTCTGAGTTGTTTTAGAATCTCAGCATGTTCTATAGTCTGCGTTTTTCATGCAGCCCTGGCCCCATAGAGGTAAATGGGGCTTCAGTGAAAAACGCATTGTAAGGCCAGAGTGTATTACTGTAGTGCAGCGGCGGCATGAAGTGCACGGCGTCATAGCAACCAATGACGCCGTGCGCTCCTGCTCTCAGCAGAAATCCAGACCGTGTTACCACGGACCGCTCACGGCCGTGTGCATTCGGCCTAATTCAGAAGCAAGTGCAGATGCAAGGCTTTTTTTTTTCACTGATGGTTGCTAAGAGATGTTGTTTGTAAACCTTCAGTTTTTTTATCACGTGCGTGTAAAACGCATCAAAACGTACTGCACCAGCACGGAAAAAAAACTGAACACAATTGCAGACAAAACTGTGAGTTTCACTGAACGCATTGCTGTGCCAATCTGAATCGTTTGTGTTAGGCCTCTTTCACACGGGCGTCAGTTTTTTTGCCCGGATAAGAGGCGGGTGAGTTGCGGGAAAATGCGCGATTTTTCCACGCAAGTGCAAAACATTATAATGCGTTTTGCACTCGCGTGAGAAAAATCGCGCATGTTTGGTACCCAAACCCAAACTGCTTGGGATTGATGTTCTGAAGATTGTATTATTTTCCCTTATAACATGGTTATAAGGGAAAATAATAGCATTCTGAATACAGAATGCAGAGTATAATAGGGCTGAAGGGGTTAAAAAAAAAAGTTAACTCACCTTCTCCTCTTGATCTCGGAGTTCCTGGTCTCTACTTCTTGAAGGAGCTGTGGGCTAAATGACCTGTGGTGATGTCAGATCACATGCTCCATCACCGTGGTGATGGAGCATGTGATCTGATGTCATCAAAGGTCCTTTACCTGTATTTAATGCTCACCACAGGTCCTGCTCAACAAAGGAGACACAAGGAGATGCCAGCTTCGCGATCAAGTGGACTAAGGTGAGTTAAATTATTTTTTATTTTTTTAACCCCTCCAGCGCTGTTTTACTATGCATTCTGTATTCAGAATGCTATTATTTTCCCTTATAACCATGTTATAAGGGAAAATAATAATGATCGGGTCTCCATCCCGATCGTCTCCTAGCAACTGTGCGTGAAAATCGCACCGCATCCGCACTTGCTTGCGGATGCTATGCGATTTTAACGTACCCCATTCACTTCTATGGGGCCTGCGTCGCGTGAAAATCGCACAATATAGAGCATACTGCGATTTTCACTCAACGCACAAGTGATGCGTGAAAATCACTGCTCATGTGCACAGCCCCATAGAAATTAATGGGTCGGGATTCAGTGCGGGTGCAATGCGTTCACCGCACGCATCGCACCCGCACGGAAAACTCGCCTGTGTGAAAGGGGCCTTAGGGAGCTTGAACCTGGGACCTTTTGATCCCTTGTTCTATTCACCACACACGACCATTTTTTTTCCCGTTTAAGGGCCTTTTTTTGCGTTCCATATAGGGTCCATATACGGAACCATTCATACAATTCAATGTACTCCGTATGCATTCCGTATTTCCGTTCCATTGAAAGATAGAACATGTCCTATTATTGCCTGCAAATCACGTTCTGTGGCTCCATTCAAGTCAACGAGTCCGCAAAAAAAACTGAACACATACGAAATGCATCCATATGTCTTCCGTATCCGTTCTGTTTTTGAGAAACCATCTATTGAAAATTTTATGTCCAGCCCAATTTTTTCTATGTAATTACTGTATACTGTACAGTCCCTGAAAAAAGTCTTGTCGCTTGTGTACAAATTGACCTGAAGTGCCGCTAAAATATATTTCTAATCAAGATTTTGTTACAAGAAATGGGTCATTTTTATCCCAACGGCTTTTGTAATAATGTTTCAGTGTAAAACGAAACTGACAAAAAGTATTCTAATATTCACAGCTTGGTAAAGCCCATTGAGTCCATTTATGCCAAGACATAAGTGTTGTCGTCTTGTCATATGAGCTTCACCTGTGACTAATAATGGATCAATTAGGTCTCAGGTGTGTATAAAAAGAACCCCAGTACACTAGACCTTCACATCAACTGCAACTAGACCTCTGCAAACATGCCTAAGATTCACCCGGAGACTAAAGTGTTGATTATCAAGAGGCTGAAGACCAGATCCACTGCTGATGTGGCAGACACCTTCAATGTGTCTCAGCGTCAAGTTCAGAGGATAAAAAAAAGATTTGAAGAGACTGGAGATGTTTTCGACAAGGCCAGGTCAGGCCGACCCCGCAAGACAACTGCTCGAAAGGACCGTTTGTTGGCTCGAAAATCCAAGGCCAGCCCATTTTCCACTGCAGCAGAGCTCCACGTGACCTGGTCACCTGAAGTCCCTGTGTCAACCAGAACAGTTTGTCGGATTCTGTCTCGAAATGGCCTCCATGGTCGAATCAGTGCCCATAAGCAAGCACTAAACAAAAGACAATTGAAAAACCGTGTGGCATTTGCCAAGGCCCACAGCCTGCTAAAAGGATGGACGCTGGAAAAGTGGCATAAGGTGGATTTTTCAGATGAATCTTCTGTTGAATTACACCACAGTCGCCACAAATATTGCAGGAGACCTACTGGAACCCGCATGGAGCCGAGATTTACCCAGAAAACAGTGAAGTTTGGTGGAGGCAAAATCATGGTCTGGGGTTACATCCAGTATGGGGGTGTGCGAGGGATCTGCAGGGTGGAAGGCAACATCAATAGTCTAAAATACCAAGAAACCTTAGCCACCTCTTATATTCCCAACCATAAAAAAGGCCAAATTCTGCAGCAGGATGGTGCTCCATCGCATACTTCCATCTCCACATCAAAGTTCCTTAAGGCGAAGAAGATCAAGATGCTCCAGGATTGGCCAGCCCAGTCTCCAGACATGAACATCATTGAGCATATGTGGTGTAGGATGAAAGAGGAAGCATGGAAGACGAAACCAAAGAATATTGATGAATTCTGGGAGGCATGCAAGACTGTTTTCTTTGCTATTCCTGATGACTTCATCAATAAATTGTATGATTCCTTGCCAAACCGCATGGATGCTGTCCTTCAAGCTCATGGAAGTCATACAAGATATTAAATTTGGATCTTACAGCACCACTACTTAATTTGCTGACATATTTTTGGATTTGCAGTAAAGTTGTTCAATTTCTGTATACAAAACTTTTGTCTTGCCAAAATTTGACCTTTCTGTCTTGATTAAATAATAAATCTTTTTTCACTGAAACGAATTTATTTCAGTGCATTAAACATCATTTGGGAGGGCTTTAGCTTTTCATATGAGCTATTTCTTTTTTTTAATAGCGTTTATTTAACACTTTTCAAGTTAGTACAACAATCCCAAAGGGAAACAGTCCTATCTGACACAGTCGCTCGCATGAGCAAGTACATTAAATCTATCATCATCACTTTTATGACAATAGGGAACAAAAAAACCGTAATTGCGATACAGTATCTCATTGTCATGAGAAAAGCAATACCACACTCACTCACACTCCATCCACACTCACAGACACACACATGGGTGGTGCAGCTTCAAGTACCCACAACCTCAAACTGTGCCTCCCCAGGCTCTCCCCTGGCTTCATACGTCAATTTGTACATCTGCAGGTCACCATTAATCAGGTGCACCCACTGTACCACCGTGGGGCATTTTGGCGGTTTCCATTTCAGCAGTATGTTCTTCCTCCCATAATACATTAACAGACGTAACAGTGCTCTACTATATTTGGATGGGGTCGCATTAGAGACTAGCCCCATGACACACACCACTGGATCACAAATCCCTGGTAACCCCAGTTTGACATTAATAAAATCGCATACCCCTTTCCAGTATATCTGGATTGTTGGACACCGCCACACTATGTGAAAAAAGGATCCCCTAATTTCCCCACATCTGTCACACCCAGGGGACGGTAATTGCCGCATCTGGTAAAGACGCATCGGGGTCAGATACACCCTATGCATCCATTTAACTTGAATGAGCTGATCTCGAGCGCTTATCACAGACTTCCTCCACCCCAGACGCCATTCCTCCAAGTGAGAGTCTGCCAATTCAGGAATATCCACCGACCATTTAACAAACGATCGCTGGATAGGAGATTCCTGCATCTTGATAATTTCAACATAAAAGGAGGAAATCGGCTTATGCGGTTTCTCTCTCCTGGCGATAGATTCCAGTGGCCCACACTCTAATTTCAGGGCTAAGGACTGAAACTGCTTCTCACATGCATGTCTCAACTGGAGGAAACGATAAAAACTTGTGTGGGGTAGCAGGAAGTCTGCACGCAAACTCTCGAAGGAGCGGAAGACCCCGCCCTGGAACAGCTGCGTCAGATACTTCAGGCCCTTCCGTGGCCAAAATTCAAAGTCTGAAAGGTAAAAGAGCTCGGGCAGATGCTTATTACGCCACAGTGGAATGTACGGGGACCAGGTTTCTCCCGTTTGACTAGTCATGTGCGTGTCCACAAACCTCTCCCACGCCTCCAGAACCGTCACCATAGCCTCCGTGTAACTTTTGGTGCCCAGGCCTTTGCCTCCCCTATATACCAAATTCGTCAGGGCCTCATACGACCCTACCAGCGCCGCCTCCAACACCACTGCCGGATTGTTGGGGTCCGCCCTGATCCACCAGGAAGCATACATCAAGCGAGTCACTATATAATAGACATACATATCCGGGAGTTGTAAACCCCCCTGCAAATAGGAGGCTTTCAGTGTCTTCCTTGCAATTCTTGGGGACCTGTTACTCCACAGGAATCGGGTCATGACTTTGTCTAAAGTATCGAAATGGGCCTTAGGGATCCTCACTGGGGCCGCCCTATACACATACAGTAGCTTAGGTAACAACACCATTTTAACAATGTTAATTCTGCCCACTAAGGTCAGGGGGAGATTTTCCCAGGCTTCCAACTTACGCGTGACATATTCCATAGTGGGCCTCAAATTCAAGTCTACAACCTTCAGAGGGGACACTGGTGAGACGTCTATCCCATCCTCTACGTCCACTATGCATAGACTGGACTTAGTCCAATTCACTCGTAGTCCCGAGTACCTGCCATAACCATTCACCACATCTAACAAAGACTCTAAGGAGGGGCCAGGGTCAGCTAAATACACCAACAGGTCATCCGCATACAGCGATACCTTCTCCTGTATCCCAGCTATCGTCCACCACTCTATCAGAGCGCTATTATTAATTAGTTGCATGAGGGGTTCCATTATCAGAGCAAACAACAATGGTGACAGTGGGCAACCTTGCCTGGTGCCCCTATACAGCCGAAAAGGTTGAGACGTAACACCATTCACCCGGATACGCGCCGTAGGTGCCTGATATAACAGCTGGACCCATTTGATAAAGGAGGGGGGGAATTGAAGGAGGGACATCGTCTCCCAAATAAAGCACCACTCTACCGAGTCAAAGGCTTTCTCGTTATCGAGAGAAGCCAAGGCCCTCGATCCCGCATTGTCATGTCTGACCTGCAAATTAGTGTATAACCTCCTAAGATTGATGTCCGTCGTCTTCCCAGGCATAAAGCCTGACTGATCCGGGTCAATGATGGATAATACTACCCCACTCAATCTTCTAGCCAAGACTTTGGCCAATATTTTCGCATCAGTATTCAGTAGGGAAATCGGTCTATACGACGCGCAGTGGTCCGGAGGCTTCCCAGCTTTATGAATCACCACAATGGTGGCCTCACCAAACGATGGGGGCAACCCACCAGATTCATAAGCATAAGTGAACAGTTTCAGTAACCACATAGAGTGCAACTCAGCATCCAGCCCATACCATTCAACTGGGAAGCCATCCGGACCAGGGGATTTCCACACTGCCATGGCCTCTATCGCGGCTTTGATCTCGCCCTCGTCAATAGGTCCCCCTAAGTACGTGCTATCCGTCTTGGCCAAGGGTGTAAGGGGGATGGTTCGAAGGAAGGATCGGATCTCACCCGGGGTCAAGCTGAGTTTAGAGCTATATAGGTCCGCATAGAATTGAGCGAATTGCTCGCAGATCTCCCCGGGCTGATGTACCTTCGAGCCATCACCCCAGGTAACGTGGGGGACTACTGTCTGTGGCATCTCGGTCCTGGCCAGAAATGCCAAGGCCCTCCCATTCTTGTCCCCATCAGCAAAAACTAAGCGCCTCTGATAGAGTAACTTCTTCTGGGTATACTCCGTTAAATGTAAAGTGAGCTTCCTCTGTGCCTCATCCCACATCCTACGGTTCTCTACATTCGGGTCCTCTGTGTATACCCGCTCTGTCTCCACCACCTCTTCCTCCAACTTGACCCTAGTAGCACTCAGTTCTTTCCTATGCGTAGCTATCGCCTGGATCAAGGTACCACGCAGCACCACTTTAAAGGCCTCCCACTCCACCGATGGGTTAGTCAATCCCTCATTGAATTCCCAGTAATCTTTCATCCCTTGCTGCGCCGCCCAAACTACAGGCAGGACCCCCAGCCATTTACTATTGAGCCTCCATGATCTTTCAGTCAGCGCTAGGGGTTGTCTCAGAATGACCAGTAAGGGGGCATGGTCAGAAATGCCTCTCGGCAAGTAGTCAGCACCCGCCAATGAAGGCAACAGGACTCTACTAAGGAATACCAAGTCAATCCTAGATAGTGCCGCATGTGAGGCCAAATGACAAGAATACTGACGTATCCCCGGATGCAAATACCTCCAGCCCTCTGTTAATGCGAATACCTCTGCCCAGGAACACAGTGCATCATTATGAGTGTCAGTCGGGCGAAGCCGGTCCAGTGACCGATCCAAGACCGCGTTGTAGTCCCCAAGCACAATCAGAGGCACCGGGGGCATGGAGACTACACGTTTCATAATCTCATCCAGTATCTCCCTACGAAAAGGAGGGGGAACATAAACGCCCACTATCAAGTATTCAATGCCTCTGATTGCAGCGTGAAGAACCACAAAGCGCCCCATCGTATCAGTGTATACCGAGAGCGACCGGAAGGGAAGGGATTTGGCAACTAGAATAGACAATCCTCTAGCCCTGGAGCTATAGACCGCATGATAAGCCGCGCCAACCCAGGGTCTCCGTAGCGCCAGGATTTTCCGCCCCTGCAGATGTGTCTTCTGCAATATCAGTACGTCTGGATTGTGGTTACGCAAGAAGTTAAAAACCAGAGATCTCTTCAGTTTGTCATTAAGACCTCTGACATTTCAGGAGACAAAACGACAGAGCGTCATCATGGTGGCTTGTTAAAAGCATATCTCCAAAAGAAGCCGCACCACCCAAGCCAAGCATTCACACACTCATACCCACTCGGCACATTCAACCCAACAAACTCCCAAGATGCCCGGAACATTTAACCCAGCCCCCCACCCTGCCCAGATGACCCCAACATATCCGAGCCTAAGTGCCCACCCCCCACTTGCCTCACTAGTGAAAATAGGGATGAAGACCCTTACCCAACCCACTATACTAGGTAAACCTATGAACCTAACCTAGATAGCAGACAACCTAACCGTCACACGTTCAGCTCCATCATACAGTAAAGACATCTGACAGTATAGGCTGAGACCCCCATCACAAAAGTCTCCATATACTCAGCCCCTGTGGTCAAGCCAGTCCGAAGCCTCTTCAGGGGTAGCAAAAAATGTCACCAGCTCTCCATCTTGTACTCTGAGTCGTGCCGGATACATCATGGCATATACCAGTCCTTTCTCCCGCAGCCGGGTCCTCACCGCCGTGAACTGCCTGCGTTGCTTCTGCACTTCTGTAGAGAAGTCCGGGTAAAAGGAAATCCGGGTGTTATAAAACTGAATGTCCTTTAGACGTCGGGCAGCCGCCAACACAGCATCCCAGTCCCTATAGTTCAGGACCTTAAAGATGAAAGGACGAGGTGGGGCCCCCGGAGGCAGAGGGCGGGTGGGGATCCTGTGGGCCCGTTCAACCGCAAAAGTCCCTGAGAGGTGTATCGGGTCTAGGACCTGCTTTATAAGGGTCTCCGCAAATTCCTCAGGTGCGTTACCTTCCGCCTTTTCAGGTAGCCCCATAATGCGGACGTGGTTCCTTCTATTGCGGTTCTCTGCATCCTCAACTTTTGCCATCAGGGTCTTGACCTGGTTCTGTAAGGCATTAATCGCAGAATCCCCCCTCTGAGCTCCATCTTCCACCTCGCCCAGCCGTCTCTCAACCTCAGTGGTCCTTTCTCTTATCTTATCAATGTCATGCATGAGGAGAGTAAGAGCAGCCTGCACATGGTCAATCTTGACAGTAAGCGCCGTCTGACAGTTAGTAATGGCCGCCATAACTTTCGCTAGGTCCACCTCCGATTGTGCAGAAGAGGCCCCAACCCCCCTATCCTCCGTTTGGCTCATATTATCCAGAATCAATTTAGGCGGGATAGCTGGGCCTGGGGTGCCCGTTTTCCGGCCCATAAAGCGTCCTCCCGTTCACCAGCAGCAGGAATAGTGGCCAGCCAGCCGACCCCTTCAGTCTGAAACACAAGGGTATCAGCCCCGCCAATTAAGTAAGTGAGTCTCTACCTGCAATCCAGGGGCAGCCCCACCGCTACCCAGCGCAGTGATCCTTTCCACCGGGCACACTCCATCTATGCAGAGACAGGCAAGCGTAATGGCAGGAGAGTTGAAGGCACCAATCGGTCCGGCGCCAGTCGCAGACAACAGAGGCCTCAATCCCCAGGCTCGCAGTTAAGATGGCGCCCATCGCGCCAGACACGTGGGGGGAACGGAACAGCAGCAGGCCGGCCGGCAGAAAACCTGGGGGTCACAACGACCTGCAGCACCAGGCTCCGCTCGCTTACCGCCGCCAGTGAATGTAGTGTCTCCACGCCCCACTCCTCCCGCTCTCACCGAGAGGACCTCCGTCCGGGGTGTCACGCAGTAAGTAGGCCGCACTCAGGAGGAACCAGACGAGCAACGGCAGTCACGACCGCAGGGCAGGCAGGAGAATTGCTGGTAACCAGTCCGGGTGTTGAATAGCGCAGGGGGTCTCCAGCATACGAAAATAGGAACCGAGCAGTCAGAATCACAGGATAAGCACAGGATACTAGCGGAGCTGAAGTAACATGCGACCTCACGCCATGACAGTCAGGCCACGCCCCCCCCATATGAGCTATTTCTAACACCAATTGATTAATTAAAAGTAAGGTTAATAGCAGGAGTTTCTACAAAATAGAGAAGCGACAAGACTTTTGTCAGGGACTGTATATGCCATACGGAAAAACAGAACAGAAACAAAAATCGGAACCAAGTAACACTGAAAAAGCCATACGGTCGTGTAAAAGAGGTCTTATAGAGATCTATTAGGTAAAACAGGAGGGAGCTTACAATGGCAGGCCTGTTAAGTTTCAGAAGCGTCTAGGCTGCCATGGTAACTGATTGGAGTCCCGCGATTTCACTGTGGGGGCTCCAATCGGAAGATGCTGCAATTAGCGTTGTATTATACAGCCAACACCCGCCGTGTATAGAGCGGGCACACCGCTACAGCCTGCACAAATGTGGGCGCATAATGCCGTACATGTACAGCATTACGTGTTAACCACCTCCCGTCCGCCCGTCGACTATAAACGTCCGGAAGGTGGTTCTCTATCTCTGAATGGACGTGTCACAGACGGTGTACAGGAAACAAGACAAAGCAACATGCATATATGACTGAGTGGATCCAAAGCTAAGGAACCAAAAGGGAGACCCCTGCACAAGACCTAGCACTTTCCCTGGCTGCTCAGCCTATGCAAAGATCCGAAAGGTGGAAGGTTGCATATCCACGTGCCTCGACTATATAACCCCTGAACACCCTACAATAGTGAGGGGACACGACCACCGGCTCCCTACACCAGACACGGAGGGAGTCAGGGTCACCTGGGATCCAGCAAACAGAAAATAACAGATAAATGTTCAGCACTTAACTTTGTAGCAGACTAGAAAACAAGATCAGCATGCACACACACTCCAGGAAGTAGTATAAGCCGCCCAGTAATGCATTATGGGGCGGAATTTAAAGGGATGCAATCAGTCCAACTCCATGACAGCTGAGAGAGGCTAACGAGATGAGGAACTGAACAGCACAACAAAGAGAACTCAAGGAGGAGGTTCTGAAAGGCCTCTGTCAGAGCTTCTCAGCTGTCTGGTTGTGACAGGACGTTTCTGGAACGTCCATTTAGAGATCGCAGCTGCACGCTAATCGTGCGGCTGCAGATCGGGTTGCCCGCTGTCAATGACAGCAGGGCAAGCCTTAGGCCTCTTTCACACGGGCGTCATGTTTTTTGCCCGGATAAGAGGCGGGTGCGTTGCGGGAAAATGCGCGATTTTTCCGCGCGAGTGCAAAACATTGTCATGCGTTTCGCGTGAGAAAAGTCGCGCATGTTTGGTACCCAGACCCGAACTTCTTCACAGAAGTTCGGGCTTGGGATTGATGTTCTGAAGATTGTATTATTTTCCCTTATAACATGGTTATAAGGGAAAATAATAGCATTCTGAATACAGAATGCTTAGTACAATAGTGCTGGAAGGGTTAAAAATAATAAAAAAGTTAACTCACCTTCTCCTCTTGTTCGCATAGATGCCGGTCTGTTCTTTAGCTGTGGGCTGAATGACCTGAGGTGATGTCAGATCACATGCTCCAATCACATGGTCCATCACCATGGTGATGGAGCATGTGATCTGACATCACCACAGGTCCTTTAGCCCACAGCTAAAGAACAGACCGGCATCTACGCGAACAAGAGGAGAAGGTGAGTTAACTTTTTTATTTTTTTTAACCCTTCCAGCACTATTATACTAAGCATTCTGTATTCAGAATGCTATTATTTTCCCTTATAACCATGTTATAAGGGAAAATAATACAGTGAATAGACTGTCACCTAGAACCCATGCGTGAAAATCGCACCGCATCCGCACTTGCTTGCGGATGCATGCGATTTTCACGCAACCCCATTCATTTCTATAGGGCCTGCGTTACGTGAAAAACGCACAAAGAGGAGCATGCTGCGATTTTCACGCAACGCACAAGTGATGCGTGAAAATCACCGCTCGTGTGCACAGTCTCATAGAAATGAATGGGTCAGGATTCAGTGCGGGTGCAGTGCGTTCACCGCACGCATCGCACCCGCACGGAAAACTCGCCCGTGTGAAAGGGGCCTTAGAGAAGGCAGGGACAGTGCCCAGGTGTCCCTGCCTTCTAGATCGCTGTATACACAGCGCTCACCGCTGTCAGCCCCAGTTACAGGAGAAATCAATAGTGAAAAAATAAATAAAAAAGGGAAGTTAAATGTCACCCAGAGGTCTTGTATGACCTTATGGGGGACGCAAAGTGTAAAATAAAAAATAAAGTGTTAAAATAAAATAAAAAATTTTAAAAAAAAGTTTCACATGTAAAAAAAAAAATTCCCCAAGTAAGGAATTAAAATTAAATGTTAAAAATAGAAAAAATTAAATAAAATAGACATATTTGGCATTGCCACGTCCGTGACGGTTGGCTCTATAAATATATCACATGATCCACCCAGTCCGATAAACACCATAAAAAAAATGTGTCAAACAGTGTTACATCACAAAAAGTGCAACACCAAATGATCAAAAAGGTGTATGTCCCACAAAATGGTACCAATAAAACCGTCACCTCATCCTGCAAAAAATTTGCCCCTACATAAGAAAATCTCAAAAAACAAAAACAAACTATAGCTCTCAGAACATGGACACATTAAAACGCTGTAAAAATAAATAAATAAATAAAAACGGTGCTAAAATTTTTTTGGTCACCTTGCCCCATAAAGGGTTATAATGAATGATCAAAACATCATATGTACCCCAAAATAGTACCAATAAAACTGTCACCTTATCCCCTAGTTTCCAAAATGGAAGTTAGGAGTTTCTACTGTAAGGGTGCATCAGGGGGGCTTCAATTGGGACATGGCATCTAAAAACCAGTCCACCAAAATCTGCCTTCCAAAAACCATATGGCGCTCCTTTCATTCTGCGCCCTGCTGTGTGCCCTTACATCAGTTTACGACTTACATGTGGGGTGTTTCTGTAAACTGCAGAATCAGGGTAATAAATATTGAGTTTTGTTTGGCTGTTAACCCTCGATGTGTTAAAGAAAAAAATGGATTAAAATAGAAAATCTGCCAAAAAAGTGAAATTTAAAAATTTGATCTCCATTTTCCTTTAATTCCTGTGGAGAGCCTAAAGGGTTAACAAAGTTTGTAAAATCAATTTTAAGTAACTTGAGGGTGTAGTTTCTACAATGGGGTCATTTATGGGGGTATCCACTATGTAAGCCCCACAAAGTGACTTCAGATCTGAACTGGTCCTTAAAAAGTGGGTTTTGGCAATTTTCTTAAAACTTTTAGGAATTGCTTCTAAAATTCTAAGTCTTCTAACGTCCTAAATAAATAAAATTACATTTCCAAAATGATGCCAACGTAAAGTAGACATATGGGGAATGTTAAGTAATAAATATTTTATGAGGTATCACTTTCAGTTTTAGGCCTCTTTCACACTTGCCTTGTCCGGATCCGGCGTGTACTCCACTTGCCGGAATTACACGCCGGATCCGGAAAAACGCAAGTGAACTGAAAGCATTTGAAGACGGATCCGTCTTCAAAATGCGTTCAGTGTTACTATGGCAGCCAGGACGCTATTAAAGTCCTGGTTGCCATAGTAGTAGTGGGGAGCGGTATACTTACAGTCCGTGCGGCTCCCGGGGCGCTCCAGAATGACGTCAGAGCGTCCCATGCGCATGGATGACGTGCCATGCAATCACGTGATCCATGCGCTTGGGGCGCCCTGACGTCACTCTGGAGCGCCCTGGGAGCCGCACGGACGGTAAGTATGCTGCTCCCCACTAAACTTTACCATGGCTGCCAGGACTTTAGCGTCCCGGCAGCCATGGTAACCATTCAGAAAAAGCTAAACGTCGTATCCGGCAATGCGCCGAAACGACGTTTAGCTTAAGGCCGGATCCGGATCAATGCCTTTCAATGGGCATTAATTCCAGATCCGGCCTTGCGGCAATTCTTCAGGATTTTTGGCCGGAGCAAAAAGCGCAGCATGCTGCGGTATTTTCTCCGGCCAAAAAACGTTCCGGTCCGGAACTGAAGACATCCTGAACGGATTTCTCTCCATTCAGAATGCATTAGGATAAAACTGATCAGGATTCTTCCGGCATAGAGCCCCGACGACGGAACTCTATGCCGGAAGAAAAGAACGCAAGTGTGAAAGAGCCCTTAAAAGCAGAGAAATTGAAATTTGGGATTTTTTTTATAAATATAGGTGAAATATATTGACTCAAATTTATGACTAGCATGAAACTACCATGAAGTACAATGTGTCACGAGAAAACAATCTCTGAATGGCTTGGATAAGTAAAAGCGTTCCAAAGCTATTACCACATAGAGTGAGATATGTCAGATTTGCAAAATTAGGCCTGGTCAGGAAGGGGGCAAATGGCCCGGATGTGAAGTGGTTAAAGGGGTTGTCTCCTGAAAAATATTCTACAGTTTTTAAACCAGCACCTGGATCTGACTACTTTTGTAATTGCATGTAATTAAAAATGTAGTATAGTCACTGAGTTATTCAATAAAATGTATCTGTATAGCGCCAACTGCTGTTCGCTTGTTGTCTTATTTCTTTGTCCGTCTCACTGAGAAGGTCGCACATGCTCAGTTTCATCTTTATACTGCTTCCTAAGCTGTGATAGGGAGAGAGCTGAGACACGCCCCCTGAGCTGCAGCAGAAAAGATACTCCCCTTGAGCTGTCAACTTGATATAATATTTAAATCTAGCATAGAAAGAGATTGCCATGTGCTATATGATGTCTGAGCTTCATTTTTTACATTAGTCATGGGATAACCCCTTTAAGGGATTAAATGTCTAACAGGTTTTGAATCATAGAAATAGACTTCAGTGACAAGTGATTATTTCCACAGGCAGCACCAAATAGGTTTTTGTTTACTGCACCACAATTGCAATATAGCCTGGGCCACTGGAGGATCCTTTGGTATTCTGGTGGGCCAATCCGACCCTAATCATTTTATTTAAAAAAAAATAGAAGAGCCCCCAGGGCACACTGGTATAGAGAGGAACATACTGGGGGAGAATTGAAAGGCTGCTCATAACAACCAATCATGTTCCAGGTCTCATTTTTCAATGTCCCTTTGGAAAATGAAAACAGCAACCTGATTGGTTGCAATTGCTTTACACTAGTTTTGAGAAATTTTTCTCACTGTGTCTGATTCAGCATGACGCATGGAATAAATTAGGTATAGATAAGCAAAATTGTTGAAAGTTCGATTTGTTGAATTTTTAACCCCTTAAGCCATGTCGTGGACTGTACTGCATTAAGCCACCATGATGAACAGGTTTGCTGTGGCAGCGTCCTGATGGTTACTATGGCAACCGGACGCCTTCAGGCATCCAGGCTTGCCATTGTATCTAAGCCTGACAGGGTCCTGCCAGAGGCCAGAGCCTGATCAGGCTTAGTGTAAGTGAGAATGCACTGCAGTACACTATACAGTGTATTGTAGAGCCATCAGACCCAGTGGTACTTCAAGAACCAAGGGTCTTTTGTTTGCCACTCTTTTGTTTACCAGAAGTTTTATTATGTAGCCTATAAATGAAAACTCACAAGTTTGGTACACAGATCATCAATTGGTACTAGCAAAATTGCAAGTGTTTTTTTCTGTAATTTAAAGACAAAGGAACAATTAAATGTCCCTCCCTTTCTATAAACACACCACACACTGGTATTGACAATTTACAAAAGTAATATAATGTGTGGCATGAAACTGCTATATTATTGAACCTATTACGGTACAACATGTCCAGTAATTTCGTTATTCATTCCGTCATGGAATTGTGTTATAGTCTGTGGTAACTGAATCCATAATGCAGTTTAGAATATACTCGAACTTCAAAAACTGAAGTTCGCTCATCCCTAGTTATAACATTTTGAATCCTCCCGTATTGATTGTGTATATTGATTTTGCATATCCAGCAGGTCTAGCGATCTTGTATATTTATCATGTGTAACAATCATGTGCATTTGATATTTTTATAGAAATCATGAATGAATTGTAACATATCACTGCTGTCTTTTGTGTACATCAGCTTGACAAAAGCCTACATACTCCCTAAGCCTGAAACGTTGCTGTACTACTGTGCACTAATTTATTTGGCTGAATAAATAAAGATTCTCATGTGAACACTGCATATTTTGGAGTGCTGTCTGAAATTGTGTATGTACAGAAACATTGGTCCTGGGGTGGAGAAGGATCTAAAAGGGACGTGCACCCAACAATAGCTTTTGGAATTGAGTGCTGTGGCCACCATTAATGTACTACTCTTTCTGTAGCTCCCATGCACTGCAATGGGGACTACAGAAACAGCAGAGACCATGCCCACTATGCTGTTTCCCGGCCACCTGCTGGTTGGCGCTGAGTTCCATCTCGCTTTAGTATTGCGAGATGGGACAAACCCTTATAGGTGGTACCTATACAAGTAAGTGCAGATTTCCACTGGATATGCTATATGTGGCCTTACCCTAAAAAGGTTATGGTTCTTGGAAGGCAGAGAGGCAAAAGAGAAAACTAGCTTTGGTGGAAGTCAAAATTCTGCTTGCTTATCGAATTGTATTCCTGATTTTGGTAGATTGTCCTAATTTGCAGACCTGTGTATGAATAATCAGAAAGGTGCACTTGGACAGTGTGTGTTAGTAGTAGCTAGAATCCCCTGCAAGCTCTTAATGACAGACAAATTAATAAAATTCTTTCTGTCCTCACTAAGGAGAGCTCACTGCATATTCCGAATTTATTACAGAGTTGAGTGAAAAATGTCTTCGTTCATTGCCCCCTAGTGGTGCCTACAGGCATGGCTGAGTTAAGGGAAGCAAAGCTCTTTCTCAAGAAACCAGAACTCTGACCCTTAAAGGAGTTCATCATATTGGTGGCCTATCTTAAGGATAACTCATCAATATGAGATCAGTGGGGATCCGACTCCCGGCACCCCCCCTAATCAGCTGTTTGCGGAAGCCGCTGCGCTCATCAGAGCTCTGGTGAGCGCCGCGGCCACCTCACAGCATACCAAGCACAGTGCATCCAATGAATGTGACGTCACTGGCTTAGGCCTCATGCACACGCACAAAGGTATTTTGTTTCCGTGTCCGTTCCGTTTTTTTGCGGATAGGATGCAGACCTATTCATTTCAATGGGTCCGCAAAAAAATGCGGACAGCACACCGTGTGCTATCCGCATCCGTATGTCCGTTCCGTAGCCCCGCAAAAAAATAAAATAATAACATGTCCTATTCTTGTCCGTTTTAGGCATTGTTAAAATGCATCCGCAGAAAAAAAAAAAACGGATGGCGTATGGATGTCATCGGTTTTTCCGACTGCAAAACACATACGATCGTGTGAATGTAGCCTTAGAAAGAGGCCTAAGCGCTCATACAGCTGATTGGCAGGGGTGCCAGGAGTCAGACCCCCACTGATCTGATATTACTACCGGTAACCTATCCTAAGGAAAGGCATCAATGTCAAAATCCTGGAAAACCTCTTTACCCCCTTAAAGAGGACCTGTCACCACTCCTGACAGGCCTGTTTTGACAGCTACTTGCAATGCCCATGTAATAACAATTCAGGGCATCTTTTCTTATGTCTGTATGTTGTGCCGTTCCTTTATTATTTCTACTAGAAGTTATTAATGAATTGCCAGCAGTCTGCAGTAAGGGTACAGAGGGGTGGTAACCAGTTGTGGAGGTGTTCCTGCACAGTCTAAGTAGTCAGTGCTGCCATTGATAGACTGTGCAGGTACAGCCCCCCCCCCCCCCAACTGCTCATTACCCCCCTATACCCTTACTGCAGACTGATAGCAAATGGCCTATAAGTCTCCTCACGCCGATTAAGGCGCTCTCCGCAAGGATAGACAGTACCCCCAAATCCTGACTTAGACTCTCACCCAATTAACCCACAACTCTCTGCTCTGCACTGATGAGGGGCAATCACCCTGCAACAGCTGTCTGCAGATGAGATGCTGGCTTATTTAATATCCAAGTCATGTCTCAAGGCTATTTAAAGGGTCGAACACTCACTTATAGGATTGCTGCCTTACATTTGGTGATATTAAAGGCACAGCTTGCTAAGAGCTCATTTGTATACTTTTCTAAACTTCTAGTAGAAGTAATAAAGGAATGGCACAACATATAATCATAAGACTAGATTTTCCACAATTGTTATTACATGGGCAATACATGAAGCTATTAAAACAGGCATGTCAGGAGATGTGACAGGTCCTCTATAATAACCTGGCCTGAAAAGAGGAACTGTCATGGGACTAAACAAAATGCAAGGTAGGTACACTTGCGTACAGCCACTGGCTTCCTGAGTATAGTGCTTTTATTATATTTGGGAGCCCCTGAGATTGGGAGCCCCTAGTATTTGGCACAATGTATGTTAATAGAGTGGAGTCTATCATATGGCTACCACATCACTTTTCTGTAAGTGGTGTCCACAGCATCTCTCTGATGCTCTGTAATACAAACACTCTCAGAGCGATGCGGAAGCTGAACGGCATCGCAAGTGACTCGAAGTTGGGACCAGTCAGTGGGACGCACATCACACCGCTAACTGGTTTTCTGAAGCTGCTTGTCCCTCTGAAGCTTCTGTGCGCTTGCAATGCCACTCAGTCCCCGAATTATGTCTTCATCCAGCCTACAATTGCGAGGCAGGGCTTCTGCATTGTTCTGAGTGGACAGATGTTAATGCACACGGCCGTAGCTGTTTTTGCGATCCGCAAATCACGGATACGGGCCAAGGGCCTGCACCCATTTGTTTCCCTCCTTCACAAATGTCCTATCCTCGTCCACAAAACAGACAAGAATAGGACATGTTCAAACTTTATGCAGGGCCGCAAAACGGACAGCAAACAGGTGTGCTGCCAGCATCTTTTGTGGCCCCATTGAGACGAATGAGTCCGCATCAGATTTTCTAAAAATGTGGATCGGATGCGGACTAAAACTATGGCCATGTGCATGAGTGACGCAGCAGACACCACCTGCAGAAAACAGATGTGGCTGCTGCCCAGAACACACTATATTAACATATAATGTGCCAATCCGCTATAAGGCCTCTTTCACATGAGCGAGTTTTCCGTCCGGGTGTAATCCATAAAGCGGACTGAATCCTGACCCATTCATTTTAATGCGTCAAGAAAAATCGCAGCATATTCTATATTCTGCATTTTTAAGGCTGGTTTCACACGTGCGTTGCGGGAACATGCGCGATTTTTCCGCGCGAGTGCAAAACATTGTAATGCGTTTTGCACGCGCGTGAGAAAAATCAGCATGTTTGGTACCCAAACCCAAACTTTTTCACAGAAGTTCGTGCTTGGGATCGGTGTTCTGTAGATTGTATTTTTTTCCCTTATAACATGGTTATAAGGGAAAATAATAGCATTCTGAATACAGAATGCACAGTACAATAGCGCTGGAGGGGTTAAAAAAAAACAAAAAAATAATTTAACTCACCTTAATCCACTTGATCGCGCAGCCGGCATCTCTTCTGTGCTGTGTGCAGGAACAGGACCTGTGGTGACGTCACTCCGGTCATCACATGATCCATCAGAATGGTAAAAGATCATGTGATGGACCATGTGATGACCGGAGTGACGTCACCACAGGTCCTGTTCCTGCACACAGCACAGAAGACAGACAGAAGAGATGCCGACAGCGCGATCAAGTGGATTAAGGTGAGTTAAATTCTTTTTTTAACCCCTCCAGTGCTATTGTACTATGCATGCTGTATTCATAATGCTATTATTTTCCCTTATAACCATGTTATAAGGGAAAATAATAATGATTGGGTCTCCATCCTGATCGTCTCCTAGCAACCGTTCGTAATAAATCACACCGCATCCGCACTTGCTTGCGGATGCTTGCGATTTTCACGCAGCCCCATTCACTTCTATGGGGCCTGCGTTGCGTGGAAAACGCACAATATAGAGCATGCTGCGATTTTCACGCAACGCACAAGTGATGCGTGAAAATCACCGCTCGTGTGCACAGCCCCATAGAAATGAATGGGTCGGGATTCAGTGCGGGTGCAATCACGCATTGCACCCGTACGGAATACTCGCCCGTGTGAAAGGGGCCTAAGGTAGCTCGGGTTCCATAGACGTGAATAGGGCTTGCGTGAAAATCGAATTGCATCTGGATAAAATTCGGATTCAATGCATTTTTCACTGGTGGTTGCTAGGGCTCATGCACATGACCATAGCCTGTTTTGCAGTCCACAAAACAAGGGATACCGGCTGTGCGTGTTCCGCATTTTGGAGAACGGAACTAGGGATCGACCGATATTGATTTTTTAGGGCCGATACCGATAATTTGTGAACTTTCAGGCCGATAGCCGATAATTTATACCGATATTCTGGGAATTTTCATTTTTGAAAAAAAAATTAAAATTCCCACAAATCTGCTGAAAATTAATGTTTATTGTTAATGTGTATTTTTATTTTTTTTTGTAAATCTTTCTTTTTCATTTATATTTAATATTTTGGTGTTTTTATTTTTATTACTTTTTTTTTTTTTTAAACTAACTTTTAGCCCCCTTAGGGACTAGAACCCTTGTCCTATTCACCCTGATAGAGATCTATCAGGGTGAATAGGAGCTCACACTGTCCCTGCTGCTCTGTGCTTTGTGCACACAGCAGCATGGAGCTTATCATGACAGCCAGGGCTTCAATAGCGTCCTGGCTGCCATGGTAACCGATCGGAGCCCCAGCATTACACTGCTGGGGCTCCGATCGGAGGAGCAGGGGAGAGGGGATCCTGTGGGGGGGCGCACTGCGACTGGGGTGGGGGGGAGGGGGGGGGCGCACCACTGCTTAATACTGGGGGGGAGGGGGGGGCGCACTGCGCCACCAATGTCTGATACTGGGGGGCTTGGGGGGGGGGGCGCACTGCGCCCCCAATGAAGCTTAATCTCTAATTTATTCATATACAGGAGGCGGGAGCTGGCTGCAGGATCACATAGCCGGCTCCCGACCTCTATGAGCAGTAGCTGCGATCCGCGGCACCTGAGGAGTTAACTACCGCAGATCGCAGCTACAGCTCATAGAGGCCGGGAGCCGGCTATGTGATCCTGCAGCTCCCGCCTCCTGTATATGAATGAATGTGAGATTAAGCTTCATTGGTGGCGCAGTGGCCATAGCTCCTCCCCTCCTCTTGTCCCCTGTCCTCCCATTGGCTGGAGCGGCAGCAGCAGCACAGGGGGAGGAGACACTGCTTCCTTCTCCCCTGTGCTGCTGCTGAGGGAACACGGAGAGCGCTGTCAGCAGCGCGATCTGTGTTCCCAGGAAGTTATCGGAATATCGGCAAAATAAATGCCGATACCGATAACGTTCAAAATCCTGAATATCGGCCGATAATATCGGTAAATCCGATAATCGGTCGATCCCTAAACGGAACATCCTGCACTCTACAGAACAACCTGAGTGCTGAGAACCCAACAGACTGCTAAAACAGGAGAAGGGCTGTATCTCCTCGCTGGTGAAGACAGAAATTGAGCCGACCTCATGTACCCTTTAATATGTCACTATGAAATATATATATGATATTACTTTACGATTTTTATAATTTTAACTGTCTTGCTGCAGTTTGCCCCCCAAAAAACTAGAACTCAGACAACCACTTTAATTAACTGATCCCAGCCTGGGGCTCAGTAAGGCCTCAGGCACACAAACGTATTTTCTTTCCGTGTCCGTTCCGTTTTTTTGCGGAGTGTATATGGAACCATTCATTTCAATGGGTCCGCAAAAAAAATGGAAGTTACTCCGTGTGCATTCCATTTCCGTATTTCCATTCTGCAAAACAATAGAACATGTCCTATTATTGTCCGCATTACGGACAAGGATAGTACTGTCCTATAAAGGGCCAGCTGTTCCGTTCCGCAAAATACGGAATGCACACGGATGTCATCTGCATTTTTTGCGGATCCATTTTTTGCGGACCGCAAAATACATACGGTAGTGTGCATGAGCCCTAAGGCTGAGTTTACATCTCCGTCAAGAAGAACCAACAGGCTGTTCCAACTCAGATCTCACAGGATCCGGCATTGCCAAATTCTCTACCCCACCACCAGATCCCCATTGACTGTAACGAGGTCCGGTGGTGATCCAGCTGCTTTCTAGCATAAATACCGGGTTTCAGACAGACAAAAACTGTTGCATGCAGCAGTTTTTTGTCTCTCCGAATGCCATTTGTGCTGGATCAGGCGGCGGATCCCCTTCATGTAAATGTGAACGAAGCCTAAGGGTACGGCCACATAGAGCTTTTCAGACAAAGTTTTGTGGTAGATCTGCGTGCTGAATTTTTAGCCAAAGCCAAAAGTGGATCCACTAGGAAAGAGAAGTATAAAGCCTTTCATTTATATTTCCAATTCCTTTTCAATCCACTTCTGGCTTTGGCTGAAAATCCTACTAGCAGATCTGCCTCAAAACCTCGTCCAAAAATCTGTATGGCCGTACCCTAAGGGCTGTTTCACATGAGCGAGTCCATTGCGGGAATCACGTTCCGTGTGCGAGTGTGATCCTCCGTTCTGGACTTGCAGCAGCGCACGGCATTATCATGATTTCTAATGCTATGTGCCTCTGCTTGACCTTATTGCTACAGAATCATACTGACAGCCTTGTGTCACTATAATTCTGTAGGAGTAAGGTCAAGCAGAGGCACACAGCATTAGAAATCAGTATAAGGGTCCATTCACACGTCCTGTTTTTTTTCATCCTGAAAAACGGTCCGTTTTTTGCGGATCCGTTGTTCCTGAAAATGTTTCCGTATGTCATCCGTTTTTTGCGGATCCGCAAAAAACGGAAACATGTATACATTTCAATAATCAAATAAAGTTGTTTGGATTTCTTTGAAAAAAAATTGAAAAAAAAAATAAAAAAATAAAAAAAAATAATTGGTTATGTGTTTCCAGGAACGGAATCCGCAAAAAACGGATGACATACGGAATGACATCCGAATGTCATCCGTTTTTTGCGGATCCATTGACTTTGTATTGTACCAGGATCCGATTTTTCAGGACAAGAATAGGACATGTTTTATATTTAAACGGACATGCGGAACGGAACAACGGAAACGGACAGCACACATTGTGCTGTCCGATTTTTTCCAGGACCCATTGAAAATGAATGGGTCCAGATCTGGTCCTGATCTGTTCCTGAAAAAACGGAACAGATCAGGAAAGAAAAAACGGACGTGTGAATGGACCCTAACGCCGTGTGCTCCTGTAGGTCCAGAATGGAGGATCACGCTCACACACGGAGTGCGATTCCCGCAATGGACTTGCTCGTGTGAAAGGGGCCTAAGAGTATATCTACATCGTATGGTTGACGGTGCAGTAAAACATGCAATTGTTAGGCTAGTTTCACACTTGCGGCAGGGAGATCCAGCAGGCTGGTCCGGTAGAGAACAGCCTGCCCGAGTCCTCAGAATCTGGCCGGATACGACCACCTTCCTGCCTGACCCAGACATGTCCTATCTTTCACGGTATCTGGTGGATCGCGCAGGGTTCATGCGTCCGGTGCCTGTGTTTTGAGGACCTGCGGTTGTGTGAATGGGACCTTAGCATTTTTGGTAGTGTTTTTTTGCTGCTGTGTAGTGTTCAGCGAACTTGTGTTTTAAGTTCGGCGTCTAAAGTTCGGGTTATCGACCACGGACCATAACGGAATTTAGAATCCATAACGCGATTCTTCGATAACCTGAACTTTAGACGCCGAACTTAAAACAGAAGTTCGCTCAACACTACTGATGTGGTGTCTGAATGCATTTTATTCAGAAACCACAGCAATAAAAAAATAATAACTGTATCAAGGCGTTTTTAAGTGTAGGTTTTGTCGGCGCAGTCAAAAATGACCCATTTCAGTACATCATGGACAGAATACAAATCGGAATAATCAGCTGCGGCTTCTGCTTTGTATGCTGCAGATCTTCCTATTTTCATTCAGTTTTCTCCTGCACGCACAGCTATGTGCCATAGGTATGATGGCATGCCTTCCTATTCACATCAATGGGCAGCAGCAAAGACACAACCTGTCAGCCTATATACCTGGCTCATCCAGAACTATATCCGCTCTGTATTGTCTACTTATCGCACATTGTCCATTGACAGTGCAGCCGGATACACGAGAAGCTGCACACAGCTCTGCCAGTAGCAGTAAGGAGCGCTCCGGCACCTGGTGCGCATGTGCGGTGACCCCGGAAGTGGCTGTGCTGACACGTGTGGCACAGAGCAGCATGGTTGTGCAGAGTGTCTCAGGCATGGACGGCGGGGAAGCTGCAGCTAAGAAGAAGAACCACCCGAAGAAGGATGCGGCAGTGCGCAGTGTCTTGCAGCAGAACAGGCAGTTCCTGGACTTCTTCTGGGACATTGCGAAGCTGGATCAGGATGTCAGACTGGCAGCCACTGAGAACCTCATCCAGTACCTGAAGTCCAGCGACAAGGTAGGTCTCTGCTCAAATGTGAAAGAGAATCTGAGAGAGCTCCTTAAAGGGGGTTCCCACTTTGTAAAGTGCAGGTATATCGCTAGGCTATCTCAGAGGGGGTCATACCTGAGGGTCCGCAGCACTGATTAGCAATGCTTACACAGTGAGGCCCCAGTCTGGAGTTTCCAGGATCTCTGCCACCTGATTCTTAAGATCAGATGAGGTCCTAGAGGTCGGTGCCCCACTGATCATAAGGTGATGACAAGAGATGAGCGAATCGATCAATTCAGAAATTCAGAAATTCTCCAAAAAAAACAAACAGGAAATTCAGTATTACATTTTTTTTTAATTCAATCATGTGAAGAATTTTGAATGATTCACTCATCTCTAGTGATGACATATTCTACCAATATGCCAGTGCTTTACAACATGGGAGTGCCCCATCATCTTAGGTTACTTTGAGACCTTTCACCAGAATAAAACTTCTAAACTAACTATACAGACATGTAGAGCGGCGCCCAGGGACCCCCCTGCACTTACTGGTATACCTGGGCGCCGCTCCGTTCTCCTGGTATAGCCTCCGGTATCTTTACAGTTAGGCTCCACCCAGGGGAACCTGCCGGCGTCTCATTCTCCCATGCTGTAGCGCTGGCCAATCACAGCGCTCAGCTCATAGCCTGAGAGGCTTTTTTCTCTCTCAGGCTATGAGCTGAGCGCTGCGAATGGCCAGCGCTGCAGCATGGGAGAATGAGAATCTGGCAGGTTCCTCTGGGTGGAGCCTAACTATGAAGATACCGGAGGCTATACCAGGAGAACGGAGCAGCGCCCAGGTATAACAGTAAGTGCAGGGGGGTCCCTGGGCGCCGCTCTCCATGTCTGTATAGAAGTTATTTTCTGGTGAAATGTTCTCTTTAAAGGGGTTATACTTGCGCTACTCCCCAGCAACCGCGTCGCTCCTGATGCCTGCATGGCCGCCTCTCCCCGTGGTGCCAATAGCAAGCATCACAGGTGACGCCGGATGTTTTAATCTGCAGGATAGGCAGATGCGTCGGCAACCTTGAGGGGAGGGCCCGGGCATTGTGGGGAGGGAATTATAGGGGTTGGATAGCCCCTTTAATACACCCATACTGTCTCATTTTGAAATCATGAGGTTGATTGATCAGGAGTCAATGTCTGCATTGTACAATCTATTTCATAGTAGGGGTGTCACAATACCAAAATTTTGATTTGATTTCGATACCATAAAAAAGTATTGCGATACTTGATACCATTTGTTACCGCGCAAAAAAAATAAAGCACCAAAAAAGCCATGTGCATTCCACATTTGTTATGTAAAGTCCGGCCCATAATCGGACGATCCGATCCTATTTTTGGGGGAGACAAGGTGACTATAAAATGGCGACTCGTGCAGTTTTTATTTTTATTATTTTTCTGTTACTGCGCTCACTGCATAGGAGACCTTTTCTAATATTTTAATAGTTTGGAATTTCGGGATGTGGCGATATGAAAAATATTTATTTATTGTGTGTGTATATATATGTTAAATTGGGAAAGAGGGTGATTTATACTTTTTCTTTAATAACTATTTTAGGGGCCAGAACCTAGGATCTCTTCATCCCTGGTCTTATTCACCCTGATAGATCTCTATTAGGGTGAATAGGATCTCGCACTCTCCCTGTGCATAGTGCACACAGCAGCAGGAGGTTACCATGGCAGCCAGGACTTCAGTAGCGTCCTGGCTGCCATGGTAAATGATCGGAGACCCAGGATTACACTGCTGGGGCTCCTATCAGAAGCTGCCACTGCCACCAATGAGAGGAGGGGACCCTGTGGCCACTGCCAGCAATGAGAAGGAGGAGAGAAGTGGACTCTGTGGCCACTGCCACCAATGATTTAATACTGGGGTGGGATTGGGACGCACAGCGCCACCAATGATTTAATACTGGGGGGGGGGGGAACCTGTCACTGGGATTTTGTGTATGGAGCTGAGGACATGGGTTGCTAGATGGCCGCTAGCACATCCGCAATACCCAGTCCCCATAGCTCTGTGTGCTTTTATTGTGTAAAAAAAACGATTTGATACATATGCAAATTACCCTGAGATGAGTCCTGTCCCTGACTCATCTCACGTACAGGACTCATCTCAGGTTGATTTGCATATGGATCAAATCAGTTTTTTTTTACACAATAAAAGCACACAGAGCTATGGGGACTGGGTATTGCGGATGTGCTAGCGGCGATCTAGCAGCCCATGTCCTCAGCTCTATACCCAAAATCCCGGTGACGGGTTCCCTTTAAGGACCAGGCCATTTTTTGCAAATCTAACGTCGCCTTATGTGGTGATAACTTTAAAACGCTTTTACTTAGGCCTCTTTCATGCGACCGTATAGCTTTTTCAGTGTTTTGTGGTCAGTTTTTCATGGATCAGTTGTTCCATTTTTTTGTTTCCGTTTTTCCGTATATGGCGTATACAGTAATTGCATAGAAAAAATTGGGCTGGACATAACATTTTCAATAGATGGTTCCGCAAAAACGGAATGGATACGGAAGACACACAGATGCATTTCCACATGTGTTCAGTTTTTTTGCGGACCCATTGACTTGAATGGAGCCATGGAACGTGATTTGCGGGCAATAATAGGACATGTTCTATCCTTCAATGGAACGGAAATACAGAAACGGGATGCATACGTAGTACATTCGTTTTTTTTTGCGGAACCATTGAAGTTAAGGGTTTCGTATATGGAACGCAAAAAAACGGCCCGTAAACGGGGTAAAATAAAACAGTCGTGTGAAAGAGGCCTTATCCAGGCTATTCTGAGATTGTTTTATTGTCACATATTGTACTTTATGACAGTGGTAAATTTGAGTCAAAATGTTTCATTTTTATTTATAAATAAAGACCAAAGTTACCCCAAAATTTTCAATTTTTAAAATTTAAATTTTCTCTTCTTTTAAAACAGATAGTGATATCTCCTAAAATAGTTATGTTTGGATCATTTTGTAAGTGATATTTTCTTTTTTTTAGGACTTTAGAAGCAAATCTTAACATTTTTAAGACCATTTCCAAAACCCAATCCAGTTCAGGTCTGAACTCACTTTCTGGGACTTGCATTATAGAAACCACCCATAAATGGCCCTATTTTAGAAACTACACCCCTCGAGGTATTCAAAACTGATTTTACAAACTTTGTTAACCCTTTAGGTGTTCCACAAGAATTAAAGGAAAATGTAGATGACATTTCAGAATTTCACTTTTTTGGCAGATTTTCAATTTTTTCCAGTAACAAAGCAAGGGTTAACAGCCAAATAAAACTCAATATTTATAATTTATTACCCTCGTTCTGTAGTTCACAGAAACACCCCATATGTGGTCTTAAACTGCTGTACGGGCACACGGCAGGGCACAGAGGGAAAGGAACGCCATATAGTTTTTGGAAGCCAGATTTCACTGGGATAATTTTAAGTGGGGATCGACCAATATAGATTTTTTTTTTTTTTTTTTTAATAGAGCCGATACTGATAACCTGTGAACTTTCAGACTGATAGCCGATAACTTATACCAATATTCTGTGCATTTTAATTTTTGAAAAAAATATATATTCCTACACAAATCTGCTGTTAAATGAACATGTTTATTGTTAACGTTTAGCTTTTTTTGTAAATCTTTATTTTTCATTGGTAAATAAATAATACAGAAACTTACCAGTCAGATTGCAGCAAAACAATGATGATATGGGTCAAATACAACAAATTGGACCACTTTTATATATTTTTTTTAAATAAATATCAGTCAAAAGGTAACAAGAACAACAATGTTCAATTGCACATAGCCACATAGTCCATACTTAGATTAAATCTTAGCAAAATGAGCAGCAATGACATAGGTAATAATATCAAAGGAACACTACAGTATAGATAAGCGGGGCATCAAAACAGCTTAATTAAGCTATATTTGTTTTGTTGCCTAACTGCTTAGCCTTAGTGTCATTTAAACGTTTTAAACACATGGTTTAATGTATATAATAAAGAATATTACATTTAAAGGGAACCTGTCACCTCTACTATGCTACCCTCACTGAGCGTTTCTAAATGTTCATTGTGTTGCCCTAAACATATAAACTACAATTTCATTTGCAGACTAATTCAATAAGTATTATGCATTTTTTTACTTCCTGCCTTTTATGCAAATTAACATAAGAGTCATATCTTACTTGTGTGACCAGAGAAGAGTCATATTTTCAAGCTCTGACTCATCTCAGGGTAATTTGCATATGTATCAAATAGTTTTTTTTCCACAATAAAAGCACACAGAGCTATGGGGACTGGGTATTGTGGATGTGCTAGCAGTCATCTAGCAACCCATGTCCTCAGCTCTATACACAAAATCCAGGTGACAGGTTCCCTTTAAAACAATATAACTGTTGAGTAACTTAACCTTTCTAGCTGAGTAAAGGTAGCATAACTTATAAGGGTCCTGTCCTGGGTTTGCACTTCAGCAATAAATATGAAAAATTACAGAAACAAATTATGTTGCATAATAAAACAAAAGAATAAAAATAACAATTAGAGAGTAGACATAGACAAAACGATTAGTCATCATACGTGTATTGGTCTTTGGTAGCAGAGGAAATTGTAGTGGGCACAGGGTAGGGTACACTACACTAGACACAGGACCAGTCCCTGGAGCAACCAAGATCATTCAGCGAATGCCAAGCTATGTTAACCTGCTATCCAGCTCCAAGGTTACAAAAAAGTGAAGACTGACATTAAATAACATTTTTATTAAAACTCTGCTAAACTAATATAAAACTTTAGAATTTATTCAATACTTCCAATTGAGGAGGAGTACATTGTAGTGCAGAAAGCACAACATTTCTGCATGTTCTCCTGTTAAACGGCTTCTGTTCCTTTTGTAGATTGCTGACGCTTCACTAAAAAAACATGCTCACTAGGTACAGAGGAGGGTGGAGAGCAAAGGTATCTTCTGGCATAAGAAGCAAGGGTTTTAAAGCGTGTTCTTTCCACCACTCAAGTGGATTGCCCTTTCCATTGATAGTTCTTTCAAATAAAGATGAAACTCATCATCAAGGCTGACTTTTGGTAAAGTTAGAGAATCCTGTACATGAGGCCCCAATAAAACGCTGAACATCAATTTGGCCATGTTTAAGCCTTTTTTTCCCTGGCGCCTCCCCAAAGGCACTGACAGGAGGGTGATCCCTGCCTCCAGGACAGGAAACAACACAGAAGCTCAACTTTAAAAGGGGGCCTCCTCCTCTTACCTAATCAGTATTGTTTCCTGTCCCGGACAGTGTGGGAGCTCCTACCTGTGTGTGCAGGTCTGCAGAAGATTTCTCTGCACGGCCTGGTCTCTGGCCCTTGTTTGGGGAGGGCCGCTGCAGTGGACAGGGGCTCCGGGGACCCATGGCCTCCCTTCCCTATACCTTTGGCGTAAGTCCTGTTGCGCCCCCATCGTGACGTCACGAACGTCCTTCAGTACCAGGAAATTTAAATGGGAAGCGGAGCTGTGTGAAGTACTCGTGCTATTCCCTTCCCTGGAAATGTCGGCTCCGGTGGAATCGGATACCGCCCGCAAGCCTCTAGATCTGGCCGCAAGCACCATCAGCCCGGTAAGCCTCCTCTCCTGACTTGGGCAGATTGATGTATGGGGTTATGCCCATCATCCACCTGGGTGCCTGGTGTTGGTGTGCTTTTCTAAATAGCTTCTGAACCCTATTCTTATTTTTTTATTTGTAAGGTAGAGACACCTCCACCTCCAAGGCCTCCGGGTCTGATTCTAATCACAAAAAATGCGCTATCTGCAAGAAGTAATTTATGTCAAAAGCCCAAAAATCACTTTGCCCCAGATGAGCTGAAAAAGCGATGGCTGAATAATCTCCTTCCTTCCAAGACTCCATGCAGAGTTTGATTTGGGAAGAGGTAAATGCAGCCATGGAGTCTAGGTTACCCCCTCCTCACCGCAAGCCTCTATGTCCCAAAAATCCCAGAGCTCCCAGTTATTCGGGTTAGATTTGGATAAAGGGGAGATTGCTTCTGACATAGACTCTGACTCATCTGACAACAGGGGTAGACCATTGTTTCTCCCAGAAGATGCAGATAGTCTCTTAAAAACTATAAAGGGTACTATGCACCTGGAGGAATCTAAAGAAAGTCTTTCCATACAGGATTGGATGTTTCAAGGCCTAAGAGAAAGGAAAAGACTTGTTTTCACAATCCATAATAATGTCAAGGCCCTAATCTCAAGGGAATGGAAGGAACCCGAAAAAAGAGCCCCGATTTCTAACACTTTCAAAAGAAAGTATCCATTTTCAGACTCTGACTCAAATCTTTGGGATAAGTCTCCAAAGATTGATGCGCCAGTAGCACGGATATCCCAAAAAATCCTCCCTTCTATTTGAGGACATGGGGTTACTTGGTGATCCAATGGATAAGAAGTGTGAGAACCTACTGAAAAAATCTTGGGAAGTAAATACAGCTATGTTTAGACCAAGCATTGCATCAACCTGTACTGCCAGATCCCTGTCAGTATGGCTCAATCAGTTGAAGGATCATCTTTGCAGCGGGAACCCCAAGGGAAGAAATATTCGCTTAATTACCAATGCTTAAACGGGCCTCAAATTTTCTAGCCCATGCCTCAGCGGATTTAGTCAGACTGTCGGCAAGATCAGCGGCTATTTCTAATGCCACCCGCAGGGCCGTATGGCTCCGCTCCCTGTTGGGAGATGTGGGTTCAAAGAGCCGGTTATGTTCCATCCCCTGTGAGGGAGACAGGCTTTTTGGGTCGGTGTTGGAGGATTTATTAGAACAAGCTTCCGACAAGAAAAAGTTTCCCACTGACTCAAAATATTTTCATCAGAGACGCTCCTTTCGTAGTGAAAGGAAACCAAAACCTGATCAAAAATAGCGAAGGAAGATGGAAGATGGCAATCAGGAGGAAGAAGCAAAGGATTCCTTGTCAAACCTGACGTGTCAAAGGCTGCTCAATAATGCAAGGGGCCAGGTGGGAGCAAGATTAAAACATTTTGTTACACAATGGCCCTCCCCTTGGATACTTGCCTCCATTCAAAGAGGCTTCATGCTGGAATTCAGCACCTACCCTCAATATCACTTTTTTGTCAACAAGCCGTTGGCAAAGGAAGAGGAACAGTCCTCGCTAGAGGAAGAAATAAGAAACTTAATTCAAAAAGACGTACTACTAGCAATTCCAAAGAACCAACAACAGCAAGTATTCTATTTGCCAGTTTTTCTCATTAAAAGAACAGGGTCCTTCAGGCTTATTATAATTCTAAGAAGTCTGAACAAGTGCCTATCTTACAAAAAGTTCAAGATGGAGACCATAAAGTAAACAATAAATCTGCTTCCTCAACATTGTTACATGGTGACAATAGATTTACAGGACACATATTACCATATACCCATCTTCAAAGATCATAAAAAATTTCTCAGGATAGCAGTGTTTATGAGAGGTTGCCTTTCAATTTCAAGGCTCCCCTTTGGCCTATCATCAGCTCCCAGAATTTTCACAAAAGTAGTGTCAGAAATAACCAGTCATCTTCATCTACTTGGCATTCTTATACTGTACTTGGACGACTTTCTATTGTCAGCAGAATCGGAAAGTCGGCTTCTGGGACATCTAGATCTTATTCTGAGGACCTTAACGGATCTGGGATGAATCATAAGTTTAAAAAAATCCAGCCTCGTCCCGGCTTAACAAAGTCTTTTTAGGGGTCCTTCTCGACTCTCGCTTGCTGATGTCCTTTCTTCCAGAAGAAAAGCAATCGTCCCTTCAATTAAAAGTGAATTAGTCTTACAGTCTAAGATCCACTTCTATCAGAAACATCATGACAATCCTGGGAGTTCTAACATCCTCAATCCCGGCTGTCAGGTGGGTGCAAAGCCACACCAGAATCCTGCAGGCTTTTCTTCTAGCATCTTGGAATGGAAGCAGAAACTCTCTGGACAAGAAAATATCAATTCCACAGTTCGTGAAACGTTACCTGACTTGGTGAAGGATAAGAAGAAATCTTCTGAGAGGAGTCTTCTGGCGTTGAGAAAATCTTCTAGTAGTGTCTACAGATGCCAGCAGACGAGGTTGGGGAGGTCATACGGGAGACCTTATGGTTCAAGGACTCTGGGACGATTCCATGCAACAGGCATCCTCCAACCTAAGAGAACTCAGAGCAGTCTACAAAGTTCTTCTGGCCCTTCACTCAAAGACATCTCTCGATCATGTCAAGCTCCTGTTGGACAATATGACGACATTCGCGTATTTGAACAGGCAAGGGGGCACCCAGAGCAGATCACTGGCAGCAACATCGAAGGATATCTTTCTCTTTGCAGAGAAACACCTGTGCTCTCTAATGGCAGTAGACTTAAAAGGAAGAAGCAGTATGGTGGCCGACTTCCTCAGCCGTCAGACTTTAATAGAGGTAGAATGGACTTTGCATCCCAATGTCTTCCTTCAAGTTACCGAGATGTGGGGTGTTCCAGTTCTGGACTTATTCGCAGATCGGATAAACAGGAGAGTAGAAAGATTTTGTTCCCTATCTCCCCTGGATGGTCTAGAAATAGTGGATGCCCTATCTCGCCTTTGGCCAAAGGGTCTTTTAGGGCTCATGCACACGACCGTATGGCTTTTTCAGTGTTTTGCAGTCTGTCTTTTACGGATCCGTTGTTCCGTTTTGTGGTTCCTTTCCGTTTTTCCGTATACAGTAATTACATGCCTCTCTCCATGCTGCCGCCGGAACTCCGCCCCCATTATAGTCAATGGGGACGGAGCGGCAGTCCGGGAGCACACGTGAACTAGCGGAAGGACGGATCCGTCAGGCTGTTCACCCACCGAAACAGCCTGCCAGAGTCCCCTGCCGCTAGTGTGAAAGTACCCTTAGCTAAGAAATATGTGGATGAGGGTGGAGTAAAATAATTATATATAACAATATAAGCTTGTGTTGACTTCATTAGTTTACTCCTTCATAATAATTGCATGAAGAAAATCACTGACCGCAATGCTATAGTAGTATCATTGGTGTACGTGATTTTATTGTATTTAATATTATCGGGTGGTTTGAAAATTAAATGTGGTATTAATTAATTCAATTTAATACGCACAGCAGAGGGGTAGACTAGACTATATATATATTGACATGATTTCAGCTAAAATATTTTCTCTACACCCAGACCGCATTATTAATAATAATGCTGTTTGTGTAGAGGAAATATTTTTGCTGAAATAATTTCAATATTTACTAGCACTAGTCAGTTGTCCTCAAACTCACTTTCTCATCTACCTTGAGCTGTTCTCCGGATGCTTCTGGTGCTCTACTCACAGCAGGGAGGGGTGATGATGATGATGTTGACGACGACATGAGGTTGTACGACCTAAAGCCTCTTTGGCTGGCGGCTGGACGTGGAAGAAGGCGTGCTGTGAAGGTAAGTATTGTATGTTACAAAGAGCACTGTGGTGGTTGACAGGTTGTAGTCTCTGGTTTGGTGCTAATACTGAGTTCTAGTTGTGTTCCTCCTCAGCTCACAGCAGGGAGAGAGGGGTAAACCGTGAAATTATGTTGCGCAACTTAGCGCGCCTCATTGGTGGCTGGACACAGAATAAGGCAGGCGTGCTGTGAAATAAGTATTAAAATAAGCAGTAGTAGTATTTTATCCGATCTTATATTGGGACTGGACTTTATAATACTTATATAAATAAATGCCATATTGCTAAAGTGTTAATGAATGCCTTCTGAATAATTAATAATTTGCAATTTTGCACACTATTTGGCGTGGGAGCATTATAGTATACTACCCACTCCCAGTGCTTTATTATCATTTATATAGTGCCATATCCAGCAGCACCACCACCCCTCCCACCTTACTGATTACTATGGCTTGCTTGCTTATCATTTAGTAAAGTTACTTTATTAATTTATAATATACTAGTGCCAATTTCCACCCCCTTCCACCCGCCTCACTGACCTACAAGAGCTTAATTATAAGATGTCATAATATATATATATATATATATATATATATATATATATATATATATATATATATATAATTATATGTCTTTATTGTGATATAATAGTGCCACCATTTTCCAGCCACCACCCCTCCCCCACCTCAGTGACTGAGTGAGTAACTACTCCAATAAACAACATAGTATTAGATGAAAGAAAATACAATTACCTTTTTAGTAGACCAGAAGTAAAGGTGACAATTTGGCAAACCAAGCGGTCCAACTGGGCTGGCACACAAGTGGCAGAGCAGACTTGGACGGCACACGGCACTGCAGCCACTCCTCCAGACAGCACTACTTCAGGTCCGGGGCTTGAGCTCCTCTGCAGAAGTCCTGCGATTTGTGCGCACGCCTTGTTTTGCCGCGCGGAGCCTTCGAGACTGATTGGAAGCGCGTGCGCTGGACGCATTATCGGCATGGTTGTCGGCCGATAACATTGGTAAATCCGATATGTGTCTATCCCTAATTTTAAGCTGCCATGTCACATTTGAAGACCCCCTGATGCACCCCTAGAGTAGAAACTCCAAAAAAAAGTGACCCCATTTTGGAAACTACGGTATAAGGTGGCAGTTTTGTTGGTACTATTGTAGGGTACATATGATTTTTGGGTGCTCTATTATATACTTTTTGTGAGGCAAGGTAACAAAAAATAGCTGTTTTGGCACCGTTTTTTGTTTTGTTTTTACAATGTTTATCTGACAGGTTAGATCATGTGCTATTTTTATATATATATATATATATATATATATATATATATATATATATATATAGAGCAGGTTGTTACGGACGCGACAATACCAAATATGGTTGTTTGTTTCAGTTTTACATAATAATTTTTTGTGTGTCTCTCTATTCTAAAAGCCATATTTTTTTTGTTTGTTTTTTTGTTTTGTTTTTCGGACAACTGTCTTGTGTAGGGGCTCATAATTTTTTTGGTATGAGATGACTGGTACTATTTTAGGGTGCGTATGACCTTTTGATCGCTTGCTATTACACTTTTTGTGATGTAAGGTGACAAAAATGGCTTTTTTGACAGTTTTTATTTAATTTTTCTTACGGTGTTCACCTGAGGGGTTAGTTCATGTGATATTTTTATACAGCAGCAGGTTCTTACGGACGCGATGATACCTAATATGCATACTTTTTTATTTTTTTTTATTTAACTTTTACACAATAAAAAAAATCATGTTTTAGTGTCTCCATATTCTAAGAGCCATAGTTTTTAATTTTTTGGGCGATTGTCTTAGGTAGGGTCTAATTTTTTGCGGGATGAGATAATGGTTTGATTGATACGAAATGGCTTTTTTTTATTTTTATTTTTTATTTTATTTTTTTAACACTGTTTTTATTTTTATCACATAGCCGGCCCCCGCCTCCTGTATTTGTATTAATGGTTTAGTTATCATCATTAGTGGTGCAGTGGCCACAGCCCCTCCCCTCTCTCCTCTCATTGGCAGCAGCGGCACAGTGGGGAGGGAGAGACTGCTTCCTGTGCTAAGGGAACATGGAGCGCACTGACAGCAGCGTGCTCCATGTTCTCTGATACTAGGCTGCGGAGTGCGGAGACTCCCTCTGATCACTAGAACACGGAGAGAGAACCTTTCCCTCTCACACGGCACGTGCTCTAAGCTCACTGCAGGAGATAGAATTGAGACAGGCCCATAGACTACCTATTGAGCCCATCCCCTGCAGTGAGGACAGCCATCTGTGCTATGTTATCACTTCTCTCTTCTCATTCTAGTGATCGGTGGGGGTCTCAGCACTCAGACCACCCCCAATCAAAAACTTTGGTATGTCTTTATGACATGTGAAAAGTTTTCAGAAGACTCAGTGTCACATCCAAAAACCATCTGAAGCCGCCAGCAGTACCTGAGAGTAGCCAGCAGTGTGCTTTTATCCCCGGCCGGCGCGATTTTCTAGTCCTACTTGAAGGCTTTCTTGCTTTAATCACTGTAACCACACCCCCTTCCCTGCCTCTTCTCTGCATAAGCGCTGTCATTCACAGCGAAGAGGCAGGAAAGGGGGCGTGGTTACCTTGACTTCAAGCCTGACTAGAGATGCGCGCCGGAAGGGGATAAAAGAACGTTTTCAGAGCTATTGCTGTGTCAGAAACACACTGCTGGCTACTCTCAGGTACTGCTGGAGGCTTCAGAGGGTTTTTGGAGGTGACAGATTCCCTATAAGTCCCCTCCCCATGAACAACTCCTTCATTCAGAGAATAAGCCATTGGATTCTCCTATGTGGAAAAGGGAAATCTGCTCAGTAGAGAGGACCTCAACACATGGTGTAGTGAAATCTACTTCCTCCTTCTCCAGCTTTGCATCAGGACATTAGGGACCTTTTACACGAGCCGATGATCAGACCGAGCGCTTGTTTCCAATCATTGCCCATGTAAACATGCCACTGATCACCCGGCCAATGAGTGGACACTCGCTCGTCACATGATCACATCTTTTATGTGGCACTAAGACTTGTTTGCCGCCAGTACATTGCTCCATTGAAAGGGGATGCGCTGCCGACAAAAATGTAAGTGGACGAGTGATATGAAAAGAAAATAAGCTTCTTATTTGTGTGTCACTGCTGCTGTCCAGATGTGCATGCTGTGGAAACGCTGCATCTAGCGTGCTGTCCTGCAGGTTCACTTGTCAAAGAACATGTGGTCAGAGGGTTACGGCATAAGTGTACCACGGCTGCTACCTTAATTACTCATTTATTATTTTCTGCTGCTAATTATTTCTCCCTCCACGGTAAGACCTATCATGATCTTTTTGTCATTCTGCCTCTTCAATTCAGTGATCGGTGGGGTCCTCAGGACCTGGTCCCCATCAATCAAAGCCTTTGATAGGTCACTGTGACATGTCAGATCTTTTTTCAAGTACCGCTATGATTATTTTTTTATATTTTTTTTTTTTAACAGGCAGATGAGCTGAAATACGCCTTTAAGAGACTTGTGGAAGGACTGGCAGCCACTCGGGAAGCAGCAAGACCAGGATTTAGCTTGGCCTTAGCCCAGGTTTGTAGTTTAATTTACCTAGTACCATTTTATTAAAGATGATGTGGATCATCAGGCTGAGCCTCTGCATTTAGTTAATAGTTCAGATATCAAGGCTACTACAGACTGAATGGAGTTATAGGATATAAAAGATCGAAAGGAGTTTTCCCCCAAATCATTTTAGCTTCTGCTGTGACCACACACAGGTTACATTGGAATACAAATGAGAGTAATATTTTTTTTTAAAAATAATCCTTGCATTTGCACCGTTTAGGTGTCCCTATGGTTTCCCAGTATTTCTGGGTTCTTCAATGAAAATGAGGGGGCTGTGCATTTCCGTAGTGTGACAACATTTGCCCATCAATCCCCATTCGTAGCACGTCTATCCTCTGCGCTATCCAAACAAAGATCACGGACGAGAAACCCTCCACCTGTATTGTATACTGGGACCTTGGAGCTTTACCTTCACCCTGCCACAGTGATGTAAAGCCAGGAGATCCCAACAGGAACACATTAGAATGGATGTTACAGGTTGGCGGAAGTCTGGTGGTCAGGAATCCAGTAGTCTGGCATTGATACTGTTAGACCTGTGTGATGGGACAGGAAAATCATCTATTCTGGATTCTCTGTGCTGTTCAGGCTATGGACACTATGTAGCCCCTGAGATGACGGCACATATGGATAACCCTTAAAACAGGTATTATCTGTCCTGTGCATGTGCAGACCAGAGATTATAAGATGAGCTGGTGATTTAGATATTATTACATTAGTAGCAGATATGGAAAGGAATCTAACACAATAAAATGGCATTCTTTCATCGATCCTGCGGTGTATGGTGTAAAATATGACTTCTATCCCTGTGCCATGCCTAGTAAATGGTGGTGGAAGACAATGGAAAGGCTGACATGTGCCAGGAAGCCAGTGGATTTAGGCTGGGTTCACACCTGAGCGTTTCGCAAACGCGCGTTTTTATGCGCGATTTTGTCGCACGTTTTTATGCGCGTTTTTTGTAATAGTAAACGCGCGTTTGACGCGCGTTTGGGTGATTGACAGCTGTGTTGTCCAAAGAGTCTATGGCCCAAACGCGCGTCAAACGCGCCAAAAAAAGCTCCTGTACTTGTTTGAGCGGCGGGCGTTTTACAGCGCGATCGTACGCGCTGTAAAACGCCCAGGTGTGAACCATTCCCATAGGGAATCATTGGTTCTTGCCTGTTGTGCGTTTTACAGCGTGTAGGAACGCGCTGTAAAACGCTCAGGTGTGAACCCAGCCTTAGAGTTGACCTTTTAGACATCTTGATGCCAATGAAAGCTGTCTTTAGCAGGCACTACCAATATTCAGACTGAATCTGGGCAGTGTAATTGACTAATAAGTATCTGGAATTATCAACTCGATAAATATCTCACTCTGTGATTCCCTTGAAGGTTCTGCAGTGCTTTGAAGAAGTCCCACTAGCCACGGTTTTCGAACACATTTACGAGAAGCATAACCTTCAGAAGGTTAAAAAAGTGAGTCTTCATTATATTCTTATCCAATCTTTGTGTGAAATATTCAGCACGTTTAAAGAACAGCCTCATTGTTGGGGTTGCTCTTTTGAATGGCGTATTGATGTGCTTGTGTTTTGGGTTTGGATATCTATCTCCTTTTGTATGTGTTCTGTAGTCACTCCAGACCAAAAATAATTTTAGTTGAAAAATGTTTTTGCTGTTTTTTTATTTATATTTTACTTTTTTTTTCTACCCGATACAACAGCATAGCATGCAGCTCTAGTCTACCCTTAACCCTTAGGATACCAGAGGTTTTTTTGTTTTTGCGTTTTCATTTTTCCTCCCTATCTTCCTTGGGCCATAACTTTTTTTATAATTCCAATCACATAGCTGTATGAGGGCTTATTTTTTGCGCGACAAGTTGTACTTTCTAATGCCATCATTAATTATGGCATAAAATGTAGTGTGAACTGGTAAAAAAAATTCCAAATGGGGTGAAATTGGAAAGAAAATGCAATTCCTACACCATTTTACGGGGTTTTTTCCCACAGCGTTTTGTTTGCGGCAAAACTGACCCATACCCTTCATTCTTAGATTACAACGATACCCCATAGGTATAGGTTTTTTATGTCTAAATAGTGTCAAAATACATTTAAACTTTTTTTTTTTTTTTTAAGTTATATTTTTTACATCACCATATTCTGACCCCCATAACTTTTTTTTATACTTACGGTATGTCTACTGAGCTGTTTAGGGGCTAATCTTTTGCGGGACAATCTGTAGTTTTTGTTGATGCCATTTTGGAGTGTGCATGACTTTTTGATCACAATTTTATTAAATTTTTTGGGGTAATAGAAGCAATAAAAAAAAATTACGCCATTCGCCATATTGGATTTTTTTTATATTTTAATAGTATGGGTGTTATCGGTCACGTCAATACCCATAATGTTTATATTTATTGTTATTTTGTGTTTTTTTTTTTTTTTTTTTGTTTTATACTACGGAAAGGGGGGTGATTTAATTTTGTACTATTGGGGATTTTTTTAATGGGTTTTGGACTGAAAATTGCTCATTTCTGATGGTATTTCCCATCTGGTGGCCAAAATAAGAATTGCAGCATGAACACTATGAGCCTCGTCAGCCAGGCTGATGGTGTTCAGCACAACTACCGATGCCCCCATTGTCCGTAGGAAGCTTTTTGCGCATTTAGATGCCTTGATCTCGCTTCATCACGGCATCTAAAGCCTTTAATTACAACGATCAGTATTATTGCCGGTCACAGTAATTAGCCACAGGTCTCTGCTTTTTGAAACAGCAGAGACCTGCCGGCCATGACGCCCACTGCACGTGCGAACGGGCGCCATGTTTGCCTATCGCTCTAGCACCATACATGTACGGCGCTGGTAGCGAACGGATTAAAGAGCAATGGAAATGTAACCACATAAGGTACTCCCATCTCTCGTAACACTATGGTTGTTGGGCGTCACATGTAAAGGGGTGTTCCCATCTGGACACACAAGTCCAAGAGGGTGGGAGTTCTGAAAATAGCCTAGTCTGCAAACTGTCTATTGGCAGCTGCCGCAGTACAGGGCGCCCTCCTAGAGGTGGGATCTGCATGTATCGAACATGTATGGCATATGCCAGATGGGAATAACCTTTTAAGTGAATGGATAGCTGATGCAGTTCCCAGCACAATGGCTGGCTCATGCTATATGCCATCAGTTCTAGGAAATGTCTGGATTTTCATGCAGCACTTCTGCAGCATTGTACATTACCAGCAAAGTGAAGGCATGTGTGCAGATTTTAAATCTACAGCATTTCAATTTATGCCGTGTATTTTCATTGCGGATTTAAGCTGCAGCATTTCTGCACCAAAATTCACATAAAAACCTACCATTTAGTGCTTGTTTTCTGCAGCAGATTTCCAGTAGAAACTGTCACATGTGAAAATATGCTTAGGATAGGGGATAACGTTAACTCTGCAAAATTACATAAACTTTTATATCTTTTTTATTTATTTATTTATTTATTTATTTTTCTTCAGAAATTGGTGAGGAATGCTGCCTTTGGTAATTTTTTTGGAGTTCTGGCCCTTTTCCAGTCAGGTCGGCTTGCTAAGGTAAAACTTGAAGTTATGTTCCATAAGCACAAACACATTGTTTTTTCCATTCATAAAGGGGTTGTCCAGTTTCCCATACTGATGACCTGTCCTGAGGATAGGTCATCAATATGGGAAACCGGACAAACCCTTTAAATAGTGTTAATTATCTATCTTCATATATAAAAACTGAGAAATGAATATAAATATTTATTATTTATATTATTATTTTTCACTGTTTTAGTTTGTAGAAGTGACTACTAATCTATAGCTAACATGTATGACTGCATTGACCTTGTGTCTTGTACGTATGTAAGCCAGGGAAAATATTTGTATTTTTATTTTGACAGGATCCAAAGGTACTATTGCAATGTGTGCAGTTGCTGCAGAGTTTGGCACAGTACAGAGAACACCTGAAGGATTTACCACGCAAGACTCTGGTGGACATTCTCTCAGAGGTTGGGTTTCTATGTTCTATGTATAGTCTTTTACAAAGTGGAGTAGTGATGAAATGTACTGATTGAGGTCTATGGAATTGTGTGTCCCTTCAACTTATTTTACAAGTTACAAATGTGTACTTGGCATCTGGAAAAAGATGAGATCAGGAGGCATATTACCTGGAAGGACCTTCATTTAGTTCTACTTCACCATTACATTTTGTAGGGTGTCACTTTTTATCCTTTAGAACATGTGGGGCACCCTCTCTGCAGTTAAAAGCCTAAAAATAATCATTTTCTATCACCTCTGTTAGAAGTGCCGATGGAGCAGATCAGTATGCCCTGCCAACCATTAGCCTTGTAGGATCTTCTCCCACTTGTTTTGTTTTATATACATCTATTTAACATCTTCAGGTTCCAGAATCTACTTTTGAGGAAGTGCTATTTGGGGTTCTACAGTCAGATTTGACATCCGCATTCAGCACCCCAGAACATCTTCATTTGCTTCTTGTTGGACTGCAAAAGTTTCCAGGAGTTCTCAAGCCCAAGAAGCTAAAGAAGTTGCTTGGAACATCTACAGTTGTTACACAGGACAACATCCCAAAGTAAGAGAAAGTCTGCCCTGTAGTTAATGAACTTGATCTTGATTGATAGGACTTTGGTAGACCCCCAGATTTAGTAGTCCTTTTGAACAGTTGTCTGTGTTTTGTTTGTGTGTATTGCTGTTCAGTCTATGTTTTGCTGGTATATGAGAAAGCAGGACGATATGCAGCTTGAACTAAACAGTGCGGCACCTAGAAGGTGTACTAGGTGAAATGAGTCCATATTAAACAAGGATTTTTTGGGTTCATTTATCAAACTGGTGTAAAGTAGAACTGGCTTAGTTGCCCATAGCAACAAATCAGATTCCATCATTTATTTTCCAAAGGAGCTGTCAAAAATGAAAGGTGGAATCTGATTGCCAGCAACTAAGCCAGTTCTACTTTACACAAGTTTCATAAATGACCCCATTTGAGTTTTGATAACATCTTGACTTTACATGTCCTCTTTGGAGCAGTGTTTCCGCCAAGGGTATCTTCACAAGCAACTTATTTGTTGCAGAAATTTTGGCAAATCGGCTGCATTCGTGGGAACAGGGTTGTTAGGCAGGAAGCAAATGAATTCCTTCAATCAAGGTGAACGGAACACTCGCAAAAATTTTGCATTAAATCTTCCACGTATGAATATACACATTGGGGGGAATTTACCGGTATAATAGGTGGAATATTTGAAGTCGGTTTTTCTTAAGGCCTTTGTTGTAGTACTTTCTGCCACATTTATCAAATGTCTCATGTTGTTTGATAAATTTGTCTTCTTAAACCTAACACTTTTTTTCTAGAAAAGATACTCCAGTTTTCCTACTTCGCCCTTCTCCTGGAGTGAGATTGCGACTTAAAAAAAAAAGGTCTCAATGATAAATCTGGAGTGAAACTCATAAACATAGCTAACCACAGCCACTTTTCCACTTTCCACTCACATTTTAAAAACTGGATTGAGTGGTGTAAAAATGCAAAAGGTTGCAAAGTTTTTGCGCAAGCGAGTGCAAAGAGTTACAAAAGCGACTCTTTTTTGCGACTTTTTGAAGCCAGAATTCTGGAGTGAAGGCATGATAAATATGCCGCTTAGACTGCTGTGATGTTTTCGCTATGGTATTTATTGGATTTGTTCTTTTATCTTCCTTTGCAGGTTGGTGGAATTGATAAAAATGGCTGCAAAGTCTGTTAAGAAAGAAAGGTGCCTGCCAGGAGTAGCTCTTGATGTCCTGAAGATTGCCCTGAAAGAGGACGCTTTTGAATTATTTTGGAAGGAAGTTGTGGAGAAGGGTTTGATGGAGGAAGAATATGGGCCATGCATGTATGTTCTCAGTGATATCTCTTGGCTCTCATTTAACTAAAATTTCTAAGGCCTCTTTCACACGGGCGTTGCGGGAAAATGTGCGAGTGCGTTGCGGGAACACTCACGATTTTTCCGCTCGAGTGCAAAACATTGTAATGCGTTTTGCACTCGCGTGAGAAAAATCGTGCATGTTTGGTACCCAAACCCGAACTTCTTCACAGAAGTTCCGGCTTGGGATCAGTGTTCTGTAGATTGTATTATTTTCCCTTATGTTATAAGGGGAAATAACAGCATTCTGAATACAGAATGCATAGTAAAATAGCGCTGGAGGGGTTAAAAAAAATAAAATAAAATTTAACTCGCCTTAGTCCACTTGATCGCAAAGCCGGCATCTCCTTCTGTCTTCATCTTAGCTGTGTGGAGGAACAGGACCTGTGCTGACGTCACTCCGGTCATCACATGATCTTTTACCATGGTGATATATCATGTGATGACCGGAGTGACGTCACCACAGGTCCTTTTCCTGCACACAGCACAGAAGACAGACAGAAGAGATGCCGGGCTGAGCGATCAAGTGGATAAGGTGAGTTAAATTATAATTTTTTTTTTTTAACCCCTCCAGCGCTATTGTACTATGCATTCTGTATTCAGAATGCTATTATTTTCCCTTATAACCATGTTATAAGGGAAAATAATAATGATCGGGTCTCCATCCCGATCGTCTCCTAGCAACCGTGCGTGAAAATCGCACCGCATCCGCACTTGCTTGAGGATGCTTGCAATTTTCAAGGAACCCCATTCATTTCTATGGGGCCTGCGTTATGTGAAAAAGCACAAAATAGAGCTTGCTGCAATTTTCACGCAACGCATAAGTGATGCGTGAAAATCACCGCTCATGTGAACAGCCGCATAGAAATAAATGGGTCGGGATTCAGTGCTGGTGCAATGCGTTCAACTCGCGTATCGCATCTGCGTGGAATACTTGCCCGTGTGAAAGGGGCCTAAGGGTATCTGTCACTAGATAGGTTCCTGTATTTTAGGGCATCTAGAAAAATCATAACTAAGAGTCTAGTTTAGGGATGGTGAACCTTTTAGAGACTGAGTGACAAAACTGCAACCCAAAACCCACTTATTTATCACAAAGTGCCAATATGGCAATTTCCCCTAAATACTACAGTCCAATACAGTATATCTTCTATATACTTTATCATTTAGCTATAATAGCCTGCATTGAATGGGCTGCCTGTGGCAGGAAAAGTCTAAGACATATTGGTATACTTTTTCCAGAGTGCAGGTGCCCACAGAGAGGACTCTGTGTGATGCTTCTGGCACCCGTGCCATAGGTTCGCCACCACTGGTCTAGTTGATGCATCCACTAACCAGCCCTCTGATCCTCTGACTTTGAAGAAGAGGAGTAATTATCAATGTCCCTTATTGGATGGTCAGAGGTGCAAAGAAGGTGCATGCGCAGTGTCTGACTGGGGTGCCTAGGGCCCACCATTAAAATTTATTTTGGGCTCCCTTTGTAAAACTACATGCATATTCTGCCTGCCTACACTACCTAGTGTGTTTGTATATATGTGTGTGTGTGTATATATATATATATATATATATATATATATATATATATATATAAGCAATGTATTGTATAGCCTCTCAGCCAGCCTATCTATATGTCAGTCTACTTTGCCATGTGCCACTTGTGCAGGGGTGGGCTACTAGGGTCCCACCTTGCTCAGGGGCCCATCAGGACATTCACCTGCTCCCCTGTGGGCCAATCTGAGCCTGTGCATGTGTTTCCCTGTTTATATGTCCTGTTAATGCTTTTGGGCATTAGAGTGGGGCTTCCTGGTTGAGACCCCCCTCTGTTAGCCAGAATGGAAAGCAGCTAACAGCAGCTCTGGTGCACTCATCCTGTGCATGTATTAAATGTTTGCACTACACCTAACACTAAGTTTTCCCTGCAGCACTATGACCACCCACTGATTCCTTCAAAGGAAGGGTGAGTGCTAGAAATGCGCTGCACAACATTATCTTTTAAAGAAGAGACAACTCCTGTAACATTGTATAAACTGAGATATATGTAATGCTGTAAAAATAATTTTATTAGTCTTGGAGCTTGCATTTTTTCTACTTCTGTCTAACTAGGCTTGTTTCTTTTAGCTATCTGTGTTACAGGCTGCTTGGAGCTGCTTTGCCTTTGCTGGATAAAGACCAGTTGCAAATGATACTTCGTAGAAATGTCATGTTACGTTATGGGGACCACGTTGTCTCAATTCAGGTAAGATTAGTAGAATTTTTCGTGTAATAAAGTGAACTGTATGTGAAAACATATACAGGTAAAAAGAGTGTAATAATTGAAGCAATGTCATGACCAAAATATAAGAAATAAAATTAGAACTTTGCACAGAATGTTAACTTTCAAATGAGACCAGGATCCCAGGTTAACCACCTCCCGTCCGCCCATAGACTATAAACGTCCGGGAGGTGGTTCTCTATTTCTTAATAGACGTTCCAGAACGTCCGTTCAGAAACTGCAGCTGCTGATCGGGTTGCCCGCTGTCAGTGACTACAGGGTGTATTTCTCCTGTAACTGGGGCTACTATGTCAGCCCCAGTTACAGGAGAAATCAACAGTGAAAAAAAAGAAAAAGTGAAGTAAATGTCCCCCAGAGGTCTTGTATGAGGGACGCAAAGTGTAAAATAAAAAAAAGGTTTTGCATGTAAAAAAAACTTTTTAAATTCCCCAAGTAAGAAATAAAAAAAATGTTAAAAATAGAAAAAATAAAATAGACATATTTGGTATTGCCGCGTCCGTGACGGTCGGCTCTATAAATATATCACATAATCGACCCAGTCCAATAAACACCATAAAAAAAAAGAAATAAATAATTTTTGTCACCTTACATAACAAAAAGTGCAACACCAAGTGATCAAAAAGGCGTATGTCCCACAAAATGGTACAAATAAAACCGTCACCTCATCCCGCAAAAAATTAGCCCCCTACTTAGGAAAATCTCTCTCAAAAAAAAAACTATAGCTCTCAGAACATGGACACATTAAAACATAATTTTTTTTGTTTCAAAAATGCTATTATTGTGTAAAACTTTAATACATAAGAAAAAGTATACATATTAGGTATCGCCACGTCCGTAACAATATGCTCTATAAAAATGTCACTTGACCGAACCCCTCAGGTGAACGCTGTAAAAATAAATAAATAAAAACTGTGCTAAAACAACACTTTTTTTTGGGGTCACCTTGCCCCATAAAGTGTTATAATGAATGATCAAAAAATCATATGTACCCAATAATAGTACCAATAAAACTGGCACCTTATCCCCTAGTTTCCAAAATGGGATCACTTCTTGGGAGTTTCTACTGTAAGGGTGCATCAAATTGGACATGGCATCTAAAAACCATGTGGAGTTCCTTTTCTTCTGTGCCCTGCCATGTGCCCATACAGCAGTTTATGACCACATGTGGGGTGTTTCTGTAAACCGCAGAATCTGGGTAATAAATATTGAGTTTTGTTTGGCTGTTAACCATTGATGTGTTAAAGGAAAAATTGGATAAAAATGGAAAATCTGCCAAAAAAGTGAAATTTAAAAATTTCATCTCCATTTTCCTTTAATTCTTGTGGAACGCCTAAAGGGTTAACACAAGTTTGTAAAATCGGTTTAAAGTAACTTGAGGGGTGTAGTTTCAACAATGGGGACATTTATGGGGGTATCCACTATGTATGCCCCACAAAGTGACTTCAGACCTGAACTGGTCCTTAAAAAGTGGGTTTTGGCAATTTTCTAAAAAATTTGAAGAATTGCTTCTAAACTTCTAAGCCTTCTAACTTCCTAAAAAAATAAAATGACATTTCCAAAATGATGCCAACATAAAGTAGACATATGGGGAATGTTAAGTAATAAATATTTTGAGGTATCACTTTCTGTTTTAAAGGCAGAGAAATTGAAATCTAGAAAATTGCGAATTTTCCATTTTTTGGGGGGGTAAATTGGGGATTCTTTCATGAATAAAGGTGAAATATATTGACTCAAATTTATGACTTTCATGAAGTACAATGTGTCACGAGAAAACAATTTCTGAATGACTTGGATAAGTAAAGGCGTTCCAAAGTTATTACCACGTAAAGTGAGATATGTCAGTTTTGCTAAATTAGGCCTGGTCAGGAAGGGGGCAAATGGCCTAGATGGGAAGTGGTTAATATACCATATTTAGGCTGCAGTACCAGTTTGAAATTGGGGAGCAGGCGTTGCTGCAAGGGCTGGGTGCAGGTGGTCAGTATGTAACGGTCATTGCTTCCCCTGTAAAGCTTTTATTAAAGTTCTCCTTTTCACCTACCAATTAGAATAGGTAATGTGCTCGCTGTCGCTTGTTTGTGTTTGTTCCTTTTATAAACGGGTTATAAGATGTGCTGCATCTGAGCAGGTCATTCATATGCTCGTATGTTAATGTTTACTGGCACCTGTATTGCAGACTTTTTGCTCTGTTGAGCCTAGATGATTTTTGGAAGATATGTACACGTGGACAGGAATCTGGCTCATTGTGAACTTCTATCTTTACAGGCTGTGCATGAATCTATGTACACTTAATGCATTTTTATTGTTTTCTAAACTGTTCGCTTTGATGCAAAACTGCACAGTGACCCCGATGATTGTAAAGTGCTGGATACCATTTTGCCGGGTGTCTGCACACATCAGTATGAAGTTTTATTTTATTTGTTTGTTTGTTTTTATTCAGAAAGCTTTTTGGTTGTGAAATTTGACAAGTGCCCTTGTTAGGAAAAATGTGAATGGATTTTTATTAAGAATACATTGTAATTTGAAATGTAAGTGATGTGAAGACATTTTCATTTCAATTTGCGATTTAAGTGTAACCCCAGTATCCTAATCCAGAAATAAGTTTACAACATAGTGTTTGTTACTCAAGGGTAGGATTTTCTACGTGTGTGTGTGTGTATATATATATATATATAATGTATGTATTTTATTGACCTCACTGTTTTTTTCCACGTAGCCTGCGGACCGCTTTAAATTTGCACCAGAGATGGACACCTATGTTGAAGCATTTCTGGAAAGTTGTGATGATGCTGAGAAGCAAGCGACTGTTCTTATTGGCTTTTCCTCATTAACTAACCAAGGGTACCCAGTGGTGCCCAGTACATGGAAGGTGATAAAGCATGTAAAACCAGCTGCACTGCAGAAATATATTGACTGGTTGAAGAGCATGTTTCTTATGCCAGACACTGATTCTCTCCTGGATTTCACCACCAAGAGACAGAAGGAAAACCAGGACAATCCATACACGTGAGTGTGTTTGTTTGTTTTTCCCCAGTGCATGCAGTGAGCTATGAGAATACTCCTACTTGTTCAGGTCCTTGTTTCTCTTAGCGTTAGTTATTTATTCTAGTATTTAGTGCTTTTGGATAACATATAGGCTTTTCTGAGACAAGAAGGTATTCAGATCTGTTGTCACTCCCCCTCCCTCCATTGGCGAGCCATAGAAAACGCCTCATATAGAAAGGTTACAGATTCTGCGTCTAGTAACCGCACAGAAATTAGCTTTGTTGAATGGGGCTAATCTGTGTGGGAATCTTCGGTATATGAAAACTGCAAATCCTCAGGTCAGCCTCAGATTTCTGCTGCTGATTATCTGATATTCTGTGTGGGATTTTTCATTGGGAACATAGCGTTAGTACAAAGATCCACAACCTCCAGTGCTCAAGCTGTTCTGAAACTACAGCTTCCACAATGCAGCTGAGCTTGCTGAGAGATGTAGATGTACCGCAGCTGGACTGCTCAGGACCCCCGAATTAGTATTTAAAATCTTTGACGAATCATGACATAATAACTCAAAATTGGTAAAGACAAAATGATTACTATTATCTGATTATTTGATGTGGTAATTAAACTTTCTCGCCCATTTTCCTTGGGGGACACAGACCTTGGGTATAGCTCAGCTCCCTAGGAGGCGTGACACGAAGTAAAACTGTTAAGCCCCTCCTCCATCAGCTATACCCTCAGCCTGGAGATAGAGGCTACCAGTTTTAGCTTAGTGTCCAAGGAGGCAAGACACTCCCTGCTACTGCAGGGCTGTTTTCTCCTTGTTATTTTTACTTTTTCTTCTAATTTTGTTATTTTATTTTTTCCTAGGGATACCAGAGACGCATTAGACCTCTCTGCTCTCCCGGGGTTGAGCTGCGCCAGTGCCAACTTATCTGCACTGCTGCCTCCCCCACAGAAGCAATAGGAGGATCTGGGCAGCAATGGCTCCCCTACATCCCGCCAGCTAGGGGGTCGCCCGCACGCCAAGCCCCTCTTCCAGCTTCCTGCCACTGCGGTGCCAGTGGCTGAAGGGGCGACCCTGCTGGAAAGGACTGAGGGTGAAGACGTCGGACGGTGAGATGGCTATTCCAGCCCATACCCCGTCCCTATCTGCAGCATCTACCCCTCTGGGTAAGGGGGGCACCCGTGGTCGCTCATTCTGAGCGCTCATCTGCAGGACAATGCAGCACAGCAGCATCCTCAGCACCCCCACGCCGTTCCCCCCCACGCTGCTATCTTTCTCCCCCCCCCTCCCCCTCATTCGGGGCTGACTCCATTTTTCTCTTCTCTCTCTCCCCCTTCCCGCCGAGAACGGGGGGCGGGGCTTAGCGGGCCCGGCAGGGGGCGGGGCTTACGCGCGCGTCATTTTGGGGGCGGAGCTACGTTCTCCTTCACAGGAGACATTTCAAGCGCTGGAGGGGGCGGATCTTGTTCCCCGTGCTTTCTGCTGAGGTTTCCCGCGCTTCCTCACTCCTGACAGGAAGCTGGGACACGGTGGGGGACTCTAACCTCCTGTGTACATCGCTCGGCTTCTGTGGGCGCTCTCTGCTGCTCACTGCTGTTCACTGCTTCTCTGCTGCTGCTGATCTGGGCCATCTCCTGACGTTCTTCTGAGGCACTGGTAGGACAGTTAACCCTCTCCTAACCCTCCTGGTCATAGCTGCTATAACCCTTTGTGGTCTCTATATTAGAGTACAACCACACTTCAGCATGTCCGATCCCACAGGTGCCCCCAAACCCTGGTACCATGCCTGTACCGCCTGTAAGGAACTTTTTCCGCGTGGGCAATCTGAGCCGCATTGCCTTGCATGTCAGGCCCCGGTGCAGGGCCCGCTTCCCGCTGCGCCCCCCGGTGCCTCTGAACCCCCTGACTGGGCTAGGTCTCTGTCTCAGGCGGTGGAAAGCCTTACACACGTAGTGGGCCGTCTCGTGGATAGACCGCCTCTCCCGCAGGCTGCCACAATCCCTGTCGCACCCGCTGGGACTACCGTTTCTGCCGCCCCCACTGGTTCCCTGCCTCCCAGCGAATCTTCCAGGGCCCGGCATACTCAGAAACGTTCAAGGGTTGAGCGCACATCTTCTCCAGATGCTTCGCTCTCTCCGCCATGCGTGCGAGCTCAGTCAAGTCTATCCTCTCAAAGGGATACGCTTTCTGAGGGAGAACTGGCGGATTCGGACGTGGACATGGACTCAGAGCTTCCGTCCAAATTGGCGTCCGCGGTGGGGCATCTTGTCACTAGCATCCGTGATACCTTTCAGCTACACGATGACCCCCCCAGCTCTGAACAGGCCGGCGTGTCCTTTCTCCGCCCCAAACAGGCCTCCAAGGTTTTTCCCATACACGCTGATTTTTCTTCTGTGGTATCCAAGGCTTGGACTCGGCCTAACGTCCGCTTTATTACACCCAAAAAGCTGGACATTTGTTATCCCTTTCCAGCGGATTCTGTGACCACGTGGACATCCCCGCCTAAGGTTGATCCTCCCGTGGCTCGCCTGTCCAAAAGCACTACTATTCCTGTACAGGACGGATCTTCCCTCCAGTCTGTTGAGGACCGTCGTACGGAATCCCTCTCCAAGGCCATATTTACTGCCTCTGGTTCGGCCCTTAGACCGGTCTTTGCCTCCGCCTGGGTTGGCAAAGCGGTCTCTGAATGGGGTTTGCAACTGGAACGGGAGTTAGGGTCGGACGTCCCTGTTCAGGACCTCCGTTCCTTAGCCCAACTAATTGTTCAGGCCGGAAAATTCGTCTGTGAGGCCTCCCTTGATGCGGGTGCCCTCATTGCCCGTTCCTCTGCCCTGGCAGTTTCTGTCAGGAGGGAACTCTGGCTGAAGGTTTGGGCGGCGGACGCCGCTTCCAAACGCTCTTTGGCCGGCCTACCATTCACGGGTTCCCGCCTGTTCGGAACCCGTCTGGACGAACTTATATCAGAGGCCACGGGTGGGAAGAGTACTCACCTCCCCCAGTCCAGGCCAATGGGCGCCCCCCGTGGTCGCGCTGGTTCGTCCCGTTTTCGGTCCTTTCGCAAGCCCACCGGGTCTAGACCCGCGGCCAGTTCTTCTTCCTCTGGCCCAGCCCAGGATAGACGCAAGAGGCCGTTTTTTCGGACGCAACCTACCTGGCGCAAGTCCCAGCCTGCACGGGCTCCCACAGGCCAGCAGCCCTCTGCCTGAAGGTGCGCCCCCACCCACCCGGGTGGGGGGCCGCCTTCTCCTATTCAGGAACGTATGGCGGGCCCACATCTCAGACGCATGGGCGCTCGAGATTGTATCTTGCGGATACAAAATCGAATTTGCGTCCATTCCGCCAGACCGTTTCTTCCGATCCCGTCCTCCGCGAGATCCCGTACGAGTGGCCGCCTTCTTCGCGGCCATTCACTCTCTAATGGACAAGGGTGTCGTCGCCCCCGTGCCTCCGACGGAAAGGTTCAGGGGGTTCTACTCGAACCTCTTTGTGGTTCCCAAGAAGGAAGGCTCAGTGCGTCCGATCTTGGACCTAAAACGCCTGAACCGTTTTCTCCGACTGCAGAGATTCCGGATGGAGTCTCTCAGGTCCGCAGTGGCCTCCCTGGAAAGAGGGGATTTCATGGCCTCAATCGACATTCAGGATGCATACCTCCACGTTCCGGTTGCTCCATGTCATCACCGCTTCCTGCGCTTCGCGGTGGGGGACGATCACTTCCAATTCGTCGCCCTTCCCTTTGGTCTGGCGACGGCTCCTCGAGTGTTCACCAAGGTCCTGGCCCCTGTCTTGGCCCTTCTACGTTCAAGAAGTGTTTTTCTTCTCCCATACTTGGACGACATCCTGGTCAAGGCACCCTCCTTCTCTCAGACATCCCGCAGTGTGGAACTCACTCTGGAGACCCTGACGCGGTTCGGTTGGATTATCAACCACCCCAAATCTTCCCTTACCCCCTCCAGACGGCTGATCTTCCGGGGGATGCTCCTGGATACAGAGTTGGCGGAGGTCCGCCTTCCGTCGGACAAGCGTCTGGCCCTTCGCGGGTCGGTTCGCAGTCTCCTTCGTCATCACCGCCCTTCCCTCAGATCCAGCATGCGGTTGTTGGGAAAGATGGTTGCCTGTTTCGAAGCGGTGCCGTTCGCACAATTCCGATCCCGCACCTTTCAGAGGGCAATTCTGTCGGCCTGGGACAAATCACCGAGGAGTCTGGACAGGACCTTTCTTCTGCCTCCCCTGGCTCGGGCTTCCCTCGGCTGGTGGTTGCATATCCCTCTAAGGGGGAAGTCCTTCCTTCCACTGAACTGGCTGGTGATTACCACAGATGCCAGCTTACGGGGGTGGGGGGGGGGTTTTCCCTCCCCGGTCCGTCCAGGGCGTTTGGTCTCTATCGGAGTCCAGACTTCCAATCAATATTCTGGAACTGAGGGCGATTCTTCTGTCCCTCAGACACTGGACCCATCTGCTGAGGGGCCACCCTGTTCGGATCCAATCGGACAATGCCACGGCTGTGGCATACATAAACCATCAGGGAGGCACTCGCAGCGCTGCAGCGATGCAAGAGGTGACCCTCATTCTCCTCTGGGCGGAGACGCACGTGCCGGCCTTATCTGCGATTTACATCCCGGGGGTGGACAACTGGGCGGCGGATTTCCTCAGCCGGTCCACCATCGACCCGGGAGAATGGTCCCTGCACCCAGAGGTGTTCGAAGCCCTTTGTCTTCGCTGGGGTCGCCCCGACGTGGACCTCATGGCCTCCAAATTCAACCACAAGGTCCCCCTATACCTGGCCAGGGCACGGGACCCGAAGGCATACGGCGCCGACGCGCTCGTCCTTCCGTGGCGCGAATTCTCCCTTCTGTACGTCTTTCCTCCTTTTCCCTTCCTGCCACGGGTTCTTCGGAGGATCGCGGCAGAGGGCGTCCCCGCGATTCTAATCGCCCCGGATTGGCCCCGCCGGTCTTGGTACGCCGACCTAATGTTGCTGTTGGCAGACGCACCGTGGCCACTGCCCTCCAGGGAAGACCTTCTCTCTCAGGGACCGATCTTCCACGAGCATTTAGGCTCGCTACGTTTGACGGCGTGGCTATTGAGACCGCCGTCTTAACGCGACGGGGTTTCTCCGCGGACGTAGTCCGCACCATGATCCGGGCTCGTAAGCCCGTATCCTCTAGGATCTACTATCGGGTTTGGAGGTCCTATCTGGGGTTCTGTGAGTCCCGGAGCATCCCACCTCTCCGGTTTTCTCTTCCCACAATCCTGTCCTTCCTCCAGTCGGGTCTGGACCTGGGGCTGTGCCTCAGTTCTCTGAAGGGTCAGATTTCGGCGCTGTCTATTCTTCTCCAGCGTCCCCTGGCCCCTCTAGGGCCAATTAAGACCTTTTTACAAGGGGTGGCTCACTCTGTTCCGCCGTACCGCCCTCCAGTTCCTTCCTGGGACCTGAATGTGGTGCTCTCGTCGCTCCAATCAGCCCCCTTCGAGCCTTTACGGGAGGTCTCCCTTCGCCTTCTGTCCTGCAAGGTCATCTTTCTTGTGGCCGTCACGTCTCTCCGACGGGTGTCGGAGTTAGCGGCTCTTTCTTGCTCCGAACCTTTCCTGATCTTCCACCAGGATAAGGTTGTGCTTCGGCCTGTCCCGACTTTCCTGCCAAAGGTGGTCTCCGCCTTTCACATCAATGAGGACATCGTCCTTCCGTCGCTCTGTCCCTCTCCTTCCCACCCCAGAGAACGGGAACTGCACCGTCTGGATGTGGTCAGGGCGTTGAGGATTTACTTGGAGGTCACCGGGTCCTTTCGGCGCACGGACTCCCTGTTTGTGGTTCCGGAGGGTTCGCGCAAAGGGTTGGCGGTCTCCAAGGTGGCTATTGCCCGTTTCATTAAACTGGCGGTGTCTGAGGCTTATCGAGCCAAGGGCAGACCTCCGCCTTTCGGCGTCACTGCTCATTCCACCAGAGCAGTCGGAGCTTCCTGGGCGCAGAGGCATCGGGCCTCGGCTGAACAGTTGTGCAAAGCAGCCACTTGGTCCTCTCTGCACACTTTCACAAAGTTCTATAGGGTGCATACGCATGCATCAGCGGATGCTGCTTTGGGCCGCCTGGTTTTGCAGGCAGCGGTTTCCTGATGCTCTGGTGGTGTTCCGCCTTGGGTTTGTGGTCCCTCCCTTCTTGGACTGCTCTTGAACGTCCCAAGGTCTGTGTCCCCCAAGGAAAATGGGCGAGAAAAGGAGATTTTTGTATAACTTACCAGTTAAATCTCTTTCTCGCTCTTCCTTGGGGGACACAGCACCCACCCTTCTGTGTTTGGTTACAGGGTTATGGTCTGGCGCCCCGTTGGGTTGCTGGCTGGTTGTTTCCGTTATTGGTTGTTATCCTTTCACTACTTGGACACGCAACTGGTAGCCTCTATCTCCAGGCTGAGGGTATAGCTGATGGAGGAGGGGCTTAACAGTTTTACTTAGTGTCACGCCTCCTAGGGAGCTGAGCTATACCCAAGGTCTGTGTCCCCCAAGGAAGAGCGAGAAAGAGATTTAACTGGTAAGTTATACAAAAATCTCCTTTTTCCAATATCTGGGTATGTGCAGATGCACAAAATCCACTGTGCAAAAAAACGGCATTCTGTGACACCACCAAAAACTGCTAGTGATTTCAGCCTGTCTCCATTGACGCCAGTGAGGAAAGCAGCTAAGTTCCCCTTTAAAGCAGCAAGGCTACTTTCACACTGGCGTTTCTGGGTCCACCTGTGAGATCAGTTTCAGGGCTCTCACAAGCGTCCCAAAATGGATCAGTTCAGCCCCAATGCATTCTGAATGGATGAGGATCCGCTTAGAATGCATCAGTTTGGCTGCGTTTGGCCTCCGTTGCGTTTTTTTTAGACTGTCACTAAAACGCAGCGTTTTTGTGACCGTCTGACTATGCGGAACCTAACGGATCCATCCTGACTTACAATGTAAGTCAATGGGGACGGATCCGTTTTTCCCTGACACAATATGGTGCAATTGAAAACGGATCCGTCCCCCATTGACTTTCAATGTAAGTCATGACTGATCCGTTTTGACTTAGACTTTTTTTTTTTTGTGAATAATGCAAACGGATCTGTTATTAACAGTTACAAGCGTTTGCATTATTCGTGCGGATCCGTCTGTGCAGATACCAGACGGGTCCGCACAAAATGCCAGTGTGAAAGTAGCCTAACGTGAAACTTCTGGAGCAGATTTCAAATCACGTGCACACGGCGCTATACTTCTCATTGACGTCACCTCTTTTTACCCTATAGAGATGCGGACATGAACGGCTAGATCGCCGCTAGCATGTCCGCAATATACAGGTCCTTCTAAAAAAATTAGCATATTGTGTTAAAGTTCATTATTTTCTGTAATGTACTGATAAACATTAGACTTTCATATATTTTAGATTCATTACACACAACTGAAGTAGTTCAAGCCTTTTATTGTTTTAATATTGATGATTTTGGCATACAGCTCATGAAAACCCCAAATTCCTATCTAAAAAAATTAGCATATTGTGATAAAGTTCATTATTTTCTGTAATGTACTGATAAACATTAGACTTTCATATATTTTAGATTCATTACACACAACTGAAGTAGTTCAAGCCTTTTATTGTTTTAATATTGATGATTTTGGCATACAGCTCATGAAAACCCAAATTTCCTATCTCAAAAAATTAGCATATTTCATCCGACCAATAAAAGAAAAGTGTTTTTAATACAAAAAAAAGTCAACCTTCAAATAATTATGTTCAGTTATGCACTCAATACTTGGTCGGGAATCCTTTTGCAGAAATGACTGCTTCAATGCGGCGTGGCATGGAGGCAATCAGCCTGTGGCACTGCTGAGGTGTTATGGAGGCCCAGGATGCTTCAATAGCGGCCTTATCACAATATGCTAATTTTGAAGAACCTGTATATGTCCCATAGCTCTGAGTGGTTTTGTTGAGTGTCAAAAGTGATGATGGATAGATAGAGAGAGAGATAGATATCTATCTATCAGCCTGGTAAGGAGCCCAAGGGGCTGTACTAACTGTTCTGGAGCCCAGTCATGCCCCCCTGTGAAGGAGCCTAGCACCGCCTGTGTCCCGTAATCTCCTCCTTGCTCAGTGAGCTTGCGCATGCGCAGTTCCTTCCCTGAAGCTGATACCAGCACAGGGAAGGAACACTAGGCCGGCACTGCACATGCGCGACCAGGCTGACTTACATATATATAAAATAATTTTTTACACTCAATAAAACCACTCAGAGTTATGGGACAGGTATATTGCAGACAATCTAGCCGTGCATGTCCGCATCTCTATAGGGTAAAAAGAGGTGACAGAATCCTTTTAAAGGGGTTATTCGACCCCTAAAATGCCCCCCCCCCCACCCCCACCCCCAAATTCCCGGGTGCCTCACACACAGTGTACTTACTTTGCTCCCCAGCACCTGCGTCACTTCTGAAGCCAGCACAGCCGCCACTGCATCTCCTCATCACAAGTCACAAGGATGTTCTAGCCAATAGCAGGCAGTGACTGGTTACGGCTAGGGAGGCTCGTCCCCGTCATCGCCTACTGTTGGCTAAGACTCCTCTGATCGCAGCCCCCCTCACGCCATATGTTGTAATCGGCGCAACAGGGAGATGCAGAGGCGGGTGCCGCGGAGTGAGGTAAGTACATTGATTCCATAGTGGATTTTAACTATGTGAACATATCCTCTAGTATTTGTTAATCTTTTTTTTTTTCACCCTTTTCCTTTAGAAAAGACCAATTTGTATTTAGACTGCGAAAATGGATTATTCCTCGCCTTACCAGCATTATTGACAATCGCCAGGTGACGCGAGAAGAGCACCAAGTGATGGACATTGCCCGGTACGTGGAATAGGTTGATGGCTCCTGTGTCCTTTACCACTATATTAAACATTTTCTTTTCACAAGAGTGGTTTATTCTACAGTTGTTGCGGATGAGCAAGTGCCTGAATCCATGTTGATGTTAATTTTATTGTATGCAGGTTTATATTGTTCCATGCATTCTTTGATGCAAAAAAAACGATCTCGGATATTCCGGAAACAGAAGCACGTCTGTCTGTGCCTTTGGATGACAGTACACGGAAACATATCGCCGACACTTTTTTTAGGTAAGTGAAGTGTGTGTCAGATTTTAGTGTCTGCAGAAGGAACACTGCAAATATATCTTGATATTATTTCTCCCTTTTGGCTTTTTGAGGCCAAATATTCATTTTAGTGAACACAAAAGAGAAGAACAGGCCATAAGATGCAGCAGAAGCTGTGCTGGAGACTAGGAATGAATGCCACACAAGTGTGTTATCTGCTTAGAAATCCTCTACAAGATAAACCTGAACATTATAGGCAATATAAGCTCCGCGCACATTAGGGTGGGAGCAAAAAGGGAAGCTTCATAAGCTAAATGAGTCCTATCGCCCAAAACAGTACAGTAACATGCTTAAAGAGAACCTGTCACCATAAAAACCATGAACTTCTTGCGGCATGTTATAGAGCAGGAGAAGCTGAGCAGATTCAGTAAAACGTCACAAATTCCTGCTCACTCCTGGCCTTGAAGTCAAGGATTCGGTCCGATCAGTGACGACAAGAGCCGTCTCTCTGACGTCAAAGCCCCAAATGAGTAGGAATATGAATGTATAAATTACAAGTTTGGCTTAATCTTTTCATGGTGACTGGTTCCCTTTGAAACATTTTTGTGTCTTTCGACTTCTTTCAGAAACCATCGGTTAAATGGTTAATTGGGAGTTAGACAGCCAGCATGACGGTCATGATTTTCGCCTTTTGTGTACCTCTCCCCAATATTGCTAGTGCATATGTAACATTATGCTCAGCCTGCTTTTTCTATGCTAGGAGACGAAATTCCCCCAGCACCTCTGCCCCTAAATAAGAGATGATGACCCATACCTTAGAACTGATAGGCATGGTCTGGATATGATTGTGGATTTGTCCAGTAATGTAACTTGATGCTTCAGAGCCCCAAGCAAAATCTTTAGAAGGACCCCAGCCACCATGTGCCACTTATAGGTTAGTGGGGCTTTTTGTGCCCTCTTAGGTTCCAGGACCCAGGCGAAGCTGCAACCTCTGCACTCCCTACGCTTTCCCCTGGATAAGCTTTCTTCCCAGATTTCTGCAAGACTGCTTCATGAGCATTGTCCGTTTTTTATTTTATTTATTTTTTAAGCTCTGTTTTTAGACTTTTTCAGAAGTATATGGAACCTCTGTACACTCCACTTTTGGCCATTTTAAAAGGATAGGCTCTAAATGGCCATGCAGTACACGCCGTGGCATAAGAAACCCCCAGCATGCTTTTCACTTGGCTGTCCGGCTATGGGCTATGTAAACGGTGCAGTGCCGCGGCCGCCCTGTCCATGGCGGAGCAGGTCCAGCACCTGCGTAGATGAGGATGCAGTCTTGGACAGCTTAGGCTGTTTTATTTCTCATTGATCAGCCAGGCGCGCCTTAACAGCAGCTCAGGTGAGCTAAAAGCATGCTTGTGGGTTCATTGGGCCACAGCATGCACTGTATGACATTATAAAGTGCCAAACCCTTCAAAGTTCTCTTCTTTTCAATAGGTTCGATTTGTGTGATATATTGAGAAACTGGTTCCTTGAAAATTGCCCAATAAATGTTCCTACATTTCCTTCCAGCTTGTTGCTTAATCTGAATGGTATGGCTGTGTTAGGAGAAGGTCATCAAGGTGAAGCATTAAATGAAAGGCGCGCGGTTGGAGTTACTGCCGATGGCAGCTTGTGGATTCATTGCCTGGTCCGTTACGCAGACATGTTACTCTCACGTGGAAAAGCTGTGAAGGCTGTTAAGCCATTTAGTGAAGAACACACAGACGCCTGGGCTCGGTAAGATGGCTGCAACCAATTAACGACCAAGTACCCTTGTCATCCACTGATGTTACACTGTTTACTGTATAAATCACGGTTCCAGTTTAGGTTTCTTTCACAGTATTTTCTCATTTTAGATATATTTATGAAGCTAGTAAACCAAAAAGAATAATCCACTCCACTGTGACTTAGCTTTAATAGAAGGGGCCATAGTCTTGAGCAATTTGAGCTAATGATCATAGATCTAAAGTCGATTTTTGTTCAAAACCTTTGATTTCTCATTCGTATCATTGGGGGAGACAGTCTTGACCTTGGGTATAGCTATTGCCACTAGGGGGCGACACTAAGCAAAAAAAAAGTGTGAGCTCCTCCTCTCGGCTATATCCCTCCTGCAGACACTGAGCTAATCAGTTTTAGCTTAGTGTCCGTAGGAGGCAGACCTCCCTGCTTTGCAGGTCTGCTGATTTTTATTTATTTTTTTATTAAATTTTTTCTTTTCATTTAACATTTTTCTCTTTTTCTTTCCTTTAGCTGGCTGAGGGCAGTCTGCAAGCTGCCTGCGTTCCCACACAGGAGACGGGAAACCAGGGGGGTCCCCCAAACCCCCTGCTCCTTCCCGTGCTCCAGAAGAAAAGGAGGACCAAAGGTCCCTGTAAAAACCTCTGTCTCCTGCCAGCATTCGGGTCACCACAGCCACCCATGCCGCAAGTCCCCTCTGTTCTGGTGTAGCTACCCTCACCAAGGGGCCGCACATCGAAGGTGGTGACCCGGCTGGAGCCAGAGGGGGCAGAAAACGCCAGACTGGTGAGTATTCTTTCAGGGCCCCTCCTCCCTCCCGCTCCTCAGGTTTTTTCATATGAATATCTTCTATGGAGGCCGACTTACCTCCTCCACCTGAGGCCTCAGTTTCGTCAGGTGTCCCTTCCCCGGGGGGGGACACGACGACTTCTGCTTATTCCCAGACTCTCTCTAATTGCTCAGTGTATTAGGCTATATCTACACGACGACAATGCTCATCGTCCCCCATCTAGGGGTGGAACCTTCTTGCTAGTTGTAGCTGTGATTGTGCCTACATTTCCTTTTCACAGGTGGCACTGTGCTCATGTTCAGCCATTACCAGGTGCGATAGATTCTCCAGGCCTTATATGTATGGTGTTCCTGAGGAGCTGGCTGACGGGTATTCTTATTCCCTCTAGTGCTGTCATCTGCCCATACTATGACAGGTTTCAGCAGGTGGGTTTGCTCACTTTTCATATGTATTAGTATGGCTTTCGGTGCATGGTATAACTTGCCGATTTCTAGGACATGGGCTTCGAGCCTCGACAGGTAGTGCATTGCCTCTACCTTCTTCTATGGTGACACATCAGCGTTGCCTCTGTGTGGTTTTAGGTATGCACTTATTCAGTTTGCAAATGTGTATTGTTTGCATGGCTCCCCTCCACAGGTAGAGCGGTCGTACTGTCCTTGTTGTCACCCTTAGATGCTGGTTCCCTACTGAGCCGCATCAGCCTTCTCTACTTCTCTTCTTTCGCAGGGCGAGTAGTTGCACTTTCTCCACATACTGTTACTGCCTGCTCGGCCAGTGTTCATAGCCATTGGGTGCTCGTGGGGTGCCTGCGCAGGTGGTGTTGGTCCAGGTTCTCTAGCCCTGACTTGTTCATCATTGTCCTGCTGGAGTGTTCTTCTCTTTTGGCAGTCTGGTGTGGTGTGTAGGGCCTCTGTCTTCAGGCATCCCTACTTCCTCCAACTTTTGTCGCATCTTGGCCCTTGATATCTAGGCATCATTCTTTTTCAGCGGAATTTAGCTTCCCTTTCTGGAGGGGTGCAAGCCTTGCCCCCTTACCGGCTTCCGTTGAATCCTTGGGATCTTAATCTGGAGCTCAGCGCTCTCCAGGCCTCTCAGTTTGAGCCTTTGCTGCAGATGTCCCTTCACTTCCTGTACTGCAAGGTGGCCTTTTTTGGTGGTAGTCTTTTCCATCTGTAGGGTGTCTGATCTAGCGGCTCTTGCCTGTCAGTCGCCCTTCATCATCAGCTGGCATCTGTTTTGGATTCGCATCTATCTGTTTCAGAAGTCCTCTTTCCGACAGACTAATTCATTATTCGTCATTCAGGAGGGTCCAAGAGGGCTGGCTATTGCGGAAGCATACCGCATCAGTGGACGGGCTCCACCTTTCTGGCTTACTTCTCATTTTGCTCGGGAAATGGTTGGGCAGTACATCATGGGGCTTCGGCCTTCCAGGGGTGCAGGGCTGCTGCCTGGTCGTCTGGGCACACTTTTCAAAGTTTTACAGAGTACACACCTTTGCATCTTCTGACACTTCCCTGGGGCGTAGAGTTTTGCAGAAAGTGGTCCTCGGATTGACCGGATTGCTTCTTCGTTTATGACCCACCAAGGGGACTGCTCTGGAACGTCCCAAGGTCAAGACTGTGTCCCCCAATGATACGGATGAGAGAACTAGATTTTTGTACTTAACGTAAAATCTCTTCCATTCATTAGGGGACACAGCTCCCACCCTGTATGTATATTACTGTTTCTCATAGATGGGTTCTTCTGGTTCTTCAGGATAACTCCTCTCCGGTTTTCTTCCTTTTTTTTTTTTTCTGTTGGCTTCTCCTGGCTGCTGCTACTGCTTTTGTACAAACTGATTAGCTCAGTGTCTGCAGGAGGGATATAGCTGAGAGGAGGAGCTAACACTTTTTTGCTTAGTGTCGCCTCCTAGTGGCAATAGCTATACCCAAGGTCAAGACTGTCTCCCCCAATGATATGAATGAGAAAAAGATTTTACGTAAATACAAAAATAGAGCTTTTTAAGGCTGTCGGATGCGTTCGGGTCCGCTCGTGAGAGCCTTCAAACGGAGCTCACAAGCGGAGCCCCGAACGCAAGTGTGAAAGTAGCCTAATGCTGTACGGAATGCTGTAAGTTTTTGAACGAATTGACTTTGCATCTATGATCCGAAGCTTGATTCACTGAAGACTAAGGAGGCATGACTTTGCAGGAAACTGGGGGCATGGCTTAAGATGCAACATTTTGCACCAAAATTCTGGCGCAAAGTAAGCCACCCTATAGGTGGCATAAAGTTAGACTAGACCATTCAAAGATGCACCAGATTTATCCTCCAGCATCAGCCGCTGTGATACACTTGGCGAGAATTTGAGTCTGTCTTGTCTGCAGTTACACTACCTTATTATTAGACAGGATTAGTAAATGTGCCCCAGTGAGTGTAGGCTGTAGATGTGTGTGCAGCCTATTTTACTCTTCATTTTCCACATGTAATGTAAAGTCTTGCCATTCTGGTGGACTACATCATGTACTCAGTGATATGATTTTTTTTTATATCAAGCATACTGTTGTGCCGTATTAAAGTCCTTACAACAAATGGATATATGTTTTTAGCTTATTTACTAACTGCAGTATTCAGAATGTCAGTGGAGATTGTTGTTGAATCAGCTTCATTCACTCTGATCTGTAGAGTATTGTTCAGAGTATTATTATTAAGTATTATCGTAAAAAATGTTTCTAGAATGCTGCAGCAGGTCGAAGATCTCCAGAAGAAAGCCAAGAAGTCAAGTAGTATGGAACTGTCAGCCTATCAGCAGTTATTGCTGCTTGTTGGAATTCATCTTTTTAAGGTAAAATTATGGGACATGCTCTACATGTCATACACAAGTTTGGTGATTGTTTCATGCCCCTGCCTTTTAGTTTTGGGCAGTTAAAGGGGTTGTCTTACTTAAGCAAATGGGATTTACCATGTAGATAAAGTTAAAGAGGACCTTTTTATAGGGTTTAAAAAAGTAACAACTGATACCTTCTGTTCGCTTACATAGCCTGTTCTCATGAGATATATACCAAATCTCAAAAGAACAGAACGTCTTCTCCCTGGCTGTGGAGGTGTCCGCTGCCTTTGGACAGTGTCCCGACCAGGAAGAAGACGACGCCCACTTGTGGGCCAGGATCGGGGGGCTCACATTCGCAGAAGCTCCTGACCCCTCTACCTTGTATCTGTGATGCAGAAGTTTTTGCACTGGTCACAAAGCATAATTATATCGCAGCAATTCCTACTATGTAGAGATCACTTTTTTAGCAGTCGTCTTGTTAGCATCACAGACAGGAATACATCCACCATTCACAACAGGTTATGGTTACAGCTAATATACTCCCCTCACCTCCCTGCACAATGACCTCTACACAGGTCACAGAGCTCAATGAACGCCACACTCCATCTGCTCCTTTTCATTAAACGGAGGAGCTGTAATTGCACCTGCGCACACCTGCAATATCGAGCAGGTAAACGAGTTCTGCGTTCTCTTCAACCATCTGATCGGTGGAGGTGTCGGCTGTTAGGCCCCTTCCAATCTGATAGTAGTATAAACATGCGGCACACAGAATATTCTATGCAATTTAAAGGGACACTGACAGGGCCAATAAGCATATTGAGGTCTATATATGTGACTACAGGTCTTATACAGGGTATTACAATCATATAAGTATCCCCCCTGTCCACATTATACAAACAGTAAACTTTAAGTTTTATAACCTGCTCCAAGGTCTGCAATCTGCCCAAGGGGCGGCGTTTCACTTCTCTTGCGCCCAGCCAGCCTCCCCAACTGCCGATTTGAAGCGCCGCCCAGCTCATGAATATTCAGTTTGCTGGGCGGCTTCTGTGGTCCCCGCTCTGAAGCGCTTCGCTTAACAGTGCCCGGCGCATGCGCCGGATCTTGTGAAGTCGGGGACAGTAAGCGCCGCCCAGCGAAGTGAATATTGATGAGCTGGGCGGCGCTTACTGTACCGGACTTTACAAGATCCGGCGCATGCGCCGGGCACTGTTAAGCGAAGCGCTTCAGAGCGGGGACCGCAGAAGCCGCCCAGCAAACTGAATATTCATGAGCTGGGCGGCGCTTCAAATCGGCAGTTGGGGAGGCTGGCTGGGCGCAAGAGAAGTGAAACGCCGCCCCTTGGGCAGATTGCAGACCTTGGAGCAGGTTATAAAACTTAGTTTACTGTTTGTATAATGTGGACAGGGGGGATACTTATATGATTGTAATACCCTGTATAAGACCTGTAGTCACATATATACCTCAATATGCTTATTGGCCCTGTCAGTGTCCCTTTAAAGGTAATTTTATTTAGTGATTTTCACAATAAAAGGTTCATGATCCAGTTATTAGGAAATTAAATGTTGCGTAACCACTATCCATATGTGAGCCGAATGTTTCGGTCCATAGGGACCTTCTTCAGTGGCTTGGGGTTTCTGTAGAAAAATAATAGCACATCTATAATGAGGTATCTGAACCCTTTGTGATTAAATGAAGTATTCAATATGAATGAATGAATATATATATATATATATATATATATATATTACACAATTGATTATGTATATAGTGAGGATAGAGACCAACATACAGAGAAAAATAGGAAGTGAGAGCATGGGAGGAATCCTATGTGGGGGTGTAAGGAAAATATAGACTAAAATGTCATTTTGCTCTATGTACTGGACAATATAAGAGATGGAAGCTGGTAAATGGTATATAGCAGTATGGTGGTTAAATGGAGATATATATATATATATATATATATATATATATATATATATATATATATATCTATGTGTGTGTGATTATGAACCCTTTGTTGTGAAAATCACTAAAATGACCCTTTTAAATTGCAAAGAATGTTCTGTGTGCCGCATATTTATACTACTGTTGGATGACCGTTGGGTAGAGCATAACACTGTGTGGTACTCCATTCTCAAGTATACCTTCCGATCTGATATTGATGACCTACCCTGACAATAGGTCATCAATACAGGAAACTGGGCGACTCCTTAAAAAGTGTAAGAAGAGTGTCATTTTTAAAGCTTTTAATATCCCACCTGTGCAATTAGAATATTTTAAGATCATGTTTGTAAAATGTTCTTTTCCCCAACTGTTTTTCTCTTACTTAGACTCCTGATGAGAGTGTGGAATTGTTAAATGACATTCAGAACTGTCTGGAAAAGGCCGTGAGCAAAAAAGCCAAAAAGAAAAAAGGTTTGTGAATTTGTACATTTAGAACTGCAGTTAGAAAGTTAGAATTGTCATACTGTCCAAGGACAGCACCTCTAAATGTATTGTAACTATAAGCTATTAATAACACTTTCCTGCCCTGTGACATACTAGTATGCCATCATGGGCTGGAGGGCCTGAATGCGGAATGTCATTGTCGGCTTATGCGCACAATTGTAATTTTGGTCCTCAACCGATGTGGACCAATTCACTTCACTGGGGCTGCAAAAGATGATGTAAGCACACCTGTGTGCTCTCCGCATCCATATGTCCTTTCTGCGGCTCAGTGAAAAAATAGAACGTGTTCTATTCTTGTCCGTTTTATGGACAAGGATAGGACAATTCCACTGAGGGCAGGATGTATGTACTGCAAAATGCGGACCACACACAGCCGGTACCCGTGTTTTGCAATTTGCAGACTAGTGAAAATGGCAATGGCCGTGTGCATGAGCTCTATTACTGCATTGCATTAGCACGGGACCGGAGCCTACAGCATCAGCAGCGGGTGTCAGCTGTAACATGTAGCTGACACTCTTCTACAATGGCTACAAATGGAGATGACTCTGATCTGGATGTTTAACCTCTTAAATGCCACAGTAAATAGCCATGTCATTTAAGAGCTTTGGCAGAGTGGCTGCCCTCCATAGACACCTTGCAACATAATTGATGGGTACCAATGCTCTTTTTGGTCACCGCACTTCAAAAAAATTGTCGTATATATGCTAAAATGGTACAGATAAAAATTGTTGACTGAAAACTCTTAGGTAGATGGATCCAGATAATTTTGATCAAATATGAGCCTCAAATTGAATTGTACATTAAGTATAGCAGTAATGCAGTTTAGGATAACCCATGCTTGCATATATATTTGTAGATAAAGCAGATTGCTGCAACATCCAGCGCCTGATGGTAACTAAAAAATAAAGTTATGGCTCAGAATAAGGCAACATAGAAACTAATTATTTGGTTGTGCAAAATTGGTAACACATAAAAAATCTGGTATTGCTGTCATCATACTGACCCGCAGAATTAAGGTAGCTTGTTATTTGTGCTGCGTGGTAATTTGAGCAACATTTTTATTTTTTTATCCCACCCAGAACAAAGATTGTAAGGTTAATCAATAAGTTTTATGTGCCCCAAAGTGGTGCCATTTTATAACTCATCCCACACGGATGTCTCCTTAACCACTCAAGGACCACAGTGTTTTTTTTTACAAATCGGCACTTCACAACTTTAACGGTTTATTGCTCGGTCATGCAACTTGACACCCAAATGAATTTTACCTCCTTTTCTTCTCACAAATACAGCTTTCTTTTGGTGGTATTTGATTGCTGCTGAGATTTTTCGTTTTTCTGATATTAATCAAAATAGACCGCAATTTTCTCAAAAACAAAGATATTTTTAACTTTTTCTGGTAAAATTGTTCAAATATAATTACATTTCTATTCAACTTTGTGTCAGAATTTATTGTGCTACATGTCTTTGATAAAAAAAAATCCAATAAGTGTATATTTATTGGTTTGCGCAAAAGTTATAGTGTTTACAAACTATAGTACAAAAATGTGAATTTCCGCATTTTGAAGCAGCTCTGACTTTCTGAGCACCTGTCATGTTACTTGAGGTGCTAGAATGCCAGGATAGTATAAATACCACCCAAATGACCCCATTTTAGAAAGAAGACACCCCAAAGTATTCGCGGAGGGACATGGTGCGTTCATGTATGATTTAATTTTTTTTCACAAGTTAGCAGAAAATGACACTTTCTGAGAAAAAAAAAAAGTTTCCATTTCTGCTAACTTCTGGCAAAAAATAAATAAAATCTCCCACGGACTCACTATGCCCCTCAGTGAATACCTTGGGGTGTCTACTTTCCAAAATGGGGTCATTTGTGGGGTGTGTTTACTGTTCTGGCATTTTGGGGGGGGGGGGGGGCTAAATTGTGAGCAACCCTGTAAAGCCTAAAGGTACTCGTTGGACTTTCGGCCCCTTTACGCACCTAGGCTGCAAAAAAGTGTCACACATGTGGTATAGTCGTACTCAGAAGAAGTATGGCAATGTGTTTTGGGGTGTATTTTTACATATACCCATGCTGGGTGAGAGAAATATCTCTGTAAATTGACAAAATTTAAAAAGTTGTCATTTACAGAGATATTTCTCACACACAGTATGGGTATATGTAAAAATACACCCCAAAACACATTGCCCTACTCCTTCTGAGTACGGTGATACCACATGTGTGACACTTGTTTGCAGCCTAGGTGCACAAAGGGGCCCAAATTCCAATGAGTACGTTTAGGATTTCACAGGGCATTTTTACGCATTTGGATTCCAAACTACTTCTCACGCTTTAGGGCCCCTAAAATACCAGGGCAGTATAAATACCCCACAAGTGACCCCATTTTGGAACGAAGACACCCCAAGGTATTCCGTGAGGGGCATGGCGAGTTCATAGAATTTTTTATTTTTTATTTTTTTGGCACAAGTTAGCGGATAATGATTTAATATATATTTTTTTTCTTACAAAGTCTCATATTCCACTAACTTGTGACAAAAAAAAAATCTTCTTTGAACTCCCCATACCTCTCACAGAATACCTTGGGGTGTCTTCTTTCCAAAATGGGGTCACTTGTGGGGTATTTAGATTGCCCTGGCATTTTAGGGGCCCTAAAGCGTGAGAATAAGTATGGAATCCAAATGTCTAAAAATGCCCTCCTAAAAGGTACTCATTGGAATTCGGACCTAGGCTGCAAAAAAGTGTCACACATGTGGTATCGCCGTACTCAAGAGAAATAGGGCAATGTGTTTTGGTGTGTCTTTTCACACATACCCAGGTGTGTGAGAAATATCTCTGTAAATGACAACTTTTTCAATTTTTTTTTATACAAAGTTGTCAATTTGCAGAGATATTTCTCTCACCCAGCATGGGTATATGTAAAAATACACCCCAAAACACATTGCCCTACTTCTTCTGAGTACGGCGATACCACATGTGTGACACTTTTTTGCAGCCAAGATGCGCAAAGGGGCCCAAATTCCAATGAGTACTTTAAGGATTTCACAGGGCATTTTTACGCATTTGGATTCCGTGAGGGGTATGGTGAGTTCATGTAAGATTTTATTTTTTGTCACAAGTTAGTGGAATATGAGACTTTGTAAGAAAAAACCCCCCAAAAAACTATTTCTGCTAACTTGTGCCAAAAAAAAATAAAATAATCTTCTATGAACTCGCCATGCCCCTCAAAAGATTTTACGGTGTTTTTGCAGTGATCAGAGAAAAAAAAAAAACGGTCACTGCGGTGGGGCGGACTGAACGCAAGTGTGGCATCCGGAATTGCGGATCTGCACTTCCGGGTCAGCACTTCCGTTCCGCAAAATATAGAACATGTCCTATTCTTGTCCGCATTTGCGGACAAGAAAAGGCATTTTCTATATAGTTCTGGCAATGTGCGGATCCGCAAAATGCGGAAAGCACATTGCCGGTGTCCGTGTTTTGCGGATCCGCAAAACACATTCGGACGTCTGAATGGAGCCTTACAGGAGGGTGATCAATGACGGGGGGTGATCAGGGAGTCTATATGGGGTGATCAGGGGTTAATAAGTGACAGGGGGGAGTGTAGTGTGGTGATTGGTGCTACTTACAGAGCTGCCTGTGTCCTCTGGTGGTCGATCCAAGCAAAAGGGACCACCAGAGGACCAGGTAGCAGGTATATTGGACGCTGTTATCAAAACTTCTAATATACCTTTCTGATGTTAAAAAAATCGCATGATCAGCACTGGCAGGCTGTAGTTCAACTTCTCAGCTGCGCCGCTGTGAACGCGCACACATGCGCGCGAAATCTCGGCTCACACGAGATGACGCCAGTAGACGTCGCTGAGACTGCCGCCGCCCGGACGCCTTTCGGCGTTACGCGTGCGGCAAGTGGTTAAAGGCTATGAACTTAATAATATTTTGTTCCAATTTGTCTTTATTTAAAATTTTCATTAGTTTTTGTTTTACAGCATTCAGTTTCACTGCCTCTGCAGACTATTGTTTTCTAACTCACAGTGAACCTGTCACAGAGCTGCTCTGACAACTCGACATGTAGCCCTGGTCTCCAGTTTCCTTGCAGCTCATAAATATTCATTATAGCTAAATTCGTATCTGTTTCAGAAGCAATTGGCGTAAACCATTGTTCACAAACTTAGGAAAGTAAATAAGACTAGGGCTACACGACGACACCTGTCGTGGCCAGGATTGCCGCGCGATGGTGAACCCATAGAAATTAATGGGATCACTGCTACTCTGCAATCCTGGCTGCGACAGGTGTCACGTGACCAGTGTAGCCCTACCCTAAGGGCGACCGAGTGATCAGAGCAGCTGTCTGATGGCATTTACTCAGGGCTGTCTTTAATATTGATTGGACCCTGGGCAAAAATTTACTTGGGCCCCCTGGATCCCGCCTTCCCACACCTTAGCAGGCAACCACGCCCTCCACCACAACACACACAACAAAAATCCACACTTCTGGTAGAGTACAGTGAATGACTGTAAATACTTCCAGTTCTGAAGACTCCAGCGGCTCAGGATCAGTGCTCTGGGCTGGAAGTGGGCACCGCTCTGCAGGAAGGAGACCAGGCCTCGGCTCACCCTAGTGTTACAGTGCACCCCACAGTATGCAGTATAGCACCCTATAGTATACAGCACCACACAGTATGCAGTATAGCACCCCACACTATACAGTACCCCACAGTATATAGTAGAGCAGCCCACAGTATAAAACACCTCACTGTATACAGCACCCCGAACTATACACAATACAGCCCCCCACAGTATACAGTACAGCAGTATAGCACTCCACAATATACAGCACCCACAGTATACTATACACTATACAGGCCCCCCACACTATACAGGTCCCCACACAGTATACAGCACCCCACTATACAGTAGTTTACAGTATATTAGCATAACATCCCCTGTCACCTTTTTCTGATGTAATCTTCACAAAAAAAGCTCCAAACTTCTACAGCAACACTCCTGGTAGGACCTGTGATGACTTCATAGCCATGTGACCAGTAATAATGCTAGGTTACTGGTCACATGGTGATGATGTTATCTAAGGTCCTAGATCACATTCACAGCTCTAACAGTACGATGCCTGGACTCAGTGTCGGCAGGCATGGCATGGCAGCACCCCATGTGTAGCTGACAGCCTGACACCCGGGGCAGTGGCTAGCAGAGCTCAAGAGGCAGCTGGCTTGGGGCCCCGCAGGAGCAACTGGGCCCGGGGCAGCTGCCCCTTTTGCCCCTTGGTAAAGACGGCCCTGCATTTACTGTGGAGGAGAAGCAGCAGTCTGCAGATACAGTGAAACTGTCAGTCAGCTGTTTTCACAAGCTTCAGGGCTGGAGCCAGGTGCGGCCACTGCCCAGTATATGAAGCTGATAAGTGGGGGGGGCCAAGAGTCAGACTGATGTGATACTGATGACCTATCCCAAGTATTAGTCACCAAAAGATAGTCGCCCTGACCTGGGATCACTCCTGTTGGCTGTCTGGTGTGGAATACAAGAGAGGGAGTCTTCTGACCGCCTTAGGTCTTTTTCCTTTGAATCTTCCTTTTACCTGTGAAGGAATGCAGCCTTCACAGAACAATGAAGTCTTGTATATGTTATCTAACTATCCCTAAGCCTGTATTACACTGGCTGAGGGTTGGCCAGATGATCGCTAACAAATGTTCGTTAGCAATGATCTGCCTGTGTGAAAGAGCTGCCAATGACCCGATGAACAATCAAACACATCTTTTATGCAGGCAAAAAAAAAAAATCTGCGTTTGCCGTTGGCAAATCATGCCTTCTAATCACGCTCTGCTGCCACCAAATAATGATTCTGTATGGAGATGAACGATGGCATTAGCGATCACACCTCCCCATACTGTGGAGGAGATCGCCGCATGTAATAGCGGCGGTCTCCTTCACTGACGAGCGGGCGATTATCAGAAAGGAATGCTTTCACCCCGACAGTCATATAAGGCTCATCTGTCAGTGTTAAGGCTAATGCGTTCTGCATTTTGTGGAACAGAAAGTCCGGCCCTCTATAGTGCTGTCCTATCCTTGTCTGTAATATGGACCAGGTGCCGTGGAATGGACATATGGAAGTGGACAGCACACGGTTTGTTCTCTACGTCTTTTGCGGCCCTATTGAAGTGAATGGGTCTGCATCCGATCCGCAGAAAATACGGATCGTATGCAGACAAAAACACCGGTCATGTGCATGAGCCCTAATGCAGCCTTTAACTCACTACAGTACAATGTAATAATTAAAGGAGAAAGAAGCAATCAGTACTTTAAAAATACCCTTACAAAAAGAAGTTATTTTGCACATTATATACTTACTGTTGGAAAAACCTTTTCTTTTACATGTTGTAATTGTGAAGCTTTTAAAATGGAAAAAAAAAAAAGATTTTTACAAGAAAAATGCCCTTACAACACACCTTTTAATGTAGTAGAACATAAAAAACACTAAACTTACTGAAACCTATAGTGACCTGATTTCCTAATGCTTTTTATTTGTTCTGTTAGCTTCAGATGAACCAGAATGGGTGGAGGTGATGGTTGAAATTCTTCTGTCACTCTATTCTAAACCAAGCAGGCTTTTCCGAGTGGTGTCTAGGAACGTCTTCAAGAAGATTTGCCAATATTTGACAAAGAATGCCCTGCAGCTGATCCTGAATGTGCGTATTGTTTTTGAAAATGTAATATTTCATATGTATACTGGTTGTCGTCCAGGATTTTAAGAAAGTTGTCCAAGAGCAGAAAATGGTATGTAAAAAAAGCCAATTTACTCATTAGACCCCCTTCAATCTTGTAGCAACATCATAAACAGCCTAGATGTAACTGCTGCAGCCAATCACTGGCCTCACTGGTCACATAGCATATAAGCAAGCATTACTGATGAGGGCAGTAATGGGCTGCAGGAGTCACATGGATGATGTATATGTTGTGACGACCAACATTCCTAGCTCTCGGGCAGCTTTCTTGAAATCCTGCACGCCCTTTAAGATTAATTAGGGGAATTTTGGTAATAAGGCTCTGTAGTTTTTATTAAGCAAAACAGAAGTGCAATTCTTTTCTTTAAACTTCCTTTTGTATCTGGCCCTGAGTGGAGAGCTGGGCTATCATCCAGGTATTACATGGGTGACCATTGATCTGAATAGCTACAATGTAAGGTGGTATCTTTCTCTGATGGTGGCTTCCCCGAGCTGTTGGCTAAAGATCTTCGGAGCTCGACCCGCAGTGATCAACAGATCGTCATATCCAGTTACATTTTAGAGGCGTTGGGGTAGAGTTATCTAGACCAGTGTGCGCTACACCGATCTTGATGTCCACTGTGCTGCCGGAGGATGCATTTAATTTATGATGAGTCGCATGGATCGTCTTAAATTAAGACATCTATCAGTCCTTGTACCTGATTGTAATCTATGCCAGTTTGTGGCTGGGTAGACTTCATTCATCATTTACGCTAGAAAACTTTGCGGAATTGATGAGCCCTGCCACACCCTCACTACGCCATCTTTTTGGAAAGTGGTGGGGGTGGTGTAAAAAACGTCAGTTGCGTTTTTCATTTAGCCAAGGTTTGCCACTTTTTTACACCAGTTACTGGCAAGGGGGCATAATAACTGTCTGCGATAAGACCACCTATTGCTTTTCATTTTAAGGTAAAAAAATAATACTGCTATGAAGCTGATATATGCAATGACGTATCAATGTGTAATCTTAATTTCCCAGTCACGCAGTGACTTCTAATGTTCAGTTCTCCTTTCCAATGTCTGCTCAAGGTTTTTGACCCAGAAGACGAGCAGGATGAGGAAAGTGCAATCGTGGTGACAGACGATAAGGATTTAATGAAGGATTCTGAAGATGAGGTGGAGTTGTCTCTAAATCTCCAATCTACTTTTTATCTGTGCTTGTAGCACTGCTTACTTTTTGTTTTTAACGGTCTTCTGAAAATGTTTTTATATAAATACAAGGCATTCACTTTACATACCAATTTGCATCATTATTAGGATGTATTAAAGGGGTTTCCCAGGATTACTATGGCTTTTAGCAGATAATTCTCATGTAGTTGCTTACCTCATCTATATCTTCCCCATGCTTATCAATCTTCTTCTGACCTGTTTTTGTGAAAACAAATAACTCTGGATTGTTCACATTCTGTATGTAGCACTTCCTGTTGCTGTATCCAACCAATCCCATGATGCACTCTGTTCTCTGCCACACCTCCAGCACTTCCTGTAACGACACCCAGCTGGTTTATAGCTCCTCCCACCCAGCTAGTTACACAGACACTCCCCTATCCCTACCTCTGTAGAGACATTAACATCACAGGATATAGGAAAGAGTTGAAAGGGCCACTGCCCACAACAGTAGAACTAAATTACAGCTATCTTCATTAATTTATAAATGATTAAAATGCCTCTTAATCGCAATTAAATGCTGATTTATTTTTTTATTTTTGTTCTGATAAGGAAGAGGAGAGCAGCTCTGATGAGGACAGTGCAGATGAGGGTGGTGATGAAGCTAAAGAGAGCGATGATGAAGAAGAGCCGGCGGATGAAAATGTGAATGAAGTGTTCCGTAAACAGCTGATGGAAGTCTTGCAAGGTGGCAGAGCCATGGTTAGTGAGCCGTTTACCTAGGGTTATCATCTAATGTGTGATAGATTTGGAGGTGGTCAATGGAGAGGATGAAGACTATGCTGAGAGTAACTGTTTAATATTTTCATGGCAGGATGGTGAAGACAGTGATGATGATGAGGTGGATGATGAGACCATGATGGCCCTCGATAAGAATCTGTCAGCGTTATTTGCAGAACAGCAAAAGCGCATTCAGGCCAAGAAGGATGAGAAGGCCAAAATCCGTGGAGAAAAGATATTGCGGAAGGATTTTAAGACTAAGGTATGTAAAGAATATTCCTTAGGGTCCTTAGACGCATGAATTTGTCTCATCGTGTGTTTTTTTATTTTTTTTTTGCACACCTACAGTTTTTGGTTTGTTTTTTGTTTTAGTTTTTTTGCATATAGTGTGGCTTACCACTAGCTATTTTTCTCAATAGAGAAGGTGCTATCAATATGCCGGGGGAAAAAAAAAACAAGAGCTAAAGTATGCTGTGTTTTTGAAAAGGAGCAAAAAACGGTGGTACCTAAAAAAAAAAAAAATTAAAAAAATTTTGTGTTCTGAATTTCCACTAACGTCTGTATCTGTCATTTTATGTTGCAAAAAACCCCCACTAAAAACCTATGCATGAAAGCAGCCTGTAGGGTACTGCACGCAAATGCGGTTTTCAGAACAGAAAATGTGCATGGTTTGAGGGTTTTGATGTTGAAATCAGCACAAGGAATTTCAAAATGCACACGGCAGGTCAATTTCCACACGTTAAAAAAAACAAAGTGCACATGAGATTTGTCTAATCTCATTCACTTTGCTGGTTGAAAAACCGTGTGTAATCCGCAACAAGTACAGGTAGCCGGATTCTACATGAAAAACGGACATGTGATTGACATTTTGCCATCACGTGTCCGTTTTGGGACCAATGGTAGTCTATGGGGTTATTTACACAGCAGTTTTTTTGATGGCCAGCGAATAACAGATGTCAAAAAATACTATTGACTGGGTCCGTTTTTAAATGTCAGTTTCTCAGATCGTTAGAAAAAACGTTTGTTAAAAATGAACAGCTCATCCGGTTTTAATGGACTTTTTTTTTTCCACTGTCGTGTGCATGTAGCCTTAGGATCATTTCACACAAAAGTGGATCCAGCAGTCCCTTTTTCTTTAAATTCTAGTTCTGGCTTTGGCTAAAAGAAAAAAACTTCACAAACAACTGCCTCATAAAACTGCAGCTGCAAATGGGTTTACCCACCCTGTGATAAAAGTTATAGTATTCCAACTTTTAGACAGTATGTATGCCCATTCATTTAAAGGATAACTGTCGCACTTAGACCCTAATTTCAATTTTCATATACTGTAGTTACTAATAACATGATATTCCAGAATCAGTTACTATTAGACTGACTTACCCCATATTTAATAAGATTCAGCCCTTAGCATCCAGTCTGCATAAAACTGCAATTTCACTATTCAGTTAAGATGGCCGCCACTGCCCTCACCCTGAGGCTAATCCCGCCTGCCCTTACTAGCCAGTAACAATAGCCCCCCAAAAGTGTCAGTAACCACAGCCCTCCCTCTTAAGGGTTAATCTCCTGCAGCACAAAGGGGTCCTCTTACCACATGTTGCTTTCATTTATACACTGAGCAGACGGCAGATCTCCCTTCCCTGGTCTGCGCTGCTTCAGCTCTGCATTGTCCCAGTCTGCTGAGTGAGGGATCGTCTGCCAAGCGCAGGGACAGGGAGAAGTGCACACAGCCCAGGCACTGTTATCAGCTGCTGGGGAGGACCTGGCTTTAATAATTTACTTACAGTCCCTGTCTGTCAGTAATGTGACCTTGCACGCTGAGTGCTTCTGCGTCCTCCGTCCTTAAACAGATAGACGGACCCTGCCTAGCAACACTATTTTAACCCCTTAGTGACCAAGCCTGTTTGGGCCTTTATGACCAAGCGTTTTTCAAACTTTTTTCATGGTCTCGTTCCAAGAGCTATAACTTTTTTATTTTTTCGTCTATATAGCTTTATGAGGGCTTGTTTTTTACGGGACAAGTTGTAGTTTTAAATGGCACCATTTTGGGGTACACATAACTTTCTGATTAACTTTTATTAACTCTTTCTGGGAGGGAGATGGGGGAAAAATAGCAATACTGCCACTGCGTTTTTAAATTATACATTTTACAGCGTTCATTTTTTGGTACAAATAACATAATATCTTTATTCTCTGGGTCAGTACGATTACAGTGATACTAAACACTTATAATTTTTTTTACGTTTTACTACTTTTTTTTTCCCAATAAAGCCCCTTTTATTAACCAAAAAAATGATTTTGCATTGCCACTTCACAAGACCCATAACTTTTTTTTTTTTCTTTTTCTATGGATTTGTGTGAGAGCTTGATTTTTGAGGGACAACTTGTATTTTTCATTGGTATCATTTTGCAGAAAATGGCGCTTTTTGATCGCTTGTTATTACGTTTTTTTCGGTGGAAACTAAGAATAAATTCGAAAATCTTTTTTTTTTTTTTTTTTGTTTTTTTAACGGCGTTCACCATAGGGGATAATTTATGTAATATTTATGTAGTCCGGGTCGTTACGGACGCGGCAATACCAAACATATGGGGGATATTTTCTTTTTGCAATTTTTTTCATTGAAAAGCGTATTTTAGATGGAAAAAAAGCATATTTTTTATTTTATGGAATTTTTTTTATTTAATGAATGTGTATTTTTTTCTATTTTTTTTTTTTTTACTACTTAAAAGTCCCACAAGGGGACTATAATATACAGTATTTTGATTGCATTATCTCTATAAAGCATTACATTTCAATAGCAATGCATTTCAAACATTAACCAGCAGGCTGCGCCAGAGAGGCACAGCCTGCTGGAGATAATGGAATTTTCGGGGTGCTGATGGGAGACAGAGGGAGTCTGCTCCCTCTGTCACCACTTTACATGCAGCAGGCGCCATTGCGCCCGGCATGTAAAGGGTTAAACAGCCCGGATCGTCACTTCTTCCGGTCTGGGCTGTTAGAGCAGGGCCCCGTGCAGCGCTTAGACCGGGCCGCCGTAAAAACGCGGCGGCCCAGCCTAAGCCCCCTTAGTGACCGCCGTAAAAAACGCGTATGGGTGGTCACTAAGGGGTTATGCACAGGTAAAAGTAGGCAGTACAGGGAACAAAACTGTGGAATTAAGGGGTAATTGAATACACAGTGAAAAGTTGAAATGGGGCCACCAAGGAGATATTAATCACCACAATCCAATACTCCAAAAAATATATATATATATATATATATATATATATATATATATACACGACAGTTATACTTTAAGCAGCTCCCAGCGCTGAAACTCCATTTAATTTTTCCTTTTCAAAAGTTTTCTTAATTTATCATCCAGCAAACATTGTGGTCCAGGGTGGATTTAGCTGTAGTCCCTCTGGTGTCCAGTAGATGGCAGCAAGACTACTATTCAGGTTTTACAGTCCAGACTACTGTGTGTTAGCTTTTCCTACCCAATAAGTCATCGCTTGGGTATGAAAATACAGATCAAATACCAATGTGCAATACATATCTTGTTTTTTTAGAATATGTGCAGTTTTTCTTTCTGTATTGTGGTTTGTTTGTATCCATTTTTTTTGTAAAGGATTTACTTTTTTAATTTTATTTTTGCTGTTTTGTAATATTGCAGAAAGACAGACAGATACTCAAAAAATGAAACAAATATGCACACATACGTGTTAAATTCAGCCCACTGCTTCTTATAGGCTAAAGATGGTACCATATGGATCCATTGGAACATGCAGTGTTTTGGCAGAGGATTCGCCAAAACGTGTGCAAACTGAGGACATTTGTCAGACGGACAGGCTCCTGATCCGTCTGGATCCGTCTCTCCGGTGTCATCTGGAAAAACGGATCCGGCATTTTTTTTATTCCACATTTTTTGCGGTCTGATCATGCTCGGACTGCAAAAATGGATCCGTTTTGCCAGAACACTCGGGGCTGGATCCGGCATTAATGTATGTCAATGGGAAAAAATGCCGGATACGCCATTACGGCAAGTGTGGAATTTTGGACGGAGATAAAACCGCAGCATGCTGCTGTATTATCTCCGTCCTGAAAAGTAAAAAAGACTGAACTGAAGACCTCCTGATCGGATGGCTCTCCGTTCAGAATGCATGGGGATATAACTGATCAGTTATTTTCCGGTATTGAGCCCCTAGGACGGAACTCAATGCCGGAAAAGAATATTGCTAGTGTGAAAGTATCCTAAAGGGGTTGTCCACCTCTTTTTCATATTGATGGCCTATTCTCAGGATAGCACATTGAACAGAGCTGGAGCTACTGCAGAATAACTAATCGGTGGTGGAATGAGATGTCCAGCAATCAAATATTGATGGCTTTTCCTGAGGATAGACGATTAACATTTGTTTTAACTTTTTTTTCCTATCTACAAGCCAGCAGTTATCGTCAGAAAATACTGCCAACTTGCCCCCGCCCCCCGAGAATGGAGCCCAGCTTTACAGGCCTCCCTCAAACATACCCCTACCCTAAGGGGACATACCACTAGCTACTATAAATTTCTACACACCCCTCTGGACTATGGTAAGGGCGAATGGGCAATAGATAAATGGCTCAAGGACATCACGCAGTTAACGATGTCCACCTTTATCAGGCTCTGGAACGCAATCTTCCTTATTTGCCATCCAACTGCTACAGGGAGATGACCCTACAGATTTATCACCGGGCATACATCTCTCCAGTTCAGGACCACCGTATGGACGTCTTGGACTCTGACAACTGCTTCCGATGTAAGACAGAAGCAGACATTTTTCATTGTTTGTGGCTGTGCCTGGTTATACAATCTTTCTGGAGTAAAGTCCACACATTTACCACCACCCATTAGACATCAGCAGCACCTCTAGATCTTATATGGTCCATCTTTGGGTACATTGACCCGACTAGTACACAGTGCACTCCTGGTAGTAGGAAATTGTTATGTCTGGTAGCAGCAGCAGGAATCAAGACTATCCTTCACACGTGGATCGACCCCACACCCCAACCGTTTGAGCTATTTCTTGAGAAAGTCTCCTTGTTAATGAAGATGGACTGGGTAGAGACATCTTCCAGGAAGGAGATCCATGTTAAGCAGTTTTTTGCATGCTGGGAAATCTTTTTATAGATATACTGCCCCTCCAGGTTAGAAGATGCATCCAGGAATGTTTTCAACTAACTCTTGGTATCAGACGCGTTTCTTACTAAACGATCCGCCAATTTCAGGGATATGAATCTACTTAAGGGGGCGGGGTTGGGGGGGTGCCTGCTTGGGGTTTCAAATCCACTGACTGTGGAGGAGAGCTGAACATGTTGGGCTACTGTTATGTTCTATTCACCTCGCGGTTTGAGGGGTGTCAAGTTATGGTTACTGATTTGCGCTGTACTACTAATCTCCCATATCCCCCATGCTTTTTTCTTCCCCCTTTCCCACTTACATGGAAAAACTGATGTCGGAAGGTTGACGCAACAGCTCCAATACATTATTCTGATTGTATATGTTGGAACTTTTTTTTTACTGATGACATGATGCTAAAAGAACTGATGTAAATTACTACTTATCACATCACACTGTGTGTACTTCTTTATTAGGTCAACCTGAAATAAAAATATTTGAAATGTAAAAATATGGGAGAACCCTTTTATTTATATGCTTTCAATTTAAAGGACATCTGTCAGCAGATTTGTACCTATGAACCTGGCTGATGTGTTACATGTACACTTGGCAGCTAAAGGCATCTGTGTTGGTCCCGTGTTCATATGTGCCCGCATTGCTGAGAAAAATGAGGTTTTAATGTATGCAAACTGAGCCTCTAAGAGCAACGAGGGCATTGCTGTTACACCTAGAGGCTCAGCTCTCTCTGCAACTGATGCACCCTCTGCACTTTGACGGGATCAGCCGGTGTAAATGTGATCACACCTGACCCTGTGCAGAGGGGGCGGCAGTTGCAACAAAAAAAAACCTGAACCTCTAGGTGTCTTCAGCTGCCAATTGCACATATAACAGGTCAGCCAGGTTCATAGGTACAAATCTGCTGACAGATGCCCTAAATGGACTACCCGGGGAACAATGTAATAATGCAAGATGTGTTATCTGTCATGCAGGTTCTGGACTTGATTGAAGTATTTGTGACCAAGCTGCCAGATAGTCCGCTGGTATTCAGTGTCATTGAGCCATTGATTTCTGTGATAGAACAGAGTATGAGCTCCGAGTCCAGCCAGCAGGATCAGGATTTCCTCCGTAAAACAGCTGACATTTTCATGTAAGTACATACCAGTTTGCAAATTGCAAATCATTAGGTAGGTATTCTGTAGAAATCTGGTTAATGTGGGCTACGTTCATTCTGACATATCTCCAAAGATAATAAACCTGTAAAAAGATATCGCCATAAAATTATTTCCAGTATTTTTGCCATTAAAACGCTTAGGCTACTTTCACACTAGCGTTCGATCGGATCCGTTCTGAACGGATCCGATCGTAATAATGCAGACGGAGGCTCCGTTCAGAACGGATCCGTCTGCATTATATTAGCAAAAAAAAGCTAAGTGTGAAAATAGCCTGGGACGGATCCGTCCAGACTTTCAATGTAAAGTCAATGGGGGACGGATCCGCTTGAAGATTGAGCCATATTGTGGCATCTTCAAACGGATCCGTCCCCATTGACTTACATTGTAAATCTGGACGGATCCGCACGGCCAGGCGGACACCCGAACGCTGCAAGCAGCGTTCAGCTGTCCGCCTGTCCGTGCGGAGGCGAGCGGAGGCTGAACGCCGCCATACTGATGCAGTCTGAGCGGATCCGCTCCATTCAGACTGCATCAGGGCTGGACGGCTGCGTTCGGGTCCGCTCGTGAGCCCCTTCAAACGGAGCTCACGAGCGGACACCCGAACGCTAGTGTGAAAGCAGCCTTAGAAATGTTCCTTTTCCCATCACTAATCTACGGTAAATTGGGAGCGGAATCCCTAATGGAATTCTTACATAACCTGAACCTTGTACTTGATGACCAGTTCGGTCATCCCTAGTTACTAACCAGGGTTGTGGTCTAGATGTACCGTACTGTTAGTGTCCAAAGTCTAGGAGCTTTTCTCACATGTATTAGAAAATACCTTTTGTTCTGGAGCCATTTTAAAGATTGCTGTGGGACAATCACGGATGACTCTGACGTTTCTTCAAGCAGCTAAATTGAGTATTTCCAGTAAAAAAAAAAAAAAAATGCCTTCATATGTAATTCCATCTATTATTGTGATGGTCTTGAAGGGGAATATTTTCTTTAAATTGCATCATTTATATGTGGCATGACTTTTGCCTATATAATAAAAAAAAATGTAATGTACCAAAGGTCGTCATGTTTTTACCCTTGTCTACCTTACAGCAGCAGTAATCTTCTATTGCGTTGCTCATCTTTAGTATGAGTGTAAGGCCACGGGTGTTGATTGACCATTCCATGAAGAGCATTTAGTAACATGGCAGCATAGTGCGACGTTTGCATTCAGCTCTGCTACATTTAGTGGCTAGAATAAGCTCAAATCCTGCAGAGTTATTTTGTTTTGACTATTTTTATATACGACACTTTCTACATTGAAATGACTGTCATGTTTTAGCATCTTAGCATAATCCTTTTTGTACTCGCCACCGTGCATTCACAAATGATGTCATTAGCATAAAGTAATGGATCTCCACATGTTCAGCAATGTTTGCATCCACTGGTAAGCAGCTGGCCGATCCTTATCCGTTTTCTTGTGTTTGGGGAAAATGCTGGACGTACTATGGAAGAAACAAGGAATTGCCTTGGAGGCAAAGCATCTGCGACATTGATAAGACCCTGATATGGAGGCTGTAGATGAGTTATCTGGTTTACTGGAATTTGCTGCCTAGCGGAATGCATTAAAGTCTAGTTTTACACTAGCGTTATTGGCTCCGGCAGGGAACAGCCTGGTGGAGCGCTATAGATCTGGTATAGCCGGATGTTACAGCAATGCCCACCAGCACCATTGACTATAATGGAGTCCGGCAGCTACCTGGCAAATATTCCAGGATTCGGCAGGACAAAAACAGCTGCATGCAGCAGAACCGCCTGCCGGAGACCCCTAAATGTGAGTGTGAAACCTTTAGGGTAATAGTTATGTGTCTCCTCATGCCTGAATTGTGAAGATTGGGCTCTGTTCACAAAGGGGCAGCTTTAACATTCCCACGTATGGTGTGCGTTTTAGACTGGCTGTCGGGACCTGGTTCATCGCTGTGGGTCAGGCTGGATGATAACTGTGGTGCAGGGCTAGACACTTTTGTTTGACCTTATACCAACTCTTGGTTGGCTTAGATAAAGACAGAATTGTGGCACAATTTTGACCCAAAATGTCACATATTAGGACATGCCCCTTTCCTGCAAAGTCGGGACCCTTTTCAGTTAAAGAGGTTATCCCATCTGAGACTATGGGGGCATATCACTAGGATATGCCCCTATTGTCTGATAGGTGCGGGTATTACCTCTGGGACCAGCACCTACAAGGAGAACGGAGCGGAGAAACTTGAGGGCGCACTGCGCATGCGCAGCCGCCCTCTCTTCATTTCTATGGAGCCGCCAAAAATCGGCTCTTTCCGTCGGCCCCATAGAAATGAATGGGAGCGGTGGCCGCGCATGTGCGGTGCGCTCCCATTCACTTAATGGGAGAGGCGGGGAGCTGCGCCTAGTGGTGGACGGACCCCAGCCACAACTCTCCCCAGCTCCGTTCTCCTTGTCGGTGAGGGTCCCAGAGGTGGGACCCGCACCTATTAGACAATATTGTCTAAGATGGGATAACCCCTTTAATCTACACCTTTTGGTGAGTTAGTTGCCCAGGATTTCTCCAAGATTAGATGTGCCATATTGTGTAGTCTCATTAGTAAATTTGGGCCTCTGTGTTTTCAGTAAAATCCTCCAGTGGAAGCTTCTGATGCATGCTGCTATATATGCACACAGTAGCATACGTCACCCATAGACTACCCCCAAACAATAATAAACCTTTTCTGTTCCAGAAAGTGCAGAAGACTTTTTCCTATACAGTTAGAGGAGTTGGCCAGTTTCTAATTTAATTTGTCAATGTACAGTCATGTATATTCCATACAGACATACATGACTGTTTTTATGGCATTTTGAAAAATGTAATAAAAAATTGGCCAACCTCTTTAAAGAAAAAAAATATCTAAGTATTCAGGTGTATACATGCCCTGCAGATGCCAAGAGGACACTGACATGTGTTGGATGTGTATGGCCCTATAGGTAGATTTGGTGTATGTGGCAGGAGCTTTGCCAGTGTACAAGCCACATATGGAGTAAAAATGCAGTGTGGACATAGTATTAAGGGGGTGTTCCAGGTTTCCTACTCCCATTTTCTTGAATAGGAGCAGATCTGCAGTACCCAGGCACGGCCACTATAAAGTGTACAGAACTGGGCTGTTCAGGCACACTACAGGATAGCTCATCAAAGCACTGGAAAACTCCTTTAAATTGTAATCCGTCTAATGCATTTTTAAAGGGATTGTGTCATCTGATTGTGATATGCCACCAATGTCGGATAGGTGCGGCTCTCGCCTCTGGGACGGAGCCCCCAAAGCGAAAGAGGGCGCATGTGTGGAGCGTTCTCCATTCACTTGTGTAGGCGTTCCGATAATAGCGCGCTTGGCTATTTTTGGAACTTCCATAAAAGTGAATGGAGAGTGCACCAGCATGTGCATCACCTCTATGACAGTGCCAGAAATTGCTGCGCCAGCGCTTGGCTACTATCAGAACTGCCATCGAAGTGAGTGGAAGGTGGCTGTGCTTGTGCGGTGCACTCTCCTTCACTTTGGGGGCCCATTCTGGAGAGAGGAGTTGGTCTCAGAGGCGAGACCCACACCTATCTGACTTTGGTGGCATAGCCTAGTAATATGCCACCGATGTCTGAGACTAGACAACTTTATAAAAAATTATATTATTATTGTCACAAACTTTAAAACCAAGCTGGCTGTTCAGATCTGGTATGCCATGTCATTCATAGGGTTAACTTATGAAGCTGTATTAGTTTGGTAAATGAAGTGCAGTTTTGTGTTACTGATTTTCTTATCCTTTTAACTTTGCAGTGTCAAAGGGGTTGTTTATTTATGGGGGACTTTCAGGCAGACCCTCCCACATGGCCAGACCTGTGGAGGCAAGCATACTTACCTGTTCAGTTCCAGCAAAATTGACCCTCTTAAAACTTAACTTTTACTTAGTTCTAATTACAGTCATGTGAAAAAATTAGGACACCCTTTGAAAGCATGTGGTTTTTTGTAACATTTTTAATAAAAGGTTATTTCATCTCCGTTTCAACAATACAGAGAGATTAAAGTAATCCAACTAAACAAAGAAAACTGAAGAAAAGTCTTTTCAAGATCTTCTGTAAATGTCATTCTACAAAAATGCCTATTCTAACTGAGGAAAAAGATAGGACACCCTCACATGTATTCCCTCTTAAATTGGCTCAGATCTCACACAGGTATATCACACCAGGTGCACATAATTAGTAGATCGTTACTCTGCATGTTGAATGAGGCTTGCCCTATTTAAACCTCAGACATTTAGTTTGGTGTGCTCCTGACTGTTGAAGTGAGAGTGAGCACCATGGTGAGAGCAAAAGAGCTGTCAGAGGACTTCAGAAAAAAGATTGTAGCAGCCTATGAGTCTGGGAAGGGATTTAAAAAGATCTCAAAAGATTTTGAAATCAGCCATTCCACTGTCCGGAAGATAGTCTACAAGTGGAGGGCTTTCAAAACAACTGCCAACATGCCCAGGACTGGTCGCCCCAGCAAGTTCACCCCAAGAGCAGACCGCAAGATGCTAAAAGAGGTCTCCAAAAACCCTAAAGTGTCATCTCGAGAACTACAGCAGGCTCTGGCTACTGTTGATGTAGAAGTACATGCCTCTACAATCAGAAAGAGACTGTACAAGTTTAACTTGCATGGGAGGTGTGCAAGGAGGAAACCTTTGCTTTCCAAGAGAAACATCGAGGCCAGACTGACATTTGCCAGAGATAAAGTTGACAAAGACCAGGACTTCTGGAATAATGTTCTTTGGACAGATGAGTCCAAAATTGAATTATTTGGACACAACAGCAGAGGACATGTTTGGCGTAAACCAAACACAGCATTCCAAGAAAAGAACCTCATACCAACTGTGAAGCATGGAGGTGGAAGTGTCATGGTTTGGGGCTGCTTTGCTGCAGCAGGACCTGGTCAGCTCACCATCATAGAATCCACGATGAATTCTACTGTGTATCAGAAGGTGCTTGAAGAACATGTGAGACCATCAGTTAGAAAATTAAAGCTGAAGCGGAACTGGACCATGCAACATGACAATGACCCAAAACATACTAGTAAATCAACCAAAGATTGGCTGAAAAAGAAGAAATGGAGAGTCCTGGAATGGCCAAGTCAAAGTCCAGATTTGAATCCCATTGAGATGCTGTGGGGTGACTTGAAAAGGGCTGTACGTGCAAGAAACCCCTCAAACATCTCACAGCTGAAAAAGTTCTGCATTGAGGAGTGGGGTAAAATTTCCTCAGACCGATGTCGAAGACTGGTAGATGGCTACAAGAACCGTCTCACTGCAGTTATTTCAGCCAAAGGAGGTAACACTCGCTATTAGGGGCAAGGGTGTCCTATCTTTTTCCTCAGTTAGAATAGGCATTTTTGTAGAATGACATTTACAGAAGATCTTGAAAAGACTTTTCTTCAGTTTTCTTTGTTTAGTTGGATTACTTTAATCTCTCTGTATTGTTGAAACGGAGATGAAATAACCTTTTATTAAAAATGTTACAAAAAAACACATGCTTTCAAAGGGTGTCCTAATTTTTTCACATGACTGTATAAAATAATACCACATGCGTGGTTCACCAGTGAATATCTGTGAATCAAACAGTAATCAAAAAAATGGTGAAAAATACTTATACAGAATCGCCCATCATTGATATGGATATGGAGGTTGGTGTACAAAGGGCAGTAATGGGGAGTATTGGAGTGCCTGTCCTATCCCTGCACTCGCCCTCTGTAAAGCCTCAGCCCAGGGACATCCCCTGATGGTGGAGACTCCCTGTCCTCGAACCTGGACTGGTTGCCCTATGTATACCCTCCCCTCAGTGGCCAATAATCCGGCAACCTGTATAAATGACGGATATAGCTAATCTCACAGGTTAGGCTACTTTCACACTAGCGCTTGATCGGATACGTTCTGAACGGATCCGATCATATTAATGCAGACGGAGGCTCCGTTCAGTACGGATCCGTCTGCATTAATAACTTAGAAAAATTTCTAAGTGCGCAAGATGCCTGAGCGGATCCGTTCAGACTTTCAATGTAAAGTCAATGGGGGACCGATCCGCTTGAAGATTGAGCCATATGGTGTCATCTTCAAGTGGATCCGTTCCCATTGACTTACATTGTAAGTCTGAACGGATCCGCACTGGCCAGGCGGACAGCTGAACGCTGCAAGCAGCGTTCAGCTGTCCGCCTGGCCGTGCAGAGGCGAGCGGAGCGGAGGCTGAACGCCGCCAAACTGATGCAGTCTGAGCGGATCCGCTCCATTCAGACTGCATCAGGGCTGGATGGAGGCGTTCGGGTCCGCTCGTGAGCTCCTTCAAACGGAGCTCACGAGCGGACCGACGAACGCTAGTGTAAAAGTAGCCTTAATTATCACCTGCCTAGATAGCGGCCCATGTAGATGGAAAAATATATCGTGTTCAGGTGTGGATAACACCTCAGTCGCCACGAAAACAAGCCCCTTGGAAACGTAGTGATAGACAAACTTTCCCAGGTTTTTTAAAAGCATAATCCCCGACGCGTTTCCCCTGTATTCAGGTTCATCAGGGGGTAAACAGTCATGGGTAAACCGTCTTGGTTAATGATAATTATAATATAAAGTGATACACTTATAATACAAAATGATACGAATGGAGGATACGGAACCAGATAGCACGGATAATAATATTTTGTATTATAAGTGTATCACTTTATATTATAATTATCATTAACTAAGACGGTTTACCCATGACTGTTTATTTACCCCCTGATGAACCTGAATACAGGGGAAACGCGTCGGGAATTATGCTTTAAAAAACCTGGGAAAGTTTGTCTATCACTACGTTTCCAAGGGGCTTGTTTTCGTGGCGACTGAGGTGTTATCCACACCTGAACACGATATATTTTTCCATCTACATGGGCCGCTATCTAGGCAGGTGATAATTAACCTGTGAGATTAGCTATATCCATCATTTATACAGGTTGCCGGATTATTGGCCACTGAGGGGAGGGTATACATAGGGCAGCCAGTCCAGGTTCGAGGACAGGGAGTCTCCACCATCAGGGGACGTCCCTGGGCTGAGGCTTTACAGAGGGGTGAGTGCAGGGATAGGACAGGCACTCCAATACTCCCCATTACTGCCCTTTGTGCACCAACCTCCATATCCATATCAATGGTGGGCGATTCTGTATAAGTATTTTTCACCATTTTTTTGATTACTGTTTGAGTCACAGATATTCACTGGTGAACCACGCATGTGGTATTATTTTATAATTAGAACTAAGTAAAAGTTAAGTTTTAAGAGGGTCAATTTTGCTGGAACTCTACATATTTGATGATCCCATTATAAATTATTTAACAATTTAGCTGGACGTTTATACTTACCTGTTCCCTGCTGTTGGGTTCTGGCTTCTTCACTCCCCTGCCACTGTTGCCTCGCTCTGCATCAAGCGTATCATCTGGTTGGACTCCACTGCGGCCAATGACTGGCCACAACAGTGACCTGCTCTCCTTGCATGGCCCATTGACATGACTTAAAGGGGTTGTCTAAGTTATATTTATTGATGACCTATCCTCCGGATAGGTCATCAATATCAGATCGGCTGGTGTCCGACACCCAGCACCCCCGCCGATCAGCTGTATGAAGAGAAGGCGCGCGCCGTGCCATTGAAATGAATCGACAGCTTGGGTGTAATTACACCTGCTCACCGCTGCAGATGCAACGGCGAGCAGGTAAACAATGAAGAGGAGGCAGCGCTGGCACGGTGCGCGCCTTCTTTTTAAACAGCTCATTGGCAGGGCTGCCGGATGTCGGACCCCAGCCAATCTGATATTGATGACCTATCCTGAGGATAGGTCATCAATAAATATAACTTGGACAGCCCCTTTTAAAGATGACTGCTGCAGCCAGGCATTCGTTGCAGTGGTGTCAAACGCAGGGAGCAGAGCATCGCAGTGGCGGCGGCGGAGTGAAAAGGCCAGAACTCAGTGGTTGTGAGCAGGTAGGTATGCTTCCTGCAACAGGGGGCAGGCGCCCCGAAGATGACCAGCCCCTTTAAGGCTCGGCCTAGGAACAAAGTAATTACCTTTTATTGTTTGATAAATCTATTCTAGTAGGATATTGCGTCCTTTCTTATTTTGCTTCTTATTGGTGGCTCAGACTACTATTTTTCCATTTACATTAAGGTTAGAATGATTTCAATAGACGTTAGTGGGACCCATTGTAGCTGGTGAGGTGTAGGAGGAGGCATGCTATGGCAGACACTGTAATACACGGTTGCTGAATACCCTGATTTTTAGGAAATTGTTCTTGTTTTTCAGTCGGTGTCCGCATGCAGCCTTCTGCTTTTATGTGGCCACTGAACCTATCTATTATAGAGGTATGTTATCCTCTATATCTACTAAAACCAACTAAACCTTCCATGAGAAAACCATGTAACTGCTGCACAAATGAAAGAGCTTCAGCAAGAGACATAACCACTGGGACCCCCAACAATAACTAGAATCCCTGGTTCCTCCACATTTCACAGTCTGAAGGGAGCGGTGGTCAGACATGCGTCCTGCCACCCCATTCAGTGTCTGCAAAGCTGACAAACAGCCGAGCCCTGTACTTGTCAATCGGTTTCATAAACTGAATCGAGTGGCAGGGTGCATGTGACCATACCTACACACAGCGCCACTTTCCCCATATTCAGAACGTTAAGAAATGTAATCTTCAGTCTATGGACCCGGGAATCCAGCTTTTTGCAGCGGTCAGACAAACAAAACATATTAGCTTACATACCATTCATTTATGTTCCAAAATCTGCTCTTTGTAACAAGGGCTACCCAGTATATACATCATAATTGTATATTGTATCCTAAATGCCATTTTTGGGCACCTCCACCTCATGTAGGTAATATCTGCACCTGGGCCACTCTGCTGCTGATCTAATCCTTTCTTTGTAAATCCACCTTGGAGTACAATATATCTGGTGTAAAATGAGTATTGACACCCTGTGAAAAGAATTATTATTAGATGTATTAAAATGAGTGCATTCACTTAGCCATTTACCACCACAGACCGACCCAATGCTCCTGGAATTGTTTTTTGGAAGAAACTGTACCCTCTTCACTTTGTAGATTTGATTTGAAATAATGTTTTCTCTCACTGCTCAGTCTGATAATTGACCCGTCTTTCCTGCCACCATAGGAATAGTTTGTGTAAGAGCAAGCGGTACTGTAAAGATGTGTCAGCGCTCAAGGAAGAATTGCATGATATGATGGAGCGACTGCTAAAGAGAGCCAGCAAACAAAGCGATTCCTCTGTAGCCTTGTATTGTTTCAGGTGAGATGAGTAAATGTGATTCACAATTTGCCAGTAGAATGCTGCCACCATTAGGGGAGGTGTGTGGATGATGGAGTGCAGCCTGTGACTGGTCCGTAGTATACTTCTGTCCAAATTAAATGATCGCTTGTTTTCTTTTACAGTGCATCACTGTACCTATTCAAGGTACTGAAGGGCGGTAATACTGAGCAGCCAGCGGTGGCCGAAAACAAGGGCAAGAAAGCAAACTCCTCGGCACAGGTACATGACTAGGGTCTTCATGCAAAGAAGTGGAGTATGTGACTGTGCCAAGACCACTAAACCAAAAATTCAGTCTATTAAGTACTAGCAGAATTACCCCGTTTTTTGCATGCGTCTATTTCTTCGTATATATTGTTTATTTGTGTGTGGTGAAAAGATATCATCCACAGTGCCCTCATAACAGTGACATCCATAGTGCCCCCAAAACAATGAACTTCAATAACAGTGATATCCACAGTGACCCATAACAGACACATCCATAATGCCTTTTAACAGTGATATCCACAGTAGCTCCATAACTGTGACATCCACAGTGGGGCAACAGTAACATAACAGTAATGAGAACAGTGACATCCACATTGCCCCTGTAACAGTAACATCCACAATGGGGCAGAACAGTGACATCTAGTTCCCCTCCCCCATAACAGTGAACTCCAATAACAGTAGTATCTACAGCGCCCCAACAGAGACATTAATAGTGCCCTTTAACAGTGATCTCCACAGTACCCCCATAACAGTGACATCCATAGTGCCCCCATAACAGTGAACTCCAATAACAGGAACATTCACAGAGACCTCCATAGTGTCCCTATAAGGCCTCATGCACACAGCCGTTGTTGTTTTTGCTGTCTGCAAAACATGGATCCGATCCATGAGAAATATGGATCGGTTGTGGACCAAAACAACTAAAAGTGAAGAAAAAAAATGGCTGGGTTGTTATGGAAACCTGCTGTAAAACTGTATGTCAAGACTGAAGGACCTGCGAGTTTCTATTGGCTGATAGGAGTCATGTGACCATGTGTCAGGAAACAGGTTACCATAAATATAACTTTGTAACTTATAACTATGTTTTTGACTAATTCATCATCAATAATTAACTAATATAATATAAATGTCACATATTTACCGTTTTAGTTGTAAAAGTAGTTTTCTTCCTCTGCTACGCACTGTGTTTGCTCATAAATTGCCATGGCATCGACCTGTAGTTCTCAGCCTTTGTTAGGTCGAGCATGCTCAGTGTGTTGCTATCAGTTCTCTAGCTAAATGTCTTGTGAGACAAAGGGCGTTAGTGTGCTGGTGATTACTGAGTGGAGGGGGCGTGGCCGGACGGTATATCAGGCAGCCAATCACTAAACCTCAACACTCACAGCAGGAAAGCGAAGGATTGTGGGGATTGTAGTTTTGTGCTCTATGATGATCTGTGTGTTGCAGGCTCACACAGGAGCTAGACAAATGGATTGCAAGTTAGAGTGAAGCTCTGGTTATATGTACAGGTATGGGTCCTGGTTGGGTCACAGCTTGCAGCCTTAATACAGTTTTCAAAAATGAAGTTACTTTACCGGAATACCCCTTTAAGCTAATATAGGTCATATGATGGTGCCATAATCATGTTATGAACAATAGAGAGCTGAAACCCAGCCAAACCCTTTCTATGCACCTGATTAACTTGCATGCAAAATTTAGTACAGATTGGTCCAGTCATTTGGCCATGCATAAGGAACAGACAGGCAGACAACAGAAATTCAATCTGATATATGTAAGAGAAGCACATCTGTATCCATGGAAATGTTAATCGTGGAGATGGTCTTTCCTAACTCTTCAAGGGAACCTGTCATCAACTTTATGCTGACCTCACTGAAGGCAGCATAAAATGGTGACAGAAATGCTGATTTCCGCGGTGTGTCACTCATGAGCTAAAAGTAAGTGCTTGCTGAAAACCAGCATCATAATCATTGCAGCCCAGGCCTTGAGAAGAGTCACATCTACCTGAGAAGAGTCCTGGTTATTATAATCTCCTGCTCTCACCCATCTGCTGATGATTGGCAGTTCTCTCCTAGACAGAAAGGGAGAAAACTAGGTAGAAGACTGTCAGCCATCAGCAGGTGGGCAGGAGAGCAGGAATTCATGAGTAACCAGGACTCTTCTCAGGTGGCCGGGACTCTCTTCCAGGCCCAGTCTGCAATGATTGTGATGTTGGTTCTCGGCAACCACTTACTTTTATCTTCTAAATGACAGACTGCTGAAATCAACTCGCCTGTCTCTACTTTATTCTGCTGTTAGTATGGGCAGCATAAAGGTGATGACCGGTTCCCTGTAAGCCTGAAATCTGTCTGCTGATAGCGGCAGTAGTAGTGCCCCTTTATCCTTACCTAAACAGTAGTTGTCATTTTTATTTTTGGTGATGGTGTTTCTCTAAGCCGCCTTCATTTGATAATGACTTATTAATGAAGGTCTGGCATAAGGGAATCATTTAAAGGCTCATCAATCACATTGCACTATTCTGGTCTGCATTCAGATAAAGGATACTCACCACAAAAGCTCTGCTTTATAAGCCTAATGAAATGTGACTAAAGCCCTCTATTAGGATCACATGCCTTAATATTCTCATTTTTCTGTCTTTTCTCCAGGCTGGCTGTCTGGGGTGCCTGGATCTTCAGAGAGTCACCCCCCTCTATCAGGAAGCATTGCAGGGATTCATGACCAAGAGAAATAGCCCTCTGACTTCAGCAATGTTTCTGGACCTCTTCAATCGGTTTCCCGTCAGTACTTTCAGATTTTTATGATTTCTTATGCCTATCTTCAATCACTTGTTTTCCAATCAGCCCTATATACTCTATAAAGGGTTGTTCTTAATTTATTAAACTGTTTGTATTACCATGATAATCCCTTCTTGTAATGACGCTGGCCCAGGAATTGCTGAGCTTGCCATGAAGGTTGTGGCCAGCTTCTACAGTATTACATAGTGGGCATTCACATGAATAGCCAGCCTTGTAGTACATGGTCTGGCCAGGTCCATCTGAGCCGCTAATACTTGGGGTGCTCTGCCCTGGAGCATAGAAAACCTTCTTCTATGACCTCCTTATGCATCCTCTATGGACTTCCCAACAGTGTGTGTAATAGTAAGTATTCAGTAGTAGATCACAGAAGTTCACATAATAGATGCAGATTTACTAAGACTGGCATTTTATATGCAAAAGATGAAGATGCATTGCATTTGCTGAGCACCAGAGCTTCAAATCTGATGCAGCTATTAGCTGGTGTACATTTAAACTAAATCGCGAGCCCGTTTCTGGTGTCAATTATAGAAAATCTAGTGGGTTGTGGCCGGCCCTGCACCGTCAACTAAGCCATACCCTTTTTCTCTGCACATTTAAAAAGTGTCGAAGCTCAAAAAGTCACACGTTATGGCAGACATATTGCATGCGCCATAATTTGCGACTTCTTTTTATACCGCAAAAATTAGTTCCACAGTGTCAAGACATTTGCTGGCATTTAATACTATAAAACCTTTTCCTTGACGATGAGTTTTACGACTCTTGTTTTTCTGGTCTGTTCCATCACAGTTTATTTGCAAGTCGCTCTTGGGCATCATTATGAAGTCTGTTAAAGACGGTGCTCGGCAGCATCAACAGGTAAGCAACATTTTTATGGAAAATTTCCCTTATCTCCGATTTATAGTAATGCATTCTTAAAATCGTCCGACCTGGAGGTCAAGACCATTTAGTGGCCTAATTTTTTTTTTTAAATAAAGCTGCAGAATAAACCATTAAAACCCTGTCTTAAAGTGACCTACTAGAAGAAGTGTGTAAAAAGGTCCTGTATATGGAAAAAGTTAAAGGCTCCACATGGGGTGGATTCGCTGTGGAGCATATACAGTAGCAGCAACGTATATTTAATCATAATTGGTATTGCAGTGGCCAAAAATGGTCAAAATATTAAGATATCATATTATTTATCTTGCAATGGGATTTCCCAAAAAATTCCAATCCAAAATTGCTGTTTCTCGCCCAGTTTCCTTGGGGGACACAGAAGACCTTGGGTATAGCTCATCTCCATAGGAGGCGTGACACTAAGTGAAAACTGTTAAGCCCCTCCTCCACAGCTATACCCTCAGCCTGGAGAGAGAGACTGCCAGTTTTTGCTTAGTGTCCAAGGAGGCAAGACACTCCCTGCTACTGCAGGGCTGTTTTCTCCTTTGTTTAATTTTTTGATTTTTACTTTTTTATTTCTTTTTGTTCCAGATCATCAGGGACAACAGAGTCGCACTAGACCTCTCTGTTCTCCCGGGGTTGAGCTGCGCCAGTGCCGGGCTCCCGCACTGCTGCCTCCCCCACAGAAGGCAAGGTGGACCAGGGCAGCCCAGCTCCCCTGCATCCCGCCAGCGCAAGGGTCGCCCGCACGCCAAGTCCCTCGCCAGCGTCCTGCCACTAAGGTGCCAGTAGCTGAAGGGGCGACCCTGCTGGAACGGACCGAGGGTGAAGACGGCTGTGGTAAGAGAGAGGCTTCTCCAGCCCTACGTCCCCCTCCCTGGCCATCCTGCGTGCTGGACTCCCATGCTGGTCCCGGCGGACCTACGCTGGCTCCTGGGCTAGCTGTTGCCCAATAATTATATAGCCCCACACCACCAACATACTGGTGGCCGCAGGGCGACAATACAATGCCCCTCCATAGGGGATTGCACAGGGGTGAGCATGGCATTGCTGTGGAGGAATATAGGGCCAGAGACCTGCTCCTAGCTGCCCCTAACACAGGGGTTATGCCGTCCATCCCCCTTGCCGGTCGCAGTTCAGTAGGGGGCCCACGCTAGCTGCCCCTGTCTCTCTCTCCCTCCTTAGGGGAACTACAGATGTCCATTAGGGCAGGGGGTGCAGTGCTGGCTTCCGGGGTCTCCCTCCTTACCGGTGTGCTAGAGCCAAAGGGCCGCTCCAGGCGCTGCCAGACGCAGGGCCTCGCGGCCTGCACGATGCTCCAACAGGCCCCGGCCGACTGCTGATGCTTCCGATCGGCCGGGTGCCGCAGACTTTGACCCAGGCTTTGGCCTGCTGCTCCGGACCTCTGTCTCTGCCGGCCCGCGGGTTGGGCACCCGCGGCCGTTTGGTACATGCGACAGCCGGCTCCCTCCAGGTCCCGGCTCACCGTCGTTGCCTCTTGGCCGGCCGGGCGCCGCAAAAATCTAGGCCCCGGCTTCGGGTCCTACTAGGCCGCAACATCCCGGCCTCTGTTGGAGGGGGCGGGAACGTCTCGCGAATTCTTCCCGCCCGCACGTCCTCCGCCCCCCCAGAGGATCGCAGCGCCGCCCCCCAGGCCGGATCTTTGTTAACCTGTTGGGTGCCGGCTATCTCCAAGGGCCGGCTCCCTTCTGGAGGACCCCCTCTATGTCCTGGTGGGCTTCCTAATAAGCCTATACGAGGCTATGTCTCTCAGTGCCTTGGGAGGACTGTATGTGGCCCTTTCTTGCCTCAGAGTGGCTATGTTTTAAAAAAAAAAAAAAAAAAAAAAAAAAAGGGCTTCCATGGCGGAGTTATTAAATAACGGAATGGCTGCGCAGGACGCTGCAGCATGATACAGTGGTGCTGGCTGCATGCTATGCTTCCCTTCCGTAGGCGGCATGTCGCGCTCCCCGGCTGCGGTGCTGACCGGCTGCAAGTCTCCTCTTTAGGCGGACCCTTGCCATCTACCGGGATACGGCGCTAGCCAAGTGTAGGCGCCCCCTCTTCCGCCCGTTCTATGGCAGGACATCACCTTTCCAGTTATGGTGCTGGCCATGGGCATGAACCCCTTCCTGAGTGGAATTCTGCGCTCTCTGGCCGCAGGCTAGCCATGTGCATAACCCCCTTCTATAGGTGGAATACTACATTCACCGGATCGGTGCTGACCATGGCACGACACCCCCCTTCCTTAGGGGAACGCTGCACTCACTGGTTGTAATGCTGGACAGGTGCATGTCCCCCTTCTGGGGCGGAATAATTGCACTCACCGGATTCAGTGTTGGCCATGGGTACGACCCCCCCCCCCCCCCCCCTCCTTAGGGGAACGCGGCACTCTCACTGGATTCCCTGCCGGCCATGTATGTAACCCCCTTCGGCGGAACGCTGCACTCCCGCTGTGTTCGCTGTCGGCCATGTGTATGAAACCCTTCTATAGGAGGAATTCCGAATTCTCGCCAGATGCGGTGCTGGCCATGTGCACGTCCCCCTTCCATAAGCGGAACACTGCTCTCTTACTGGATTTACTGCCGGCCATGTGCATGACTTCCTTTCGTAAGCGGACGGCTGCACTCTTATTGGTTTGCATTTCTCGCGGTAGGTTGCTGGCCACGTGCCTGAGTGCTTGCACTCTCACCAGATCCGCTGCCGGCTATATGCATGGCCCCCTTCCGTGGGCGGTGTTCCGCACTCGCGCTGGATTGCTGCCGGCGTGGCCATGCCTCTTCTCCTCAGGCGACATTCATGCACCTTTTTTACTGACTGGGTGTCATTGTGCCAGCACGTTGCCGGCCAGGTGCATGACCCCCATCCATGGCGGATGCTCGCGCTCTCCTGGGATGCGATGGTAGCCTTGTGCACCCCCCCTCCCCCCTTTTTGTTTGGGTCACTGCATTTTCACCAAATGCGTTGCGGGCCGTGAGCATGGCTCTAGCAGGGGTGCGCTGCTTGCACCCCCTTTGGGAATGGTGCTGGCCTTGTGCTTCATTCCATGGGCGGAAATTTGTACGCTCACGGGATTCACGGCTGTCCGTGTGTATGCTGTACTGGACGTTCCCCTTTCATGGGCGGAGTAGTTGCACTCTCGCGAAATTCGGTGTTGGGTAGATTATTGCACAATCTTTTATTGCTAGGATATCCGGTGCATGCCCCCCCTTTTCAGGGCCTTTCCACTCTTGCCATCGGCAGAGTTGCCAGGTACCTTCCCCCCCTTTTTTTCCGGGCGGACTACTTGCGTTCCTTCGCATGCCGGTACTGGTCTTGTGCATAACTCCCTTTCGGGCTGCACTTTACACTTCCGTGGATACTGTGGGACGCTGTGGCTGTGCGCTCTGTGCGTTGTTTTGGGCCGTGTATGCCTTCTCCTCCCTTGGGTGGGTTGGCCTTCTCGCTACCTGCAGGGTTGCTAGTACGTATGCCTCCCTTCTTCCTGCGACATACTTATTTTTTCTCTCTGGGGTGTGTTTGCTTGTCGCAAGCTTGCACTTTCTCTGAGGAGATCGTTCTGTCCACTTGTGAGCCTAAGGTGTTGTTGTCCGACACGCGACAATGGATGCTCAATGTATTCACAGCTGTATATCTTGTATGTACGTAGACGGGCTCTGCTGGCTCGCTACTGCACTGAGCTGAGTGGTACCCATTCTCCGGTGGGGTCCCGTTGTTGTCGGCACCCACCATGTTCGTTGGCCTTTCCACCTGGGGAGTGTTCGGGGTTCCTTGATGCGTACCCATTCGTCATTTAGTGGCATTGTTTCCCTACGCAACCGGTCGGGGTCGAGAGTGTTGTCTACAGTGCCGCTCGACCTCTACGTTGGCTCTGGCGGGACTACGGTTCCCTCGCCTACTACCATTTCCTCTTCTCGGATGCAGTGTGGTGTGGGTCCTTCCTATTGGCGCCCTTTGCGCTCCAGTCTGTTGCTGCCAGGTTCAGACTGCTCCTCTCGGGTAGGTCGCCCAACTCTTCTTGGGTGCTTGATTGTCCAGGTCCTGGGGACCTCCACCTTGGTTTCTTCAGGGTATTCGCCTGCTGCGACGGTGTGCAGGTAGTCTCACAGAGTAGAGGGGATTCGGCTCTTCCTTTCCTCGCCGGCTCGTTTTTTTTGGCTTCTGCTCTGGGTTTGTCGTTCCAATGTGGCTGCTGCCCCGGCCAGGCCTCAGTGGCTGTTCCGTCGTTGCCCCCCCCCCCCCCCCTCCTCTGGGGTGAGCATGGTTGTTCGCTTGGATGGTTCCGGTGTTACTTGCGGTCTCGTACCATCTCCCTCGTTCTCGCTGGCGGTGCTAGCGGTTTGCCGGGCCTACCGCGTTTTGTCCTCCCACTGGGTGCAGGTTGCCTTTCCGTTCTGGGTGTATGGTCCTGTGGGACTTACTTTCTCAGTGCCTTGGGAGGACTGCCCTTCGGTCAGGATTGTCCTTGGATCTCCCACACGGGGCTGTGGAACTCCTTTTTTTGGTGGCTACATCGACTTGGACTTGGCCTGTCTGGTTTGGGCATCTGTCGGATGCTGGGCAGACCCTTCGGGTTTCTTCCGTCTGTCCTTCTGCTCCCCCACTCCGGTCGGATACGGGGCTATGTTGTTCGGGGGCCGACAGGACCGTGGTTTCCGATCCTTCGGCCGTGTTACTGGTCTGCGCCTGATCCCATTGGGTTTTCTTCCGCTTACTGGGTGATTCCTGCGAGCACGCTAGTGTTCGCTCCCGACTGTTTAGTACAGGTTTGGTTGTCGGGCTTAGGGTTCTTACCTGGGGTTTTGTGGGAAGCGGGGCATTCCCCCACTCTGCCTTCTCGCCCTTGGTTCTGTCTTTCGCTAGTCCGGCCTGACCCTGGGACTTCTGTTACTTGAAGTGTCAAGTGTCTGCGCTGTCCTTCCCCTTCCAGCGTTTCCTGGCCCTCTTGGGCCTTGTCATGTCCTTCTGCCACAGAGTGGCTCTGTGGTTCCTCTTTATCGTTTCCTGGTTCCGCCCTGGGAACTACATACTGAGCTCTCTGCGCTCCGGTCTTTCCCTTGGAGCCGTTGCAGGAGTTCTTCCTACTCCTTCTGTCTTGTACGGTTGTGTTTCTGTTGCCATCATGTCTGACGGGTGCCTAATTGATGGCCCTTCGTGTTCTGTGCCTTCTGTCCTTTTCCAGGACAGGGCTGTTCTCCGTCCTGTTCCTTTCTTCCTTCCTTCCTTCTGAAGGTGTTATCTGCCTTCTTATCAACGAGGCTTTCGTCCTTTTCCACCCATCCCCGGGTACGGACGCTTTGCCGTTGGGAGGTTGTTGGACCTTGCGGTTGTTTACTTGGAGATCTCCGACTCCGGTCGGCGTTCGGTCTCTTGTGTTTCCAGGAGGTCAGTGCAAAGGTTGATGGCCTCCAGGGTGGCCTCCTCCGCTTTCTCAGTGTGGCTTTTTGCTGTGGTTATCGCACCAATGGCAGGGTTCTGCTTTCGGTGTCACCGTTCATTTCATCAGAGCAGTCGGTGCCTCCTGGGGCGGGGGTGTTAGGTTTCGGCCATTCATTTGTGCAGGGCGGTCACTTCTTCCTTGCACACCTTACCGAGTTCTACTGGGGGCATACTCGGGCTTCGGCGTATGCTGCCTTGGGCCGCCTGGTCTGCAGGCGGTGTTTTCTTGATGCCTTCGGGTGCTTCGCCTTGGTGCTGTGGTCCCTCCCCTCTTGGACTGCTATTGAACGTCCCAAGGTCTTCTGTGTCCCCCAAGGAAACTGGGCGAGAAAACGAGATTTTTGTATTACTTACCAGTAAAATCTCTTTCTCGCTCTTTCCTTGGGGGACACAGCACCCACCCATTCTTGTTTTTTCTTGCACGGTTTCAGAGTTTGTTTTACCCGTTGGGTAGTTGGCTTGTTGGTTCCACTTTTGGACTTTGCCTTTTCTCACTGCTTGGACACGCAACTGGCAGTCTCTCTCTCCAGGCTGAGGGTATAGCTGTGGAGGAGGGGCTTAACAGTTTTCACTTAGTGTCACGCCTCCTATGGAGATGAGCTATACCCAAGGTCTTCTGTGTCCCCCAAGGAAAGAGCGAGAAAGAGATTTTACTGGTAAGTAATACAAAAATCTCGTTTTTTTGGGTCACCCCGCCTCCTAAGAAGAAAAAAATATCAAAATTTTACTTTTATAAAAACTCCAGCTCACCCTGCAAATAAATAAATAAGCCCTCACACAGCCCCATTGACGGAAAGCTAAGAAAAAGTAACAGGTGTCAGAATTTGGCAATACGATTTTATGTAAAAAATAAAAATAAAAGTTTTAAAAGTAGTAAAACATAAGAAAAAAAACCTGGCATAGCAGTAATCGTTCTGACCAGCAGAATAATGCAATTGTGTAATTATAACAGTATAGTGATTGCAATTGATACAAAACCCAAAAACCGATGGTGGAATGGTTAAAACGATGGAAACTTTAATGACTTTTAGAAGGTGTAGTGGTTAAAATGATAACAACTTTGCCAAATTGGTCCTGAGGGGTTCATCATAATAGAATTTGCTTATACAGCTGCCTGTGTTCTGTACTGATGTGTCCCCGCTGATCTGTTTGAGGCAAATTTCAGAAGCTAACCATACCTTTTAACCATAGGCACAAGCATGCGGTCTTCTTCTGAAAGCCCTGCAGAACCCCAATCTAAAGCAGACCCTGTCTCCTTCAGAGTGGCAAGATCTCATCAAAGAGGGAGTGACTCAGGTTACAGAGGTAAGTCGGTTTTTATGAATATTTTATGTTTACCTACGAACACCATTTTTTGTTCTTTCCTGGTTTACAGTATTTTATAGTCTGTTTTCATCCACATTTGCATTCCCAGTTCACCTCTTCCAGTAGCCCTTGCTGGCTCAGTGGACGTAGTGTTTTTTTTTTTTTGTTTTTGTTTTTTTTTGCATTTTCGAGTAATCAAAAACTTTTTCATCTTGGAAAGATGGGTAGTACTGGAGACTGCGCTGCCAGCTTTACAGTCATAGCTTATGGTTATTCTTGAGCTACAGTACAGACCAAAAGTTTGGACACACCTTCTCATTCAAAGAGTTTTCTTTATTTTCATGACTATGAAAATTGGAGATTCACACTGAAGGCATCACAACTATGAATTAACACATGTGGAATTATATACATAACAAAAAAGTGAAACAACTGAAAATATGTCATATTCTAGGTTCTTCAAAGTAGCCACCTTTTGCTTTGATTACTGCTTTGCACACTCTTGGCATTCTCTTGATGAGCTTCAAGAGGTAGTCACCTGAAATGGTCTTCCAACAGTCTTGAAGAAGTTCCCAGAGATGCTTAGCACTTGTTGGCCCTTTTGCCTTCACTCTGCGGTCCAGCTCACCCCAAACCATCTTTATTGGGTTCAGGTCCGGTGACTGTGGAGGCCAGGTCATCTGGCGCAGCACCCCATCACTCTCCTTCATGGTCAAATAGCCCTTACACAGCCTGGAGGTGTGTTTGGGGTCATTGTCCTGTTGAAAAATAAGTGATGGTCCAACTAAACGCAAACCGGATGGAATAGCATGCCGCTGCAAGATGCTGTGGTAGCCATGCTGGTTCAGTATGCCTTCAATTTTGAATAAATCCCCAACAGTGTCACCAGCAAAGCACCCCCACACCATCACACCTCCTCCTCCATGCTTCACGGTGGGAACCAGGCATGTAGAGTCCATCCGTTCACCTTTTCTGACTCGAACAAAGACACGGTGGTTGGAACCAAAGATCTCAAATTGTGACTCATCAGACCAAAGCACAGATTTCCACTGGTCTAATGTCCATTCCTTGTGTTCTTTAGCCCAAACAAGTCTCTTCTGCTTGTTGCCTGTCCTTAGCAGTGGTTTCCTAGCAGATATTCTAGAAGGCCTGATTCACACAGTCTCCTCTTAACAGTTGTTCTAGAGATGTGTCTGCTGCTAGAACTCTGTGTGGCATTGACCTGGTCTCTAATCTGAGCTGCTGTTAACCTGCGATTTTTGAGGCTGGTGACTCGGATGAACTTATCCTCCGCAGCAGAGGTGACTCTTGGTCTTCCTTTCCTGGGGCGGTCCGCATGTGAGCCAGTTTCTTTGTAGCGCTTGATGGTTTTTGTGACTGCACTTGGGGACACTTTCAAAGTTTTCCCAATTTTTCGGACTGACTGACCTTCATTTCTTAAAGTAATGATGGCCACTCGTTTTTATTTACTTAGCTGCTTTTTTCTTGCCATAATACAAATTCTAACAGTCTATTCAGTAGGACTATCAGCTGTGTATCCACCTGACTTCTCCACAAGTCCCAACCCCATTTATAAGGCAAGAAATCCCACTTATTAAACCTGACAGGGCACACCTGTGAAGTGAAAACCATGTCAGGTGACTACCTCTTGAAGCTCATTAAGAGAATGCCAAGAGTGTGCAAAGCAGTAATCAAAGCAAAAAGGTGGCTACTTTGAAGAACCTAGAATATGACATATTTTCAGTTGTTTCACACTTTTTTGTTATGTATGTAATTCCACATGTGTTAATTCATAGTTTTGATGCCTTCAGTGTGAATCTACAATTTTCATAGTCATGAAAATAAAGAAAACTCTTTGAATGAGAAGGTGTGTCCAAACTTTTGGTCTGTACTGTATGTGTACGTACTGAGGCAGGCTTTCAGCCTACCTCTTATCTCACTGCCCCAGCCCCTGCCTCCCTGTTGTGTCTTTCTACGTTGCCTGTCGCCAGCGCTAACAGCTGGCAGATCAGCACATGTCTCTCTTAGTTGTTGAGGGCAGATATAGGAAAGACAGGAAGAGGGGCGAGCTGCGGTGTTCTGCACTGACAGGAAGTGTGCTATGTTACTGTATACTTACTGTCAGTGCCAAGTGCAGGCAGTCCCGATCCCCACTCTTTCTTGTGCTCAGTAACTAATAGAAAAGTGTACAGAGCTGCCAGTGGGTTAGAGTTGGGACACGGCATTGATAGTAAGGTCTCATGTTGGGAGGCAGGGGCTGGGGCAGTGAGATAAGAGGTAGGCTGGAAGCCTGCCTCAGTATATACACATAGTCGTCTTCAGCGCTCAGTAGAACACTGAAGATAGACTTTCCTTAGTAATGCAAATTTATGCTATTTTCACACTAGCGGCAGAACGCATCCGACAGGCTGTTCACCCTGTCAGATCCGTCCTGCCGCTATTTCGCCGGACCGCCGCTCCGTCCCCATTGACTATAATGGGGACGGGGGCGGAGCTCCGGCGCAGCACGGCAGTGCACGGCGAAAGGCCGCCAGACTGCATGTCTGACTTTTTACCAGCCTCTCACTGCAAACTGCCGTGCTGCGCTGGAGCTCCGCCCCCGTCCCCATCCTGATTATAGTCAATGGGGGCGGCACGACGGATCCGACAGTGAACAGCCTGTCGGATCCGTCCTGCCGCTAGTGTTAAAGTACCCTTAGAGTGAAGATAAGAAAACTCTTTACACGCTATTTTCTAGTAAAAAGAAACGCATTTCCCTAAAAAAGTATATTACATAAATGTGTAACATCCTTGTCCCTACACTATGAAAAAATTGACTGAAATGACAGGTACACTTTAGGTTGCCTAGTTTTTACGTATGTCTGCTCTCATGACATTAGATTGTTAAGATTCTTATGCAGTACAGTATTCTGTGACTCAGGACAAGCGCTTCCCTTTCGGTTTGATACTTACGTGCTCGCTCCAAGAAGTGTTGTCGGCTAAGCTCACAGGTGTCATACTGGAATGCAGAAGGGATTTCCTTCACTGAATCAGAGCACATTCTTAGCCGGGAAGTGGTAACGCATTAGAAAGCGCTAAATACTAATTTAGAGAAGATATCTACTATGCTGAAAACAGTCTCCCAGACCTTCACAATGGTATCATTTGTGGGCTACATAGTCTCACCAGGGACTAGTTTTTTAGCAGATCCTACATCCGTTTTCCACAATAGCTCTAATCTATAACTTTTTTTATTTATTTTTTATCTATTGGTTTAGGTGTGCGAGGGTAAAATTACGCCAGGTCTGATGTCCACATTGTAAATCGCTGTCTGTGTTAATGCATTTTATATGCACGTGGATTCAGATGCTATCTGCCACCAATGTATAAATCTGCAGTATATTCTGAAATTCACTCAGTTCTTTTCCACAGCATATAGAAGGGATTTTCTAAAAATCTGCCAACTCTGCAATGTATGAACATAGTCTTATAGGGTAACCATTAGTGGGCATTAACAAGAATCCTGCTGAGGCCAGTATACATTGAATTCCCCCGGAAATGACTTGTGTAACCTATCCAGGCCTGTGAGACGGCAAATAAGCAAGGACTGCTTGACTCTTCAGGATAACGGGACTCATGACCCTTTTCAGGGAATTTACATACAACGCATACTGTTTTTAAAACTTTCTTATACGTGTTTCTTAAATAGACTATTGGGCATTTCTAGAAAGCTATTCTCCAACAGCATAACAACATGGTGATGGTTTAGTGGTGGACAATCTAGTGATGGGTTTCCTTTAAGGACTTGTGTGGCATTGATGGGTGCTCCTATACCGTTCTTGTCTAATGTTGTAATGACTGTGTCCTCTGTCTGCAGACACTACTTGCCGTGGATGAGATTAAAGTGAAAGTCGACCAAGAGAAACTGATAAAATGTTTTGAGCTGCTGAATTTCCTTATGAAAATAATAACTCAACAGGTATGTATGTAATGGAGACTAAATAACAGCGCCCACAGTGCCACTTCTAGAGATCTGGTCTTCCCTTCATTTTAAATAATGTGTATTCTGATTGTTGTGACAACATTCTCTCCATACGTGCACTTTCACCTCTGTATTTTGCTGTAATATCTGATCCAAAGATTTCTGAGCTAAAAGTTGAATTCGACATGGCATCTTCATTGTAGCAATCACTGATGGACCTAGGTTACATAATCGACCAGTAGTGTATCTTCTGACATTGTACATTGTGACGAGATATGCAATGGTGAATTTTTAACGGGTACTATTATTTTTATTGGCTAGGTAGTAGGGGCAAGTTCACATGGTGCAGAAACAACCCCCTGCAGCATGCATGGAACTAAGCTCTTCACCCAATCTGTTGCAAGGGAATATATGCCGACCTTGTTGTACTTACAGTGCTGGAAGTCTGCTAAGAACCAGCAATGTGCCTGGTCCGTCATCCACAAGATAACTCCATTTGCTGCCATTTAACTCCATTGATGCCATGATCATTTTTTGCTCCAGTTGCCAGGGACTCCAGTGTATAGGGAATAGTTAATTGAAATACAGAGATCCTTGTAAACCTAACAGTCCGAAGAATAAAGTTAACACATTATTTGTACCACGCAGTTAATGTTAACATTTTTATTGTTTTAGTTATTTTTTTTAACTGCACCATTGCCTTCCCAAAAATAGATACAAACTAAACAGTACTTCCAATGGTGCTATTGACTAATACCATTTGTCTCACAAAAAACATACCCATGTAAAAGTCATTTCTTTTGGAACATGGACAATATTCACTGCAACCTCACTGACAAGATTAGGTGCATTCTTAAAGGGAATGTGTTTTCAGAAAATGACCTGCTGTTAAATCACTTTTTTATGGTTAACATTTTTTTTAAAAGAATTTTTGATGTTTTTAATTTTCCATGTATTCCATATATTTAAATGAAAAATATAAAATCCTGCAGTTTTCGCACTGGTCATTATGTCTAATAATTGACGCCACTTCTTGGTTTGTACAGATCACTTTACTTCAGTTATATATTATTGCAATCCTGCCTGTAATGATATCACCTCTGTGTACAGATAAAACAGGATCCACTATTCTACTAATTTACTATGCATTCTGTATAAAGAATGCTATTATTTTCCCTTATAACAATGTTATAAGGGAAAATAATAATGATCGGGTCCCCATCCTGATGTCACCTAGCGACCATGCGTGAAAATCGCATCAGCACTTGCTTCTATGGGGCCTGCGTTGCGTGAAAAACGCACAATATAGAGCATGCTGCGATTTTCACGCAACGCACAAATGATGCATGAAAATCACCGCTCATGTGCACAGCCCCATAGAAATGAATGGGTCCTGATTCAGTGTAGGTGCAATGCGTGAGGCGAACGCATTGCAACCGAGCTGAAATCTCGCCCGTGTGAAAGGAGCCTAAGTCAATAGGGGCACCAACTGACCATTGTTTCTATGACCCATGGGGCTGCCATAAAGCATTTTCTTTAATGCTTTGTAAATGCTGTTAAGAACAGCTCAGGCAAGAAGGCTGCCCCCATAATAATGTTCAGGAAATAGAAGAAATAAATCTGCAATCAGAAAATAAAAATTGAAAAAAAGGATGTGTGTTACGATCGGATTTAACTGGCAGATAAGATTTTTGGTGACAAATTTCCTATTGGGGGTAAACATGTATACGAAGTCTTTATTCCCCTGGAAAATGTAGTCTATAAGCTAAAAGAACTGTTTGATGGTCATAGAGTGACCGCATTTAACTGCGATGACAAGCACTTCTGAGTGTCTTGTGTGGTTTATCTGAGTTTTCTGTTTGTCTTTGGTATCAAAAGCTATTTTTCACAGCGCTGAACAGAAATGGGTTTCCCAGGAGAGTGGCTGTCCGTTTGATGGGCTCTGCCCGCTCTCTGCTTGGGCAGTTCCTGCTGCTCTGGCAGCACTTTGAGGAGTCTTTGCCCGGTACTGCATTTTCTAATCAGATTGTCTAGCTAGAATTTTACTTTGGGAATCTCTGGCTCTGTGGGATAATGTTTCACCACTTCCGGCTGCTTTCACACAGTCGGGGTCCATTCGCACATCGCCGACACTCTCATAGAAAATTCCTTTTCTTGTCCGCAATTGCGGACAAGAATAGGACATGTTCTATTTTTTTGCAGAACGGAAGTGCGGATCCGCAAATGCGGACAGCACATTCCAGCCCCATTGAAAATGAATAGGCCCGCACCTGTTCCGCAAAATTGCGGAACAGATGCGGACCCATTTTGCGGACGTGTAAATCGACCCTGAGTTGTTTTGGTCAGTGATTTCCATCAGCGATTGTGAGCCAAAACCAGGTACAGGTCAGACACGAGTGCAAATCTTTGCATTATACCTTCTCTGTGTAGCCTCCTGGTGTGGCTCATGGTTACTGATGGAAATCACTGATCAAACCCTGAGACTTTATTCACACCTCAGTGTTTGATCAATGATTACCATCAGCGATTGTGAGCCAAATTCAGGAGTAGAGCCTATGCAGAAATGAGGTATAATGGAAAGATCTGCACCTGTTGTGTGTTTTTGACCAACACCTGGTTTTGGCTCACAATAACCGATGAATATCGCTGATCAAACACTGACATGAATAAAGCTGGACTGTGATAGCAGACTAAAGCAGAGGTCCTCTTTGAAGAATATGGTATGAAATGGCATAAAAGATTCTTCCATTGGAATGTGTTCTTTAGTAGAGTAGTAGGGTACTCCGCAATTACCCTGCATAGCCCACAGCGGATTACATGGTACTGATCATTGGGTATAGACTACTACTGTAAAAGCAGACTCGCTGACGAGGACGCTGCAGGGAATTTGAAATTCCCCTGTTGCAAGTTTTCCTGCTACTAAAGTGAGCAATGGCAGTAAAAAAAATCCTATTTTAGGGAATTTCTATTTCAATATAATTTCATTAAGGGAAACCTGTCAACAGGTAATTCACTGTTAAACCCGACAAAATGCCTAGAGCCAGTAGGACTAGCCCAGCTGAATGTAGTTATACCCTTCACTGCTTTAGGCCTCATTCATGAGGCCTTATTCAGGAGAAAAAGTACTTTTAATGTATATGCAAAGAGTGGTTAAGTGCACTCTGGGTGGGCCAAAAGCCACTCGGTGCACCTTTGCTCCTCCTGCTTCCTCTGCCAGCCCCTCCCTCTGCTTGATTGACAGGACTAGGTGAGATGACTGTGCAGGGACTTGGCCCTGTCAATCAAGGAGCAGAGAGATGGACTTGCCTTGGGACCCCCACCTCCTGTATGAATGAAGCATGCATATTGCTACTTTCCTTTCACATAGAGAACAAATGGAATGGCAGCGGGATAAATTTAAAACGTGGCACAAACCCTTAAAAAAAAAAAAAAAAAAAAAAAAGGAGCTTTCTCATCAACGACAATCCTGGGATAACGTGATGTGCCACAAATGCTGTTGGGCCCTTATCCATCCATTGTGACCAATGACCATCAGTAGAATGAGGTGGTAGTGGCTTTAGGGAAGTGTCATGGCACTTATCACTTTACGGGCCATTCACTGATCGAGAGAAGTGTTTTTTTCTGTACTGGCACATATACAATGTCCACAAGAGTTGAGCAATCTTTGTAGAGAAGCCAGTGAACCATAGCAAAGGGTAAAATTGTACTGTTTATTAAACCCGGAAGTTAATTGATTTAATATTTATTACAGTGGGTCGTGTGCTTACTGCAGTCTTATAAATGAGTGTAATTACATTGCAGAAACTGGATATTGACCTCAAAGAGCTCCCTTCAGTTCTTCAGCCATTAAGTCAGAAAGAGGGATTTGGGAAAACTGTGCGACTCGAAGACATGTACTGGAATGTCATGAAGTTATTTGGATTTACGTATGTATATATATATATTTTTTATCTCATTTTAAAACGTATGTTTGCCTTTGCAAGTAAAAGTAAGAGTAGTGGCTAATGCTATTGTAAGGAGCTATATCAAATGTATACCTAAGGCCTCATGCACACAGCTGTAATTATGGGATGCAAATGGTGGATAATTGCTTATTCCCATAGGGCGTTGCACCCACTCACTTATTATTATTATTATCTGTGCTGCCATTTTATCTCATTATTTTTATATATATATATATATATATATATATATATATATATATATGCTGTTAAGAATATATATATATATATATATATATATATATATATATATATATATATATATATATATATATAAATAAATGCTGTTAATATATAATATTCAGTAAAACCTGTAAATTATTTGATTGTATTTATAGCTTTGCTTTGTCCACCTCCTGAGAACAGCTATTGGTACAGGAGGGAGTGTTATCAGTAATTGATAGCATTGTCTGTGTATAAGAGATAGCTGCCAGTCACTGGTAATACCTAGCTATACTGATAGGTGTTGACAGTAAGTTAAAAAAGCTAATATATATAAATGTATAAATTTCAGGTTATACTGGGTCTTTTTCCACAAAAACATATACCAATCTGCTCAGCTCCTCCTGCTAGTTAACATGTTGCTTTCAGATTGCATTGCATTTTGTGGTGACAGGTCCTCTTTAAATAAGGTTAACCTTTGATGTCAGATTTTAAAATGTTTTTTTTTGTTTTGTTTTTTGTTCTAGACGCCCAAAAAAAGAAAAGACAAAAATCGTTCCTGATGTTGCTCCAGAGACGAATAATACTATTTCAAAGAAAAAGAAAGGCTTCTTACCAGAGACCAAGAAACGTAAGAACAGAAAGAAGGCCACACCTGCTGTTGAAGAGCAGAAGCCCAGTGATGGAAAAGACCAAATGGCCTCAGAGCAGCAAGGAACTACTAAATCTAGAAAAAGGAAGAACAAAAAGAAAAGGAAGTTAGGCCAACAGGAAGGTAGGGATCAGGAGAACTCAGCAGGAGTTCCAAGAAGTAAGAAAGCCAAACCTAATTCAGAAAGCAAGAGCAAGACTGGAAAACCTACAACACCAGAGAAGACTAAGAAGAAAAAGAAGGCAAAGAATGCAGTAGAAAGCTAGAAGTCCATCCACTTTGTATTATGTGCCCTCAATGAGCAGACGTTCATGCAGATCTTGTACAGTATTGTTTGTTTTTGTAAAACGCAAAGATGGAACAAGGAGTTTGTTCAGTACTTGTCAGCAATGTATTCTGGAGTTCAGAGTTATCAGGAAATCTTGTGAATGAGTAATGGATGAGGCTGAAGTCTTTGTGTTGACTTCTAATATGCTAATAATCTGTGCCTCATAGAAGATGTTTTACCATACAATAATAAAACTGTATTTTTACAGTGTCTTAAGTTTATTCATACCATTGTTTGTTGTGGTGTTTAAATCCTGATCTTTCACTTCTACAAAACTAGATGTCCAATTTTGGACGTTTATTTAGCGTCACTATAAATTGGAAACTTATCCTACACTTTATCTACAATGCATACACTAGCTAAAGGGAGTCTGTCAGCAGTTTTTGAGCCCTCAGAACTGCTGAGCCCAAAAGGATTTACTGTGGCCTCAATCCAATCAAGAATCTGTAGAATGTGTTAGAAAAGCAAGTCCAATTCATTAAGGGTACACCATGCAAAATACATGGTCATGGACATTTAAGATATCAGATGTTGTGAGCACAGCATCTGAGAAGTCCTTCTGGTGACTGAATGCCTAACACCCCCCCCCCACCCCACCCCACTTCCCTTCCCTTCCCAAGCCGTGCCTGTATGGAGTTATGGTATAAGTGATCTAATGATAGCATATTCAAGTCCCCTAGAAGGGTTAAAAACAAAAATAATTAAAATTTTAAATTGCCTCCTTTCACCGTTTTACAATAAAAAAAAAAATTGTATTGCTGCATCCGAAAAATTCTAAAACTATTAAAATATAAAAGTATTTATCTTTCACAGTGAACGCTATAATGGGGGTAAAGAAGCCAACATCGCTTTTTGTTGGTTGCTTCACCTTCCATAAAATTTAGCCAAAAGGGATCAAAAAGTCACACATACCTTAAAATGTTATCCATAAAAACTACAGCTCGCCTACACAGCTTTGTAGACTGAAATAAAGAAGTGTTATGAGGGTTGGAATATAATGATGCAAAGAAAAATTTCTTTTTAAAGTTCTCATTTTTTAAAATTAATTAATTCGGTATTAAAACATGACAAAAATATATACGGTAATTTATCGCGGTAACTGCACTGAATAAATGTAACATGCCTAAATACCGGACAGTGAATCTTAAAAACAGTTTCATCCCATTAAGATTTTTCTCAGCTTCCCAATACATTGTATAGATTATTAAATGGTGCCATTAGCTAGTACAACCTGTCCTGCTAAAAACTCATACGGCTATCTGAATGGAAAAATAAATATGTTATAGCTCTTGAAAGGGATGGTAGGAAAATCTAAGATATTTTGTTTATGGTGCCAATAGGGTTAAAGATAATGGACCTCGTAAAACTGGCTGATACAATTGATGCAGAAGTGAAATAGAGATTAAATATAAAATTAATTAGCAATAAAATTTAAATAGCAATGTAGAATTGTGGTTCATGAATAATAAGAGAGACTGAATTTTCAGTTCTGATATACAGATTTAACCTCTTCCGGACACAGGGCGTTTCCATGTTATTCGTGTCTCTGAGGACCCGATAACCCAGAACAGGATGATGATTGGTGGTGTGATTTTACCCCACCAATCACCATCCTGAGTGGTGATGGTGAAATCACCTCTCAGGATCGCCTCTGATTGGTATGAGGGCAGGCCGGCGGGAGATTCAAATGATAGCAGCGCTCCTCTCCTCCTCCTTTTGTGCCGTGAGCCCGCGGAGAGAGGAGCGCTGCCTGCACGTGTCGGATCTGAGCCAGCATCTGTGCCCCAGCACCCATCCTTGCCCCAGGACACCCCCCCCCCCCCCCTCTTATCTGCAGGTAATTAGGGAAAGGTTGGGCTAGGCAGGAAAAATAAAGGGAAAGTTAGTGTGAAAAAAAAGTTTTCTTGCATTACCCACAGCACAGCTGTTTGACCCTAGACCCCGCAGGGGTTCTGCTCCTTGCCCCTCCCCCCCACAACTGTTTTGGGGCCCAGGCATTTTTTATTTTTATTTTTTTTATTTTTTTTGTGCATACGCTGACTGTGGCCGGCACTGTTAGCGTCTGGCACTCTTAGCGCATCGCACAACCCACCGCTGATCAACTTCGGACGGTTGATCATCGTTTTGAAATTGTTTTTCACATTTTTTTCACTTTTTTCCCCCTTTTTTGTTAGTCTATTATTATTTTTTTCCTGTTAGTTTTAGGGACAAGGAACACGAACACCCGTGCCCCCACACACACGCACACCAAATAAAGATTTACACACACGCACATACACACACTCCCCTATGGCCCGCCGGACGTTCTCAGCCGAGGAGGCATACCCAGTCCCAGTGAGGACGAGGATGACCCCACTTTCCTGTTGTCATCCGCGTCCTCATCTAGCGATCATTTCTTCAGTGACCAACTGGTAAATCTAATGGTGGAACAGACGAACCTGTACGCCCAACAGTTCGTTGCTCAATACCCGGGCTCCTTTTTCGCTAGGTCCCGGTCAGTGCAGCCGAGATGAGGACATTTTGGGGCCTCGTGCTGCATAAGGGCCTAGTCAAGAAACCTAGTGTCAGGCATTACTGGAGTGGGGACATCCTCTACCAGGCCCCACTTTACAGTACGGCCATGACACGCTCCCGGTTTCAGGCCATCCGGAAATGTCTGCATTATTCAGATAATGCAGCATGTCCCCCCCCCAAGGTGATCCTGCCTATGACCGTCTGTATAACATACGGCCGGTCATCGATCACTTTGGGGCCAAATTTGTATAGGCCTATGTACCTGGAAGGGAGGTCGCGGTTGATGAGTCTCATTGCGTTCAAGGGGAGACTCATTTTCCGCCAGTATGGTCCCTCAAAGCGGGCGAGGTATGGCGTGGAGTTGTACAAACTTTGTGAGAGTACCTCAGGGTGCACTTACAATTTTTGTGTGTACGAGGGGTGAGATTCCTGTATTCAACCCCCAGAATGTCCCCCCACTCTGGGTGTTAGCGGGAAACTTGTGTGGGACCTTATGTACCCACTGCTAGATAAGGGTTACCACCTGTACGTGGATAACTTTTATAATGGTATCCCCTTGTTCCAGTCCATCGCCGCCAGATCCACATCCGCTTGTGGGACCGTGCAGAAAAATCAACGTAGCCTCCCTGCCTGTTGCTGGTCAGATATAAGTACAAGAGGGATGTCCTTGTACTGTCCACAAATCATGGTAACGGCATCAACCCTGTCCCTGTGTGAGGTACCGCGGCAACGGTCCTGAAGCCCGATTGTATCGTCGACTACAATCGCTCTGATCAAATCCTCAAGCCATATAACGCTGTGCGCAAAACCCGGGCATGGTACAAAAAAAGTTGCAGTCTACTTGGTACAGGTTGCCTTGTACAACTCTTGTGCTGTCCCGGAGCACTGGCAACACAGGGACATTCCTTCAGTTCTATGAGGCAGTCCTCAAGGCCCTGATATTTTCGGACCGGGAAAGAGCAGACTGGAGTACCTCGGGAACTGGAGGCGCCCGGACCGTCCCTGGTCAACACTTTCCAGGTGTGGTCCCCCATACTGGAAAGAAGGGACGAACCCAAAAAAAGTGCAGAGTGTGTCGCAGGAGGGGGATACGGAAGGACACCACTACTCAGTGCGATACGTGCCCCAATCATCCAGGCCTCTGCATTGACGGTTGCTTCAGGGAGTATCACACTTCCATGGAGTACTAAATTTATATCCCAATTTAGCCACTGACTATCGGATAAAAAAAACTGGTTCTCAGACTTTAGACACCCAAAAAATTTGTAAAAACTAAAATAATAAAAAAATAAGTATACAAATTAGATATCGCTGCGTCGGTAATAATCTCCTCTATAAAAATACCCCATGACCTAACCCCCCAGATTAACATGGTCCAAAAAAAAAAGGTGCAAAAAAAAGAATAGAAAATTCTTAGAAAAATTTAGAAGCAAGCGATCAAAAAGTCATATAGCCCCCAAAATAGTGCCAATAAAACCGTCCTCTCATCCTGCAAAAAATGACCCCCTACATAAGATAATCGGCAAAAAAAATAAAAAAAATTACTTAGACTTTAGAGATACAAAAAAAAAGTTTTGTATAAATAAGGATAATATAGTCTAAAACCGAAATAATTGTAAAAAAGTTGACTTATTAGGTATCGCCGCGTCCGTAAGAATCTCCTCTATAAAAATACCCCATGACCTAACCCCCCCAGATTAACACCGTCAAAAAAAATACTAAAAAATAAAAACTGTGCCAAAACAGCTATTTTTGGCACTTTTCAATTTCGATCTGTTTTTTCCGGTAACAAAGCAAGGGTTAACAACCAAACAAAACTTAATATTTATTACCCTGATACTGCAGTTTACAGAAACGCCACATTTGTGGTCGTAAACGGCTGTATCACTAAAAGGCAGGGCGCAAAAGGAAAGGACCAACCGATTTTGATGGCCTTTTTTTTATTGACACCATGTCCCTTTTGAAGCCCCCCTGATGCACCCCTAGAGTAGAAACGCCCTGAAAGTGACCCCATCTAAGAAACTACACCCCCTCAAGGTATTCAAAACTGATTTTACAAACTTTAGTAACCCTTTTAGGTGTTCCTCAACAGTTAATGGCCAATGGAGATGAAATTTCAGAATTTCCATTTTTGGTAACCTTACAAAATGTAATATGAGATAGAGCAACCAAAAATCATATGTACCCTAAAAATAGTCCCAACAAAACCCCCACCTTATCCCTTAGTTTTCAAAATGGGGTCACTTTTATGGAGCTTCTACTCTAGGGGTGCATCAGGGGGGCTTCAAATGGTACATGGTGTAAATAAACCAGTCCAGCAAAATCTGCCTTCCAAAAACCATATGGCGCACCTTTTCCCTCTACGCCCTACTGTGTGCCCGTACAGTAGTTTACGGCCACATATGGGGTGTTTCTGTAAACGGCAGAGTCAGGGCAATAAAGATAGTCTTGTTTGGCTGTTAACGCTTGCTTTCTTAGTGGGAAAATTTTTTCAAATTTCATCCCCATTTGCCAATAACTCTTGTGCAACACCTAAAGGGTTAACAAAGTTTGTAAAATCAGTTTTGAATACCTTGAGGGGTGTAGTTTCTAGAATGGGTTCATTTTTGGGTGGTTTCTATTATATAAGCCTCACAAAGTGACTTCAGACCTGAACTGGTCCCTAAAATTTGGGTTTTTGAAAATTTCGGAAAGATTTGCTTCCAAACTTCTAAGCCTTGTAACATCCCCAAAATATAAAATATCATTCCCAAAATGATTCAAACATGAAGTAGACATATGGGGAATGTAAAGTAATAACTATTTTTGTAGGTATTACTATGTATTACAGAAGTAGAGAAATTGAAACTTGGAAATTAGCAATTTTTTTCAAATTTTTGGTAAATTTGGTATTTTTTTTATACATAAAAATGAATTATTTTTTACTTCATTTTACCAGTGTCATGAAGTACAATATGTGACGAAAAAACAATCTCAGAATGGATAATTCAAAGCGTTTTAAAGTTATCACCACTTAAAGTGACACTGGTCAGATTTGCAAAAAATTGCCTGGTCCTTAAGGTGAAATAAGGCTGTGTAGTTATCAGGGACTTGTAATAACCATATAGGATTTATTTTTTGTTCATACAATTTGAGTTTCAAATCTCATTTCACTCATCGTACTTGGTGGTATTTCTTCCATCATGAATTTTAGTATACTACAAGCAAGTTCATTTCAGGTGCACACCACCGGCCGTGGGAGGAAACAGTGGGTATCATAAAAATAACACTGATCACCTAGTGGTAATTAAAGGCTTGACCATTTTATGCCTCTAATTACCAGTACTGAACGTGTAATTATGTTGTGATATTTATGGGCAGAATTTATATTTTGTGCAGGTCGCTAAATGGGTGTTTGATGTACATGGGCTGTAGTTAAGTTTTCGCTGATTTAGATGTTAGTGTGGAGACCAGGGCTTCACGCACATCATTGTATTTGTAATCTGTCATACTGATCCCAAGTACAGTGTCTTTAGAACTATTGGGACACGTACTATATCTCATTGTTTCTCTAATGTTCCCATGCTGTGACATGGGAAGAATATGGTGTCTCACAGAGTCTACAGATCTTTACTGTGGACCAGGAGTGTAGTCCATGCACAGCTTTATGACTTGGAAATAGCATTGCCATATTCTTGAGCCCTGAAGGTATATTTTTACATGCAGGTTTTGGTGGGGCTAGACGTCTGCCAGAAATAAATACTATGGCAACATGAAGTGGTTTTAGGAAATATTCCTAGAATTAAGTCTTTGAACAAACCATACTAGGTTTATCTGCATTGTATTGTACAATTTGTAATGGGATTTGATCACATGTCCTGTTTTGGTCTGCAGAGTTTTAGATAAGAAATTCTGCTGCCTAGGAGGTCACTGTCTCCTATAGAGAGCTGATGTTTAGAGCTGGACATCTCAGGTGGCTTATCTCACAGTGTGCAAGCAGCTTTGCATACTTTTGAGCCACATTGACAGAATTCATGCTGTTCACTGTGCCAGCCATCTGCCGTCCAGAGAGTTGTGTAACCAGCTGGATTTCCTGCAGTTCAATGTGCATGTAGTGTGACAAAGTAAATAAGCAACTTAGTTAACATAGCCTATGAGCACTTTAGTTTTGCAAGCGCCATATTTGATTACCATTGCTTAATAAGGTAAAAACACTACTAAAATTAATGTACTGTGTGGGCTTTTCAGAGGTTTCCATCATTAAAAAGTTTTTCAGAAATGTAAATACTGATGACCTAGCCTCTGGATAGGTCATCAGTATCTGATCGGTGGAGGTCCAAAACCTGGAATCCCCGCCAATCAGCTTTTTGAGCTGGCTCCAGTACCGCCGCGGCCTTCTCACTGTTTTCCGCAGGCCCAGTGACGTCACGACTAGTATGAACTAGCGTGGGCGGGGCAAATCTCTATTCAAGTGAACAGAGCTTAGCCCCGCCCACGCTAGTTGATGCCAGTCGTGACGTCACTGGGCCAGTGATAACAGCGAGAAGGCCGCGGCGCCCCTGCTTGTCAAACAGCTGATCGGCTGGGGTCCCGGGTGTCAGACCCCCGCCGATTAGATGCTGATGATCTATCCAGAGGATAGATCATCAGTTAAAACAAAGTGCAGAACCCCTTTAAAGGATAACTGTCATATTTTTATTTATTTGCTGGTTTATTAGAGCTAGGCATGTATATCTGAGTTAGTCTGTCAATGATTGTCAAAAGATCTGTAATTACCTTATAATAACAGCTTTCATTAATGTCCCCTGTCCCTTTCCACTGCTCCCTTAAAAGACCGTTGCTATGGCTCATCTGTCTCCAGCTAGGAAGACGGAGGGGTGGTCCTTCACATTGCATGCCTGCATTAGGCTTCAGAGTGAGGAGGCGTGTCTCTCAGTAATCCAATCTAATTGGCTGGCCTGCTGGCTACAGCAAGTTTTGTATGTGACCTGAGGGAATGCAGTTTTGGCCTCGGAGAACTGGCAGAGGAGCCATCTTGAGAAGATCCTCATAATGTAGGATTCAAAACAGCTGTAACTAAGGGGGAAACTCAAGGAAAACAGTGGTAAGTAAAGAAACTAAAGATTGCTTTATGCATAATGCTGCTGCAGCAGGAACATATGCAAAAAAAAAAATTTTTATTAAAATATGAGTTACCTTTTAAGTTTTGGCAAACCCCTTTAATGTTATGTGTGGGAGGCACCTGTAGGCACTCAATAATGGAATTGCTATATGTGTTTTTTCACTCATGCTTGAAGGGGTTTTCCAGGTTTCTAATATATATATTTTTTTTATTTAAACTTTTTTTTTACTTTTGACATAAAAACATTTAATAAAGGGGAAACAAATAAACGCATTCTTCCACAAATGGGAAGTGTTTATAAGCACGGCCTTCACGGATGAAGAAATGAAAGATGTCATGAGCCCCTTTATACAGTCAGAGTGGTACCTCAAGGAAAAACTAGCCAAGAGATTAGGTAGGCTTCTGATAGATTGAAGATATAATGGAGGGAGGGTGTGCAAAAAGTGTACCTGGGGTGGGGGGAGGGGAGACGGGTCATTGGGGAGGGGGGGAGTTTAGGGGATGTTCTAATGGGCGATATGTTGAAAAATGTACTTGATAAAAATCTGGAACCGTATAACTTGACTGATGTTTGCTATACCTATGTGATCATCTGATAAATGTATATTGTCTTATGATTGTGAATGCTTACAAAATCTCAATAAAAAGTATATTTAAAAAAAAAACACAAAACATTTAAGGGGCTAGAACCTGGGATCTTTTGATTCCTTTATGTGATAATGCATGAAGGGGTTTAAAGGGGTTTTTCAAATTCAGAGTATTTTTAGTGGATGTGCGAGTAGACAATGAAGAGGTCACATGATTTAAACAGCTGGTCAGTGGGGATGCCAAGTGGTGGACACTGGACACCCGCCGATCTGATAGGGCATCAATATTCTGAACCTGGAAAACTCCTGAGCATTTCAGGAAAAACCACCTAGTGCAGGGCATGAGTGGCATTCAAAGAACACTAAAGACAGAAGTCATGGACCTTCCTTTGGGCCCCTACGTTAGACTTAACACTGCATATCAGTTATCCCTGGAGTGTTACTTTAATACAATGTAAAATTTACAGGTGTGATTACCATAGGGATTTTTGAGACCTAAGAAACAAAGCGCTTAGGACATTGTTAGTATTTTGTGGATGGAGATTATGCACATTATATTTTACAAGTTTTCTTTGAACAGACGTGCTGTTGCTACCTTTGCAATGTCAACATCTCTTCTTATTCTTAACACATGGACCTTTGGCATCTCTTCACTATTCTTTACTCATGACCACACATGAACATACAATCTTGCCAGCTGAAACCCACAGGACAAGTATAGAAAAGTAGAATTAAAAAGTACAGCATTACAACTCGGTGGCCTGAGGATATATTTACAAGATTTCCAAAGAAACGACGACTCAATTTGCAGCCAAAATACTTTAATCTTGGGTAAGCAGTAAAAAAAGGAAACCATACAGAACATTGCCTTAAATAGTTTATTTTGTATATCATTTACATAAATGTATATATTTGGCTTTCTTTTATACTCTGAGGTTTACAATTTTTAAAAAATAAAATAGTCCTTTCTTCCCTGAAATAAATCAGAAAACTATTTTACTTTGGTTCTTGTATGACAAGAAAGCACCACTTTCATGTGGTTATATAAGTGCTGGTCAAACTCTTACTACAGAAGGGACCAGCATTACCTTACTGTAGCAAAAAGGTTAGTAGCAAAACTTAACAGCATTTTCAAAATATACAAAACCATCAATATGTCCGACAAAAACCTTCATTACTGTATTGTAAACTAATTAGTAGGAGGCAAATTTGGGTGGTAGACAGCTGATAGCCAAGGTTATATGCAGTCTGCGTGTTACAAAGTAATACACATTGATAAGAATACTGATTTACCAAGATGTAACACAAACAATACAAAGAGGATAACAAATACACAGTTACTAAAACTTTGAGGAAACAAAAAATGATTGTGCCAAGTCACTTGTATAATTACATGCATCATAAGTGAATAAATATAAAGCATTGGAAGATGAGATGATTGAGAATCAAAATCATGATGACTTGTTGGCTCAAAAAGATTTGTTCCCTTTTGTTGGGATTTGTTTCCAGTTAAACAAATGTATTTTATGAGCTATTACACAGGCCACACACATTAGCCCTAATGTGTCAGGGTGACCTACCGACTATACCCCATCTGCAGATGTTGAAGATAGCATGTAGCTACTCAAAACTAATAAAATCTACATCAAAAATACAAATTAGTTAGGATTTGATGTCATTTATGAAAAAGCTCACACCTATTACGGTAAATGTATTATTTAGCTACTTTTTTTTTTTTAAATCTCATATCCTATAAAGTAATTAAAGAAGTAATACCAGTGATCCCCCTCCACTTCTGGTTCATTGCTTCCCGGTTCCCTGCTAGTCTCTCTCCGCTGGCCTTCAGCAATGATGTGTTGACATAAACATGTGACCACTGCCAACCATTGGGTTGTAGTATTGGCGTGATCACAGTACTGAGGTCATGCTGTAGCCGATAACTGGCTACAGTGGTCAAATGTCAAGACAGGACAGTATACAGAGACTAGCAGTGGATTGTTAAGGTTATATGCAGTCATTACTACTTGTATTGTTTTATATATTCTGTTTTTAAGAAACTTCAGATGGCTGGATGACCCTTTTAATAAATCTGATGCATTTGGAATTGTCTGATTTTCCTCTTATGAGCGCTAATATGAGCTACCATACATTTGTGCCACTAATTTCTGTCATTTTTACCTTTGCCGTTGATAAGTAAGTTTAAGTGAGCATTCACACACTGTGTTCAAATCTTGGTTTGCTTTTTTTGCTGCAATTACTGCAAAATTGCCAAAATGGCATTTTGTGGCTATTTCTTTGTAATGGTAGCAAAAAATATTTGATTACAGTAGGTGAATCCACCCAAATTTGTTGTACCATGCCCACTCTTCCAGTCCATTATCTTTTTTGAAATAAGACAACAAATTTTTGCAGATTTTGTGCAAATTTGACAAAATTTTAGATGCATCTTTCCGTGCAGTTTCTGTCAAAATCAAATGTAAATTAATGTGGCCCATTTAATTTAATGATATTTGTTCAGTAGTTTCCTACATTGACTTTACAGTAGGTGGGATTAACATTGTTTAAAGGGGCTGTTTAGGATTTGAAAAAGATGGCAGCTTTCTTCCAAAAACAGCACCACAACAGTCCACAGGTTTTGTGTGGTACTGCAGCTTTGCCCCACTGGCTCCAATGGAGCTGAACTGCAATAGCAGACAACCTATGGACGGGGAAACCAGCCATGCTTTCTAATACTATACAACCCCTTTAAAGCATGAATAGGACTAAGCTCTGTGACCTGTCATGTTACTGGGTTAATAGCTCCTAGAAATGTACATCTTAAGGGTGATTTATTAAAAGTATTGAAAGTGAAACAGTAGTTGCAATGACTGCCATTGATAGGCAATAAATTAAGGTTGCTGCTTTGGTTTTTAAAGGGCCTATGAGACATTAGAACTGGAAATCTTAATCTGTGTCAGGGCATTTGAACATATGTATTAAAGGGGCTCCTGATATTGATTACCTATTCTCAGGATGGGTCATTAATATCTAATAGGTGAGGTTCTGACACCCTGCACCCCCACTGATCAGCTGTTCCGCACAGCTTCTCGTACTGGAGCTCATGCTTTGCAGCTCCGTTCAAAGTGTAGTGTTCGTGCTGGGTACTGCAGCTCAGCTCCCACTGAAATGAATTGAAACTCGGCTGTAGTAACCCGACATGGCCACTGCGCTTTGAACGGAAGTGTGTGTGTTTGTATATGTATGTGTGTGTGTGTGTGTGTGTGTGTGTGTGTATACTTTTTTTTTTGGGTGGGGGTGGGAATGTAAATGTAAAGTGAACAAACTTATTTTAGTTGCATATTATGTTTGCAGAATGGAGGCAAAAATTTAAAGAGAACATGTCACACTGAACATGGTCTCTGAGCTGCAGGCAGCATGTTATAGAGCAGGAGGAGCTGAGCAGATTGATTTTTTTTTTTTTTTTTTTTGAAAAGCCTTAATAAAACTTGCATTTCATTCATTTAAATTCCTGCTCTTTCTGGGCCTTGAAGTCAAGGATTCGGTCTGGTTAGTGATGACAGCCTTCCCTCTATGACTGTGTATACAGAGATAACTGTCAATCACTGATAGGACCGAATCCTTGACTTCAAAGCCCAGAATCAGCAGGAATTCAAATGTATAAAATACAGGTTTTAATGAATCTTTTCCAATAAAACTATACATCAGGCATGGCCAACCTGACTCTCTCTAGCTGTTGCAAAACTACAACTCCCAGTATTCCCAGACTGCCTACAGAAGGGCATGGTGGGAGTTGCTATACATCAATCTGCTCCTGCTCCTGCTGCCTGTAGATTACTCAACATTTTCCTGGTGACCGGTTACCTTTAACAGCGCACACTGCTTTGATGGGGCTCATCAAGATCCCTTTTCAGTTTAAAAATGGAGTCCAGTACAGAAGACTCTGTTCCTATCACAGTTACCTGTGCAAATGAATAAAACAGTATTCGCGCACTGTTCTCATCAACTGCTTAAAGCGGCCTTAGTAATTTTCCAGGGAAATCTGTACACACTTGGCCCCGTAGTTAAACTAAAATGGAAAGCTCCTCAGCAAACCCAGCTTCAGATGAACTAATTGTTTGATTTCATGTAGCTCAGCAAGTTAAGGTGTCCCTATACCAGGAGCTGAGTGTACAAGACTGCAGCATCAACATTTTATGCAGCTCATATACCAGCCAACGCTTTTAAAGTGAATGTAGCTTCCCATCTCATTTCTGCATGAATATTATCTGCACACACATTGCCTTGGCATTGTGTTTGCAGTATAGATGGACTTTAAACTAGTCTATCATTTATCATAATGTAGCCCCATTTTGAGACTAATGCAAATGCTACATCCAGTGCATGCATCATGTGCTGAATCACATCCACTCTGTTATTAGAAGCTATCAAGACTCAAACATACAATATGCAGCCCCACGTAGTCTTCCTTTTTACAGAAACCTAGAATAATTAATTTATTAATTAATTTCAAATAAAACAAAGTTGTTCTGTTGTGTATGTGATTTTACACACACAAAATCTAGACATTGCATATAGTAAAAGTCGCAGGGGGTTCTACAAAATTGAACTTGTCCCAATGAGGAAAACATATTGAATATCAAATGGCATTTCAGACCTTATTCTCATGAACTAATTTTTGAAAATTTGCTGATCTGAAATTTTAACAATTTGATTCAATAGAAAGCAACTACAAAGTGTTACAATTTGCCAAGTGTCCTCCCAGGGAGATAAGTCTGTAGAGAAACAAGAGAGCTGTATTTATAGACATTGGTCTACCAGTATTTGGTTCTAAAGGTGCGACCTCCTTCATTACATGTGGGGAGTAATCATGCCAATTTGGTCCTTGAGCTGCGATCTTGGTGATCACTTTCTATGGATGTGTGTGTTTGTGAACATCTTATAAGGATTTGGTGATCTATCTGCACACATCAGCAGTGGTCTCCAACATGTGGATCTGGAGCCGTCAACCACCGGTTGGGACTTGAAGTTTAAAAACAGATGGAGAACCACTGGTTGGAGTCTGAATTAAAAATGAATGCACACAACTTATCCATATACACACACTGAATGGACGGGTGAATTATGACATTCAGACGGAGTGGTCCCAGAAAAATGAGCTCAAGGACCAAATGAATACAGAGAGTTCAGTTTATTCAGTCTCGTTGTAGACAAAGGCAGAAAGATGGATAACTCTTTAAGAGCCCCAAAATGTTTGCCTGGTAATACACCATTTTATATCAATATATCTAAATATGATTCAATAATAAATTAGCAATAATTTGCTATACTGAGCAGCTTACTTAATAATGTGTTGCTTATAGCACCAATATGTTGTTTCAAGTACAACCAATTTTCCTAATATTGGCTATAGAGACACTAGTCCGTTCCTGATTGGTTGCAGCAGATACGTGTTGTATTCACACATTAGTAAGAAAGCTCTCAAAGACATTTCACAGATGCTAATACTGATCACCTTTTCAGGTAACAAACAAAAAGTGCAAACCAAAAGATCCACTCCATTTCTTCCTTCGTTCTAGACAGAAATTTCACCGCTAATTGAGCCATTGGATCTGCACTTTTAAAGAGGAGCATTCGCTCCTTCCATATTAAAGCTATGGAAAAAGAAACTTCAAAGAATAAATATCCAATATCTGTAGAAACCTGCCTGTATGGCACCTAAATATTAAATAAAGAATATTTGTAAAATATATACATTTATATATCTTTAGATATGTATATACAATTTAGAAAATGTATGTACAGTAATATACATCATATAAATTTCTCTGGAAAAAAAAAAAAATCCTTCAAATATTTCATTACACTTCTAACTTTGCTTGTCTGGTGAACCTTCCTTGGCAAGGTGGTAACTGTGATGTGTCCCCTGCCATCAGCCTCATCCATTCCAGGGCGATGTACTGTAGCCGTCTCACCATTCAGTGCATCTAATTTACCTTGCCGGTTCCATATTTTCTGCCCACTGGAAGCAGTCACTTCACAAATTCGGAGTCACTTGCACAATCTCCTTCATAAATTAAAAAAAATGTCAATTCAGTGCACTCTCTTTGGAAAATATTCACGTCACTGAGCAGTTCCAAGACTTTTAGGGTTAAATTGTTGGGTATGATTTCCAGTCAAGGAAATCATTTTGCGTTTTTGTTGGGATGAGATCTATTTAAGCCCAGGAGGTATTTTCTTCAACTCTTGGTATTGACCTGGAAAGAACAAGAAAATTATTGCACTAGCATACAAAGTAAAAAACACTGTAAAAAGTCTAGTCATGGCCAGTACGTCACATTGCTTCATGCTTTTTTGGCATAAACCTGGATGTTCATTCAATCCCATGTAGTTGCTGGGATAATGTACAGTATATGGGAGTTCCTGGACAGTCCCTGATGGCAGATGTTGGAGAAAAGAAGGATGGAGAATACTGGATTTCCTCATGCTCAACTCATAGTTCCTGCAGGAGTTATCGCCATCTTTATTGTTCCTGCAGGAGTCAACCATCTCCCCATTGAAATAATCACACACATTCAGCTCAACATGTTTATGGCTGAAGAGATAAGTGCTGGAGACAACTATCTAATGTGTATGCCCAGCCTGACACTCCACAAATATGATGATGATAACGACAAATGCAGCAATCATAAAGATGGATTTAGACGGGGCGAGGAGAAGCTGATTGTCAGGAAGGAAGCGTTCCTACCCGACAGGTGTTCATTAAGTGGAGATGAAGCCCTGCATTTTCCATGACCTCCACCGTACGAGGACGAGTGATCTCTATTGCACATCCTCATACAGCAGTACTATTTCCGGGCAGCAGATCGCTGTTTACACCGCACAATCTGCTGCCCAGAAACAATAATTTACTTGCCTTCACTCGTTCATCGGGTGATCGGCTGCACCTTTAGATGGCCAGATAGTCGGGAATGAGCGTCCTCGATAATCTGCCTGGATATCGGGCCATGAAAACCCACTTTACAACTTGTGTGAACATTCACTAACAGGGGCAAACCATATCAACCAAGCAATTGAGAACATCTACAAACTATAGTTATTCCCATAATTTCATGGAATTGATTTAGATTTGTTATGTAATTTATGTAACACTTCCTAACCCACCTTGACTAATATGTTTTAGATGCTTTTAAGGTAGAAACCCTCATTTGGCTGACAGCTATTGATCCTGTACTCGTCATACACCTGCACCCTCAGTTCATGTATGGCTACTATCACACTCGCATTTTGGGTGGATCAGTCATGGATCTGCACAAACGCTTCCGTTCAGATAATACAACCGCATGCATCCATTTAGAATGGATCCGTTTGTATTATCTGTAACATAGCCAAAACGGATCTGCCTTGAACACCATTGAAAGACAATGGGGAACGGATCCGTTTTCTATTGTGCCATATTGTGTCAGTGAAAATGGATCCGTCCCCATTGACTTACATTGTGTGCCAGGACGGATCCGTTTGCCTCTGCATCGTCAGGCGGACACCAAAACGCTGCAAGCAGCGTTTTGGTGTCCGCTTCCAGAGCGGAATGGAGGCGGAACAGAGGCAAACTGATGCATTCTGAACGGATCCTTATCCATTCAGAATGCATTAAGGCAAAATGGATCCGTTTTGGACCACTTGTGAGAGCCCTGAACGGATCTTGCAAACGGAAACCAAAACGCAAGTGTGAAAGTAGCTTATGGCGTATCTCCACAGGAAGGATCGGGCATACTGAAATCCAGTATGTGAGATTGTGCTGTAACCTGGCATCTGTCTGGAGGCCCCTGTACACATAAAGGGAATCTGTCACCAGTTTTATGCTGCCCTATCTGAGGGCAAAGTAGTGGCACATAGTATTCATGTGCTCTGACACCCCTGGCCTCCCCCCCCCCCCCTATCAATTGCCAAAATTCTATAGACAGTATAGGAAGAAAGTTACTTTTTAAATCGCCAGCACATCCTGCAAACTGGTAATTTCTTGAGTATGGCAAAACTTCCCGACAATTGTTTGTGCGTTACATTCACATGCAGTAATCACCTCCTCATCCTCATACATCTGCATTGTTTCTGGGCAGCAGAGTGCTTTTTAGACAGCAAGCATCTGCTTCCCAGAAATAATAATTTAGGTGTCCTCATAAACGACAGTTCAGTTCGCTCGTACATTGGGTGATCAGCAGCACCTTTAGATGGGCAAATTATCAGGAATGAGCGTTTGTAGGAACAGTCACCCCCGATATTCTGCCAACAATCGGGCATTGTAAATCCGCCTTAACTATTGCAATTAAATCACACACATTATGTCACATAATCTGTACCTTTTTACCCTTTTTAAGCTCAGTGCTTTAACGTCAATCAATTGACTATTATTATTCACTCTATTGTTCACTTTCACTATATATATTACATGACTTAGCTATTAGTGTTTTTTTGTATTTTTCAGACTTTATTCTGTATATATAGGCATTAATATAATGAGATAATGTTTGCTGAACACCTAATTTAACAGAACACCCTGTGCCTGAGCAGAATAGAGTCCAGCGTGCACAGAAACACAATACCGAGACCTAAAGTAGCAGAAGTCTTTATAAACCACAGCATGTGACCTGCTCAGTTCCAAGGCAAAGAGCTGATCAAAGTGGATGCAAACACATCTTTACAATTATAGACTTTGAGGTTTCTTTTAGAAGTAATGAGGAAGACACAGTAGGGGGCACTATTGATTGCATTAGAGCCTAGGCTATGAAAAGCGCCCAGGTGAGAGAAAATGTGCACCCTAGGGCATTCAATCCGGGATAACGACGGAGTGCCGGCAACAGAGTTAAATGGGACATGACAAAACGGTAGCGGATCATCTCTGTGCGCACATCAATGAATTATTCTCCTTTGCTTTGCTGCAGTAACATAGATATAAGTGGAACACTATCATCTAACTGTATCCATGTATATAAAAAAAATAGCATAAAAGGCTTCGCTAAGGTCCCAACCATTGTAAGTATCCCACACTGGTCTGCAGAATCACAGATCACTCATACTCAACCTATGAGTGCAAGAATGTGTTCAGTTTTTGGACTAAATCATACACATTCAAGTCCTGGTTTCCCTGCATATGACTACCATATTCACAGAAATGCAAGGCAGTATAAGATAGGTATAGGCCAGACCATGGATATAACAGGACAGTGCCTGGTATACGCTCAGCTAGGTGTAGAGATCTGTCATACTGTGCCATATGCCAGGGGTGACTGTACCTTATCAGACTTTCACAGAGGCTGGTGGCATCATGTGTTGACTCACCCTAAATAAAGGACAAATAGCAAATGTCACTTTTAAGAATAGCAAAAGGACAAGACGTGAAATGTCAGGGATTTCAGTATCTACAAAACGTTGTGCCGTCTTGAGTAATGAAAACTGCCAGCTCAGCTTCACGTACTCCTCTTCAATGAATTACCAGCTATATCGTGTTCAAGTAAAATGATAGATTTATGACTCTCCGTTTATTCACAAGATGGACAGTAATGATGTTTGTACTACTTCACGAGTCAGCAGATGTCTGGCCACCTATCTTCCAAAGACAGACACCATCCTATGTACAAATAGTCTGAAGGTATGACCAAATCAGGTTGGGATTCATGTAAGATGATCACAAAATTTTGAGAATGTCAAAGAGAATGCAAAGTATATTGTTTTCAAATGGGATCAATCAAAAAATGATTGGGTACAGCAGTTGCATACTCCCTATGGTGCCCTCTAGTGTACCAATTATTACTGGCTGACCTGCAGAATGGCAGGAGTTTCTTCAATACCCATTTACTAAACGTACACAGTGGTTGGGCTCAGCTGCTGGCATCTGTGTCCACCACCAATTGACACTTAGGCAGACATCTTGAGAGGACATAAAGAACACCAGGGAGACCCTGGTGTGTAACAGCAATATCAAGACACCAAAGCATTTTTAAAGGGAACCTCTCACACTGAACATGATGTCTGAGCTGTAGACAGCATGTTATAGAGCAGGAGAAGCTGAGCAGGTTGATGTATAGTTTTACTGGAAAAGATTCAGTATAACTTGTATTTTACACTTTTAAATTCCTGCTCATTCTGGGCTTTGAAGTCAAGGAGGAGGTCCTGTCAGTGATTGACAGCAACCTCTATAGAGAGAAGGCTGTCAATCACTGATAGGACCGCCTTCTTGAAAACTGTACATCAATCTGCTCTGTTCCTCCTGCTCAATAACATGCGGCCTATGGATTATTTCCCATTTTATGGATACATGTTCCAGTGGTTCCAATTGAAAAAATGTTATGGTTTGTGAGACATACCCTTGAGAACACCCTTTTAAGGGAAGATGTAGTGGAAAATACCCTATGAAGGTAAGATATCCAGATGTCATCAGATATCTTCTCGGCTCTGTTATTGCAGTGGCTTCAAGTTCAAGTAGAATTGCCATTTAGCCATTCCCTCCACTATGTGCACAGGGTATAACCTGAAGACCCGTCATTTTGTGATAAATATTACAATGGTCTGACTGGTAGGCAGCCATCTTTAATGTAAGAAGCCTAAATTAATAATGCAGCGCTGTCAGATTACATTTTAATCACTGTAGCCAAATGCAACATTAATGTCATGAACCTGAGATGAGACCATTCACTAGTGTTAGTCAAATGTGTGGAAATCATGGTGTACAATTAGTTGCGAGAGTCACAGAATTCTGCTTATACTTTGAAGTTGCTATCCTGTAGATAGCATTTCTAGTGCCTGTATATCAAATAACCTTGCATCTTATGTACTACTTTGTTATATAGTAACTGTTTATAGCCCAGCCTTCATATTTTATATAAGTTCTATGGTTCCTTGCCGATACTATTTAAAAGATCAGTAGTAACCCAGATTACTATGGGCTTACTTACAATAGTACTATATACAAAAACCTATGCTTATATCCTAGCATGGGGATGCAATTATTAATGATTAGTCCATGTTGCCTCATGGATAAACCAGCATTGGCTGTATGTACCTTATGTAATAGTCGACCAATATATATGTGAGCATACACGATATACAGTGTAGGCTCATTAGACCTTGGTCTCCATTGTAGTCCCAAGCTTTTTAAATACAATCTGGGTTTACCAATAAGAAGAGGAAGCCAAGGGCTCCAGGAATAGTTCTCCATCAAATATATTCCACAAGTAAACCATCACTATGTGTCCACAACTGGACCGTTCTCATATCCCACACGTAGGAAGGGTTGATTCATGGCATTACTGATGTCTCACATTCCTGTGGGAATCACACAAGAAGCAAGAGGAAGGAACACTACCCCTTTCATCCTGAAAAGAGGAAGACACTATATTCCAGCCCAAGCTTGGCAAATAAATTGCAAGGAATAGTTTGATTCTATTTTAGGAATTCCCAATCTTTGCTGAGATTTTGTTACGGTGAGAGTGGTTTATTTTAACTTCTCATCCGCCTATTCAATGCTGCCATGAAAAAGGAAGTGCTTATTTTTATGTGAAGGGTTCCCTTACAATAAAATCATTATGCCTACCAGCCGGAGTTCTGGAAATGATAGGATATTAGCTGTAAAACCCTCTACTTACTTATTTAAATCTAAACCTTTATGATAAGCTTCCTGGCTGTGTCGTGACAGTGTGGGCAAAGGAAAGTCCTAAAGGGGGTGAAGGCTAGGAGCGTAGACTGAACGTTCTGAGGAAGTGTTACCAGATACTAAAACATTTTACTGGGAATATTCTACTCAATGTAAAGTGCTGGCTGGGAGGTTGTAAAATAAAATAACACACCAAGAAGGAGTTGTTGTGTGACTGTAATGATGATATATGTAAATGATTACAATATTAGAGAGAAAGGATAGGTCAATTGGGGAAAACTGTACAATTGAAAGGAGTCTCTCTCTATATGGTATTCTGCCATGCATTTGTCCACCATGCATCTCGGCCTGTAGATCATGCACACTTGTATGTTGCCAAAGCTGATGGCCCAGATGGCCCCCTAAATGCTCAATTAGCAATAAATATGGCGATCTGGCAGGCCAAGGAAGTGTTTTAGTCTGGCAGAGACATTTCTGGGAAAAGCTTACTATGTGTGGGCGATCAATATTCTACCAAGACAAGTCAGTTGGTAGCCCTGCCATGAGAGGCAACACATGTGGCCACAGGATTTCCTGCACCTATTGCTGAGCTGTTATTGTCCCTTGTATCATCGCAAGGGGTGACCGACTGTCATATGTGACCGGTCCCCAGATCATTATATCAGCAGTTGGGGCAGTGTGTCACTCCAAAGCAAAGGCAGGGTTGAAAAGCTCCCCATGAAGCCTCCATACTCAAACCCCACTGTCTTCGGATCCAAAATAGAAAATGGATTTGTTGCTACAGACAATATGGTTCCAGTCTGTAGCACTCCAGGTTTCTTGTTCACAATGGCACCAAATTTCCCTCTGCTAAGCTCCCGAGAATGGACCAGACAGAGACAGTGGTGTGTAGTGAAGGTGCCACCTGTGTCTGGATGCTGGATAAGGAAACTATGGGAACTGTTCGTGCTTGGATCAAATGATCATCTCCACTGGCCGTCTGTCTGGGCTGCACAGAGATTGTTCACTGTGCGTACCCTCACATAATCACTACTCCCTACAACTAGGTCAGAAATGCCTAGATGACAGGCAAATCGTTAAAACAACCATACTGCTTTTCTCATTCCAATGAAGCACCCCCCTCTCAAAGTCTGTCAACTAGGGAAAATGTCTTAGAGTGCCACACCTGTAATTATTTATATACCTGCCTGAGACATAACTGCAATACGAC